>NC_134579.1:137549614-138790447 GCF_037038515.1 Microtus pennsylvanicus | reverse complement strand
ACGGTATCTCTCCAGAAATGCAGTATGCACACCATCGAAACAAGATCAAAGGAAGAGACATTATCTTTACTGAACAAATTTCATAACTTGAATCAAATGTGTAGAATAAGAACCAGAAGCTAAATGAATCAATGAGGGAACTAGAACAATACACAAAACAGGTGATTCGGACTTTACAAAAAGGCAGTGAAAAGATTTGAAATGATTGAGGAAATTATTGGAACTGATGAGCAGGGAGAGAAGGTACAAGAACAGGATTTTGCCTAGCCAGTACAGGTCAAAGTCAGGGATGACTTAAGCAGAATTTTAACTGCGTATTCAGTAATATCCTCTGAGATGTCATCTGGTACTAAATGCCCTAATGTAGTCAAAAAATATAAATAGCAACCAATAGGTATGAACAATCTAAAGGAAATTAAGCAAGCAATAGTATCATTTGGCTTGCATTCACCATTTGTTAGGGAATTGATGCAAACATGAACATCAAGTAATAAGGCTAGCCCACATGATTGGCTTCAATTAGTCTCAGCAGTCCTCAAAGATAGACCCCAGCTGCTATGGAAGGACTATTGGTGAAAAGAGGCAAAAATTTTAGAAGAACATGGAAAAGAAAAAGGAGTTGAGGCTTCCCAAGATGAAATTCATAGACAGGACTACTCAGGTTCCCAAAGATCAAATTCCTAGACAGGACTACTCAGACCACAGGGTCAGGCTCTACATGATGAACACACCTTGTCCCTATGCCACACAGCAGCTTTAAATGTTTGGAACAGGATTCAAGAATTGGGAAAAAGAATTGAATCATATACCAGTGTTAAACATGGCCAGAGAGAACTCTTTAGTACCTTTTTATGAAGTATAACTGAGGTTGTGCAAGTAGGATCCAAAAACTAGATGAGTACTTATTGAATCTCTGGCTTTTGAAAATGCCATCTTAGAATGCAAAGAAGACATTTGGGCCTTTAAAGGTCAGATCAGCACCAATGGATGAATGGATCCAGCATACAATGAATGTTGAAACTTTTGACTAAAATACTAAGCCTTGGGTAGAAGAAACAATTTCCAATGGTATGAGAAGACACCAAAATAGAAAATGTTTAAATTGTGGTAGAATAGGAGAGCTGATATGGAATTGTAGGCAAGGAATTCCTAGAAATAATGCCTCCTCTGGGAATGGCAAAAATAGAAGGACTCAATCATCTGGATTATGTAGGAGATGTGCCAAAAGTTAACATTGGACCAATGAATGCAGATCAAAAAAAGACAGATAAGTCAACCTGATATCATTGGGAAACTCCTTGTGGGGCCTCTCACAGGCCCCCAAGTCAAACATGCTCCAGTCATTACCAGTTACTATGGAGAACATGTCTCACCAGGAAAATTCGAAAATCCAATGCCTCTATTTAAAAAAAAAACATATGTTCTGGATGATGGAATAGATGTGGAGGATGAATTAAAAAGTCCAGTAGGAAATAGGAAATGTATATTTTGGCAGACTTCAATAAATGATCAAAAACAAAGCTAAGAGTGTGTACAAATGACATTGTAATTGAGGGAATACTGAACACAGGTACAGATGTGACTATCATTACTTCAGAATCTAAGCAGCTGAATTGCCTTCCTCAAGAGGTATATGTTCAATTCCTAGGAATTGGAACCCTATCTCAAGTAAAACAAAGCATGAGATGAGTTTAATGCACTGGGCCGGAAAAACAGAGAGTAAGACTGAGGCCATATATATCTAATATTGCAGTGAATTTATGGGGTCCTGACCTCCTACAGCTATGGAATAGTCAGATTAACATTCATACAGTCCCAAAACCTCATGTGTCTGGAAAGGATATTATATGTTACTATAAATAAAGGTCACAAGCCATTCAGGAAAAACACAAAGCAATTAGCAAACCTTCAGAGGAACTAATGGCCCTACCTTTAAAATGGTTAACTGAAGAATCAATATGGGTTAAATAATAGCTTTTAACAGAAGACAAACTGCAGGCTTTTGAACAGCTAATACAGGAGCAAGTAGATGCTCACCATATTGAAGAATCAACCAGCCCTTGGAATTCTTCTGTATTTTTGTTAAAAAGAAATCTGGAAAATGGAGAATGTCTATGGGCTCACTACAATCGGGAATTCCTTTGCCTTCTCTATTACCTAAAGGGTGGCCTCATATACTTATTGATTTAAAAGATTGCTTCTTCATTATATCTTTACAAGAAAAGGACAAAGAAAAATTTGCCTCCACGGTGCCTACTTATAATAATTCTTGGCCTACTAGGAGATATCAGTGGACTGTCCTCTAACAGGGAATGCTCAACAACCTCAGCCTGTGCCAATACTTTGTCAGTCAGCCATTGGAAATAAAAAATAAACAATTTCCTAAACCTATAATTTACTACTACATGGATGATACTTTGCTATCTGATTCAATTGCAGACACCTTAGAAAGAATGTTTGAAGAAGTAAAGAATGTTTTGCCTCAATGGGGATTATGAATTACTACTGAAAAAGTCCAAAGACTCCTCTTTATTACCGAGGTTATAAAATAGGCCTATAGAAAGTTAGAATAAAAAAGACACAAATTATGAGAGACTGATTGCAGACTCTTAATGACTTTCAAAGATTGTTAGGAGACATTTCCAGTCTGTGACCAGCTATTGGGATAATACCTGACCTAATGCATTTAAATAGAGCCTTGGATGGTGAAAAAGACTTAAATAGTCCCAGGGAATTAACAGCTGATGCTGAGAAATAAGTAACTGTAGCTGAAGAGAAATTGCAGGAGGCACATGTGGATTGGGTGAATCCAAATATTAATTGTATTTTAGTCATATTGTCTTCCAGAATTTCCCCTACAGGAATTTTAATGCAGAGGGAAGATACTATCTTAGGATGGATCTTATTACCACATAAACCAAGTAGAAAATTAAAAACTTGTGTGTAAAAGGTCTCTGAATTAATTATAAAAGGAAAATTGAGACTATGTCAACTAGCAGGAATAGACCCAGCAGAAATTATAATGCCTTTTACTACTGTAAAAATAATGGGAAGATAATAAACCCTGGCAAAGAAATTTTGCTAATTCCTTAGGAGAGATAAAAAGAATTATCTTGGAAGTGATAGAATTAACCTTGTAAAGAGAACTGTTTAGATTTTTCTCAAAATTGTATGTGATGGACAAATAACTGGAGTCTGTACATTTTATGTTGATGTAAATGAATCAGAAAAGAAGGTTACAAATCAGAAGATTTAAGTAAGGCAGAAGAAAGTTTTTATAATTCTATCCAAAAGGCAGAGTTATATTCTCATGCTACTAAGGGATTTTAAAGAACCTCTCAATATAGTTACTGATTTACAATATGCAGAAAGAGTTGTCTTACATATTGAAGCTGCTGAATTTATACCAAATGATAAAGATTTGACTTCATTACACATTCATGTTCAAGATATAATGAGGAATAGATTTTGTCTACATAACACACATCCAATCCCATACGGGTCTGCCAGGTACTCTAGCACAAGGTAATGCATAAATTCATTGATTGTTGATTGTAAATGTGCTGAAGACCTCAGACTTTCATAAAAAAAATCACGTCAATAGCTAAAGTCTAAAGAAAGAGTTTTCTATTACATTCAACAAGCTATAAAGATTATAAGGATATGTCCTACTTGCTCTTTCTAAGACCAAATACTGTTACCAACAGGGAGCAACTCAAAGGATACTCAGAAGAATTAAATCTGGCAGATGGATTTAACAGAATTTGGAAAGTTAAGATATGTACACCACACCATTGATACTTATGAAGGTTTTCAATGGGCACCTGCCTTGAGCTCAGAAAGACAGATTCAGTAATAATACATTTATTAGAAATTATGGCCATCATGGGTTTAACTGCACAAATAAAGACAGATAATGGTCCAGAATATGTCTCTAAGAAACTGAAACAGTTTTCTTGCTTATTATAATATAAAGCATATTCACGTATATGAAATAATCCTACAGGTCAGGCAGTTATATACAGATTATATCAAATTATAAAAGATATGTTAAACAAACAGAAATGGATGGAAAATAAACAGAAATAAATTGCATAATACTTTACTAACCTTGAATTTTTAATGCTAATGAGAAAGGAACAACAGCAGCGGAGAGACAATAAATAATATAAAAACAATTTCTGAATTGAATCAGCTGATATAGTTCAAGGATGTGTTGACCTCACAATGGAAACCAGGAGATGTGGCTACATTGTGGAAGGGGTTTTGCTCTTGTTTCCACAGGAGAAGAAAAGCAATGGATACCATTAAAATTAATAAAGATTCACTTTGAAAAGCAGAAAACCCATGAGAAAAAAAAATGACGGCTCATCCACAGAGATGACAATCATAATAGGTGGTAAGAAAAACTCATATGGGTGGGGAAAGATTCAGTTCTTGCCTTTTCAGAAAATTACTCATCTTGAAAAAGTCAAGAGACCTGGATGTTTGTATGCCAAAAGAGGAAAAGATAACTATCCAGAAAGGATCGCCAAACAAAGAGGGATTTGACTTATGAGGACGGGTCATCTGTAGGGTAAAATTTCATTCTCTATGCATATATATTTATGTCTACTGCTCATTAGAATAATAGACTCACTTAATAAACAAAGCTGGCTTTGTAGTTGGACAATGGTTATCTTTCTCTAAATCCATGCATGTTGTTAAAAGAAAAATTCAGAGTTTTTGTCTCATGTCAAGAGACATCTGCTAAGGAACAGAAAAACAACAATCTTAGGAAAAATTTTACTTTTATCCATACCTATTTTGTATAATTTGTATCTTTCATTGAATATATGTCTATATGAATAATGTTTAAGTTTTCCACAATGAACAATAAATTTTTCTGCAGTAATCTTTGAAGTTTCCAGGAAGAAGATGGGGCCTCACAACAATGACTCCAGCTGGTTGATATGATGTCATAATTTTGATAGCACTACTTTAAGACCAGTTTTGGGTAACAGTTGCTCAAGATGGTTCCAAATTGGTTAGCTGAAATAGTGCACTGTAACTGGAGGTCCTCCCACTCCTCCAGCCTATCGCTGCTGAGATACCAGCCCCTTGGGGCGTGGTCTCTCTCCCTTTAAAAAAGCGGCCACTTCCCTCTCCTCGCTCTCTTCACTTCCTGCTCCGCCGGTGACTTGACTTCCTTCCTGGTTACGCAGAGGGCTGACAGTGATCTGTAAGTTTTTTCCCCTTTAAATAAATACCACCCTATTAATCATAATTCCAAACTGGTGTGACATTGTTTATGACTTATGTCTTCAATTGGCACCCAACGTTTGGTTTTAGAACCTCTCCTTTCCCCGCTCGGCTGCCGGCCGCGGCTTGGCGGGAGCCCTCCCTTCCTCAGCCGCCACCTGTGCCTTGCAGCTGCGGCCTTGGCCTCCCCACGTGGGATTTAAACTCCACAGGCCAGCGTAGTCTCTGCCCGCCTGGTTTGCTCTTTTCTGAGTCGTTTTTAAATCTCCCTTGCAAGCACAGCTCTTAAGTGGCGCGAACCAGAGCACGCGGTTGCTGAAAGCTGCAACCCCTCAGGGTGACTCTGTCACGTGGAGGCATAAGCGGCTTCCAGGTTGCTCTTCTCTACCCCTGGATTCTGGTTTCTGGTTCCATCTCTGGAATTGATTTAATTACATTTACTTTGTTGAGCAACTTACATTTTCCAGTTTTTAACAAATACTAGGCGGACTCTGAAACAGGACTGTGTTTTCGTCAAGACTTGGCAACAGCGCCACCTGCTGGATAATAGGTAATATGGCAGTTCTCGTTTCCAACGCGAATTTTACTGTTCTGGTTATCAATACAATGGGTTATATCATGCAAGGTTTATATGACTATGGGGATAACTTAATTTACTGGTTACTAGGTTTCAGTATTCTTTTGCATATTCTATCATTTAGGAAGATCATGGCACTCCTAAGAACCATACAATCTTTACTAGAAACTCATGCAGGTCAGGAGATTCAGGATTCAAAAGAGACAATAATAAAGACAATAATAAAAAGACTTTAAATGATTGAAGAAATGATTTGAGCTGGTGAACAGAGTAATAAGGCACAAGGACAGGATACAATGCCAACACCAGCTATTAGAACTGGCTTACCAAAGGTTTTAGCAGCATACCCTATACTTAATTCTGACAAAGCGTCAACTTCTAAAAGCTCAAAGGGAGTCAGAGAAGCTAGATGGACGCCAATAGCAATGAATGATCTAAAAGAAATTAAGCAAGCTATTGTTAATTTTGGCTTGCACTCTGCATACGTAAAGGAAATGATAAGGACTTGGGCTTCTAATGCTAGAGCTACCCCCCATAATTTCCATCAGTTAGTGTCTGCAGTTTTAGATGATGGACCTTCCTTGATGTTTGGAATCTATTTCAGAGAAGAATCCAAACATATGGAACAGCAAGGAAGAGCAAAAGGTATTGAGGTTTCCCAAGATCAAATTCTTGGGGCAGGAGAATATGCTGATCCACAGGTCCAAGCTCTTTATGACTATGAAGTACTGTGTCTATGTCACCAAGCAGCTTTAAATGCTTGGAATATGATACAAGATCCAGCAAAAAGGGTTGAATCATATACCAGAATTAGGCAGGGACAGAGAGAACCCTTTATTGACTTTTTGCAAAGATTAATTAAGGCTCTGGACATAGGGGTAACAGACCCAGAAGCTAGACGAATACTTCTTGAATCTCTAGCTTTTGAGAATGCAAACATAGAATGCAAAAAGATAATTGGGCCTTTAAAGTCTAGATCAGCACCTATGGATGAATGGATTCAGCATACGATGAATGTTGAGACGTTTAGCTATAACGATGAATCTTGGGTAGGAGAAGCGATTTCCACAGCAATGAGGAGACATCAAACTGCCAGGTGTTTTAATTGTGGTAAATTAGGACATCTGAAAAGGGATTGCAGGCACAGAATTTCTAGGAATATTATCTCCTCTGGGAATGATAAAAATAGGAGACCTAGGCCTTCAGGTATATGTAGAAGATGTGGTAAAGGCCGACATTGGTCCAATGAATGCAGGTCAACAACAGACAAACAAGGCAACCCGATACCGTCGGGAAACTCCTTGGGGGGCCTCTCGCACGCCCCCAAGCCAACAGTGGCCCAGTCATTCCCAGTCACAGTGGAGAACTTGCCTCACCAAGAAAATTAAAAGCTCCAATTTCTGCTGTAAAAAGTAATACTGGTCTAAATGATGAAATCCATGTGGAGGATGAGTCAAAAAACCCAGTTGGACAGAGTAAACGTATATTTTGGCAGACTTCTATTAATGATCAAAGACCAAAGCTAAGAGTCTGTATAAATGGCACTTTTATTGAAGGCTTATTAGACACAGGTGCGGATGTAAGTATCATTACCCCAGAATCTTGGCATCCGAATTGGCCTCTTCAAGAGGTAGATGTTCAGTTCCTGGGAATTGGAACCCTATCTCGTGTAAAACAAAGCACAAGATGGGTTGAATGCATAGGGCCCGAAGGGCAAATAGGAAGACTAAGGCCATATATAGCCAATATTGCCATAAATTTATGGGGCCGTGACCTGCTACAGCAATGGAATACCCAGATTAACATTCCTGTAGTTCCAGGAACTCATAATTCTGGGAAGTATATGATGAGGTATTATGGAAAAAGGTCACCAGCCATTCAGGCTGTACAAGAACATACAGCAAATACCAAACCTTTAGAGGTACCAACAGCCCTACCTTTAAAATGGCTAACTGAGAAGCCAATATGGATCAAACAGTGGCCTCTAGCTGAAGATAAACTACAGGCATTGGAACAGCTGGTGCAGGAGCAACTAGATGCTCACCACATTGAAGAATCAACCAGCCCTTGGAATTCTCCTGTGTTTGTTGTAAAAAAGAAATCTGGTAAATGGAGAATGGTGACAGATCTAAGAGCTGTCAACAAAGTAATTCAACCTATGGGCTCAATACAATCTGGAATTCCTTTGCCTTCTCTGTTACCAAAAGGATGGCCTCTTATAGATATTGATTTGAAAGATTGTTTTTTCACTATACCGTTACAAGAAAAGGATAGAGAAAAATTTGCCTTCACAGTGCCTACTTATAATAATTCTCAGCCCAATAGGAGATATCAATGGACTGTCCTCCCACAGGGTATGCTCAATAGTCCTACACTGTTCCAATATTTTGTAAGTAAGCCATTAGAAATAATTCGTAAACAATTCCCCAAGTCCATTATTTATCATTACATGGATGACATCTTGTTATCTGATTCAAATAAAGATACTTTAGAAAGGATGTTTGAAGAAGTAAAGAAAGTCTTGCCTAGGTGGGGATTACAAATTGCCCCTGAAAAGATTCAAAGAGGAAATTCTATTAATTACCTAGGTTACAGAATAGGGTTAGAGAAAATTAAAACGCAAAAGGCACAAATTAGGAGAGACCGGTTAAAGACTCTTAATGACTTCCAAAGATTGTTAGGAGACATTTCCAGTCTACAACCAGCTGTTAGGATAACACCTGATCTAATAGTCCATTTAAACAAAACCTTAGATGGTGATAAAGATTTGAATAGTCCAAGAAAACTGACAGCTGAAGCAGAAAAGGAACTGACAATGATTGAGGAAAAATTACAGGAGGCACATGTGGATAGGGTGAACCCAAATCTTAGTTGCATCCTAGTCATATTGCCTTCCAGAATTTCTCCTACAGGGATTCTAATGCAGAGGGAAGATATTATTGTAGAGTGGATATTTATACCTAATAAACCAAGTAAAAAATTAAAAACTTATGTGGAAAAAGTCTCTGAATTAATTATAAAAGGTAAGCTGAGACTTCGTCAACTAGCAGATATAGACACAGCAGAAATTATAGTGCCTTTTACTACTGAAGAAATAAAAATGTTATGGGAAGACAATGAACCGTGGCAAAGAGCTTGTGCTAATTTTTTGGGAGAAATTAATAGCAACTATCCCTAAAGTGGTAGACTTAACCTCATAAAAAGAACTTCTTGGATTCTTCCTAGAGTTGTACGTGATGCTCCAATAACTGGAGCCCGCACGTTCTATACTGATGCAAATAAATCAGGGAAAGCAGGTTACAAGTCAGATGAATTGAGTAAGGTGGAACAAAGCCCTTATAATTCTGTCCAGAAGGCAGAATTATATGCCATTCTTATGGTGCTAAGGGATTTTAAAGAACCTCTTAATATAGTTACAGATTCACAATATGCAGAAAGAGTTATCTTGCATATTGAAACCGCTGAATTTATACCAGATGACACAGAGTTGACTTCATTGTTTATCCAAGTACAATACATAATCAGGAACAGGCTTTGTCCGATGTACATAACACACATCCGTTCCCATACAGGTCTGCCTGGTCCTCTAGCCCAAGGCAACACTGAGATTGATCAATTATTGATTGGAAGTGTGTTGCAGGCCTCAGAATTTCATAAGAAGCATCATGTCAATAGTAAAGGCCTAAAGAAAGAATTTTCCATTACTTGGCAACAAGCTAAGGACATTATAAAGAGATGTCCTACTTGTTCTTTCTATAATCAAACACCGTTGCCTGCAGGGAGTAACCCAAAGGGCACTAAGAGAAATGAAATCTGGCAGATGGATGTGTTCCACTTTATAGAATTTGGTAAATTAAAATATGTACACCACACCATAGACACGTATTCAGGTTTTCAATGGGCTACTGCCCTGAGCTCAGAAAAGGCTGATTCAGTAATCACACATTTATTGGAAGTTATGGCCATCATGGGTATACCTGCGCAAATAAAGACAGATAATGGTCCAGCATATGTATCTAAGAAAATGAAATGCTTTTTTGATTATTATAATATAAAACACATTACAGGTATAACAAATAATCCTACAGGTCAGGCAGTTATAGAAAGATCAAATCGTACTATAAAGGATATGCTGAACAAACAGAAAGGGACCGAAAATACCCCCAGAAATAGATTACATAATGCTTTATTAACCTTGAATTTTCTTAACGCTAATGAGAAAGGAACGACAGCAGCAGAAAGACATTGGATAATGGAAAAGTCTGCTGAACTAAATCAACCGATTTATTTCAAAGATGTGCTGACCTCTCAGTGGAAGCCAGGAGATGTGCTATGTTGGGGAAGGGGTTTTGCTCTTGTTTCCACAGGAGAAGAAAAATTGTGGATACCATCAAAATTAATAAAGTTTCGATTTGAAGAGGAGAAACCTCTTGGAAAGGAGAAATGACAACTCATCCACAATGATGATATTCATACAGGTGGTAAGAAAAACATATAGAATGGGGGCAGGGTTCTGTTCTTATCTCCACAGGAAAACACTCATCTTTGAGAAATGCAAGGGACCCTGGATGTTTGAATACTGACAGATGGAAAAATACCTGCCCGATAGGAAATATCAAGAAAACTGAATGGGTTGTGTAAGTAATATTAAACCATATTTCTAAATTTATAAAGCTGGTTTTGAAGTTGGACTCTGGCTCAGTCCCTCTCCAATTCCAAGCCTGTTAGTAAGAGAAAAACCCAGAGTTTCTGGAGTTTCTGTCTCATGTCAAGAGCCATGATGTGGGACAGAAAGAAATATGAGTTTAGAAAACATCTTTGCTTTTCTTCATATCTATCATACTTTTCATTGAATATATCTATCATGTCTTTCATTGAATATATATATGTCTATATGATTAATGCTTAAGTTTTTCATAATGAACAATGAGTTTTTCCTGAAGTGACATTTGAAGTTTCCAGGAAGAAGATGGGGCCCCATAACAACAACTCCACCTGGTTGATATGACGTCATGATACTGATAGCGCTACAACAAGACCTGCTTTGGGTACCAGCTGCACAAGGCAGTTCCAACTTGGTTAGCTGAAATGGTGCACATCTTGTACAACATTTTGGCCAGACCTGCACAAAATACTCACAGACTATTGGCAATTTTAAAAGACATTGATCTTGAAATTTAACCATCATTTTACTTTCACAGGATCCCCCAGAAAGAACGTCGCCCCCATGACAGCTGGAAGTAATTCTAGAGGACGACGTCCCCTCTCCCAGTAAAGTTTGCCCTTGGGTTTAGGGACATCATTTAGGGGTTGATTATAATTAGTATATGATTGAGGGTTGGGGGAGGAATTTTATAAGCTCAGGGATCATTTTGAAAAAAAAAAGAGGGATGATGGGATAATAGATTTGTAATTGTGAGTTACTGTTTTTAGACAAATATATTGGTATAGATTCTTGTATATTGATACAAAGTTAAATTATATTGACTATTGTATGCATGCATGTTTCTACTTTGTTTAAAACATTTTTATGTATTGACATATATTGTATTGTATATATTTACCATATTGCTGTGTACATTTCTACCTCTGATTAAGATACTTATATAATGATTGTGTATTGATATATATTTACCTACTGCAATGTATATTTGTACATTGTTTATATTTGGAGGTCATTGTCCTCATTTGTTTCACAGTTGTTTATTGTCTTAATCTTTAAGTTAGATAGATATTGAGAATTATATAGACTAATAGTTATCTAAGTTTGTCATTTATAATTAGACTAATCAGGTTCTTTAGATATATAGAGATTATACTCAGTATAGATAGATAATCTTCAACTTCTTCAAAGAGCTGTAGAAAATGGCCTTTAATCTAACTCAGAGTTTTGTGGTAGTGAGACACAGTTGCTCCTGGCAACACCACTCTATTCCCGAGAGAATGTTGAGCACCAAAGACACTCCACCTGGAGCCTTTCTTTTTGTCAGAACTGGCCTTTGGGCAAAGAAATGCCCGTACCTCAACCACCGACAAAGATACAGAGCATGCATCAATGGATAAAACAGGACTGTCTTATCCTGCCAAGACAGGGTAAGATAGTTTTGAAAAGTTGCTTGCCTTTGAAAATGGTGTGTCAGTTATGTTAGGCCTTAGCCAAAGTTGGTTGCTTCAATGCTGCTAATGTGACTTTGGGTGATTGCCTATGAAGCTAGTTGTCTCTGTGATTTGTTGCATGTTTTGGAAGTTGTTTTATTGAACTTCCTAATTAACCAGGTAACATTATTTCCCTTCTCAGATCTTTGATGGGGTTGAAGACTATATAGATGTAGTTACTTTTTTCTCATGACTTGGCCAAGTTATTTATTATACAAGACCTAAGCTAGTTAGAATAGGATATTTGTACTTACTGTATATAATTTCATAGTAGGTTTAGAACTCTCTTATTTAAACAAAAGGGGGAGGTGTTACGGGAGGTCCTCCCACTCCTCCAGCCTATCGCCGCTGAGATACCAGCCCCTTGGGGCGTGGTCTCTCTCCCTTTAAAAAAGCAGCCACTTCCCTCTCCTCTCTCTCTTCACTTCCTGCTCCGCCTGTGACTTGACTTCCTTCCTGGTTACGCAGAGGGCTGACAGTGATCTGTAAGTTTTTTCCCCTTTAAATAAATACCACCCTATTAATCATAATTCCAAACTGGTGTGGCATTCCTTCTTACAGTGTTCTGGCCAGGAAACTAGGAGAGTATTAGGGGGGGAAAGCTTTAAGGAAAGTGGATGGGAGGCCAAAATATGCTATGAAAGGAGAGCAAAGCATGGCGGCATTGCCTTTAAACTCAGCAAAGAGGCATAAGAGGCAGGGGAATCTCTGTGAGTTTGAACCTAGCCTGGTCTACATAATATGAGCCTATCATTTTAAAAGGATATGAAAGTCAAAGCAGGAATAAGGAGAAAAGTACATGGGGGACAAACTTGTAAGGAGGCAGGAGTGGAGGAGGAGGTGGGTAGCAGATGCACTGAATGCAAACATTTATCTTGTCTCTGTTTTCTCAATGCTGCATTTACATAACTTCCACAGTGTACTCAATATCACAAATTTAAAAATGAAAACGGAAGTCTCTCACTGCCTGAAAAATCTTAGACTGGGCTTGGTGGCCCAAAACTTTGAAATTGTTAAGAAAAACATTGGCAAAACACCCCAAGATACAGCATGGGAATGTGGTTGCTAAAAAAGATTCCAATAACAAAAACTTCACAAAAATTAGGCCTGTGAGGTGACTCAGTGGGAAAGGTGCCTGCTGCCAACCCTGACAATCTGGTTTCACTCCCTGAAACCCTCATGGTTCAGACTGTCCTTGGCCTCCAGAAGTGTGCCATGGCACTCATGTAGCCATGTAAATATATAGATGCACAAATAAATAAATAAAATCTGATAGAAATTTAAAACTAAACATTATCTTATAAATATGGAGCTGGAGCTGGAACAGTGGTGGTGCACACATTTAATCCCAGCACTCAAGAAGCAGAGATAGGAGGATCTCTGTGAATTCAAGGCCAGTCTGGTCCAAGACAGGCTCCAAAGCTACACAGAGAAAATCTCTCTCAGAAAAAAAACTGGAGCTGGGGAGATGGTTTAGAAGTTAAGAACACTGCCTTCTCTTCAGCTCCCAGCACCTATACAGCCACTTACCACCATCTGTAACTCCAGTTGCAGGGAATTCAATGCTCACTTCTGGCCTCCAAGGACATTGCACATGCATGGTGCACAGACACACAAGCAAGCAAAATACCTGCTCATATAGTAATCATAATAATAATAATGAGAAAATTTAAATAACATGTTGCTAGAATTGAAAATTTGGCAAACTGAACTGCATAAAATAAAACAGCATCAGCAATGCAAAGGAAGTGAAGAAATAATTCAGAGAAAGAGGGAAATAGTTTGCCAATATCACACAAGGAACTGAAACATTTAAAGAACTGTGGGGCTTAGGGAAGTAGCTCACCTCATACAGTTCTGGCTTCACGTGTAGAAATCCCTAAGTTAGATCCCAGGACACTATGCAGCTGGGCATGTTTGGTGCACATCTGTAATCCATCACTTTAAAGGTGGAGGCAAGAGGATCAGAAGTCTGAGCTCATTCTTGACATAGTGAATCTGAGGCCAGCATGAGCTACAATTGATTAAGGAGCAGAGTATAAATGGTATTACCTCATCAGAGAGAGATTAACTAAACACGCCAAAAATGTATTATCAATAAATGAGCTACAGACAGTTCTCAGAAAGAAAAGATATAAATGCAAAAATAATACCTGAAAAAAATGTTCAACATTTCTAGCCATCAATCATGGGTTAACTGCACAGTAAACTGCTGTGACAGCCCATCTCATGCACACAGAATGGCATCATCAACAAAACTAAGGAGAGCAGATGCTGCTGAGGATGTGGAAAGGGGAAACCTTATACACACTGTTCATGGGAGTGCAAAATGGTTCACCCATTTGAAGACAGATGTGAAAACGAAATCCCAAACTAACACAGAATTGAGTATAATAAAGGGTTATTTATTTAGGGTTAGACTCTCAGATCACAGTCTCTGCTCGAAGAAGAAACAGCAAACGAAACCAGCAGCTGAAGGAGAGGGAGCACACACTTTACATTGGCATTTACAGTATAAGAGGCCATGCCCAAGTGGGCGGGTAACTCATAGGCTACTGGCTGAAGGATTTCCTACAACACTCATCATGTAAATCCGTATGACAGTTTCTCAAAAAACTAAAATTAGGATAGAGGGGTAGCCCACTCTTAGTCATCTGCCTGAAAGACTCAAGTCAGCTGAGATGCAGGCACATATGAGATCACTGCTCTATAGGTCCCTCATACCCTGGCAAGCCAGGCTCAGGGCTATAACCTGGCCAGTGCCTTGGTTGGGGCAGCAGTGTCAGATGGCTCACTGGCCAAGCTGTCCCCTGGGCAGGGCAGACAGCCAAAGCACACATGGTAAGGGAAACAGCTGGTGCTTGCTTGCTTTGAAGCCAACATGTGGGATTCCCCTCCTCCCTGCAGGTCTCCTCCTTTCCTGTACTGCTTGAGGTAGTGGCCCCACTATGCTGCACCGATGGCTGATCTTACCCCAAGCAAAGAGGCAAGATATTGGGAAATAAGAGTCCACAATCTCTGAAGGAAGGCTCAGAACGTGGTTCTTGAGCAACTGGTGTGGAGTGGGAGCCCCTCCCTAAAGCCGCTCAGTAGCAGTGCCCATATTTTCTTTTCAGGGCCTGTCAGGCAGCTTTGGGATCAAGGTGTTTGCCAATAAACCTGTCTGACAGAACAGGATCAGAAGAAACCCTAACACCTTGCAAACCCCAGCTTAGTGGAAAGAGCCATCTCACTCCCACCTCACCCTGTTCGAGGCAGCATCTTCCACACACAAGGTCAAAGCAAGAGCTTCATGGAAGACAAGCCTCTACTCCGGGGGTAACAGCTGCCATTCGTGGGTGACTGCTGTTTCACAAGCATGACGCCCAGCGCTTTAAACCCTTTTTCTCCGCTAATCCTTGTTAACTGTCATGGGTTATGCAGTCTAACCTTTGGAGCAGTTGCGGACACAGGGCCTGGGTAGCCAGGCCTGTTCATAATCCCAACACTGACCATCAAGAGTTACATTCGTGTGGCCATGCTACTTACAACTTCTCTATATGAAAATGGACATCTATAACAATTCATCTCTAGAGTTGCTGATGATTCATTTGCTGTCAAGTGTTTGTTCCCAGTCAGCTGTGAGAACGGTTGGGGGTCTCTTCATCATGTTGTAGCTCCTGGAACTGAGGCTCTGAGAGTCCATACCAACTGCCCATTACTAATAAACACTGAGGGGAATTAAACCCACGTGCATTCTTCCTGATTCCAAAGGCCCTCAACACCCAGTATGCGGACTCCCACCCTTCCCAAGGCTGAGTGTTATTTAAGGAGCAATTACACTGGTCAAAGGGTCACAACAGACTCAGATTAGAACTGTTGTAATAATGAGCGGCGGGGCTGCTTCCCGCCACCTGGCTAGCTTTATACCCGAAATAATTACACGGAAACTGTATTCTTTTAAACACCGCTTGGCCCATTTCTATCTAGCCTTTTCTAGGCTAGCTCTCGCACCTGGAATAGCCCATTTCTAATAATCTGCTGTAGCCCACGAGCTGGTTTACCAGGAATGATCTTAACTTGCATCTGCCTGGAATGGAAAAATCATGGCGACTCCCTGACTCAGCTTCTTTCTCCCAGCCTTCCGTTCTGTTTACTCCATCCACCTAAGGGTGGGCCTATCAAATGGGCCTAGCAGTTTCTTTATTGCTTAACCAATGAAATCAACAGATTGATACATGACACTCCCACACCATTTCCCCTTTTTCTGTTTAAACAAAAAAAAAGAAGGCTTTAACTTTAACATAGCAAAATTACATATAGCAAAACAGTTATCAAGCAAGAATTACAGTTACAATATTTAAATCTATTTTATCTTTTATCATAACTAAGGAAAACTATAACTATCTATTTATTCTTCAACTCCATCAAAGACTCCAGAAGGATATAATACTACCTAAGTAAACAAGAAATAAGAAAACTCTAGAAATGACAGAGACATCTCGCTGCCTGGACAGTCATCCAAAGTTCTTTTGTACCATTGGGGCATATCCATCTTCAGCCTTCAGGCCCATGGTATCCAGCAGACATTTTCATCAAGCAGGAAATTCCAAAGACAGTTCAGTCACTTTCTGCTGTGTCCTGCAGAATGTCTCGCAGACTCTTTCATGAGTCAGGAACCCCGAAAGTCCATCTCACCTTTAGGCAAGTTCAGCAGTCCTCTCTCTGCGGGTTCTTTGTGTCCAGTTTATGCATCAGTCCAGGCAAGAGCAGTTTCTTGCCCAAATGGCTATCAAGCTCCATAAGGATCCTCTTCGATGCCCATCTTCCTCTTGAAGTAGCTGGTGCTGCCAGGAGCAGACGTGTCTCTTTGTCATGAAAAGCCCTAAGTTATTAAAACATTTAAAATGCCATATTCTGCAGTCTTTGAAAGATATGAAGAATGCCTATTTGAAATATATCTCTATATATCTAGAAAATCTAAGTAACATGACTACAAACTTTACTATTATTTATGATTATCCATCAACAACCTATATTTCCTAATTATACATTACATTTTAAAAATGAACTACACAATCACACCTTTTTCAAGATCAAAAATACATATACATATAACAAAATTGACCTTAAAATCCATACCAATGCAAATTATTCATGCCTATATCATATCCCCCTTTAAATGTAAAAGAACATTTATAAACAATATTGTGGGAACATGGGCGCAGTTTTTTCTCTCCAAACTGCTTCCTGCTGAATGGGGGCATCATTAATTAGGTCTTTCATGGTATAGCCTGTGTGCTAGTTTCATCTCAGTTGGCAGTTGAGCGAAGCAATTTTCTGAAGATGTTCACAACAACCTTTCAGGAGGGTGTGGTCTATCATACCAAATTGTAATAGAAGAAATCCACAGGGTCTGGTCCTCTGTGAAAACAAAAGAAGACCTGCTCCAAAGCATCATATTCTTAAACCCAAATTTTGAAATCGTAATACCCTTATATCCATTCTGGTTTAGCTTGGCAGCCCATGTAATGAAATGTCTCTCTGTACTTAGCTCCTTTACAGTCAAAAATTTTAAAGAAAGCACAATGTACATAATCCATACTCTCTGTGAATTTTCCATTTTTACGTGGCTTATTTTTCTTTATTTCTCTTAATCTATAACTATCAGTACTCTGTCTCTTTAAAGACTTTACCTTTTCTTTTAAACCATCAACTTTATTCTCTATATTCTTTTTTTCTCTCAAGCCTACGTACATTCATCCAACAGTGTGGTCTTTTATGTCTGAATCTGTTTTATTGTGAATTTGTAACATTTTTTTACTATTTAGGAGCATTTCTTAAAATGTTAAGCCGTTCTTAAAAACTTAAGTTGCACCATGTACAGGTAATACGGTAATAAGGTACAGCCTGTTTCCTGCCCAGTTTAAACCTTTTCTGCGCTGTTATTATGGTAATTACGGTAGTTCCTGCCTGAGACCAGCACAGTTCAGCTTGGCGGAGCCGAGCCACTCCTGCCTCAGAGCCATTTGGTGCCCCTGAGCCACTCACAGTTCCAGGCACACAGCAGTCCACATTGCCATCAACCAAGCCCTAGCACATTACTCCAAATGCTCCATTCAAAAGCTCTGTTTCCCACAGGATCCAGACAGAGATCGCAATGGCAGCACAGCCCAAAAAGCCGGCATTTTAAAACAGCCAGCTTTTTCCTGCTGCTGAGTCAGGACAATTTCTTTGCGGCACACAACCCAGAAACAGCAAAAAGCTATCTTAAATTCTCTCTCTCTCCTTTTTAAGCCCTCTCAGGTTTTACGTGGAGTTCATTAGCACGTTGGGTGCCACCTGTTGTAATAATGAGCGGTGGGGCTGCTTCCCGCCACCTGGCTAGCTTTATACCCGAAATAATTACACGGAAACTGTATTCTTTTAAACACCACTTGGCCCATTTCTATCTAGCCTTTTCTAGGCTAGCTCTCGCACCTGGACTAGCCCATTTCTAATAATCTGCTGTAGCCCACGAGCTGGTTTACCAGGAATGATCTTAACTTGCATCTGCCTGGAATGGGAAAATCATGGCGACTCCCTGACTCAGCTTCTTTCTCCCAGCCTTCCATTCTGTTTACTCCACCCACCTAAGGGTGGGCCTATCAAATGGGCCTAGCAGTTTCTTTATTGATTAACCAATGAAATCAACAGATTGATATATGACAC
The DNA here is from genome assembly GCF_037038515.1 of Microtus pennsylvanicus. NCBI lineage: Eukaryota > Metazoa > Chordata > Mammalia > Rodentia > Cricetidae > Microtus > Microtus pennsylvanicus. The sequence goes on along the minus strand of NC_134579.1, from coordinate 138,771,783 downwards.
TCCCACATCATAGAACCTATCCCAGGATCAACCTAGAGACACGGAAATTCAAAGGACCTACAAACAGCACAAGTATATGAGGGCCAAATCTGGGTGGCGGCGGTTCATGCTTTTAATCCCAGCACTCTGGAGGGAGAGGCAGACAGATCTCTGAGTTCAAAGCTAGCCTGGTCTATAGAGTGAGTTGCAGACAGCCAGGGCTACACTGAGGGGAAAAACGTGTCTTGAAAAACAAATAGAAAGAAAAAAATAATATAAAGTCAAGGAAGTTTTTTATTTACCTTGCCTTCTGTAATTTTACCTAGGTGATATCAAGTTAAATGAGTATCTAAGGAAGTAAAAGAAAGATGAAATCACCAAACAGCATCATGAAGTCTTAAAATGGAGGGGAAAACAGAAAAGTGCCCAGCTTTTTGGCACCTCACTGTGATAGATAGGGCTCAGTGCAATAATATCAGAAAAAAAACATATCACCAGGTTATCTTTCAAGGTTCAAGATTACAACTTTGACTTTCTGGTGGAGTTGGGATCAAACCTAAGAACCTATGCATGTTAGGCAAGTACTCTAATCACTGATGATACTCCCAGCACTAGTTCAACTCTTTTAAAAATTATATTTATTTAGTTTAGCTTATGTTTATGAGTGTTTTGCCATCAGACCCCTGAAACAAGGGCTGTGGATAGTTGTGGGCCACCAGATGGTGCTGAGACTCTACCCCGGGTCTCTACAAGAGCAGCAAGTGCTCTGAATGACCGGGTCATCTCTCCCGTCCCTAGGAGAGCTATTTTTAAAGATTGGTATGCCTAAATATTAAGCACATGGAAACAAAGCACAAATCCAACTCCTTTTCTGTTTATCCAATCTTCCTTCTGACACAGAAACTGTCAAATCCTCTACTTCCTACTCCCAGACCTACAGGTAGTGAGATCAGAACAATTAACACACAGTTTCTGAGACTTCAGAATGTTCAGGAAGGTCTGGGTAATTCAACTCTACCTTCCTGGTGCTTCCTATAATACACATCCAAGAAGAAACAAGGTAGATTGCATTTTGACGAGGAAATTTTGAACATCAACCTCTACCACTGCAAGTTATCAGGAAGTTTCACAAAAATGCAGAAATAGCTCCTGAATCATTTCGGCTCCACCTCAACTGCCACTGACCCACACCCTGACTATCCCACAAATACGCAGACACCATCTTAAACCCTTATGTGGCTGTGAAGTAGAAGACATTAGGATACTATGAGGGTTCACATAAGTGTTACGAAAGCTCTCCAGAAAATATTAGCCAACACAAAAAAAGTATAACTGCCAATTTCAATGTGCATGAGTGTTGAGAACCTAGTATCTTTACGGGACTCAAAGGGAAGGAAAAATATGAATCAGAGGCCATGGTGGCAGTGAGAAGAACCTCCTGATGCTTCTTTGGGGAAACTACAAGCCAAGAAATTTAAAAGCAAACACAACCCACTCTGGAAACTGAGATTGCATCAGCCCAAGTACAGGAAGGCAGGTCGTGAGTATACCAAACATCAGGAGTCTGTGCATTGGAGGGGAACCTTCAGTGGTGCCTCCTTTCTCAGGGTTGAAAGACCCTCAGAGAGGACCTTTTCCTCCAATGAAGTCCCCAGAACAAGGACACTCCGAGTCCAGACCAGAGGATGCAATTAGCAAGAGGTTTATTGAGTAAACACAGGTACCTGCGGGCGGCAAAGTCTTTCGGAGGACTTGTGTGCCTGCAGTCTGGGGGAAGGTCTTTTTATAGGAAAGAGGGCAGCAGAAGCAGATTACAGAAGCAAATGTGTGGTTAGTGGTCAGTTGGAATGGGGAAAGGGGCATAAGTGGTTTTTCCTTTCCCAGCACAGATGTATGGGAACAGATATCCTGTTCCTCTTTTGGTTTTTCCTTTCCCAGCATAGATGTATGGCCACAGACATCCTGTCGTATAGATTGTCCTATTTTATCCTGCTTTGCAGCCAGGGACCCGTCAAAAGCCTTGTGAAATGACGTTACAGCAGCTAACCTGGGATCTTTCATAGGGGAAATTGTTTCTTTTGTGAACTGCTGATATTCTAAGTTTGGCACATGTGCTGACTATAGGCATCCTGTTTCCCTAAGCAAACAGGATGTTCTCATGAGAGCCGGCTAGCTGCTGGTTGTGAAGGGGGGTTCCAGAAGGTCTTTCAAGGGTCAGTGGCCCCACGCACCTCTGGAGACACCTCAGCACACCAGAAAGGTCATTTTAAGTTCACAGAGACAGAGCTGTTCAAAGAGTCACAAATGTTAACAAAACTCAATCTTCTCATCAGAGTGAGGCAGCGCATGGGACAAAAACTTTCAGACAGCGCATGCCTTGTCTCTGCCTACTTACAGGTAATCACAGCATGTGAACTGGAAACTAAGAAGAACACAAACATTCACTCCACTAGATCTCCAGGTCCAACCATTTACAGAGGAGGGACTGGTACGGTGGCAATGGTCATCTGACACAGAAGCAGGCATCCCTTTCCTTCTGGATCACCTAAAGCAAGAGTGGTAAACACCCCAAAAAATAAACTGCATAAGATAGTGTCCGAATCCAAGGGGGAAACAGAACTCCTTTGTCCTCCAAACTGCTACTGGACAAGGCTGCAGGAAAGAGATGCCTCATTCCTCCTGCTCTTCTGGACTGCCTGGCCAGGGACCTTGGGGACAAAGCCCGTGGCTACCCCGACAGCCTCTCTGCTTTACATCTCTGGCTGCAATGTCACTGTTCCCTGTCCACTACCTTCTGCAGTGCCTATGCTGAGAAGCAGCTAAGCTTCGTGTGCAACTCCACACCAGTGCAGAGGAGCCCAGCGAAACCCACTGAAAGGCGTGTCCCTGGAACCCCCCACTGAACACCAAGCCCTGTGTGAGATGGTTTCTCTCCCTCCCCCACATTTGTCCCTATCCAGGTGGTAAGGCCCCTCGCACAAGCAGAGGAGTGAGACTGCCCACAAAGCACAGTGGCAGGAAAGAGTGGAAGAGGAAGGGGGAAATGGAAGTAAGAATGAGAGATGACATCTGGAAGGGCCTGCAGGGTCCCCCGCTAAATCCCTGAACCCCTGCAAGAGCCCAGTCATTTAAACACCGACCCCCTTGGTGACTTCACAGAGGAATGAGACCCAAGAAGCCCAGATCCCACTGTCTTCTCCAGCCCAGTCAGCCAGCTCAGTGGGTCTCAAACATCAGTGTTTGAGGAGCCTTAGCTTCAGCTGGTGCAAGGCAACACCCACAGATCTCAGTTTTCACAACATGAGACCCATTCTTGAAGTCCTTTCCACTATCAACAGGATTTTGTTTCAACCCTCCTCTCATCCTCTCCCTGCTTCTCTCTGGTAATGTGTGATGTCGGGCTAAGAATATCTGGTCATATTCCTAAAACAAATCACTCTAAATCACTAAAGAAATGGTTGGGAGAAGCACACAGCCATGTGCCTTATGACTGGGGACAAGCCTGCAATTCCCATAAAACCAGAGACCCTCTGCACTCACCCTCTTCTCCCTCAGCCTCCTAGAGCATCGGTGTCTCCTGGCTGCCTGGGAGCTCTGTGGTTAGAGAACCCATAGGTTCCCCATCCAATATAAGCCAAACTCAGTTCACAAATCAGTCCCAGCAATCCGAACCCTTGTCCTTATCTGATCCACCCCAGAGCACAAAGACACCTTTATCCCTTTCCCTGTGACTGTCTCTTCTTTCTTTCTTAGTCACAAAGACCTGCCAATTCCCAAATGGCCCTCACCATCCCCTCTGCTTCATGGCTTCTGGTCCTCCTGGCTGAGAGCAGTCTCTCAGGTGGACTGTCTGTAGAACACAGCTCCCAGAAATGTCCTGGGAAACAGATCAAGACGTCACTTCCCACTTAAAGCCCCTTGACGACTCCCCAGTCATAAGAGTCCAAACGCCTCCAAAGCATCAGAAGTGGGAGTTGGGATTTCCACAATTTGGCAGGACCCCACTTAAGAGGTCCAGAATAAGACCAGTCTAAAAGCATCATTCCATCCTCCTACACGGCAGCCCATTGGCAGCACACTGACTGAGGGTGGAGCCTCGGGCTCAGGACAGATACATCTCACTGAGGAAGAGCAAACATCACTGACAGTCAGCAGTCACGCTCTGAGTCCAGAGTTCATCTTCAGTCTCATCTTAAAGAAGTCACAGCTAAGGCCTGGAGAGGGAAATCTACTCAATTCACGGTCAGAACTCGGTAGACCAGGTCCTGACACCCAGCCCTTGTTTCATCTGCCAACAGCCTGAATGACTCTCCTCTGCACAATAGTCAGGGATCCCCACAGCTTTCCCTTTAACTGGACACTTCTCCCCACCCCCACACCTGCAGAGGGAGCTGGCCCAGAGGAACAGAACAGGAAGAAGTGAGCTTTGGCACTGCTTCAGGACCAGACACAAGGGCTTTTGACACTGAAAAAAAAATAGGCAATTGTCTCCATGGGTGGAACCAAACCATTGCAAGAGCTAGAAAACCAGTTTCTTTGTGCCCAGAGCCATGAACTGTAAGAGAGCAGGTAGGAGGAGGGGAGAAAAGGCTGGGTCCTTTAAGAATAGAGCAACCACAACAACTCTACTCACCTGCCCCACCACCACCCACTACCCTGGTTTTGCTGGATTTGGCTTTATTTTCCCTCACATAGTGCCCCACATGGACTGGGGAAGGTGTGGCCTCCTGGAGACAGAGGAGTCAATGGAGCATCAAGGAACTGGATGGCTCCATTCGCAGGCTTTTAGAGAGAGCTGTTTTATCACTGCCCCACTCAACAACAACAAGCCCTGAGCTGCAAACCTCAGCAAACTGGGGGGAGCCTGTCTGGAGACTGGGTGCCTGCCCACCTCAGCAATGCAGGAGACACTCTGGGGGGAGCACAAAAGGCTGAGCCCAAACAAGGATTTCAGAACTTCCTCCCATGCCAGCAAGTCCAAAGCCACTGGACAATGATTCCAGGTTGCTATAGCATGTCAGTTTATCCGACAAAAATCTACAGACCACTTTTTCAATGACATTCATGGGATGAACCATTCAGACCAGCAAGATCTACTTAAGTAAGGATGAAGACCTCCCCTCCTCCACTGCCACAGTCTTCCTCTGGCTCTTTGAACTCATTCCTATCATCAAACGATGACTTTCAGAGACCCAGGAGATGTTCCTGGGGTGCACTGAATGAACACATCTCTACTTACAACATGATGGAAACCAAATATAAATCAGAAGAGGAAACAACTATTCCCATATGCTAAACCCTGGAACACAAAGACTACAGGCATTCATTCGCCAGTTCTTACAGTTTCAAGTGAGCCTCTAGGGCAAAATCAAGGCTTCAAGTAGAATCTTAAGAAAACTTTGCAGGTTGAGGGGTGAATCTGACTCTGCCTGCTACAGCTCCTGGAGCTTTCTGCATACCTTGGCCCATAGCTCCTTCAATTTTAAGAGTCAGTGACAGACAGCAGACAATTCCTTATGCTTTCTCGTCTGTTCCTGACGTACTTTGAGACCCTCTTAACTTCATTTGAACCACTGACATATCCAGGGAGATTTCTGTCACAACATACGGACTTCATTGCATTTGAAATGTCCTACTCACCAGACAGACAGTGTTCCCAGGTCCCAATGGCTTGTGTATATTAGGCAGCCATGATTGTACCTGACACAAATATGCTGTCTTTCTTTTTGTTGTTATTGTTGTTGTTTAAAGACAGGGTTCTATTGTGTAGCTCTGGCTGTCCTGGAACTAACTCTGTAGACCAGGCTGGCGGAGAACTCACAGAGATCTGCCTGCCTTTGCCTCCTGAGTGCTGGGCTTAAAGGCCTGCACCACCACTGCCGACCCCACGGTACCGTTTCTAATCTTTACCAGGGACATAAACTCACCAGCTTTCCTCCTCTACCTTTCACTTGACTGACTGGTAGAGAAAGAGAACAGACTTGGAGGCAATGCTCTGTAGCTCTGGCCGGATGACCCTGGGCAGAACCTCAACCTCCTCCACCTCATCTGTAGCACAAGGGTCATTCTTACTGCATCAGAAGGTGACAGGAAGAGAGCAAATAAAGCCACACAGGTGCCTGGGCTGTGATCGTCCCCCATAAGCATCCTTGTAGCCCTCTCCTCTCACCATTCAGTTCTCTTTTTCCCTTTCCTTAAACGACATCCTTGCTCTACCCTGCCGTGTAGCACAGTCCTGCCTTCTGCCTTCTGTTGTGACTCCGCTTCAGGGTTTTCTCCAGGGAGTCTGCTGTCATCTCAGGTTCCCAGTGTGTTTATATGAGTGAATCCAGCTTTAAGAAGTCCTTTTTATGTTCAAATAAAAAAAGAAAAAAAGAAAATGGACATCAATAACAATTCATCTCTAGAGATGCTGATGATCCATTCGCTGTCAAGTGTTTGCTCCCAGTCAGCTGTGAGAACGGTTGGGGGTCTCTTCATCATGTTGTAGCTCCTGGAACTGAGGTTCTGAGAGTCCATACCAACTGCCCACCATTAATAAACACTAAGGGGAATTAAATCCACGTGCAGTCTTCCTGATTCCAAAGGCCCTCAACACCCAGTATGCGGACTCCCACCCTTCCCAAGGCTGAGTGTTATTTAAGGAGCAATTACACTGGTCAAAGGGTTACAACAGACTCAGATTAGAACCTATCCCAGGATCAACCTAGAGACACGGAAACTCAAAGGACCTACAAATAGCACAAGTATATGAGGGCCAAATCTGGGTGGTGGCAGTTCATGCCTTTAATCCCAGCACTCTGGAGGGAGAGGCAGACAGATTTCTGAGTTCAGAGCTAGCGTGGTCTATAGAGTGAGTTCCAGGACAGCCAGGGCTACACTGAGGGGGGAAAAAACTGTCTTGAAAAACAAATAGGAAGAAAAAAATAATATAAAGTCAAGGAAGTTTTTTATTTACCTTGCCTTCTGTAATTTTACCTAGGTGATATCAGGTTAAATGAGTATCTAAGGAAGTAAAAGAAGGATGAAATCACCAAACAGCATCATGAAATCTAAAATGGAGGGGAAAACAGAAAAGTTCCCAGCTTCTTGGCACCTCACTGTGATAGATAGGGCTCAGTGCAATAATATCAGAAAAAAAAACATATCACCAGGTTATCTTTCAAGGTTCAAGATTACAACTTTGACTTTCTGGTGGAGTTGGGATCAAACCTAAGAACCTATGCATGTTAGGCAAGTACTCTAATCACTGATGATACTCCCAGCACTAGTTCAACTCTTTTAAAAATTATATTTATTTAGTTTAGCTTATGTTTATGAGTGTTTTGCCATCAGACCCCTGAAACAAGGGCTGTGGATAGATGTGGGTCACCAGGTGGTGCTGAGACTCTAACCCGGGTCTCTACAAGAGCACCAAGTGCTCTGAATGACCGGGTCATCTCTCCCGTCCCTAGAAAAACTATCTTTTAAAGATTGGTATGCCTAAATATTAAGCACATGGAAACAAAGCACAAATCCAACTCCTTTTCTATTTATCCAATCTTCCTCTGCCACAGAAACTGTCAAATCCTCTACTACTTACTCCCAGACCTACAGTGAGATCAGAACAATTAACACACAGTTTCTGAGACTTCAGAATGTTCAGGAAGGTCTGGGTAATTCAACTCTACCTTCCTGGTGCTTCCTATAATACACATCCAAGAAGAGACAAGGTAGATTGCAGTTTGACGAGGAAATTTTGAACATCAACCTCTACCACTGCAAGTTACCAGGAAGTGGCACAAAAATGCAGAAATAGCTCCTGAATCATTTTGGCTCCACCTCAACTGCCACTGACCCACACCCTGACTATCCCACAAATACACAGACACCACCTTAAACCCTTATGTGGCTGTGATGAAAGCTCCCCAGAAAATATTAGCCAACACAAAAACGTATAACTGCCAATTTCAATGTGCATGAGTGTTGAGAACCTAGTATCTTTACGGGACTTCCTAAGGGAAGGAAAAATATGAATCATAGGCCCTGGTGGCAGTAAGAAGAACCTCCTGATGCTTCTTTTGGGAAACCACAGGCTAAGAAATTAAAAAGCAATCACAACCCACTCTGGAAACTAAGTGCTCCAACCCAAGGACAGGAAGGCAGATGGTGTATACACCAAGTATCAGGAGTCTGTACGTTGGCGGGAAACCTTCAGTGGTGCCTCCTTTCTCAGGGTCAGTGGCCCCACCCACCTCTGGAGACACCTCAGCACACCAGAAAAGTCATTTTCAGTTCACAGAGACAGAGCTGTTCAAAGAGTCACAAACATTAACAGAACTCAATCTTCTCATCAGAGCGAGGCAGCACATGGGACAAAAACAACTTTCAGACACCGCACGCCTTGCCCCTGCCTACTTTCAGCTAACCACAGCATGTGAACTGGAGACCTAAGATGAACACAAACCTTTGCTCCACTAGATCTCCAGATCCAACCATTTACAGAGGAGGGACTGGTACAGTGGCAAAGAAAATTGGTGGCTCATCTGACACGGAAGCAGGCATCCCGTTCCTTATAGATAAGAGTGGTAAACACCCTAGAAAATAAACTGCATAAGATAGTGTCATCATCCAAGGGGAGAACATAACTCCTTTGTCCTCCAAACTGCTACTGGACAAGGCTGCAGGGAAAAGATGCCTCATTCCTCCTGCTCTTCTGGACTGCCTGGCCAGGGACCTTGGGGACAAAGCCCGTGGCTACCCCGACAGCCTCTCTGCTTTACATCTCTGGCTGCAATGTCACTGTTCCCTGTCCACTACCTTCTGCAGTGCCTATGCTGAGAAGCAGCTAAGCTTCGTGTGCAACTCCACACCAGTGCAGAGGAGCCCAGCGAAACCCACTGAAAGGCGTGTCCCTGGAACCCCCCACTGAACACCAAGCCCTGTGTGAGATGGTTTCTCTCCCTCCCCCACATTTGTCCCTATCCAGGTGGTAAGGCCCCTCGCACAAGCAGAGGAGTGAGACTGCCCACAAAGCACAGTGGCAGGAAAGAGTGGAAGAGGAAGGGGGAAATGGAAGTAAGAATGAGAGATGACATCTGGAAGGGCCTGCAGGGTCCCCCGCTAAATCCCTGAACCCCTGCAAGAGCCCAGTCATTTAAACACCGACCCCCTTGGTGACTTCACAGAGGAATGAGACCCAAGAAGCCCAGATCCCACTGTCTTCTCCAGCCCAGTCAGCCAGCTCAGTGGGTCTCAAACATCAGTGTTTGAGGAGCCTTAGCTTCAGCTGGTGCAAGGCAACACCCACAGATCTCAGTTTTTACAAACGTGAGGCCAATTCTTAGAGAAGTCCTTCCTATCATTAGTAGGAGGCTCTCTCTCTCTCTCTCTTTCTCTCTCTCTCTCTCTCTCTCTCTCTCTCTCTCTCTCTCTCTCTCTCTCTCTCTCTCACACACACACACACACACACACACACACTTACACACTTGTTACACCCATATTGCACCCCACCTGTCCCATCTTAAAACAAAGCAATTAAATGTAGAACTGCCAAACCATGTACAACTATTGAGAGACAGCCTGACTTCAGGCTCTGACTAGAGCACACCAACTGTGAGGCCTCGGCCAATGATTGCTTAGTCCCCTCCACTGCACACTGAGGCTCACCAAATGTCTTTTTGCCACTAAGAGGACCAGATGAGATCATGGAGTGTAGCACATGTCCAGTAGGCATGTGCTGTGCACACATCTGTTGACTGTTTGATGCAGTAATGTAAATCTATGAAGCTCATTGCAGAGGAGGGCAAATGAATTGAGTGATGAGGGCAAGGAACCTTTGCAGATCTCAGCATCATTCTTCTAGGGGTCTTTCCATTGTCCTAGTAGCCACACCTCACCTGGATCTGACTCAAGGACACTGTGTTCTAAAAAGGACTTTCACATTTACACTGGACTTTTTATGATTTATAAAGAACATTAAAATTTTTATAGTGTGTATTTTCATCTTCTCCTCTTCCTTGTTATTTTTTTTCTAGAACACCTGGTTTGTTTTTTGGGTTTTTTTTCCAACCCTCCTCTCATCCTCTCCCTGCTTCTCCCTGGTAATTTATGTTGTATGTTGGGCTAAGAATATCTGGTCATATTCCTAAAACAAATCACTCTAAATCACTAAAGAAATGGTTGGGAGAAGCACACAGCCATGTGCCTCAGGACTGCGGACAAGCCTGCAATTCCCATAAAACCAGAGACCCTCTGCGCTCACCCTCTTCTCCCTCAGCCTCCTAGAGCATCGGTGTCTCCTGGCTGCCTGGAAGCTCTGTGGCTAGAGAGCCCATAGGTTTCCCATCCAATATAAGCCAAATTCAGTTCACAAGTCAGTCCCAGGCATCCGAACCCTTGTCCTTATCTTATCCACCCCTGAGCATAAAGCAGACAGCTCAGAGCCACCTTTAGCCCTTTCCCTGTGACTGTCTCTTCTTTCCTTCTTAGTCACAAAGACCTGCCAATTCCCAAATGGCCCTCACTGTCCCCTCTGCTTCATGGCTTCTGGTCCTCCTGGCTGAGAGCTGTCTCTCAGGTGGACTGTCTGTAGAACACAGCTCCCAGAAATGTCCGGGGAAACAGATCAAGACGTCACTTCCCACTTAAAGCACCTGATGACTCCCCGTTCATAAGAGTCAAAACTCCTCCAAAGCATCAGACTTGGGAGTCGGGATTTCCACAGTTTAGCAGGACCCGACCTAAGAGGTCCAGAATAAAACCTATGCAAAAGCATCACTCCATCCTCTTACAAGGCAGCCCATTGGCAGCACACTGACTGAGGGTGGAGCCTCGGGCTCAGGACAGACACATCTCACTGAGGAAGAGCAAACATCACTGACAGTCAGCAGTCACACTCTGAGTCCAGAGTTCATCTTAAGTCTCATCTTAAAGAAGTCACAGCTAAGGCCTGGAGAGGGAAATCTACTCAATTCAAGGTCAGAACTAGGTAGACCAGGTCCTAACCCCCAGCTCTTGTTTCATCTGCCAACAGCCTGAATGACTCTCCTCTGCACAATAGTCAGGGATCCCCACAGCTTTCCCTTTAACTGGACACTTCTCCCCACCCCCACACCTGCAGAGGGAGCTGGCCCAGAGGAACAGAACAGGAAGGAATGAGCTTTGGCACTGCTTCAAGGCCAAACACAAGGGCTTTTGACTACTGAAAAAAAAAATAGCCCATCGTCTCCGAGGGTGGAACCAAACCATAGCAGAAGCTAGAAAACCAGTTTCTTTGTGCCCAGAGCCATGAACTGTAAGAGAGCAGGTAGGAGGAGGGGAGAAAAGGCTGGGTCCTTTAAGAATAGAGCAACCACAACAACTCTACTCACCTGCCCCACCACCACCCACTACCCTGGTTTTGCTGGATTTGGCTTTATTTTCCCTCACATAGTGCCCCACATGGACTGGGGAAGGTGTGGCCTCCTGGAGACAGAGGAGTCAATGGAGCATCAAGGAACTGGATGGCTCCATTCGCAGGCTTTTAGAGAGAGCTGTTTTATCACTGCCCCACTCGCCAGGGAAAGACAACAACAACAACAAGCCCTGAGCTGCAAACCTCAGCAAACTGGGGGGAGCCTGTCTGGAGACTGGGTGCCTGCCCACCTCAGCAATGCAGGAGACACTCTGGGGGGAGCACAAAAGGCTGAGCCCAAACAAGGATTTCAGAACTTCCTCCCCTGCCAGCAAGTCCAAAGCCACTGGACAATGATTCCAGGATGCTATAGCACGTCAGTTCATCCGACAAAAATCTACAGACCACTTTTTCAATGACATTCATGTGATGAACCATTCAGACCAGCAAGATCTACTTAAGTAAGGACAAAGACCTCCCCTCCTCCATTGCCACAGTCTTCCTCTGGCTCTTTGAACTCATTCCTATCATCAAACGATGACTTTCAGAGACCCAGGAGATGTTCCTGGGGTGCACTGAATGAACACATCTCTACTTACAACATGATGGAAACCAAATATAAATCAGAAGAGGAAACAATTATTCCCATATGCTAAACCCTGGAACACAAAGACTACAGGCATTCATTCCCCAGTTCTTACAGTTTCAAGTGAGCCTCTAGGGCAAAATCAAGGCTTCAAGAAGAATCTTAAGAAAACTTTGCAGGGGGGCTGGAGAGATGGCTCAGTGGTTAAGAGCATTGCCTGCTCTTCCAAAGGTCCTGAGCTCAATTCCCAGCAACCACATGGTGGCTCACAACCATCTGTAATGAGGTCTGGTGCCCTCTTCTGGTCTGCAGGCATACACACAGATAGAATACTGTATACATAATAAATAAATATTAAAAAAAAAAAAGAAAACTTTGCAGGTTGAGGGGTGAATCTGACTCTGCCTGCTACAGCTCCTGGAGCTTTCTGCGTACCTTGGCCCATAGCTGCTTCAATTTTCAGAGTCAGGGACAGGTGGAAGACAATTCCTTATGCTTTCTCGTCTGTCCCTGACGTACTTTCAGAGACCCTCTTAACTTCATTTGAACCACTGACATATCCAGGGAGATTTCTGTCACAACATACGGACTTCATTGCATTTGAAATGTCCTACTCACCAGACAGACAGTGTTCCCAGGTCCCAATGGCTTGTGTATTTTAGGCAGCCATGATTTAACCTAACACAAATATGCTGTCTTTCTTTTTGTTGTTATTGTTGTTGTTTGAAGACAGGGTTCTATTGTGTAGCTCTGGCTGTTCTGGAACTTACTCTAGACCAGACTGGGGGAATTCACAGAGATCTGCCTACCTCTGCCTCCCGATTGCTGGGCTTAAAGACTTGCACCACCACTGCCAACCCCATGGTGCCCTTTCTAATCTTCACCAGGGACATAAACTCACCTGCTGTCCTCCTCTACCTTTCACTTGACTGACTGGTAGAGAAAGAGAACAGACTTGGAGGCAATGCTCTGTAGCTCTGGCCGGATGACCCTGGGCAGCACCATCACCTCCTCCACCTCATCTGTAGCACAAGGGTCATTCTTAGCATCAGAAGGTGACAGGAAGAGAGCAAATAAAGCCACGCAGGTGCCTGGGCTGTGATCATCCCCCATAAGCATCCTTGTAGCCCTCTCCTCTCGCCATTCAGTTCTCTTTTTCCCTTTCCTTAAACGACATCCTTGCTCTACCCTGCCGTGTAGCACAGTCCTGCCTTCTGCCTTCTGTTGTGACTCCGCTCCAGGGTTTTCTCCAGGGAGTCTGCTGTCATCTCAGGTTCCCAGTGTGTTTATATGAGGGAATCCAGCTTTAAGAAGTGCTTTTTATGTTCAAATAAAACACATGCTCCCTCTGCTTACAAACACCAACCCCAAAACTATTCTGGTGCACACATCCATTTCCTTATTGGAGCCTTCTTCAGTCCTTCTCTTTACACCTTATAAATGAGGACAGGACAAAGATAAAAATAATGGCTCTGGCCACAATAGGAATTCTCTTAGCCAGATGAATGGTCTTTGCAAGCATTCCCAGAATCCTGTGTCTTGGCCTTGCATACCTATATGATTTCAGGGTACGCACCTAGACTTCCAGGAGATTGCAACTGTTTCCACACCCCTCACAACCTCCTTTTGGCGAAGGTGTTTTCCTAGAACTACCTAGTGAGATATGGAATGTCCACCTCCCTGAACCATTTCAACCCCAGCTGGCCTGCCAATGTCCAGCCACAAGCAACCATTCCAGCCTAGAGACCCGGGCTGGCAGCTTTGCTGTTCCCATAATCACAAGGGCTCACAGGCAGCCCCACTGTGTGCAGTTACTGCTTAAGACTCTGCACGGAACTGAGGTTTCTCAAGAGGATCTCTTGTCATGCCCATTTTTACAGCCTGAAAAAGTCAACATAGGGGAGTTAAGCCATGTGCCCAATGTGGACAAATTCTGTAATTTAACTTCATCTTCACTCAATCTGGGCAGAAGGAATCTTAAAATTTTCTGTAGTCTCCTAAACAAAATCCATCTTCCAGAATGATTTTTGGACCCCCTCTACTTTGATTTGACAAACACCTGCCTCCTAACACCACCTGCACAATTTCAGGCCCTTCTTTAACCTGTGTTCATGAATGGTTAGTCTTTTTTTAGGAAAATGTAGGGCCAGGGTCCCTGACTCATAAGAAGTCATTTTCACTGAATTGTTATTTGCACAGCCATTCTCAGACCATAAAACAGATGCACCATGAAGAAATGCAATAAGGAAGCAGAAAGAGGGAGAGTTCCTGGAACAATCACAAGGAAAAAGAGACTCCAAAGCCAGTGTTTGTGGCCTTGAACAATGGCAGAGGGCCATGTGATGGAGGAGGGTCTATGTGTTACTTTCATTGGTTAATAAAGAAATTGCCTTGGCCCTTTAATAGGACAGAAAATTAGGTAGGCGGAGTAGACTGAACAGAATGCTGGGAGAAAGAAGCTGAGTCAGGCAGTCACCATGATTCTCCCACCTGAGACAGACACAGATTAAGATCTTTCCTGGTAAGTCACCTCGTGGTTCTACACAGATTACTAAATATGGGTTAAAGCAAGATGTGAGAATTAGCCAATAAGAGGCTAGAACTAGTGGGCCAGCAGGGTTTAAATGAATACAATTTGTGTGTTATTATTTCCGGGGCTAAGCTAGCCATGTGGGATCCAGGCGGAATGTAGCCTACCACTCCTCACAACAGCCATGCTAGAGGGCCTATGAATGGTACCCTCAGGAAACTGAACTCAATCTAAAGAATACAGGGATAGCTGGAAATTTGGATAAACAGCATTTCAGAAAACAAAAAGTTACCTGTTTTTAAGTATTATTAAGAAAGTTTGACTTTAAAGAAGGGATTCTTAACTTTGACAGTGCATCAGAATTGCATCTGGAAGTTTTCTTGCCTTTCTCATTTTTGGTTTGTTTAAGAATTTTTCTGTATAACAGCCCTAGCTGTCCTGGAACTAGCTCTTATAGATCAGGCTGGCCTTGTACTCACAGAGAACCACCTGCCTCTGCCTCTGAGTGCTGGGATTAAAGGTGTGTGCCATCACCACCTTTTTTAAAGCCAGGGTCTCTAGCCCAGACTGGCCTGAAACTTGCTCTGAAGCCAAAGATGACTTTGATCCTGCTGACCTCACCTTCAGTGGCGGGATTACAGGCGTGCGCCACTGATCCCAGTTTATGTGGAGCTGTGAGTTTGGGGATCAAGTCCAGAGCTGCACATATGCTACACACCACACCCTCTTGATTACTATTATTATCACCAATGTTTATGTATATGGATGTTTTGATTACTATTATCAATGTTTATGTATATGGATGTTTTGATTACTATTATCACCAATGTTTATGTATATGGATGTTTTGATTACTATTATCACCAATGTTTATGTATATGGATGTTTTGATTACTATTATCAATGTTTATGTATATGGATGTTTTGATTACTATTATCAATGTTTATGTATATGGATGTTTTGATTACTATTATCAATGTTTATGTATATGGATGTTTTGATTACTATTATCACCAATGTTTATGTATATGGATGTCTTGATTACCTTTACTATTATCAGCAGTGTTTATGTATGGATGTTTTGATTACTATTACTATTATCACCAATGTTTATGTATATGGATGTTTTGCCTGCATGGGTGTCTGTGCACCTAAAATTCTTTTGTTCATGGCTAAAGCTTATTGCTTCTTGACATAACAAGGGGGAGTTTGGAAACCGTCCTTTGCCTTACAAGTTCCTCTCTAGCTGTGGTCTTAGTTAGCTAATGAGCTTTTTGTGCCCCATGGAGAATTTTTTGGTTTTTTTTTTCTGGAATAAAGTTTGCTTCTGGTAAAATAGACTTTGGTGGTCTGTCCCCCATCTTTGCATGACCTCCCTGTGGACTGAACATTTCTGGTGCAGAAATTCAGAACCTCATGCAAATAGGGGGACACCCCAGTCTCTGGCAGACTTTACTGTACTGTTTTTGCCAATTGGTAAGTCTCTGGGTTACCAGATATCTGGTATCTAGTATCTGGACAATCTGAGGCTCAAAGAGATCGGTGGGCAGGCTTCTAATCTCTGAGTCAGAGGAAAACAGTGGAGGTTTCGATTCCTCATCTGGCAACAGGGTCATGACCCTTTGGGATTCAGATGGGGGTCACGTGATCCAATGCACAGCATCTCCCCATCTGTGTCTGCCGACTTTATGTCTCCTCATTTTTGTTTGCTTGTTGTGAGTCTCCTTGTTGTGGTTATGAATGAAGTAATTTCCACTATGGGAAAAGCTTCTTCTAAACCTAAGGCTCCCCTGGATCTTGTCCACTCTCAGTTCCAGGACGTCAAGGATACTGCTGCAGTCCCTGCCACCCATGTGAAATCAGAGCAACTCAAGACCTTTTTCTCCATAGAGTGGTCAGCCTTTTGAGTGACTGACCTCCTGCAGGCTCCTTTGATATATTTTTTAATTGTTTTATTGAACTATATATTTTTCTCTGCTCTGCTCCCTTTATCCCCCTCTTCTCCTTTTTCCTTCTCCCATGTTCCCCATGTTCCCAATTTACTCAGGAGATTTTGTCTTTTTCTCCTTCCCATGTAGATTAGATCCATGTATGTTCCTGGCTCAGGTCTGCAGTTGCTCCCTTGTATCTGCTGGCTAAAATGTCTGAATACAAGTTCCTTAAGTATATCCAGGGCTCTCCAGACTATCCAGGATGTTGTCTTCCCACTCCTGAGACACATATACGAGTTGCCAACTGCCAAACCTCACTGTTACAAGCCAGGTAAAGTCATTGGTGTCTAGAGACGCCATAAGAAGACCATTGGGCCATGTTGGAAGGGGCCACACACAGTAATCTGACTACTCCAACTGCCATTAAGGTCGACAAAATTAAGGTGAGGATCCACCATTCGCATCTCAAGCCAACTCCTGACAGAAGATTGGACAGTGCACACATCACATGGAAAGCCTTCACACACCACAAACACTCAAAGAATAAATGCTCTCATGCTATTATGACTTTCTTAATTTACATATGCCTAGACCCCAGGGTCTCCGGGAACCTCCCAGCACCTTTTGTTACCTTTGTTTCAGTCAAATCTCAGAGCAGCTCCAATCTTTTCTCTTGTCCATCCTGGGGCTATGAGACATAGGCCCCAAATTATAATGTTGGTGAGCTGTCTGGGCAACCAGCAAGTAAGTCTATATCATTTTTAAATCAATAACTCAGGTAAAATTTATTCCTCTCAGAACTCTGATGCTGTTTGATGACTAATAGCTTTGCCAGCTTAAAAGCAGCAACCAGGGCTTCAGCTGCCTTCTCAGGTCTCTGTAAAATTTAGGTTACAGGTCGCACTGTCTTAGAGCCAATACAAAGTCTAGGCACAGTTCACCTTGATACCAGGTTTGAGAGAGAGAGAGAGAGAGAGAGAGAGAGAGAGAGAGAGAGAGAGAGAGAGAGAGAGAGAGAGAGAGAGAGAGAGACTCACAAAACAGATTTCAGTATAACTTCTTACCATTCTTTTTTAAAGGAACTTACTTTACAGTGACTGTTCTCAGTGGTCAGCCACCTGTACCTATGGCTAAAGTAGATAAAAGATGTTTTATGATGCAGAGCTTAATATGTGAGGATCTAAAATTTTTTAAGGGTCTAAGAAAGTGTTTTAAGATGTGCAAAGAAAAGTTATTAGGGTATGTAAATGCAAGTTATAAAGGTCTGAGGATGAAAAAGCTTAAATGCTGATAAGAAAAAAATGATTTAAAATGTTTCCACAAACTTAAGATTTTAAATTCCCTTTGGTTTTTTCATAAAAATAGACCTTCAAGATGCTTTTCATTGTACAGAAAACATCTGTCACAGCTTTCTGGGGGGAAAAAGATGTCAATGCTTTCAACCAGATTAATTTCTGGCACAAGTATACTGCCATCTCTACAATGTAAATGTCAGTACAGATTATAAACCAAGGGATGTTAGTATGTCTAAAACATATCTTTTCCCAAAACTTAAAAAATTCATTTAAGCTGGCTTAAAATTAGAATTCAACAGCAACACTAATTCCAGAAAGCCCACAAACACATGGAAATTAAACAATGCTCACCTGACTCATCTATGGGTCAAGAAAGAAAGAAAGAAATTAAGACTTCTTAAAAGTCTGATAGGTTTACCTTTATAAGTAAGTTGGCCTTTTTCCTTTGCGGCTCTTAATATTCTTTCTTTATTCTGCAACATTGAATAAATGGGACCTACTAAAACTGAGAAGCTTCTGTAAAGCAAAGGACACTGTCACTAAGACACAAAGGCAACCTACTGACTGGGAGAAGATCTTCACCAACCCCGCAACAGACAAAGGTCTGATCTCCAAAATATATAGAGAACTCAAGAAACTAGACTTTAAAATGCTAATTAACCCAATTAAAAAATGGGGCGCTGAACTGAACAGAGAATTCTCAACAGAAGAAGTTCAAATGACCAAAAGACACTTAAGGTCATGCTCAACCTCCTTAGCGATCAGGGAAATGCAAATCAAAACAACTTTGAGATATCATCTTACACCTGTAAGATTGGCTAAAGTCAAAAACACCAAGGATAGCCTTTGCTGGAGAGGCTGTGGAGGAAGGGGTACCCTCATCCATTGCTGGTGGGAATGCAATCTTGTGCAACCACTGTGGAAGTCAGTGTTTCGGTTTCTCCGGAAATTCGGGATCAACCTACCCCTGGACCCAGCAATACCACTCTTGGGAATTTACCCAAGAGATGCTCTATCACATGTCAAAAGCATTTGTTCAACTATGTTCATAGCAGTATTATTTGTAATAGCCAGAACCTGGAAACAACCTAGATGCCCTTCAATGGAAGAATGGATGAAGAAAGTATGGAATATATACACACTAGAGTACTACGCTGCTGTAAAAAACAATGACTTCTCGAATTTTGCATGCAAATGGATGGAAATAGAAAACACTATCCTGAGTGAGGTATCCCAGGCCCAAAAAGACGAACATGGGATGTACTCACTCATAATTGGTTTCTAGCCATAAATAGGGTTCATGGAGTCTACAATAGGCGAATCTAAAGAAGCTAAGTAAGAAGGTGAACCCAAGGAAAAACATATAGTTATCCTCTTGGATAAGGGAAGTAGACTAAATTGCCGGGGGGAAAATGGGATCTTGGGGGTGGGGTGGGATGGGGGTTAGGGGAGATGGGGAGAGAAAAGGTAGAAGGGAAGGAGGGTGGACTTGGGGAAACAGGAGGATCGGGATAAAGGAAGGTTGGATAGGGGAGCACGGAACCACAATTCTTAGTTAAGGGACCCACTTTAGGGTGGGCAGGAGACTTGACCCTAGAGGGGCTCCCAGGTGCCCAAGCTGAGGTCCCCAGTTAGTTCCCTGGGCAGCTGAGGATAGGGAACCTGAAATGACCCTACCCTAGAGCAATACTGACGAATATATTGCATACCATCCTAGAACTTACATCTGGCGGTGGATGGAGATAGAGACAGAGACCCACACTGGAGCACTGGACTGAGCTCCCAAGGTCCCAATGAGGAGCAGAAGGAGTGAGAACATGAGCAAAGATGTCGGGACCACGAGGAGTGCACCCACCCACTGAGACAGTGGAGATGATCTACTGCGAGCTCACCAAGGCCAGCTGGACTGTTACCAGAAAAAGCATGGGATAAAACTGGACTCTCGGAACATGGCGAACAATGAGGGCTGATGAGACGCCAAGGACAATGGCACGCGGTTTTGATCCTATGCCATGTGCTGGCTTGGTGGGAGCCTAGCCAGTCTGGATGCTCACCTTCCTAGATATGGATGGAGGGGGGAGGACCTAGGACGTACCACAGGGCAGGGAACCCTGACAGCTCTCTGGACTGGAAAGGGAGGGGGAGAGGAGTGGGGGGAAGGGGAGAGGGGTGGGAGGAGGGGGAGAAGAGTGGGAGGAGGGGGAGAAGAGTGGGAGGAGGGGGAGGGAAATGGGAGGCTGGTGGGAGGAGGTGGAAATTTGTTTTTTTTTCTCTTTTCTTTATCCTCCTTTTATCAATAAAAAAATAAAAAAAAAAAGAAAAAAAAAAGACTTCTTAAAAGTCATAAAAATGACCACACAACATACCCAAATCTATGGGACACAATGAAATTTTATAGCACTAAGTGCCTACATAAAGAATCTGGAAAATCCCACACTAGTGAGTTAACAGAACAGCAGAAAATTCTAGAACAAGAAGAAGCAAACTCAAACAGAAGGACTAGACAACAGGAAATAATCAAAGTGACAGCTGAAATCAACAAAATAGAAACAGAGAAAAACAATACAAAGAATTAATGAGACAAAGAGTTGGTTCTTCGAAAAAATCAACAAAATAGACAAAACTTTATACAAACTAACCAGAAGGCAGAGAGAGAATATCCAAATTAACAAAATCAGAAATGAAAAAGGGGATATTACAACAGACACAGAGGAAATCCAGAGAAACATTAAGTCGTATTTCAAAGACTTGTATTCTACAAAATTGGAAAACTTAAAGAAAATGGACAACTTTCTGGATAAATATCATTTACCAAAATTAAATCAAGACCAGATAAGCAAATTAAATAGACCTATAAGTGCTGAAGAAATAGAAACAATCATCAAAAATCTCCCTCCCCCCAAAAGAAGCCCAGGACCAGATGGTTTCAGCTCAGAAGTCTACAATACTTTCACAGAAACAGAAGAAAGATTGTCAAACTCTTTTTATGAGGCTACAATTAGCATAATACCTAAACCACATAAAGACATTACTAAGAAAGAGAATTATAGACCAATCTCACTCATGAACATTGATGCAAAAATGCTCAATGAAATACTGGCAAATCGAATCCAAGAACACATTGGAAAAGTTATCCAACATGATCAAGTAAGCTTCATCCCAGAGATGCAGGGATGGTTCAACATACAAAAATCTGTCAACATAATCCACCATATAAACAAACTGAAAAATAAAAACCACATGATTATCTCATTTGATGCTGAAAACATCTTTGACAAAATACAACACCCTTTTTAATAAAGGTCTTGAAGAGATCAGGGATGCAAGGAACATACCTAAACATAATAAAGGCAATATAGAGCAAGCAAGAGCGAACATCAAACAAAATGGAAACTCCCAGGGATTGCACTGAAATCAGGAACAAGACAAGGCTATTCATTCTCTCCATATTGATTGAATATAGTTTTTGAAATTCTAGCTAGAGCATAAGATAACAAAAGGAGATCAAGAGGACACAAAATAGAAAAGAAGAAGTCAAACTCTCACTATTTGCTGATGATATGATATTTTACAAAAGAGATCCCAAAATTTCTACCAAGGAACTTCTACAGCTCATAAACACTTTCAATAATATAGCAGTATACAAGATTAACTCAAAAAACTCAGTAGCCCTCCTGTACACAGATGATAAACGGGCTAAGAAAGAACTCAGAGAAACATCACCCTTCACAATAACCACAAATAGCATAAAATATCTTTGAGTAACTTTAACCAAACAAGTGAAAGACCTGTATGGCAAGAACTTTAAATCTTTGAAGAATGAAATTGAAGAAGACACTAGAAAATAGAAAGATCTCTGACCAGATAATCTTCAGATCACACATGAATGATCTCATTAACTGAGTACATAAAGCTAAATACTTTTTCCCCTTCTCTCTCTTCATATATACTTTTTAATATAAAAATCTTTCAACTGGACCTGGTGGCACATGTCTTTAATCCCAGTACTCAGGCAGTGGTAGGTAGATCATTGAGAGTTTGAGACCAGCCTGGTCTACAGAGTGAGCTCCAAGACAACGAGGGCTACACAGAGAAACCCTGTCTTGAAAAAACAAAACACTTTCATACACTCTGTTTTGATCATGTTTTCCCCTCCCCCAACTTCTCCTAGATCCTTCCCACCTCCATACCTCTACTAACTCTTCTCTCTCAAACAAAGCAAAACCAAAAAGACAAAAAGGCACAAAAACAAACAAAAATACAAGCAAAAGACCAATAAGATTTTTAAAAAAATGCTCAAAGCAAAACTAAACAAAAACTCCACAAAAAAACAAAGTTGAATTCTTTTGTGTTAACAAACTAATCCTCGGCATCTGGCCTGCCCTAGAGTGTTTGACAGACCCTGTTGGAAAAATCTGAATTTCTCTATCATTAGATAGCAATGACAAAGAGCCTCTTGATTAGGGGTGGGACACAATGTCCATGTCCCTCTCTGAGTTCTGTGACATATTTAACTTGGGCCTTTTCAGTTACTATGCATGCAGAAACAGTCTGTGAGGTCATACGTGCATTGGTATTTTTGTGTCTGGAAGACACTGCTTCCTTTAACTAATCCATCACCCCTGGCTCTTGCATCTTTCCACCTCCTTTTCCTCATGGATCCCTGATCCCTGAAGGGAGGAGCTTGAGGAAGACATCCCACTTAGGACTGAATGCCCCATAGTATCACTTTCCAGCTGTGAGTCTCTGTCTTAGTTCCCATCTACTGCTAGAAGAAGCCTCTCTGATGGGTGTTGAGTAAGAGTCTCATCTATGGGTATAGCAGTATGTCATTGTATATATACATTTCTTTAGCAGAATAATACTACTAGGCTTTCCATGGGCCATGACCTACCTGGTCTCAGGTTCTTGAACAGTTTATCAATGTCAGGTATGGGTTCCATCTAAAAGAGTAGAACTTAAATTCATCAAAAATTGGTTGGTTACATCCATAACACTTGTGCTACTATTGTGCCCATATGTCTTGTAAGTAGGTTGCAGTTGTAGGTCCCAGGGTTTGTAACTAGGTGATGTAGGAGATTACCTTCCTCTTCTGTTAGCATAAGAGTATCTTCTAGTATCATGAATGCTAGTCAATAGGGGTGAAACTTCTAGTTAGGGACCAACTTGACTTCTCTGTGTCACGAAAAAGATAAGGATGGTTGTTCAATAGAGTACTTGAATTCTTAGCTAGTACAATAAGACAACTGAATGAGATCAGAGGGATGCAAATAGGAAAGGAAGAAGGCAAAGTATCATTATTTGCAGATGATATGATTTTATACATAAAAGACCCCACAAGCCCCCTCTGTCTTAACTCTAAAAAAACACATACCCAGATTTTTCTTTGTGACACCATTCATCCCGTTAGCTTTCCAGCTCTGGACGAGCAATCTCAAGACAACTAGCTTAATCTCCCTAGACTTACCTAGCACAGACTGGAGCCCAGTGGTGAAGGTTCATCACCATGAGAAGGGTCAGGATGACCAACTTTGCAACCTGGAGGTCAGAGCCTGCCTGTACCAGGGTTCAGGAAAGCTCAGAGAATAGATGCCTGGTCAGAACTCCTGCTGCAGCCCTTGACACCAGAAGCAAGTCTTCTTATAATATCAATGTGGTGATTTAGAACACAAATTGACATTCAGCAAGACATGAACTTGGCTTTGAATCAAGAGGTGGATACACCAGCCGCTTTGGATATCAGTATGGTGATTTCTGAGAAAATTAGGAAAACAACCTACCTCAAGACCCAGAAACACCACTTTTGGGTATATCCCCAAAGGATGCTCAATTTGTACCACAAGGACATGTGCTCAACTATGTTCAGAGTAGCATTGTTTGTTAATAGCCAGAACCTGGAAACAACCTAAATACCCCTCGACCGAAGAATGGATAAGGAAAATGTGGTACATTTACACAATGGAACACTACATAAAAGGAAAAAATAATTACATCTTGAAATTTGCAGGCAAATGGATGGAAAACGACATAGTAAGTGAGGTAACACAGACTCAGAAAGACAAATATCATATGTACTCATCCATAAGTGGCTTTTAGACATAAAGCAAAGAAAAAAACCTCCTACAATTTATAATCCCAGAGAACTTAGACAACCAAAAGGACCCTAAGGGAGACATACATGGATCTGATCTACATGGGAAGTAGAAATAGAAAAGATATCCTGAGTAAGTTGGGAACATGGGGATCATGGAGAGCGTAGAAGGGGAGAAGAGAGGAAGGGAAAGGACTGGAGAAAAATATATAGCCCTAAAAAACAATTAAAAAAATAAAACTCATCTCTATTTAGAAAAAAAAGAGATGGATACACAAACCATGGGTCCCCCAAAGGTGCCTACTCTGCTCTTCCTTTTCTTCCCCTGCTCGATAAGGGGAACCTGTGCACTCTATAATCTCAGGCATCACCCACAGAGAGAGATGACAGAAGTCACCTGAGAGGACCGAGGTTTGTCAGAGAAAAGATGAGCAAACCTGAGGCACAACCCAGACAATACACCCAGAAGATTTCTCTACAGCTTCTACTTAGGATCACAGACAACTTCAACCAAATATCCATCAGCATGCTCTCACACTCCTAGTATATCCAGGTCACCTCCTCTTACAGTTTCAGGCCATGAAGCTCTTTTTGTTCCTAAGTTTCTGTCCAGAAACACAGACCAATCTAACAACTGACAGAGGACTGGTCTCCCACACCAGTCATGATTCAGATAGCCCATTTGTCTGCCCAGAGCTTTCCCCTGTGACCTTCCTGATGAGAGTAATTCTTACTGTCCCAGAGCACTAGATGACTCTGAGGAGACCAACTGACCTGTTGGGTTTCTATGTCACAAAGGGAAACACACCCTTAGTTTGGGGCTCCAAGACCTCCCTCTGTGATGAAGACAGCCCCAAGGCCAAGGGCACAGCAGAGGTCAGTGCTGGGGTAGGCAGTTGACAAGGACTCCAGTGGGAGCCCACAGATGTGAATTTGTTCCGTCTTAAACAAAGATCAGAGAGATCAGGCCTATTCTGGCTCTTTCAAGGTTATAACAGGAGGTTTGGCCCAGGGTGTGGCTACTGACAGATGTTTTGACCTAGGCTGTGGTTACTTGATGCTTTGGGTATTGAGAAGGTGATTACTTTGTTCCTTGCATTATGGTAAAGGTATCTTTAGTCTTCCCCCTCCTCTTTGAATTGGAGTATATAAAGTCTATAAGAAATAAATGTGGATGAACTCAGTATTCACTGGTTGCCCTGCTGACTCTATCCCATGTCTCTGTCTTTTCTTTTGTATCTTTATTTTTTTCTTCCTGTCATTTCTTAATTTTCATGCTTCCTTCCAAGTATGGACAAATAAGGTGGGTGGGACCCGGCTGATGTTGTTGCTTGAACATGGGATACGGCAAATGACGCATCCAACATGGGGCTTAAATGAGGAAGACAGTGTGATGTACACTACCGAGAAACAAGGCACCATAAATGTGGAGATAAAATATGAGTGCTCAAATAAATAATAAATGTAGAAAAGTGGCTCAACCTATACAAAATGTTAGACATCAATTTCCACAAGTTGGTATTATGCATTATATGGATGATATTTTGCTTGGCCACAAAAATGAAGGAGTTTTGTTTACAACATGTGGCAGAGCATTGCCCATGTAGGGTTAGTTATTGCCCCAGAGAATGTACAAAGGCACCCACCTTTTCAATATTTGTTGGGACGTATGTTATATCCTAAAGGAATTAAGCCTCAGAAATTGGAAATTAGGAAAAATAGCTTATAAACTTTCAGTAATTTTCAGAAATTATTGGGAGATATTCGATGACTGAAACACTATTTACAATTTCCTATGGGACATCTTGAGCCCCTCAGTGATATTCTTAAGGGGAGTAGTGATCCCAGTTCCCCTAGACATCTTACAGATGCTGCTTGACAGGTACTGGCTCAGGTAGACTACGCCATACAGAATCATCAAGTACATTATATTAATTATGATCAACCTTGGCAAGCATATATTTTTGCCTACAAAGCTTATTCCTATGGCAGTATTATAGCAAAAAAGTCCTCTTTTATGGTTATATCTTCCTGTTTCATCATTTTGAAGGAATAACTTTAGGACAAAAAAGCCAGGGGTGGAGTCTGGGTAATATTTTGGAAGAAAACTAATGTGATCAATGTTCCTAATACTAAGTAACAGGTTGATTTGTTGTTTCATAATAATGATTCTTGGGCAATTGCATTTGCACAGTTTTTAGGCCAAGTTGATAAGCATCTTCCAGTTGAACAATTGCTGCAATTTGCACAAGTATCTTCCTTTATTTTCCTAAAATTGTAATGAAGAATCCCTTAAAGGATGTGTTGTTAATTTTTACAGATGGATCTTCTAATGGAAGAGCTGTATGTTGTTGATGATAAAGGATATGGAGTGTGAACAGATGGTATAGGAGGCTTTTGTTTGTTTGTGTGTGTGTTGCTTTTACTGGATAATGAATAAAGAAACTACCTTAGTCTACTTGATAGGGCAGAACTTAGGTAGGCAGAGAAGACAGAACTGAATTCTGGGAGAAAGAAGGCAGAGTGAGAGAGCCACCATGGAGCCGCCAGGTCAGACATGCTGAATCTTTCCTGGTAAGCCATGACCTCGTGGTGATATACAGATTATTAGAAATTGGTTAAATCAAGATGTAAGAGTTAGCCAATAAGAGGCTATAGATAATGAGCCAGACAGTGATTTAATTAATACAATTTCTGTGTGGTTATTTTGGGAGTAAGCTATCCGGGCGGCTGGGAAGACAAGCAGCTCACTCCTCATGCAACAGTTTGGAGTCCAATGTGGGACTAAAACACTTAAAAACCTGAGAGAGCTTAATTCTAGACACAAACACACACACACACACACACACACACACACACACACACAGAGAGAGAGAGAGAGAGAGAGAGAGAGAGAGAGAGAGAGAGAGAGTTTTACACAGCTTTTTGCTATTTTCTAGTGGCATGCCACAGAACAATTTTCCTGACTCAGCAATAGCAGTAGGTAAAAAACCCACACCATTTTAAAACAAGACTTCCTGGGCCCTGCCACTGGTACAATCTCTGGCTATGGAGCATTTGTGGACCCAAGTGTTTATGTGCCCACTCAGGGTCGGGAAGAAAGTGGCTGAGACCACGTCCGTGGCTAGGCTTCCTGCCTGGGCAGGCAGTGGGATCAGATCTACTAGGCTTGGACAGGCAGGAGAGTATGGCAGATTCCCTCCACCATACAGAGAGATGTTTCCAGGCTGTGCAGTGTTCTGCATGGCAGATTTGGCTGTAACATGGATGAAAAGAGTTTATGTGCTGCATGTTCATTCTCAGAATTGGACTGCTGAGCACAGCTCCTGCCTGGTGGCTCCAGAGCTAATACTAGTGGTACTTCCACCATTTTAAAATTGAAGAGAGGTGGAGCCAAAATCCAGAGCAACTGAAACAAAGCTGCTTAGCATTTTAAAAGCTCTTCTAGACAGTAAAGAATTACAGATTCACAATAAGACAGATTCAGACATAAATCACCTCTAAATGGGTCACAGTGTTGAATACATGTACACAGTCTTAGGAGAGAAAAAATAAAGAGTACAGAGAGGCATAAAATAAAATTAATGATTTTAAAAAAGGGGGTAAAGTCTTTAAAGACACAATGTACAGAGAGTCAAAAAATTTAAAAAGTAAAAAAAAACACATAAAAATGAAAAATTCACAGAGAATCTGGATTATGTATATTATTATTGCATTATTTTTAAAGTTTTTGACTGTGAAGGAGCTAAGTATAAAAAGACATTTCATTATATGGGCTGCTAAGCTAAACCAGCATGTATATTATAAAGATACTTTGACTTCAAAATTTGGGTCTAAGGATATGGTGCTTTGGAAAAGAGGTTCTTCTTTTGTTTTCACAGAAGATAAAAACCTGTGGATTGCCTCCAGAAAAATATGGTTTCATGGACCATGGCCTCTTAAAAGGTTGCCATAAACACCCTCAAAAAGTTACTTCAACCAACTGGTGACTGAGATTAACCTAGCACATAGAATACACCATAAAAGACCTGATTAACAGTGCCCCCATTGAGCAAAGAAAAAGTTTAAAGAGAAAAAACTGTGCCCATATTATCAAATATTGTTTATTACTGTTTGTTTACATTTAAAGAGAGATATGATATATATATATGAATAATTTGCATTGGTATGGATCTTGCTTTATTGATACAAATTTAAGGTCAATTTTGTTATAGGTATATGTATTTCTGATCTTGATTAAGGTATTGTGATTGTGCAGCTCATTTAAAAATGTAATATATAATTAAGAAATATAGGTTAATAGATAATCTCTATAATAGTCAACTTTGTAGTCATGTTAGATTTTCTAGATGAGCATTTCAGATGGATAGGCATTCTTCATATCTTTCAAAGACTACAGAATATGTCATTTAAAATGTTTTAATAACTTAGGACTTTTCATGACAATGAGGCACGTCTGCTACTGGCAGCATCAGCTACTTCAAGAGGAAGATGGGCATTGAAGAGGCTCCTTATGGAGTTTGCTAGCCATTGGGGAAGAAACTGCTTTTGCCTGGACTGTTTCACTGTACATGCAGGACCCACCGAGAGATGAGTGCTGAACTTGCCTAAAGCTGTATGGAAAAGTCTGCTGGATACTATGGGCCTGTAGGCTGAAGATGGATGCCTCAATGGTACAAAAGAACTTTGGGTGACTGTCTAGGCAGCAAGATGTGTCTGTCAATTCTAGAGTTTTGGAAGTTGTTTATAATGCACTTCCAGTTTACATAGGTAGTATTATATCCTTCTAAAGTCTTTGATGGAGTTGAAGAAAGATAAATAGTTATATTTTTCCTTTGTTATGATAAAAGATAAAATAGATATAAATATTGTAACTGTAATTCTTGCTTGATACCTGTTTTGTTATATATAATTTTACTATGTTAAACTTAAAGCCTTTCTTTTTGTTTAAGCAGAAAAGGGGAAATGGTGTAGGGGTTCCTTCTGTTTGTGTTGCTTTCATTAAATAGTGAATAAAGAAACTGCCTTGGCTTAGTTGATAGGGCAGAACTTAGGTAGGTGGAGAAGACAGAACTGAATTCTGGAGAAAGAAGGCAAAGTGAGAGAAGCACCATGGAGCCGCCAGGTCAGACATGCTGAATCTTTCCTGGTAAGCAATGACCTCGTGGTGATATACAGATTATTAGAAATGGGTTAAATCAAGATGTAAGAGTTAGCCAATAAGAGGCTATAGATAATGGGCCAGGCAGTGATTTAATTAATACAATTTCTGTGTGGTTATTTTGGTAGTAAGCTATCCGGGCGGCTGGGAAGACAAGCAGCCCACTTCTCGTGCAACAAAAAGATCTAGCCTCAGCTCAATAGTTGGGCTGTGAGCTGTTTCTGTGGTAGTGCAGCTTATGCAGAGAATGCCTTTAATTTAAATGCTGACCGTCATTACATTGTTTTATTTTATTTTATTTATTTATTTATTAAAGATTTCTGTCTCTTCCCCGCCACCACCTCCCATTTCCCTCCCCCTCCCCCAATTAAGTCCCCCCCCCTCAGCCCGAAAAGCAATCAGGGTTCCCTGTCCTGTGGGAAGTCCAAGGAACCCCCACCTCCATCCAGGTCTAGTAAGTTGAGCATCCAAACTGCCTAGGTTCCCACAAAGCCAGTGCGTGCAGTACAGCAGGTGATGAAAGGAGACAGAGACAGAGACCCACATTGGAGCACAGAACTGAAATCTCAAGGTCCAAATCAGGAGCAGAAGGAGAGAGAGCACGAGCAAGGAACTCAGGACCGCGAGGGGTGCACCCACACACTGAGACAATGGGGATGTTCTATCGGGAACTCACCAAGGCCAGCTGGCCTGGGTCTGGAAAAGCCTGGGATAAAACCGGACTCTCTGAACATAGCGGACAATGAGGACTACTGAGAACTCAAGAAAAATGGCAATGGGTTTCTGATCTGTCATTACATTGTTAAAGCTCTTCAGGTCACAGAGACTTCCCCTGCATTGGAATTAGTCACAGTCAATAGAGAATACTGTTCCAGCAAATTCAAATGCCATTCATCAAAGAAAATTGGCATGATTTGTGGGTCATATTAGGGCATATTCAAATCTTCCTGGTCCATTGGCTGAAGCTAATGCTTTGGCTGATTAATTTACTCAGTTGTTTACTCAATCTTGAGTTTTCACAGTGATCACATGTTTTAAGTCATCAAAATAGTAGAAGTTTAAGAAAACAGTTTGATTTAACACAAGAAATTGCTCATCAGATTGTTAAGCAGTGTGACATAAGCCCACAATATTTACCTGTGCCTCATCTGGGAGTAAATATTCAAGATCTGCTTCCTAATCATTTATGGCAAATGGATGCTAGTCATATTTTAGAATTTGGAAAATTAAAACATGTGCATGTGGCAATTGGTACATATTCAGGTTTCTTGATGGTCACTTCCCAACCTGGGAAGCCACTAAGCACTTGATAACTCATTGCTTAAAGTGTTTTTTATAAGTGAGAATTCCTAAAATTATAACAATAGATAATGGATCTTGATATATTAGTGAAGCATTTCAGCAATTTTGTTCCCAGTGAAATACTGACCATCAAACAGGAATTTCTTATAGTCTTCAAGGACAAGGAATTGTGGAGCCTGCCATGGCTCTTTGTAAACACAACTTCAAAAGATAAAAAAGGGAGAGTTATACCATCAGTTGCCACATAATGTCGTAAAGTGCTCCTGGCCTTGGAAAGATGGCCTCCATTAAGAACTGAGGTAGTACAGTTTAAAAAGACAAAATAGTATGTTCAAACTAATCTTGAAAAAAGAAAACAAAATTGGACACACTTTAAGGAAATAAGGGTAACAATCCCACTTATAATAGCTTAGTAAATAAATTCTCACAGAAGCCAACGAGACCCCAAATGACCAAAGCAACCTGAACAGAAAGAGGAACACTGGAGTAATCACCATACTTGATGTCAAATACCCCTAAGAGAAACAAAACAAAACGGCATGGTTACTGGCAAGAGCGTAGACATTCAAACCAGTGTAGCAGAACATAGGACCCAGAGATCAACTGAGCAGCTACAGCTGATCTGTGACCAAAACTACAATGCCAAACCACAGATGCGAGTAAAGACGGCCTCTTTACAGATGACTGTGGGGACACTGGACAGAAGAACAAAACTGGGTCTCTATTTCTCATTTGCACAAAATCCATCAGAGACCTGAAACTGTGAAACTTCTGTTTTTGGGGGGTTTTTTGTTTTGTTTTTTGTTTTTGATTTTCGAGACAGGGTTTCTCTGTAGCTTTTGGTTCCTGTCCTGGAACTAGCTCTTGTAGACCAGGCTAGCCTCCCCAGTGCTGGGATTAAAGGCGTGCTTCTGAAGGAAGAAACTTCAAGATAGGAGCAGCAGCAAAGACTTTCCGAAATGGATTGCACTGTCTCAGAAAAAGAATTGGCAGGGCAGTGGCCGGAAGTGTGTGTGTTGGTCGCTTGGCTGCGCAACAGGATCCCTGGCTTTTAGTAGCCCGTGTCTTCATATGGAGAGGAGTCTGGCCCTATCCTCGAAACTGGCATCTAGGATGAAAGAGAAGTTGGCACGGAGCGGCCCAATCTCTCCTGGAGTCTCATTCCATACAGCAACATGGCTGTGCCCATGGACTAGGGAAGCGAGGGTTTTCTTTGACTCTCTAAGGATGTCTGTCAGGACCAGGTTGAGATGAGTGCTGTTTCCAAGGTGAGAGTCTGGGAGGCGGTGTGTCCCTTTCTGATGGTGGAAGATGCTGTTGAATGTGGTGGAGCTCTACTGACCCTCTGGTAAATCAGGAAGAGTCGGAAGGATAAGTAGCTGCAGGGTGCTGCAAGTGCTGTGGATTCTCCTCTTCCAGAGTGGAACCATGAGCAGGTATTGCCAGTTCCCAGAGAGTGGTGGGAAGGCCTAGGGTGAAAGTTTAGATTTCTGAATCTCAGAGCTGTTGTGCCTCTAGCTAGAATTGTAGTTGTGTCCCTAGCAGCCCTTTTGAGTTTCAATCTTTCCTAGCCATCACTATGTCTCCTCAGCTCACATCATGGCAGATGGGAAACCAAAATCACAGGTCAACTATCAAATTCAGCAGCATTAAGAGCCTTCCTGAAGTAGAAACAAGCCCACTTCTTCTGTTGACCTGGATTCTCTTCATATGGATGCCACATCTCCTTCTGAAGCTCCTACTACATGCTCTGCTCCTGACTCTACTTCTGTGCCAGCCATTGAAATGATCACCCAAAAATATGCCTTCCGACCTGAGCTATTTAATGTCATCAAACCTTACATAACTTCAGCTGTTCACAAAGAATGCCAACAAACTGGCCAGAATGAAGATTTAGTGACTGGTGCTAAGCAAGACATCTCCATTTCTATTGGGAAGAAGCGTAAAAGAAGTATGGCTTTCAATCAAGGTGAATTGGATGCCATAGAACATCATACAAAGATCAGAGAGTGATTTGGGGTGGATCCTAGCAGATAATCCAAGATAATCTCAAAAGCAGTGATCTCTGCCCAGTTGTTGAAACTCAGCATGGAAATAGTGGCCGCGTCCCATTACCACCCGATGCTTGCAACTTGTCAGAATTATGTGAGATGGGAAGGCACTTGCCTACCCCCAATGACATGCATCTTCAGACGCTTCCATTGACAGAAGATGATATGTCTGTTATAGAGCTGGATTTATCATCACAGGTCATTGAAAACAACTCTAGCTTTTCCAGAATTCTTAATTTGATGGGACAGATGTACCTGCTACCACCAAACAGCAGCTTTCTCTTGTCTGATATTTCTTGTATGCAGCCCCTGTCTCTGCCTCCCGAGAGCTTGAATTAAAGGCATTCGCTACATTCCCCCCCCCAAAAAAAAGAACTGGCAGATGAAGCCAGGTGGTGGTGCACACGCCTTTAATCCAATCTCTCAGGAGGCCGAGACAGGAAAATCTCTGTGAGTTCAAGGCCAGCCTGGTCTACAGAGCAAGTTCCACATCAGCCTGAGCTACAGAGCGAGTTCCACACCAGCCTGGGCTACAGAATGAGTTGGAAGAACTGGCAGATGGGATTGCATGGAATCGAGAAGTTAGCACACAGCTAAGGAAACAACAGAGGGAAGAGTCAGCCAGAATAGGAGAGAAGGTGGCCAGACACTTCTGACAAGGAATTAACACATAGTCTATAGAAAGAGTTCAAAACTGAATCAGATAGCAAGGGATCCTCAAATCATCTGGCCAATAAATCAGGATATGGACAGAGCAGAGTCCTGAGAAAAAGTGTATGTAAATGGGCAGTAAACACATGAAAATTCAGTTCTATCCACCAGGGAAGTGTGAATCAATAGTGTGCATGACAACTCTGTCAGGTGACGTTCACCTGCCTCAAAGTTCACTGAGAGACCCTGTGTCACACACACACACTCTAATAATAATAATAATAAACAGTATGAAGAACCTACACATAGGAAAGAGACACAGGGAGACAACCTGTTCTCCATCTCCCAGGCCCCTTCCTTTTTGCTGTGGAGTGTCTCCACTGATGCTCTCAGAGCCTAGGACTCTGGCCTCCTGACCACTCAGGTCACCTCCTCTCTGCTTGTAGGATGTGGAGCCCCAGACATCTTTGCCCTGGTAAGTCTGTGCCCACCCCCATCGCAAAGGACCCTCGCTGTGCAAGCTGCAGGAAGGCAGTGTCACCTGACAAACCTCTAGGGTCAGGAGATGGAGAACATTGCCCCAGGCAGAACTAGGTCTTTCCTTAAGTGACAGAGCAGTCCCATCCAGTCACGAATCTACTCTTTGTCCCTCATGTCTGAGGAATCCTTGAGGCAAGAAGGTGAACACTGGGAGAATAAACAGCAGTTGAGTGCTCGACCATGAACTTAACTTGTATATAACCCACTCCCCCCAGCTCAGGGAACATCATGGAAGAGGAGAGATAAAATAACCTAAGGCCTGGAGGATGGGGCGGATGAGGTAAAATGCTGTCTCTTGCACATGATCAGGCCATAAACTCATGAAACCATAGAAGCACAAGACCCATAGGAGACTGGCCCATCAACAGCACACTGTAGACCAGACAGGGCTTCAGAGGCCACACTCCTTCCTCAGAACCCATTGTAAATTAATGGTCACCAAGGGACAGGAAATCGTTTTCTTTAGTGCTTAATTGCCCATACTATATTAACTGACCACCCCACCATCCATGCTCATGAAAGAAACCCTAATAAAACACAGTGTGGGACACACAGAAGAAGATAGAGGCCCAGTGAGATGGCTCGTCTAGTAAAAGCACTTGCTGCACAAGCCAGATGACCTGAGATTAATCTCCAGGATCCATGTAAGGATGGAAGGAGAGAACCTTTTAACCCTGCACAGAGTGGTGTGGTGTACATCCACACTCATTCACACACACACACACACAAACACACACACACACACGAAACACACACGAAACACATAGAAAGGGAGCACTTTAGGAAGAAGGGTTCAGCAGGAGTGGGAAGTGATGAGAGGGTCATGGGATCACCCCTGACCAAAATGCATTGATATGTGTGTGCACCTGGATGTGTATGGAATTGTCAAATAATGAATATGAAATATTTTGTAAAGTAGTGGCTCCAATTCTCTTCGCTCTTTGGAGAAAAAGAAAAATACTTAAAACACAAAATTTTCTCCCCTGACTCTTTCTTTGAAACCTTGAAAGAGAAAAAAAAAGAACAGAGAACTGGTCTACTTCCCAAAGACTTTCTGAGAAGCAAATGAGTCTAAAAATACTTTTAAATCTTCAATGTATAGTGCTGGCATAGCTGGATGTTTGAATGTAGAAAAATGCAAATAGATCCAAGACCAAGTGGGTCAAAGACCACACATAAATCCAGTTACACAGACACTGACAATTAGTAAATGGGATCTCCTCGTTGTCCTCTTTTTTAATTGCCTACCTTCTAAACTACGTCTATCCTAGTCAGCAATGCAACTCCACAGAGACCAGCTAGGCTGCAAGAGACGCTGCCTGAAGAAATTTTGTTCCCTCAAGCACCAACTCTTTCAAAACCACTAAGATACCTTATCTAAATCTCTGTCCTGTTAATGAACTCAAGATTCAAAAGTTGAAGTAAAATCCTGCTTCCCAGAGAAGCTAAATAGTAAGCAGGTCACCTAGCTCATCTCCTTGCATCTCCCAGGAAGTTGTCCTGCTTTTTCTTGGCCCTTCTTATAAACCCTTCTCCACTTGTCTCCTCCCTACAACTTCCGGTCAGCCAGGCGCTGATGCAGCCTCTGGACCGCAGGTGAATTTTATTTAATCAAACACATCTTTACCTCCTTAAACAAATATTCCAGAGCATACACAGAAGTAATATACCTTAAAATAATATTCTACAACAACCACCTGAAACTGAAAAGCTTTTGTAAAAAGTAATAAGAGAAAACAACAGCCTACAGAGTGGAAAAAGATCTTCACCAACCCCATATCTGACAAAGGGCTGATCTCCAAAATATATAAAGAACTCAAGAAACTAGACACCAAAATACCAAATAATCCAATTTAAAATGGGGTACAGTTTTAAACAGAGAATTACCAACAGAAGACTCTCAAATGGCAGAAAAACACTTAAACAATTGCTTAACATTCTTAAGTCATCAAGGAAATGCAAATCAAAACCATCTTATACCTGTGAGAATGGCTAAGATCAAACACGCTAATGACAGCCTATGTCGGAGAACACTCCTTCACTACTGATGGGAGTGCAAACTTGTGCAACCAATAAATATCCTGTTTCTCAGAAAATTAGGAATCAATCCACCTCAAGACCCAGCTGTACCAATCTTTGGCATATACCCAAAACAGGCACCATCACACCACGAGGATATTTTCTCAACTATGTTCATAGCAGCATTATTAATAATTGCCAGAATCTGGAAACAATCTAAAGATGGATAAGGAAAATATGGTACATTTACACAATGGAGTATTACTCAATGGTAAAAAAAATGAGATCATAAAATTTGTAAGCAAATGGATGGAACTAGAAAAGTATTCCTGAGTGAGGCAACCCAGACCCAGAAAGACAAACATGGTATGTACTCACTCATAAGTGGATACTAGATGTAAAGCAAAGGATAACCAGGCTAATACCCACAGCCCCAGAGAAACTAGGTAACAAGTAGGACCCGAAGTGGGGCACATGGATTTCCCTAGGAAGGGGAAATAGATGAGATCTCCTGGGTAAATTGGGGGTACCCTGAGGAGTGGTGGAGAGGGGATGGGAACATGAGGGATCGTGTTGGTTGAGTTGGGACCAAGACAGAGTGGGAGAGTAATAAAAGAAATACCTTGATAGTGGGGACCACTTAGGGATTAGGGAGAAACCTGAGTCAGGGAAACTCGAAGGAATAGACAGAGATGTCTCCAGTGAAGACTCCTAGCAAGAGTATAGAGGGTGCCTGAAATGGCCTTCTGCTATCAGATAAGTGGCTACCCTGACAGTCATCATGGAACCTATATCCAGTAACTGATGGAAGCAGATGCAGAGATCCACAGCCAAGCACTGGCCCGAGCTCTGGAAATCTAGTTGAAGAGAGGAAGGAGGGATTGTTCAAGCACAGAGGGTCAAAATCATGCTGGAGGAACCCACAGAGACAGCTGACCTGAGCTAGTGGTAGCTCATAGACCCTTGACTGACAGCTAGGGAGCCTGCATGGGACCACCTAGGCCTTCTGCATTTGTGTGACTGGGAGAAGATCTTCACCAACCCTGCAACAGACAAAGGTCTGATGTCCAAAATATATAAAGAACTCAAGAAACTAGACTTTAAAACACTAATTAATCCAATTGAAGGTTACTTTGATCCTCTCCCAGGAACTGAGTCAACACCTAAGGGTTATCTTGCACCTATTCATAACTGAGTTCTATTTGGAGAAGATTCACAAGGATTCTGGGAGACGGAAAGTTCCAAACATTTCAGTGCGTGCATGTATAGTTGTTAGGTCCTTGGTTCCCAGGGGATGGGGGAGCACTACTGCTGAGAGGCCTCAGAGTTGTCTTAAAGTTATAAAATATGAAATAGATATTTCACTGGTCATATACACAGAGATCCTGTACCCCGCAATAGAGATATTTGCACCCCCATCAATACTGCTGCTCTATTCAACATACAAGGAGATGGAGCCAATCTAGATGTCCATCAACAGATGAATGCATAATGGAAGTCTAGTGCATATACCAAATGAAATATTATTCGTCTCTAGAGAAAAATGAAACCACAAAATTTAAGGAAAGTTGGTAGACTTAGAATGTATAAAGTTAAGTGAGATCACCGAGTATCAGGGGAAAACACATGTTCTTTCTTGTATGTGGATCCTAGCCTATGATGTATGCATGTACACTGTAATTAAATATGCTGAGGTACAGTGCAACATTGAGGAAGGAGAACATGAAATTTTAAAGAGACAAAACACTCCCTGATGAGTTCACATACATGCTGTACTTTGTGGGTCCTCTGAATGCGCTCTCAACATGTGCACGGTTTAGATGTAAAACAGGCCCTTAAAATGCAATATCCACATGTGACTCTATGCTGCCACCTTACTGGGAGGACCGTGTTTGAAGGTATGGTTTTCATCCTTTAAATGTCTCTGTACAGTGCAATACTTACAAGTACTGCCAACTTAGGTGCATTGTACTCTAAACAATATTTCTAGCTATAAAACGAAGGCTGTCCAAACTAGGCTTACATCATCATAATCAGGGAATTTTTGAGAACTCCTGAGAATGCAGACTTACTGGCCCTGAATTTGGAAAACTAACACTCCAGGAATTACCAACACTGAGGAGCTTGCACGATTTGGTTTGCTTTGATTTTCATTATATTTTATGTAATATTACTGAAATGTGGTTTCTGGGTGGATGAATGTACTTCCCTTTAAAACTTAAGTCATAACAAAGCTATTTTAGAGTAAGCAAAGGCCTTGGATATTCCTGTCCCTGAACGAGAAGTACAAAAAGCCAATAAACATCCGGGAAAAGGGGTTCAACACCATCAACCTTCGGGGAACTGCACATCAAAGTGGCAGTGAGTCTCACCTCAGCTGTTACAGTGTCGAGCAAAAGTCTACCTAGGTCCTCAAAGGCAGCTGCACACTGGGACCTTCCCTGGGAAACTTGGTGCTCAGCTCCACTACAGCCTTTGGAGCTTGGCTACCATCCTTGTGACAGCACAGACATGAGCTGCAGGTCTCCTCATGGACACCAGGGAGCAACAAGAAACCACATAATCAAGAGGGAACATCCCTGAGGCCTGAACATATCTTGCAGCTTTGACTCCATCCCAGTTCCAACAGACCTGGAGCTCCCTCACATAATCATTTCCTGTGTCTCTGAGAACCCAACTCTACAAGGAGACCCTATGTAGTCCCCTCCCCCTCACAACACCCATGAGGAAATATGGGGAGGTCACAGGGCAGTCATCAAGAGAACAAAGGCATCCCAGAAGAGTCAGGGAGGGCATGGGCAGACCGGAATCACATTCAGACAACACAGGAAGCTGGGGTGTGGGGTGTCTCCCTGGGGCTCTTCATAAGGAGCTGGAGCACACAGTCCTCTTTCTAGGACACAGAGGTCACCTCCTCCTGCATGTGGGATGTCAATCCCTGAGATAAATTGTACCAGACTTCTGACTGTTGACAGCAATGACCATGGATCTTATCCGTCCCCAGTCAACACTCAGACCTTTTCCAGCCCCTAGAAATAACTGCCACTACTTCCCTGGAG
The DNA here is from genome assembly GCF_037038515.1 of Microtus pennsylvanicus. Classification (NCBI taxonomy): domain Eukaryota; kingdom Metazoa; phylum Chordata; class Mammalia; order Rodentia; family Cricetidae; genus Microtus; species Microtus pennsylvanicus. The sequence continues at coordinate 138,733,213 of NC_134579.1, read as the reverse complement.
TAACTCCCACTTTCCCTGAGCATTGAGATCACAGGACAGACTGGGCTCTGCTGGGTTTTAGTGTCACAAGGAAATACACTCTTGGCTATAGGAAGTGCAGGGACAAGCCCCTGAGGTGAGCTGCTGTTCAGTAGGGGCACAGGACACTTCTCAGCCTATGGCTCCAAGCATGTTCTAGAACACTGAAAGAGAATGGAATAGAAGGATGGGAGGCAGCACTGACACACAGCAACCATCCCCAGCCCATGTGACTCCAGGAGGCTTCCTCCTCTGAGAGGAGGCTCAGTTCTGGGAAGAAAAGCAGACACCAGGGCAGCCAGGCTTGCCAGCAGCCTGAGAGGCAAACCTCCTTTCCAGAGGAAGAGCCTAGGCCACAGCAGAGACCATGGAGTTCTCCTCAGCCCTTCTCCACAAAGGGCAGCTACCCTGGAGGGGACTCCTGCTGGCAGGTGAGGAGACATTCCTCAGGGGTGTGGACAGCAGGGGAGCTCAGAGACTGGATGGGGTCTTCTGGGAGGGGGACTGTGCCCAAGAGGAGACATCTGGCTTCTGCTTGAAGCCTGAGAGCAACAGGAAGCTCGCAGTGAATGTGAATTGGTAAGTGGGGAGGAAAACTCAGGGGTTCCCCACTGCAAGTTTATCAGCACTGGCCTCTGTACCCTGAAGACTGACTCCCACAACTGTGTCAGGGTGACTCTCTAAGTAAAACTCAAACTGGGGCCAGTAAACAGGGTCATTTCATATATACGACCCTGAGGAATCCTTAAATAAACCCCAGGCGCTGGGACATTTATTTGCTCACAGGTGTCTGAACCTGTTCCAGGCAGTGGGGTTTAAACCAAAATCAAACCAGTTCTCCTCACAGAGTCCTGGGCAGGAAGACAGAGCAGCAAGGATATCTAGAAGGTGGGGTTGGGGTTGACAAGGACTTCAGAAGAAACAGAGCTGGAAAGATCAGAAAATGAAGGCTGGAGTCTTTAGAGAAGAAGGTCAGAGAAGACATGCCTATACTCACCAAAGATTCTGAGTGTGAGCAGGGATCTGAGGGAGTAAGGGGTTTGCTGTGCAGACACCCAAGAAAATAGTTTAATTCAGTGGAAATATTCGGGGGTACTGAGGAATGGGAGTGATGTTGTTGAACTCCCGCAATACGACAATAACACACACACACACACCAAGGCTGAGAGTTGAACACACCCAGGTCTCAATTTCTACCAAATGCAAAGAACTATTATTGATAGATTTTTCTCTCTTCCCTCTTAGCCTCACTTTTGATCTACTGGAGCTCTCCCACCACGGCCCAAGTCACTGTGGAAGCAGTTCCGCCCCATGCTGCTGTAGGGGCAAATGTTCTTCTACTTGTCCACAATCTGCGAAAGACATTCCGAACCTTTTACTGGCACAAGGGAACAAATTTTGAAATGAGTAATGAAATTGCACGTTTTATAGCGTCAGATAATGTAAATAAAACAGGGCCTGCATACAGTGGCAGAGAGACAATATACCCCAATGGATCCCTGCTCTTCCAGAACGTCACTCGGAAAGACACTGGAGCCTACACGTTGCATATTCTAATGCAAAACTTTGATTTTATTGAAAAATGGGTGCAGTTCCATGTCCACCGTAAGTAATTCTCTGTAATCTCTGGGGCATGGGTGGACTTAATCCTACTTCACACATAGAATTGTCAGTCCTGGATGACTGTGTTATGGTCCCCACATTGTGGTTCATCATTTAGTAAAGGAAACGGAGTGGAGGAACCAGCGATAAATCAGGATACCTAACTAGAATCTACCCTCAGAGAGAGGGGGGGAGGTAACTCAGCCCAGGCATGTCAGACTCTGCCCAGGCTCTTAGATGCTCATCATGAGCATGGCCTTGAGAAAGACCCTTCAGGACTCAGGCAGGGCCTGACTGAGAAAACCATGAGATTTTCACAGAGACATGAACACCAGATTTGTTTCTGACCTCCTTCCCAGACTGGACCAGGAATGCTGAGAAGCTTATAGACTGGGTTTGAATTTGACCTCCTGTTGGAGCTGACAGGGGACACTGATTGATTGCAGGCTGGTAGCCTGCTGACCCTCAGCCTGTGAGAGTCATGTTTGAGGCAGGTCACCTGGGCATCTCCTCCAGAGACTCAGTGTGCTCAGCATAGGTGGAGGGCTATTAAAGACAACCAGCCAGCTGTCCTGATGGTCTTCTAAGATTTCGCAGGAAGGTGGAGAGCCCTAAAGAGATGGGAGAAAAGTGTACAAATGGCAGCTCCTTGCCTCTGGGGGTCCAGCCCTGGAATTATTTCCTGCAGGCAAATAGTAAGAGATACTGCTTGGTGAAAAGTCAGGCCATTGCTCACCTTTCAGGTTAACTTGCAAGCAACGTTCATTTACTCTGTGTCCTATTCTAGAGAAACTGAAACAGGAAACAGTCACTGAGTCAGGGTCACAAAGGCCACGGGTGGCACAAGCTATCTGTCCAGAGCCACATCTCCAGCCTCCCCACCATGGAGACTCTATTAGGTGCCCCTGAGTCTTATAGATCATTTCCTAGACTCAGGCTTCTTTTATGGATCCCTGATTCATGTCAATCAACATCAAACTTCTGACAAGAATGGCCCAGCTGAAGCCCAGCCTGACCTGAATGCCAGCCAGAACCTGATCTGTGTGGGGTCTCTGATGGGTTGTCAGTTTCTCAGGGAAGCTCAATGTGAAGACTAATTATGACTTATCTGTAGTAGTCCCCTGAGCAGCAAAGGCTTGGAGGGCACTTGTCCTTATTGAGCAGTGGAGGTCAGGGCAGTTGGAGGGACTCACACATAGTGTCCCAAGACACGCAATGGGTCAGTGAGGACCAGAAGATAACATGAGGTCTCTGATTCCAAGTCTCGAGTCTGTCCATCACCACACACTGCAGCTCAATTCCCTCCTGGGAAAGCCCTTGCTTCTCCCATACACAGCACAGAGGCCCCATTGTCTGAGTGCTCAGCTACTCCATCTGCCTAGTTTTTTGCTTCCTCCCTGATTCTTTGAGGATCTGGGTTTGAGGGGAGATATGAGACAATCTCTGTTGAAAGAGGCCCTTGGAAGAATCAGAGGTACCACACAGGACAACCTTCTCTCTGTTGTCTGCACACACAGCACTGCTACCCAAGCCCAGCATCACAAGCAACAATTCCAATCCCATGGAGGGTCAGGACTCAGTAGCATTAATGTGTGATCCAAAGACTGAGAATACAACCTACCTGTGGAGGAGAAATGGCCAAAGCCTCTCAGAAGGTGACAGGCTGAAGCTGTCTGAGGACAACAGGACTCTCACTTTACTCAGTGTTGTGAGGAATGACACAGGAGATTATGAGTGTGAAACCCGGAACCCAGTGAGCACCTCCCAAAGTGACCCATTCACTCTGAACATTACCTGTGGGTATTGTCTGCTTCATCCTGGCTACGTATGTCTATACAAAAGGCTAGAGCTAGGAAACTGGGTCCCCTTGTGTTGATGACACAGACCCACCACACAGATACCTAGGCTGACCAGGGCCTCGTGGCACAGCACAAGCAAATGCATCCAGGCCAAACACTGAGCTGGAATGGGCTGGAGAAACTTCTACCTACAGAGGCTCAGAGTGATGGAGACAGGGGACAGATCAGTCTCAGGCTCAGTGCACACGTGAGTGTGCAGCGGGGATGTTTGTGTGCTGTGTTCGAGATGGATCAGGGCTTGTGCCTGCTACATGAATACTCTTCTACTAATCTACACCCAAGCTCCTTTTGGGACCTGCTCAGATGAGGTTATAGCACAGCTCAGAGATACTATGGCCTTGAACAGACCAGGATTGCCATTCCGTCTGCTGATGTCACATGTGCCTTTGCTGTGTTTTCTCATGATGGTCCAGATGTCCCAATCATGTTCCCCTCAAATACTCATTTCCATTCAAGGACAAACCTCAGCCTCTCCTGTCAAGCAGCCTCTAACTGACTCGCACAGTACTCTTGGTTTGTCAGTGGAGAGATCTAGTCATCCTCCCAAGAGCTCTTTATCCCCAACATCACTACTAATAATAGTGGATCCTATACCTGCTTCATCTATAACTCTGTCCCTGGCCTCAATAAGACCACAGTCAAGAACATTACAGCCATTGGTAAGTGGATCTCTGAAATATCAGCGCCAGGTTTGGAGTGGAGTCTTTTGGCTTTCTGGGAAGACACAGGAGAATTTAATTTCCAGCCCTTGTCTATGAGAACAAGCACAACTCCATTCTCTCCTGAGCATTCTGCTCCATCCCTATGTCTGATCTTCTCCTGCTGCTCTGACTTCTCCTTGCTGATAGGGATGGAGCTTGGAGTGTGAGAAGGAGCTTCTCCCAGCCTTGGAAACCTCAGGTTGTGGGAGGGACTTCCCAGTGGAGGGAGAGCCTTAAGGTTAAGATTTCTTTCTGTCACTAACAAAGGCCTTCCTGTCCCCTCCATTTTCTTCTTATGACCTCCATGACATAGAGGAACACACAAAGCTTTACTGTGCTCACATTCCTTTCCCCCAAATGTAAGAAGAAAACTCCCTCTCCACAGATAGGGACCCGCAATTCAGAGCTCTGCTCCCAGCTCTCAGGGGTGACTTGCTTAGCTCTGACTTACACAGGAGGGGAAGGGAGGGTGGAGAAGGCACCTGGGACCCTGGTTCTGACTCAGGGTAAACCTAGTGACTTACAACTTGATGATGCTTTCTTCCTTACTCTTCTCAAGTTTTAAAAAACAAATGTTGAGCTGGGCGGTAGTGGGCCATGCCTTTAATCCCAACCCTCAGGAGGCAGAGGCAGGCAGATCTCTGAGGGTTCAATGCCAGCCTAATCTACAAGAGCTATTTCCAGGACAATTAAAACTGTTACACAGAGAAACCCTGTCTAGAAAAACAAAAACAAAATCAAAAGTCCACTGAGTGTGGTGGTAAACACCCTTAATGCCAGTACTAAGGAAGGAGAAGAAGGTAAACAATATGAGTTCAAGACCAACCTGGTCTACATAGCAAATTCCAGGTCAGTCAAACCTACAAGTGAGACTCTCCCTGGACAGAAAAGAAAAAAAAAAAGAAAGAAAAGAATGGGAAAAAGTAAAATAAAATGTCATTGATGTACATAGAGCCCTTGAGGTCAGGAACGGGAAAGTGGAAAGGTGGCCTTCAGGTTAGTTGGCTCTGAACTGCGTCTGGCCACCAGCGCAGGAGATGACCGCTGAGAACAGTGAAGTGCACTTGCTTGGAGAACAGAGACTCCTCTGTCGAGTCACCATGCAGAGGAGTGCACAAGGAAAGTGTCCAGAGATATCTATGGTGAGATCCAAGGATGTCGGATCATATTCCTAGCATTTGGGAGGTTGACACAGCTGGATCTCTTTTAGTTTAAGGCTAGCCTGGGCCACATAGAAAGTTCCAGGCTAGCAAGGACTGCAGAGTGATACCCTGTCCAAAAAAAAAATGTCAGTATGGAGGATTAGAGCTTCAGGCTGTGGTCAAGTCTGTGACCATTCACATCTTCTCTGTGGTATTTAATTCATTTCCTTGCTGCAGGAAATAAATTTCTCTTCAAACAGAAATTATTTTATTTATTAATTATTTTTTTGTTTTTTCTTTCTTTTTTCTTTTTTTCTTTTTAATTAAATCACTGCTTGGCTCATTAGCTCTAGCTTCTTATTGGCTAAGTCTTACTACATCTTAATTTAACCCATTTCTATCAATCTGTGTATAACCATGTGGCAGTGGCTTAGCAGCAAAGCATTTCAATCTCTGGTGGTGGATCCATGGCATCTCTCTGACTCTTTCCTTCTCCCAGCATTCAGTTCTGTCTTCTTCACCTACCTAAGTTCTGCCCTATCATCAGGCCAAGGCAGTTTATTCATTAATGGTAATCAGAGTACACAGAGGGAAATCCCACATCACCTCATCTTTTTCTGTTTAAATAAAAAGGAAGGTTTTAACTTTAACATAGTAAAATTACATATAACTAAACAGGTATCAAGCAAGAATTACAGTTACAATATTTCTAATTACTTTATCTTTTATCAGAACTAAGAAAAATTGTAAGTATAACTATCTATCTATTATTTAACTCCATCAAAGACTCCAGAAGGATATAATATTAGCTAAGTAAACAAGAAGTACAGTGTAAGCAACTTCCAAAACTCTAGAATTGACAGAGACATCTCGCTACCTGGACAGTCACCCAAAGTTCTGTACCTTTGGAGCACCCATCTTCAGCCTACAGGCCCATAGTATCCAGCAGACTTTCCCACAAAACAGGAAATTTCAAAGACAGTTCTGCCTATACTTGCAGTTTGTCAGTCACATTTTTCTGTGTCCTACAGAATGTCTAGCAGACTCTTTCTGTTGTTTATGAAGCAGGAATCCCGAAGGATCATCTTACCTTTAGGCAAGTTCAGCAGGCATCTCTCTGCAGTTCCTGCATATTCTAGTCTTGCAGTCCAGGCAAGAGCAATTTCTTGCCCAAATGGCTTAGCAGACTCTTTGATGCCCATCTTCCTCTCGAAGTAATTGGTGCTGTCAGGAGCAGATGTGTCTCACTGTCATGAAAAGTCATAATTTTCTAAAACATTTAAATATCATATCCTGAAGGTTTCTGAAAGATTTGAAGAATACCCATCTAACTGAAATCTAATTCTATATGTCTAGAAAATCTAACTATTACAAGCTAACTATTGTAGATGATTATCTATTAACTTATATTTCTTAATTATACATTATATTTTTAAATGAGCTACACAAACATAATACCTTAATCAAGATCAGAAATACATATACATATAACACAATTGACCTTAAATTTGTATTAATAAACCAAGGTTCATGCCAATGCAAATCTCTATTTAAATATAAACAATCAATTATAGACACTATTTGGGAATATGGGCATAGTTTATTTTCTCCAAACTTCTTTATGCTGTTTATTGGGTAAAGTAATTTTTGAGGGGTGTATATTATTATTATTATTTTATTACATTAAAAAATACCAATCAAAATTCCCACTCCCTCCACACACCCTCCCATCTCTCCCTGCTCCAATCCTAAGGGAGGACAAGGCACACTGTCCTGTGGCAAGTTCAAGGCCCTCCCTAATACATCCAGGTTGAGCAAGATATGCATCCAAAGAGAATAGGATAACCCCAAACCAGTAAATGCTGTAGAGAAAAATCCCAGTGCTACTGTCAGTGGCCCCTCAGTCTGACCCAACTCTCAACCACATTCAGAGGGACTAGTTTGATCCCATGCTCATTCACTCCCAGTCTAGTTGAAGTTGGTGGGCTCCCATTAGATCAGGCATACTGTCTCAGTGCGTGAACCCTCATTGTCTTGACCTTCTTGCTCAAATCCTCGCTCCTTCTACTCTTTAACTGGACTTGGGAGCTCAGTCCTGTGCTCTGATGTAGGTATCTGCCTCTGCATCTGTTGTTGGATGAAGGGTCTATGGTGATATTTAAGATAATCATCAGTCTGATGTTGTAATATGATCAATGGGCTATGTTCCTGGCATCCAGCCACCCGCATGGCTAATTACATTGAAACTGTATTCTTTTAAACACTGCTTGGACCATTAGTTCCAGCCTCTTATTGGCTAGCTCTTACATATTGATCTAACACATTTCTAATAATCTGTGTATCCCACAAGGTGGCTTACCAGGGAGGATCTTAACCTTCGTCTGTGTCCAGCGGGAGAATCATGGCGACTGCCTGACTCGGCTTCTTTCTCCCAGTATTCTGTTCTGTTTACTCCGCCTACCTAATTTTCTGTCCTATCAGGCCAAGCACTTTTCTTTATTAGTTAACCAATGAAAGCAACAGATAAGATACAAGACCCACCTCCATCAGTCTGACTACAGGGAAAGGCCAAGTCAGGAACCCTCTCCTCTATTGCTTAGGGTCTTAACTGGATTCATCTTTGTGAATTCCTGGGAATTTTTCTAGAGCCAGGTTTCCAGATAACCCTATAATGGCTTCCTCAATCAAGATATCTCTTTCCTTGCTCTCACATCTGTCTTTCCTCCATTTCGACTATCCCATCCCCTCAAGTTCTCCTCAACCCTCCTCTTCTCCCCTTCCTTTTACCCCATAACTCCCTTGCGCCTAATTTTGTCAGGCAACTTGTCTGTTTCCAATTCCCAAGTGGGTCTATATATGTTTTACTTTGAGTTCATCTTAATACTTAGCTTCTCTAGGATTAGGAACTATAAGCTCAATGTCCTTTGTTTATGGCTAGTATCCACTTATGAGTGAGTGCATACCATATTCATTTTTTTTGGTTCTGGGTTACCTCATTCAGGATAGTGTTTTCTAATTCTATCCATTTGCATGCAAAATTCAAGATGTCATTGTTTTTTTTACCACTGAGTAGTACTCTAATGTGTAAAATGTGCCACACTCTTTTTGTTATCCATTCTTCAGTTGAGGGACAATGTTGTTTTCAGGTGTTGGCTATTACAAATAATGCTGCTACGAACATAGTTGAACAAATGCTTTTGTAGTATGATTGAGCATCTTTTGGGTATGTTCCTAAGAGTGGTATCGCTAGATCCTGAGGTAAGTTGATTCCCAGTTTTCTGAGAAAACGTCATAATAATTTCCAAAGTGGTTGCACAAGTTTGCATTCCCCCCCAGCAATGGATGAGTGTTCCTCTTACTCCATATCCTCTCCAGCATAACATATCAAGGGTGTTTTTTATGTTAGCCATTCTGACAGGTGTTAGATGGTATCTCAGAGTTGTTTTGATTTGCATTTCCCTGATAGCTCTTTTGGCCATTTGAAATTTTTCTGTTGAGAATTCTCTGTTTATTTAGTTCAGTAAACAACTTTTTATTTGGGTTATTTAAAATTTTAAGGTCTAATTTCTTGAGTTCTTTATATATTTTGGAAATCAGACCTTTGTTTGATGTGGGGTTGGTGAAGATCTCCCATTCAGTAGGTTGCCTTTTTGTCTTATTGACTGTGTCTTTTGCATTACAGAAGCTTCTCAGTTAGAGGAGGTCTCGTTTATTTACTATTGCTCTTATTGTTTGTGCTATTGGGGTTATATTTAGGAAGTGGTCTCCTGTGCCCATGCATTGAAGGCTACTTCCCACTTTCTCTTCTATCAGTGTGGTCAGATTTATATTGAGGTCTTTAATCCATTTGGACTTGAGTTTTGTGCATGGTAATAGATATTGATCTATTTTTATTCTTCTACAGGTTGACATCCAGTTATGCCAGCACCATTTGTTGAAGATACTTTCTTTTTTCCATTGAATAATTTTAGTTTCTTTGTCAAAAATTCGGTGTTCATAGGTGTGTGAATTAATATCCGCGTCTTCAGTTAGATTTCATTGGTCAATATCTCTGTTTTTATGTCAATACCAAGCTGTTTTGGTTACTGTAGCTCTGTAATAGAGTTTGGTATGAGAGATAGTAATGCCTCTGGAAGTTCCTTTATTGTTTAGGATTGTTTTGGCTATCCTGGAGGTTTTGTTTTTCCATATGAAGTTGATTATTGTTCTTTAGAGTTCTGTGAAGAATTTTGTTGGGATTTTGATGGGGATTGCATTGAATCTATAGATTGCTTTTGCTAGGATTGCCATTTTTACTATGTTGATCCTTCCTATCCAAGAGCATGGGAGATCTTTCCATTTTCTGGTGTCTTCTTCAATTTCTTTCTTCAAAGACTTAAAATTCTTGTCAAAAGTTCTTTCTCTTCCTTGGTTTGTGTTACTCCAAAATATTTTATGTTGTTTGTGGCTATTGTGAAAGGTAATGTTTCTCTGATTTCCATCTCAGCCTGTTTATATTTTATGAATAGGAGGGCTATTGATTTTTTTAGTTGATCTTGTATCCTGTCATGTCACTGAAGGAATTTATCAACGGTAGGAGTTCTCTGGTAGAGTTTATGGAGCTACTTATGTACACTATCATATCATCTGCAAATAACAAAAGTTTGATTTCTTCCTTTCCAATTTGAATCCCCTTGTTCTCCTTATGTTTTTTTTATTTGTATTGCTAAAACTTCAAGAACTATGTTGAAGAGATATGCAGAGAGTGGAGAGCATTGTCTTGTTTCTGATTTTAGTGGAATCATTTTGAGTTTCTCTCCATTTAATTTGATGTTATCTGTATGCTTGTTGTATATTGCTTTTATTATATTTAGATATGATCCTTGTATTCCTAATCTCTTCAAGTCCTTTATCATGAAGGGGTGTTGGATTTTATCAAATGATTTTTTAGCATCTGATAAAATGATACTAAGATTTTATTTCAGCTTATCCATATGATGAATTAAATTGATGGATTTTTGTATGTTGAACCAGCCCTGCATCTCTAAAATGAAGCCTACTTGATCATTAAGGATGATTTGTTTTGATGTGTTCTTGGATTTGGTTTGCCAGTATTTTATTGAAAATTTTTGCATTGATGTTCATGAGTGAGATTGGTCTGTATTTCTTTTTTTTTTTTTTTTTTGGTTGAGTCTTTGTGTGGTTTTGTTATCAGGGTAACTGTAGCCACATAAAAAGAGTTTGTCAAAGACCCTTCTGTTTCTATTATGTGGAACACTTTAAAAAGTATAGGTATTAGCTCTTCTTGAAAGTTCTGGTAGAATTCTGTACTAAAGCCATTTGGTTCTAGGCTTTTATTGGTTGGGAGGTTTTTGTGACAGCTTCAATCTCCTCGTGGCTTATAGATTATTTGAATTGATCAACTGGTCTTGATTTAGTTTTGGTATATGGTATCTATCTAAAAAAATTGTCCATTTCTTTTACATTTTCCAATATTGTGGAGTACAGGTTTTTGTAGTAGGACCTAATGATTTTCTTAATTTCCTCAATTCAGAGGAATTGTCTGTTCTTATGTCTCCCTTTTCATTTCTGATTTTATTAATGGATGTTCTCTCTCTGCCTTTTGATTAGTTTGGATAAGGGTTTGTCAATCTTGTTGTTTTTTTCTCAAAGAACCAGTTCCTTGTTTCATTGATTCTTTGTATTGTTTTCTGTGTTTCTATTTTGTTGATTTCAGCCTTTAATTTGACTATTTCCTGTCTTGTACTCCTCCTGGGTGAGTCTGCCTCTTTTTCTTCTAGAGCTTACAGGTGTGTTATTAAGTCACTAAAGTGAGCTTTCTCAATTTTCTTTATGTGAGCACTTAGTGCTATGAACTTTCTTAGCACTGCTTTCATCATGTCCCATAGGTTTGGATATGTTGTACCTTTATTTTGATTGTATTCAAAGAAGACTTTCATTTCTTCATTTATTTCTTCCATGACCAGTTCAGTAGTTGATTGTTCAGTTTCCATGATTTTGTAGGCTTTGGGAGTAATATTGTTGTTAAATTTTAACTTTACTCAATGGTGATCCAGTAAGACACAGAAGGTTACTCCAATTTTTTTCATATCTGTGGAGGTTTGCTTTGTTATTGAATACGTGATCAATTTTAGAGAAGGTACCATGAGGTATATAAAGGTATATTCTTTTTTTGTTTGGGTGGAATGTTCTATAGATGTCTGTTAAGTCTATTTGATTCATGACATCTGTTAGTTCTCTTATTTCTCTATGAAGTTTCTGTCTGGTTGACCTGGTGAGAGAGGGGTGTTGAAATCTAGTATTAGTGTGTGGGGTTTGATGTGAGATTTAAATTTTAGTAATGTTTCTTTTACATGTGTGGGTGCTCTTATATTAGGGACATAGATATTAAGGATTGAGACTTTGTCTTGATTAATTGTTCCTGTCATGAGTATAATGTGCCCTTCTCTATCTCTTCTGATTGATTTTAGTTTGAAATCAATGTTGTTAGATATTAGGATAGCCACACCCACTTGTTTCTTAGGTCCGCTTCATTGGAAAACCTTTTTCCAAGCCTTTACTCTGAGGTAATGTCTGTCTTTGAGGTTGAGGCATGTTTCTTGTAAACAACAGAATGCTGAATCCTGTTTACATATCCATTTGCTTAGCCTGTGTCTTTTTATTGGTGAATTAGGTCCATTGATATTAAGAATTATTAATGACTACTGGTTGTTAACTCTGGTTATTTTTCAGTAGTAGTATTTGTGTGTTTCCCTTCTTTGAGTTATGCTGCTGGTGGTTATCGGATGTCTGTGTTATTGTGGGTATAGTTAGCTTCCTTGGGTTGAGGACTTCCTTCTAGTATTTTCTGTAAGGCTGGGTTTGTGGATACATATTGTTTAAATCAGTTTTGGCATGGAATATCTTCTTTTCTCCTTTGATGGTGAATGAAAGCTTTGCTGGGTATAGTAGTCTGGGCTTGCATCCATGGTTTCTTAGTGTCTGCAGTACATCTATCCAATACCTTCTGGCTTTCATGGTTTCCATTGAGAAGTCAGGTGTAATTCTGATAGGTTTACCATTATATGTTACTTGACCTTTTTCCTTTGCAGCTCTTAATATTCATTCTTTGTTCTGTATGTCTTGTGTTTTGATTGTTATATGGCAAGGGTTTTTTTTTTGATCCAGTCTATTTGGTATTCTGTAAGCTTCTTGTACCTTCCTAGGGATATCCTTCTTTAGGTTGAGAAAGTTTTCTTGTATGATTTTTTTGAATATATATTCTGTGCCTTTGAGCTGGAGCTCTTCTCCTTGCTCTACCCCTATTATTCTTAGGTTTTGTCTTCTCATGGTGTCCCAGATTTCCTGAATGTTTTGTGTTAAGAATTTGTTGGACTTAATGTTTTCTTTAACCAATGAATCTATTTCCTCTATAGTATCATTAGCGCCAGAAATTCTTTCGTCTATCTCTTGTACTGTGTTGTTTATACTTGTCTTTGTCATTCCTGCTCATTTACTCAGATTTTCTATATCCAGAATTCCCTCGGTTTGGGTTTTCATTATTATCTCTATTTCAGTCTTCAAGTCTTGAACTGTTTCTATCACCTGTCTGCTTTTTTTTTCTTTTCTTGGGTTTCTTTGAGGGATTTGTTAATTTTTTCCAACGTTTTTTTCCCCCTCTTCCTTTTCTTTAAGGGAATTTTTAACTTCCTCTTGAAAGGTCTCCATCATTTTCATAAAGTTACATTTAAAGTTGTTTTCTTCTACTTCTTCTGGGTTAGGACAATCAAGTCTTCCTTTTGTGTGTCTGATGGGTTTTGGTGTTACATGATGCTTTTTAGGATGTTGGAGGAATTCTTGCATTGGCGCCTACCCATCTCTTCCTTCAAATGAGGCCGTCAGTGTCGTGGCATATTGGTTAATGCTTCTTATGGCTGTTTCTTAGGTCTCCTCAGTATAGGAACAAGCTCCCAGGTACCCTCAGTATTGAATGAAGCAATCTATATTCCTGGGTTCCACTGAGCTCAAGGGGAAAAGGCAGGTGTGGGGAGGGGTGGGTTTGTGGATAGCCCAGCCACAGGAATACTCCCTGCTGGCTGGCTAAGAAAGACAAGAGAGTTGGGGAGGGGCCCCTGGGTTTTGTCCCACTGGGAAAGTCCCAGAGAATGGGGCTTCTGGCTTCCAGCCCTGTGGCTGTTGACTTACCTCCCAGCTCCCCTCAGTATTGGAACAATCGATGTTCCAGGGTTACAATGAGCTCACAGGTGAACAGGGTGAGGGCTGTGTTTTTGAGGGGTATTCAAGGCAACATTTCAGGAGGTCTTGTTCCATGAAACCATATTGGTCTGGAAGCAATCCATAGGTTCTCATCTTGGGCAAAGCACATCTATCTCCAGCAGTGGATCCATAGATGTATTTTGTTGTTTTGAGACAGGGTTTCTCTGTGTAACTTTAGTGTCTGCCTGGAACTCACTCTGTAGACCAGGTTTCCCTTGAACTCACAGAGATCCACCTGTCTCTGTCTTCTGAATGCTGGGATTCAAGGCATTTGCCACCACAGCCCAGCTCAAATAGAAATTACTTAGTTTGGGATTTCACCAAGCCCAGAAGTGTAGGCTTCAACACCTTTAAGATTAGCTGGGCCTATGGTGATATGCAAGATATTCATCAGTATGGCTATAGGATAGGGCCATTTCAGGTTCCCTATCCTCAGCTGCCCAAGGAACTAACTGGGTACATTGCCCTGGGCACCTGGGAGCCCCTCTAGGTTCAAGTCTCCCTTAATTAAGATATATACTTCCCTGCTCCCATGTCCACCCTTCCTTTATCCCAACCATCCCATTTCCCCAAATTCCCCCCATCCTCCCCTTCTCACTTTTCTCTCCATCTCCCCTCACCCCCATCCCACCCACCATCATGATCCCAATTTTTTCCCTACAATCTTGTCTACTTCCCATATCCAGGAGGATAACTATATGTTTTTCTTTGGGTTCACCTTCTTATTTAGCTTCTTTAGGATCACAAATCATAGACTCAATGTCCTTTATTTATGGCTAGAAATCAATTATGAGTGAGTACATCCCATGTTCATCTTTTTGGGTCCAGATTACTGTTGAGGGAGCTGTGGGCTGCGTTCCTGCCACCCAGCTCCCGGCCACCTGGCTAGCTTATACCCAGAAATAACAACACACAAATTGTATTCTTTTAAACACTGCTTGGCCCATTAGTTTTAGCCTCTTAATGGCTAATCTTTACATCTTGCCTAACCCATATTTAGTAATCTGTGTAGCACTAGTCTTACCGGGAAAGGTTTAGCATGTCTGACCTGGTGGCTTGCTTTATCGCATCTGCCCCAGAGAGCAACAGCATGTAGTCTCTGACCTTACTTCCTTTCTTCCCAGCATTTTATTCTGTCTACTCCACCCACCTAAGGGCTGGCCTATCAAATGGGCCAAGGCAGTTTCTTTATTAATTAACCAATGAAAGCAAGAGATTAGAAAGAAGTCACTCCCACATCATTTCCCCCTTTTCTGTTTAAACAAAAAAGAAAGCTTTCATTTTAACATAGTACAATTACATATAGCAAAAACAGTTATAAAGCAAGAATTACAGTTATAATATTTATATCTATTTTATCTTTTATCATAACTAAGTATAACTATAACTATAACTATAATTAACCATTTTTTAACTCCATCAAAGACTCCAGAAGGATATAATATTACCTAAGCAAACAAGAAGTCCAAAACTCTAAAAATGACAGAGACATCTCGCTGTCTGTACAGTCACCCAAAGTTCTTTTGTACCATTGGGGCATCCATCTTCAGCCTTCAGGCCCATTGTATTCAGCAGACTTTTCCATGAAGCAGGAAAATTTAAAGGCAATTCAGTCACTATCTGATGTGTCCTGCAGAATGTCTTGTGAATTTTTTTATGAAGCAGGATCCCCGAAAGACCATCTCATCTTTAGGCAAATTTAGCAGTCCTCTCTCTGAGGGTTCTTTGTGTCCAGTTTATACAACAGTCCAGGCAAGAGCAGTTTCTTGCCCAAATGGCTAACCAACTCTATAAGGAGCCTCTTCGATGCCCATCTTCCTCTCAAAGTAGATTGGTGCTGCCAGCAGCAGACGTGTCTCATTGTCATGAAAAACCCTAATTTATTAAAACATTTAAATGCCATATTCTGTAGTCTTTGAAAGATATGATGAATGCCTAACTGAAATATATCTCTATATATCTAGAAAATCTAACTAACATGACTACAAGCTTTACTATCATCAATGATTATCCATTAGCAACCTATATTTCCTAATTATACATTACATTTTTAAATGAACTATACAATAACAATACCTTAATCAAGATTATAAATACATATACATATAACAAAATTGACCTTAAATCCATACTAATGCTGTGAGGGATGCCCTCTAAAAACAGAAGGCAGAAGATGAATTGAAGGCCTCAAAAAGGAAAAGAGTGAAGAGAGTACAAAAAAGAATAAAAAGAGTACAAAAAGAATGAAAAAAATGACAGAGTATATCCCCAGAGACAAAGGAAAGAGTAAGTTTAAAAGAGACTGTCAGACTATTACAAATAATGCTGCTATGAACATAGTTGAACAAATACTTTTGTAGTATGATAGGGCATCTCTTGGGTATATTCCCAAGAGTGGTATTGGTCAGTCCTGGGGTAGGTTGATGCCGAATTTCCTGAGAAACCACCACACTGATTTCCAAAGTGGTTATATCTTGCATATCACCATAGAACCTTCATCTGGCAATGGATGGAGATAGAGACAGAGACCCACATTGGAGCACCGGAATGAGCTCCCAAGGTCCCAATGAGGAACAGAAGGAGGGAGAACATGAGCAAGGAAGTCAGGACCATGAGGGGTACACCCACCACTGAGACAGTGGGGCTGATCTATTGGGAGCTCATCAAGGCCACTGGGCTGGGACTGAAAAAGCATGGGATAAAACCAGACTCTCTGAACATGGCAGACAATGTGGGCTGATGAGAAGCCAAGGACAATGGCACTGGGTTTTGATACTACTTCATGTTCTGGCTTTGTGGGAGCCTAGCCAGTTTTGATGCTCACCTTCCTAAACCTGGATGGAGTGGGGAGGACCTTGGACCTTCCACAGGGCAGGGAACGCTGACTGCTCTTCAAACTGGAGAGGGAGGGGAGAGGAGTGGGGGGAGGGGGAGAGGAGTAGGAAGAGGGGGAGGGAAATGGGAGGCTAGGAGGAGGCAGAAATTTTTTTTTCAAAAAAATTTAAAAAAACTACAAAAGCGTAAAAAAAAAGATTAGCTGGGCCATCTGAACCCCATGATATATTATTTAATAAAAAAGAAACAGAAGCGTATGTTATAATGGAGGGACCTGACTATTCACACTCACAGAAAGTGTGAACAAGAATTTGCACAAAAATCAATGGGGAAAACATCGCCCACTATGAGATTTGTGGTCATGTGGGCTGAAGGGTCTCCTAGTGTGGAACCTGCACACATACCCTGAGTGGAGGGTCACTGTGGGTGATCTGGGTAGGAAGAAGATTCAGCTCTCTCTTCACAGGTTGTATCTTGAACCTAAACATGCTATCTTCCAGAGGGCCATGTCATTCTGTGGGCCCTGTGAGCTGGCTAAGATCTCTAAGGTTGAAGGACTCTCAGCTGTCCCCTCCACTGTTTATCCACAGAGCCAGTGACTACACCACCCTCCATCCAAGTCTGCAACACCACAGTCAAAAATCAGGTCTCTGTGTTCCTGACCTGCTTCACAAAGGACACTGGGATCTCCATCCATTGGCTCTTCAATGGCCAGAGGCTGAAGCTTAACCATAGAATGAAGCTATCCCTGGACAACAGCATCCTTAGCATAGACCCTGCCAGGAGGAAAGATTCTGGGAAGTATCAGTGTGAGGCCTTCAATCCAATCAGTTCCAAGAGGAGTGACCCCATCCAGCTGGACATAATAGGTGAGTGACCTCCCCTCCCTTCTTACCCCATAGTGTTGGGGGTGGAGCAAATTCTTTATCAGCATTGTGCAAAATGGGCAAAAGTCATCAAAAGAAAAACATGGCTAAAGATTCAAATACATTTAGCTTAATGGTGGATGCATGTTAATCTCATGATAAACACCACACAAGCTGCATGCCTTGAACCTCAGCCAGCACACCAGAGACAGAGACAGGTGGATGTCTATGAGTTCCCACTCGCCCTTGTCTTTGTAGTGAGTTCCAGGTTAGCCAGAGCTGCATAGTAAGATCATATGGAGAGAGAGAGAGAGAGAGAGAGAGAGAGAGAGAGAGAGAGAGAGAGAGCATGAAGCAGGAGGAATAGGAGCACAAGGTCAGCCCAGGTTACATTTTGAGACCCTGTCAATGATAACACCAACAATAGATTGATCAGTACAGCAATAGAAATTCAAAGTGATTAAGAATTTAGGGTCGCCAGGCAAAAATTGGAAACTTGGTGGTGGGGGTGTGGTGGGGGTAAGGGGAGATGGGGAGAAAAAAGTGAGAAGGGGGATGGGGAGAGCTTTGGGGAATGGGATGGTTGGGATGGAGGATGGGTGGATATGGGAGCTGGGAAGCATATATCTTAATGAAGGGAGCCATTTTAGGGTTGGCAAGAAACTTGACTCTAGAGGTGTCCCCAGGTGTCCATGGAGATGTCCCCAGCTAGATCCTTGGGCAGCTGAGGAGAGGGAGCCTGAAATGGCCCTATCATATAGCCATACTGATGAATATCTTGCATATCACCATAGAATTTTCATCTGGTGATGGATGAAGCTAGAGACAGAGATCCAATCCAATGTGGATTGGAGCCCTGGACTGAGCTCCCAAGGTCCAAATGAGAAGCAGAAGAAGGGAGGACATGAGCAAGAAAGTCAGGACCGTGAGGGGTGCACTCATAGCAGCTGTTATTTCTTCCTCAGCATTCAAACAATTCAAAGAGAGCATAATAACTACAGTATCACGATTCTCTGTGTATTTTCCATCTTTATGTGATTTTATTCTAACCTCTATTTCTTTTATTTTTACTTTTAACTTTTGGCTTTTTGAAACAGGTTCTCTGTCCATCTTTGTCCTGGAATTCCGTCTGTAAACCAGGCTATCCTTGAACTCAAAAAGATCCATCTGTCTCTGCCTCCCAGGCTCCCCTCTTTCTTTCTTTCTTTCTTTCTTTCTTTCTTTCTTTCTTTCTTTCTTTCTTTCTTTCTTTCTTTCTTTCTGAACTTTAATCTTTAGCCTGTATACATTTTTAATACACTGTAAACCATTTAGAGGTTTTCTTACTCTTTGAATCTCTCTTTACTATATATCTTTCTTTTTCTGACCACATGGGTCTTTAATTTGCTAAGGAATATGGAGAAGTGTTTTGCCACAACTCGATGGTGTTTTAAGGTCCTTGCCAGGAAGAAAGCTGCAACAGTGTGTAAACAAAACTGAAAAGCTCCCAGGCCTGTTCATGTCATACTTCCCACAGGGCAGGGAACCCTGACTGCTCTTTGGACTGGACAGGGAGGGAGAGAGGGATGAGAGGAGGGGGAGGGAAATGGGAGGAGGGGAGGATGTAGAAATCTTTAAGTAAAAATAAATAGATAAATAAATGGAAAAAAAAAGAATTTAGGGTCTAAGCCAAGCACACAGTCAACCCTCAGAATGTAGTAAAATATTCATGTTACTCTACAACCCTCCCATACATTCAAATCTTCTTTCAATTATTTCTTACACCTAATAAGAATACTGCAGACTCTGGTCTTATTGTGTTCAGTAAGGGACAAGGACAGGAGGAAGCAATATATTTTTCACTGTAGACATATTGTTTCCAAGTACTTTGCTTCCAAGGCTTGTTTTTATCCATAAATGTAACATCCATAGATAGGAAGGACCTGTATTAAGTCATACTCTTTCTGCATATTTATACATTTTGGGTGCATGTTCCATGCCCATGAGTGGAGGTCAGAAGGCAATTTGTGAAAGCCAATTCTCCAGGGACTGAGAACTGAACTAAGGTGGGTGAGCAAGTCCTTTCTCTGCTAAGGCATTTCACCAGACAAAATTTGTTTGTACATTTTATTTATGTGTAGTATTTGGGAGTAGATACTCTGGGGGGGGGAGTATGGCAGGCTCTCATACATGATGGCCCATCTTGTTGGCCCATATACTCAGTTTCTGATCCTCATGCTGATATTTACACCATGAGCTCCTTGCACAAGCCTCTTTTTCTATTACCTTTTTTTTGTGTTGTGTAATATATGTGTGTGTATCATATATATGTCTCTCTCTCTAAATATATATATATATACACACATATATGAATACCCATATATATGTATATATATATATATACCCATATATATGTATATATAAGTGTGTGTGTGTGTGTATACACACACACACACACACACACACATGTGGACTGGAGAAATGACTCAACAATTAAGAGTACTAGCTGCTCTTTCAAAGGACAGGTTCAATTCCCAGCACCCACATGGTAGCATATTACTGTCTGTAACTGAGTTCCAAGGAATTCAGTACCTTCTATTGTCTTCCTCAGGTACCAAGCATGCATGTGGTGCAAAGACATACAAGGCAAAACACCCATACATAGAAATCATTTTTAATTTTTAGATATGCCATTGTAGACTTCTGAAATGTACAGCTCAGTGGCAGAAGGTATATTCATATTGCTGTGTAAACACCATCATTGTCCATTTCCAAAACTTCTTGTAATCTATCCCACCCCCTACAATCCTGGATTCAGTTACTGAGTTGAATGCAATTCTCTACTCTTTTGAGGAGCCACAGTGCCGTGTCTCATGGTTACATTTTACCCTCCCATTGAGTGATGCCCCAGAGCTCTAATATCTTTATATATTCCAACTCTCTTGCTTCCTGTCTGTGATTTTAATGGTATGCATTCTAAGAGATGTGCGTGCTGCTTTATTGTGACTTTGATTTCCCTTTGGTCAGTGACTGAGAAGTGAAGTGGAGCCTCTTTCCCTGTGCTTCTTGGCCATGCACACACTTTCTATCAAGTCCATACCTTCCTACTCTTGTCCTCTGTATTTCAGCTGGGTTCTTTGCTTTTGTTTCTCTGTTTGCTATGTTGGAGTTTCTTACACACTCTGAACATCAGCCTCTTGTCAGATGGTTTATTTACAAGTATTTTCTGCTGTTCTGAAGTAGACTTTTCACTTCCTTGTATAGTTCTTTGTTTATTGTTCTAATGGCTTTTAAATTGATGTCATAACAGAATATGTTTAAGAGAAACAATATCTAGATACAGTTTGGAAGGATTAGTTCAACTTAATTAACACACCTGTTACTTCCCTTATCCTTCTATGCTAAGACATTTGAAATTTATTGTTCATTTCGTCGCAATCCATTATAGTGGACTATAATCTGCCTGCTATGTCATACCTCTCAAAACTTAACCCTCTGGTCTGTGTCAAACCTTGTGCCCTTGGCCAGAAACTCCCCCACCACTCCTGCTGCCACTCAGTCTCTGGTAACCTTCATTCTTCTCTCTTTGTCCGCAGGGATTGTGAGATTCTCCTGAAAGAGATCATTTGCCTTTCTGTGCAGGGTTTATCTCACTCAGCATCATGTACTCTAGGATCTTTCACATAACCACATTGACAGAACCTCCTTCTTTTAAAAGGCTTAACAGCACAGCCATGAGAATAGACATCACATTCTTTTTACTTACTCATCCATGAATAGACATTTACTGTCCTTGATTATTGTGAAAAATGCTGCAAAGACCTGCTGGGTCACATGACTGATAACATCATCTGATGCACATTTTCAATTTTGCTTAAATCCAATTTATCTATTTTGTTGCTGCCTATGCAACTGGCATCATAACAAAGAAACCAGGCCAAGTCCAGTTCAAGATGCTTTCATCTTGTCCCCTGAAAGTCTGATGGTTTTCGGCTCTGATCCATTTTACGTCTTTGATCCACTTAGAGTTGACTTTTATATAATGTTAGCTGAAGGCTTAACTTCACTCTTTTGCCTGAATATCCCATTTCACCAACATCTCTTGTTTAAAAGATCATTCTTCCATCATAGAACAATCTTAGCATCCTGATCAAACCTCATCTGGTCACAGAGGTGCAGTTGGACAGCAAGAATGCCTTCCAAGTCCTGCAACTCAGCAGGACAACCCTGTGTGACACTGACCAATTCAAAGGAGCCAGCAGAGACAAATGTCCTTAACAAATGTGAAAATGGCAAATGAAGTGATGGATGTGCTACCTGCTCGGGACTGACAACACATTAGATGTGCAAAAACTATGCTCCACAAACACATTCATAGTAACAACTAATCTTTAATCTAATCATTGGCTGATGTGGGAGTGTCATATATCAATCTGTTGATTTCATTGTTTAAGCAATAAAGAAACTGCTAGGCCCATTTGATAGGCCCACCCTTAGGTGGGTGGAGTAAACAGAACAGAATGCCGGGAGGAAGAGGAAGTGAGGTCAGACTCCGCAGCTCTGCTCTCCGGAGCAGACTCAGGAGAGACGCCATGCTACCTGCTCCAGGGAAGACGCACACCATGCCCCAGCTCCGACCCAGGATGGACTTAGGCTAGAATCTTCCCGGTAAGCGCACCTAGGGGCACTACACAGATGATTAGAAATGGGCTAGTCCAGGTGTGAGAATTAGCCTAGAAGAGAATGGGCCAAGCAGTGTTTAAAAGAATACAGAGTCCGTGTAATTATTTGGGGCATAAGCTAGCCGAGCCAGGCGGCTGGGGATTTGGGGACACAGCCCTGCCGCCGCTCCCCATATTACTACAAATGGCGCCCAACGTGGGGCTAACTAAACCCACTTAAAAAACCTGAGAAGGCTTAAAAATAATGGAGAGAGAGTTTAACACAGATTTTTGCTGTTTGTTCGTGGCGTGCTGTAGAGAGATTTCCTGATTCGGCAACAGCGGCAGAAAAAATGCTGTGTCATTTCAAAGCGTGGCTTCCTGGGGCTGTGCCGCCAGTGCAAACTCTGGCTTTATGTTTGTGTTCCCGCTTGGGATCAGAAGGAGAGTGCTCTGAGACCTTGACGATGACTCAGAGCTCCCCGCCTGCTCCTGGGCAGAAGGCAGAATCAGGCTTAGGCAGGCGGAAGAGCATGGCGGATTCCTGCCGCCATACAGGGACGTGTTTTTAGACTGCGCAGTGCTCTGCCTGTCAGATTTGGATGTTACTTGGATGAAAAGAATTTCTGTGCTGCACACTCAGTTTCAGAATTAAAGTGCTGAGTGCCGCTCCTACCTGGTAGCCCCAAGAGGCTTCCTGACTCAGCTTTAGCTGCAAAACCCTGCGGCTCATTAAGAGGTCCTGCCACAAAACACTTAAACAGTGTTGATGAAAAGCTGAACACATGCTTTTCGGTTTTCAGCCGTAGCAGGAAAAAAGCTGTGCCGTTTAAAAATGCCGGCTTTCTGGGCCATCCTGCCAGGGCAAACTCTGACTGTTTGAGGCAGGAGGGCCGGCTACCGAGAGAGGACTTGAGTATTGTCTGTTGTAGCTTGCTGGCTGGCAGGGACCTTGAAATGCCAGTTGTGGCTATAAACATGGCTGCAGCCTGTATATCCGCCATGAGGCTGGAAAGCTAAGGAATGGACTGGATCTAGCTGGCAAAGCCACGCCTTTAGTCCTACTGAGATTGCTTGGTAAACTAAAGACTCATGTGGTCAAAAAACAGAGAGATATACAGTAAAGAGAGATTCAAAGACAGAGAAAATTTCTAAATGGTTTACTGTGTGTTAAAAATATATGCAAGCTAAAAGTTAAAGTTCTTAAAGTAAAAAAGAAAAGGAAGAGAGTTGTTGTGTGTACACACCTTTAATCCCAACACTTGGGAGGCAGAGGGAGATAGACCTCTGTGACTTCAAGGTGTGGTAGCACACGCCTTTAATCCCAGTGCCTAGAAGGCAGAGACAAACAGATGTCTGTGAGTTCAAGTAGTAGCAAACACCTTTAATCCCAATGCCTGGGAGGCAGAGACAGGCGGATCTCTGAGAGTTCAAAGACAGCCTGGTCTACAGGGTCATTCCAGGTCAAAGATATATGCTCAAAAAGCAAAAAGTAACCTAGGAATGTCACAGCTTAGATTCTTAAGCGCCTAGTGATTTAAAGGTGCAGATCAAAAGTGCTCCTGGATAGTAAAAAATTGCAGATTCACAATAGGACAGATTCAGACCACTAAATGAGTCACACTGTTGGAGTACGTTGGCTTGGGAGAGAGAAGAAAAAGAATATAGAGAATAAAGTTAATGGTTTAAAAAGAAAAAAGTAAAAGTAAAGTCTTTAAAGAGACAGAGTACAGATAGTTATAGATATAAATAAAAATAAGCCGCGTAAAGATGGAAAATTCACAGAGAGTCTGGATTATGTACATTGTGTTTTCTTTAAAATTTTTGACTGTGAAGGAGCTAAGTACAGAGAGACATTTCATTACATGGGCTGCCAAGCTAAACCAGAATGGATATAAGGGTATTACGATTTCAGAATTTGGGCCTAAGGATATGATGCTTTGGAGAGAGTCTTCTTTTGTTTTCACAGAGGATGAGACTCTATGGATTTCTTCTATTCCGATTTGGTATGATGGACCACGTCCTCCTGAAGGGTTGCTGTGAACATCTTCAGAAAATTGCCTTGCTCAACTGCCAACTGAGATAAACCTGGCACACAGGTTACACCCTAAATAATCTGATTAACGACGCCCCCATTCAGCAGGAAGCAGTTTGGAGAGAAAAAACTGCGCCCATGTTCCCAAATATGGTTTATAAATGTTCTTTTACATTTAAAGGGGGATATGATATAGGTATGAATAATTTGCATTAGTATAGATTTTGCTTTATTTATAGAGATTTAAGGTCAATTTTGTTATATGTATAAATGTTTCTGATGTAACTTTTACTTGATAACTGTTTTGTTATATGTAATTTTGCTATGTTAAGGTTAAAGCCTTCCTTTTTTTGTTTAAACAGAAAAAGGGGAAGTGATGTGGGAGTGTCATATATCAATCTGTTGATTTCATTGTTTAAGCAATAAAGAAACTGCTAGGCCCATTTGATAGGCCCACCCTTAGGTGGGTGGAGTAAACAGAACAGAATGCCGGGAGGAAGAGGAAGTGAGGTCAGACTCCGCAGCTCTGCTCTCCGGAGCAGACTCAGGAGAGACGCCATGCTACCTGCTCCAGGGAAGACGCACACCATGCCCCAGCTCCGACCCAGGATGGACTTAGGCTAGAATCTTCCCGGTAAGCGCACCTAGGGGCACTACACAGATGATTAGAAATGGGCTAGTCCAGGTGTGAGAATTAGCCTAGAAGAGAATGGGCCAAGCAGTGTTTAAAAGAATACAGAGTCCGTGTAATTATTTGGGGCATAAGCTAGCCGAGCCAGGCGGCTGGGGATTTGGGGACACAGCCCTGCCGCCGCTCCCCATATTACTACAATTGGCCAGTGTGCATGAGCAGTTCTGGGCTTTCCAATTCTACTTCACTGATCTGTATGTCTGCCTTTATTTTATATTTTGATTATTGAAGCTCTGTACTAAAATTATGAAATCACTAAGGATGTCCTGCGATTTTGTTCATTTTTGTCAAGATACTTTTAAGGCACTCACCTCTAACCCCACCTCTTAGGGGTAGAGACAGGTGGATGTCTGAGAGCTTGAGGTCAGCCTCGTCTATGTAGTGAGTTCCAGGACATCTAGAATGGATTTTCTATTTCTGTACAAGATGCTACTAGGATTTTGATCTGATGTGCATAGAGCTGATAGTCTATTTTCAGCAATATTATCATCTACTAAAAAAAAGGCTTTCAGGCAAGCTAATTCATGCTGATAATTCCAGTCACGCAAGAAACTGAAGCAGGAGTACCATAACTCTAAGGATGTCTAACAAAGCCAATTTAAGTCCAGCCTGATTAATTTAGTGACGTCCTGTTTCAAAATCAAAATTAAAAAGGCATAGCTTGGACTATAGTTCAACAATAGAGCATCATTCACCATGCACAAGGCCTGGGGTTCGATCCCCAGCACTGCAAACAGCAATAATGAGATGAAGTTTTCCCACCTGTAAACCCCACTGGCTTTCATTCCTTGTCTTCTTTCATCTTTTCTTATTGGGTAGTTTTCTGGGTGCAAGTTTTTTATCTCTTTGGTGGAGTCAATTCTAAGTATTTTATCCTTTTTTGGTGAGCTCATAAATAAAATACTTTCTTGATTTCCTTTTCAGTTGTCCAATGTTCAGACTGGGGCTCTTGCTCAGTAACTGAACACTTGCCTAGCATGCATGAGAGGCCCTAGGTTCAAGCCACTACTGACAGGAAGAAAAGGAAATCTAACAGTTCACGGTCAATATTAGTATACAGAGATACAGCTCATCTGGGCACGTTCACTTTGTTGTCCAACAATTTTGCTGGTTTTGTTCATTTAGTTCTGAGAGTTTCTGTAGAAGGTTAAGGATTTTCTACAGTCAAGCTTGTGTGTTTTCAGATGTGTATTTTACCACCTCATAATTGGGCACCTTTTATTTCATTGTCTATCTAGCCTGATGGTTCTGTGTGGTGTGTGTCCTAAGAGTCTCTTGAACAGAAGTGGTCACAGCAGCATCCTTTGTGCTTCCTGATCTCAGAGAAAAAACTGCCAGTGTCCCACGGAATATGATGCTGGCTGTGGGTTTCCACGTGTGACCTTTGTTAGACTAAGCTGGACTTCTACCCAGTGTCAGTGTTTTTGTCATTAAGTCTGTGAAATGTTGTCAAATGTTTCCATTCAATCTTGCTGATTATACAGCTATCTATTTTGTTTATTTCTGTCTCTGAAGCATCAGGGATTCCAGGAATTTGTCTGCTGCATCTCAGCCACCCAACAGCTAGCTCATAACTATTGAGTTCTCTTGAAATTCTTCTTTCCGTCAGAATAACAGAATGAGCTCAAATTTTAGTAAAAACCATCTCTTTTATCCAAAGTTAATTTGGGAAAGGGCTGGCAATATTGCTAAGCATTTTTGAAGAGTCAACATCTGGTGCATCATCTTTCTCTCCTGGTACCATTTGTTCATCTTCATTCTATTCTTTATTCCCCTCCCCCACCACTAGCTTGGGGGAGCTTTTAGGGAGGCAAGGATCTTATTATATAACCCAGACACACCTCAAACTCACAAGCCTCCTGCCTCAACCTCTGATGCTAGGGTTCTAGGTTACATCATATTCTTCACCTGCCTTCTAGTAAGTTTTTGGTTTGGGAGATTTATTTTACTTTATTTATTTATTTTGTTTTTTAAGATAGGATTTCTGTATAGCTTTGGAGCCTGTTCTGGAACTGTCTCTTTAGACCAGGCTAGCCTTGAACTGACAGATCTGCTTACCTTTGCCTCTTGAGTGCTGGTATTTAAGGTATGTGCCACCATCATCCATCCCTCAGAGTAATTTTTAAGGACTTAGTATAATAATCAAATACCCTTTCTGGCAAAATATCACACACTGAGAAAGTGAAATAAATGTTAGCTGCAATTATTCCCAGCACTCGTGTTAGCCGTGAAGTCAGGTAGCCAGGTCTGTCTCTGGTCAACCATACAGATTCAAGTACTTTTTACAAACCACTGTAAGCCTCAGTTTTTTTTCATCCTTTGAATGGAAATAATTTCTATGTGACAGACTCATCATATAGATGAAACTAGATACAAATACATGGCGAGCCACATCATAAATGCCGTACCACAATGGCCAACATTTGCATTAATAATACATTGAGCAGACTGGTGAGGTGGAGCCTCAGATGGCTACAACAAGGGGTAAAGAGGTGAGGAAGGTTTTATTACATGAGGGATGTGGGGAGTCCCATGTTATCCAAGAAGTGAAACCCCTATAGCATGGTTACTAAATAAATATGGGAGGGAAAAAAGGAGGCGGTGTCTGATGCAAAATTCCAAACCTGGCAAGTTACTAGTTTTCATCCTCCAAGATGTGGCCATGATGGGCTCAGATGAGCAAGGCATTAGTGGGGGATACACTTGTGAAGGTGAGCACGAGATAGCCCTCAGACCACATGGAAATATGATCCCTGTGGAGGCAGAGAAGGAGTCACGTCTTAGATCGCGGTGCAGTTCCAGCAGAGTTTCTGCAAGGTTGAGACTCAGTTCCCCGCAGTCACCAAGCAGAGGGACAGGGTCTTACAGAGTATGCCTGGCCTTTCTACCCCTGCAGAAACCATGGTCTCTGTGGAGAGGAGCTGGTACATTGAGAGTCACTAGCCTGGCCTCTGTCACTTAGATCACAGCCACAAGAGACCATTTATTCATGACTGCCACAGCTGAGACCCTGAGAAAAGATGAAAATGCTGGGAATTTCAACACAAAATAGCACTCGCCCTGTCTCACATTCCCATGACTTTACATGATTGCCTGGATGAAATTGATGGAATCAGGGATTAGAAGGAAGAGGGAGAAACCAACTTAGAAACACAGCGAGGGTGGAGAGATACTTGCTAAGAGACCCTCACTTCAGCTGACACTTCAACTTCCCACAGAAAACAGATTCCCCAAGAGGGTAAACAGAAATCATCTCATGCTAAGAATTCCCCGGGCACACCACTGGAAAACATTTTTACTTCATTCCTTCTTGTCTTTTCCTTCCCAATACAAGGGAATTCTGGCCTTTCGGGGTATGCAATTGCCGGCATCGTCGTTGGATCTGTGGCTGGGGTGACTCTAATAGCAGCCCTGGCATATTTCCGTTATTTCAAGAAGAAATAGGGTAAGACAGTCTTTCCTCTTTTGTATTCTCCAAGTCTTAGTGTAATGTTTGGGAGTGGGCAAGGACTTCTCTCCCTCTGCCTCTGAGCTGGATCTCTTTACCTCTCTCCTAACTCTCTGCTTCTCAGCACTGATCCTGTGGGTTCAGCCTCCCTGTCTTCCTGCTCCCTGTACTCCTGTTTCTTGGAGTCCATTCCCACATAGATAGGAAGCAGATTGAATTATACCCCTTTATTCTTCAGACAGGAAGTCAAGGTCCAAGAAGAAAGGAAAGTGAAGGAATCCAAGGAGCAACAGGAAGATGCAGGTTGCATGTCACACTGACCACAGCAGCAGCAGGGGGAGTGTTTTAGGGAGAAGGGATCCTAAGATAAAGCAACAGAAGCATTAAAGTCCTCTTGATCAAGAAAACGAATAAAAAAAAGCTGGGTGGTGGTGGAACATGCCGTTAATCCCAGTGCTCAAGAGGTACAGGCAGGCAGATCTCAGTGAATTCAAGACCAGCCTGTTTTACAGAGCGAGTTACAGGACAGCCAGGGTTACACAGAGAAACTCTGTCTCAACCCTCACCAGCCCCCCCCAAAAAAAACAGAAAGAAAGAAAGTAGGGAGAAAATTAATATAAAAAAAACCAGAACCATCCTTAGAAAATATAACAGGGCAAGTGTTACATAGGACTGGTGCAATGCATCAAAATAAGAGAGCTACCCACCAGGAATACATTCACTAGTAAAGCACCAGTCCTGGGTGTGGTCGCAGCACCAGGGGACAAAGTAGGGCAGATTCAGAGTCCAGCAAAGACAAAGGACACCACTAGCAGGGATCACACCTAGATTAAGGAACGAAGACTCAGGAGGGAAGGCAGTCTCAAGAATGGGGTGATGGAGATTCAGTGACAGCAAGGAGCCCAGGAATGAGCTGCCCACAGCATCCTCCCTGACTCCAGGAGCAAAGGCCCATGTGTGGGAAGAGTGGTTACAGTGTCTGATATTTATTTAGGAGAACTGACCAGCGCGATCTCACAGAGCACAAACCCTGAGCCTCCAACCACAGTAAGTAAAGGCACTCACAGAATGAGAACTGGTTTTCTGCCACATGTCCTGCTCTTCCTGGAGATCCTGGGCTCAAAGACCACACCTTCCTTTCTGCATGTTTGCAGAAGGGATCTGCACTTCCCTGCACTGAGGATCCCATAAATCATACCCTTCCTAACTACAGAGGAGTTGCCTGAGAGAACCCTGAGAAGCTCATTCCACCAGACTAGGAAGGACTAAAGAAGTCACGTTTCCAGAGGTCTCCTTATGCCTTCCTTCCTGCCTCAATTATAGACATAGACATCTCCTTTTGGGAAAGTTTCTTGGTCTTATGGAATATCTGGGTGCTGTGGCCTCTATGTTTCCCTTGCCACTGGCGCATGCTGCTGAGAATCACCTCTGGGCATCCTGTGAACTGGGCAAACAGAAGGCTCCATCCTGCTCCTCCTCTGATACTAACACAGTGGGTCTGAGCAGCCTCTGAGGGAAGCTAATTCCTGAACTGACCATGGCCACCTGCCACCTGCCAAAATTCAGGAAACCTTCAGTCAGCTTTGCACTTCTGTGCACTGACAACTCTCTCTTGCTCCCCTAGATCTGGGCCCCTCTGACGACTCTCCTAACTTTCACTGGCTGTTTGCTCATGGAAATGTCTCTGAAGAATGTGTGCTGTCTGTATTGTTTCGGTTTGTGTGCTTCTTTGTTGGGAGAGGGTCTCAAGGAGCAGCCCTGTCTACCCTTGAACTATGTAACCCAGGCTGGCCTTGAACTCGTGACCATCCTCCTGCCTTAGCCTCGTGTGCTGGGATTACCAATGTGCGCCACCACACCAGGCTGAGAATGAGGTATTCTTGGAGACATAACTGTGAAATTCAGCTTGGCTCTGCATTCCTTAGGGCTGCAGCAAAGATTGGTTAATAGGCCCCAAGAGTCTAATGCAAGAGTGTGTTTGGAAAAATCCCTGCCCTGTGCTTAATTCCTGACCATGATTCCTAGTATTTGTGGCCCTTGACAAGGAACTTGAACGTTTTGATCCTCTGTCTTGTCACCTGTGAAACAGGTATTCTGCCCACCTCAGAAAAGAGACTCAAGGGAATAAACGAGTTGACACATGCACAGCGCATCTTTCTCTTCTGATCTGAACCTGCTCTGACCATAAAAAGGATGGATTCCATTCTAATGGGTTTGAGACCCTGTTTCTTCCTTATATAACAATTTTACCAAAATTTTATCATTGCAACCATTCACGCAAGTACACTCATAGTCTGAAGAGTGCTTTAAATCATAAGGACACTTTCACAGTGTGAACTCTCGCAGGTTGAACACACTCATAAGCAGCAGGCAAGCTAAGTTACTTCAAAACTACCCCCACCCCGCAAAAACACACTTTGATGTCACTTCCCACAAAGAGGAGTGGCGGTCAGGATGGTCCACATCCTCGCATACGGTTCTGTGGCCCATTTGGATGTCTCTGTTGATTCCTCCTCTGTCCCCATGGCTGTCTCACCCTCTTCCTCAACCTGTCTCCTCTAGTGACCACACATCAGACTGTCAGACAGTGAGTGACAAGTGTCCTCTCCCATGGCTCACCCGGCACAGAGGCCACAGCACAGTGGGGCTGGATCACCAGCAAGGTGAGGCTCTGCCCTGTGGGACTGATGTCACCAACCAACACTCATGCTTTCAGGGGGATCACGTGGTATACACCTTCCTGAACATCAACAGCCAGACACCCAAACCACCAACTTCAGCCTCCCCGTCTCCAAGAGCCACAGGAACAGTTTATTCAGAACTAAAAAGGAAGTGATCATGGCCTGTCATGCTGGCTATACCAATGATGCATTTCCAGAATCTCTCTCTCACTAGGAGATCTCTGTACCACGAAATGAGGGAACATGTGCACATATGCACATGCACATACATACACACCGAGCTCCAGAAGGCAGCCTCTTCAGTATCAATGGAAGGAACAATGTATTCTGGAGCCTACGGGAAACCCAACCTTTCTTGGAATTGAAACTTGGCTGAGAAAAGGGCATCAAAGCTGTCCACCCTTCACGTCCCTAGCCATGGCTTGTTTTAAATTGACCTGTTCAGAGCACAGTCTTTCTCCCCAGCTCCAGTCCTGTCCTAGCATAGTCTGACTTGAATTCCCATAACCTTGGATATCACCTAAGTGCTTATGCCAAAAAACAAAGGACAAGCAGGAAATGGGGTTTCCTGCATCTTTAAAGCCTGATGTGAAGCCGTTGTACACAGGAAGATCAAGTCTCAGCCAGAGGTCTCAGGAAATCTCCACGCCGACAACTGTCATGCTTGCCTGGCTGTGGCATCAGGGTCTCTGTATGTTGTGCATTTACACCTGAGCCCACCTCCGAGCCTTTCTCCAAAAAACCCACTCAAAGCAGTGAAGAAGAATGCTCAAACGAAATCCCACAGTAGCTCAGAATTGAGTATAATAAAGGGTTATTTATTTAGAGGTAGACTCACAAATGACAGTCTTTTGCTCAAATGGGAAACAGCCAACGAATCCCGCAGCCAGTAAAGAGAGTCTGGCAGTTGCTTTACATTGGCATTTATAGTACAAAAGGCCACCCCCAAGTGGGTGGGTAACTTAAAGGCTGCTGCCTGAAGGAATTCCTACAGGACCTCCCACTTTGTTTAAATAAGGAAGTTCTAAGCCTAATACAAAATTATATACAATAAGAACAAATATCAGGTATAAAAATTAGAACTACAATCAGCATAAATAATATCAAACAAGAAACATGTGATAAATGTTTCAGTAATTATGCTATCCTAAAGAGTTTAAATCTTATATAATAAATAATTTGGGCCAAGTCATGAGAGGAAGGTAACTACAACTATCTAGTCTTCAACCCCATCGAAAACCCAAGAAGGAAAATAATACTGCTTGAGTAAACAGGAAGAGCAATCAAGCAATTTCCAAAATGTGCAACAAATGACAGAGACTACTAGCTACCTGGGCAATCACCCAAAGTCTCATTTTCAACTTTCAAGCAACCAAGTTTGGCTAAGACCTAGAGTAACTGACAGATGATTTTCAGAGGCAGGAAAATTTTCAAACCATCTTCGCAAGATGTCTCACGTCAACAGACTCCTAAGTTGTTTAAATGCCATATTCTATAGCTCTTCGAAGTGGTTGAAGATTACCTATCTATGCAGAATACAATCTGTATGTATCTAAAGAATCTGATTAGTCTATGACAAGCATAGATGACTATTGACCTATAAGTCTTAATACCCATATAACTTAAAGACTAAGACTTCATATTAGATTATTAAATGATCTTTAAACAACTGTGTAACAAATGAGGATAATGACCTCAAAATGTAAACAATGTATTGCAATATGACAAATATATCCTAAAATGGTATCGATATACAAAATGTCTTAAGCAGAGGTATAAGCATGCATGACAAAATAACTTTGCCTAGGTATACAAATACTGTAGACCAAAATAGGAACATATTCAATACAATTTAAGTTTGTATAAATATACAAGAATCTATACCAATGTAAATTGCCTATAAATAACAGCTCACAAGTGTTCATTCTATTACTCACTATTATTATTAGTATGAGTAAACTCACACTAATTTATTAACCAATCCATTTTCCCTTTTTTTATTAAAAAGAGATCCCTGATTTACAAAATTTTCTCCCAATTCCCAAGCCTATAACAATTATAATCAACCCCTAAATGATGTCACTAACCCTGAGGACAAACATTGTTGGGAGAGGGGATGTCATTTTCTAGAATTACTTCCAGCTGTCATGGGTGCAATGTTCTTTCTATGGGATCCTGTGGAAGTGACATCATGGTTCAGTTCCAAGATTATTGCCTGGTATAGTTGCAAATAGTCTCTCAATATTCAATAGGGTTTTTCTGAGGTTTCTATTTGAAGATCTGGCCAGAACATTGTAAAAAAGTACACCATTTTAGCTAACAAAGTTGGAAACATCTTGAGCATCCTTTACCAAAAACAGGTCTTTATAGTAGTGCTAGCAGCATCAGGTATCAACCAGGTAGAGTTGTTGTGGGGACCCATCTTCTTCCTGGAAATTTCAAATTTTACTGTAGGAAAATTCATTGCTCATTGTGGAAAACTTAGACATTTATACAGATATATACAAACATATATACTCTGATATGGGAGTCCCTCTGTGTGTTGCTTGTATTGGTTAATGAATAAAGAAACTGCCTTGGCCAGATAGGGCAGAACTTAGGTAGGCAGAGAAGACAGAACTGAATTCTGGGAGGAAGAAAGCAGAGTGGGGAGACGCCAAGGACCCACCACCAGAGACAGACATGCTAAAACTTTGCTAGTAGGCCACAGCCTGGTGGTAATATACAGATTAATAGAAATGGGTTAAATAAATATATAAAAGTTAGCCAATAAGAAGTTAGAGCTAATGGGCCAAGCGTTGATTTAATTAATACACTTTCTGTGTGATTATTTTAGGGCTAATCAGCTAGGAACCAACAGGTGGCTCTCTTGTCCTACAGGGTATTTTCCATCTTTTTCTGTTTGTTTGCCATATCCTTTGTAGTTCAATTTGATCTTTCTATAACTGCCTAACCTGTAGGATTGTGTGGTATACCTGCAATGTGCTTAAATATTATAGTAAAGAAAACACTGCTTCATTTTCTTAGAGATAAATGTTGGACTATCATCTGTCTTTATTTGTGCAGGTATATCCATAATGGCCATAATTCTAATAAATGTGTGATTACTGAATCAACCATTTCTGAGCTCAAAGCATTTGCTCATTGAAAAGCTGAATAAGTGTCAATGGTATGGTGTAAATATTTTAATTTTCCAAATTCTGAAAAGTGGAATACATCCATGTGCCAGATTTCATTCCTTTGAGTACCCTTTGGGTTAATCCCTGCAGGTACCAATGTTTGGATATAGAAAGAACAAGTAGGAAATCTCTATATAATCTCCTTTGCTTTTGCCATGTAATAGAAAACTTTTTCTTTAAACCTTTGCTATGGATATGATGTTTCTTATAGAATTCTGAACTAGAGAAATCTTTTGGCAGCACCCACAGCACATTGTAAAACAGAGTGCAGGTGCAAAGACAGCATCTCTAGCCTCTACCAGCAAGGAGTCTAGGAAAGCAGGGCTGGTGGCTTTGAACTGGAAACTGATAACAGAACAGAAAGATACCCTGTGTGGAGCACTGAGATTGTTTTAAAGGAAGCCACATTTGGAGGTACTGGAGTTTTCTTCTCTGTAAGACAAGCCACTATTTGAATTTTTTAACTGTTGACTTTGCTCAGTGTGTGAGCTGATAGATCTGCCTTAGGGGCAAGAAGCCACTGAACCTCTGGCTCCCTTGGCCAGGATCAAAAGGCCTCTCAAGCCCTTTTAATGAAGAGTTCCAAACCAAAAATAAATAAATGAATAACAAGGCAACTCACTTGCAGAAACACTGCCTAGTGTCAAGCTAAGCCTCCTACTTCCTTGAATTCCTCAGAAAAGCCTGACATTTCCTTTCTCCTTGTCTTCACCTTTATTGTTGGGTGTAGTAATATGAAGCGGTGGCGGGGCTGCGTCCCCAACACCCCAGCCGCCTGCTCGGCTAGCTTTTGCCCCGAAATAACAACACACAAACTGTATTCATTTAAACACTGCTTGGCTCATTTCTATCTAGCCTCTTCTAGACTAACTCTCGCACCTGGACTAGCCCATTTCTTATCATCTGTATAGCACCGGTCTTACCGGGAAGATTCTAGCCTAAGTCCATCCTGGGTTGGAGCTTCATAGCGTGCATCTTCCATGGAGCGGGGAGCATGGCGTCTCTCTCTGAGGCGTCTGCTCCCGAGAGCAGAGCTGTGGAGTCTGAGCTCACTTCCTCTTCCTCCCAGCGTTTTGTTCTGTTTACTCCTCCCACCTATCTTTTAACCAATGAAATGGGCCAAGGCAGTTCCTTTATTAGCCAATGACCTTCCTCCATCATTTCCCCTTTTTCAGTTTAAACAAAAAAAAGGCTTTAACTTTAACATAGCAAAATTACATATAACAAAACAGTTATCAAGTAAAAGTTACAATAATCTTTATCATAACTAAGGAAAACTATAACTATAACTAACTATTCTTAACTCCATCAAAGACTCCAGAAAGATACAATACTACCTAAGCAAACAAGAAAAAAGCAACTTTTAAAACTCTAGAAATGACAGAGACCATCTCGCTGCCTGGACAGTCACCCAAAGTTCCCCTGTACCGTTGGGGCATCCATCTTCAGCCTTCAGGCCCATAGTATCCAGCAGACATTTCCATAAAGCAGGAAAATTCAAAGTCAGTTCAGTCACTATCTGTTGTGTCCTGCAGAATGTCTCGCAGACTTTTTCATGAGTCAGGAACCCCGAAAGACCATCTCACCTTAGGCAAGTTCAGTATTCCTCTCTCTGTGGGTTCTCTGTGTCCAGTTTATGCAATAGTCCAGGCAAGAGCAGTTTCTTGCCCAAATGGCTATCAAACTCCATAAGGATCCTCTTTGATGCCCATCTTCTTCTTGAAGTAGATTGGTGCTGCCAGGAGCAGAGTGTCTCATTGTCATGAAAAGTCCTCAGTTATTAAAACATTAAATGTCCTATTCTGTAATCTTTGAAAGACATGAAGAATGTCTATTTAAAATATATCTCTATATATCTAGAAAATCTAACTAACATGACTACAAGCTTTACCATTATCGATTATTATCCATTAACAACCTATATTTCTTAATTATACAGTACATATTTAAATGGACTACACAATCGCAATACCTTAATCAAAATAAGAAACACTTATACATATAACAAAATTGACCTTAAATGTCTATCAATAAAGCAAAATCTATACTAATGCAAATTATTCATATCTATATCATATCCCCCTTTAAATGTAAAAGAACATTTATAAACATTTTTTGGAAATATGGGCGCAGTTATTTCTCTCCAAACTGCTTCCTGCTGAATGGGGGCATCGTTAATTAGGTCTTTTAGGGTATAACCTGTGTGCTAGTTTCATCTCAGTTGGCAGTTGAGCAAAACAATTTTCTGAAGATGCTCACAGCAATCCTTCAGGAGGACGTGGTCCATCATACCAAATCGGGATAAATGCAATCCACAAGGTCTGATCCTCTGTGAAAACAAAAGCAGAATCTCTTTTCCAAAGTATCATATCCTTAGATCCAAATTTTGAAATCATACCCTTATGATATCCGTTCTGGTTCCACTTGGCAGCCCATATAATGAAATGTCTCTCCTTCACAGTCAAAAATTTTAAAGAAAACACAATGTACATAATCCAGACTCTCTGTGAATTTTCCATTTTTACGTGGCTTATTTTTCTTTATTTCTTTTAATCTTTTAACTATCTGTACTCTGTCTCTTTAAAGACTTTACCTTTTTTTTAAGCATTAACTTTATTCTCTATATTCTTTTTCTTCTCTCTCCCAAGCCTACGTACATTCATCCAACAGTGTGACTCATTTAGTGGTCTGAATCTGTCCTATTGTGAATCTGCAATTTTTTACTATCCAGGAGCACTTTTGATTTGCGCCTTTAAATCACTAGGCGCTTAAGAATCTAAGCTGTGACATCCTAGATTAACTTTTTGCTTTTTGAGCGTATATCTTTGACCTGGAATAACCCTGTAGACCAGGCTGTCTTTGAACTCTCAGAGATCTGCCTGTCTCTGCCTCCCAGGCATTGGGATTAAAGGTGTTTGCTACTACACCTTGAACTCACAGAGATCTGTTTGTCTCTGCCTTTTAGGCACTGGATTAAAGGCGTGTGCTAACACACCTTGAAGTCACAGAGGTCTATCTCCCTCTGCCTCCCAAGTGTTGGGATTAAAGGTGTGTACTATGACACACAACAACTCTCTTCCTTTTTTCTTGTTTTTTTGCTTTAAGAACTTCAACTTTCAGCTTGCATATATTTTTAACACACTTTATAAATTTATTTATTTATTAAAGATTTCTGTCTCTTCCCCGCCACCGCCTCCCATTTCCCTCCCCCTCCCCCAATTAAGTATCCCCCCAGCCCGAAAAGCAATCAGGGTTCCCTGTCCTGTGGGAGGTCCAAGGAACCCCCACCTCCATCCAGGTCTAGTAAGTTGAGCATCCAAACTGCCTAGGCTCCCACAAAGCCAGTGCATTCAGTAGGATCAGAAACCCATTGCCATTGTTCTTGAGTTCTCATTAGTCCTCATTGTCCGCTATGTTCAGAGGGTCCGGTTTTATCCCAGGCTTATCCAGACCCAGGCCAGCTGGCCTTGGTGAGTTCCCAGTAGAACATCCCCATTGTCTCAGTGTGTGTCCTTGCGGTCCTGAGTTCCTTGCTCATGCTCTCTCTCCTTCTGCTCCTGATTTGGACCTTGAGATTTTAGTCCGGTGCTCCAATGTGGGTCTCTGTCTCTGTCTCCTTTCATCACCTGCTGAAGGTTAATATTCAGGAGGATGCCTATATGTTTTTCTTTGGGTTCTCCTTATTTAGCTTCTCTAAGATCACTAATTATAGGCTCAATGTCCTTGGTTTATGGCTAGAAACCAAATATGAGTGAGTACATCCCATGTTGCTCTTTTTGGGTCTGGCTTTCCTCACTCAGGATAGTGTTTTCTATTTCCATCCATTTGCATGCAAAATTCAAGAATTCCTTGTTTTTTATTGCTGAGTAGTACTCTAATATGTATATATTCCATACTTTCTTCATCCATTCTTCCATTGAAGGGCATCTAGGTTGTTTCCAGGTTCTGGCTATCACAAACAATGCTGCTATGAACATCGTAGAGCATATACTTTTGTTGTATGATAGGGCCTCTCTTGGGTATATTCCCAAGAGTGGTATTGCTGGATCCAGGGGTAGGTTGATCCCGAATTTCCTGAGAAACGGAAACACGGCTTTCCAAAGTGGTTGCACAAGTTTGCATTCCCACCAGCAATGGATGAGTGTACCCCTTTCTCCACAACCTCTCCAGCAAAGGCTATCATTGGTGTTTTTGATTTTAGCCATTCTGACAGGTGTAAGATGGTATCTTAAAGTTGTCTTGATTTGCATTTCCCTGATCTGTCTCTGCCTCCTAGGCACTGGGATTAAAGGCGTGTGCTACCACACCTTGAAGTCACAGAGGTTTACTTTAAGAATTTTAACTTTTAGTCTGCATATATTTTTAACACACTTTAAACCATTCAGAAATTTTCTCTGTCTTTGAATCTCTCTTTACTGTATATATCTCTTTTTCTGACCACATGAGTCTTTATTTTACCAAGCAATCTCAGTAGGACTAAAGGCGTGGCTTTGACGGCCTGATGTAGCCCATTCCTTAGCTTTCCAGCCTCATGGCTGAGGTACTGGCTGTAGCCATGTTTATAGCCACACCTCTATGGCGTTTCAAGGTCCCTGCCAGCCAGTGAGCTACAACAGACAACACTCAAGTCCTCTCTCTGTAGCCGGCCCTCCTGCCTCAAACAGTCAGAGTTTGCCCTGGCAGGATGGCCCAGAAAGCCGGCATTTTTAAATGGCACAGCTTTTTTCCTGCTACAGCTGAAAACCGAAAAGCATGTGTTCAGCTTTTCGTCAACACTGTTTAAGTGTTTCGTGGCAGGACCTCTTAATGCGCTGCAGGGAGGAGAGCTGTGGAGTCTGAGCTCACTTCCTCTTCCTCCCAGCGTTTTGTTCTGTTTACTCCTCCCGCCTATCTTTTAACCAATGAAATCGGCCAAGGCAGTTCCTTTATTAGCCAATGACCTTCCTCCATCAGTTGGGCACTGGCCAGAGCCTACACAATATGACAGTCTGGGCTTCCTTATTCTCTCCCTGGAGCTCTTCCGCCTCCACCCTGTGCAGGCCACTAGCTGAACTCTTGCCTGACTCAAAGGCCAGCCATTCCTCCTCCACTCCAACCCCTCTTCAGGCTGATGCTGAGATTTCTCGCTTTTCTGCCTTGCTGTTTTGCTTTTTAAATCTAACTAAATGTGCTCATCTTCAAAAACGAACAACAGGCTTTTGTCATTCCCATCCCGCTCCTGGAGATCCAGGACCAGCCTCCAAGTACCCTTCCGCAGTGTTTCTGCCTGTGCATTGTTTGCCCTTTCTTTGGCTTCTCTTTAGGATTTTTTTTTGATACAGAGTTTTAGTAATGTGCAAAACAATCCTGTAACATAATGGGCCAGGCTTGCTTGTTGGGGTTTCCTGTCCTACCCGGTTCCACACAACAGTTTAGCCCCAAAGAAAATCACACATAGATCTCTACAAGTTATAAAGCTTATTGGCCCATTAGCTCTAGCCTCTCATTGGCTAACTCTCACATCTTGATTAACCCATTTTTCTGACCTATGTTAGCCATGTGGCTCAGTACCTTTTTTCAGTGGGGCAGATCACATCCTGCTGCTTTGGTGGTCTGGGCAGAATTGGGAGGAATCAACTTCCTCCTTCCCAGAATTCTCCTCTTCTCATTACATCATTTTTACTTCCTGTCTGGTTTTCCCATCTATACTTCCTGCCAGGCCAATCAGCATTTATTTATAACATGATTGACAGAATACAGACAATTCTCCCATACAATCCCACACCAGTTTGGATTCAAAGGGGTATTTATTTTAGGGGAAAAACTTACAGAACACCGACATCCAGAAAAGGAGTCTGGTTGCTGGAGCAAGAGCCGAAAGCAAGAGAGCAAGCAGAGGGTTGCTGCTCTTTTTTTTAAAAGAGAAATAGACCACACCCAGTGGGCTGATATCTCAGTGGCTATTGACTGAAGGAGTGGAAGGCACTCCAGCAGCACCTCCCCCTTTTGTTTAAGTAAACCTACTACAAAATTATATACAATAAGAACAAATATTCTATCCTAACTAGATTAAGTCTTGTACAATAAATAACTTGGCCAAGTCATGAGAGGAAAGTAGCTACATTTATCTAGTCTTCAACCCCATTGAAGATCTGAGAAGGAAAATAATGTTACCTGAGTAATTAGGAAGTACAATCAAACAACTTCCAAAACATGCAACAAATCATAGAGACAACTGGCTACCTGGTCAATGACTCAAAGTCACGTTTGCAGCATTGAAGCAACCAACTTTGGCTATGGCCTAGAATAACTGACAGATTATTTTTAACAGGCAAGAAAATTTTCAAAACCATCTTACCCTGTCTTGGCAAGATTTGACAGTTCTCCTTATCCATTTCTGGATACTATATATTTTGTCAGTAGTTGAGGTATGGGCAGTTTCTTGCCCAGAGGCTGGTTTTGCCAAGAAGACAAGCTCCAAGTGGAGTGTCTTTGGTGCTCAACAATCTCTCGGGAATAGATCGGTGTTGCCAGGAGCAATTGTGTCTCACTACCACAGAACTCTAAGATTAAATTAAATGCCATTTTCTACAGCTCT
This sequence comes from Microtus pennsylvanicus, assembly GCF_037038515.1. Taxonomy (NCBI): domain Eukaryota; kingdom Metazoa; phylum Chordata; class Mammalia; order Rodentia; family Cricetidae; genus Microtus; species Microtus pennsylvanicus. The sequence goes on along the minus strand of NC_134579.1, from coordinate 138,692,683 downwards.
TTGAAGAGGTTGAAGATTATTTATACAGAATATAATCTCTATGTATCTAAAGAACCTGATTAGTCTAACTATAAATATGACAGACATAGATGACTATTGATCTACAATTCTTTTTTTTTCAGGATAGAAATTCTCATATTTTTTATTACCCATGTATGATCACATACAAATTTACCTGGATATCTTACATTTCTAAATGCTCAAGTGGATAAATTAGTAGCTTTTTCCTCTGCTCAAGAAGAACATAAACATTTACATACTAATGCTAATCATCTACATGTCCAATATAAAATTCCATTTCTACAAGCTAAACAAATTATTTTAAATTGTCCAATTTGTCTTCCGTTACATATACATTCTATTCCTCAGGTGGTTAATCCTTGAGGATCTCAATCAAATGAAATTTGGCAAATGGATGTTACTCATATTCCAGAATTTGGACATTTATATTTCCTTCATCTGACCATAGATACTTTTTCATTATTTATATGGGCTACTTCTTTGGCTGGAGATTGCACAAATCATGTTATACAACATTTATTAGAAGTTTTTTCCATCATGGGTGTTCCCTCTCTTATTAAAACAGATAATGGACCTGCTTATACTTCCAAAAAATTTGCTAAGTTCTGTGAATGGTATAACATTGCTCATGTTACAGGTATTGAATATAATCCACAAGGACAAGCTATTGTTGAACGTGCCCATCATACTTTAAAACCACAAATTAAAAAAATTAAAAAAGAGGAAAAAGGAAGATTATGGTATGGAATTAATGTGGGATTTTCAGAATAATGTGAAAGCCATTTTACATCAAGCATTATTCATATTAAATTTCTTAAATCTGCCCCAAGAGGATATTTTAACTAGAGCAGAGAAACATTTTGTAAACACCCCAAATGCTAAACTGACAGAAAAAATTTGGGCCAAAATTGCCATAGATGCTGAATGGCAGCCTGCATTGCTAATGGTGAAAGGGAGAGGATATGGTCTTGTCTCTCTGCAGGATGGACGACAATTATGGCTCTGTGGCCACTGGATCAGGGCTCGGAAAGGAGCAGAAACTGAAGACAGGAGTGCGACGTCATCAAGATGGCCCTTTGGTCAAAGAAGACTTTCCAGTATTGGCCATGGCACAATTATCTCTATGGAAGCGACATCATTTAGGGATTGGTTATAAGGAGTGGGGGGAGGGGGAGAAGGGTGGGAGGAGGGGGAGGGAAATGGGAGGCTGGGAGGAGGTGGAAACTTGTTTTTTTTCTCATTTTCTCAATGAAAAAAAAGATTTAAAAAAAAGAAAAAAAAGCTGAACAAATTATCATCATTGTGGATGAGCTGTCATTTCTCCTTTCCAAGAGGATTCTCCTCTTCAAATCGAACCTTTATTAATTTTGATGTTATCGACAATTTTTCTTCTCTTATGGAAACAAGAGCAAAACCCCTTCCCCAATGTAACACATCTCCTGGCTTCCATTGAGAGGTCAGCACATCCTTGAAATAAACCGGTTGATTTAGTTAAGCAGACTTTTCCATTATCCAATGTCTTTCTGCCACTGTTGTTCCTTTCTAATTAGTGTTAAGAAAATTCAAGGTTAATAATGCATTATGTAATCTATATCTGGGGACATTTTCCACCCCTTTTTGTTTATTTAGCATATCCTTTATAGTTCGATTTGATCTTTCTATGACTGCTTGACCTGTAGGATTGTATGGTATACCTGTAACATGCTTGATATTATAATAAGCAAAAAAACATTTCATTTTTCTAGAGATATAAGCTGGAGAATTATCTGTTTTTATTTGAGCTGGTATACCCATGATGGCCATAACTTCAAATGAATGTGTGATTGCTAAATCAGCTTTTTCTGAACTTAAAGCAGTTGGCCACTGAAAGCCTGAATAAGTGTCAATGGTGTGATGTTGTGGGAAATTTTTCCGCTCCTCCAGCCAATAGCCACTGAGATACCAGTCCATTGGGGTGTGGTCTCTCTCTTTAAAAAGCAGCCACTTCCCTCCTCGCTCTCTTACTTCCTGCTCTGATTCTGGTGACTAGACTCCCTTCCTGATTGCACAGAGGGCTGTTGTCTGGGACGGTGATCTGTAAGTTTTTTCCCCTTTAAATAAATTACCATTCTATTAATCATAATTCCAAACTAATGTGGGATTGTTTGTGACTTACACCTTTGCCTTCATCTGGCACCCAACGTTTGGTTTTAGGACCCCCTCCTTCCCCTGCTCGGCTGCCTGCTGCCAACTCGGCACGAGCCCTCCCTCCCTCAGCTGCAGCCTGTGCCTTGAGGCCTGTGCCTTGTGCATGGAGCCAGCAATTTAAAATAAATTATCACACAGTGTTTTTTCTTGCTGCAGTTCTTTATATTTTCCCTTTAGACACCTCATATTGACTTCAAGTCCCCACACACGCTATCGTTTGCCTCCCCACATGGATTTAACCTCCACAGGCCCGTGTAGTCTCTGCCTGCATGGTTTGCTCTTTTCTGAGTTATTTTGAAATCTCCCTTGCAAGTGCAGCTCTTAAGTGGCACAAATCAGAGCACGCGGTTGCTGGTTGCCAAAATCTGCAACCCCTCGGGGTGACTCTGTCATGTGGAGGCATATAAGGGTTCCGGGTTACTCTTCTCTACCCCTGGATTCTGGGTTTATGGTTCTGTTTACGGAATTGATTTAATTACATTTACTTTGTTGAGCAACTTGCATTTCCCAGTTTTTAACAAATACTAGGCGGACACTGAAACAGGACCCCGTTTTTGTTGCGACTTGGCAACAGCGCCACCTGCTGGATAATAGGTAATATGGCAGTTTTTGTTTCCAACACAAATTTTACTGTTTGGTTTACTAATACAATGGGTTATATCATGCAAGGTTTATATGACTATGGGGATAACTTAATTTACTGGTTACTAGGTTTCAGTATTCTTTTGAATATTCAATCATTTAGGAAGATTATCGCATTCCTAAGAACCATACAATCTTTACTAGAAACTCATGCAGGTCAGGAGATTCAGGATTCAAAAGAGACAATAATAAAAAGACTTGAAATGATTTAAGAAATTATTGGAGCTGGTGAACAGGGTAAGAAGGCACAAGGACAGGATACAATGCCACCATCAGCTATTAGAACTGGCTTACTGCCTTTTGTCCCCGGCTCGTTGGGCTACCAGCCGTCCCTGTTTAGGTGCTGAGGAGCTCCATCTGAACGGGTGAGTGTGTGCTATCCAGGCGATAATTGTCCCGGAAGAGAGCACAAACTGCCCTCCCCCAGCTCCTTCTGCAGGGCTGTCTTTCTTACACACGACCTTCCCTCCCAAGCCTGTGTGGTCTGCAAGGTCCTTTGCTCAGGAACAGTTTTCTGCTCCTTCACTAAGGCTACCCACCCCAAGCGGTGAGTGCCTGCCTACCGGGCAGGCCTCAAGGACCCCCAAAGGGAGCACGGGCACCTTCAGCTTGCCCGGCAGGGTTTCCTGTGCTCTACTGGACCCTGTCCTGGCTGCCACGTTCTTCCTTTTCTCCCCGGCTCATTGGGCTACCAGCCGTCCCTGTTTAGGTGCTGAGGAGCTCCATCTGGATGGGTGAGTGTGTGCTATCCAGGGGCGGATTGTCCTGGAAGAGAGCACAAACCTCCCTCCCACAGCTCCTTCTGCAGGGCTGTCTTTCTTACACATGACCCCCCCCCCCACCAAGCCTGCGTGATCTACAAGGTCCTTTTCTCAGGAACAGATTTCTGCTCCTACACTAAGGCTACCAACCTGGAGTGGTGAGTGCCTGCCAACCTGGCAAGCCTCAAGGACCCCCAAAGGGAGCGTGGGCACCTTCAGCTTGCGTGGCAGGGTCTCCTGTGTTCTACTCGACCCCACCATGCCCCCCCAAGTTCGTCCGTTTGTCTGCGGGTCATTGGATTACCAGGCATCCATGTTTTGGTGCTGCGGAGTTTCATCTGGATGGGAATGGTTCCTTCTTCTACACTGAGGAGATACACCCAGAGAGACAGTAACAGCAAAGTCTGGACCAAGACACCAGGCCTCTCCTGTCTCCATTTGAAGAAAGAGATGGGAAGGCGCCAATGCAAGAATTCCTCCAAAAACCTGAAAGGCAACATGACATCACCAGAATCCAGGGATCCCGAAATAAAAAGAAATTGTACAACCTACTCCAGAAGAATTAGAAGAAATCGACTCAAAAGTGAGTTATATGAAAATAATAGAGGACCTTAAACAGGAGGTGAAAAACTGCCATAAACAATAAGAGATTACAAACAAAAAGGTACTGGAAATGAATACATCGCTCAAAGATACCCAAGAAAACCAAGAGAAACAAGAAAAAGCAATCAAACAGGTAAGGGAAGCGGTTCAAGACTGGAAGAATGAAATGGAAGTAATGAAGAAAACACAAACTGAGGGAAGGATGGAGATGGAAAATCTGGGTAAACGAACAGGAACTACAGAGACAAGTACTAACAACAGATTACAAGGGATAGAAGAAAGAATGTCAGACACTGAAGATACCATAGAGAAAATAAACACACTGACCAAAGAAAACAGAAAAACCAACAAATTCTCATCACAAAACATTTAGGAAATCTGGGACACAATAAGAAGACCAAACCTAAGAATTATCGGAGTAGAAGAAGGAGAAGAAGTACAGCTCAACGGTCCAGAAAATATATTTAATAAAATTATAGAAGAAAACTTTCCCAACCTAAAGAAAGATATTCCTTTGAAGGTTCAAGAAGCATACAGAACACCGAATATACTGGACCAAAAAAAAATCTTGCCATATAATAATCAAAACACAAAATATACTGAATAAAGAAAGAATATTAAGAGCTGCAAAGGAAAAAGGCCAAGTTACATATAAAGGTAAACCTATCAGACTTACACCAGACTTCTTTATAGAAACAATGAAAGCCAGAAGGTCCTGGACAGATGTACTGCAGAAACTATGTGACCATGGATGCAAGCCCAGACTACTATACCCAGCCAAGCTTTCATTCACTATAAATGGAGAAAATAAAATTTTCCAGGATAAAAACAATTTTAAACAATACGCAGCCACAAATCCAGCCTTACAGAAAGTAATAGAAGGCAAAGCACAACACAAGGAGTCCAACAATGACCATAATAATGCAGATATCTAATGACCCTTCACCAGCACAACTCGAAGAAGGGAAACACACAAACTCTACTACCAAAAAAAGAAAAAATGACCAGAGTTAACAACCACTGGTCATTAATATCACTTAATATCAATGGACTCAACTCACCAAAAAAGAGGCACAGGCTAAGAGATTGGATACGAAAACAGGATCCAACATTCTGCTGTTTACAAGAAACACACCTCAACCACAAAGACAGACATCTACTCAGAGTAAAGGGCTGGGGAAAAGTTTATCAAGCAAATGGACCTAAGAAACAAGCAGGTGTGGCCATACTAATTTCTAACAAAATTGACTTCAAACTTAATCAGAAGAGATGGAGAGGGACATTTTATACTCATAACAAGAACAATTCATCAGGACAAAGTCTCAATCCTGAATATCTATGCCCCTAATATAAAAGCACCCACTTACATAAAAGAAACATTACTAAAACTCAAGGCAGCCATCAAACCACACACACTTATAGTAGGAGATTTCAACACTCCTCTCTCACCAATGGACAGGTCAATCAGACAGAAACCTAACAGAGAAATAAGTGGATTAAGGGAGGTAATGAATCAAATGGACTTAACAGACATCTATACATCATTCCAAACAAATAGGAAAGAATATACCTTCTTCTCTCTAGCTCATGGAACCTTCTCGAAAATTGACCACATACTCGGTAACGAAGCAAACTTACACAGTTACAAAAAAATATTAGTAACCACCTGTGTCTTATCAGATTGCCATGGATTAAAGTTAGAATTCAACAACAATCCTACCCCTAGAAAACCTATGAACTCATGGAAACTGGACAGTCAACTACTGAACCACACCTGGATCAAGGAAAAAATAAAGAAATTAAAGTCTTTCTTGAATTCAATGAAAATAAAGACTCGACATACTCAAACCTATGGGACACTATGAAAGTAGTCCTAAGAGGAAAGTTCATAGCACTAAGTGCCCATTTAAAGAAAAGAGAGAAAGCACACATTGGAGACTTAACTGCCCACCTGAACGCTCTAGAAAAAAAAGAAGCAGACTCACCTAGTGATGTGGGAGTGTCATATATCAATATGTTGATTTCATTGGCTAAGCAATAAAGAAACTGCTAGGCCCATTGGATAGGCCCACCCTTAGGTGGGTGGAGTAAACAGAACAGAATGCCGGGAGGAAGAGGAAGTGAGGTCAGACCCGACAGCTCTCCTCTCAGGAGCAGATGCCTTCAGCAGAGACGCCATGCTACCTGCTCCAGGGAAGACGCACGCTATGAAGCTCCCACCCAGGATGGACTTAGGCTAGAATCTTCCCGGTAAGCGCACCTAGGGGCGCTACACAGATGATTAGAAATGGACTAAATTAATGTGTGAGAATTAGCCTAGAAGAGGCTAGATAGAAATGGGCCAGAGCAGTGTTTAAAAGAATACAGTGTCCGTGTAATTATTTCGGGTAAAGCTAGCCGGGCAGGGCAGGCGGCTGGGGTGTTTGGGGACGCAGCCCTGCCGCCGCCAATATTACTACAAATGACGCCCAGACGTGTGGCTAACTGAGTCCACAGAAAGCCTGAGAAAGCTTGGAAAAGAATAGAGTAAAGCATGTTTCTTGTGGCAATTTCTCGGGTCTACTCTGCTTACTAGAGGCAAGCAAGGGCCTCATCTAAGAGAGGCTTCCTGACTCAGCTTCAGCTGCAAAACCTGCAGCTCATTAAGAGGTCCTGCCATGAAACACTTAAACGGTGTTGACAAAAAGCTGAACGCATGCTTTTCGGTTTTCAGCCGTAGCAGGAAAAAAGCTGCGCGTTTAAAAATGCTGGCTTTCTGGGCCATCCTGCCAGGGAAAACTCTGACTGTTTGAGGCAGGAGGGCCGGCTACTGAGAGAGGACTTGAATGTTGTCTGTTGTAGCTCGCTGGCTGGCAGGGACCTTGAAATGCCAGTTATGGCAGTAAACATGGCTACAGCCAGTACCTCAGCCATGAGGCTGAAAAGCTAAGGAATGGGCTACATCTAGCCGGCAAAGCCACGCCTTTAGTCCTACTGAGATTGCTTGGTAAATTAAAGACTCATGTGGTCAGAAAAACAAAGAGAGATATACAGTAAAGAGAGATTCAGAGACAAAGAAAATTTCTGAATGGTTTAAAGTGTGTTAAAAATATATGCAAGCTAAAAGTTGAAGTTCTTAAAAAAAAAGGAAGAGAGTTGTTGTGTGTCGTAGTACACACCTTTAATCCCAACACTTGGGAGGCAGAGGGAGATAGACCTCTGTGACTTCAAGGTGTGGTAGCACACGCCTTTAATCCCAGTGCCTAGAAGGCAGAGACGAACAGATCTCTGTGAGTTCAAGGTGTAGTTGCAAACACCTTTAATCCCAATGCCTGGGAGGCAGAGACAGGCGGATCTCTGAGAGTTCAAAGACAGCCTGGTCTACAGGTCAAAGATATAGGCTCAAAAAGCAAAAAGTTAACCTAGAAATGTCGCAGCTTAGATTCTTAAGCGCCTAGTGATTTAAAGGCGCAAATCAAAAGTGCTCCTGAATAGTAAAAAATTGCAGATTCACAATAGGACAGATTCAGACCGCTAAATGAATCACACTGTTGGATGAATGTACGTTGGCTTGGGAGAGAGAAGAAAAAGAATATAGAGAATAAAGTTAATGGTTTAAAAAGAAAAAAGTAAAAGTAAAGTCTTTAAAGAGACAGAGTACAGATAGTTATAGATATAAATAAAAATAAGCCGCGTAAAGATGGAAAATTCACAGAGAGTCTGGATTATGTACATTGTGTTTTCTTTAAAATTTTTGACTGTGAAGGAGCTAAATACAGAGAGACATTTCATTACATGGGCTGCCAAGCTAAACCAGAAAGGATATAAGGGTATTATGATTTCAGAATTTGGATCTAAGGATATGATGCTTTGGAAAGGAGTTTCTTATTTTGTTGTCACAGAGGATGAGACCCTGTTCATTTCTTCTATTCCAATTTGGTATGATGGACCACGTCCTCCTGAAGGGTTGCTGTGAATATCTTCAGAAAATTGCTTTGCTCAACTGCCAACTGAGATGAAACTAGCACACAGGTTATACCATGAAAGACCTAATTAACGACGCCCCCATTCAGCAGGAAGCAGTTTGGAGAGAAAAAACTGCGCCAATGTTCCCAAATATTGTTTATACATATTCTTTTACATTTAAAGGGGGAAATGATATAGGTAGGAATAATTTGCATTGATAGAGATTTAAGGTCAATTTTGTTATATGTATAAGTGTTTCTGATTTTGATTAAGATATTGTGATTGTGTAGTTCATTAAAAAATGTAATGCATAATTAAGAAATACAGATTAGTGGATAATCATCAGTAATAGTCAAGCTTGTAGTCATGTTAGATTTTCTAGATATATAGAGATATATTTTAGATAGACATTCTTCATGTCTTTCAAAGATTACAGAATAGGACATTTAATGTTTTAATAACTTAGGACTTTTCATGACAAGGAGACACTCTGCTCCTGGCAGCACCAATCTACTTCAAGAGGAAGATGGGCATCGAAGAGGATCCTTATGGAGTTTGATAGTTATTTGGGCAAGAAACTGTTCTTGCCTGGACTGTTGCATAAACTGGACAAAGAGAACCCACAGAGAGAGGACTACTGAACTTGCCTAAGGTGAGATGATCTTTCGGGGTTCCTGATTCATTAAAGAGTCTGCAAGACATTCTTCAGGACAAGCAGATAGTGACTGCCTTTGAAATTTCCTGCTTTGTGGAAATGTCTGCTGCAAACTAAGGGCCTGAAGGCTGAAGATGGATGCCCCAACGGTACAGAGGAACTTTGGGTGACTGTCCAGGCAGCGAGATGTCTCTGTCATTTCTAGAGTTTTAAAAGTTGCTTTTTTCTTGTTTGTTTATGTAGTATTGTATCTTTCTGGAGTCTTTCATGAAGTTAAGAATAGTTAGTTATAGTTATAGTTTTCCTTAGTTATGATAAAGATTATTGTAACTTTTACTTGATAACTGTTTCGTTATATGTAATTTTGCTATGTTAAATTAAAGCCTTTTTTTTGTTTAAACAGAAAAAGGGGAAGTGATGTGGGAGTGTCATATATCAATCTGTTGATTTCATTGGCTAAGCAATAAAGAAACTGCTGGGCCCATTGGATAGGTCCACCCTTAGGTGGGTGGAGTAAACAGAACAGAATGCCGGGAGGAAGAGGAAGTGAGGTCAGACCCGACAGCTCTCCTCTCAGGAGCAGATGCCTTCAGCAGAGACGCCATGCTACCTGCTCCAGGGAAGACGCACGCTATGAAGCTCCCACACAGGATGGACTTAGGCTAGAATCTTCCCGATAAGCGCACCTAGGGGCGCTACACAGATGATTAGAAATGGGCTAAGTTAATGTGTGAGAATTAGCCTAGAAGAGGCTAGATAGAAATGGGCCAGAGCAGTGTTTAAAAGAATACAGTGTCCGTGTAATTATTTCGGGTAAAGCTAGCCGGGCAGGGCAGGCGGCTGGGGTGTTTGGGGACGCAGCCCTGCCGCCGCCCATATTACTACAACCTAGGAGGAGTAGAAGACTGGAAATAATCAAACTGAGGGCTGAAATCAACAAAATAGAAACACAGAAAACAATCCAAAGACTCAATGAAACAAAAAGCTGGTTCTTGGAGAAAATCAACAAGATTGATAAACCTCTATCCAAACTAATCAAACGGCAGAGAGAGAATACGCAAATTAACAAGATCAGAAATGAAAAGGGAGACATAACCACAGACACAGTGGAAATTCAGAAAATCATTAGATCTTACTGCAAAGGCCTATATGCCACAAAACTGGAAAATGTAAAATAAATGGACATTTTTATAGATAAGTACCATATACCAAAGTTAGACCAGGACCAGGTGAACAATCTAAATAGACCTGTTATTCGTGAAGAATTAGAAGTTGTTATAAAAAACCTCCCTACCAAAAAAAGCCCAGGTTCAGATGGTTTCAATGCGGAATTCTACCAGAAATTCCAAGAAAACCTAATACCTATATTCCTCAATGTATTTCACAATATAGAAACAGAAAAGTCATTGCCTAATTTCTTTTATGAAGCTACAGTTACCCTGATACCAAAACCACACAAAGACACAACCAAGAAAGAGAATTACAGGCCAGTCTCACTCATGAACATCGATGCGAAAATCCTCAATAAAATACTGGCAAACTGAACCCAAGAACACATTAGAAAAATTATCCATTATGATCAAGTAGGCTTCATCCCAGGGATGCAGGGCTGGTTCAACATACGAAAATCTATCAATGTAAACCATCATATAAATAAACTGAAAAAAAAACATATGATCATTTCATTATATGCTGAAAAAGCATTTGACAAAATTCCACATCCCTTTATGATAAGGGTCTTGGAGAGATTAGGGATACAAGGGTCATACCTAACTATAATAAAAGCTATTTATAACAAGCTGACAGCTAACATCAAATTAAATGGAGAGAAACTCAAAGCCATCCCACTAAAATCAGGAACACGCTAAGAATGTCTACTCTCTCCAAACCTTTACAAAATAGTGCTTGAAGTTCTAGCAATAGCAATAAGACAACATAAGGGGATCAAAGGGATTCAAATTGGAAAGGAAGACGTTAACCTTTCATTATTTGCAGATGATATGATAGTGTACATAAGCGACCCCAACAACTCCACCAAAGAACTCCTACAGCTGATAAACACCTTTAGTAATGTGGCCGGATACAAGATCAACTCCAAAAAATCAGTCGCCCTCCTATACACAAAGGATATGGAAGCAGAGAGGGAAATCAGAGAAGCTTCACCTTTCACGATAGCCACAAAGAGCATAAAATATTTTGGGGTAACTCTAACCAAGGATGTGAAGGATCTATTTGACAAGAACTTTAAGTCCTTGAAGAAAGAAAATGAGGAGGATACCAGAAAATGGAAGGATCTCCCTTGCTCTTGGATTGGGAGGATCAACATAGAAAAAATGGCGATTCTACCAAGGGCAATCTATAGATTCAATGCAATCCCCATTAAAATCCCATCGAAATTCTTGTCAGATCTTGAGAGGACATTAATCAACTTTATATGGAAAAACAAAAAACCCAGGATAGCCAAAACAATCTTATACAATAAAGGAACTTCTGGAGGCATTACCATCCCTGACTTCAAACTCTATTCAGAGCTTCAGTATTGAAAACAGCTTGGTATTGGCATAAAAACAGAGAAGTCGATCAATGGAATAGAGTAGAAGATCCAGATTTTATCCCACAAACCTATGAACACCCGATTTTTGATAAAGGAGCTAAAAGTATACCATGGAAGAAAGAAAGCATCTTCAACAAAAGGTGCTGGCAGAACTGGTTGTCAACCTGTAGAAGAATGAAAATAGACCCATATCTATCACCATGCACAAATCTCAAGTCCAAATGGATTAAAGACCTCAATATCAGGCTGAACACACTGACCCTGATAGAAGAGAAAGTGGGAAGTACCCTACAACAGATGGGCACAGGAGATCACTTCCTATGCATATCCCCAACAGCAAAAACATTAAGGAGAACATTGAATAAATGGGACCTCCTGAAACTGAGAAGCTTCTGTAAAGCAAAGGACACTGTCACTAAGACAAAAAGCCAACCCACTGACTGGGAGAAGATCTTCACCAACCCCACAACAGACAAAGGTCTGATCTCCAAAATATATAAAGAACTCAAAAAACTAGACATTAAAACTCTAATTAACCCAATTAAAAAATGGGGCACTGAACTGAACAGAGAATTCTCAACAGAAGAAATTCAAATGGTCAAAAGACACTTAAGGTCATGCTCATCCTCCTTGGTGATCAGGGAAATGCAAATTAAAACAACTTTGAGATACCATCTTACACCTGTCAGAATGGCTAAAATCAAAAACACCAATGATAGCCTTTGCTGGAGAGGTTGTGGAGTAAGGGGCTCACTCATCCATTGCTGGTGGGAATGCAAACTTGTGCAACCACTTTGGAAATCAGTGTGGCGATTTCTCAGGACATTCGGGATCAACCTACCCCAAGATCCAGTAATACCACTCTTGGGAATATACCCAACAGGTGCCCTATCATATGACAAAAGCATTTGTTCAACTATGTTCATAGCAGTATTATTTGTAATAGCCAGAACCTGGAAACAACCTAGATGTTTTTCAATGGAAGAATGGATGAAGAAAGTGTGGAATATATACATATTAGAATACTCCTCCGTGGTAAAAAGCAATGACTTTGCGAATTTTGGATGCCAATGGATGGAAATAGAAAACACTATCCTGAGTGAGGTATTCCAGACCCAAAAAGATGAACATGGGATGTACTCACTCTTAATTGGTTTCTAGCCATAAATAAAGGACATTGAGCCTATAATTCGTGATTCTAGAGAAGCTAAATAAGAAGGTGAACCCAAAGAAAAACATAGTCATCTTCCTGGATTTGGGAAGTAGACAAGTTTGCAGGGCAAACCTGAGAACATGGGGGTGAGGTGGCATGGGGCTAAGGGGAAATGGGGTGAGAAACATGAGAAGGGGAGAATCGGGGGAGCTTGGGGGAATGGGGTGGATGGGATATAGGAAGGGTGGACACAGGAGCAGAGAAATATATATCCTAATTAAGGGAGCCATCTTAGGGTTGGCAAGAGACTTGACTCTAGAGGGCTCGCAGGTGTCCAGCGAAATGTCCCCAGCTAGTACCTTGAGCAACTGAGGAGAGGGAACCTGAAATGACCCTATCCTATAGCCATACTGATGATTATCTTGCATATCACGTTAGAACCTTCATCTGGCTGATGGATCGAGATAGAGACAGAGACCCAAATTGGAGTACCTGACTGAGCTCTTAAAATTCAAATGAGGAGCAGAAGGAGGGAGAACATGAGGAAGGAAGTCAGGACTGTGAGGGGGGCACCCACTCACTGTGACAGTGGGGCTGATCTATCGGGAGCTCACCAAGGCCAGTGGGACTGGGACTGAATAAGCATGGTAAGAAACCGGACTTTCTGAACGTGGCAGACAATGAAGGCTGATGAGAAGCCAAGGACAATGGCACTAGGTTTCGACCCTAATACATGAACTGGCTTTGTGGGAGCCTAGCCTGTTTGGATGCTCACCTTCCTGGTCCTGGATGGGAGTGGGAGGACCTTGGACTTCCCGCAGGGCAGGGAATCTGGATTGCTCTTCATTCTCGAGAGGGAGGGGGAATAAAGTGGGGGGAGGGGGAGAGGGGTAGGGAAGTGGTGAGAGGTGGCAATGCGTGTGAGGAGGGGGAGGGAAATGGGAAACGGGGAGGAGATGGAAATTTTTTTGCAACAACTAAAAAAAATAAACAAAAAAAATGAACTAGGTTTTAGGGAGTGTGAGGGAACTGTAGGAGGAAATGGGATGTAGTTGTGATCATTTTGTTGTATACATATATGAAATCATCAAAAATAAAGAAAAATTTAAAATAAAAAAAGGGAACAAATAATATAACAACAACAACAACAAAAACGAACTGGCTTACCCAGAGTTTTTGCGACATACCCTGTAATTTATTCTGAAAAAGCATCAACTTCTAAAGGCTCAAAGGGAGTCAGAGAAGCTAGATGGACGCCAATAGCAATGAATGATCTAAAAGAAATTAAACAAGCTATTGTTAATTTTGGCTTGCACTCTGCATATGTTAAGGAAATGAAAAGGACTTGGGCTTCTAATGCTAGAGCTACCCCCCCCCATAATTTCCATCAGTTAGTGTCTGCAGTTTTAGATGATGGACCTTCCTTGATGTTTGGAATCTATTTCAGAGAAGAATCCAAACATATGGAACAGCAAGGAAGAGCAAAAGGTATGGAGGTTTCCCAAGATCAAATTCTTGGTGCAGGAGAATATGTTGATCCACAGGTCCAAGCTCTTTATGACTATGAAATACTGTGTCTATGTCACCAAGCAGCTTTAAATGCTTGGAAGAGGATACAAGAACAAGCAAAAAGGGTTGAATCATATACCAGGATTAGGCAGGGACAGAGAGAACCCTTTATTGACTTTTTGCAAAGATTAATTAAGGCTCTGGATAAAGGGGTAACGGATCCAGAAGCTAGACGAATACTTCTCGAATCTCTAGCTTTCGAAAATACAAACATAGATTGCAAAAAGATAATTGGGTCTTTAAGGTCTAGATCAGCACCTATGGATGAATGGATTCAGCATACGATGAATGTTGAGACGTTTAGCTATAATGATGAATCGTGGGTAAGAGAAGCAATTTCCAAAGCAATGAGGAGACATCAAACTGCCAGGTGTTTAATTGTGGTAAATTAGGACATCTGAAAAGGGATTGCAGGCAAATAATTTCTAGGAATAATATCTCCTCTGGGAATGACAGAAATAGGAGACCTTGGCCTTCAGGGATATGTAGGAGATGCGGTAAAGGCCAACATTGGTCCAATGAATGCAGGTCAACAACAGACAGACAAGGCAACCTGATACCATCGGGAAACTCCTTGAGGGGCCTCTCACAGGCCCCCAAGCCAACAGTGGCCCAGTCATTCCCAGTCACAGTGGAGAACGTGCCTCACCAAGAAAATTAAAAGCTCCAATTTCTGCTGTAAAAAGTAATACTGGTCTAAATGATGAATTATGCGTGGAGGATGAATCAATAAACCCAGTAGGACAGAGTAAACGTATATTTTGGCAGACTTCTATTAACGATCAAACACCAAAGCTAAGAGTCTGTATAAATGGCACTTTTATTGAAGGCTTATTAGACACAGGTGTGGATGTAAGTATCATCACTCCAGAACCTTGGCATCCAAATTGGCCTCTTCAAGAGGTAGATGTTCAGTTCTGGGAATTGGAACCCTGTCTCGGGTAAAACAAAGCACAAGATGGGTTGAATGTATAGGGCCTGAAGGGCAAATAGGAAGACTAAGGCCATATATAGCCAATATTGCAATAAATTTATGGGGCTGTGACCTGCTATAGCAATGGAATACCCAGATTAACATTTCTGTAGTTCCAGGAATTCATAATTCTGGGAAGGATATGATGAAGTATTATGGAAAAAGGTCACCAGCCATTCAGGCTGTACAAGAACATACAGCAAATACCAAACCTGTAGAGGTACCAACAGCCCTACCTTTTAAAAGGGTAACTGAGAAGCCAATATGGATCAAACAGTGGCCTCTAGCTGAAGATAAATTACAGGCATTGGAACAGCTGGTGCAAGAGTAACTAGATGCTCACCATATTGAAGAATCAGTCAGCCCTTGGAATTCTTCTGTGTTTGTTGTAAAAAAGAAATCAGGCAAATGGAGAATGGTGACAGATTTAAGAGTTGTCAACAAGGCAATTCAACCTATTGGCCCACTACAATCTGGAATTCCTTTGCCTTCCCTATTACCAAAAGGATGGCCTCTTATAGTTATTGATTTGAAAGATTGTTTTTTCACTATACCATTCCAAGAAAAGGATAGAGAAAAATTTGCCTTCACAGTGCCTACTTATAATAATTCTCAGCCTAATAGGAGATATCAATGGACTATCCTCCCACAGGGTATGCTCAATAGTCCTACATTGTGCCAATATTTTGTATATAAGCCATTGGAAATAATTTTTAAGCAATTTCCCAAGTCCGTAATTCATCATTACATGAATGACATTTTGTTATCTGATTCAAATAAAGATACTTTATAAAGGATGTTTGAAGAAGTAAAGAAAGTCTTGCCTAGGTGGGGATTACAAATTGCCTCGGAAAAGATTCAAAGAGGAAATTCTATTAATTACCTAGGTTACAGAATGGGGTTAGAGAAAATTAAAACACAAAAGGCACAAATTAGGAGAGACAGGTTAAAGACTCTTAATGACTTCCAAAGATTGTTAGGAGACATTTCCAGTCTACGACCAGCTGTTGGGATAACACTTGATCTAATAGTTCATTTAAACAAAACCTTAGATGGTGATAACGACTTGAATAGTCAAAAAAAAAAAAACTGACAGCTGAAGCAGAAAATGAACTGACAATGATTGAGGAAAAATTACAGGAGGCACATGTGGATGGGGTGAACCCAAATCTTAGCTGCATCCTAGTCATATTGCCTTCCAGAATTTCTCCCACAGGGTTTCTAATGCAGAGGGAAGATATTATTGTAGAGTGGATATTTATACCTAATAAACCAAGTAAAAAATTAAAAACTTATGTGGAAAAAGTCTCTGAATTAGTTATAAAAGGTAAGCTGAGACTTTGTCAACTAGCAGGTATAGACCCAGCAGAAATTATAGTGCTTTTTACTACTAAAGAAATAAAAAAAGTTATGGGAAGACAATGAATGGTGGCAAAGAGCTTGTGCTAATTTTTTGGGAGAAATTAATAGCAACTATCCCAAAAGCACTAGACTTAACCTCATAAAGAGAACTTCTTGGATTCTTCTTAGAATTGTATGTGATGTTCCAATAACTGGAGCCTATACGTTCTATACTGATGCAAATAAATCTGGGAAAGCAGTTTACAAGTCTGATGAATTGAGTAAGGTGGAACAAAGCCCTTATACTTCTGAGCAGGAGGCAGAATTATATGCCATTCTTATGGTGCTAAGGGATTTTAAAGAACCCCTTAATATAGTTACAGATTCACAATTTGCAGAAAGAGTTATCTTCCATATTGAAACCACTGAATTTATACCAGATGACAGAGTTGACTTCATTGTTTATCCAAGTACAAGTCATAATCAAAAATAGGCTTTGTCTGATGTACATAACACACATCCGGTTCCATACAGGTCTGCCTGGTCCTCTAGCACAAGGTAATGCTGAGATTGATCAATTATTAATTGGAAGCGTGTTGCAGGCCTCAGAATTTCATAAAAAGCATCATGTCAATAGTAAAGGCGTAAAGAAAATTTTCCATTACATGGCAACAAGCTAAGGACATTATAAAGTGATGTCCTACTTGTTCTTTCTATAATCAAACACCATTGCCTGTAGGGAGTAACCCAAAGGGTACTAAGAGAAATGAAATCTGGCAGATGGATGTGTTTCACTTTATGGAATTTGGTAAATTAAAATATATACACCACACCATAGACACATATTCAGGTTTTCAATGGACTACTGCCCT
The DNA here is from genome assembly GCF_037038515.1 of Microtus pennsylvanicus. Classification (NCBI taxonomy): domain Eukaryota; kingdom Metazoa; phylum Chordata; class Mammalia; order Rodentia; family Cricetidae; genus Microtus; species Microtus pennsylvanicus. Next base: position 138,675,407 of record NC_134579.1, on the reverse strand, counting down.
GAGTTCAGAAAAGGCTGATTCAGTAATCACACATTTATTGGAAGTTATGGCCATCATGGGTATACCTGCTCAAATAAAGACAGATAATGGTCCAGCATATGTATCTAAGAAAATGAAATGCTTTTTTGATTATTATAATATATAACACATTACAGGTATACCAAATAATCCTGCAGGTCAGGCAGTTGTAGAAAGATTAAATCGTACTATAAAGGATATGCTGAACAAACAGAAAGGGACCGAAAATACCCCCAGAAATAGATTATGTAATGCTTTATTAACCTTGAATTTTCTTAACACTAATGAGAAAGGAATGGCAGCAGAAAGACATTGGATAATGGAAAAGTCTGCTGAACTAAATCAACCGATTTATTTCAAAGATGTGCTGACCTCTCAATGGAAGCCAGGAGATGTGCTACTTTGGGGAAGAAGTTTTGCTCTTGTTTCCACAGGAGAAGAAAAATTGTGGATACCATCAAAATTAATAAAGTTTTGATTTGAAGAGAAGAAACCTCTTGGAAAGGAGAAATAACAGCTCATCCACAATGATGATATTTATACAGGTGGTAAGAAAAACATATAGAATGGGGTCAGGGTTCTCTTCTTATCTCTGTAGGAAAACACTCATCTTCAGAAAATTCAAGGGACCCTGGATGTTTGAATACTGACAGATGAAAACTATTTACAACCCAACAAGAATCAGCAAGAAAATAAATTAGGTCTCGTAAGTAAAATTATTCTACTCTTATCTTTAAATATGTATTAATGTGCATTTATTAATAAATATATAGAGCTGGTTTTGAAGTTGGACTCTGGCTCAGTCCCTCTCCAATGCCAAGTAAGAGAAAAACCCAAAGTTTTTGGAGTTTCTGTCTCATGTCAAGAGCCATGATATGGGACAGAAAGAAATATGAGTTTAGAAAACATCTTTGCTTTTCTTCATATCTATCATACTTTTCATTGAATATATCTCTCATGCCTTTCATTGAATATATATATATATATATATATATATATATATATATATATTCATTGAATATATATATGATTAATGTTTAAGTTTTTCACAATGAACAATGAGTTTTTCCTGAAGTGACATTTGAAGTTTCCAGGAAGAAGATGGGGCCCCATAACAACAAATCCACCTGGTTGATATGATGTCATGATACTGATAGCGCTACTACAAGACCTGTTTTGGGTACCAGCTGCACAAGACAGTTCCAACTTGGTTAGCTGCAATGGTGCACATTTTGTACAACATTCTGGCCAGACCTCCACAAAATACTCAGAGACTATTTGCAATTTTAAAAGACATTGATCTTGAAATTTAACCATCATTTTACTTTCACAGAATCCCCCAGAAAGAACGTCGCCCCCATGACAGCTGGAAGTAATTCTAGAGGACGACGTCCCCTCTCCCAGTAAAGTTTGCCCTTGGGTTTAGGGACATCATTTAGGGGTTGATTATTATTAGTATACAGTTGAGGGTTGGGAGGTTGGGGGAGGAATTTTATAAGCTCAGGGATCTTTTGAGGAAGAAAAAAAAGAAGAGAGATAATTGGATGATGGGATAATAGATTTATAATTGTGAGCTACTATTTTTAGACAAATATATTGGTATAAATTCTTGTATATTGATACAAAGTTAAATTATATTGACTATTGTATGCATACATGTTTCTACCTCTGTTTAAAACATTTTTTATGTATTGACATATATTGTATTGATATATATATAATATATATTTACCATATTGCAGTGTAAATTTCTACCTCTGATTAAGATACTTATATATTGTTTGTGTACTGATATATATTTACCATATTCCAATGTATATTTGTACATTGTTTATATTTGGAGGTCATTATCCTCATTTGTTACACAGTTGTTTATTGTCTTAGTCTTTAAGTTAGATAGATATTGAGAATTATATAGATCAATAGTCATCTAAGTTTGTCATTTATAATTAGACTAATCAGGTTCTTTAGATACATAGAGATTATACTCAGTATAGATAGATAATCTTCAAAGAGCTGTAGAAAACAGCCTTTAATCTAACTCAGAGTTTCGTGATAGTGAGACACAATTGCTCCTGGCAGCACCAATCTATTCCCGAGAGAATGTTGAGCACCAAAGACACTCCACCTGGGGCCTTTCTTTTTGTCAGAACTGGCCTTTGGGCAAAAAAAAATGCCCATACCTCAACCACTGACAGAGATACAGAGCGTGCATCAATGGATAAAACAGGACTGTCATATCCTGCCAAGACAGGGTAAGATAGTTTTGAAAAGTTGCCTGCCTTCTGAAAATGGTATGTCAGTTATGCTAGGCCTTACCCAAAGTTGGTTGCTTCAACGCTGCTAATGTGACTTTGGGTGATTGCCCAGGTAGCTAGTTGTCTCTGTGATTTGTTGCATGTTTTGGAAGTTGTTTTACTGAACTTCCTAATTAGCCAGGTAACATTATTTCCCTTCTCAGATCTCCAATGGGATTGAAGACTATATAAATGTAGTTACTTTTCTCTCATGACTTGGTCAAGTTATTTATTATACAAGACTTAAGCTAGTTAGAATAAGATATTTGTACTTATTGTATATAATTTCATAGTTGGTTTAGAACTCTCTTACTTAAACAAAAGGGGGAGGTGTTGCCGGAGATCCTTCTTCTCCTCCAGCCAATAGCTGCTGAGATACCAGCCCATTAGGGCGTGGTCTCTCTCTTTAAAAAAGCGGCCACTTCCCTCCTCACTCTCTTACTTCCTGCTCCACTTCCGGCGACTAGACTCCCTTCCTGATTGCGCAGAGGGCTGTTATCTGGGACGGTTATCTGTAAGTTTTTTCCCCTTTAAATAAATAACCATTCTATTAATCATAATTCCAAACTGGTGTAGGATTATTTGTGACTTACGCCTTCACCTTCAGTGTGATGTACATATTTTAATTTTCCAAATTCTGTAAAGGGGAACACATATATCTGCCAGATTTCATTCTGTTGAGTACCCTTCAGGTTAGTCTCTGTAGGTAGTGGTGTTTGATTATATAAAGAGCTAGTAGGGCATCTTTTTATAATCTCCTTAACTTGTTGCCATGTAACAGAAAACACTTTCTTTAAACCTTTGCTATTGACGTGATTTTTTTAATGAAATTCTGAGGCCTGCAACATACTCCCAATCAATAATTGATCAATTTCTGTATTACCTTGTGCTAGAGGACCTGGCATACCCGTATGGGACTGGATGTGCGTTATGTACATCAGACAAAGACTATTCCTAATTATGTCTTGTACTTGGATAAACAATGAAGTCAACTCTGTCATCTGGTATAAATTCAGTGGTTTCAATATGGAAGATAACTCTTTCTGCAAATTGTGAATCTGTAACTATATTAAGGGGTTCTTTAAAATCCCTTAGCACCATAAGAATGGCATATAATTCTGCCTCCTGCTCAGAAGTATAAGGGCTTTGTTCCACCTTACTCAATTCATCAGATATGTAACCTGCCTTCCCTGATTTATTAGCATCAGTATAAAATGAACGGGCTACAGTTATTGGAGCATCACGTACAATTCTAGGAAGAATCCAAGAAGTTCTCTTCATGAGGTTAAGTCTACCACTTTTGGTATAGTTGCTATTAATTTCTCCCAAAAAATTAGCACAAGCTCTTTGCCATGGTTCATTGTCTTCCTGTAACATTTTTATTTCATCAGTAGTGAAAGGCACTATAATTTCTCCTGGGTCTATGCCTGCTAGTTGATGAAGTCTCAGTTTACCTTTTATAAATAATTCAGAGATCTTTTCTACATAAGCTTTCCATTTTTTACTTGATTTGTGTGGTAAAAAGATCCATTCTAAAATAGTATCTTCTCTCTGCATTAAAATTCCCTTAAGAGAAATTCTGGAAGGCAATATGACTAGAATACAATTAAGATTTGGATTCACCCCTTACATATGTGCCTCCTGTAATTTTTCCTCAACCATCATCAGTTCCTTTTTTGCTTCAGCTATCAACTCTCTGAGACTGTTCTAATTTTTGTCACAATCTAAGGTTTAATTTAAATGAATTATTAGGTCAGGTGTTATCCCAACAGCTAGTCATAGAATGGAAATGTCTCCTAACAATCTTTGGAAGTCATTAAGAGTCTTTAACCTGTCTCTCCTAATTTGTGCCTTTTGTGTTTTAATTTTCTCTAACCCCATTCTGTAACCTAGGTAATTAATAGAATTTCCTCTTTGAATCTTTTCTGAGGCAATTTGTAATCCCCACCTAGGCAAGACTTTCTTTACTTCTTCAAACATCCTTTATAAAGCATCTTTATTTGAATCAGATAACAAGATGTCATCCATGTAATGATGAATTACGGACTTGGGGACTTACTTACGAATTATTTCCAATGGCTTATATACAAAATATTGGCACAATGTAGGACTATTGAGCATACCCTGTGGGAGGATAGTCCATTGGTATCTCCTAGTAGGCTGAGAGTTATCATAAGTAGGCATTGTGAAGGCAAATTTTTATCTATTCTTTTCTTGTAAAGATATAGTGAAGAAGTAATCCTTCAATTCAATAACTATAAGAGGCCACCCTTAGGATAACAGAGAAGGTAGAGGAATTCCAGACTGTAGAGGGCCCATAGGTTGAATTACCTTGTTGACAGCTCTTAAATCTGTCACCATTCTCCATTTACCAGATTTCTTTTTTACAATAAACACAGGAGAATTCTAAGGGCTAATTGACTCCTCAATATGTTGAGCATCTAATTGCTCCTGTACCAAGTGTTCTAAAGCCTGCAATTTATCACCAGCTAAAGGCCATTGTTTAACACATATTGGCTTCTCAGTTAGCCATTTTAAAGATAGGGATGTTGGTACGTTTAAGGGTTTGTTAGTTGCTCTGTGTTCTTGTACAGTCTGAATGGCTGGTGACCTTCATGCATAGTACCTTATTACATCCTTCCCAGAATTATGAGTTCTTGGGGCTGCAGGAATGTTAATCTGGGTATTCCATTGCTGTCGCAGGCCGTGGCCCCATAACTTTATTGCAATATCAGCTACATATAGCCTTAGCTTTCCTCTTTGACTTTCTGGTCCAATACAGTCAACCCATCTCATGCTTTGTTTAACTCGAGATATGGTTGCAATTCCTAGTAATTAATCACCTGCTTCTTGAAAAGGCCAATTTGGATGCCAAGATTCTGGAGTGATGATACTCACATCTGCTCCTGTGTCTATCAAGCCAACAATCACAATTCAATTTATACGTACTCTCAGCCTTGGTCTCTGATCATTTATAGAAGTTTGCCAAAATATATGCTTCTTATTTCCTAATTGAATTTCTGATTTATCCTCCAAATTTGAGCCATCATTTAGAACCTTATGATCTCGTACAGAAGCTTCTAGAGTTTTTAATTTTCCTGGTATGACATGTCCTCCATGGTTACTGGGAATGACTAGGGCACTTTTGGCTTGGGGGCCTGTGAGAGGCCCCTCAGATAGTTTCCCCATGGTATTGGGTTGCCTTGCTTCTCTGTTGTTGATCAACATTCATTCATCCAATGTCGTCCTTTGCCACACTTCTTATATATACCTGAAAGGCAAGGTTTCCTATTCCTGCCATTCCCAGATGAAGTGTTATTCCTATAAATCCCTTGCCTACAATACCTTCTTAGGTGTTGTACCACAATTTACTGAAGGGGTTAAGTCAGCTCCCTTTAGAGGGCGGGGTTTGCCTCAGGCAAATCCCTGCCAGTAAAGGGTGCGCGGAGAGGCGGCTCGCCCCTTTTTCCTCACTACCAGTGCTACGCTGGAACTTTGGTTCTGTAAGTTTAACAATAAATTGGTAAATATTCTTTGATATCTGCATTGCCTTTATTTTGTGCGGGTACATTTGGCGCCCAACGTGGGGCTTTGCCGAGAACCGGCCCCGAATCGGAGTCTCTTGCACCCCGGGCCGCTGCAGCGGTCTCTCTGGGCGCGCGCTGAAACAGCTGAGATTCTGAGCGACTCGATTTTCCCTGCTGCTTGTTAGAGTATCAAGCAGTGAGTTTGATATCGACAGAGCCTTTTTAACAGCGCCTAAGCCTCTGTTCCGAGCCGCCCCGGCCAGATTTCCCGCGCCTGCCGCGCCGGTGCGCGCGCTGCCTGTGTCTGTTCCCCCTCCCACCGCCGCCAGCGCTCAGGTCACGTGACAGCGGCCTGAGAGCCCCGGCAAAAAATACTTATCAGCCTGGTGTCTGTTTCAATTTTGTTTTTGAGTCGTTTTATTTCAGATTTAGGACACGTGGATTCAACTGGACTCTTTCGCCACCACTGGCAGGAACCAGTTATTACAGGTAAGAGAACTTTTTCTTTTCTAAATAATGTCTGAGAACGTGACTGCAGCCGAATTCAATAGTTTTTTTTGAGTGCACCATTTGGGAGATCTTACAAGAGGTGTCTAACACACCACATATATGGATATTCCTGGGATTCTTAATTTTCCTTAGCACTATTTGGTTTGATAATAGGAAAATGATCAAATCTCTTAAGGCAGAGGTTGAACGTTTGAAAACTATTGAGAGCGACAACAATCTTCTCAAGAATCAGTTTGAAGTTCTCCAGGAAGAAAACAAATCTTTGTTTAACATGACTCGGTTAACTGAGCAAAATCTAGAAAAGGTACAGGCTGATGTTAAGGAGAAATTCATTACTATGGAAGAAGGAACAGCTGAATTAGGTCGTAAGTTCCAGCAGTCCCTTTCTGTAGGAACTGAAACATTAACTGAGAGAATCAAAACTGCTGAATGTGACAATCGAATTTTGTCTAAAGCTTATGACAGATTGGCGGAAAGATTGTCAATACAAGAAGGCACGGTTTATGCCATAAAAATTATGTCCAAAGATGACAAGTTATCTCTACTGGACAAATTTCATACTCTAGAATCCTCAATGAAGGCTTTAGAACATAATTCTGGGCAGGAGATTCAGACATTACAAAAAGCAATGGTGAATAGAATTGAAAAGATTGAGGAATTTCTAAATTCTGATGAAGAAGAGCAAAGGGTAGAAAGGCAAATTTTAACTACATCTGTGGATAAATCCCTCCGGGACAATTTTCACAAAGCTCTACCTACAGCCCTACATGCCTTTCCTGTAATAACAACAGAAAAGGTGGTTGGTTCCAGAAACCCTAGGGTCATCAAGGAAGATACATGGGAGCCTCTCCGTATGAATGATCTCAAAGAAATTAAACAGGCCATCATGTCTTTTGGGATGCACTCCCCTTTTGTTAAAGAGATGCTAAAATCTTGGGCCACAACAAGCAAAGCAACCCCCTTGGACTGGCTCCAGCTGAGCTCCGCGGTCCTTGAGAGTGGACCGCAATTAAAATGGAAATGCTTATTCAGGCAAGAGGCTAGACTTTTAGAACAGCAGGAAAAGGCGAAGGGAATTGACGTTTCCCTAGATAAAATTCTAGGTGAAGGGCTCTTTTCAGACCCTCAGGAACAAGCTAATTTGGATGAAAACATACTCTCCATGTGTACTACAGCAGCCTTAAGGGCTTGGGACAGAGTACAAGACCCAGGACAGAGAATGGAATCATTTGTCACAGTTAAACAGGGTCAGAGAGAACCCTTTAGTGACTTTTTACAAAGATTAACTAAGGCTGTACAAATGGGGATACCTGACCCAGAAGCAAGACGTATAATAATTGAGTCTTTGGCCTACGAAAATGCTAATGTGGAATGCAAAAGGATCTTGAGGCCTTTAATGTTCAGATCAGCGTCCTTGGAAGAATGGGTCTTGCATACACTAGATGTTGACACATTTGACTATGGCACTGAAGCATGGGTAGAAGAAGCAATTTCCAATGGTAAATGGAGACACCAGAATACCAAATGTTTTAATTGTGGCAAAATGGGTCATATGAAAAGGAATTGTAAACAACGGGTTTTCAGAAATAATAATAATGCGTCTTCTAGAAATAACAGGAATAGAAGGAATCAGCCTTCAGGTTTATGTAGAAGATGTGGGAAGGGCAGACACTGGACGAATGAATGCAGGTCTACAAGAGATAGACAAGGCAACCTGATACAGACGGGAAACGTGAGAGGGGGGGCCTCTCAGGCCCCCATGGCAAACATGGTTCAGACATTCCCAGTTTCTGCAGAGAACATGCCTCGTCAGGACAATTAGAAAGCCACATGCCTACTGTTACAAGCAATAGTAATCAGAAAGATGAGTTACGTGTGTTTTGGCAAACTTCTATAAATGATCAAAGACCTAAGCTGAGAGTGTGTGTAAATGGCATTTTTATTACTGTCCTACTGGACACAGGTGCTGATGTAAGTATCATTACCCCAGAATCTTGGCATCCATATTGGCCTCTTCAGAATGTAAATGTTCAGCTCCTTGGAATTGGAACCCTATCTCGAGTAAGGCAGAGCACGAGATGGGTTGAATGTATAGGGCCTGAGGGACAAATAGGAAAATTAAGGCCTTATGTAGCCAATATTGCAATGAATTTATGGGGTCGTGACCGATTACAACAATGGAATACTCAAATTAACATTCCTGCTACTTCTAGAGCCCATATTTCTGAAAAGAATATTAAAAGTTATTACAAAAGGACAAAACCGGCCATTAGGGCTGTGCAGGAACAAGCAATTGATGTCCCTTCAGAAATACCAACAGCCTTGCCTCTAAAATGGTTGACTGAGAAACCAATATGGACAAAGCAATGGCCTTTAGCTGAGGAAAAGCTACAGGCTTTAGAACAGCTGGTACAAGAGCAACTAGATGCTGGACATATAGAAGAATCTACCAGCCCTTGGAATTCTCCTGTATTTGTGGTTAAGAAAAAATCAGGTAAATGGAGAACGGTGACAGATCTCAGGGCCATCAACAAGGTTATTCAACCTATGGGCCCTCTGCAATCTGGAATTCCGTTGCCCTCTTTATTACCAAAAGGATGGCCTCTCATAGTTATTGATTTGAAGGATTGTTTTTTCACTATACCTTTGCAAAAAGAAGATAGATAAAAATTTGCCTTCACAGTGCCTACTTATAACAATTCTCAACCTTCGAGGAGGTACCACTGGACCGTCCTCCCCCAGGGTATGTTAAATAGCCCCTCCCTGTGCCAATATTTTGTGAACCAACCATTGCAAATAATACGCAAGAAATTTCCCAAATCTATTGTATACCATTACATGGACGACATATTGTTATCTGATTCAAACATAGATACCTTGAACAGACTGTTTGAAGAAATACAGATACTGTTACCTAAATGGGGATTGCAAATTGCTCCTGAAAAGATTCAGAAGGGAGATTCTGTTAATTATTTAGGTTATAGAATAGGTTTGCAAAAAATTAAGACACAGAAGGCACAAATTCGGAGAGATCGCCTACGGACTCTTAATGACTTTCAAAGACTGTTAGGAGACATTTCCAGTTTATGACCAACTATTGGGATAACACCTGATCTAATAATTCATTTGAACAAGACCTTGGATGGTGATAAAAATTTAAACAGTCCCAGAGAATTAACAGCTGAAGCAGAAAAGGAACTGACAATGATTGAGGAGAAATTACAACAGGCATATGTGGACAGGGTGAATCCAGAGCTCGATTGTATTCTCGTCATATTACCATCAAAAATTTCTCCTACAGGAATTTTAATGCAGAGAGATGATATTATCTTGGAATGGATCTTTTTACCACATAAACCAAGTAAGAAACTGAAAACTTATGTGGAAAAAGTCTCTGAGTTAATTATAAAAGGCAAGCTGAGACTTCGTCAACTAGCAGGCATAGACCCAGCAGAAATTATAGTGCCTTTCACTGCTGATGAACTAAAGAAATTATGGGAAGATAATGAACCATGGCAAAGAGCTTGTGCTAATTTTTTGGGAGACATTAATAACAACTATCCAAAAAGCAAGCGGCTCAACTTCATAAAGAGAACTTCTTGGATCCTTCCTCGAATAGTCCGTGATGCTTCAATAACTGGAGCCCGTACATTCTATACTGATGCCAATAAATCAGGGAAGGCAGGTTACAAATCAGAAGACTTGGGTAAGGTGGAACAAAGTCCTTATGATTCTGTCCAGAAGGCAGAATTATATGCCATTCTTATGGTACTAAGAGATTTTAAAGAACCTATTAATATAGTTACTGATTCACAATATGCAGAAAGAGTTATTTTACATATTGAAACTGCTGAATTTATACCTGATGATACAGAACTAACCTCATTGTTTATCCAGGTTCAAGATTTGATCAGGAACAGGCTTTGCCCTATGTACATAACACACATCCGATCCCATACGGGTCTGCCAGGTCCTCTAGCACAAGGTAATGCAGAAATTGATCAATTATTGATTGGTAGTGTGCTTCAAGCCTCTGAATTTCATAAAAAACATCATGTTAATAGCAAAGGTTTGAAGAAAGAGTTTTCTATTACATGGCAACAAGCTAAGGAGATTGTGAAGAAATGCCCTACCTGCTCTTTCTATAACCAAACGCCACGGCCAGCAGGAGCTAATCCAAAGGGCACTCATAGAAATGAAATCTGGCAGATGGATGTGTTCCACTTTGCAGAATTTGGCAAATTGAAGTATGTTCATCACACCATCGACACTTATTCAGGCTTTCAGTGGGCAACTGCTTTAAGTTCAGAAAAAGCTGATTCAGTAATCACTCATTTATTAGAAGTCATGGCTATCATGGGTATACCTACACAAATAAAGACAGATAATGGTCCTGCTTATGTCTCTAGGAAAATGAAACGGTTTTTTGATCATTACAATATCAAGCATGTTACAGGTATACCATACAATCCTACAGGTCAAGCAGTCATAGAAAGATCAAATCGAACTATAAAGGATATGTTGAACAAACAGAAAGGGGTGGAAAACACCCCTAGAAATAGGTTACATAATGCTTTGTTAACCTTGAATTTTCTCAACGCTAATGAGAAGGGAACGACGGCTGCAGAAAGACATTGGATAATGGAAAAGTCTGCTGAACTAAATCAACCAGTTTATTTCAAGGATGTACTGACCTCACAATGGAAGCCAGGAGATGTGCTGCGTTGGGGAAGGGGTTTTGCTCTTATCTCCACAGGTGAGGAAAAATTATGGATACCGTCAAAATTAATAAAGGTTCGGTTTGAGGAAGAGAAGTCACTTGGAAAAGATAAATAACAATTCATTCACAAGGATGACCGACATACAGATGGTAAGGATTACTAATAGGATGGGGGCAGGGTTTTTTTCTTATCTCCACAGGAAAATATTCATCTCCAAAGAATTTGAGGGACCCTGAATATTTAATTACTGATGGATGGAAAATAGTTACGACCCATTAAACATCAACAATAAAATTCTATACATATTGTAAGTATTGATTTTATATATATATATATATATATATATATATATATATATATATATATATATTTATATGTTTTATTGAACACTTCTTTATAAATGTGTAGAGCTGGTTTTGGAGTTGGACTATGGCTCAGTCCTTCTTCAATTCCAAGCCTGTTGATAAGAGATATTTCAAAGTTTCTGTCTCAGATCAGGAGCCATGAAATGGGACAGAATAAGAATAATTTTATACTTGATAAACTTTCTTTGCCTTCCCTCACATCTGTGTCTTTCTTTATATGTCAGTATAAGTCCTTGTTGTTAATGTTTAAATTTCCCATAACAAGCAACATATTTTCCTACAGTAATTTTTGAAGTTTCCAGGATGAAGATGGGGCCCCACAACATCAACTCAATCTGGTTTTTATGACGTCATGAATTTTTTTTTAAGCACTAATTTTGGACCTGTTTTTTGGTACCAATTGCAAGAGACAATTTCATATGATGCACATTTTTGACAACGCTCTGGCTGGACCTTCTCGAAACACACAGAGACTAGTTATAGTTTTCTTAAGTCAAAGGTTAATTTGGGAATTTTACCATCGTTTGCTTTCACAGGGGCCCCTAAGAAGAACGTCGCCCCCATGTCAGCTAGAAGCAATCTAAGAGGACGACGTCCCCTCTCCCAACAGAGTTTGCCCACAGGGTTAGGGACATCTTTTAGTGGTTGGTTTAGGGGTGAGGGGATGGGGAGATATTGTATGGAATTAGGGGTATATATATATAAAAAAAAGAGGGGGATTAACTGGGTTGATGGGATGATTGGTATTTGTGACTTACTGTTTTTAGAAAATTATGTTGGTACTGTTTCTTGTATATTGATATATTGAATATTGAATGTGAGTGTTCCTACCTCTATTTTGGTATAAGAGTATGCTTATATTGTATGGATACATCTATCATATCACAATGTACATTTCTACCTCTGGTACTATTTATGTAATAACATTGTTTACATTTGATAAGTAATGACATTGTTTACAGGTGAAGATCATTGTCTTCATACATTGCACAATTGTTTATTCCCTTAGTTTTCAAATTAGATAGGTATTGAGAATTATATGTTTGTCATATTATTTTTAGGTTAATCAGGTCTTTTAGATACATAGAGATTATTTTCAGTATAGATAGTATAATCTTCAGCCTCTTTGAAGAGCTGTAGAAAATGGCCTTTAATCTAACCTAGAATTCTGTGCCATCGAGACACAATTTACTCCTGGCAACACCACTCTACTCCCGAGAGAACGTTGAGCACCAAAGACACTCCACTGGGAGCTTGTCTTCTTGGCAGAACTGGCCTTTGGGTTAAGAAAAACCCATACCTCAACTACTGACTAAGATATAAAACAGGATTGTTTTATCTTGCCAAGACAGGGTAGGATAATCCTAAGAAAGTTCCTTGCATTTGAGAATGGTATGTCAGTTATGTTAGGCCTTAGCCAAAGTTGGTTGACTCAACATTGCAAACGAGATTTTGGGTGATTGCCCAGGCAGTCAGTTGTCTCTGTCATTTGTTGCACATTTTGGATATCTCTTTTTTGTTAAGTAATATTTACTCCCTTCTCAGATCTTTGATGGAGTTGAAGATTATTTAATTGTAGTTACTCTTTAGCAAAACTTTTGCTCTCAGTATTGTTTGTTATATTTATCATTTGTTATTATTGTTATAGTTATATTTGGTTTAGTTGTGTCTTATTTAGACAAAAGGGGGAGATGAAGGGGTTAAGTCAGCTCCCTTTAGAGGGCGGGGTTTGCCTCAGGCGAATCCCTGCCAATAAAGGGTGCGCGGAGAGGCGGCTCGCCCCTTTTTCCTCACTACCTGTGCTACGCTGGAACTTTGGTTCTGTAAGTTTAACAATAAATTGGTAAATATTCTTTGATATCTGCATTGCCTTTATTTTGTGCGGGTACAATTTACCACAATTAAAACATTTGGCAGGTTATCATTGCTTTGGATATCACTTCTCCTACCCAAGATTCATCATCATAATTAAAGGTCTGAAAATTGATGGTATTCTGGATCCATTCATCCATAGGTGCTGATCTAGACCTTAAAGACCCAATTATCTTTTTGCAGTCTAAGTTTGCATTTTCAAAAGCCAGCGATTCAAGAATCAGTCATTTAGCTTCTGGGTCTGTTACTCCTGTGTTCAGAGCCTTAATTAATATTTGCAAAAAGTCAGTATAGGGTTTTCCCTGTCCCTGCCTAACCCTAGTATATGACTCTCTCTTTCTTTCTGGCTCTGGCAACCTATCCCAGGCATTGCTTTGTGGCATAGGGACAATACTTCATCATCATAAAGAGCTTGGACCTGTGAATCAGTTTAAGCTCCTATGCCAAGAATTTGATCCTGTGAAATCTCCACACATTTTGCTCTTCCTTGCTCTTCCATATGTTTGGATTCATCTCTGAAATAAACTCCAAACATCAAGGAAGGTCCATCTTCAAGCACCGCTGAAGCTAACTGCGAGAAATCATGGGGAATAGACCTGACATTAGAGGCCCAAGTCCCTATCATTTCCTTAACAAATGTAGAGTGCAAGCCATAATTAAGTATGGCTGGCTTAATTTCTTAAGGTCATTCATTCCTACTAGCATCCATCTAGCTTCTTTGGCTGCCTTTGAGCCTTTAGAAGTTGATGCTTTGTCAGAAGAAATTACAGGGTATGTCACTAAAACCCTGGGTAAGCCAGTTCTAACAGCTGGTTGTAGTGGGAGCTCTGGGCTGCGTTCCTGCCAGCTGGCTCTGGGCCGCCTGGCTAGCTTACGCTCTGAAATAATTACACAGAAACTATTCTTTTAAACACTGTTTGGACCATTAGTTCTAGCCTCTTAATGACTAATTCTCACATCTTGCCTAACCCATATTTTTTAACTTTTTTTTATTGAGAAAAGGAGAAAAAAAAACAAGTTTCCACCTCCTCCCAGCCTCCCATTTTCCTCCCCCTCCTCCCATCCTTCTCCCCCTCTTCCCACACTTCTCCCCCTCCCTCTCCAGTCCAAAGAGCAGTCAAGGTTCCCTGCCCTGTGGTAATTCCTAGGTCCTCCCCCCTCGGTCCATATCTAGGAAGGTGAATATCAAAACTGGCTAGGCTCCCACAAAGCCAGCACATTACATAGGATCAAAACCCCGTGCCATTGTCTTTGGCGTCTCATCAGCCCTCATTGTTCGCCATGTCCAGAGAGTCCAGTTTTATCCCATGCTTTTTCAGTCACAGTCCAGCTGGCCTTGGTGAGCTCCCAATAGATCAGCTCCACTGTCTCAGTGGGTGGGTGCACCCCTCGTGGTCCTGACTTCTTTGCTTATGTTCTCCCTCCTTCTGCTCCTCATTGGGACCTTGGGAGCTCAGTCCAGTGCCCCAGTGTGGGTCTCTGTCTCTATCTCCATCCATCACCAGATGAAGGTTCTATGATGATATACAAGATATTCATCAATATTGCTATAGAATAGGGTCATTTCAGTTTCCCTATCCTCAGCTGCCCAGGGAACTAACTGGGGACCTTGGCTTGGGCACCTGGGAGCCACTCTAGGTTCAAGTCTCTTGCCAACCCTAAGGTGGCTCCTTTAAGTAAGAATTGTGCTTCCGTGCTCCCCTATCCAACCTTCCTTTATCCCAATCCTCCTGTTTCCCCTAGTTCCCCCCATCCTCCCCTTCTACCTTTTCTCTCCCCATCTCCCCTTACCCCCATCCCACCCCACCCCCAAGATCCCAATTTTCTCCCTGGGAACTTTGTCTACTTCCCATAGCCAATAGGACAACTATATGTTTTTCTTTTGGTTCACCTTCTTACTTAGCTTCTTAGGATCACCAATTGTAGACTCTGTGACCCTTATTTATGGCTAGAAACCCATTATGAGTGAGTACATCCCATGTTCATCTTTTTGGGTCTGGGTTACCTCACTCAGGATAGTGTTTTCTATTTCCATCCATTTGCATGCAAAATTTGAGAAGTCATTGTTTTTTACCGCAGCGTAGTACTCTAATGTGTAGATATTCCACACTTTCTTCATCCATTCTTTTATTGAAGGATATCTAGGTTGTTTCCAGGTTCTGGCTATTACAAATAATACTGCTAGGAACATAGTTGAACAAATGCTCTTGTCATATGATAGGGCAACTCTTGGGTATATTCCCAAGAGTGGTATTGCTGGGTCCAGGGGTAGGTTGATCCCGAATTTCCTGAGAAACCGAAACACAGATTTCCAAAGTGGTTGCACAAGATTGCATTCCCACCAGCATTGGATGAGGGTACCTCTTCCTCCACAGCCTCTCCAGCAAAGGCTATCATTGGAGTTTTTTATTTTAGCCATTCTGACAGGTGTAAGATGATATCTCAAAGATGTTTTGATTTGCATTTCCCTGATCGCTAAGGAGGTTGAACATGACCTTAAGTGTCTTTTGGCCATTTGTACTTCCTCTGCTGAGAATTCTCTGTTCAGTTCAGTGCCCCATTTTTTATTTGGGTTAATTAGCATTTTAAAGTCTAGTTTCCTGAGTTCTCTATATATTTAGGAAATTAGACCTTTGTCTCTTGCTGGGTTGGTGAAGATCTTCTCCCAGTCAGTAGGTTGCCATTTTGTCTTGGTGACAGTGTCCTTTGCTTTACAGAAGCTTCTCAGTTTTAGTAGGTCCCATTTATTCACTGTTGCCCTTAATGTCTGTGCTGTTGGGGTTACACATAAGAAGCAATCTCCTGTGCCCATCTGTTGTAGGGTACTTCCCACTTTCTCTTCTATCAGGTTCAATGTGTTTAGCCTGATATTGAGGTCTTTAATCAATTTGGACTTGAGTTATGTGCATGGTGATAGATATGGGTCTATTTTCAGTCTTCTACAGGTTGACATCCAGTTATGCCATCACCATTTGTTGAAGATGTTTTCTTTCTTCCATTGTATACTTTTGGCTCCTTTATCAAAAATGAGGTGTTCATAGGTTTGTGGGTTAAAATTCGGGTCTTCTATACGATTCCATTGGTCAACTTCTCTGTTGTTATGCCAGTACCACCACACTGTTTTCATCAATGTAGCTCTGTAATAGAGTTTGAAGTCAGGGACGGTAATACCTCCAAACAATCCTTTATTGTATAGGATTGTTTTGGCTATCCTGGGCTTTTTGTTTTTCCATATAAAGTTGATTATTGTCCTCTCAAGATCTGTGAAGAATTTTGATGGGACCTTGATGGGGATTGCATTGAATCTGTAAATTGCCTTTGGTAGAATTGCCAGTTTTACTATGTTGATCCTCCCAATCCAAGAGCAAGGGAGGTCCTTCCGTTTTCTAGTATACTCCTCAGTTTCTTTCTTCAATGCCTTAAAGTACTTGTCAAATAGATCTTTCACTTTCTTGGTTAGAGTTACCCCAAGATATTTTATGCTCTTTGTCGCTATCGTGAAAGGTGAAGCTTCTCTGATTTCCCTCTCTGCTTCCATATCCTTTGTGTATAGGAGGGCGACTGATTTTTTGGAGTTGATCTTGTATCCTGCCACATTACTAAAGCTGTTTATCAGCTGTAAAAGTTCTTTGGTGGAGTTTTGGGGGTCGCTTATGTACACTATCATATCATCTGCAAATAACGAAAGTTTCACTTCTTCCTTTCTAATTCGAATCCCCTTGATCCTCTTATGTTGTCTTATTGCTATTGCTAGAACTTCAAGCACTATATTGAAGAGGTATGGCGAGAGTTGATGTGGGAGTGTCATATCAATCTGTTGATTTCATTGGCTAAGCAATAAAGAAACTGCTAGGCACATTGGATAGGCCCACCCTTAGGTGGGTGGAGTAAACAGAACAGAACGCTGGGAGGAAGAGGAAATGAGGTCAGACTTGACAGCTCTCCTCTCCAGAGCAGACGCAGGAGAGACGCCATGCTACCTGCTCCAGGGAAGATGCACGCTATGAAGCTCCGACCCAGGATGGACTTAGGCTAGAATATTCCCGGTAAGACCAGCGCTACACAGATGATTAGAAATGGGCTAAATTAATATGTGAGAATTAGCCTAGAAGAGGCTAGATAGAAATGGGCCAAAGCAGTGTTTAAATGAATACAGTGTCTGTGTAATTATTTCGGGTAAAGCTAGCCGTGCGGGCGGGGTGCTGGGGACGCAGCCCCGCCGTCGCCCCTATTACTACAGAGAGTGGACAGCCTTGTCGTATTTCTGAGTTCAGTAGGATGGCTTTGAGTTTCTCTCCATTTAATTTGATGTTAGCTGTCGGCTTGCTGTATATAGCTTTTATTATATTTATGTATGACTCTTGTATCCCTAATCTCTCCAATACTTTGATTATAAAGGGATGTTGAATTTTGTCAAATGGTTTTTCAGCATTTCATGAAATGATCATATGGTTTTTATCTTTCAGTTTATTTATATGATGGATTACATTGATAGATTTTTGTATGTTGAACCAGCCCTGTATTCCTGGGATGAAGCCTACTTGACCATAATGGATAATTTTTCTAATGTGTTCTTGGATTCGTTTTGCCAGTATTTTGTTGAGGATTTTTGCATTGTTGTTCATGAGTAAGATTGGTCTATAATTCTCTTTCTTGGTTGAGTCTTTGTGCGGTTTTGGTATCAGAGTAACTGTAGCTTCATAAAAGGAATTTGGCAATGCCTCTTCTGTTTCTATATTGTGAAATACATTAAGGAGTATAGGTAGTAGGTCTTCTTGGAATTTCTGGTAGAATTCCGCATTGAAACCATCTGGTCCTGGGCTTTTTTTGGTAGGGAGGTTTTTGA
The DNA here is from genome assembly GCF_037038515.1 of Microtus pennsylvanicus. Classification (NCBI taxonomy): domain Eukaryota; kingdom Metazoa; phylum Chordata; class Mammalia; order Rodentia; family Cricetidae; genus Microtus; species Microtus pennsylvanicus. The sequence continues at coordinate 138,657,251 of NC_134579.1, read as the reverse complement.
TAACCTCTTCTAATTCTTCGCAACTAACAGGTTTATTTAGATTGTTCACCTGGTCCTGGTTTAACTTTGATATATGGTATTTATCTAAAAAAGTGTCCATTTCCTTTACATTTTCCAGTTTTGTGGCATGTAGTTCTTTTGTAGTAAGATCTAATGATTCTCTGAATTTCATCTGTGTCTGTGGTTATGTCCCCCTTTTCATTTCTGATCTTATCAATTTGCAAATTCTCTCTCTGCCGTTTGATTAGGTTGGATAGGGGTTTGTCAATCTTGTTGATTTTCTCCAGTAACCAGCTTTTTGTTTCATTGATCCTTTGTATTGTTTTCTGTGTTTCTATTTTGTTGATTTCAGCCCTCAGTTTGATTATTTCCAGTCTTCTACTCCTCCTAGGTGAGTCTGCTTCTTTTTTTCTAGAGCTTTCAGGTGGGCTGTTAAGTCTCCAATGTGAGCTTTCTCTGTTTTCTTTAAGTGGGCACTTAGTGCTATGAACTTTCAGGACTGGTTTCATAGTGTCCCATAAGTTTGAGTATGTTGTTTCTTTATTTTCATTGAATTCCAGGAAGACTTTAATTTCTTTCTTAATTTTTTCCTTAATCCAGGTATGGTTCAGTAGTTGACTGTTCAGTTTCCATGAATTTGTAAGCTTTCTAGGGGTAGCATTGTTGTTGAATTCTAACTTTAATCCATGGTGATCTGATAAGACACCGGTAGTTTGTAATATTTTTTTAACTGTGGATGTTTGCTTTGTTACCGACTATGTGGTCGATTTTTGAGAAGGTTCCATGAGCTGCAGAGAAGAAGGTATATTCTTTCCTATTTGGGTGGAATGTTCTATAGATGTCTGTTAAGTCCATTTGCTTCATTACCTCCATTAATTCTCTTATTTATCTGTTAGGTTTCTGTCTGATTGACCTGTCCATTGGTGAGAGGGGAGTGTTGAAGTCTCCTACTATTAGTGTGTGCGGTTTGATGGCTGCCTTGAGTTTTAGCAATGTTTCTTTTATGTACGTGGGTGCTTTTATATTAGGGGCATAGATGTTCAGGATTGAGACTTCATCCTGATGAACTGTTCCTGTTATGAGTATAAAATGCCCTTCCCCATCTCTTCTGATTAAGTTTGCAGTCAACTTTGTTAGAGATTAGTATGGCCACACCTGCTTGTTTCTTAGGTCCATTTGCTTGATAAGCCTTTTCCCAGCCTGATGGAGGAAGGTCACTGGCTAATAAAGGAACTGCCTTGGCCCATTTCATTGGTTAGAAGATAGGTGGGAGGAGTAAACAGAACAAAACGCTGAGAGGAAGAGGAAGTGAGCTCAGACTCGACAGCTCTCCTCTCGGGAGCAGACGCCTCAGGAGAGACGCCATGCTCCCCGCTCCAGGGAAGATGCACGCTATGAAGCTCCGACCCAGGATGGACATAGGCTAGAATCTTCCCGGTAAGCACACCTAGGGGTGCTACACAGATGATTAGAAATGGGCTAAATTAATGTGTGAGAATTAGCCTAGAAGAGGCTAGATAGAAATGGGCCAAAGCAGTGTTTAAATGAATACAGTTTGTGTGTAATTATTTCGGGGCAAAAGCTAGCCGAGCAGGTGGATGGGGTGTTGGGACGCAGCCCCGCCGTCCTTATTACTACACCAGCCCTTTACTCTGAGTAGGTGCCTGTCTTTGTGGTTGAGGTGTATTTCTTGTAAACAGCAGAATGTTGGATCCTGTTTTCATATCCAATCTCTTAGTCTGTGCTTTTTTATAGGTGAGTTGAGTCCATTGACATTCAGTGATATTAATGACCAGTGGTTGTTAACTCCGGTCATATTTTTAGTCGTAGAATTTGTGTTTTTCCCTTCTTTGATTTGTGTTGGTGAAGGGTCTCTAGATGTTTGAGTTATTGTGGTCATTGTTGGACTCCTTGGTTAGTGATTTTCCTTCTATTATGTTCTGTAAGGCTGGATTTGTGGCTGCGTATTGTTTAAATTTGTTTTTATCCTGGAAACTTTTATTTTCTCCTTTTATAGTGAATGAAAGCTTGGCTGGGTATAGTAATCTGGACTTGCATCCATGGTCTCTCAGTTTCTGCAGTACATCTATCCAGGACCTTCTGGCTTTCATGGAGAAGTCAGGTGTAAGTCTGATAGGTTTACCTTTATAAGTAATTTGGCCTTTTTCCTTTGCGGCTCTTAATATTTTTTCCTTATTCTGTATGCTTTGTGTTTTGATAATTATATGGTGAGGGGATGTTTTTTTTTTTGATCCAGCCTATTTGGTGTTCTATATGCTTCTTGAATCTTCATAAGTATATCTTTCTTTAGGTTGGGAATGTTTTCTTCTATAATTTTATTAAATATATTTTCTGGACCATTGAGCTGCACTTCTTCTCCTTCTTCTACTCCTATTATTCTTAGGTTTGGTTTTTTTATTGTATCCCAGATTTCATGAATGTTTTGTGATGAGAGTTTGTTGGACTTGCTGTTTTCTTTGAACAGTGTGTTTATTTTCTCTATGGTATCTTCAGAATCTGAGATTCTTTCTTCTAACTCTTGTATTCTGTTGGTTATGCTTGTTTCTGTAGACTCTGTTTGTTTACTTAAATTTTCCATGTCCAGCCGGCCCTCTGTTTGTGTTTTCTTCTTTGCCTCCATTTCAGTTTTCAAGTCTTGAAATGTTTCCATTATCTCTTTGATTGTTTTTCCTTGGTTTTCTAGGGTATCATTCACTGATTTATTCAATTCTTCAAACTTTCTGTTATATTTCTCATCCATTTCTATAAGGGCGTTTTTTACATGCTGTTTAAGGGCGTCAATCACTTTCACGAAGTCAATCTTTTCTACTTCTTCTTGATTAAGGTGTTCATGTCCTCCCGTTGTGAGGCCCCTGGTTTCTGGTGGCTTCATGTTGCTTTTCAGGTTGTTGGGTGAATTCTTGCCTTGGCGTCTGCCCATCTCTTCTTTTAAATGCTCCCTTATGGATCTTCTTTTACCGGATCAGGTCTCCTTGCCTACCCAACGCTGGCTCTCCCCAACGTTGGTTCTCCTGGCGCCGAGAGATCAGGTCTCCGTGCTGATTGGGCAGCTCGCAAACAAAGCGCCTACCCTGCTTGGTGCAGGCAGGTCATAGAAACAAAGGAACTCCCGCCCGCTTGGGTGCGCAGAGGATTCGGACCCAGTGCCCAGACAGGCTGGGCTGGGTGATGCTATGTGCCGAATGAGGGCAGTGGGGCCGAAGTGGGGAGGGTTCTGGATGGAAGCTGGGTGGGCTAGGAAGAAAGAGGCAGTATGCAGGGAGGAGAGGCCCTGCAGAGAGCCCAAGAAGGATAGGGGGCCAAGGAACCTCTGAGCTCCCCATCCCAGGCTGGTGCCACGGGGCCAGAAACTCACCCCAATGCTGGCTCTCCTGGCGCCAAGAGATCAGGTCTCCATGCTGGTTGGGAAGCTCACAAACAAAGCGCCTACCCTGCTTGGTGCAGGCAGGCCATAGAAACAAAGGAACTCCCGCCCGCTTGGGTGCCCCGAGGATTCGGACCCAGTGCCCAGACAGGCTGCGCTGGGTGATATTATGTGCCAAAAGAGCCTAACCCATATTTAGTAATCTGTGTAGCACCAGTCTTACTGGGAAAGATTCAGCATGTCTGACCTGGCGGCTTACTTCATCGCATCTTCCCTGGAGAGAAGCAGCATGGAGTCTGGTTCACTTCCTCTTCCTCCCAGCATTCTGTTCTGTTTACTCCACCCACCTATGTTCTAACCTATCAGGCCAAGCAGTTTCTTTATTAATTAACCAATGAAAGCAAAAGATTGATATGACACTCCAACATCATTTCCCCTTTTTCTGTTTAAACAAAAAAAGAAGGCTTTGACTTAAACATAGTAAAATTACATATAACAAAACAGTTACCAAATAGGAATTATAGTTACAATATTGATATCTATTTTATCTTTTATCATAACAAAGGAAAACAACTATAACTATCTATTCTTTAACTCCATCAAAGACTCCAGAAGGATATAATATTACCTATGTAAATGAGAAGTAAGCAGCTTACAAAACTCTAGAAATCACAGAGACATGTCACTGCCTGGACAGTCACCCAAAGTTGTTCGGTACCGTTGGAGCATCCGTCTTCGGCTTACAGACCCATAGTATCCAGAGACATTTCCATGAAGCAGGAAATTTCAAAGGCAGTTCAGTCACTATCTGCTGTGTCCTGCAGAATGTCTTGCAGACTCTTTCATAAGTCAGGAACCCTGAAAGACCATCTCACCTTTAGGCACTTTCAGCAGTCCTCTATCTGCGGATTCTTTGTGTCCAGTTCATGCAACAGTCCAGGCAAGAGCAGTTTCTGCCCAAATGGCTATCAACTCCATAAGGATCCTCTTCAATGCCCATCTTCCTCTTGAAGTAGATTGGTGCTGCCAGGAGCAGAGTGTCTCATTGTCATGAAAAGCCCAAAGTTATTAAAACATTAAATGCTATATTCTGTAGTCTTTGAAAGATATGAATAATACCTATCTGAAATATATCTATGTACATCTAGAAAATCTAACTAACATGACTACAAGCTTGATTATTATTAATGAATATCCATTAACAACCTATATACATTACATTTTTACATGAATTACACAACCACAATACCTTAATCAATATCAGAAATACATATACATATAACAAAATTGACCTTAAATTTCTATCAATAAGGCAAAATCCATACCAATGCAAATTATTCATATATATATCATATTCCTCTTTAAATATAAAAGAATATTTATAAACAATATTTGGGAAAACGGGTGCAGTTTTTTCCCTCCAAACTGCTTCCTGCTGTGTGGGGGCACAATTAATCAGGTCTTTTATGATGTAACCTGTCTGCTAGGTTCATCTCAGTTGGCAGTTGAGCAAAGTAATTTTTTTGAGGGTATTCACAGCAACCTTCAGGAGGGCGTGGTCTATCATACCATATTGGGATAGAAGCAATCCACGGGGTCTCACCCTCTATGAAAACAAAAGAAGAATCTCTTTTCCAAAGTATCATATAATTAGATCCAAATTCTGAAGTCAAGGTATTTTCAAAATATCTATCTTGGATTAGTTCAGCAACATTTATAAACAAATATCTTTTAGCAGCTGTTGCTCCTTGCTCAGCATTCAAACAATTCAAAAAGAGCACAATAGCATATAGCATGAAGATTCTCTGTATATTTTTCCATCTTTGTGCTGCTTTGTTTTAACCTCTATTTCTTTTATTTTTACTTTTATTTTTTGAGACAGGTTCTCTGTGTATATTTGTCCTGGAATAACTCTGTAGGTCAGGCTGTCCTTGAACTCTCAGAGATCTGTCTGTCTCTGCCTCCCAGGCATTGGGATTAAAGGTGTATCCTGCCACACTTTGAAGTCACAGAGGTCAATATACCTCTGTCTCTCAAGTGTTGGGATTAAAGGTGTGTACTACCACACCCAACTACTCTCTTTCTTCCTATTTTTGATTTACTTTAAAAACTTTAACTTTTACCCTGCATATATTTTTAACACAATGTAAATCATTTAAAAGTTTTCTTTGTCTTTGAATCTTTCTTTATTGTATACCTCTCTTTTTCTGACCACATGAGCCTTTAGATTACTGAGCAATATGGGTAGGCTTAAAGCCGTAGCATTGCCAGCTAGATCCAGCCCAGTCCTTACCTTTTCAGCCTCTAGGCAGAGGTAACAGCTGTAGCCATTTTTATTTCCACAACTCTATGGCGTTTCAAGGTCACTGCCAGCAAGCAATCTGCAGCACTGCACTCAGAAATCACACTCAAACACTCTGTATTTGGATCACCTGCCTGAAAGAGTCAGAGTTTGCCCTGGCAGAACAGAGCAGCATGCCAGCCTTTTAAAACAGCACAACTATTTTCCTGCTATGGCTGAAAACAAACAAGCATTCTGTCAGCTTTTATCAACACCATTTAAGTGTTTCGTGGCAGGACCTCTTAAGAGCTGCAGGGTTTTGCAGCTAAAGCGGAGTCAGGAAGCCTCTCTTAGATGAGAGTGCTTGCTTGCCTCTAGCATGCAGAGCAGACCCAAGAAATTGCTGCTAACAAGGAAACATGCTTTACTCTATTCTTTCCCAAGCCTTCTCAGGATTTCTGTGGATTCAGTCATCCACGTTTGGGTTGGGCGCCATTCTGTAGTGGGAGCTGTGGGCTGCATTCCTGCCACCCGGTTCCCGGCCGCCTGGCTAGCTTACACCCTGAAATAATTACACGGAAACTGTATTCTTTTAAACACTGCTTGGCCCATTAGTTCTAGCCTCTTAATGGCTAATTCTCACATCTTGCCTGACCCATATTTAGTAATCTGTGTAGCGCCAGTCTTACCGGGAAAGATTCAGCATGCCTGACCTGGCGGCTTGCTTTATCGTGTCTTCCCTGGTGAGGAGCGGCATGGCGTCAGGCTCACTTCCTCTTCCTCCCAGCATTCTACCCTCCACCCACCTATATTCTAACCTATCAGGCCAAGCAGTTTCTTTATTAATTAACCAATGAAAGCAACAGATTAATTTGACACTCCCACATCAGCTGGTGGTGGCATTGTATCCTGCCCTTGTGTCTTCTCACCCGGTTCATCATCTCCAATAATTTCTTCAATCATTTCAAATCTCTTAATCATTGTCTCACATAAGGCCTGAATCTCCTGACCAGCAAAGGTTTCTGGTGATTTCCCTATGGTATTAATTTTCTAGTCCTCATTCTATACCTGTGATTCCAAGGTCTTACTGTTGCCTTTCAAAGATAATATCTCCTCCTTGAACTGCTCCCGGATATCATGTAAGTTGCCATCCTGGAGGTATATTCTGTCTGTTACCTTATCAAAACTCTGTGAAAACTTCTGAAAGTCAAATTCAACAGCCTGTACCCTTTCAGGAAGGTTCCTAATACCCTTAGATAAGGAGTCAATTTTGCCTATCATGGTACTAATCCTATCGATCAATGCCACATACTTCCATAATGATATAATATTAAGAAGGAAACTAAAATCCAATAACAAGTAAATTGAGGTACCTTCACAGGCATATAGGCCTCTTGTGATTTCCACAGTGGCAACAAAAGCCACAGCTAGAGTCCCATTAAAAAAGAAACCTGCCATTTTACCTGTTAACCAGCAGATGGCACTGTTTCCAAGTCACAACTGGAATCAATGGAACCATGTCAGGACAGGTCCTGTGGTAGTCGAGAATTTAGATGTATACAAATACAGTGGTTGATAAACAGCACTGCTCACCCCGGGGTGGCCACACTTTGCCCTGCTCAGACCCGATACAGGGGGTCGTGACACAGCCGCAGTGAGAATGACAGACTGAGAAGGGCTGGCTGCCTGCCCAGAGTCCCTTCCATTGGGTAAAGGTGACGGTGCAAACGCAAATAAACACTGTGGCTGTATTTCAAATAGTGCTTCCACCAGATATGGCAACGGCTTGTGCTCTGACTCCCACTTCCCAAGTGCCGAGCTTAAAACCCACTCAGACTGTCTGGACCCATGGATCCCGGGAGGTATGGAGTTTTTATGGCTGAGGGAGGGCTCGTGGCAAGCTGAGCTGGCAACAGGCAGCCCATCCGGGGGATTCAGGGATGCAGGGTGGTTCTAAAACCAAACTCTGGGCACCAGATAATGCGTGAAACAATCCCACACCAATTTGGATTCAATGGAGTATTTATTTTAGGGGAAAACAGAACACCAACAGCCAGGAAAGGAGTCTAGTTGCTGGAGCAAGAGCTGGAAGCAAGAGAGCGAGCAGAGGGCTGCCGCTCTTTTTAAAAGAGAAATAGACCACGCTCAGTTGGCTGAAATCTCAGCGGCTATTGGCTGAAGGAGCAGAAGGCAGTACTGCAGCATTTTAGCATGTAACCTGAACAGACTTCAATATCACAATACGGGTTTCTACAATCTCTCACCTGTTCATATTATAGTACAGGCCACCAGGCACAGCTACTTCTGCATTCTCAATTCTCAATTCTCATCAGATGTGCCTGCGACACATCCCGGTGACTGTACCTTATGTACTCATATAAATCTTAGTTTCTATGCTATGCCTACAAGTAGACACCAAGCAGCACAATTTCTCCATTACATTCATTGTGGTCACCCTTCATCATAAGCAACTTCACATAGATCAAACACTAGAGCATTTAAGTGAGGACAACAGATTCAGGAAGGACACAACTGTGTGGCAGACAATGTTTTCCTGGTGGATAATGTATGGATTCTTAGAAGGTACAGATAATCTCTATCTTCTCATATGGGTTTTTTTTTCTCTAGGAAACACAAATACCTTAGACAGAAGACACAGAAAATGACAATAACACAAAATTTGAAAGGGAAAAATACCTCACATACACAGAGAAATAAGGACTGGGGGGACAGTTCAGTAACATAGTGCTTGCCCAGGAGTGTGAGGCTCAGATCCCTACAATACAGAGGGAGTGTACAGAGAAATCCAATGGAAAATGGGAAAATATGGCTACATGTTGGCATCCCTGAGGAATAGTTAGATATGCCCAGGCCCCATTCACATCGTCTAATTGAATTGATCTGCAAGGGAATGCAAACACTGGTCACATTAAATCTTCCAATGCCATTAATAGGTAGTTGTGGTGGTCAGGGTCAACTGTCATCCTGAGAGAATCTAGAGTCACCTAGGAGACAAGCCCCAAGGCACACCTGTGAGATCATCTATGAAGGCTAACCTACGAGAGTGTCTGTGAGGATTGTCTCGTTACAGAAATTGACATGGGTAAATCAAATTACTTGTGAGGGGCACATTCCCTGTGCAGTGTGCCCTGCACTGTGTGTGTGGAGAGATGGAGCTGAGTAACAGCATACATTCGCCATTCTCTGTTCCCTGAGTGTGGATGTGATGTGACCGGGTGATTCAAGTTCCTGCCACCTTAGCTCCCTCCATGATGGACTGTACCCCTCAAGTTTGAGTCTGAATAAATACCAAAGTCGCTTTTCTGTCTTAGCACAGCAATGGGAAGAGAAACTGTGACAGTGGTCAAGAGCCCCCTGCTGGAGTAAGTAGAAGCTGGGCAATGGCTTTGGTTAGGGCTGTACATCATTGAGGGAATTTCTCAACTTGCATGAACCTATATTCCATCCTGAGGAAGAAGAGACAGTATGTTCATGGGACTTGGGCTTGGGAATTCTGGAAAACTCCTGTGCGATTCCCACATCCTACACGTCAGGAAACAGTGACCTGAAGCACAGAGAAGACAGAGACATTAGAGGCTGAGAGAGAACTCAGTGTGACGGGCATGTAGTGAGCTATTTCTGCAAGGTGCAAAGAGAAAGGTCCTCAGGAAGACCATGGCTGACAAATAGCTACCTTTAAAAAGACTGACAGTACCAGGGCTGTGAGCATGGGAATGACTAGCACACTCATGGTGCTAGGAGTGCACACTGGTACAAGTACTCTGGAGGAAAGTTTGATAAGTTCTCATAAAGTCAAGCACACACTTCTACAACCCAGGAATCTCACTGGATTGATGGAGGAAGGTCATTGGTTAAATTAAAAGAAACTGCTTGGCTCTCATTGGTTAGGAGATAGGTGGGAGGAGTAAACAGAACAGAATTTTATTGGCTAATAAAGGAACTACCTTGGCCCATGTTATTGGTTAGGACATAGGTAGGTGGAGTAAACAGAACAGAATGCCGGGAGGAAGAGGAAGTGAGGGCAGACTCCACAGCTTTCCACTCGGGAGCAGATGCCTTCAGGAGAGACGCCATGCCCATCTCCCAGGCAGATGCACGTGATGAAGCTCCGATCCAGGATGGACATAGGCTAGAATCTTCCCGGTAAGACCGGTGCTATACAGATGATAAGAAATGGGCTAGTCCAGGTGCGAGAGTTAGCCTAGAAGAGGCTAGGTAGAAATGGGCCAAAGCAGTGTTTAAAAGAATACAGTGTCCATGTAATTATTTCGGGGCAAAAGCTAGCCGGGCAGGCGGCTGGGGTGTTGGGGACGCAGCCCCGCCGCCACTCATATTACTACACTGGATCATGAGATATTTATCAAAAGACACATAAACAGGCACACAAAGAGTTGTACATGAATGTTCACAGCATCATAATTCATAACAACCAATAATTTTAAAACTCCATCAATAGAGAAACTGAACATATCATCATCATGTGTCCACAGGATAAAAATACTCAGCTACTGTTAAGAGATAACTGTAAAATGAAATTATAAATCCTACTGGGTACTGAGGCATGCACATGAGCACTTGAGCCCAGAAGGTCTAAGTCATCCTAAACAGAGGAGAACCCCATCTCAAGAAAGAGAAGATGCAGAAGTGGTGAGATGGCTCCAGAATTAAGAATACTTGCTGCTCTAGCAAAGAGGTTCCCAACACATGTGGGGGTGGCTCACAACCACCTGTGACTCCAGTACCAAAGAATGAAACATCCTCTTCTGTGTATGTGTACACACATGTATTGCATACACACCACACACACACACACACACACACACACACACACACTTAAAATAAGTCTTTTAAGATAAAATTTTGACAATATTGCCCCATGCAGAGCAAGCTACACACACAAAGAGCACATCATGACATTCAAATTTCCAAAAGTAGATAATTCTAATTTATAGTGCTAAGAATTCACAGTTGGGGGACTGACAAGATAGCACAGGTTAATGGCTGTGGTGGTTCTTCCTAAGAAAGAACCCATGTTCCATTTCTAGCACCCACATGGTGGCTCACAGCCATCTGTAATTCCTGTTCTAGGGAAGCAAGACTCTTCTAGCTTTCTTGGGCACCAAGGCACATAGTGGTACAGTGCACAGGAGAACATGCACACAAAACACACATACACATAAAATTTTTTATTACGTTTAGAAAGAATTGACACTTGAAGGTGGGATATATTGCAAAGGTGTTCAAAAAGATTTGGGAGTGAAATCAGGTGGCAATTTCACAGTTACCAAAACTCAGGGTGTAAGCTGACATGGTGGTTAGTGAGGAGGCTAATGCAATACAGCAGGATTGCTTGAGCCCAAGAGTTTGGGACCAGCTTAGGCTACACAGCAAGGCCCTTGACACAAAACAAGCAGAAAAAAAACAAAACAAACAAATGAAAGAAACACATAGACTGGAGAGTCCCCCAAGAGAGGATGCAGGATTGTCATGATGAAGCATTGGAGACTGAGGCCAGAACCTCAGAAACAAAGTCACAGCACCGAGACAAAAGTACACATCAACAGATTTGAATTTTATCTATTTTCTCTTTATATGCACATATTTATATTGGAGGGAGACATTGCCATCCCATTAATGTGGAGGCCAGAGAACAGCTGTACTCTTCCCACCATGGGAGCTCCAGGGATCCACTCAGGTCATCAGACTTTATGGTCCTCTATCTCAATTTTATTTTGTACATATGTGCTGGGTGGGCGTTGGAAACATGTGCATGTAAGAGCAGGTGCCTTCAGAGATCAGAAATCTCACATCCCCTGAATATGGAGTTACAGGCTGCTGTGAGCTATTTCATATGGGTCCTTAAAACCAGACTGGAGTTCTCTGGGAGAGCAATTTGTACCTGTACACTTAACGGCTAAGCCATCTCTTCAGCCCTTGTCTCAGTTTTTAATGACAAAATATGTACCTAATTAAATCTATCAGTTACAAATGCCAATACTCACATTCTACTGCTGTGTAATAAATTATCATACTCAGATCAAAGTTTCATTTTATTATTTAAAAACCAAGTGAGCCTGATTCCTCAACATCCAGCTACCATCTCTGAAAGAGCTAAGATTACAGGTCTGTGTACCTCCTCTGCTTTATTTTAGATATTCCTGGGGATTGAACTCAGGGTCTCTGGTATGCCAGAATGACTATCTATCCACTGAGCTACATAGTGTTTATAGTATCTTCCATGTGTAGATGCTTAAACACTTGTTAGTTCACCAATTCACCAATTTAGAGATTGAGTTTACTTTGCCCTGACAGGTGGAGATCCTTCAAGGTCCTGCTTGGCCTATGATCACCCCCATTTTGGCAAAGGAGAGTTTATGTCAGTAAAGTATATCCACAAAGGCCATCTCTTCTAAATTAAACAAAATCAGCTGCTATACCCACAAATACATCTTCCAAATCCCAATCTCCACAAGTTAATGTAACTATGGGCATGAGGTGGGGCATGTACAACATTCTAGTTTTGGGCAGAGGGGCCAGCTGAGGATTCTGCACAGCACCTTGTGCACAACCCTGCTGTAGAAGGAGCAGCGGGCCACTTCCCACTGCCCAGCTCCCTGCCACCCGCTAGATTATGCCCTGAAATAACAACACACAAATTGTATTCATTTAAACACTGCCTGGCTCATTAACTCTAGCCTCTTACTGGCTAATTCTCACATCTTGGTTAACCCAGTTTTTCTTAATGTGGTAGCACCATAAGGTGGTGGCTTACCGGGAAGATTCTAACCTATGTCCATCTTGGGCCAGAGCTTCATCGCGTCTGCCTCACTGTCTTCTACCCAGCATCCTGTCCTGTTTACTCCATCTACCTAATTTTCTTTCCTATCAAAGGGCCAAGGCAGTTTCTTTATTAACCAATGAAAGTAACACATAGACAGATGACTCTTCTCCTTTACCCTGATCTGAGGGAGCTCTTCCAGGGTCCTGATCTGAAAAAATTGAGCAAGGAAGCCAAACAACTGAGTGACATAATGTGAGAGAGGAGACCACCGCTGTGTTCTTTTGCCATGCCAGAGAACACACAGCTGATTGTAGGAGTATTTATTTGTGATCCCAGTATTTGAGAGGCCGATGCAGGAGAGTTCCAAAAGTACCAGACCATCTTAATCTACATAGTGAAAACCAAGCCAGCCTGAGCTACATGGCAAGATGCTGTCTCAAAAAACAAACAAAATAACCTGTGGACTTAAGCAACGAGTCTGTGTACACACGAGTGTATGTTACACTCACAGTACCAGAGCTAGGACACAAGACTGCACATCTGATAGGTTAGTGCTCTACCACTGAGTACAACCCAACCCTAAGAACTGAGCATATTCTCATCATAGATCAGGAGATACAAAATCAAAGTGTCAGCAAATTGTGTTGCTTACTTTTATTACTTTTGTTTATCTTTATTAAATATTTAATGTAAATTTTTTGCAATTTTTAAAAATCAAAATGTAATTAAATATTCCCCCAGCTCCCTCTCAAATTCATAGCCTTTTTTAAATAAAATTTATTTTCAATTGATACAAGACATAAAATTGTACAGAATAATGGAGTACTGTATGATGTTTTTAAACACAATACAATATTAAAATACAATTAAACAAATTCTCAGTTAGTATTTCTTTTTTTAATTAATTAATTTATTTAAAATTTCCACCTTCTCCCCTCCCCCCATTTTTCTCCCACTCTCCCCACTCCATCTCCCCCTCCCTCTCCAGTCCTAAGAGCAGTCAGAGTTTCCTGCCCTGTAGGAAGTCCAAGGTCCTCCCGCCTCCATTTTGGTCTAAGAAGGGGAGCATCCAAATCAACTAGGCTCCCACAAAGCCAGTCCATGAAGTAGAATCAAAACTCAGTGCCATTGTCCTTGGCTTCTCAGTCAGCCCTCATTTTCAGCCACATTCAGAGAGTCTGGTTTGATCACATGCTCCATCAGTCCCAGTCCAGCTGGCTTTGGTGAGCTCCCATTAGATCAGCCCCATTGTCTCAGTGGGTGGACGCAACCCTCGCAATCCTGACTTCCTTGCTCATGTTCTCCATCCTTCTGCTCCTCATTTGGACCTTGGGAGCTCAGTCCAGTGCTCCAATGTGGGTCTCTGTCTCTATATCCATCCATCTCCAGATGAAGGTACTATGGCGATATGCAAGATATTCATCAGTGTGGCTATAGGATAAGGCCAGTACAGGCACCCTCTCCTCTGCTGCCCATGGAACTAGTTGGGGAAATCCCCTTGGCCACCTGGGAGCACCTCTAGAGCCAAGACTCTAGCCACCCGTAAAATGGCTCCCTTGGTTAGGAAAACTTCTTCCCTGCTCCCATATCCACCCTTTCTCCATCTCAACTATCCTATTCCCCCAAGCTCTCCCCAATCCTCCCCTTCTCCCTTCTCTCTCCCTATCTCCCCTTCCCCCAACCCACCCCCACCTCCCTGCTCCCAACTTATGCTCGACGATCTTGTCAACTTCCAATATCCAGGAGGATGAATATATGTTTTTCTTTGGGTTCACCTTCTTATTTAGCTAATCTGGGATCACGAACTATAGGCTCAATGTCCTTTGTTTATGATTAGAACCCACTTATCAGTGAGTACATACCATATTCCTCTTTTTGGGTCTGGAATACCTCACTCAGGATAGTGTTTTCTATTTCCATCCATTTGCATGCAAAATTCAAGATGTCATTTTTTTAACTGCTGAGTAGAACTCTAAAGTGTATATGTGCCACACCTTCTTTATCCATTCTTCTATTGAGGGGGCACCTAGGTTGTTTCCATGTTCTGGCTATTATAAATAGTGCTTCTATGAACATATTTGAATAAATGCTTTTATAGTATGTTTGGGCATCTCTTGGGTATATTCCCAAGAGTGGAATTGCTGGGTCCTGAGGTAGGTTGACTCCCAGTTTCCCGAGAAACTTCTACACTGATTTCCAAAGTGGTTGCACAAGTTTACATTCCCACCAACAATGGATGAGTGTTCCCCTTACTCTACAACCTCTCCAGCATAGGCTATCATTGGTGTTTTTGATTTTAGCCATTCTGACCTCTGTAAGATGGTATCTCAAAGTTTTTTTGATTTGCATTTCCCTGATCGCTAAGGAGGTTGGAGCATGACCTTAAGTGTCTTTTGGCCATTTGAACTTCTTCTGTTGAGAATTCTCTGTTCACTTCATTACCCCATTTTTAATTGAGTTAATTAGTGTTTTAATGTCTAGTTTTTTGAGTTCTTTATATATTTTAGAGATCAGATCTTTGTCTGATGAAGGGTTGGTGAAGATCTTTTCCCATTCAGTAGGTTGCCTTTTTTTCTTAATGACAGTGTCCTTTGCATTACAGAAGCTTCTCAGGTTCAGGAGGTATTTTATTTATTCATTGTTGCTCTTATTGTCTGTGCTACTGGGGTTATATGTAGGAATTGGTCTCCTGTGCCCTTGTATTGCAGACCACTTCCCACTTTCTCTTCTGTCAGGTTCAGTGTGGTCAGATTTATATTGAGGTCTTTAATCCATTTGGACTTGAGTTTTGTACATGGAGATAGATATGGATATATTTTCATTCTTCTACAGGTTGACATCCAGTTATACCAGCACCATTTGTTAAAGATGCTTTCTTTCTTCCATTGTTGAAAATCAGGTGTTCATAGGTTTGTGGGTTAATATCCATGTCTTCTATTCAATTGCATTGGTCAACATCTCTGTTTTTATGCCAATACCAGGCTGTTTTCATTACTGTAGCTCTGTAATAGAGTTTGAAGTCAGGGATAGTAATACCTCCAGAAGTTCCTTTATTGTATAGGATTGTTTTGGCTATCTTGCATTTTTTTTTCATATAAAGTTGATTATTGTTCTCTCAGGGTCTGTGAAGAATTTTGTTCGGATTTTGATGGGAATTGTATTGAATCTACAGATTTCTTTTGATAGAATTGCCATTTTACTATGTTGATCCTCCCAATCCAAGAGCAAGGGAGATCCTTCCATTTTCTGGTATACTCTTCAGTTCCTTTCTTCAAAGACTTAAAGTTCTTGTCAAATAGATCTTTCACTTTTTTGGTTAGAGTTACCGCAAGATATTTTATGCTATTTGTGGCTATCATAAAAGGTGATGCTTCTCTTATTTCCCTCTCTGCTTCTTTATCCTTTGTGTATAGTAGGGCAACTGATTTTTTGTAGTTGACTTTGTATCCTGCCGCATTACTAACGGTGTTTATCAGCTGTAGGAGTTCTTTGGTAGAGTTTTTTGGGGTCACTTATGTACACTATCATATCATCTGCAAATAATGAAAGTTTAAATTCTTCCTTTCCAATTTGAATTCCCTTGATCTCCTTATGTTGTCTGATTGCTATTGCTAGAACTTCAAGCAATGTATTGAAGAGGTATGGAGAGAGTAGACAGCCTTGTCTTGATCCTGAATTTAGTGGAATGGATTTGAGTTTCTCTCCATTTAATTTGATGTTAGCTGTCAGCTTTCTGTATATAGCTTTCATTATATTTAGGTATGAACTTTGTATCCCTAATCTCTCCAAGACCTTTATCATAAAGGGGTGTTGATTTTGTCAAATGCTTTTTCAGCATATAATGAAATGATCATATGGTTTTTTTTCAGTTTATTTATATGATGGATTACATTGATAGATTTTTGTATGTTGAACCAGCCCTGCATCTCTAAAGTGAAGCCTACTTGATCATAAAGGATAATTTTTTATCTATTCTTGGATTTTGTTTGCCAGTATTTTATTGAGAATTTTTTTTGTCGATGTTCATGAGTGAGATTGGCCTGCAATTCTCTTTCTTGGTTGAGTCTTCGTGTGGGTTTGTTATCAGGGTAACTGTAGCTTCATAAAAGAAGTTTGGCAATGACTCTTCTGTTTCTATTTTGTGAAACACATTAAGCAGTATTAGTTCTTCTTGGAAGTTCTGGTAGAATTCTGCATTGAAACCTTCTGGTCCAGGACTTTTTTTGGTAAGGAGGTTTTTGATAACAGCTTCTAATTCTTTATGACTTACAGGTCTATTTAAATTGTTCACCTGGTCTTGATTTAACCTTGATATATGGTACTTATCAAAAAAATGTCCATTTCCTTTACATTTTCCAGTTTTGTGGCATACAGGCTTTTGTAGTAACATCTAATGATTCTCTGAATTTCCTTTATGTCTGTGGTTATGTCCCCCTTTTCAATTTTGTTCTTAATAATTTGCATGTTCTCTCTCTGCCATTTGATTAGTTTGGATAGGGGTTTGTTAATCTTGTTGATTTCCTCCAAGAACCAGCTTTTTGTTTCATTGATTCTTTGGATTGTTTTCTGAGTTTCTATTTTGTTGATTTCAGCCCTTAGTTTGATTATTTCCAGTCTTCTACTCCTCCTGGTGAGTCTGCTTCTTTTTTTCTAGAGCTTTCAGGTGTGCTTTTAAGTCTCTAATGCGAGCTTTCTCCATTTTCTTTATGTGGGCACTTAGTGCTATGAACTTTCCTCTTAGCACTGCTTTCATAGTGTCGCATAGGTTTGAGTATTTTGTATCTTTATTTTCATTAAATTCAAGGAAGACTTTAATTTCTTTCTTTATTTCTTCCTTGACCCAGGTTTGGTTCAGTACTTGCCTGTTCAGTTTCCATGAGTTTGTAGGCTTTCTGTTGGTAGCACTGTTGTTGAATTCTAACTTTATTCCATGGTGATCCGATAGTACACAGGTGGTTACTGCAATTTCTTTGTATGTATGGATGTTTGCTTTGTTACCAATTATATGATCAATTTTTGAGAAGGTTCCATGAGATGCTGAGAAGATGGAATATTCTTTTATGTTTGGGTGGAATGTTCTATAGATGTCTGTTAAGTCCATTTGGTTCATTATATCTGTTAGTTCTCTTATTTCTCTGTTAAATTTCTGTCTAGTTGACCTGTCCATTGGTGAGAGCAGAGTGTTGAAATCTCCTACTATTAGAGTGTGAGGTTTGATGTGTGCTTTGAGTTCTAGTAATGTTTCTTTTACATATGTGGGTGCTTTTATATTAGGTGCATAGCTATTCAGGATTGAGACCTTCTCCTGATGAATTGTTCCTGTTATGAGAATAAAGTGTCCTTCTTCATCTCTTCTGATTGATTTTAGTTTAAAATCAATTTTGTTAGATATTAGTATGGCCACACCCACGTGTTTCTTAGGTCTGTTTGATTGGATAATGTTTTCCCAATCCTTTACCCTGAGGTAGCATCTGTCTTTGAGGTTGAGGTGTGTTTTTTGAAAACAGCAGAATGTTGGATCCTGTTTTCATATCCATTCTCTTAACCTGTGCCTTTTTATAGGTGAATTGAGTCCATTGATATTAATGACCTGTGGTTGCTAACTCTGGTTATTTTTTCTGGTGGTAGTGTTTGTGTGTTTCCCTTCTTTAAATTGTATTGATGGAGCGTTGTTAGATGCTGGTGTTGTTGGCTTCCACGGTTTGTGGTTTTCCTTCTAGTATTTTCTGTAAGGCTGGGTTTGTAGCTAAGTTTTTTTAAAATCTGTTTTTGTCTTGGAATATCTTGTTTTCTCCATCAATGATGAATGCAAGCTTTGATGGATATAGTAGTCTGGGCTTGCATCCATGGTCTCTTAGTGTCTGCAGCACATCTATCCAAGACCTTCCGGCTTTCATGGTTTCCCTTGAGAAGTCAGGTGTAATTCTGATAGGTTTACCTTTATATGTTACTTGACCTTTTTCCCTTGCTGCTCTTAATATTTTCTCTTTATTCTCTATGTTTTGTGTTTTGATTATTATATGGTGAGGGGATGCTTTTTTTTAATCCAGTCTATTTGGTGTTCTGTATGCTTCTTGTACCTTCATAGGAATATCCTTCTTTAGGTTGGGAAAGTTTTCTTCTATAATTTTGTTGACTATATTTTCTGGGCCTTTGAGCTGAAATTCTCCTTTTTCTATCCCTATTATTCTTAGGTTTGGCCTTTTCACAGTGTCCCAAATTTCCTGGATGATTTATGTTAAGAATTTGTTCGATTTGTTAATCTCTTTAATCAATGAGTTTATTTCCTCTATAGTATCTTCAGTATCTGAGATTCTTTCTTCTATCTCTTCTATTCTGTTGGTTATGCTTGACTCTGTAGTTCCTGATCGGTTACCCAGATTTTCCATATCCAGCATTCCCTCCCTTTGTGTTTTCTTCATTACCTCCATTTCATTTTTCAAGTCTTGAACTGTTTCCTTTACCTGTTTGATTGCTTTATTGTGATTTTCTTGGGTATCTTTGAGAGATTTATCCCTTTCTTCTACCTTTTTTTGTCTTCTCCACTTCTTTACAGCGGTTTTTCACATCCTGTTTAAGGTTCTCTATCATTTCCATAATGTTACGATTAAAGTCGATATCTTCTGCTTCTTCTGGAATGGGTTGTTCAAGTCTTCTTGTTGCATGATCCCTAGAATCTGGTGTTGTCATGTTGCCTTTCAGGTTGTTGGAGGAATTCTTGCATTGATGCCTGATCATTTCTTCCTTCAAATTCAGCCAGGAGAGTCTTGGTGTCTTGGTCCATTCTATGCTGTGACTGACTCTGGGTGGATCTCCTCAGTGCAGGAGCAAGAACTCTTCTCCTTTGAGTGGATAGCCTCAGTGCAGGAGTAGGCACTGTTTCTAGGCCAATGACCTTGCAGCCAATAGTGCAAGCTTGGGAAAGGTGGCCAGGGATGTGTGGAACAAAGAAGCCCCTGCAGCAGGAGCTGAATGGGCCCAGTGCTTCTTTCCTGGATGTTCCAACCCACCCTGGGATGGCACCCACTCACAGGTCTGAAAGGTTGTCCTCAGCACAGGGACAGGACTCTTGGAGGTTGAAGGAGCCGCGCAGACAAAAGAGCAAACTTGGGGGGGGGGAGTTGTGCAGAGCCAAGAAGCCCCTGCAGCAGGAGCTGGAGGTGCCTTGCACTCTCCTCTAGCCAGGCAGGTAAACACTCATCCCTCTGGGTGGGTAGCCTCAGTGCAGGAGCAGGAACTGTTCCTGGGCCAAGGACCTTGCAGACAATAGGGAAGGCTTGGAGGGGGGGTCAGGGATGCGAGGAACAAAGAAGCCAGTTAGCATTTCTTTAGGGTAACAACTTTCAGTACTGAGGGAGACAGCTTGGTCTGTAAAGTGCCAGCCATGCACACATGACGTCCTGAATTCAGAGCCCATGCACCTGTGACCTTGGCAGGAGGGAGGAAGGGAGGCAGAGACAGGCAGATCCCAGGGACCCACTGGCCAGACAGTCTGACTAAAACAGTGACCTCTGGGTTCACTGAAAGACCCTGTGTGTAAGGTGGAGGAGCTGGAGAGATGCTATACCTGGCCTGGCTCCAGAGTCTTCACTCAGCCCCTATCCATCCTTCGTGTTACCTTTTCTTGCCCTTTGTGAATCTTGTCTGTGAGTTTCCCATGGATACAACTCACATGCAAAACTTGGTTTAGAGGAAAGCCGGAAAACTGATTTGCACCTGGCAGTGTATGTTCGGAAACCTTCTTCAGTTTGTTTTGAGATATGGAAATCTACTAGCTAAAGTGTAAAGATAGGAAAAAATAAAGATGCCAAGAGGCATGGGAAAGTGTTTCAGTTCACGGAGACAGAGTCCCCTACCACCACAGAAGCTAAGTTAGTTATCATGTGTCTCTAATCTTCACTTCACAGACCCATGTGAATCCACACACCCGTGGCGAGTTACACATGATAGATGGTCCATAGTAAAAGCACTTATTACTTAGCAGAGAACCAGGTTTGACTCCCAGTCATCATATGGTAGCTCATAACCATCTATCTCTCCAGTTTCAGGGATAATGATGCCCTCTTTTGACCTCTGCAAGCAACAGGCATGCATGTGATACACATGCAGACATGCAGGGGAAACACGCATGCACATACAAATAAAAACAAACCTTTATAAACACTTTAAGGTGTAGAAAGACACCCAGGCCAATCTTTGGCCTAAACTCTCTCTCTCTCTCTCTCTCTCTCTCTCTCTCACACACACACACACACACACACACACACACACACACACACAGACCATATAAACACACAACAGAAAGAGAAGAAGGAAGGCAAGGAGGACTCCTTTCCTGTCACCCTGTGAAAAGATCTGACAAAAATGCCCTCTAGGGAAGATCAAGACAGTGTTTGCAGCAAGCATTTAAACTAACCCTGAAAAACTAAAGCTGTAATAGGTTGAAAGGCATCCTGGGGGCAGGGCACTCACTTAGCAAGACAAAGACTTAAGTTTGGCCCACATCACCCCAACAAACACAAAAAAGAGGAGCTCAGTGATAGCTCAGTGAGTAAGTACCACTTGCCATGCAGGCACGGGGACCCGAGGTTGTTCTCATGTCAAAATCTGGACATTAGTGACTGTGATAACTCTGCTAGGAGAAGTAGAGATGGGCGAATTGCAGATCTCACTGATCAGTCAGTCTAGGGGTACAGGCTAGTTCCAAGTTCAAGGAGAGATCCTGTCTCAATAAAAAAAAGAAGAAGAAAGAAAAATGGAGGGAGAGAGAGAAAGGAGGGAGAAAGGGAAAGAAAAGATTAAGGAAGCAAGGAAGGAAGGAAGGAAGGAAGGAAGGAAGGAAGGAAGGAAGGAAGGAAGGAAGGGAGAGAAGAGGAGAGGAGAAAAGACGGGGAGAGAAGAAGAGAAGACATTTGTCTGAGGATAGTAGAGGAGAGGAGAGGAGAGGAGAGGAGAGGAGAGGAGAGGAGAGGAGAGGAATGGAGAGGAGAGGAGAGGAGAGACGAGACGAGACGAGAAGAGAAGAGAAGAGAAAAGAAGAGAAGAGGAAGTTTCTATGAGTTCAAGCCCAGCCTGGTCTATGGAGAGAGTTCCAGCCAACTAGAGAGATCTGTCTCAAAAACAAAAGGTGAGAGAGTAGAAAGTGATGGCTCTATTTTCATCAAAGAGTTCCAATACATCACCCAGTCTTACAACCTTAACTTCCATGACATCTATAGGATTCTTATGAACAACCTTCTCCCTGAGAAATTCTGGTGAGTCTGGGAATAGACTAGAGCACATACAGATGAGATCCACCAAACTAACACTGCCCACCTAACCTGATTTGAGGTGGTCCCCTTGCAGGATCCCAATTAGAGCTATAACACCCCAGGGGTATCCTAGCTAGAGATCAATTCATGACCTGTCTCCTGGCTGGTGTCATTAAGGCTGCCCTTAAAACACTAAACTATGAAAAAAAAAAGAGTTCGTCCAAGACATATATGAAAACTGGTCTCAATTCCCAGAGTGCCTTACCAAGGCTCTCTTACGATATGCCAGTTAGGACCTCATCACCACAGACTGAAAACAGCTCCTCATGAGCTACTTCTTTTCCCAGGGTTTCCCCAATATTAGGGTCAAACTTAGAAGTTTATAGGGGGGACTCCTAATCCACAAGCAAGAAATACTGGCACTGGTCTTCAAAAATGTACCATGGGAGAGATGATAGAGTCCCAAAACAAAATACCGCATGCTGGTTAAAGCCTTCCAGCTGCCACAGTGACTGCCTATGCTCCTTTGCCTCCCAAACTCTGGGGACTGCCTGGTCCCTGTTTCTAATGCAGTCAAGAGGGTCACTGGGCCTGCCTTAACCCTCACAAACACTCTGACTATGTTAAAAGTGTCATCAAGGGGAATACTGGACTATTGACTGTCTCTGTGTTCCTTGCAGCACAGGGACATCAGGCCCAGACTGCCCTCTGGCTGACGTAGGTCTAGGAATGGATGCCTGAAGGGACACAGGCTCTCTTTACACTATCCCTGCATCTCTGACAGGGAGCCTGGGTAGTCACCATGGTATCAGGGTTACCCATAGTCCTTCCTCTGGGATACCAGGGCTACATACTAAGTCCTGATGGAGATTCATGACCTGCCTCTATTTCTCATTTCCCTATTATCGGGGAGGGGGGGAGCAGCCTTACAAACCTCTCCAACCTCCCCCCCTACTGAATTACATCTTTAAGGGTATACCTCTTCCTCATTCTCTCTTAGTGGTACCAGCATGTCCCATTCTCTTACTGGAAAGGGACCTTCTAGCTAAAGTGGGAGCTGCTAATTTTTTCACTTTCCCCATTTGTTTGACCCCAGGTGAGCCAGTAATCCCCTTCCTCTCCAGGTCACACAAACCAACACACCATGTCCCTTACCAGTGAAAGACCCTTGGTTTCAAGGGTGTTTGGAGATACCCCCAGACTCAATAAACCAGGCCAGCGGATGCAATCAGCAAGAAGCTTCTTTATTATTTACAAGCACTTGTGGGTGACTCAGCGGCTCCTCCCGCTAGCTGAGCACTTCGAGCAAGCTCTCCAACCAGCATTTATAGGATTTTACAGGTTACATGATGGGGGAGCATAACAACAGCAATTTCATTGGTCCTTTAAATGGCAGGCTTAGGTCATCCTGGGGACAGCATTGGGGAGCATACCAATCCTACAGTTTTGATAAAGTACCCTAGGGGGCTGAATGTTTTCTCATGACCAGATGCAACCCACAGATATCCTGTTCTGGCGCCAGTTGTCTATAACAGAGACAGTGTCTGACCCAAAGGTCACATGTCTCTGTCTCCTAAAGGTTAACTCAGTTCACATCTGTCATTTATCAGGGATGGCCAGGATACCACTCTCAATTTTCAGGGGGAATCTCTGGTCTTGTAAATAAAACAGCCAGTTGTAAAATGACCTAAGCTTCCCAAACATCTGAGAAAATGGCTCACTGTGAATGAATGTTCCTTGATCTGCTGAGAAAGCTGCTGAAAGTCTGTTCTCATTCTCCTCTATATTCTTATTTTTGGAATCTATATTTTTATTTTCTTATTCTTGGACTCTTCATCAGTTTCTCAGGTAGGTCCCCAGGTCTGGGATACCCAAAACCTGTCTATAGCCAAGAGTCACCCCCCAACATCCATTTGGGTTCTGAAATAGCATCTCAACTACAGAGCACGGGCTAGCTTGGAACTCCAGATCCTCCTGTCTCAGCCTCCAGAGTGCTGGGATTGTAGACCTGCCACATCTCTTTTCATCTAGGCCCTAGGCTCTCCACTGCTATTGCTGTGGCAGTGTTTCTCTGGTACTGTTTAGGAGATGCTATGACTTCACAGGTAGAGCAGGAATGATTCATCACAGCAGTAAAAACACAGGGGGCTGACCCTGACACTCCTGGAGGAAGGCTCCACTGTAGACACATGGTACAATTATGTAAAGATGATCCTAACCTTGCCTAAAATTATCATTTCATTAACAAGTGACCATGAGAGTAGACTGCTCTGCAGCACCAGATGAATCACCCGGTCTAATAACTCTCCCACACTTACCAAGTAGTCAGTCTGTCTCACTAAGTCAGGCTTCAGACGAGGTAGGGCAGGGAAAAGCACACAGAGGTAAGGAGAACAGGACTCAAGTGAACAGCAAGGCAGGCCTGAAGCAAACAAAACAGTGGTGGCCGAGGTTACCACCTAAGTCCTATGTGCCTGGAACCATGGGAAGGGAGAAAAGTTCAGCTAATGAGGATTTCTGCAAACGAATGCACCAAAGATTAGTATCATTTTCAAAGCTGCTTTCTATCATTTCAGGCCCAGGAACAGTAGATAAATTCTTCCTCATTCCCAGAAATAATTCAAAATTTTAAAGACTATGTGTTATCATTCAGGCTCTCCATAGAAACCCGACAATAAGGATCATGCATCAAAGTTAGCCAGCAAGCTGAACATACGAGAGAGACTCAGTGGTTTCTGCCTAGAAGCCAGCAGCCTCAAGATTTAGGGAGACATGACATTTCAAACTGAGTTTGGACACATGGAAAAGCCCATTATCAACTCATTTCAAAGGTAGACCAACAGGAACAGCTCTCTCAGCCATGGAAAAGTCAGCCCTTTTGTTCTACTGGGGTCTTTAACTGATTGCTTAAGGCCCACCCACATTAGGAAGAGCAAATGCCTTTACTCAGTGGACCCATTTAAATGTTTTACTTTATTTTATTATTTTGGTTTTTCAACACAGAGTTTCTCTGTAGCTTTGGAGCCTGTACTGGAACTAGCTCTTGTAGACCAGGCTGGACTTAAACTCACAGAGATCTGCCTGCCTCTGCCTCCTGAGTGCTGGGATTAAAGGCATGAACCACCATCGCCCGTCTTAAATGTTAATTTCATCCAAAACTACTCTCACAGAAACAGCCAGAATAAATACACCATTAAATATCTGAACACTCCATCCCATACCTAGTCACACTGGTATTTAAAATAACGACTACACTAAGTTAGAACTGCAATTCAGCAAAACACTTCATTCAACACTTGCATGACCCTGATCTAGAAGGTGTATGATGCTCATAGCTAAACCATATGCAATTCCCTCCTACTGCAGGTAAGAACAATACCCATATATACCACACAGCTAGCTAGTGACATCAGGGGGTCCAGAACTTGATCTGTTTACAGCAGGAAGAGAGTGTTGTTTTCCAAAGACTTCATGAAAAGAGCAGTGCTGGGGCTGGAGAGGAGGCTCAGTGGGTGTGAGCCCTGGCTATTCGTGCAGAAGACCGCAGTTCAGTTTCCAACACCTACATGAAGACTCACAACCACCCATAACTGATCTGGCACCAGGCACTGAACAGGGTGCACAAACATAATTCTGACAGAACACTCATACACATAAAATAAAATTAAAAAATCTAAAAGAAACAAAAAGAACAGTATTCCAGAAGGCCATGGAAGGATAACAATGACAACATCATAGGGGATACATTTTTTCCTCTTAATGAAAATAGATATTTTTTCTCAAACAATATATTCAAATTAAGGTTTCCACCTCTCTCTAATCCTCCCAGTTCTTCCCTATTCCCTCCCATCCAGATCCTTTCTGCCTCTCATTAGAAAACAAACAGACTTCTAAGGCATAATAATTTTAAAGTTTGAGATAAAGCAATACTAACACATCAGAATAGGGCCAAATAAATAAACAGAAGGTATTGTAGGATATTTGTACACTGTGTGAAAATGTATTGTTGTGATTGGTGTGGTAAAATGTTGAAAGGCCAAGACCACCAGGAGAAGCATAAGCAGCATTGGGGTGGGCTGGGCCAGACCACCAGGAGGATTAGTGTGAGCAGAAACACAGCAGGCAGTGATGACAGCAGTGGCCTCCAGAAATTATCTGACCACCGGAGTCTCAGTCTTAGCCCTGCAAAGATGAGGAGGAACCACCATCAAAACCTTGGGCCTGTAGGCACCTGGAGGAATGTTCACCGAAGGCTCTCCGCTACTTATACCTGAAGAAGAAATCAACAAATCCACAGCCTCAACTACACTAATTGGAGGAAAAGGAATCTCCTAGAAACACAGGACCTACCTGTTATGATTAGAGGAAGAAATGAATAGACAACACTCAAAATCATAAGGAGTATTCCAGCACAACCAAACACCTGTGGTTCTAAAATAGCAAGACTTGAACATCCTAATGCAAATGAAGCAGGAAAAAAATCTTAAAAATAGTTTTATGGAGATGATTGAGGTCCTTAAAGAGGAAATGGAAAATTCCCTTAAAGAAATGGAGGAAAAGACAACCAAAAAAAAATGGAAGAAATCAACAAATCCCTTAAAGAAATTCAAGAAAAAACAATCAAACAGGTGAACAAAATGGTTCAAGACCTGAAAACTAAAACAGAAGCAACAAAAGACACAAACAGAGGAAAATCTGGAAATGAAAATTCTGGATAAATGATGAGGAGCTACAGATGCAAGCATAAACAACAGAATACGAGAAATAGAAGTGAGCATCTCAGACATTGAAGGTACAATAGAGATTCATCAGTCAAAGAAAATGCTAAACCCAACAAATTCTTAACACAAACTATCCAGAAAATCTTGGACACCATGAAAAGACTGAACCTAAGAATAATAGAAAATGTAGAAGGAGAAGTCTTTCAGCTCAAAGGCAAAGAAAATATACTCAACAAAATCATAGAAAAAATCTTTCCCAACCTAAACGATGTGCCTATGAAAATATAAGAAGCTTACGGAACACCAAATAGACTGAACCAAAAATGAAAGTCCCTTCACCCAATAATAAACAAAACACTGAACATATAGAATAAGGAAAGAATATTAAGACTTGCAAACAAAAAAGTCCAAGTAACATATAAAGGCAGACCTATCAGAATTACATCAGACTTCTCAGTAGAAACGATGAAAGCCAGAAGGTCTTGATCACGTGTTGTGCAGACACTAAGAGACCATGGATGCCAGCCCTGATGATTATATCCAGCAATGTTTTCAATTATCATAAACAGAGAAATAATGATATTCCATGACAAAACCAGATTTATTCAATATCTATCTATAAATCCAGTCTTACAGAAAGTACTAGAAGGAAAACTCCAACCATGGAAGTTAGATACACCCACAAAACACAGGCAATAGATAATCCCACACCAGCAAATCTTAAAGAAGAAAAACACACACAATACCACCAATAACAATAAAAACAAAAATAATAGGAATTAGCAATCACTAGTCATTAATATCCCTAAATATCAATAGATTCAATTCCCCTATAAAAAGATGCAGGCTAACAGATTGGATATGAAAACAGAATCCATCCTTCTGCTGCACACAAGAAACACATCTCAACTACAAAGACAGACATTACCTCAGAGTAAAGGGTTATGAAAAAATATTCCAACCAAATGGCCCTAAGAAACATGCTGGTGTAGCTATCCTACTATCTAAAAAAATAGACTTCAAACTAAAATTAATCAAAAGAGATGAAGACAAACATTTCATATTCGTCTCAGTAAAATACATCTACATGAAGTTTCAATTCTGAAAATTTATGCCCCAAATACAAGGGCACCCTCATTCATAAAAGAAGAATTACTAAAACTTAAATCACACATTAAGCCCCACACACTGACAGTGGGAGACTTCAACACCCCACTCCCACCACTGGACAGAACTGCCAGACACACTTAACAGAGATATAATGGATCTAACAGATGTTATGACTCAAATGGGCTTAACAGACATCTGTAAAACATTTCACTCAAACACAAAAGAATATGCTTTCTTCTCTGCACCTCATAGAACATTCTCCAAAATCTACCACATCCTCAGTAACAAAGCAAATTTGAACAGATACAAAAAATTGGAATAATCCCTGTGTCTTATTGTCTTAAAGTTAGAATTCAACAACATCATTAATTGCAGAAAGCCCACAAACTCATGGAAATTGAACAATGCTCAACTGAACCACCATGAGGTCAATAAAGAAATAAAGAAATTAAAGCCGGTTGGTGGTGGCACATGCCTTAATGCCACTCAGAAGGCAGAAGCAAGTGGATTTCTGTGAGTTCAAGGCCAGCCTGTTCTACAAGACCTAGTTCTACTACAGACTCCAAAGCTACAGAGAAACCCTGTTTAAGAACCAAAAAACAAAAACAAACAAACAAAAAGAATGATATTAAAGACGTCCTAAAATTCAATGAAAATGACCGCACAACATTCCTAAATTTATGGGATACAATGCAAGCAGTGCTAAGAGGAAAGTTCATAGCACTAAATGACTACATAAAAAAGCTAGAAAAATTCCACACTGGTGAATTAGCAAAACACATGAAAGCCCTAAAACAAAAAGAAGTAAACTCACCGAGAAGGACTCGACCACAGTAAATAATAAAATTGAGAACTGAAGTCAACAAAATAGAAACAACAAAAACAATACAAGTAATCAATGAGACAAAGGCTTGGTTCTCCAAAAAAAATCAACAAAATTGACAAAACTTTATCAAAACTGAACAAAAGGCAGAGAGAGAATATCCAAATTAACAAATCATAAATGAGAAGAGGGACATAACAACAGACACAGGGGAAATCCAGAGAATCATAAAACTGGAAAAGCAAATGGAAAATTTTCTGGATAAGTATCACATACCAAAATTAAATCAAAACCAGAGAAGCAAATTGAATAGACCTATGGGAGGCAGGAGAGATGGTTCAGTGGTTAAGAACACTGACTTCTCTTCCAGAAGTTCTTTGTTCAATTCCCAGCAACCACGTGGTGGGTCAAAACAACCTGTACTGAGATCTGGCTCCCTTTTCTGGCCTGCAGAGACACATGCAGGCATGCAGGTAGAACACCCTATACATCATGGCCAGTCAGAGGCCTATGAATAGTGACCTATAACCCCAGCACTCAGGAGGCAGAGGCAGAGGCAGAGGCAGGTGGATCTCTGTGAGTTTGAGGCCAGTCTCTTCTGCAGAGTGAGTTCCAGGGCAGGTTCCAAAGCTACAGAGAGAAACCCTGATTTGAAAACCCAAAAAAGGTAATAAATAAATAAATAGACTTATAACTGCTAAGGAAATAGAAACAGTCATCAAAAAAATCTTAACCAGTAAAATCCCAGGACCAGATGGTTTCAATGCAGAATTCTACCAGATTTTCAAAGAAGAACTAATACCAATACTCCTCAAATTGTTCCACAGAAGGAACATTGCCAAACTCTTTTTACAAGGCTACAGTTACCCTGATACCCAAACCACAAAAAGACACAACTAAGAAAGAGAATTACAGATCAGTCTCACTCATGAACATTGATGCAAAAATACTCAATAAAAGACTGGCAAACCAAATTCAAGAACACATCAGAAAAATCATCCATCATGACCAAATAAGCTTCATCCCAGAGATCCAGGGATGGTTCAACATACAAATATCTGTCAATATAATCCACCATAAAAACAACTATAAAAAACCCACAATCATCTCATTAGATGCTGAAAAGGCCTTCAACAAAATTTAACACCCGTTCATGATAGAAGTCTTGAAGAGAACAGGGATACAAGGAGCATACCTAAACATAATAAAGGCAATATACAGAAAACCAACAGCCAACATCAAACTAAATGGAGAGAAACTCAATGCAATTACACTGAATGCAGGAACAAGACAAGGTTGTCTACTATCTCCATATCTATCCAAAATACTACTTGAAGTTCTAGCTATAGCAATAAGACCACAAAAGGATATCAAGAGGACACAAATGAAGTCAGATACACTATTTGCCGATGACATGATAGCATACTTAAATGACCCCAAATATTCCACCAGGGAACTGCTACAAGTGATAAACACCTTCAGTAATGTAGCAGGATACAAGAATAACTCTTTTTTAAAAAAAATCAGTAGCCCTCCTGTACACAGATGATAAATGGGCTGAAAAAGAAATCAGAGAAACATCACTCTTTACAATAGCCACAAATAACATAAAATATCTTGGAGTAACACTAACCAAACAAGTGAAAGACCTGTATGACAAGAACTTTAAATCTTTGAAGATAGAAAGCAAAGACATCAGAAAATGGAAGGATCTCTCATAATCTTGGATAGATAGGATTAACAAAGTAAAAATGGCAATCTTACCAAAAGCAATCTACATATATAATGCTATACCCATCAAAATCCCTGTAAATTTTTTCACAGACTTCAAAAGAACAATACTCAACTTCATATGGAAAGTCAATAAACCCAGGATAGCCAATACAATTCCTGTACAATAAAGGAACTTGTGGAGACATCACCATCCCTGACTTCAAACTCTACTATAGTGCTACATTAATGAAAACAGCTTGGTACTGGCATAAAAACAGACAAGAGGAGCAATGGGATCAAGTCAAAGACCCAGATATTAATCCACACACCTTTGAACACCTGACTTTTACAAAGAATCTAAAATTATAAAATGGAAAAAAGAAAGCATCTTCAACAAATGGTGCTGGCAAAACTGAATGTCGACATATAGAAGATCGCAAATAGATCCATATCTATCATCGTGCACAAAACTCAAGTCCAAATGGATCAAAGACCTCAACTTAAAACCAATCACACTGAACCTCATAGAAGAGAAAGTGGGAGTACCCTTGAACACATTAGCACAGGAGACCACTTCCTAAATATAACACCAGTAACAATGACACTATAAGCAACAATTAATATATGGTATCTCCTGAAACTGTGAAGCTTCTGTAAAGTAAAAGACACAGTCAATAAGACAATATGGCAGCCTATAGAATGGAAAACGATCTTCACCAACCCCACACCGGACAGAACTCAAGAAGCTAATCTTCAAAATAACAAATAATCCATCAAAAAAAAATAGGGTATAGACCTAAACAGAGAACTCTTAATAGAGGAATCTCAAATGACCAAAAGACACTTAAGAAAATGTTCAACATCCTTAGTGATCAAAGGAATGCAAATCAAAACAACTCTGAGATACCATGTCTTATACCTGTCAGAATGACCAAGATCAAAAACACTGATGACAGCTTATGCTGTAGAAGATGTAGAGTAAGTGGAACACTCCTCCATTGCTGGTGGGAGTGCAAACTTGTACAACTGCTTTGGAAATCAGTATGGTGAGTTCTCAGAAAATTAGAAATACATCTATCTACCTCAAGACCCAGCAATATCATTTTTGGGCATATACTCAAAGGATACTCAATCATACCACAAGGACATTTGCTCAGCTATGTTCATAATAGCATTATTCATAATAGTCGGAACCTGGAAACAACCTAGATGCCCTTCAACCAATGAATGGATAAGAAAAATGTGGTATGTTTACACAATGGAGTACTATAATGACATCTTGAAATTTGTAGGCAAATAGACTGGACTAGAAAAAAACAATATTGAGTGAGGTAACCATGACTCAGAAGGACAAATATAATATGTACTCACTCATAAGCAGACATTAGACATAAAGCAAAAGATAACTAGCCTACAGTTCACAACCCCGGAAAACCAAGATAATAAAGAGGATCCTACGAGAGACATACATGGATTCACTTAGAAAGGAGAAAAAGACATGATGTTCTGAGTAAATGGGGAGTGTAGGGTTAAGGAGGGGGTTGATGAAATGGAAGAGGTGGGGGGGAGAAGGGGAGTGGGAATATTGTATAGCACACTCGGGATCCCACAAAAACACTACACTGGGAAGCCACAATATATACCTAAAGGACCTGCTTCCCTGGCCAGAATCAAAAATGACATTCCTAAAGAAGAAAGAAATATTTCTTAAAATACAGAAAACAGTAAATTATCTTTTCTAAGTATAGATTAGAGTGTGGTAGTAGGAATGAGAGCCATTCCTACAGTAAAAGGTGACAGAGGGAATCCTGCTCACATCCGAGGTTGATGGTTTCCGTTGTTCTCAGCAGATGCCACTTAGAGTCTTAATCACAAAGGCAGCAATGAGCTACCAGGATGAGCTAAAAATGGGAGATACTGTGATAATTCAAGAGACTAGGGGTGGAAATTTAAGACATTGAATTATGAAAGCACCAAAGTTTGAAGAATAATTTTGTATCTTTATTAAAAAGTGTCTTTCTAGTTGTGAGTCTTAGCTTTAGTGGCTAAACCACTCTCCAGACATGCTGGACTGTTTTGAAAAAGCCAAAGTCCCCCACACATTAGGGAACTATTTTAACACTTTGAACACTTTATTGAGAAAACTGGAGAGATGACTCAGTGGCTGACAGCACTTGCTAATCTTGCAGAGAACCTGAATTTAGTATCCAGGACTAAGCCTGTAGCTCCAGGGTACCCAATATTTTCCTGCCTCCTGGAACATTTGCACTCACCTATACAAAGTAGACATATTATTAAAAATTAATAATAAATCTTATTTTAACATATACTGAGAAAAATGGGATTGGTTTTTTAAAAGTTTGAGGCAGGCTATAGAGTTCTTTGGGCATATGCTCCAAATTGGTATAGCTGAGCCTTATGGTAAATCTATTTTAAGTTTCTGGAAACACCACACTGGTTTCCATAGTATATTTACATTCCATCAGAATTCCACATCCTCACCAGTTTTTGCTGTCCTTTGTTTTCATGTTGATGTCCATGCTGACTTGGGTGAGATAAATCTCAAAATAATGTTAATTTGCATTTCCCTGATGGCTGAGGATGTTTTATACATTGGCTCTTTACATTTCTTCTTTTGAGAACTATTTGTTCAGTTTAATTAAACTTTTACCAATAAGCAGTTGAAGGGGGAAATAATGTTGATTTTTGCAGTTTTTTCATCTATCACAGATATTAATTCTTTCTCTGAAGTATTCTACTGCAGAGATACTTGTATATCTGATGGGGAACTTCCTTCAGTCAATGGCCTTTGAGAAGCTGGACCAGGTTGGGTGTTGCCTTGGGTACCAAAAATGCACAGATATAACTGCTAGCTCTTTCTCTCTTCCTGCAAGCCACAAATAGATGTTGAATTCCATTCCTGCTCCCCATTGTGATTTGTGAGTCCCCCTTTAATAAAGAACCCCTTATTATACCCTATTTGTAATTCAAGTGGGATTCCTTTATTTGCGTTTCCCCCTTTTGATGCATTTCCCTTCATCTGGTACTCATAATGTGGGTACAAACCCACATATACTGGGACCAGCTTCACGATGCTCCCATGATAGCCTGGACAAGCTTACCACAACTGCCTCTCCAGACAGCACCTAGACAGCACCCAGTAGAAAATAGGATAGCACTTAACTGGACTTAATTTGTTAAACAAAACATACTTGTCAGTATATAAGCAGGAACCAATGCACACACACTGATCACAACTCTCTGCCATGTGGCTGCAACCGCAACACCTGCTGGCCAATAAAGATTACTGTTACGGGAGGTCCTCCCACTCCTCCAGCCTATCGCCGCTGAGATACCAGCCCCTTGGGGTGTGGTCTCTCTCCCTTTAAAAAAGCGGCCACTTCCCTCTCCTCGCTCTCTTCACTTCCTGCTCCGCCGGTGACTTGACTTCCTTCCTGGTTACACAGAGGGCTGACAGTGATCTGTAAGTTTTTTCCCCTTTAAATAAATATCACCCTATTAATCATAATCCCAAATTGGTGTGGCATTGTTTGTGACTTACGCCTTCATTTGGCGCCCAACGTGGGGCTCGAACCCACGACCCTGGGATTATTAGAGATGGGTTGATCGGGATGTGAGAATTAGCCTAGAAGAGGCTAGATAGGAATGGGCCAGAGCAGTGTTTAAATGAATACAGTGTCTGTGTAATTATTTCGGGGCATAAGCTAGCCGAGCCAGGCGGCTTGGGTGTTGGGGAGGCAGCCCCGCCGCCGCGCCCCTATTAATACAGATTACCACACTTATTCACTGAAATTTTCTAAAGAAGGTAAGAGAATTGATAAATTTGAAAGTTATATGATGACTGACAATATTACTATTTTTATTTAATAACTATTTTACTTACACTAGGATGGTATTCTAAAAGGCTTATATGATTTTCCTTATACATCTATTTATTTGATTTTGTGGATTAGCTTTGTTTTTTATATTATATCCTTATGAAAATGGTTTGATAACAGAGCCAAGAATGAAGCACTTTTGGAAATGATACAGTCTTTACAGACTAATAATGAACAGATTGCTCAAAAAAATAATAGCATTGTTAACATTATTTTAACAAAAAATTAAATCCATGTCAAAGGGCACTGATAAATTAATTATCTGGAATAATTCATACTGTTGAATTTAACAACCAGAAACTGTTAAAAGTTATGATAAGTTAACAGTTACGGTATCTCTCCAGAAATGCAGTATGC
Organism: Microtus pennsylvanicus; assembly: GCF_037038515.1. Lineage (NCBI taxonomy): Eukaryota > Metazoa > Chordata > Mammalia > Rodentia > Cricetidae > Microtus > Microtus pennsylvanicus. Next base: position 138,622,909 of record NC_134579.1, on the reverse strand, counting down.
ACACCATCGAAACAAGATCAAAGGAAGAGACATTATCTTTACTGAACAAATTTCATAACTTGAATCAAATGTGTAGAATAAGAACCAGAAGCTAAATGAATCAATGAGGGAACTAGAACAATACACAAAACAGGTGATTCGGACTTTACAAAAAGGCAGTGAAAAGATTTGAAATGATTGAGGAAATTATTGGAACTGATGAGCAGGGAGAGAAGGTACAAGAACAGGATTTTGCCTAGCCAGTACAGGTCAAAGTCAGGGATGACTTAAGCAGAATTTTAACTGCGTATTCAGTAATATCCTCTGAGATGTCATCTGGTACTAAATGCCCTAATGTAGTCGAAAAATGTAAATAGCAACCAATAGGTATGAACAATCTAAAAGAAATTAAGCAAGCAATAGTATCATTTGGCTTGCATTCACCATTTGTTAGGGAATTGATGCAAACATGAACATCAAGTAATAAGGCTAGCCCACATGATTGGCTTCAATTAGTCTCAGCAGTCCTCAAAGATAGACCCCAGCTGCTATGGAAGGACTATTGGTGAAAAGAGGCAAAAATTTTAGAAGAACATGGAAAAGAAAAAGGAGTTGAGGCTTCCCAAGATGAAATTCATAGACAGGACTACTCAGGTTCCCAAAGATCAAATTCCTAGACAGGACTACTCAGACCACAGGGTCAGGCTCTACATGATGAACACACCTTGTCCCTATGCCACACAGCAGCTTTAAATGTTTGGAACAGGATTCAAGAATTGGGAAAAAGAATTGAATCATATACCAGTGTTAAACATGGCCAGAGAGAACTCTTTAGTACCTTTTTATGAAGTATAACTGAGGTTGTGCAAGTAGGATCCAAAAACTAGATGAGTACTTATTGAATCTCTGGCTTTTGAAAATGCCATCTTAGAATGCAAAGAAGACATTTGGGCCTTTAAAGGTCAGATCAGCACCAATGGATGAATGGATCCAGCATACAATGAATGTTGAAACTTTTGACTAAAATACTAAGGCTTGGGTAGAAGAAACAATTTCCAATGGTATGAGAAGACACCAAAATAGAAAATGTTTAAATTGTGGTAGAATAGGAGAGCTGATATGGAATTGTAGGCAAGGAATTCCTAGAAATAATGCCTCCTCTGGGAATGGCAAAAATAGAAGGACTCAATCATCTGGATTATGTAGGAGATGTGCCAAAAGTCAACATTGGACCAATGAATGCAGATCAAAAAAAGACAGATAAGTCAACCTGATATCATTGGGAAACTCCTTGTGGGGCCTCTCACAGGCCCCCAAGTCAAACATGCTCCAGTCATTACCAGTTACTATGGAGAACATGTCTCACCAGGAAAATTCGAAAATCCAATGCCTCTATTTAAAAAAAAACATATGTTCTGGATGATGGAATAGATGTGGAGGATGAATTAAAAAGTCCAGTAGGAAATAGGAAATGTATATTTTGGCAGACTTCAATAAATGATCAAAAACAAAGCTAAGAGTGTGTACAAATGACATTGTAATTGAGGGAATACTGAACACAGGTACAGATGTGACTATCATTACTTCAGAATCTAAGCAGCTGAATTGCCTTCCTCAAGAGGTATATGTTCAATTCCTAGGAATTGGAACCCTATCTCAAGTAAAACAAAGCATGAGATGAGTTTAATGCACTGGGCCGGAAGAACAGAGAGTAAGACTGAGGCCATATATATCTAATATTGCAGTGAATTTATGGGGTCCTGACCTCCTACAGCTATGGAATAGTCAGATTAACATTCATACAGTCCCAAAACCTCATGTGTCTGGAAAGGATATTATATGTTACTATAAATAAAGGTCACAAGCCATTCAGGAAAAACACAAAGCAATTAGCAAACCTTCAGAGGAACTAATGGCCCTACCTTTAAAATGGTTAACTGAAGAATCAATATGGGTTAAATAATAGCTTTTAACAGAAGACAAACTGCAGGCTTTTGAACAGCTAATACAGGAGCAAGTAGATGCTCACCATATTGAAGAATCAACCAGCCCTTGGAATTCTTCTGTATTTTTGTTAAAAAGAAATCTGGAAAATGGAGAATGTCTATGGGCTCACTACAATCGGGAATTCCTTTGCCTTCTCTATTACCTAAAGGGTGGCCTCATATACTTATTGATTTAAAAGATTGCTTCTTCATTATATCTTTACAAGAAAAGGACAAAGAAAAATTTGCCTCCACGGTGCCTACTTATAATAATTCTTGGCCTACTAGGAGATATCAGTGGACTGTCCTCTAACAGGGAATGCTCAACAGCCTCAGCCTGTGCCAATACTTTGTCAGTCAGCCATTGGAAATAAAAAATAAACAATTTCCTAAACCTATAATTTACTACTACATGGATGATACTTTGCTATCTGATTCAATTGCAGACACCTTAGAAAGAATGTTTGAAGAAGTAAAGAATGTTTTGCCTCAATGGGGATTATGAATTACTACTGAAAAAGTCCAAAGACTCCTCTTTATTACCGAGGTTATAAAATAGGCCTATAGAAAGTTAGAATAAAAAAGACACAAATTATGAGAGACTGATTGCAGACTCTTAATGACTTTCAAAGATTGTTAGGAGACATTTCCAGTCTGTGACCAGCTATTGGGATAATACCTGACCTAATGCATTTAAATAGAGCCTTGGATGGTGAAAAAGACTTAAATAGTCCCAGGGAATTAACAGCTGATGCTGAGAAATAAGTAACTGTAGCTGAAGAGAAATTGCAGGAGGCACATGTGGATTGGGTGAATCCAAATATTAATTGTATTTTAGTCATATTGTCTTCCAGAATTTCCCCTACAGGAATTTTAATGCAGAGGGAAAATACTATCTTAGGATGGATCTTATTACCACATAAACCAAGTAGAAAATTAAAAACTTGTGTGTAAAAGGTCTCTGAATTAATTATAAAAGGAAAATTGAGACTATGTCAACTAGCAGGAATAGACCCAGCAGAAATTATAATGCCTTTTACTACTGTAAAAATAATGGGAAGATAATAAACCCTGGCAAAGAAATTTTGCTAATTCCTTAGGAGAGATAAAAAGAATTATCTTGGAAGTGATAGAATTAACCTTGTAAAGAGAACTGTTTAGATTTTTCTCAAAATTGTATGTGATGGACAAATAACTGGAGTCTGTACATTTTATGTTGATGTAAATGAATCAGAAAAGAAGGTTACAAATCAGAAGATTTAAGTAAGGCAGAAGAAAGTTTTTATAATTCTATCCAAAAGGCAGAGTTATATGCTATTCTCATGCTACTAAGGGATTTTAAAGAACCTCTCAATATAGTTACTGATTTACAATATGCAGAAAGAGTTGTCTTACATATTGAAGCTGCTGAATTTATACCAAATGATAAAGATTTGACTTCATTACACATTCATGTTCAAGATATAATGAGGAATAGATTTTGTCTACATAACACACATCCAATCCCATACGGGTCTGCCAGGTACTCTAGCACAAGGTAATGCATAAATTCATTGATTGTTGATTGTAAATGTGCTGAAGACCTCAGACTTTCATAAAAAAAATCACGTCAATAGTTAAAGTCTAAAGAAAGAGTTTTCTATTACATTCAACAAGCTATAAAGATTATAAGGATATGTCCTACTTGCTCTTTCTAAGACCAAATACTGTTACCAACAGGGAGCAACTCAAAGGATACTCAGAAGAATTAAATCTGGCAGATGGATTTAACAGAATTTGGAAAGTTAAGATATGTACACCACACCATTGATACTTATGAAGGTTTTCAATGGGCACCTGCCTTGAGCTCAGAAAGACAGATTCAGTAATAATACATTTATTAGAAATTATGGCCATCATGGGTTTAACTGCACAAATAAAGACAGATAATGGTCCAGAATATGTCTCTAAGAAACTGAAACAATTTTCTTGCTTATTATAATATAAAGCATATTCACGTATATGAAATAATCCTACAGGTCAGGCAGTTATATACAGATTATATCAAATTATAAAAGATATGTTAAACAAACAGAAATGGATGGAAAATAAACAGAAATAAATTGCATAATACTTTACTAACCTTGAATTTTTAATGCTAATGAGAAAGGAACAACAGCAGCAGAGAGACAATAAATAATATAAAAACAATTTCTGAATTGAATCAGCTGATATAGTTCAAGGATGTGTTGACCTCACAATGGAAACCAGGAGATGTGGCTACATTGTGGAAGGGGTTTTGCTCTTGTTTCCACAGGAGAAGAAAAGCAATGGATACCATTAAAATTAATAAAGATTCACTTTGAAAAGCAGAAAACCCATGAGAAAAAAAAATGACGGCTCATCCACAGAGATGACAATCATAATAGGTGGTAAGAAAAACTCATATGGGTGGGGAAAGATTCAGTTCTTGCCTTTTCAGAAAATTACTCATCTTGAAAAAGTCAAGAGACCTGGATGTTTGTATGCCAAAAGAGGAAAAGATAACTATCCAGAAAGGATCGCCAAACAAAGAGGGATTTGACTTATGAGGACGGGTCATCTGTAGGGTAAAATTTCATTCTCTATGCATATATATTTATGTCTACTGCTCATTAGAATAATAGACTCACTTAATAAACAAAGCTGGCTTTGTAGTTGGACAATGGTTATCTTTCTCTAAATCCATGCATGTTGTTAAAAGAAAAATTCAGAGTTTTTGTCTCATGTCAAGAGACATCTGCTAAGGAACAGAAAAACAACAATCTTAGGAAAAATTTTACTTTTATCCATACCTATTTTGTATAATTTGTATCTTTCATTGAATATATGTCTATATGAATAATGTTTAAGTTTTCCACAATGAACAATAAATTTTTCTGCAGTAATCTTTGAAGTTTCCAGGAAGAAGATGGGGCCTCACAACAATGACTCCAGCTGGTTGATATGATGTCATAATGTTGATAGCACTACTTTAAGACCAGTTTTGGGTAACAGTTGCTCAAGATGGTTCCAAATTGGTTAGCTGAAATAGTGCACTGTTACGGGAGGTCCTCCCACTCCTCCAGCCTATCGCCGCTGAGATACCAGCCCCTTGGGGCGTGGTCTCTCTCCCTTTAAAAAAGCAGCCACTTCCCTCTCCTCGCTCTCTTCACTTCCTGCTCCGCCGGTGACTTGACTTCCTTCCTGGTTACGCAGAGGGCTGACAGTGATCTGTAAGTTTTTTCCCCTTTAAATAAATACCACCCTATTAATCATAATTCCAAACTGGTGTGGCATTGTTTATGACTTATGTCTTCAATTGGCACCCAACGTTTGGTTTTAGAACCTCTCCTTTCCCCGCTCGGCTGCCGGCCACGGCTTGGCGGGAGCCCTCCCTTCCTCAGCCGCCGCCTGTGCCTTGCAGCTGCGGCCTTGGCCTCCCCACGTGGGATTTAAACTCCACAGGCCAGCGTAGTCTCTGCCCGCCTGGTTTGCTCTTTTCTGAGTCGTTTTTAAATCTCCCTTGCAAGCACAGCTCTTAAGTGGCACGAACCAGAGCACACGGTTGCTGAAAGCTGCAACCCCTCAGGGTGACTCTGTCACATGGAGGCATAAGCGGCTTCCAGGTTGCTCTTCTCTACCCCTGGATTCTGGTTTCTGGTTCCATCTCTGGAATTGATTTAATTACATTTACTTTGTTGAGCAACTTACATTTTCCAGTTTTTAACAAATACTAGGCGGACTCTGAAACAGGACCCTGTTTTCGTCAAGACTTGGCAACAGCGCCACCTGCTGGATAATAGGTAATATGGCAGTTCTCGTTTCCAACGCGAATTTTACTGTTCTGGTTATCAATACAATGGGTTATATCATGCAAGGTTTATATGACTATGGGGATAACTTAATTTACTGGTTACTAGGTTTCAGTATTCTTTTGCATATTCTATCATTTAGGAAGATCATGGCACTCCTAAGAACCATACAATCTTTACTAGAAACTCATGCAGGTCAGGAGATTCAGGATTCAAAAGAGACAATAATAAAGACAATAATAAAAAGACTTTAAATGATTGAAGAAATGATTGGAGCTGGTGAACAGAGTAATAAGGCACAAGGACAGGATACAATGCCAACACCAGCTATTAGAACTGGCTTACCAAAGGTTTTAGCAGCATACCCTATACTTAATTCTGACAAAGCGTCAACTTCTAAAGGCTCAAAGGGAGTCAGAGAAGCTAGATGGACGCCAATAGCAATGAATGATCTAAAAGAAATTAAGCAAGCTATTGTTAATTTTGGCTTGCACTCTGCATACGTAAAGGAAATGATAAGGACTTGGGCTTCTAATGCTAGAGCTACCCCCCATGATTTCCATCAGTTAGTGTCTGCAGTTTTAGATGATGGACCTTCCTTGATGTTTGGAATCTATTTCAGAGAAGAATCCAAACATATGGAACAGCAAGGAAGAGCAAAAGGTATTGAGGTTTCCCAAGATCAAATTCTTGGTGCAGGAGAATATGCTGATCCACAGGTCCAAGCTCTTTATGACTATGAAGTACTGTGTCTATGTCACCAAGCAGCTTTAAATGCTTGGAATATGATACAAGATCCAGCAAAAAGGGTTGAATCATATACCAGAATTAGGCAGGGACAGAGAGAACCCTTCATTGACTTTTTGCAAAGATTAATTAAGGCTCTGGACATAGGGGTAACAGACCCAGAAGCTAGACGAATACTTCTTGAATCTCTAGCTTTTGAGAATGCAAACATAGAATGCAAAAAGATAATTGGGCCTTTAAAGTCTAGATCAGCACCTATGGATGAATGGATTCAGCATACGATGAATGTTGAGACGTTTAGCTATAACGATGAATCTTGGGTAGGAGAAGCGATTTCCACAGCAATGAGGAGACATCAAACTGCCAGGTGTTTTAATTGTGGTAAATTAGGACATCTGAAAAGGGATTGCAGGCACAGAATTTCTAGGAATATTATCTCCTCTGGGAATGACAAAAATAGGAGACCTAGGCCTTCAGGTATATGTAGGAGATGCGGTAAAGGCCGACATTGGTCCAATGAATGCAGGTCAACAACAGACAAACAAGGCAACCCGATACCGTCGGGAAACTCCTTGGGGGGCCTCTCGCAGGCCGCCAAGCCAACAGTGGCCCAGTCATTCCCAGTCACAGTGGAGAACTTGCCTCACCAAGAAAATTAAAAGCTCCAATTTCTGCTGTAAAAAGTAATACTGGTCTAAATGATGAAATCCATGTGGAGGATGAGTCAAAAAACCCAGTTGGACAGAGTAAACGTATATTTTGGCAGACTTCTATTAATGATCAAAGACCAAAGCTAAGAATCTGTATAAATGGCACTTTTATTGAAGGCTTATTAGACACAGGTGCGGATGTAAGTATCATTACCCCAGAATCTTGGCATACGAATTGGCCTCTTCAAGAGGTAGATGTTCAATTCCTGGGAATTGGAACCCTATCTCGTGTAAAACAAAGCACAAGATGGGTTGAATGCATAGGGCCCGAAGGGCAAATAGGAAGACTAAGGCCATATATAGCCAATATTGCCATAAATTTATGGGGCCGTGACCTGCTACAGCAATGGAATACCCAGATTAACATTCCTGTAGTTCCAGGAACTCATAATTCTGGGAAGTATATGATGAGGTATTATGGAAAAAGGTCACCAGCCATTCAGGCTGTACAAGAACATACAGCAAATACCAAACCTTTAGAGGTACCAACAGCCCTACCTTTAAAATGGCTAACTGAGAAGCCAATATGGATCAAACAGTGGCCTCTAGCTGAAGATAAACTACAGGCATTGGAACAGCTGGTGCAGGAGCAACTAGATGCTCACAACATTGAAGAATCAACCAGCCCTTGGAATTCTCCTGTGTTTGTTGTAAAAAAGAAATCTGGTAAATGGAGAATGGTGACAGATCTAAGAGCTGTCAACAAAGTAATTCAACCTATGGGCTCACTACAATCTGGAATTCCTTTGCCTTCTCTGTTACCAAAAGGATGGCCTCTTATAGATATTGATTTGAAAGATTGTTTTTTCACTATACCGTTACAAGAAAAGGATAGAGAAAAATTTGCCTTCACAGTGCCTACTTATAATAATTCTCAGCCCAATAGGAGATATCAATGGACTGTCCTCCCACAGGGTATGCTCAATAGTCCTACACTGTTCCAATATTTTGTAAGTAAGCCATTGGAAATAATTCGTAAACAATTCCCCAAGACCATTATTTATCATTACATGGATGACATCTTGTTATCTGATTCAAATAAAGATACTTTAGAAAGGATGTTTGAAGAAGTAAAGAAAGTCTTGCCTAGGTGGGGATTACAAATTGCCCCTGAAAAGATTCAAAGAGGAAATTCTATTAATTACCTAGGTTACAGAATAGGGTTAGAGAAAATTAAAATGCAAAAGGCACAAATTAGGAGAGACCGGTTAAAGACTCTTAATGACTTCCAAAGATTGTTAGGAGACATTTCCAGTCTACAACCAGCTGTTGGGATAACACCTGATCTAATAGTCCATTTAAACAAAACCTTAGATGGTGATAAAGATTTGAATAGTCCAAGAAAACTGACAGCTGAAGCAGAAAAGGAACTGACAATGATTGAGGAAAAATTACAGGAGGCACATGTGGATAGGGTGAACCCAAATCTTAGTTGCATCCTAGTCATATTGCCTTCCAGAATTTCTCCTACAGGGATTCTAATGCAGAGGAAAGATATTATTTTAGAGTGGATATTTATACCTAATAAACCAAGTAAAAAATTAAAAACTTATGTGGAAAAAGTCTCTGAATTAATTATAAAAGGTAAGCTGAGACTTCGTCAACTAGCAGATATAGACCCAGCAGAAATTATAGTGCCTTTTACTACTGAAGAAATAAAAATGTTATGGGAAGACAATGAACCGTGGCAAAGAGCTTGTGCTAATTTTTTGGGAGAAATTAATAGCAACTATCCCAAAAGTGGTAGACTTAACCTCATAAAAAGAACTTCTTGGATTCTTCCTAGAATTGTACGTGATGCTCCAATAACTGGAGCCCGCACGTTCTATACTGATGCAAATAAATCAGGGAAAGCAGGTTACAAGTCAGATGAATTGAGTAAGGTGGAACAAAGCCCTTATAATTCTGTCCAGAAGGCAGAATTATATGCCATTCTTATGGTGCTAAGGGATTTTAAAGAACCTCTTAATATAGTTACAGATTCACAATATGCAGAAAGAGTTATCTTGCATATTGAAACCGCTGAATTTATACCAGATGACACAGAGTTGACTTCATTGTTTATCCAAGTACAAGACATAATCAGGAACAGGCTTTGTCCGATGTACATAACACACATCCGTTCCCATACAGGTCTGCCTGGTCCTCTAGCCCAAGGCAACACTGAGATTGATCAATTATTGATTGGAAGTGTGTTGCAGGCCTCAGAATTTCATAAGAAGCATCATGTCAATAGTAAAGGCCTAAAGAAAGAATTTTCCATTACTTGGCAACAAGCTAAGGACATTATAAAGAGATGTCCTACTTGTTCTTTCTATAATCAAACACCGTTGCCTGCAGGGAGTAACCCAAAGGGCACTAAGAGAAATGAAATCTGGCAGATGGATGTGTTCCACTTTATAGAATTTGGTAAATTAAAATATGTACACCACACCATAGACACGTATTCAGGTTTTCAATGGGCTACTGCCCTGAGCTCAGAAAAGGCTGATTCAGTAATCACACATTTATTGGAAGTTATGGCCATCATGGGTATACCTGCTCAAATAAAGACAGATAATGGTCCAGCATATGTATCTAAGAAAATGAAATGCTTTTTTGATTATTATAATATAAAACACATTACAGGTATAACAAATAATCCTACAGGTCAGGCAGTTATAGAAAGATCAAATCGTACTATAAAGGATATGCTGAACAAACAGAAAGGGACCGAAAATACCCCCAGAAATAGATTACATAATGCTTTATTAACCTTGAATTTTCTTAACGCTAATGAGAAAGGAACGACAGCAGCAGAAAGACATTGGATAATGGAAAAGTCTGCTGAACTAAATCAACCGATTTATTTCAAAGATGTGCTGACCTCTCAGTGGAAGCCAGGAGATGTGCTATGTTGGGGAAGGGGTTTTGCTCTTGTTTCCACAGGAGAAGAAAAATTGTGGATACCATCAAAATTAATAAAGTTTCGATTTGAAGAGGAGAAACCTCTTGGAAAGGAGAAATGACAACTCATCCACAATGATGATATTCATACAGGTGGTAAGAAAAACATATAGAATGGGGGCAGGGTTCTGTTCTTATCTCCACAGGAAAACACTCATCTTTGAGAAATGCAAGGGACCCTGGATGTTTGGATACTGACAGATGGAAAAATACCTGCCCGATAGGAAATATCAAGAAAACTGAATGGGTTGTGTAAGTAATATTAAACCATATTTCTAAATTTATAAAGCTGGTTTTGAAGTTGGACTCTGGCTCAGTCCCTCTCCAATTCCAAGCCTGTTAGTAAGAGAAAAACCCAGAGTTTCTGGAGTTTCTGTCTCATGTCAAGAGCCATGATGTGGGACAGAAAGAAATATGAGTTTAGAAAACATCTTTGCTTTTCTTCATATCTATCATACTTTTCATTGAATATATCTATCATGTCTTTCATTGAATATATATATGTCTATATGATTAATGCTTAAGTTTTTCATAATGAACAATGAGTTTTTCCTGAAGTGACATTTGAAGTTTCCAGGAAGAAGATGGGGCCCCATAACAACAACTCCACCTGGTTGATATGACGTCATGATACTGATAGCGCTACAACAAGACCTGCTTTGGGTACCAGCTGCACAAGGCAGTTCCAACTTGGTTAGCTGAAATGGTGCACATCTTGTACAACATTTTGGCCAGACCTGCACAAAATACTCACAGACTATTGGCAATTTTAAAAGACATTGATCTTGAAATTTAACCATCATTTTACTTTCACAGAATCCCCCAGAAAGAACGTCGCCCCCATGACAGCTGGAAGTAATTCTAGAGGACGACGTCCCCTCTCCCAGTAAAGTTTGCCCTTGGGTTTAGGGACATCATTTAGGGGTTGATTATAATTAGTATATGATTGAGGGTTGGGGGAGGAATTTTATAAGCTCAGGGATCATTTTGAAAAAAAAAGAGGGATGATGGGATAATAGATTTGTAATTGTAAGTTACTGTTTTTAGACAAATATATCGGTATAGATTCTTGTATATTGATACAAAGTTAAATTATATTGACTATTGTATGCATGCATGTTTCTACCTTGTTTAAAACATTTTTATGTATTGACATATATTGTATTGTATATATTTACCATATTGCTGTGTACATTTCTACCTCTGATTAAGATACTTATATAATGATTGTGTATTGATATATATTTACCTACTGCAATGTATATTTGTACATTGTTTATATTTGGAGGTCATTGTCCTCATTTGTTTCACAGTTGTTTATTGTCTTAATCTTTAAGTTAGATAGATATTGAGAATTATATAGACTAATAGTCATCTAAGTTTGTCATTTATAATTAGACTAATCAGGTTCTTTAGATATATAGAGATTATACTCAGTATAGATAGATAATCTTCAACTTCTTCAAAGAGCTGTAGAAAATGGCCTTTAATCTAACTCAGAGTTTTGTGGTAGTGAGACACAATTGCTCCTGGCAACACCACTCTATTCCCGAGAGAATGTTGAGCACCAAAGACACTCCACCTGGAGCCTTTCTTTTTGTCAGAACTGGCCTTTGGGCAAAGAAATGCCCGTACCTCAACCACCGACAAAGATACAGAGCATGCATCAATGGATAAAACAGGACTGTCTTATCCTGCCAAGACAGGGTAAGATAGTTTTGAAAAGTTGCTTGCCTTTGAAAATGGTGTGTCAGTTATGTTAGGCCTTAGCCAAAGTTGGTTGCTTCAATGCTGCTAATGTGACTTTGGGTGATTGCCTACGAAGCTAGTTGTCTCTGTGATTTGTTGCATGTTTTGGAAGTTGTTTTATTGAACTTCCTAATTAACCAGGTAACATTATTTCCCTTCTCAGATCTTTGATGGGGTTGAAGACTATATAGATGTAGTTACTTTTTTCTCATGACTTGGCCAAGTTATTTATTATACAAGACCTAAGCTAGTTAGAATAGGATATTTGTACTTATTGTATATAATTTCATAGTAGGTTTAGAACTCTCTTATTTAAACAAAAGGGGGAGGTGTTACGGGAGGTCCTCCCACTCCTCCAGCCTATCACCACTGAGATACCAGCCCCTTCGGGCGTGGTCTCTCTCCCTTTAAAAAAGCAGCCACTTCCCTCTCCTCTCTCTCTTCACTTCCTGCTCCGCCTGTGACTTGACTTCCTTCCTGGTTACGCAGAGGGCTGACAGTGATCTGTAAGTTTTTTCCCCTTTAAATAAATACCACCGTATTAATCATAATTCCAAACTGGTGTGGCATTCCTTCTTACAGTGTTCTGGCCAGGAAACTAGGAGAGTATTAGGGGGGGAAAGCTTTAAGGAAAGTGGATGGGAGGCCAAAATATGCTATGAAAGGAGAGCAAAGCATGGCGGCATTGCCTTTAATCTCAGCAAAGAGGCATAAGAGGCAGGGGAATCTCTGTGAGTTTGAACCTAGCCTGGTCTACATAATATGAGCCTATCATTTTAAAAGGATATGAAAGTCAAAGCAGGAATAAGGAGAAAAGTACTTGGGGGACAAGCTTGTAAGGAGGCAGGAGTGGAGGAGGAGGTGGGTAGCAGATGCACTGAATGCAAACATTTATCTTGTCTCTGTTTTCTCAATGCTGCATTTACATAACTTCCACAGTGTACTCAATATCACAAATTTAAAAATGAAAACGGAAGTCTGTCACTGCCTGAAAAATCTTAGACTGGGCTTGATGGCCCAAAACTTTGAAATTGTTAAGAAAAACATTGGCAAAACACCCCAAGATACAGCATGGGAATGTGGTTGCTAAAAAAGATTCCAATAACAAAAACTTCACAAAAATTAGGCCTGTGAGGTGACTCAGTGGGAAAGGTGCCTGCTGCCAACCCTGACAATCTGGTTTCACTCCCTGAAACCCTCATGGTTCAGACTGTCCTTGGCCTCCAGAAGTGTGCCATGGCACTCATGTAGCCATGTAAATATATAGATGCACAAATAAATAAAATCTGATAGAAATTTAAAACTAAACATTATCTTATAAATATGGAGCTGGAGCTGGAACAGTGGTGGTGCACACATTTAATCCCAGCACTCAAGAAGCAGAGATAGGAGGATCTCTGTGAATTCAAGGCCAGTCTGGTCCAAGACAGGCTCCAAAGCTACACAGAGAAAATCTCTCTCAGAAAAAAAACTGGAGCTGGGGAGATGGTTTAGAAGTTAAGAACACTGCCTTCTCTTCAGCTCCCAGCACCTATACAGCCACTTACCACCATCTGTAACTCCAGTTGCAGGGAATTCAATGCTCACTTCTGGCCTCCAAGGACATTGCACATGCATGGTGCACAGACACACAAGCAAGCAAAATACCTGCTCATATAGTAATCATAATAATAATAATGAGAAAATTTAAATAACATGTTGCTAGAATTGAAAATTTGGCAAACTGAACTGCATAAAATAAAACAGCATCAGCAATGCAAAGGAAGTGAAGAAATAATTCAGAGAAAGAGGGAAATAGTTTGCCAATATCACACAAGGAACTGAAACATTTAAAGAACTGTGGGGCTTAGGGAAGTAGCTCACCTCATACAGTTCTGGCTTCACGTGTAGAAATCCCTAAGTTAGATCCCAGGACACTATGCAGCTGGGCATGTTTGGTGCACATCTGTAATCCATCACTTTAAAGGTGGAGGCAAGAGGATCAGAAGTCTGAGCTCATTCTTGACATAGTGAATCTGAGGCCAGCATGAGCTACAATTGATTAAGGAGCAGAGTATAAATGGTATTACCTCATCAGAGAGAGATTAACTAAACACGCCAAAAATGTATTATCAATAAATGAGCTACAGACAGTTCTCAGAAAGAAAAGATATAAATGCAAAAATAATACCTGAAAAAAATGTTCAACATTTCTAGCCATCAATCATGGGTTAACTGCACAGTAAACTGCTGTGACAGCCCATCTCATGCACACAGAATGGCATCATCAACAAAACTAAGGAGAGCAGATGCTGCTGAGGATGTGGAAAGGGGAAACCTTATACACACTGTTCATGGGAGTGCAAAATGGTTCACCCATTTGAAGACAGATGTGAAAACGAAATCCCAAACTAACACAGAATTGAGTATAATAAAGGGTTATTTATTTAGGGTTAGACTCTCAGATCACAGTCTCTGCTCGAAGAAGAAACAGCAAACGAAACCAGCAGCTGAAGGAGAGGGAGCACACACTTTACATTGGCATTTACAGTATAAGAGGCCATGCCCAAGTGGGCGGGTAACTCATAGGCTACTGGCTGAAGGATTTCCTACAACACTCATCATGTAAATCCGTATGACAGTTTCTCAAAAAACTAAAATTAGGATAGAGGGGTAGCCCACTCTTAGTCATCTGCCTGAAAGACTCAAGTCAGCTGAGATGCAGGCACATATGAGATCACTGCTCTATAGGTCCCTCATACCCTGGCAAGCCAGGCTCAGGGCTATAACCTGGCCAGTGCCTTGGTTGGGGCAGCAGTGTCAGATGGCTCACTGGCCAAGCTGTCCCCTGGGCAGGGCAGACAGCCAAAGCACACATGGTAAGGGAAACAGCTGGTGCTTGCTTGCTTTGAAGCCAACATGTGGGATTCCCCTCCTCCCTGCAGGTCTCCTCCTTTCCTGTACTGCTTGAGGTAGTGGCCCCACTATGCTGCACCGATGGCTGATCTTACCCCAAGCAAAGAGGCAAGATATTGGGAAATAAGAGTCCACAATCTCTGAAGGAAGGCTCAGAACGTGGTTCTTGAGCAACTGGTGTGGAGTGGGAGCCCCTCCCTAAAGCCGCTCAGTAGCAGTGCCCATATTTTCTTTTCAGGGCCTGTCAGGCAGCTTTGGGATCAAGGTGTTTGCCAATAAACCTGTCTGACAGAACAGGATCAGAAGAAACCCTAACACCTTGCAAACCCCAGCTTAGTGGAAAGAGCCATCTCACTCCCACCTCACCCTGTTCGAGGCAGCATCTTCCACACACAAGGTCAAAGCAAGAGCTTCATGGAAGACAAGCCTCTACTCCGGGGGTAACAGCTGCCATTCGTGGGTGACTGCTGTTTCACAAGCATGACGCCCAGCGCTTTAAACCCTTTTTCTCCGCTAATCCTTGTTAACTGTCATGGGTTATGCAGTCTAACCTTTGGAGCAGTTGCGGACACAGGGCCTGGGTAGCCAGGCCTGTTCATAATCCCAACGCTAACCATCAAGAGTTACATCCGTGTGGCCATGCTACTTACAACTTCTCTATATGAAAATGGACATCTATAACAATTCATCTCTAGAGATGCTGATGATTCATTTGCTGTCAAGTGTTTGTTCCCAGTCAGCTGTGAGAACGGTTGGGGGTCTCTTCATCATGTTGTAGCTCCTGGAACTGAGGCTCTGAGAGTCCATACCAACTGCCCATTACTAATAAACACTGAGGGGAATTAAACCCACGTGCATTCGTCCTGATTCCAAAGACCCTCAACACCCAGTATGCGGACTCCCACCCTTCCCAAGGCTGAGTGTTATTTAAGGAGCAATTACACTGGTCAAAGGGTCACAACAGACTCAGATTAGAACTGTTGTAATAATGAGCGGCAGGGCTGCTTCCCGCCACCTGGCTAGCTTTATACCCGAAATAATTACACGGAAACTGTATTCTTTTAAACACCGCTTGGCCCATTTCTATCTAGCCTTTTCTAGGCTAGCTCTCGCACCTGGACTAGCCCATTTCTAATAATCTGCTGTAGCCCACGAGCTGGTTTACCAGGAATGATCTTAACTTGCATCTGCCTGGAATGGAAAAATCATGGTGACTCCCTGACTCAGCTTCTTTCTCCCAGCCTTCCATTCTGTTTACTCCATCCACCTAAGGGTGGGCCTATCAAATGGGCCTAGCAGTTTCTTTATTGCTTAACCAATGAAATCAACAGATTGATACATGACACTCCCACATCATTTCCCCTTTTTCTGTTTAAACAAAAAAAAGAAGGCTTTAACTTTAACATAGCAAAATTACATATAGCAAAACAGTTATCAAGCAAGAATTACAGTTACAATATTTAAATCTATTTTATCTTTTATCATAACTAGGAAAACTATAACTATCTATTTATTCTTCAACTCCATCAAAGACTCCAGAAGGATATAATACTACCTAAGTAAACAAGAAATAAGAAAACTCGAGAAATGACAGAGACATCTCGCTGCCTGGACAGTCATCCAAAGTTCTTTTGTACCATTGGGGCATATCCATCTTCAGCCTTCAGGCCCATGGTATCCAGCAGACATTTTCATCAAGCAGGAAATTCCAAAGACAGTTCAGTCACTTTCTGCTGTGTCCTGCAGAATGTCTCGCAGACTCTTTCATGAGTCAGGAACCCCGAAAGTCCATCTCACCTTTAGGCAAGTTCAGCAGTCCTCTCTCTGCGGGTTCTTTGTGTCCAGTTTATGCATCAGTCCAGGCAAGAGCAGTTTCTTGCCCAAATGGCTATCAAGCTCCATAAGGATCCTCTTCGATGCCCATCTTCCTCTTGAAGTAGCTGGTGCTGCCAGGAGCAGACGTGTCTCTTTGTCATGAAAAGCCCTAAGTTATTAAAACATTTAAAATGCCATATTCTGCAGTCTTTGAAAGATATGAAGAATGCCTATCTGAAATATATCTCTATATATCTAGAAAATCTAAGTAACATGACTACAAACTTTACTATTATTTATGATTATCCATCAACAACCTATATTTCCTAATTATACATTACATTTTAAAAATGAATAACACAATCACACCTTTTTCAAGATCAAAAATACATATACATATAACAAAATTGACCTTAAAATCCATACCAATGCAAATTATTCATGCCTATATCATATCCCCCTTTAAATGTAAAAGAACATTTATAAACAATATTGTGGGAACATGGGCGCAGTATTTTCTCTCCAAACAGCTTCATGCTGAATGGGGGCATCATTAATTAGGTCTTTCATGGTATAACCTGTGTGCTAGTTTCATCTCAGTTGGCAGTTGAGCGAAGCAATTTTCTGAAGATGTTCACAACAACCTTTCAGGAGGGCGTGGTCTATCATACCAAATTGTAATAGAAGAAATCCACAGGGTCTGGTCCTCTGTGAAAACAAAAGAAGACCTGCTCCAAAGCATCATATTCTTAAACCCAAATTTTGAAATCGTAATACCCTTATATCCATTCTGGTTTAGCTTGGCAGCCCATGTAATGAAATGTCTCTCTGTACTTAGCTCCTTTACAGTCAAAAATTTTAAAGAAAGCACAATGTACATAATCCATACTCTCTGTGAATTTTCCATTTTTACGTGGCTTATTTTTCTTTATTTCTCTTAATCTATAACTATCAGTACTTTGTCTCTTTAAAGACTTTACCTTTTTTTTAAACCATCAACTTTATTCTCTATATTCTTTTTTCTCTCAAGCCTACGTACATTCATCCAACAGTGTGGTATTTTATGTCTGAATCTGTTTTATTGTGAATTTGTAACATTTTTTTACTATTCAGGAGCATTTCTTAAAATGTTAAGCAGTTCTTAAAAACTTAAGTTGCACCATGTACAGGTAATACGGTAATAAGGTACAGCCTGTTTCCTGCCCAGTTTAAACCTTAACTGCACTGTTATTATGGTAATTACGGTAGTTCCTGCCTGAGACCAGCACAGTTCAGCTTGGCGGAGCTGAGCCACTCCTGCCTCAGAGCCATTTGGTGCCCCTGAGCCACTCACAGTTCCAGGCACACAGAAGTCCACATTGCCATCAACCAAGCCCTAGCACATTACTCCAAATGCTCCATTCAAAAGCTCTGTTTCCCACAGGATCCAGACAGAGATCGCAATGGCGGCACAGCCCAAAAAGCCGGCATTTTAAAACAGCCAGCTTTTTCCTGCTGCTGAGTCAGGACAATTTCTTTGCGGCACGCAACCCAGAAACAGCAAAAAGCTGTCTTAAATTCTCTCTCTCTCCTTTTTAAGCCCTCTCAGGTTTTACGTGGAGTTCATTAGCACGTTGGGTGCCACCTGTTGTAATAATGAGCGGTGGGGCTGCTTTCCGCCACCGGGCTAGCTTTATACCCGAAATAATTACACGGAAACTGTATTCTTTTAAACACCGCTTGGCCCATTTCTATCTAGCCTTTTCTAGGCTAGCTCTCGCACCTGGACTAGCCCATTTCTAATAATCTGCTATAGCCCACGAGCTGGTTTACCAGGAATGATCTTAACTTGCATCTGCCTGGAATGGGAAAATCATGGCGACTCCCTGACTCAGCTTCTTTCTCCCAGCCTTCCATTCTGTTTACTCCACCCACCTAAGGGTGGGCCTATCAAATGGGCCTAGCAGTTTCTTTATTGCTTAACCAATGAAATCAACAGATTGATATATGACACTCCCACATCATAGAACCTATCCCAGGATCAACCTAGAGACACGGAAATTCAAAGGACCTACAAACAGCACAAGTATATGAGGGCCAAATCTGGGTGGCGGCGGTTCATGCTTTTAATCCCAGCACTCTGGAGGGAGAGGCAGACAGATCTCTGAGTTCAAAGCTAGCCTGGTCTATAGAGTGAGTTGCAGACAGCCAGGGCTACACTGAGGGGAAAAAAGTGTCTTGAAAAACAAATAGAAAGAAAAAAATAATATAAAGTCAAGGAAGTTTTTTATTTACCTTGCCTTCTGTAATTTTACCTAGGTGATATCAAGTTAAATGAGTATCTAAGGAAGTAAAAGAAGGATGAAATCACCAAACAGCATCATGAACTCTTAAAATGGACGGGAAAAACAGAAAAGTGCCCAGCTTCTTGGCACCTCACTGTGATAGATAGGGCTCAGTGCAAGAATATCAGAAAAAAAAAAACATATCACCAGGTTATCTTTCAAGGTTCAAGATTGACTTTCTGGTGGAGTTGGGATCAAACCTAAGAACCTATGCATGTTAGGCAAGTACTCTAATCACTGATGATACTCCCAGCACTAGTTCAACTCTTTTAAAAATTATATTTATTTAGTTTAGCTTATGTTTATGAGTGTTTTGCCATCAGACCCCTGAAACAAGGGCTGTGGATAGTTGTGGGCCACCAGATGGTGCTGAGACTCTACCCCGGGTCTCTACAAGAGCAGCAAGTGCTCTGAATGACTGGTCATCTCTCCCATCCCTAGGAGAGCTATTTTTAAAGATTGGTATGCCTAAATATTAAGCACATGGAAACAAAACACAAATCCAACTCATTTTCTGTTTATTCAATCTTCCTTCTGACACAGAAACTGTCAAATCCTCTACTTCCTACTCCCAGACCTACAGGTAGTGAGATCAGAACAATTAACACCCAGTTTCTGAGACTTCAGAATGTTCAGGAAGGTCTGGGTAATTCAACTCTACCTTCCTGGTGCTTCCTATAATACACATCCAAGAAGAGACAAGGTAGATTGCATTTTGACGAGGAAATTTTGAACATCAACCTCTACCACTGCAAGTTATCAGGAAGTTTCACAAAAATGCAGAAATAGCTCCTGAATCATTTCGGCTCCACCTCAACTGCCACTGACCCACACCCTGACTACCCCACAAATACGCAGACACCACCTTAAACCCTTATGTGGCTGTGAAGTAGAAGACATTAGGATACTATGAGGGTTCACATAAGTGTTACGAAAGCTCTCCAGAAAATATTAGCCAACACAAAAAAAGGATAACTGCCAATTTCAATGTGCATGAGTGTTGAGAACCTAGTATCTTTACGGGACTCAAAGGGAAGGAAAAATATGAATCAGAGGCCATGGTGGCAGTGAGAAGAACCTCCTGATGCTTCTTTGGGGAAACTACAAGCCAAGAAATTTAAAAAGCAAACACAACCCACTCTGGAAACTGAGATTGCATCAGCCCAAGGACAGGAAGGCAGGTCGTGAGTATACCAAACATCAGGAGTCTGTGCATTGGAGGGGAACCTTCAGTGGTGCCTCCTTTCTCAGGGTTGAAAGACCCTCAGAGAGGACCTTTTCCTCCAATGAAGTCCCCAGAACAAGGACACTCCGAGTCCAGACCACAGGATGCAATTAGCAAGAGGTTTATTGAGTAAACACAGGTACCTGCGGGCGGCAAAGTCTTTCGGAGGACTTGTGCGCCTGCAGTCTGGGGGAAGGTCTTTTTATAGGAAAGAGGGCAGCAGAAGCAGATTACAGAAGCAAATGTGTGGTTAGTGGTCAGTTGGAATGGGGAAAGGGGCATAAGTGGTTTTTCCTTTCCCAGCACAGATGTATGGGAACAGATATCCTGTTCCTCTTTTGGTTTTTCCTTTCCCAGCATAGATGTATGGCCACAGACATCCTGTCGTATAGATTGTCCTATTTTATCCTGCTTTGCAGCCAGGGACCCGTCAAAAGCCTTGTGAAATGACGTTACAGCAGCTAACCTGGGATCTTTCATAGGGGAAATTGTTTCTTTTGTGAACTGCTGATATTCTAAGTTTGGCACATGTGCTGACTATAGGCATCCTGTTTCCCTAAGCAAACAGGATGTTCTCATGAGAGCCGGCTAGCTGCTGGTTGTGAAGGGGGGTTCCAGAAGGTCTTTCAAGGGTCAGTGGCCCCACCCACCTCTGGAGACACCTCAGCACACCAGAAAGGTCATTTTAAGTTCACAGAGACAGAGCTGTTCAAAGAGTCACAAATGTTAACAAAACTCAATCTTCTCATCAGAGTGAGGCAGCGCATGGGACAAAAACTTTCAGACAGCGCATGCCTTGTCTCTGCCTACTTACAGGTAATCACAGCATGTGAACTGGAAACTAAGAAGAACACAAACATTCACTCCACTAGATCTCCAGATCCAACCATTTACAGAGGAGGGACTGGTACGGTGGCAATGGTCATCTGACACAGAAGCAGGCATCCCTTTCCTTCTGGATCACCTAAAGCAAGAGTGGTAAACACCCCAAAAAATAAACTGCATAAGATAGTGTCCTCATCCAAGGGGGAAACAGAACTCCTTTGTCCTCCAAACTGCTACTGGACAAGGCTGCAGGAAAGAGATGCCTCATTCCTCCTGCTCTTCTGGACTGCCTGGCCAGGGATCTTGGGGACAAAGCCCGTGGCTACCCCGACAGCCTCTCTGCTTTACATCTCTGGCTGCAATGTCACTGTTCCCTGTCCACTACCTTCTGCAGTGCCTATGCTGAGAAGCAGCTAAGCTTCGTGTGCAACTCCACACCAGTGCAGAGGAGCCCAGCGAAACCCACTGAAAGGCGTGTCCCTGGAACCCCCCACTGAACACCAAGCCCTGTGTGAGATGGTTTCTCTCCCTCTCCCACATTTGTCCCTATCCAGGTGGTAAGGCCCCTCGGACAAGCAGAGGAGTGAGACCGCCCACAAAGCACAGTGGCAGGAAAGAGTGGAAGAGGGAAGGGGGAAATGGAAGTAAGAATGAGAGATGACATCTGGAAGGGCCTGCAGGGTCCCCCGCTAAATCCCTGAACCCCTGCAAGAGCCCAGTCATTTAAACACCGACCCCCTTGGTGACTTCACAGAGGAATGAGACCCAAGAAGCCCAGATCCCACTGTCTTCTCCAGCCCAGTCAGCCAGCTCAGTGGGTCTCAAACATCAGTGTTTGAGGAGCCTTAGCGTCAGCTGGTGCAAGGCAACACCCACAGATCTCAGTTTTCACAACATGAGACCCATTCTTGAAGTCCTTTCCACTATCAACAGGATTTTGTTTCAACCCTCCTCTCATCCTCTCCCTGCTTCTCACTGGTAATGTGTGATGTCGGGCTAAGAATATCTGGTCATATTCCTAAAATGAACAATCACTCTAAATCACTAAAGAAATGGTTGGGAGAAGCACACAGCCATGTGCCTTATGACTGGGGACAAGCCTGCAATTCCCATAAAACCAGAGACCCTCTGTGCTCACCCTCTTCTCCCTCAGCCTCCTAGAGCATCGGTGTCTCCTGGCTGCCTGGGAGCTCTGTGGTTAGAGAACCCATAGGTTCCCCATCCAATATAAGCCAAACTCAGTTCACAAATCAGTCCCAGAAATCCGAACCCTTGTCCTTATCTGATCCACCCAGAGCACAAAGACACCTTTATCCCTTTCCCTGTGACTGTCTCTTCTTTCTTTCTTAGTCACAAAGACCTGCCAATTCCCAAATGGCCCTCACCATCCCCTCTGCTTCATGGCTTCTGGTCCTCCTGGCTGAGAGCTGTCTCTCAGGTGGACTGTCTGTAGAACACAGCTCCCAGAAATGTCCCGGGAAACAGATCAAGACGTCACTTTCCACTTAAAGCCCCTTGACGACTCCCCAGTCATAAGAGTCCAAACGCCTCCAAAGCATCAGAAGTGGGAGTTGGGATTTCCACAATTTGGCAGGACCCCACTTAAGAGGTCCAGAATAAGACCTATGCAAAAGCACTACTCCATCCTCCTACACGGCAGCCCATTGGCAGCACACTGACTGAGGGTGGAGCCTCGGGCTCAGGACAGACACACCTCACTGAGGAAGAGCAAACATCACTGACAGTCAGCAGTCACGCTCTGAGTCCAGAGTTCATCTTCAGTCTCATCTTAAAGAAGTCACAGCTAAGGCCTGGAGAGGGAAATCTACTCAATTCAAGGTCAGAACTCGGTAGACCAGGTCCTGACCCCCAGCCCTTGTTTCATCTGCCAACAGCCTGAATGACTCTCCTCTGCACAATAGTCAGGGATCCTCACAGCTTTCCCTTTAACTGGACACTTCTCCCCACCCCCACACCTGCAGAGGGAGCTGGCCCAGAGGAACAGAACAGGAAGAAGTGAGCTTTGGCACTGCTTCAGGACCAGACACAAGGGCTTTTGACACTGAAAAAAAAATAGGCAATTGTCTCCATGGGTGGAACCAAACCATAGCAGAAGCTAGAAAACCAGTTTCTTTGTGCCCAGAGCCATGAACTGTAAGAGAGCAGGTAGGAGGAGGGGAGAAAAGGCTGGGTCCTTTAAGAATAGAGCAACCACAACAAGCTCTACTCACCTGCCCCACCCCCACCCACTACCCTGGTTTTGCTGGATTTGGCTTTATTTTCCCTACATAGTGCCCCACATGGACTGGGAAAGGTGTGGCCTCCTGGAGACAGAGGAGTCAATGGAGCACCAAGGAACTGAATGGCTCCATTCGCAGGCTTTTAGAGAGAGCTGTTTTATCACTGCCCCACTCAACAACAACAAGCCCTGAGCTGCAAACCTCAGCAAACTGGGGGGAGCCTGTCTGGAGACTGGGTGCCTGCCCACCTCAGCAATGCAGGAGACACTCTGGGGGGAGCACAAAAGGCTGAGCCCAAACAAGGATTTCAGAACTTCCTCCCCTGCCAGCAAGTCCAAAGCCACTGGACAATGATTCCAGGTTGCTATAGCACGTCAGTTCATCCGACAAAAATCTACAGACCACTTTTTCAATGACATTCATGGGATGAACCATTCAGACCAGCAAGATCTACTTAAGTAAGGACAAAGGCCTCCCCTCCTCCACTGCCACAGTCTTCCTCTGGCTCTTTGAACTCATTCCTATCATCAAACGATGACTTTCAGAGACCCAGGAGATGTTCCTGGGGTGCACTGAATGAACACATCTCTACTTACAACATGATGGAAACCAAATAGAAATCAGAAGAGGAAACAATTATTCCCATATGCTAAACCCTGGAACACAAAGACTACAGGCATTCATTCCCCAGTTCTTACAGTTTCAAGTGAGCCTCTAGGGCAAAATCAAGGCTTCAAGAAGAATCTTAAGAAAACTTTGCAGGTTGAGGGGTGAATCTGACTCTGCCTGCTACAGCTCCTGGAGCTTTCTGCATACCTTGGCCCATAGCTCCTTCAATTTTCAGAGTCAGGGACAGGTGGAAGACAATTCCTTATGCTTTCTCGTCTGTCTCTGACGTACTTTCAGAGACCCTATTAACTTCATTTGAACCACTGACATATCCAGGGAGATTTCTGTCCCAAGATACGGACTTCATTGCATTTGAAATGTCCTACTCACCAGACAGACAGTGTTCCCAGGTCCCAATGGTTTGTGTATTTTAGGCAGCCATGATTGTACCTAACACAAATATGCTGTCTTTCTTTTTGTTGTTATTGTTGTTGTTTGAAGACAGGGTTCTATTGTGTAGCTCTGGCTGTTCTGGAACTTACTCTAGACCAGACTGGGGGAATTCACAGAGATCTGCCTACCTCTGCCTCCCGATTGCTGGGCTTAAAGACTTGCACCACCACTGCCAACCCCATGGTGCCCTTTCTAATCTTCACCAGGGACATAAACTCACCTGCTGTCCTCCTCTACCTTTCACTTGACTGACTAGTAGAGAAAGAGAACAGACATGGAGGCAATGCTCTGTAGCTCTGGCCGGATGACCCTGGGCAGCACCATCACCTCCTCCACCTCATCTGTAGCACAAGGGTCATTCTTAGCATCAGAAGGTGACAGGAAGAGAGCAAATAAAGCCACGCAGGTGCCTGGGCTGTGATCGTCCCCCATAAGCATCCTTGTAGCCCTCTCCTCTCGCCATTCAGTTCTCTTTTTCCCTTTCCTTAAACGACATCCTTGCTCTACCCTGCCGTGTAGCACAGTCCTGCCTTCTGCCTTCTGTTGTGACTCCGCTCCAGGGTTTTCTCCAGGGAGTCTGCTGTCATCTCAGGTTCCCAGTGTGTTTATATGAGGGAATCCAGCTTTAAGAAGTGCTTTTTATGTTCAAATAAAACACATGCTCCCTCTGCTTACAAACACCAACCCCAAAACTATTCTGGTGCACACATCCATTTCCTTATTGGAGCCTTCTTCAGTCCTTCTCTTTACACCTTATAAATAAGGACAGGACAAAGATAAAAATAATGGCTCTGGCCACAATAGGAATTCTCTTAGCCAGATGAATGGTCTTTGCAAGCATTCCCAGAATCCTGTGTCTTGGCCTTGCATACCTATATGATTTCAGGGTACGCACCTAGACTTCCAGGAGATTGCAACTGTTTCCACACCCCTCACAACCTCCTTTTGGCGAAGGTGTTTTCCTAGAACTACCTAGTGAGATATGGAATGTCCACCTCCCTGAACCATTTCAACCCCAGCTGGCCTGCCAATGTCCAGCCACAAGCAACCATTCCAGCCTAGAGACCCGGGCTGGCAGCTTTGCTGTTCCCATAATCACAAGGGCTCACAGGCAGCCCCACTGTGTGCAGTTACTGCTTAAGACTCTGCACGGAACTGAGGTTTCTCAAGAGGATCTCTTGTCATGCCCATTTTTACAGCCTGAAAAAGTCAACATAGGGGAGTTAAGCCATGTGCCCAATGTGGACAAATTCTGTAATTTAACTTCATCTTCACTCAATCTGGGCAGAAGGAATCTTAAAATTTTCTGTAGTCTCCTAAACAAAATCCATCTTCCAGAATGATTTTTGGACCCCCTCTACTTTGATTTGACAAACACCTGCCTCCTAACACCACCTGCACAATTTCAGGCCCTTCTTTAACCTGTGTTCATGAATGGTTAGTCTTTTTTTAGGAAAATGTAGGGCCAGGGTCCCTGACTCATAAGAAGTCATTTTCACTGAATTGTTATTTGCACAGCCATTCTCAGACCATAAAACAGATGCACCATGAAGAAATGCAATAAGGAAGCAGAAAGAGGGAGAGTTCCTGGAACAATCACAAGGAAAAAGAGACTCCAAAGCCAGTGTTTGTGGCCTTGAACAATGGCAGAGGGCCATGTGATGGAGGAGGGTCTATGTGTTACTTTCATTGGTTAATAAAGAAACTGCCTTGGCCCTTTAATAGGACAGAAAATTAGGTAGGCGGAGTAGACTGAACAGAATGCTGGGAGAAAGAAGCTGAGTCAGGCAGTCACCATGATTCTCCCACCTGAGACAGACACAGATTAAGATCTTTCCTGGTAAGTCACCTCGTGGTTCTACACAGATTACTAAATATGGGTTAAAGCAAGATGTGAGAATTAGCCAATAAGAGGCTAGAACTAGTGGGCCAGCAGGGTTTAAATGAATACAATTTGTGTGTTATTATTTCCGGGGCTAAGCTAGCCATGTGGGATCCAGGCGGAATGTAGCCTACCACTCCTCACAACAGCCATGCTAGAGGGCCTATGAATGGTACCCTCAGGAAACTGAACTCAATCT
The DNA here is from genome assembly GCF_037038515.1 of Microtus pennsylvanicus. Classification (NCBI taxonomy): domain Eukaryota; kingdom Metazoa; phylum Chordata; class Mammalia; order Rodentia; family Cricetidae; genus Microtus; species Microtus pennsylvanicus. The sequence goes on along the minus strand of NC_134579.1, from coordinate 138,596,514 downwards.
AAAGAATACAGGGATAGCTGGAAATTTGGATAAACAGCATTTCAGAAAACAAAAAGTTACCTGTTTTTAAGTATTATTAAGAAAGTTTGACTTTAAAGAAGGGATTCTTAACTTTGACAGTGCATCAGAATTGCATCTGGAAGTTTTCTTGCCTTTCTCATTTTTGGTTTGTTTAAGAATTTTTCTGTATAACAGCCCTAGCTGTCCTGGAACTAGCTCTTATAGATCAGGCTGGCCTTGTACTCACAGAGAACCACCTGCCTCTGCCTCTGAGTGCTGGGATTAAAGGTGTGTGCCATCACCACCTTTTTTAAAGCCAGGGTCTCTAGCCCAGACTGGCCTGAAACTTGCTCTGAAGCCAAAGATGACTTTGATCCTGCTGACCTCACCTTCAGTGGCGGGATTACAGGCGTGCGCCACTGAACCCAGTTTATGTGGAGCTGTGAGTTTGGGGATCAAGTCCAGAGCTGCACATATGCTGCACACCACACCCTCTTGATTACTATTATTATCACCAATGTTTATGTATATGGATGTTTTGATTACTATTATCAATGTTTATGTATATGGATGTTTTGATTACTATTATCACCAATGTTTATGTATATGGATGTTTTGATTACTATTATCAATGTTTATGTATATGGATGTTTTGATTACTATTATCAATGTTTATGTATATGGATGTTTTGATTACTATTATCACCAATGTTTATGTATATGGATGTCTTGATTACCTTTACTATTATCAGCAGTGTTTATGTATGGATGTTTTGATTACTATTACTATTATCACCAATGTTTATGTATATGGATGTTTTGCCTGCATGGGTGTCTGTGCACCTAAAATTCTTTTGTTCATGGCTAAAGCTTATTGCTTCTTGACATAACAAGGGGGAGTTTGGAAACCGTCCTTTGCCTTACAAGTTCCTCTCTAGCTGTGGTCTTAGTTAGCTAATGAGCTTTTTGTGCCCCATGGAGAATTTTTTGGTTTTTTTTTTTCTGGAATAAAGTTTGCTTCTGGTGAAATAGACTTTGGTGGTCTGTCCCCCATCTTTGCATGACCTCCCTGTGGACTGAACATTTCTGGTGCAGAAATTCAGAACCTCATGCAAATAGGGGGACACCCCAGTCTCTGGCAGACTTTACTGTACTGTTTTTGCCAATTGGTAAGTCTCTGGGTTACCAGATATCAGGTATCTAGTATCTGGACAATCTGAGGCTCAAAGAGATCGGTGGGCAGGCTTCTAATCTCTGAGTCAGAGGAAAACAGTGGAGGTTTCGATTCCTCATCTGGCAACAGGGTCATGACCCTTTGGGATTCAGATGGGGGTCACGTGATCCAATGCACAGCATCTCCCCATCTGTGTCTGCCGACTTTATGTCTCCTCATTTTTGTTTGCTTGTTGTGAGTCTCCTTGTTGTGGTTATGAATGAAGTAATTTCCACTATGGGAAAAGCTTCTTCTAAACCTAAAGCTCCCCTGGATCTTGTCCACTCTCAGTTCCAGGACGTCAAGGATACTGCTGCAGTCCCTGCCACCCATGTGAAATCAGAGCAACTCAAGAACTTTTGCTCCATAGAGTGGTCAGCCTTTTGAGTGACTGACCTCCTGCAGGCTCCTTTGATATATTTTTTAATTGTTTTATTGAACTATATATTTTTCTCTGCTCTGCTCCCTTTATCCCCCTCTTCTCCTTTTTCCTTCTCCCATGTTCCCCATGTTCCCAATTTACTCAGGAGATTTTGTCTTTTTCTCCTTCCCATGTAAATTAGATCCATGTATGTTCCTGGCTCAGGTCTGCAGTTGCTCCCTTGTATCTGCTGGCTAAAATGTCTGAATACAAGTTCCTTAAGTATATCCAGGGCTCTCCAGACTATCCAGGATGTTGTCTTCCCACTCCTGAGACACATCTACGAGTTGCCAACTGCCAAACCTCACTGTTACAAGCCAGGTAAAGTCGTTGGGGTCTAGAGACGCCATAAGAAGACCATTGGGCCATGCTGGAAGGGGCCACACACAGTAATCTGACTACTCCAACTGCCATTAAGGTCGACAAAATTAAGGTGAGGATCCACCATTCGCATCTCAAGCCAACTCCTGACAGAAGATTGGACAGTGCACACATCACATGGAAAGCCTTCACACACCAAAAACACTCAAAGAATAAATGCTCTCATGCTATTATGACTTTCTTAATTTACATATGCCTAGACCCCAGGGTCTCCGGGAACCTCCCAGCACCTTTTGTTACCTTTGTTTCAGTCAAATCTCAGAGCAGCTCCAATCTTTTCTCTTGTCCATCCTGGGGCTATGAGACATAGGCCCCAAATTATAATGTTGGTGAGCTGTCTGGGCAACCAGCAAGTAAGTCTATATCATTTTTAAATCAATAACTCAGGTAAAATTTATTCCTCTCAGAACTCTGATGCTGTTTGATGACTAATAGCTTTGCCAGCTTAAAAGCAGCAACCAGGGCTTCAGCTGCCTTCTCAGGTCTCTGTAAAATTTAGGTTACAGGTCGCACTGTCTTAGAGCCAATACAAAGTCTAGGCACAGTTCACCTTGATACCAGGTTTAAGAGAGAGAGAGAGATAGAGATAGAGATAGAGAGAGAGAGAGAGAGAGAGAGAGAGAGAGAGAGAGAGAGAGTCACAAAACAGATTTCAGTATAACTTCTTACCATTCTTTTTTAAAGGAACTTACTTTACAGTGACTGTTCTCAGTGGTCAGCCACCTGTACCTATGGCTAAAGTAGATAAAAGATGTTTTATGATGCAGAGCTTAATATGTGAGGATCTAAAATTTTTTAAGGGTCTAAGAAAGTGTTTTAAGATGTGCAAAGAAAAGTTATTAGGGTATGTAAATGCAAGTTATAAAGGTCTGAGGATGAAAAAGCTTAAATGCTGATAAGAAAAAAATGATTTAAAATGTTTCCACAAACTTAAGATTTTAAATTCCCTTTGGTTTTTTCATAAAAATAGACCTCCAAGATGCTTTTCATTGTACAGAAAACATCTGTCACAGCTTTCTGGGGGGAAAAAGATGTCAATGCTTTCAACCAGATTAATTTCTGGCACAAGTATACTGCCATCTCTACAATGTAAATGTCAGTACAGATTATAAACCAAGGGATGTTAGTATGTCTAAAACATATCTTTTCCCAAACTTAAAAAATTCATTTAAGCTGGCTTAAAATTAGAATTCAACAGCAACACTAATTCCAGAAAGCCCACAACCACATGGAAATTAAACAATGCTCACCTGACTCATCTATGGGTCAAGAAAGAAAGAAAGAAATTAAGACTTCTTAAAAGTCATAAAAATGACCACACAACATACCCAAATCTATGGGACACAATGAAATTTTATAGCACTAAGTGCCTACATAAAGAATCTGGAAAATCCCACACTAGTGAGTTAACAGAACAGCAGAAAATTCTAGAACAAGAAGAAGCAAACTCAAACAGAAGGACTAGACAACAGGAAATAATCAAAGTGACAGCTGAAATCAACAAAATAGAAACAGAGAAAAACAATACAAAGAATTAATGAGACAAAGAGTTGGTTCTTCGAAAAAATCAACAAAATAGACAAAACTTTATACAAACTAACCAGAAGGCAGAGAGAGAATATCCAAATTAACAAAATCAGAAATGAAAAAGGGGATATTACAACAGACACAGAGGAAATCCAGAGAAACATTAAGTCGTATTTCAAAGACTTGTATTCTACAAAATTGGAAAACTTAAAGAAAATGGACAACTTTCTGGATAAATATCATTTACCAAAATTAAATCAAGACCAGATAAGCAAATTAAATAGACCTGTAAGTGCTGAAGAAATAGAAACAATCATCAAAAATCTCCCTCCCCCCAAAAGAAGCCCAGGACCAGATGGTTTCAGCTCAGAAGTCTACAATACTTTCACAGAAACAGAAGAAAGATTGTCAAACTCTTTTTATGAGGCTACAATTAGCATAATACCTAAACCACATAAAGACATTACTAAGAAAGAGAATTATAGACCAATCTCACTCATGAACATTGATGCAAAAATGCTCAATGAAATACTGGCAAATCGAATCCAAGAACACATTGGAAAAGTTATCCAACATGATCAAGTAAGCTTCATCCCAGAGATGCAGGGATGGTTCAACATACAAAAATCTGTCAACATAATCCACCATATAAACAAACTGAAAAATAAAAATCACATGATTATCTCATTTGATGCTGAAAACATCTTTGACAAAATACAACACCCTTTATAATAAAGGTCTTGAAGAGATCAGGGATGCAAGGAACATACCTAAACATAATAAAGGCAATATAGAGCAAGCAAGAGCGAACATCAAACAAAATGGAAACTCCCAGGGATTGCACTGAAATCAGGAACAAGACAAGGCTATTCATTCTCTCCATATTGATTTCAATATAGTTTTTGAAATTCTAGCTAGAGCATAAGATAACAAAAGGAGATCAAGAGGACACAAAATAGAAAAGAAGAAGTCAAACTCTCACTATTTGCTGATGATATGATATTTTACAAAAGAGATCCCAAAATTTCTACCAAGGAACTTCTACAGCTCATAAACACTTTCAATAATATAGCAGTATACAAGATTAACTCAAAAAACTCAGTAGCCCTCCTGTACACAGATGATAAACGGGCTAAGAAAGAACTCAGAGAAACATCACCCTTCACAATAACCACAAATAGCATAAAATATCTTTGAGTAACTTTAACCAAACAAGTGAAAGACCTGTATGGCAAGAACTTTAAATCTTTGAAGAACGAAATTGAAGAAGACACCAGAAAATAGAAAGATCTCTGACCAGATAATCTTCAGATCACACATGAATGATCTCATTAACTGAGTACATAAAGCTAAATACTTTTTCCCCTTCTCTCTCTTCATATATACTTTTTAATATAAAAATATTTCAACTGGACCTGGTGGCACATGTCTTTAATCCCAGTACTCAGGCAGTGGTAGGTAGATCATTGAGAGTTTGAGACCAGCCTGGTTTACAGAGTGAACTCCAAGACAACGAGGGCTACACAGAGAAACCCTGTCTTGAAAAAACAAAACACTTTCATACACTCTGTTTTGATCATGTTTTCCCCTCCCCCAACTTCTCCTAGATCCTTCCCACCTCCATACCTCTACTCACTCTTCTCTCTCAAACAAAGCAAAACCAAAAAGACAAAAAGGCACAAAAACAAACAAAAATACAAGCAAAAGACCAATAAGATTTTTAAAAAATGCTCAAAGCAAAACTAAACAAAAACTCCACAAAAAACCAAAGTTGAATTCTTTTGTGTTAACAAACTAATCCTCGGCATCTGGCCTGCCCTAGAGTGTTTGACAGACCCTGTTGGAAAAATCTGAATTTCTCTATCATTAGATAGCAAGGACAGAGAGCCTCTTGATTAGGGGTGGGACACCATGTCCATGTCCCCCTCTGAGTTCTGTGACATATTTAACTTGGGCCTTTTCAGTTACTATGCATGCAGAAACAGTCTGTGAGGTCATACGTGCATTGGTATTTTTGTGTCTGGAAGACACTGCTTCCTTTAACTAATCCATCACCCCTGGCTCTTGCATCTTTCCACCTCCTTTTCCTCATAGATCCCTGATCCCTGAAGGGAGGAGCTTGAGGAAGACATCCCACTTAGGACTGAATGCCCCATAGTATCACTTTCCAGCTGTGAGTCTCTGTCTTAGTTCCCATCTACTACTAGAAGAAGCCTCTCTGATGGGTGTTGAGTAAGAGTCTCATCTATGGGTATAGCAGTATGTCATTGTATATATACATTTCTTTAGCAGAATAATACTACTAGGCTTTCCATGGGCTATGACCTACCTGGTCTCAGGTTCTTGAACAGTTTATCAATGTCAGGTTTGGGTTCCATCTAAAAGAGTAGAACTTAAATTCATCAAAAATTGGTTGGTTACATCCATAACACTTGTGCTACTATTGTGCCCATATGTCTTGTAAGTAGGTTGCAGTTGTAGGTCCCAGGGTTTGTAACTAGGTGATGTAGGAGATTACCTTCCTCTTCTGTTAGCATACAGAGTATCTTCTAGTATCATGAATGCTAGTCAATAGGGGTGAAACTTCTAGTTAGGGACCAACTTGACTTCTCTGTGTCACAAAAAAGATAAGGATGGTTGTTCAATAGAGTACTTGAATTCTTAGCTAGTACAATAAGACAACTGAATGAGATCAGAGGGATGCAAATAGGAAAGGAAGAAGGCAAAGTATCATTATTTGCAGATGATATGATTTTATACATAAAAGACCCCGCAAGCCCCCTCTGTCTTAACTCTAAAAAAAACACATACCCAGATTTTTCTTTGTGACACCATTCATCCCGTTAGCTTTCCAGCTCTGGACCAGCAATCTCAAGACAACTAGCTTAATCTCCCTAGACTTACCTAGCACAGACTGGAGCCCAGTGGTGAAGGTTCATCACCATGAGAAGGGTCAGGATGACCAACTTTGCAACCTGAAGGACAGAGCCTGCCTGTACCAGGGTTCAGGAAAGCTCAGAGAATAGATGCCTGGTCAGAACTCCTGCTGCAGCCCTTGACACCAGAAGCAAGTCTTCTTATAATATCAATGTGGTGATTTAGGACACAAATTGACATTCAGCAAGACATGAACTTGGCTTTGAATGAAGAGGTGGATACACTAGTGGCTTTGGATATCAGTATGGTGATTTCTGAGAAAATTAGGAAAACAACCTACCTCAAGACCCAGAAACACCACTTTTGGGTATATCCCCAAAGGATGCTCAATTTGTACCACAAGGACATGTGCTCAACTATGTTCAGAGTAGCATTGTTTGTTAATAGCCAGAACCTGGAAACAACCTAAATACCCCTCGACCGAAGAATGGATAAGGAAAATGTGGTACATTTACACAATGGAACACTACATAAAAGGAAAAAATAATTACATCTTGAAATTTGCAGGCAAATGGATGGAAAACGACATAGTAAGTGAGGTAACACAGACTCAGAAAGACAAATATCATATGTACTCATCCATAAGTGGCTTTTAGACATAAAGCAAAGAAAAAACATCCTACAATTCACAATCCCAGAGAACTTGGACAACCAAAAGGACCCTAAGGGAGACATACATGGATCTGATCTACATGGGAAGTAGAAATAGAAAAGATATCCTGAGTAAGTTGGGAACATGGGGATCATGGAGAGTGTAGAAGGGGAGAAGAGAGGAAGGGAAAGGACTGGAGAAAAATATATAGCCCTAAAAAACAATTAAAAAAATAAAACTCATCTCTATTTAGAAAAAAAAAGATGGATACACAAACCATGGGTCCCCCAAAGGTGCCTACTCTGCTCTTCCTTTTCTTCCCCTGCTCGATAAGGGGAACCTGTGCACTCTATAATCTCAGGCATCACCCACAGGGAGAGATGACAGAAGTCACCTGAGAGGACCAAGGTTGTCAGAGAGAAGATGAGCAAACCTGAGGCACAACCCAGACAATACACCCAGAGGATTTCTCTGCAGCTTCTACTTAGGATCACAGACAACTTCAACCAAATATCCATCACCATGCTCTCACACTCCTAGTATATCCAGGTCACCTCCTCTTACAGTTTCAGGCCATGAAGCTCTTTTTGTTCCTAAGTTTCTGTCCAGAAACACAGACCAATCTAACAACTGACAGAGGACTGGTCTCCCACACCAGTCATGATTCAAATAGCCCATTTGTCTGCCCAGAGCTGTCCCCTGTGACCTTCCTGATGAGAGTAATTCTTACTGACCCAGAGCACTAGATGACACTGAGAAGACCAAGTGTCCTGTTGGGTTTCTATGTCACAAAGGAAAACACACCCTTAGTTTGGGGCTCCAAGACCTCCCTCTGTGATGAAGACAGCCCCTAGGCCAAGGGCACAGCAGAGGTCAGTGCTGGGGTAGACAGTTGACAAGGACTCCAGTGGGAGCCCACAGATGTGAATTTGTTCCGTCTTAAACAAAGATCAGAGAGTTCAGGCCTATTCTGGCTCTTTCAAGGTTATAACAGGAGGTTTGGCCAAGGGCGTGGCTACTGACAGATGTTTTGACCTAGGCTGTGGTTACTTGATGCTTTGGGTATTGAGAAGGTGATTACTTTGTTCCTTGAATCTTGGTAAAGGTATCTTTAGTCTTCCCCCTCCTCTTTGAATTGGAGTATATAAAGTCTATAAGAAATAAATGTGGATGAACTCAGTATTCACTGGTTGCCCTGCTGACTCTATCCCATGTCTCTGTCTTTTCTTTTGTATCTTTATTTTTTTCTTCCTGTCATTTCTTAATTTTCATGCTTCCTTCCAAGTATGGACAAATAAGGTGGGTGGGACCCGGCTGATGTTGTTGCTTGAACATGGGATACGGCAAATGACGCATCCAACATGGGGCTTAAATGAGGAAGACAGTGTGATGTACACTACCGAGAAACAAGGCACCATAGATGTGGAGATAAAATATGAGTGCTCAAATAAATAATAAATGTAGAAAAGTGGCTCAACCTATACAAAATGTTAGACATCAATTTCCACAAGTTGGTATTATGCATTATATGGATGATATTTTGCTTGGCCACAAAAATGAAGGAGTTTTGTTTACAACATGTGGCAGAGCATTGCCCATGTAGGGTTAGTTATTGCCCCAGAGAATGTACAAAGGCACCCACCTTTTCAATATTTGTTGGGACGTATGTTATATCCTAAAGGAATTAAGCCTCAGAAATTGGAAATTAGGAAAAATAGCTTATAAACTTTCAGTAATTTTCAGAAATTATTGGGAGATATTCGATGACTGAAACACTATTTACAATTTCCTATGGGACATCTTGAGCCCCTCAGTGATATTCTTAAGGGGAGTAGTGATCCCAGTTCCCCTAGACATCTTACAGATGCTGCTTGACAGGTACTGGCTCAGGTAGACTATGCCATACAGAATCATCAAGTACATTATATTAATTATGATCAACCTTGGCAAGCATATATTTTTGCCTACAAAGCTTATTCCTATGGCAGTATTATAGCAAAAAAGTCCTCTTTTATGGTTATATCTTCCTGTTTCATCATTTTGAAGGAATAACTTTAGGACAAAAAAGCCAGGGGTGGAGTCTGGGTAATATTTTGGAAGAAAACTAATGTGATCAATGTTCCTAATACTAAGTAACAGGTTGATTTGTTGTTTCATAATAATGATTCTTGGGCAATTGCATTTGCACAGTTTTTAGGCCAAGTTGATAAGCATCTTCCAGTTGAACAATTGCTGCAATTTGCACAAGTATCTTCCTTTATTTTCCTAAAATTGTAATGAAGAATCCCTTAAAGGATGTGTTGTTAATTTTTACAGATGGATCTTCTAATGGAAGAGCTGTATGTTGTTGATGATAAAGGATATGGAGTGTGAACAGATGGTATAGGAGGCTTTTGTTTGTTTGTGTGTGTGTTGCTTTTACTGGATAATGAATAAAGAAACTACCTTAGTCTACTTGATAGGGCAGAACTTAGGTAGGCAGAGAAGACAGAACTGAATTCTGGGAGAAAGAAGGCAGAGTGAGAGAGCCACCATGGAGCCGCCAGGTCAGACATGCTGAATCTTTCCTGGTAAGCCATGACCTCGTGGTGATATACAGATTATTAGAAATTGGTTAAATCAAGATGTAAGAGTTAGCCAATAAGAGGCTATAGATAATGAGCCAGACAGTGATTTAATTAATACAATTTCTGTGTGGTTATTTTGGGAGTAAGCTATCCGGGCGGCTGGGAAGACAAGCAGCTCACTCCTCATGCAACAGTTTGGAGTCCAATGTGGGACTAAAACACTTAAAAACCTGAGAGAGCTTAATTCTAGACACAAACACACACACACACACACACACACACACACACACACACACAGAGAGAGAGAGAGAGAGAGAGAGAGAGAGAGAGAGAGAGAGAGAGAGAGAGAGAGTTTTACACAGCTTTTTGCTATTTTCTAGTGGCATGCCACAGAACAATTTTCCTGACTCAGCAATAGCAGTAGGTAAAAAACCCACACCATTTTAAAACAAGACTTCCTGGGCCCTGCCACTGGTACAATCTCTGGCTATGGAGCATTTGTGGACCCAAGTGTTTATGTGCCCACTCAGGGTCGGGAAGAAAGTGGCTGAGACCACGTCCGTGGCTAGGCTTCCTGCCTGGGCAGGCAGTGGGATCAGATCTACTAGGCTTGGACAGGCAGGAGAGTATGGCAGATTCCCTCCACCATACAGAGAGATGTTTCCAGGCTGTGCAGTGTTCTGCATGGCAGATTTGGCTGTAACATGGATGAAAAGAGTTTATGTGCTGCATGTTCATTCTCAGAATTGGACTGCTGAGCACAGCTCCTGCCTGGTGGCTCCAGAGCTAATACTAGTGGTACTTCCACCATTTTAAAATTGAAGAGAGGTGGAGCCAAAATCCAGAGCAACTGAAACAAAGCTGCTTAGCATTTTAAAAGCTCTTCTAGACAGTAAAGAATTACAGATTCACAATAAGACAGATTCAGACATAAATCACCTCTAAATGGGTCACAGTGTTGAATACATGTACACAGTCTTAGGAGAGAAAAAATAAAGAGTACAGAGAGGCATAAAATAAAATTAATGATTTTAAAAAAGGGGGTAAAGTCTTTAAAGACACAATGTACAGAGAGTCAAAAAATTTAAAAAGTAAAAAAAAAACACATAAAAATGAAAAATTCACAGAGAATCTGGATTATGTATATTATTATTGCATTATTTTTAAAGTTTTTGACTGTGAAGGAGCTAAGTATAAAAAGACATTTCATTATATGGGCTGCTAAGCTAAACCAGCATGTATATTATAAAGATACTTTGACTTCAAAATTTGGGTCTAAGGATATGGTGCTTTGGAAAAGAGGTTCTTCTTTTGTTTTCACAGAAGATAAAAACCTGTGGATTGCCTCCAGAAAAATATGGTTTCATGGACCATGGCCTCTTAAAAGGTTGCCATAAACACCCTCAAAATTTACTTCAACCAACTGGTGACTGAGATTAACCTAGCACATAGAATACACCATAAAAGACCTGATTAACAGTGGCCCCATTGAGCAAAGAAAAAGTTTAAAGAGAAAAAACTGTGCCCATATTACCAAATATTGTTTATTACTGTTTGTTTACATTTAAAGAGAGATATGATATATATATGAATAATTTGCATTGGTATGGATCTTGCTTTATTGATACAAATTTAAGGTCAATTTTGTTATAGGTATATGTATTTCTGATCTTGATTAAGGTATTGTGATTGTGCAGCTCATTTAAAAATGTAATATATAATTAAGAAATATAGGTTAATAGATAATCTCTATAATAGTCAACTTTGTAGTCATGTTAGATTTTCTAGATGAGCATTTCAGATGGATAGGCATTCTTCATATCTTTCAAAGACTACAGAATATGCCATTTAAAATGTTTTAATAACTTAGGACTTTTCATGACAATGAGGCACGTCCGCTACTGGCAGCATCAGCTACTTCAAGAGGAAGATGGGTATTGAAGAGGCTCCTTATGGAGTTTGCTAGCCATTGGGGAAGAAACTGCTCTTGCCTGGACTGTTTCGCTGTACATGCAGGACCCACCGAGAGATGAGTGCTGAACTTGCCTAAAGCTGTATGGAAAAGTCTGCTGGATACTATGGGCCTGTAGGCTGAAGATGGATGCCCCAATGGTACAAAAGAACTTTGGGTGACTGTCCAGGGAGCAAGATGTGTCTGTCAATTCTAGAGTTTTGGAAGTTGTTTATAATGCACTTCCAGTTTACATAGGTAGTATTATTTCCTTCTAAAGTCTTTGATGGAGTTGAAGAAAGATAAATAGTTATATTTTTCCTTTGTTATGATAAAAGATAAAGCAGATATAAATATTATAACTGTAATTCTTGCTTGATACCTGTTTTGTTATATATAATTTTACTATGTTAAACTTAAAGCCTTTCTTTTTGTTTAAGCAGAAAAGGGAAATGGTGTAGGAGTTCCTTCTGTTTGTGTTGCTTTCATTGGATAGTGAATAAAGAAACTGCCTTGGCTTAGTTGATAGGGCAGAACTTAGGTAGGCAGAGAAGACAGAACTGAACTCTTGAGATAGAAAGCAGAGTGAGAGAGCCACCATGGAGCCGCCAGGTCAGACATGCTGAATCTTTCCTGGTAAGCCATGACCTCGTGGTGATATAGAGATTATTAGAAATGGGGACCGAACCCGAAGCATAGGGAAAAGGGGAGGCCGGTAGCTCCTTTGTCCCCATAGCCTGCCTGCAGCAAGCAGGGTGGGCCCTTTGTTTGCGAGCTAACCAAGCAGCACGGAATTTCGATCTGGGCACCGAGTGAAACGGCATTGTGGTGAGTGAGTGCTGCGGCACCCGGGAACAGCCCGCCTATGCTTCCTGGTCATCCTACAGGGGCTATACTGCCCGATACCTCCTCTCTCTTCCTATCCCATCCAGCTTACATCCAGATCGCCCCCACCCCCTGTCTCCCTTCCTCCCTCCCTTCTGTGGCAGCAGAGCGCCTCCCAGCTCAGCCTGCTTGGGCACTGGGACCGAACCCGAAGCGTAGGGAAAAGGGGAGGGCGGTAGCTCCTTTTTCCCCATAGCCTGCCTGCAGAAAGTAGGGTGGGCCCTTTGTTTGCGAGCTAACCAAGAAGCAAGGAGATCTGATCTGGACACCAGGAGAACCATCCCTGGGGAGTAACATCACTGGGAAGGTACATCAGTGGGCAAGAAGACCTGATCCTGTAAAAGAAGATCCATAGGAGAGTATTGGGAGGAAGAGATGGGGAGACGCCAATGCAAGAATTCACCCAACAATCTGAAAAACAACACGAAACCACCAGAAGCCAGCAACCTAACAACAGGAGGACATGATCAACTTAATCAAGAAGAAGTAGAAAAACTGACTTCATGAAAGTGATTGACACCCTTAAACAGCATATAAAAAACGCCCTTATAGAAATGGATGAGAAGTATAACAGAAAGTTCGAGGAATTGAGTAAATCAGTGAATGATTACCCTAGGAAACCAAGGAAAAACAATCAAGCAGATAATGGAAACAGTTCATGACTTGAAAACTGAAATGGAGGCAAAGAAGAAAACACAAACAGAGGGCCGGCTGGACATGGAAAATCTAGGTAAACGAATAGAGACTACAGAAACAAGCATAACCAGCAGAATACAAGAGATAGAAGAAAGAATCTCAGATTCTGAAGATACCATAGAGAAAATAAGCACACTGATCAAAGAAAACCGCAAGTCCAACAAACTCTCATCACAAAACATTCAGGAAATCTGGGACACAATAAAAAGACCAAACCTAAGAATAATAGGAGTAGAAGAAGGAGAAGAAGTGCAGCTCAATGGCCCAGAAAATATATTTAATAAAATTATAGAAGTAAACTTTCCCAACCTAAAAAAAGATATACCTATGAAGGTGCAAGAGCATACAGAACAACGAATAGGCTGGATCAAAAAAAACCATCCCCTCGCCATATAATTATGAAAACACAAAGCATACAGAATAAGGAAAAAATATTAAGAGTGGCAAAGGAAAAACGCCAAATTACTTACAAAGGTAAACCTATCAGACTTACACCTGACTTCTCCATGGAAACCATGAAAGCCAGAAGGTCCTGGATAGATGTACTGCAGAAACTGAGAGACCATGGATGCAAGCCCAGATTACTATACCCAGCCAAGCTTTTGTTCACTATAAATGGAGAAAATAAAATTTTCCAGGATAAAAACAAATTTAAACAATACGCAGCCACAAATCCAGCCTTACAGAAAGTAATTGAAAGAAAATCACTAACCAAGGAGTCCAACAATGACCACAATAACTCAGACATCTAGAGACCCTTCATCAACACAAATCAAAGAAGGGAAACACACAAACTCTATGACTAAAAAAAAAATGACCGGAGTTAACAACCACTGGTCATTAATATCACTTAATGTCAATGGACTCAACTCACCTATAAAAGGGCACAGGCAAAGAGATTGGATACGAAAACAGGATCCAACATTCTGCTGTTTACAAGAAACACACCTCAACCACAAAGACAGGCACCTACTCAGAGTAAAGGGTTGGGAAAAGGCCTATCAAGCAAATGGACCTAAGAAACAAGCAGGTGTGGCCATACTAATCTCTAACAAAGTTGACTTCAAACTTAAATCAATCAGAAGAGATGGAGAGGGGCATTTTATATTCATAACAGGAACAGTTCATCAGGATGAAGTCTCAATCCTGAACATCTATGCCCCTAATATAAAAGCACCCACGTACATAAAAGAAACATTGCTAAAATTCAAGGCAGCCATCAAACCGCACACACTAATAGTAGGAGACTTCAACACTCCTCTCTCACCAATGGACAGGTCAATCAGACAGAAACCTAACAGAGAAATAAGAGAATTAATGGAGGTAATGAAGCAAATGGACTTAACAGACATCTATAGAACATTCCACCCAAATAGGAAAGAATATACCTTCTTCTCTGCAGCTCATGGAACCTTCTCAAAAATCGACCACATAGTCGGTAACAAAGCAAACATCCACAGTTACAAAAAAATATTAGTAACCACATGTGTCTTATCAGATCACCATGGATTAAAGTTAGAATTCAACAACAATACTACCCCCGGAAAGCCTACAAAGTCATGGAAACTGAACAGCCAACTACTGAATCATACCTGGATTAAGGAAGAAATAAAGAAAGAAATTAAAGTCTTCCTTGAATTCAATGAAAATAAAGAAACAACATACTCAAACTTATGGGACACTATAAAGCAGTCCTAAAAGGAAAGTTCATAGCACTAAGTGCCCACTTAAAGAAAACAGAGAAAGCACACATTGGAGACTTAACAGCCCACCTGAAAGCTCTAGAAAAAAAAAAGAAGCAGACTCACCTAGGAAGAGTAGGAGACTGGAAATAATCAAACTGAGGGCTGAAATCAACAAAATAGAAACACAGAGAACAATCCAAAGAATCAATGAAACAAAAAGCTGGTTCCTGGAGAAAATCAACAAGATTGACAAACCACTATCCAACCTAATCAAACGGCAGAGAGAGAATTTGCAAATTAATAAGATCAGAAATGAAAAGGGGGACATAACCACAGACACAGAGGAAATTCAGAGAATCATTAGATCTTACTACAAAAGCCTATATGCCACAAAACTGGAAAATGTAAAGGAAATGGATACTTTTTTAGATAAATATCATTTACCAAAGTTAAATCAGGACCAGGTGAACAATCTAAATAGACCTGTTAGTCGCGAAGAATTAGAAGAGGTTATCAAAAACCTCCCTACCAAAAAAAGCCCAGCACCAGATGGTTTCAATGCGGAATTCTACCAGAACTTCCAAGAAGAGCTAATACCTATACTCCTTAATGCATTTCACAATATAGAAACAGAAGAGGCATTGCCACATTCCTTTTATGAAGCTACAGTTACTCTGATACCAAAACCGCACAAAGACTCAACCAAGAAAGAGAATTATAGACCAATCTCACTCATGAACATCGATGCAAAAATCCTCAACAAAGTACTGGCAAAATGAATCCAAGAACACATCCGAAAAATTATCCACTATGATCAAGTAGGCTTCATCCCAGGGATGCGGGGCTGGTTCAACATACGAAAATCTATCAATGTAATCCAGCATATAAATAAACTGAAAGAAAAAAACCATATGATCATCTCATTAGATGCTGAAAAAGCATTTGACAAAATTCAACATGCCTTTATGATAAAAGTCTTGGAGGGATTAGGGATACAAGGGTCATACCTAAATATAAAAAAAGCTATATACAGCAAGCCGACAGCTAACATCAAATTAAATGGAGAGAAACTCAAAGCCATCCCACTAAAATCAGGAACACGACAAGGCTGTCCACTCTCGCCATACCTCTTCAATATAGTGCTTGAAGTTCTAGCAATAGCAATAAGACAGCATAAGGGGATCAAGGGGATTCGAATTGGAAAGGAAGAAGTTAAACTTTTGTTATTTGCAGATGATATGATAGTGTACATAAGCGACCCCCAAAACTCCACCAAAGAACTTTTACAGCTGATAAACACCTTTAGTAATGTGGCAGGATACAAGATCAACTCCAAAAAATCAGTCGCCCTCTTATACACAAAGGATATGGAAGCAGAGAGGGAAATCAGAGAAGCTTCACCTTTCACGATAGCCACAAACAGCATAAAATATCTTGGGGTAACTCTAACCAAGGAAGTGAAAGATCTATTTGACAAGAACTTTAAGGCATTGAAGAAAGAAACTGAGGAGTATACCAGAAAATGGATGGACTTCCCTTGCTCTTGTATTGGGAGGATCAACATAGTAAAAATGGGAATTCTACCAAAGGCAATTTATAGATTCAATGCAATCCCCATCAAGGTCCCATCAAAATTCTTCTAAGATCTTGAGAGGACAATAATCAACTTTATATGGAAAAACAAAAAACCCAGGATAGCCAAAACAATCCTATACAATAAAGGATTGTCTGGAGGCATTACCATCCCTGACTTCAAACTCTATTACAGAGCTACAGTGATGAAAACAGTGTGGTACTGGCATAAAAACAGAGAAGTCGACCAATGGAATCGTATAGAAGACCCGAATTTTAACCCCCAAACCTATGAACACCTCATTTTTGATAAAGGAGGCAAAAGTATACAATGGAAGAAAGAAAGCATCTTCAACAAATGGTGCTGGCATAACTGGACGTCAACCTGTAGAAGAATGAAAATAGACCCATATCTATCACCATGCACAAAACTCAAGTCCAAATGGATTAAAGACCTCACTATCAGTCAGAACACACTGAACCTGATAGAAGAGAAATTGGGAAGTACCCTACATCAGATGGCCATAGGAGATCGCTTCCTATGTGTAACCCCAACAGCTCAGACATTAAGGGCAACATTGAATAAATGGGACCTACTAAAACTGAGAAGCTTCTGTAAAGCAAAGGACACTGTCACCAAGACAAAAAGGCAACCTACTGACTGGGAAAAGATCTTCACCAACCCCACAACAGACAAAGGTCTGATCTCCAAAATATATAGAGAACTCAGGAAACTAGACTTTAAAATGCTAATTAACCCAATTAAAAAATGGGGCACTGATCTGAACAGAGAATTCTCAGCAGAGGAAGTTCAAATGGCCAAAAGACACTTAAGGTCATGCTCAACCTCCTTAGCGATCAGGGAAATGCAAATCAAAACAACCCTGAGATATCATCTTACACCTGTCAGAATGGCTAAAATAAAAAACTCCAATGATAGCCTTTGCTGGAGAGGCTGTGGAGGAAGGGGTACCCTCATCCATTGCTGGTGGGAATGAAATCTTGTGCAGCCACTTTGGAAATCAGTGTTTCGGTTTCTCAGGAAATTTGGGATCAACCTACCCCTGGACCCAGCAATACCACTCCTGGGGATATACCCAAGAGATGCCCTATCATATGACAAGAGCATTTGCTCAACTATGTTCATAGCAGTATTATTTGTAATAGCCAGAACCTGGAAACAACCTAGATGCTCTTCAATGGAAGAATGGATAAAGAAAGTGTGGAATATCGACACATTAGAGTACTATGCTGTGGTAAAAAACAATGGCTTCTCGAATTTTGCATGCAAATGGATGGAAATAGAAAACACTATACTGAGTGAGGTAACCCAGACCCAAAAAGATGAATATGGGATGTACTCACTCATAATTGGTTTCCTGCCATAAATAAGGGACACGGAGCCTACAATTGGTGATCCTAAAGAAGCTGAGTAAGAAGGTGAACCAAAGGAAAAACATATAGTTATCCTCTTGGCTATGGGAAGTAGACAACGTTGCCGGGGAGAAAATTGAGGTCTTGGTGGTGGGGTGGGATGGGGGTAAGGGGAGATGGGGAGAGAAAAGGGAGAAGGGGAGGAAGGGGGAACTTGGAGAAAAAGGAGGATTGGGATAAAGGAAGGTTGGATAGGGGAGCACGGAAGCACAACTCTTAGTTAAGGGAGCCACCTTAGGGTTGGCAAGAGATTTGAACCTAGAGTGGCTCGCTGGTGACCAAGCCGAGGTCCCCAGTTAGTTCCTTGGGCAGCTGAGGATAGGGAACCTGAAATGACCCTATCCCATAGCAATACTGACAAATATCTTGCATATCATGATAGAACCTTCATCTGGTGATGGATGGAGATAGAGACAGAGACCCACACTGGAGCACTGGACTGAGCTCCCAAGGTCCCAATGAGGAGCAGAAGGAGGGAGAACAAGAGCAAAGAAGTCGGGACCACGAGGGGTGCACCCACCCACTGAGACAGTGGAGCTGATCTATTGGGAGCTCACCAAGGCCAGCTGGACTGTAACTGAAAAAGTATCAGATAAAACTGGACTCTCTGAACATGGCGGTAGTAATATGGACGGTGGCGGGGCTGCGTCCCCAACACCCCAAGCCGCCTGCCCGGCTAGCTTTACCCCGAAATAATTACACAGACACTGTATTCATTTAAACACTGCTTTGGCCCATTTCTATCTAGCCTCTTCTAGGCTAATTCTCACATATTAATTTAGCCCATTTCTAATCATCTGTGTAGCGCCCCTAGGTGCGCTTACCGGGAAGATTCTAGCCTATGTCCATCCTGGATCAGAGCTTCATTGCGTGCGTCTTCCCTGGAGCAGGTAGCATGGCGTCTCTCTCTGAGGCGTCTGCTCCCGAGAGCAGAGCTGTGGAGTCTGACTCACTTCCTCTTCCTCCCGGCATTCTGTTCTGTTTACTCCACCCACCTAAGGGTGGGCCTATCCAATGGGCCTAGCAGTTTCTTTATTGCTTAGCCAATGAAATCAACAGATTGATAT
Source organism: Microtus pennsylvanicus (assembly GCF_037038515.1). NCBI lineage: Eukaryota > Metazoa > Chordata > Mammalia > Rodentia > Cricetidae > Microtus > Microtus pennsylvanicus. Next base: position 138,577,586 of record NC_134579.1, on the reverse strand, counting down.
ATGACACTCCCACATCACTTCCCCTTTTTCTGTTTAAACAAAAAAAAGGAAGGCTTTAACTTTAACATAGCAAAATTACATATAACAAAACAGTTATCAAGTAAAAGTTACATCAGAAACATTTATACATATAACAAAATTGACCGTAAATCTCTATCAATAAAGCAAAATCTATACTAATGCAAATTATTCATGTCTATATCATATCCCCCTTTAAATGTAAAAGAACATTTATAAACAATATTTTGGGAACATGGGCGCAGTTTTTCCTCTCCAAACTGCTTCCTGCTGAATGGGGGCGTCGTTAATTAGGTCTTTCATGGTATAACCTGTGTGCTAGGTTCATCTCAGTTGGCAGTTGAGCAAAGCAATTTTCTGAAGATGTTCACAGCAACCCTTCAGGAGGACGTGGTCCATCATACCAAATCGGAATAGAAGAAATCCATAGCGTCTCATCCTCTGTGAAAACAAAAGAAGACTCTCTCCAAAGCATCATATCCTTAGACCCAAATTCTGAAGTCATACCCTCATGATATCCGTTCTGGTTCCACTTGGCAGCCCATATAATGAAATGTCTCTCTGTACTTAGCTCCTTCACAGTCAAAAATTTTAAAGAAAACACAATGTACATAATCCAGACTCTCTGTGAATTTTCCATTTTTACGTAGCTTATTTTTCTTTATTTCTTTTAATCTCTTAATTATCTGTACTCTGTCTCTTTAAAGACTTTACTTTTTTTTTAAAACCATTAACTTTATTCTCTATATTCTTTTTCTTCTCTCTCTCAAGCCTACATACATTCATCCAACAGTGTGACTCATTTAGTGGTCTGAATCTGTCCTATTGTGAATCTGCAATTTTTTACTATCCAGGAGCACTTTTGATTTGCGCCTTTAAATCACTAGGCGCTTAAGAATCTAAGCTGTGACATTCCTAAGTTAACTTTTTGCTTTTTGAGCGTATATCTGTAGACCAGGCTGTCTTTGAACTCTCAGAGATCCTCCTGTCTCCGCCTCCCAGGCATTGGGATTAAAGGTGTTTGCTACTACACCTTGAACTCACAGAGATCTGTTCGTCTCTGCCTTCTAGGCACTGGGATTAAAGGCGTGTGCTACCACACCTTGAAGTCACAGAGGTCTATCTCCCTCTGCCTCCCAAGTGTTGGGATTAAAGGTGTGTACTACGACACACAACAACTCTCTTCCTTTTTTTTAAGAACTTCAACTTTTAGCTTGCATATATTTTTAACACACAGTAAACCATTTAGAAATTTTCTTTGTCTCTGAATCTCTCTTTACTGTATATCTCTCTTTGTTTTTCTGACCACATGAGTCTTTAATTTACCAGGCAGTCTCAGTAGGACTAAAGGCTTGGCTTTGCCGGCTAGATGTAGCCCATTCCTTAGCCTTCCAGCCTCGTGGCTGAGGTACTGGCTGTAGCCCTGTTTATAGCCACACCTCTATGGCGTTTCAAGGTCCCTGCCAGCCAGCGAGCTACAACAGACAACACTCAAGTCCTCTCTCTGTAGCCGGCCCTCCTGCCTCAAACAGTCAGGGTTTGCCCTGGCAGGATGGCCCAGAAAGCCGGCATTTTTAAATGCGCAGCTTTTTTCCTGCTACGGCTGAAAACCGAAAAGCATGTGTTCAGCTTTTCGTGAACACCGTTTAAGTGTTTTGTGGCAGGACCTCTTAATGAGCTGCAGGCTTTGCAGCTAAAGCTGAGTCAGGAAGCCTCTCTTAGATGAGGCGCTTGCTTGCCTTTGGCAAGCAGAGTAGACCCTAGAAATTGCCATAAGAAACATGCTTTACTCTATTCTTTTCCAAGCTTTCTCAGGCTTTCTGTGGACTAAGTTAGCCACACGTCTGGGCGTCACTTGTAGTAATATGGACGGCGGCGGGGCTGCGTCCCCAACACCCCAAGCCGCCTGCCCGGCTAGCTTTACCCCGAAATAATTACACAGACACTGTATTCATTTAAACACTGCTTTGGCCCATTTCTATCTAGCCTCTTCTAGGCTAATTCTCACATATTAATTTAGCCCATTTCTAATCATCTGTGTAGCGCCCCTAGGTGCGCTTACCGGGAAGATTCTAGCCTATGTCCATCCTGGATCGGAGCTTCATTGCGTGCGTCTTCCCTGGAGCAGGTAGCATGGCGTCTCTCTCTGAGGCGTCTGCTCCCGAGAGCAGAGCTGTGGAGTCTGACTCACTTCCTCTTCCTCCCGGCATTCTGTTCTGTTTACTCCACCCACCTAAGGGTGGGCCTATCCAATGGGCCTAGCAGTTTCTTTATTGCTTAGCCAATGAAATCAACAGATTGATATATGACACTCCCACATCACATGGCGAACAATGAGAGCTGATGAGACGCCAAGGACAATGGCAAGGGGTTTAGATCCTACGTATTGTGCTGGCTTTGTGGGAGCCTACCCAGTTTGGATGTTCACCTTCCTAGATATGGATGGAGGGGGAGGCCCTAGGACTTACCTCAGTACAGGGAACCCTGATTGCTCTTTGGACTGGAGAGGGAGGGGGAAAGGAGTGGGGGGAGGGGGAGAAGGGTGGGAGGAGGAGAAGAAGGGTGGGAGGAGGAGGAGAAGGGTGGGAGGAGGGGGAGGGAAATGGGAGGCTGGGAGGAGGTGGAAACTTTTTTTCTCATTTTCTCAATAAAAAAAAGAAACAGAAAAAAGGAAATAGAAGAAAAGACAAACAAAAAATTTGAAGACATCAGCAAATCACATAAAGAAAACCAAGAAAAAGAAATCAAACATATGAAAGAAACTATTCAGGAATTGAAAACTGAAATAGAGATAGTAAAGAAAATAAGAGCTAAGGGAATTTTAGAAACAGAAATCATAAGGAAATGATTAGGAACCACAAATTCATGCAGGAACAGCAGAATACAAGAGATGGAAGAGAGAAGCTCAAGTGCTGAAGATAATAGAGGAAATAGACTCATCGGTTAAAGAAAAGTTTAAATCTAACGAAGCTTAACCCATAATATCCAAGAAATATGGGGTACCATTGGAAGGCCAAATCTAACAATAATAGGTTTAGAAGAAGGAGAAGTTCAGCTCAAAAGCACAGAAAATATATTTAACAAAACCATAGAAGAAAACTTTCCCAATCTAAAGAAAGATATGCCTATGAAGATACAAGAATCACAGAAAACACCAAATAAACTGGATCACAAAAAATCCTCTTGCCACATAATAATCAAAACACTAAACATACAGAGTAAAGAAAGAATATTAAGAGCTGAAAAGGAAAAAGGCCAAGTAACATATAAACGAAAACCTATCAAAATTACACCTGACTTCTCATTGGAAACAATGAAAGCCATAAGGTCATGGTCAAGCGTTATACAGACATTAAGGGACCATGGATGCCAGTCCAGACTACTTTACACAGAAAAACTTTCAATCGCCATACAAGGACAAAGCAAGACATTCAATGACAAATCTAGATTTTGATGGAGGAAGGTCATTGGCTAATAAAGGAACTGCCTTGGCCCATTTTATTGGTTAGAACATAAGTAGGTGAAGTAACAGAACAGAGTGCTGGGAGGAAGAGGAAGTGAGCTCAGACTCGACAGCTCTCCTCTCGGGAGCAGACGCCTCAGAGAGAGACACCATGCCTCGCTCCCAGGCAGACACACACGATGAAGCAAGCCGCCAGGTTAGACATGCTGAATCTTTCTTGGTAAGACCGGTGCTCACAGATTATTAGAGATGGGTTGATCGGGATGTGAGAATTAGCCTGTAAGGGCTAGAGCTAAAGGGCCAAGCAGTGATTAAATGAATACAGTTTGTGTGTTGTTATTTTGGGGCAAAAGCTAGCCGAGCAGGCAGCTGGGGTGTTGGGGACGCAGCCACGCCGCTCTTATTACTACAAGATTTCACCAATACCTAGCCACAAACTCAGCCAGACACAAAAATACTAGAAGGAAAACTCCAACACAAGAAAGTTGGCTACACCAACAAAAGCACAGACAATTGATGGTCTCACAGCAGCAAATCCCAAAGAAGGGAAAAACTCAAAAATTAACATCAACAACAATAAAAACTAAATTAACAGGAGATAGCAATCACTGGTCATTAATATCCCTTAATGTAAATGGACTCAACTCACCTATAAAAAGGCACAGGCTAACAGATTGGATACGAAAACAGAATCCATCCTTTTTCTGCATACAAGGTACATATCTCAACCACAAAGACAGACATCATCTCAGAGTAAAGGGTTGGGAACATTATACCAATCAAATGGACCTAAGAAACAAGCTGGTGTAGATATCCTAATATCTAACAAAATAGACTTCAAGCTAAAATCAGTCAAAAGAGACAAAGATGGTCATTTCATATTAGTCGCAGGAAAAATCCATCAAGAGGAAATTTCAATACTGAACATCTATGCCCTCAATACAAGAACACCCTCATATTTAAAAGAAACACTTCTAAAGCTTATATCATACATTAAATTCTACACACTAATAGTGAGAGACTTCAACACTCTTCTCTCACCACTGGACAGTCAGTCAGACAAAGAAATGAACAGAGAAATAAGAGAACTAACAGATGTTATGACTCAAATGGACTTAACAGACATTTAAAGAATATTCCATCTAAACAGAAAAGAATATAGCTTCTTCTCAGCACCTCATGGAACTTCCTCAAAAACTGGCCACATACTATGTAACAAAACAAACCTCAGCAAATATAAAAAATTGGAATAACCCAATGTACCTTATTAGATCATTATGGTTTAAAACTAGAAGTTAACAGCAATACTAATTCCAGAAAGCCCACAAACACATGGAAATTAAATAATGCACACCTGAATTCTCAATGGGTCAAGGAAAAAATAAATGGAGAAATTGAAGACTTCTTAAATTCAATGAAAATGACCACACAACATACCCAAAATTATGGGACACATGAAAGCAGTGTTAAGAGGAAAGTTCATAGCTAAGAAGATGAAATAAAAAACTCACACTAGCAAATTAACTGAACACTCAAAAACTTTAGAACAAAAAGAAGCAAACTTACCTAAGAGAACTAGATGGCAGGAAGCAATCAAATTGATTGTCAAAATTGACAAAATACAATATCCCTTCATGATAAAGGTCTTGGAGAAAGCAGGGAGAAAAGGAACATTCCTAAACATAATAAAGGTAATATTCAGAAAGCCAACAGCCAATATCAAACTACATGGAACTTCTATTACTCATAAATACCTTCAGTAATGTAGCAGGATACAAGCTTAACTCTATTTGACAAGAACTTTAAGTCTTTGAACAAAGAAATTGAAGAGGAAACCAGAAAATGAAAGGATCTCCCATGCTCTTGAATTGGTAGGATCAATGTAATAAAACCAGCAATTCTACCAAAGGCAATCTATAGATTCAATGCAATCCCCATCAAAATCCCAACAAAATTCTTCACAGACCTTGAGAGAACAATAATCAACTTCATATGGAAAAACAAAAAAAAAACCCAGATAGCCAAAACAATCCTATAAAATAAAGGAACTTGCAGAGGCATTACCATCCCTCACTTCAAACTCGATTACAGAGCTACAGTAATATATGCAGCTTGGCATTGACATAAAAACATAGATGTTGACCAAGAATCGAAGACCCAGATATTAATTCACCAATCTATGAACACCTGATTTTTGACAAAGGATCTAAAATTTATACAATGGAAGAAAGAAAGCATCTTTAAGGAATGGTGCTGGCATAACTAGATGTCAACCAGAAGAATGAAAATAGATCCATATCTATCACCATGCACAAAACTCAAGTCCAAGTGGATTAAAGACCTTAATATTTATCCAACCACCCTGAACCTAATAGAAGAGAAAGTGAGAAGTAAACTGCAACACATGGGCACAGGAGACCACTCCCTATGTATAACCCCAGTAGAACAGACAACAAGAGCAACAATGAATAAATGGGACCTCCTGAAACTGAGAAGCTTCTGTAAAGAAAGGACACCATCATTAAGACAAAAAGGCAACCCACTGAATGGGAGATCTTCACCAACCCCACCTCAGACAAAGGTCTGAGCTCCAAAATATATAAAGAACTCAAGAAACTGGACATTAGAATTCTAAATAACCCAATTAAAAATGGGGTACTGAACTGAACAGAGAATTCTCAACAGAAGAAATTCAAATGGCCAAATATACTTAAGGGCATGTTCAACTTCCTAAGTGACCTGGGAAATGCAAATCAAAACAACTTTGGGATATCATCTTACACCTGTCAGAATGGCTAAAAGCAAAAACACCAAGGATAGCCTATGCTGGAGAGGAGGTGGAGTAATGGGAACAAACATCCATTGCTGGTGGGAATGCAAACTTGTGCAATCACTTTGGAAATCAGTGTGGTGGTTTCTTAGAAAATTGGGAATCAACCTATCCACCAATATCACTCTTGGGAATATACCCAAGTGATGACCAATCAGACTACAAAAGCATTTGCTCAACTATGTTCATAGCAGCATTATTTGTAATAGCCAGAACCTGGAAACAACCTAGATGCCCCTCAATAGAAGAATGCATAAAGAAAGTGTAGCACATCTACACATTAGAGTACTACTCAGCAATAAAAAACAATTACATCTTGAATTTTGCATGCAAACGGATGGAAATAGAAAACACTATCCTGAGTGAGATAACCCAGACCAAAAATATGAATATGTTATATACTTACTCATTAGTGAATTCTAGTCATAAACAAAGGACATTGAGCCTATATTTTCTGATCCTAGAGAAGCTAAGTAATAAGGTGAACCCAAAGAAAAACAGATATAGGTCCTCCTAAAATTGTAAGCAGACAAGATCACCAAGCAAACGTTGGGAGCATGTAAACCAGAGTGGTGTGGGGTGAAGGGGAGATGGGGAGAGAGAAATAAGGGGAGTGTTGGGGAGAGCTTGATGGAGTGGGATGGTTGAGATGGAGGAAAGATAAATAAGGGAGTAGGGAAGAAGATATCTTACTTACAGGAGCCATTTTGGGGTTGGCAAGAGGCTTGGCTCTAGAGGGGTTCCCAGGTGTCCATAGTGATGTCCCCACCTAGGACCCTAGGCAGTGGAGGAGAGGGTGCCTGAACTGGTTTTGTCCTGTAGTCAGACCGATGACTATTTTGAATATCACCATAGAACCTTCATCTGGTGACAGATGGAGATAGAGACAGAGACCCACATTAGAACCCTGGACTAGTTCCCAAGGTCCAGTTGAAGAGCAGAAGGAGGGAGAATTTGAGCAAAGATGTCAGGACCACGAGAAGTTGGTCCACCTACTGAGATAGTGTGCCTGAACTAATGGGAGCTCAGCCACTCCAGCTGGACTGGGACTGAATGAGCATGGGGTCAGCCTGGACCCCTTGAATGTGTCTGACAATTGGGGCAGACTAAGAAGCCAATGATAATGGCACTGGGATTTGTCTCTACAGCGTGTACTGGCCTTTTGGGATTGTATTCTATTTGGATGCATACCTTCCTAAGTTTGGATGGAGGCGGGAGAGCATTGGACTTCACACAGGTCAGGGTATCCTTCCCACTCTTACAATTGGAGGAGGAGGGGAGGAGGGTGAGTTGGGGAGTGGAAGGGAAGTGGGAGGAGGGGAGGAAGTGGAAATTTTGAATGGTATTATTTATAAAGTAATAAAATTTAATCTGCTGAAAAACAAAACAAAACAAACTTTAACAAATACAAAAAAAATTGGAATATCCAAATGTACCTTATCAAATCACTATGGTTTAAACCTAGAAGTCAACAGCAATACTAATTCCAGAAACCCACAAACACAAGGAAATGAAACAATACTCACCGGAATCATTAATGTGTCAAGGAAGAAATCAAGGGAGAAATTAAAGACTTCCTAAAATTCAATGAACATGACCACACAGCACACACAAATTTATGGGACACAATGAAAGCAGTGTCAAGGAAAGCTCATAGCACTAAATGTCTACATAAAGAAGCTGGAGAAATCCCTCACATGTGAGTTAGCAGAACATTTGAAAACTCAATTTTATTATGTTCATATGTGCTGGGTAGGGGTGGCAAATATGCACACATGAGTGCAGGAGCCTTCAGAGATCAGAAATCTCACATCCTTCTGGATCTGGAGTTACAGGCTGCTGTTAGCTACGTCATATGGGCCTGGTAACCAAACTGGAGTTCTCTGGAAGAGCAGTTCGTACCTGTACATTTAATGGCTAAGTCATCTCTTCAGTCCCATCTCAGTTGTTAAGGATAAAATATGTATCTAAAGCCGGGCGGTGGTGGCGCACGCCTTTAATCCCAGCACTCGGGAGGCAGAGGCAGGTGGATCTCTGTGAGTTCGAGACCAGCCTGGTCTACAAGAGCTAGTTCCAGGACAGGCTCCAAAGCCACAGAGAAACCCTGTCTCGAAAAACCAAAAAAAAAAAAATGTATCTAATTTGATCTATCAGATACAAAACACAAATACTCACATTCTATTGCTGCATAATAAATTACCATATTTAGGGAAGTGACCCTTCTTGAGCTGCCGGAGAGTTGTTAAGTCTGGGAGAGCGGCCGGCAGAGCTTTGCAGAGACACTCTCGATTCTCACAGCTGAGCAGGGATTTGACCCTTGCCCTGTTGAGCAAACGGGCAAAGACCAAGACCACCAAGAAGCCTCCTAAGCAGGTAACATTCAACGTGTTCGTCAGGTTTGACCAGTCCCAGATCCAAGAATCCAAAGAGGCCTTCAACATGATTGACCAGAACCGGGATGGCTTCATCCACAAGGAGGAGTTGCTTGACATGCTCGCTTCAATGGGAAATAATCCAATGATGAATATCTGGATGCCATGATGAATGAGGCCCTAGGCCCCATCATTTTCACCATGTTCCTCACATGTTTGTGAGAAGTTGAATGGCACGGGTCCTGATGATATCATGAGAAACGTCTTCACTTGATTAGATGAGGAAGCTACTGGTACTGCACAGGAGGATTGCTGAGGGAGCTGCTGACAACCATGGGTGATTGGCTCATACACAGATGGAGAGGTGGATGAGCTGTACATAAAGGGTCACCACCGACCAAGAGGGAAATTTCAACTACTGAGTTCACATGCATCCTCAAGCATGGAGCAAAAGCCAAAGATGGCTGAAGAACTTCAAATTCCAGCCAGATGTTCCCTGTTGCCACTTGGGGAATTTCTGACATTTTTGTCCTAACACCCATAGCATGCTCTAGTTTACTGCTTTTTGCTTTTCTTGTTTTGTATTTATATAATCTCACCCTCTTTAGGACACATGTACCTTTGTAATCAAACTGGAAATGGGAATTGGTGTCATTATCCAACTAGAACATAAGGTGGTTTAACTTACAGGGAGTTTTGTTCCTTCTGTGCAATAACTGCGGCCCACACAGAGTCAATCTATTTCTTCAGAGAAAGTTATCCACTCAATTTTTCCTTAATGATAATTAAACATTCTGAAAAAAAATGATCATATTTAGGCCAAAGTTTCCTTTTATTATTTGGAGACTGGGTGTGTAAGATAACTACTCTCTCTCTCTCTCTCTCTCTCTCTCTCTCTCTCTCTCTCTCTCTCTCTCTCTGTGTGTGTGTGTGTGTGTGTGTGTGTGTAGGTGAACTCATCTATGTGTATGGAGGCCAGAGATTGACCTGGGTGTCTAACAACACCTTAAATTTTTTAAAAATTTATTTTATTTGTATGTGCGTACATGTTTTCCCTGCATGTCTGCATGTGTATCATGTGCATGCCTGGTGCTTACAGAGGTCAGAAGAGGGCATCATATCCCTGAAACTGGAGAGATAGATGGTTATAAGCCACCACGTGGGACCTGGGAGCCAAACCTGGGACCTCAGCCAGGTAAAGTAATAAATACTTTTCACCACAGAGCCATCTCTCCAGCTCCTCCTCCTTATTTTTTGAGACAGGGTCTTTCAGTGAACCCAGAGGTCACTGTTTTAGTCAGATTGTCTGACCAGTGGGTCCCTCAGATACGCCTGTCTCTGACTCCCCTCCCTTCTGCCAGGGTTACAGGTGCATGGGATCTGAACTCTGCTTGAATGCGCGCGCGCGCACACACACACACACACACACACACACACACACACACACACACCATACCAACACATAGCAGAAAGAGAAGAAGTAAGACAAGAAGGACTCCTTTCCTGTCACCCTGTGAAAAGATCTGACAAATATTCCCTGTAAGGAAGATCAAGACACTGTTCACAGCAAGCATTTAAACTAACCCTGAAAAACTAAAGTTGTAAGAGGTTGAAAGGCATCTTGGATACAAGACACTCACTTAGCAAGCCCAAGACTTAGTTTGGCCCACATCACCACAACAAACACAGTAAGATGAGCTTGGTGATAGCTCAGTGAGTGAGTACCACTTGCCATGTGAGCATGGGGACCCGAGTTTGTTCTCATGTCAAAAGTTGAACATCACTGACTGTGATACCACTGCTGGGAGAGGTAGAGACAGGAGAATTGCAGTTCTCACTGTTATGTCAGTCTAGGGGAACAGGTTAGTTCCAAGTACAAGGAGAGATCTTGTCTTAATAAATAAAGGAAGAGAGATAAAGAGAGGGAGGGAGGAATGAAAGGAGGAAGGAAGGGAAAAAAGAAGGAAGGATGGAAGGAAGGAGAGGAGGTCTCCGTGAGTTCAAGCCCTGCTTGGTCTATGGAGTGAGTTCCAAGCCAACTAGTGAGCTCCTGTCTCAAAAAGAAAAGGTGAGAGTAGAAAGTGATAGCTCAGTGGCTAAGAGCCCTGGCTGCTCTCTTAGAGGACCTGGATGGGTTCAGTTCTCAACACCACATGAAGCTCAAAATTGTCTGTAACTACAGTTCTAAGGGATCTGACACCCAATCCTGAACTCCGCAGGCATTGAGAACATGCAGGATACACATATGTCCACGCAAGTAAAACATCCATGTGTGTAAATAACAGATAAAATCTTTTTTAACAAATCCTGATTTGGTAGGGGAACACAAAGAGGAAGTAGGAATAAGGAAACAATCTTGGCCTGAATCAGTGACTGATGAAGCGAGCAATGAGTAAATGTAACATCATTTAGAACTACTTGAAGTTTTCCAGACAGTTGTAAGTCCCTGCTCTCTAGAAGCTGACAAAGCAGTCAGACGTCCTAACAAACAAAAGTACTACACTATACAAGCCTCCAGGACAGCAAGTGACCTGGGACAGATGAAGTGGAAGGCATCACTGCAGTCCCCTGTGACCAGGTGAAGAGAGTAGAAAGTGATGGCTCCCAGACATCCCAGGCCAAAGTGAAGACAGGCGGGGCAGAAATGGCGCCACTCCGCCCTTTGCATGACTTATTTGCAGCCACACTGATGACATGCACAAGTCACAGAGTCCAGACACCTGTGCTGGTTTCCTGCTCCCGAGTCCCAGCTGCTGGGAGCCCTCAACCAGGTTCTGTACATCTCTGCTCCTCGGATTCTCTATATGAAGCAGGAACTGTAGCAGTCTATACTAAGGTGGATGGTGTCAAAAGTCAAGAAGTTAATCATTGTGAAAACGCTTAGAAGACAGTTTGTGGATAATAAGTGTTACCTATCACCGATGCAACTGTCATCTCTACCCAGAATAATACCACATGTTTTGAAAACCTCAACTCCCTTATTTGTAACATATTTTCTTTGTTAGACTAAAAACTTGTAGAAGCTACATTTTTTTAAGGAAGACTATCAAAGGGGGAAAGGGTACATGTCACAGCTCACAAATGGAGATTAGAGAACATCTTTGGTTTTCTCTTTTCATCTTTACATGGATCTGGGACATGACAATCAGGCCACCAGGCTTACATGACGAGAATCTTTACCCACTCAGCCATCTGGTCAACCCTGTACAGACTATATTTAATTTGTCTCTATATTCCCAGAACCTGGCCCAAGTGCATACCCATAATAGGCCCTGATGGCAACTCTCTTTCCAGGTGGCAAGTGAGGGACTGCCAACAGCTGAGTGAAAACCTCTTTAAGAGAGTAAGTAGCTAAAGCAATCCTAAGCCCATAGGCATCACATGGCTTGATCTCAAACTATGCAACAGAGCCACAGTAGCAAAAAAAATGGCACTGAAGTGAAATAAATAAATCAAACACTAAATCTAGATATGAATGGACACAGCTATACCTGCCTCATTTCTGACAAAGGTGTTCAAAGCATTCATTAGACAAGGCATGGTAATACACACCTCTAATCTTAGTACTTACAATGCAGAGGCAGATAAATTCTTTTTTAGCTCAAGGTGAGCCTGATCTACACAGCAAGCTCCAGGTCAACCGGAACTGTATTACATAGAGACCCTGTCTCAAAACTGTAACAATAACAACAAGCATACATTGGGAGAAAAAAACTCTCCCACAAATGGTGCTTTGGATAGTCTCAAGGAAAAGAAGGAAACTAGATCTGTATCTCCCACCCCACACACAACCCAATTCCAGATGAAGCACAGACTGTAATGTAAGACCTGAAACTATGAAACTTTAAGAAAAGACAAGCAAAACAATTCAAAATCTAGCATCTGGGACTGGTGACTCTAAGTAGAATGCTTGCATTCATGAAACCCTAGGCTCAATCCTCAACACTGCAAATATTTTAATATTATCGATTCAGCTCAAGTTGTAAACAAACCATATTCTTCTGAACTGGATCTCTCAAAGCCATATAAGTAGCCACTAACTTATAAAGCACCAGTGGAGATATGTAAATAGTTATCATCTGTCACCCTTCCTTTTGCTTGTGTGGTTTTAATGTGGGGGGGGGGACTTTTGCTCTGTTTTTAAGTTGTTTCACTTGGTTGGTCTAGTTTTGGGTTCTGAAACAGCATCTCAATACAGAACACAGGCTAGCTTGGAACTACAGATCCTCCTTCCTCTGCCTTCAGAGTGCTGTGATTGTAGACCTGCTGCCCCCCCTCTCATCTAGGCCCCAAGCTCTCCAGTGCTATTGCTGTGGCAGTGTTTCTGTGGTACCATTTAGGAGAGGCTGACTTCACAAGTCAGGCAGAAATGATCCATCACAGCAGTAAGGACACAGGGTGCTGACCTGCCATACCATAAGCTTCAGAGGAAGAGCAAAAGGCTGGAACTGAAAAAAATTGCACCACGCCACAGCTGAAATTGAAAAGCCAGATGGAATTGAAAAGAAGATGGGGAGCCAGTTGTTATCCAGAGCCAAAATCGTGAAAACAGCAGCACCCAAGGCCTATAGCATCCAGAAAGAGGCGGGATGCAAATCAGTGTGAACACTCAGGGGTCATGGATGAGGACCGGGAGTGGAGTGTTATGGCCTAGCTGGATCTGGTCAGATGACCCAGAAACCAAAGAGGCCAGGGGCCTGCTCTAAGCAGTGGTCATGACGAGAGAATAGAAAAAGGAAAGAGAAGAAATGAAAAAAAAGAGATAAAGAAACTGGGAGACCCTGGGCCTTCAGTTGAATGCACTGTATGGGGAGTGTGCAGTGCTAACTTGTGGGCGGACTGGGTCAGTCTAAACACAATTCCAGTTAAGAAAAGCAACTGTAGCAGAATGGGGAAACTCACCAATTGAAGCCAACCCAGTTCAGGATACTGACCCTGGGAGTTTCGGGCAGGAGCGCCTATCCGAGTCATGGCACCAATTTTATGATTTTATTAAAAATGCTGGTGGGTCCCACAGGGTCATGTGGCTGCAGGCAGCAGGCTCTGGATGCAGCCAGTCCTACTGGGAACACTCAGTCCCAGACAGAGACAGCTGCTGGTTCCTGGAGGTCCCGCCCGGTAAGTTTCCCAGTGGTGTGCGTCTGAGCAGGCTAGTCCCACCACATGGGCGGGTGTGAGCAGGCGGTGGGTAGAAGGCACATAAACACAGCGTACTGAATAGAATTATGTATTTATTACTTAGAGGAAAGAGAAAGGATTAGATATTTATTACTTAAAGGAGAGAGAGTGTGGGGGGAAAGAGGAGAAGAGAAAAAGAGGAGGAAAGCGACGGAGAAGAGGAGAAGTGGAGAGACACGCGCATGCGAAGAGGGAACAGTAAGACATCCAAGATGGTGGGGAAGAGGGAGCAGGGGTTACCGGGAGTGGGCATGGCTTGCCTCTTAGGAGACAAAAACCATAACATTTCCATCTCTTTTTTATAATAAAAAGCAGGAGATTAGACACCACAATTCGATGGAAATGACAGAGAACTTACTTGGTTGGCACCCAGAGCTACTCTTTTTTGGGTCCTCCATGGTCGCTGAAGGTTGTACTTGACCTTTGTTCTTTAGCCCATAGCCTGTCAGGCTCCCAAAGACCCTGTGGGCTAAGAAATCTGTAGGAAGACAGGCCTACCTTGATCTGAGCAGCTAGACTGTTGATTCCAGTGATTCTGTCCACGTCTTGAGGTGTTTAGTTTAGATGAAAGGGATTTTTGCCCAATGTGCTCCACAGTCAAAGTAAACTGCAGAAGGACATTGTTCTGTGTGCCCAGTTTATTCTGTCTTCTTTGGAGGAAGCAGAGAGCTGTTTCTAGGAGCCTACCTGTCTCTTTTTGTTATGAAATGTTTTTAATAATTAAATATTTACATATCACATTCTCCAGATCTCTGAGCAGTTGAGGGCTGTTTATGAGGTATAGGTGCAGTATAGACTCTGTCTGGAAGGTTGGGTCTGAGCTTATCTGTACTGGCTCTTAATAGGTAAGATTTACATTCGCAAAAAGGGCAGAAATAAGAAAAAACCGCTTGTAATATTAGGTTAATGACAGAACTGACAATAGTGGGAACAGCTTAATATATTTTTAAGAGGCTTAAAATTACATACCAGTTTGACATATGAGTCTTATGATTTTATAGTCAGAAATGACATGGGTGTGAGCAGGTGGCGGATAGAAGGCATATAAACACATCATATAGAATAGAATTTGATGTTTATTACTTAGAGGAAAGCGAAAGGATTAGATATTTATTACTTAGAGGAAAGAGATAGAATTGGGTATTTATTATTTAGAGGAGAGAGAGTTTGTGGGGGAAGGAGTAGAAGAGTAGAATAGGAGGATAACCACAGAGAAGAGGAGAAGTGGGGAGACACGCTTGCGGAGAGGTAATAGTAAGAGATCCAAGATGGCGGGGAAGGGGGAGCAGGGTTCGCCGGGAGTGGGTTTGGCTTGCCTCTTAAAGAGAAAAAAACCATAACAACTTGCATGAAAGAAGAGGTGTTGGAAAGATGGAGAAGTGGGGTGGATTTTTTTGGGGTTTTTTTGTTTTTAATTAATTATTTGAGGGGTCATTTGTGGTGATGCTGCAGGGTGAGGGAAGGATATGGAAGGCCTGGGAGGTGACAGGGATGGGGGCATGATGTGAAGTCCCCAGAGTATCAGTAAAGAATTACACTTTAAATAATAATAATAATAACAACAACAACAAAAACAACAAACAAACAAACAAAAGAGCCCACAGTTTAGACAACCCCAGAGAACATCTCTGATATATGTACATCAGTCTCCACACTGTAGTTTCGCCATCTTAGAAAAGATGCTTGAGAACAAAGGCAAGCATTAAAGTGCAGTTTAGCCTTTGTCCTTCAGGGTGAAATAATATAATTAAGCTATAATTTGGAAAAAATATCAACAAAATCAAAATATATCTGTGTCTCCTGTGTTGGGGGAGTAGAACCAATGTCTCCTGGTTTACAATTTTCCATAACAAACAACCTGGGAAATCACACTTTTTCTTGAGCATATGCCTTCTGTGGAGTTCGGGTTTACAGGGTGCCCTGAGCACTTGGTCAATGGGCACTGAGTGGACTGAGTGGGAGGAGTGAGCTCCTATCTCCTCCTTGAGCTTAGAGTAAAGAGGCTCCATTTGCAAGACTCGAATGATAATGTTAAGTTGGAAGTGAAGCCCCCCCCCCAGGCCAGAGAGTTCTATTGGTCTGGACTCCAAATCCTAGCATGCCAGGTCCTGATCACTCCCATAGGGTATTTAAGATAGTTCCCAAAGGAGAAACATGTGGTCTCTTTTCCTTCCCCCCACACCCTGTTCTCTCTCAGGGCCACCCAAGTTAGCAGGAATCCCATTAAACCTGGACATTTCTTAATTTGGTTTGTTGTGATTTGGCTTGATTGGAATTTTTGCATTGGCAGAAAGCTCGCATTAGGAGGTTCCACTGGGTAGGGCAGCCTTTCTGCGTGACCCTAGGCCATGCATCAAAAGCCCCCTAGTCTATAATCTGAGCTCTATACACCACACTAAAACCGGCTCCTGGGCTACAGCGGCTGCATTTTGGTGTGTCCCTTCTTTCTTGTCTATGCTATAGGGTTTTGGGGGGGACCTATTCAAGCTTATTTTTGTCAATTGTCAGACTCTTATTGAAGCTGCGAGCTCAGGCCAAGAGTTTAATCTCAGCAGCAGCCAAACTGGCAAGACCGGGTTTGGTTGAGGTGGGATTTGTTTGCTTTGGACTCTTAGCATTCAATTTCCACAACCCTGTTGGGCCTAGGAGCTATTTTAGCGGATGCACTATAATAGACTTAAGCCACTTGGTTGGGCATAGACTTTAAAATGGGCACTTGCAGTTCAAAGCCAGATCCGCTGTTGCCCCTAGGATACCTCTTACAAAATGTTTACAAATTGAGACTGCCTGATAATGAAAGACCCCCGGTTGTTTCAGTACAGAGTGCTCAGCCCCTATGTCCACTAGAAAATCCATAGGGGTTCCCTCCACAGTCAATGTTACCCTAGGCACAGGGGAGGGGGTCCAAGCCCCATCCCGTCTAATCATCTTCTTCTAGGGCCAGTACCTTAGAGGCCCTTCCTTTCTTCTTTGGACATTCTCTTGCCCAATATAATTTTTCTTTGCAATAGGCGCATCGGTCTTTGTCCAAGGGGTCCCTCTGTCCGTCTTCTCTCATCTTTGGTCGTCTGTTGCTAAGGTTCTATCTGTCTAGGTCCTGTCTTCCGTTTCTCTCCTACTACTGTGGCCAAAATTCTATCAAATTTCTCTCTTGCCTATGATCCCTCTGGTCCTCTCTTTCTTCTGCCTCCTCTCTCTCTCTCTCTCTCTCTCTCTCTCTCTCTCTCTCTCTCTCTCTCTCTCTCTTCTTGCTTCTCTTCCTTAGTCTCTCACTTACGAAACACTTTCTCTGCCTCCTTAACCAAATCCTGCATGATATAATCCTGCAACTCTTCTAACCACTGTAACTTTTCTTAATATCTGATGCTGACTGTCCTTTGAAGGCCATAGCTACCGCTGACCCTCAGAGCTTGGGTCAAATGGAGTATAACGCCTGTCAGCCTTAAGAAACACAGATGGCAGAGCCCTGCAGTGATTGACTGTAGGCTGCTCCCTACCTGCTTTAAGTTTGACCTTGAAAATAAACACAGAGAACTAGATAAGGCCCATATCTGTTTACACATTTTTTTTTACCAGAATCTCTCTTGTTTTTTAGACAACATACCAAAAACTTTCTTGCTTTTTAGACAACACACTAAAAAAAATCTCTCTTGCCTTTTAGACAACATAAAAACTCTTACCAAAGTCTTTTTTGTTCGTTTTTCTTAGTGGGAATGTATGGCTACATTTTAAACAAGAACAGCATATAAGATCCTGTGCCAGGGTTAAACATTTGAGACCAACAATAGGTTTTTTTAACATTAACACACAATAATTTGTAAACAAGAACAACACATAAAATCCTGTACCAGTGTGAAACATTTGAGAACAGCAATAGGTTTTTTCTTTAACATCAACCAACAATAATTTGTAACCAGCCCCTATAAATGATAACAGATACTTATAACCCATAGGATCTGAAAGAGTTCTTCACCTGCGGAGCCAAGCCTTGGTCAGCTTTGACCGAAGGTTTGAGGCATGCAGCTCCTAGGGCAGGTGGAGGGAACTTGTCCATCAGCGTGAGGGGGCAGGGTGGTATACAGCACTGGGGAAAAAAATTGTTAACCTCTTTAGGCCATAGCGATTACCCTCAGATTTTTTGTTTAGTGTTTGAAATCCTATTGGGGTATATCTGCCTTCTACAACTGTGTCTGGCAGGCTCAATACCTTTTAGCAGCAAAGCTGAATAGCCCACCCATTCATATAAGCATGCTACCCCGCAGCCATGTGCTTGGGGCTGAGGCTGACTTTTTTTTAATGACATATACTCCTATGTTTATGGCCCTATCTCTAAAATCTTGTAAGTGTTCACAATATTAAAGTCAAAGAAGTTATGATTTGAGTACGACATCATCAGTCTAAGTCAGGACAAAAGCACAACACACATTTCACAGACATACAGGACAAAGGCACCAAACAAACCCAAGATTTCAAGCTGCTTCGCGGGTGTGACCCACCCCACTTTCAAAATGAGTCCGCTATCCATGCATGTCTCTACAGAGAACTGACCTCAGCACTCATGTGTCATACCACAGAACTGAGAAACGCCACTCGCGTGTCTCACCAGAGAACTGAACACACTACCTGCGTGTAAGACAAAACAGAGACCGAAGTTATACAGACAAAGGCTAACAAAACTTAGAAAGACACAAACACTGATCCAGAGTCACAGTTTGTCCCAATCGTCAAAGTTATAAATAAGACAAAACAAAAGACTGAAGACACACAAGACACGCAAACAAATGTCTTTCTCCACCGAGATAGACAAAACCATTCCAGAAATACAGACGGCTGAGAGGACATAGTTCCTCCAAACCAGGAGAACTTCCATATCCTCACCAGCACCCAGAAGGGAATCTCCCAGGCATCCCTGGGTCCCTTCTCACCTCCTGGGACATCCCCCAGGGGGCAGTTGGTGATCTAGCATGTCTGCTGATCACTCCCTCTGTGTCCTCCCGACACACAAGCAACTGCAAAACCGAAAATACAGAACCTGAACCTGAACCTGAATTTCTTGGTGTTTGCAGCGTCTAACCAGAGTGTCAGTCATTTCAGTCATGGCAAGTTCTACATCTGTCTCCACAAAGCTAAGAGCTTCTCTAACCCCTTTTATTGTTGTGACATTAACAACAATATTAAAAAAAAAAATCCAGCCTGGAGACACGGCTCCATGGATAAGGGCACAGGCTGCCAGAGTGTGCACGTTCAATCCCAACACCCGCAGAGTAGCTCACAACTGTCTGTAACTTTAGTTCCAGGGGATCTGATGCCCTCTTCTGGCCTCTGCAGGCACCAGGCACACAAGGGGTACCCAGACACACATGCAGAAAAATACTCATACACATAACAAAATAAAATAAATATTCACTCACAAAAACACATATATGATAACACAAAACGCTGTCACCAGGTCATTACTTCCTTTCTTTGCAAACAAGGAGTCGGCAGCTGTGTGAAACAGCAGGTCACCTCTTAACCCCATGTGATGCTTCTGTGCCAAAGAGCAAAACAATCCAACGTCCCCTTGTGCAAATTGATGCAGTCATTCTCTAAAGCTCGTGGGAGTCCCTCAGGACATTAGAAATGCCATGTGACACAGGTATTTCACTGGGCATATACCCAGAGATTCTGTACCCGCAATAGAGATATTTGCACCCTTATGAATACTGCTGCTCTATTCAATATTCAAGAAGATGGAGCCAATCTAGATGTCAATCAACATATGAATGCATAATGCCAGTCTAGTGCATATACCAAATGAAATATTATTCATCTCTATGGAAAAATGAAACCACAAAATTTAAGGAAAGTTGGTAGACTTAGAATGTAAAATTAAGTGAGATCACTCAATATCAGGGAAAAAAACCATGTTCTTTCTTGTATGTGGATCCTAGCCTATGATGTATGCATGTACACAGTAATTAAATATGCTGAGGTACAGTGCAACATTGAGGAAGGAGAACATGAAATTTTAAAGAGACAAAACACTCCCTGATGAGTTCACATACATGCTGTACTTTGTGGGTCCTCTGAATGCGCTCTCAACATGTGCACAGTTTAGATGTAAAACAGGCCCTTAACAAGCAATATCCACATGTGACTCTATGCTGCCACCTTACTGGGAGGACTATGTTTGAAGGTATGGTTTTCATCCTTTAAATGTCTCTGTACAGTGCAATTCTTACAAGTACTAACAACTTAGGGTGCATTGTTCTCTAAACAATAATTCTAGCTATAAAAACTGTAGAGAGTGAAGGCTGTCCAAAGTATGCTTACATCATCATAATCAAGGAATTTTTAGGAACTCCTGAAAATGATGACTTAATGGCCCTGAATCTTGAAAATTAACACACCAGGAATTATCAAAACCAAGAAGCTGCTGGCACGATTTGGTTTGCTTTGATTTTCATTTTTTTTTATTTTTGAGACAGGGTTTCTCCGTACCTTTTTGGTTCCTGTCCTGGAACTAGCTCTTGTAGACCAGGCTGGCCTCGAACTCACAGAGATCCGCTTGCCTCTGCCTCCCAAGTGCTGGGATTAAAGCCGTGCGCCACCACTACCCAGCCTTCATTTTATTTTATGTTATAGTTCTAAAGTGTGGTTTTCTGAATGGATGAATCTTCTTCCCTTTCAAACTTAAAAGTCATACCAAAGCTATTTTAGAGTGAGCTAAGGACTTGGATTTTCGGATCCCTGAACGAGAAGTACAAAAAACCAATGAACATCGGGGAAAGGGGGTTCAACCATCAGCCTTCAAGGAACTGCAGTTCAAAGTGGCAGTGAGTCTCACCTCAGCTGTTACAGTCTCGAGCAAAAGTCTACCTAGGTCCTCAAAGGCAGCTGCACACTGGGACCTTCCCAGGGAAACTTGGTGCCCAGCTCCACTACAGCCTTTGGAGCTTGGCTACCATCCTTGTGACAGCCCAGACAAGAGCTGCAGTTCTCCTCATGGACACCAGGGGGCGACAAGAAACCACATAATTAAGAGGGAACATCCCTGAGGCCTGAACAAGTCTTGCAGCTTTGTCTCCATCAGGATTACAAGGGACCTGGAGCTTCCTCACACAATCATTTCCTGTGTCTCTGAGAACCCAACTCTAGAAGGAGACCCTATGTAGTCCCCTCCCCATCACAACACCCATGAGAAAAGACGGGGAGATCACAGGGCAGTCCCCAAGGAGAACAAAGGCATCCCAGAAGGGTCAGGGAGGGCATGGGCAGACCTGAATCACATTCAGACAACACAGGAAGCTGGGGTGTGGGGTGTCTCCCTGGGGCTCTTCATAAGGAGCTGGAGCACACAGTCCTCTTTCTAGTACACAGGTCACCTCCTCCTGCATGTCAGGATGTGAACCCCTGAGATAACTTGTATCACTATATGGGACACCTGACTGGTGAGAGCAGTGACTATGAATCTGGTTCCTTCCCAGTTGTCACTCAGACCTTTTCTTGCTCCTAGAGATTACTGCAACTCTCTCCCGGGAGTAACTCCCACTTTCCCAGAGCATTGAGGTCACTGAGCAGACTGGGCTCTGCTGGGATTTTCTGTCACAAGGAAATACACTCTTGGCTATAGGAAGTGCAGGGAAATGTCCTGGGTTGAGCTGCTGTTCTCTTGGCACTCAGGACATTTCTGAACCTTGTGTCTCAAAGTTCTAGAACACTGAACCAGAAAGAAAGGAATAAGGCCGGGCAGTTGTGGCACACACATTTTATCCCAGTACTTGGGAGGCAGAGGCAGGTGGATCTCTGTGAGTTCAAGGCCAGCCTGGCTACAAGAGCTAGTTCCAGCACAGACTCCAAAAGCCACAGAGAAACTCTGTCTTGACAAACCAAAAGAGAGAGAGAGAGAGAGAGAGAGAGAGAGAGAGAGAGAGAGAGAGAGAGATAAAGGAACAGAAGGATCAGAGGCAGACTGATACCCCGACTCCACCCCCAGCCCATGTGACTCCAGGAGGTGTCATTTTTTTGGGAGGAAGCTCAAGTCTTGGAATAAAAGCCGAAAAAGACACCAGAGCAGCCACGCTTGGCAGCCGCCTGAGAGGCAAACCTCCTTTCCAGAGGAAGAGCCTAGGCTACAACAGAGACATGGAGCTCTCCTCAGCCCTTCTCCACAAAGGACAGCTACCCTGGAGGGGACTCCTGCTGGCAGGTGAGGAGACATTCCTCAGGGGTGTGGACAGCAGGGGAGCTCAGAGACTGGATGGGGTCTTCTGGGAGGGGGACTGTGCCCAAGAGGAGACATCTGGCTTCTGCTTGAAGCCTGAGAGCAACAGGAAGCTCCCAGGGAATGTGAATTGGTAAGTGGGGAGGAAAACTCAGGGGTTCCCCACTGCAAGGGGGTACTGGCCTCTGTACCCTGAAGACTGACTCCCACAACTGTGTCAGGGTGACTCTCCAAGTAAAACTCAAACTGGGGCCAGTAAACAGGGTCATTTCATACATACGACCCTGAGGAATCTGCACATAAACCCCAGACTCTGGGATATTGATTTGCCCACAGGTGTCTGAGCCTGTTCCAGGCAGTGGGATTTAAACCCAAATCAAACCAGTTCTCCTCACAGAGTCCTGGGCAGGAAGACAGAGCAGAAGGATATCTAGAAGGTGGGGTTGTGGTTGACAAGAACTTCAGAAGAAACAGAGCTGGGAAGGTCAGAAAATGAAGGCTTGGAGTCTTTAGAGGAGGAGGTCAAAGAAGACATGCCTACACTCACCAAAGATTCTGAGTGTGAGCAGGGATCTGAGGGAGTTAGGGGTGAGCTGTGTGGACACCTAAGACGAGAATTTCGTTCACTGGAAAGATTCAGGAGTACAGAGGAATGGGGTGATGTCCCAGACCTTCCTGCAACAGGACACACACACACCATGGCTGCGAGTTGAACACGCTCAGGTCTCAATTTCCTCCAAATGCAAAGATCTAATATTGATCGGATTTTTTCCTCTTCCCTCTTAGCCTCACTTTTGATCTACTGGAGCTCTCCCACCATGGCCCAAGTCACTGTGGAAGCAGTTCCGCCCCATGTTGCTGAAGGGGCGAATGTTCTTCTACTTGTCCACAATCTGCCAGAGACACTCCAAGTCTTTTCCTGGTACAAGGGAGAAAATGTGGATGAGAAAAAGGAGATTGTAAAATTTGTAAAACCAGGAGAAACATATAAAAGAGGGCCTGCATACAGTGGCAGAGTAAAAATATACCTCAATGGATCTCTGCTCTTACTGAATGTCGCTCAGAAAGATGCAGTACCCTACATGCTACATATGAAAATGGGAAACCTTGATGCTAGAAATGCATCTGTGAAGTTCGATGTACACCGTAAGTAACCTCTGGGTCGTTGTAGACCTAATCCTACTTCACTCATAGATTTGTCAGTCCTGGATGACTTGTTATGGTCCCCGCATTGTGGTTCAAACATTTAGAAAAGGCCACAAAATGGAGGAAACAGAAATAAATCAGGATCAGTAACTAGAATCTACCCTCTGAGAGAGAAGGTGAGGTAACTCAGCCCAGGCATGTCAGACTCTGCCCAGGGTCTTAGATCTCATCATGAACATGGCCTCGAGAAAGACCCTTCAGGACTCAGGCCGGGCCTGTCTGAGAACACCATGAGATTTTCACAGAGAAATGAACACCCAAAGCTTTGCTTCAGACCTCCATCCCAGACTGGACCAGGAATTCTGGGATCTCAAAGACTGGGTTGGAATTTGACCTCCTGTTGGAGCTGACAGTAGACAATGATTGGTTGCAGGCTGGTAGCCTGCTGACCCTCAGCCTGTGAGAGTCATGTTTGAGGCAGGTCACCTGGGCATCTCCTCCAGAGACTCAGTGTGCTCAGCATAGGTGGAGGGCTATTAAAGACAACCAGCCAGCTGTCCTGATGGTCTTCTGAGACCTCGCAGGAAGGTGGAGAGCCCTAAAGAGATGGGAGAAAAGTGTACAAATGGCAGCTCCTTGCCTCTGGGGGTCCAGCCCTGGAATTATTTCCTGCAGGCAAATAGTAAGAGATACTGCTTGGTGGAAAGTCAGGCCATTGCTCACCTTTCAGGTTAACTTGCAAGCAACAATCATTTACTCTGTGCCCTATTCTAGGGAAACTGAGACAGGAAACACAGTCACTGAGTCAGGGTCACAAAGGCCATGGGTGACACAAGCTATCTGTCCACACCACATCTCCAGCCTCCCCACCATGGAGACTCTATTAGGTGCCCCTGAGTCTTATAGATCATTTCCTAGACTCAGGCTTCTTTTATGGATCCCTGATTCATGTCAGTCAACATCAAACTCCTGACAAGAATGGCCCAGCTGAAGCCCAGCCTGACCTGAATGCCAGCCAGAACCTGATCTGTGTGGGGTCTCTGACGGGCTGTCAGGTTCTCAGGGAACTCAATGGGAAGACCAATCATGAGTGATGTTTAGAAGAGCCCTGAGCAGCAAAGGCTTGGAGGGCGCTGGTCCTCACTGAGCAGTGGAGGTCAGGGCAGCTGGAGGGACTCACACATAGTGTCCCAAGACATGCAATGGGTCAGTGAGGGCCAGGAGATAACATGAGGTCTCTGATTCCAAGTCTTGAGTCTGTCCATCACCACACACTGCAGCTCAATTCCCTCCTGGGAAAGCCCTTGCTTCTCCCATACACAGCACAGAGGACCCATTGTCTCTGAGAGCTCAGCTACTCCATCTGTAATTTGTTTCCTGCCTGATTCTTTGAGGTTCTGGGTTGGAAGGGAGATTGGAGACTAGCTCTGTTTAAAGAGGCCCTTGCAAGAATCAGAGGCACCAAACAGGACAAAATTCCTTCTCTTGTCTGCACACAGCACTGCTACCCAAGCCGAAAATCACAAGCAACAATTCCAATCCCATGGAGGGTGAGGACTCAGTAGCATTCATGTGTGAGCCTGAGACTGAGAATACAAACTACCTGTGGTGGAGAAATGGCCAAAGCCTCTCAGAAGGTGACAGGCTGAAGCTGTCTGAGGACAACAGGACTCTCACTTTACTCAGTGTTGTGAGGAATGACACAGGAGATTATGAGTGTGAAACCCGGAACCCAGTGAGCACCTCCCGAAGTTATCCATTCCATCTGGAAATTACCTGTGAGTATTATCTGTTTTATAATTTTTACAGCTGCCTAAATACAGACAGTTTGAGCTAGGACACTCTGTCCCCTTGGGTTGGTGACAGAGATCTACCACACAGATCCCTAGGCTGAACAGGGAGGGCCTCCTGGCCCAGCCCATGTACATGCAGCCAGGCCCAGCACTGAGCTGGAATGGGCTGGAGGGACTTCTACCTAGAGAGACTCAGGGTGTTGGAGACAGGGGACAGATCAGTCTCAGGCTCAGTGCACACGTGAGTGTGCAGTAGGGATGTTCCTGTGCTTTGATCGAGATGGATCAGGATTTGTGCCTGCTGCATGAATACTCCTGTACTAATCGGCACCACAGCTCTTGGAACCTGCTCAGCTGAAGTTATAGCACAGCTCAGAGAGATACTATGGCCTTCTGCAGACCAGTATTGCCCTTCCCTCTGCTGACATCACATGTGCCTTTGTTGTGTTTGTTCCAGATGGTCCAGATGTCCCGATTATATCCCCCTCAAATACTTATTTTCGTTCAAGGACAAACCTCAGTCTCTCCTGCCATTCAGCTGCTCTCCCACCCGCGCTGTACTCTTGGTTTGTCAATGGAGAGCTAGTGTCATCCTCCCAAGAGCTCTTTATCCCCAACATCACTACTAAAAATAGTGGATCCTATACCTGCCTCATCCATTACTTTGTCACTGGCCTCAATAAGACCAGAGTCAAGAACATTGAAGTCCTTGGTAAGTGGATCTCTGAAATATCAGTGCCAGGTTTAGAGTTTTTTTGGCTTTCTGGTAAGATGCAGCAGAATTTAATTTCCAGCCCATGTCTAGGGAAAAAGCAAAACTCCACTCTATCCTGAGCGTCCTGCTCCATCCCTATGCTGATCTTCTCAGGATGCTCTGACTTCTCCTGGCTGATAGGGATGGAGCTTGGAATGTGAGGAGGAGCTTCTCCCAACCTTGGAAACCTCAGGTTGTGGGAGGGACTTCCTAGGAGAGGGAGAGCCTTAAGGTCAAGATTTCTTTCTGTCACTAACACAGCCTTCCTGTCCCCTCCATTTTCTTCTTATGACCTCCACGGCTTAGAGGGACATCCAGGGCTTTACTATGTTCACTTCTTTTTTCCCAAATGTGAGGAGAAAACTCCCTCCCTACAAATGGGAACCAACAGGTTAGAGCTCTGCTCCCAGCTCTGCTTCTGTCTCAGGGGTGATTGGCTGAGCTCTGACACCATGGGAGGGAAAGAGAGGGTGGAGAAGGCACCTGGGACCCTGGTTCTGAGTCAGGGTGAACCATGTCACTGACGACTTGATGATGCTCTTTCTCTTACTCTTCTCAAGGATTATAAACAAAAGTATGTACTTCCCACAGGGCAGGGAACCCTGACTGCTCTTAGGACTGGAGAGGGAGGGGAGGGGGAGTGGGGAGAGTAGAAGGGAAATGGGAGGAGGTGAAAAATTTTAATAAATAAATAAATAAACTAAAAAAAAATCCAAAAACAAATGCCGGCCAAGTGTGCTGGTTTGTGCCTTTAAGGGCAGCACTAAGGAGGGAGAGGCAGGGAGATAGTGTGAGTTTGAGCCAAGTCTGGTCTACATGGCAAGGTCTAGGCTATCTAGGACTGTACAGTGTGACCCTGTCTGAAAAACAAAAAAGCAAAAAACAAAATGCAAAACAGGTATGGCAGATTAGAGTGGCAGACTGTGGTCAACTCAGTGGTCATTCACGTCTTCTCTGTGGTATTTAATCCATCTCCATATAGCAGGACATAAATTTCTCTTCAAACAGAAATTCTTTACTTTGGGATTTCTCCGAGTCCTGAATTCTAGGAGTTAATACCTTTAAGATTAGCTGGGCTATCCTAACCCCATAACAAATAAATTATTTAATAAAGAAAACCCTAGAAAGCTATTTTCTAATGCAGGGACCTGACTTTTCACACTCACAGAAAGAGTGTGCAAGAATTTGCACAAAAATCTATGGAAAAAACATTCTCCCCATTTCTGGGTCCACGGGGGTCAAGCAACGATTGTGGACAAACCCCCAAAGTCTATTACACCAGAAGCAAACTTTATTCCAGGAAATAAAATTAAAAAATAAAAAAATAAATTTCCATGGGGCACAAAATGTTTATCAGAGAAGGACTTGTAAGGCTGTGGCAAAACACAGTTTCCAAACTCTCCCTTTATATAGCAAGAAGCAACAAGCATTAGGAAAGAACAAAGGAATTTTTACAATCTTGAGGTAAAACTCAGATACAAATTCTTTTTTAAAAAAAATTTTATTAACCTTGTTTTTCAGTTAAACTGGTGTTAGTGTTTAGTCCATCCTCTCTCTCTGGCACTGGCTGATGGTGTTCACCAAAGCTCTGCACTCCCCTGACACTTCCCGTTTCGCATAGCAGGCGAGGAATGGGAAAACGCACAACCAAAAAGTCACATACATGCCATCATTTAAACGTAAACTCAGTTCACTTCATTTGCTGGTCCTGAGTGGCCAGGGGTCACGAAGGCTGAACTTCAGCTTACAGAGGTCCCTCAGTTTGAAGAGGGTCACTTCAGTCTTGCAGATAGAGCTATGGATTCTATAGCAAAGTGACCAATGTTAACAGTTAATTCTTAAGGTGCTGAGAAAGCTGCTGACAGCCTGCTCTCATTCTCCTAGGATTACAACTTCATATTTCCTTATTTCTACATTCTTATTTCTGGAACCTACATTTCTATATTCTTATTGTTGGACTCTTCACCAATCCCCCTCAAGGTTTCTGGACATGTTGGGTGAGTGGCCTCCTAGTGTGGAATCTACACGAATACCCTGAGTCCGGGGTCACTATGGGTGATCTGGATAGAGGAAGATTCTGCTCTTTCCTGAGAGACCATATCTTACACTAAACATGAGATCTTGTGTCTTCATTCTGTGGGCCCTGTGAGCTGGCTGAGATCTCTGAGGGTAAACGACTCTCACTTGGTCCCCTCCACTATTTATCCACAGAGCCAGTGACTACACCCTTCATCAAAGCCACCAAATCTGAAGTCAAAGAACCAGACTCTGTGCACCTGACCTGCGACTTCAACTCCAGTGACTCTACAATTGCCTTCCGCTGGTTCCACAATGGCAAGGGAATGAAATTCACAGACAGGGTATTCTTAATCCAAAACAGAATCCTCTCCATATCGCACACCAGGAAGGAGGATTCTGGAGTGTACCAGTGTGAGATATACAATGCAGTCAGTTCCAAGAGGAGTGACCCCTTCCAGTTGAACGTGAGACGTGAGTGACCTCCCCTCCATTCTTACTTCATAGTGTTGAGGGTGGGGCAATTTTTTATCAGCAATGTGCAAAATGTGTAAAATTCACCCTGAGAAAAACATGGCTCAAGATACAAACACAGCCAGCTTGGTGGTGGATGCATGTTAATCTCATGATAAAATAAGGCGTAAGCTGAGCACGGTGCTGCATGCCTTTAACCCCAGCCAGCTCACCAGAGCTAGAGACAGGTGATTGTCTATGAGTTCCCAACCTCCCTGGTCTTTGATTGGCAGCACTGGCCACTGTATGCTGAAGACTGACTTTCCCACTATGTCAGGGTGACTCTGCAAGTAAAACCCAGACTGGGGCCATTAAGCAACATCATGACATATGACCCTGAGGAATCCACAAGTAAATCCCAGGTTCTGGGACACTAATTTGCTCACAGGTATCTGAGCCTGTTTCAGGCAGTGGGCTTTAAACCAAAATCAAATTATTCCTCCTCACAGAGTCCTGGGCAGGAAGACAGAGGATCAAGGACATCTAGAAAGTGGGGTTGGGACTGACAAGCACTTCAGAAGAAACAGAGCTGGGAAGGCCAGAAAATGAATGCTTGGAGTCTTTAGAGAAGGAGGTCAGAGAAGATATGCCTACACTCACCAAAGATTCTGAGTGTGAACAGGGATCTGATTAAGTGTGCGGTGCTCTGTGCAGACACCCGAGAAAACAGTTTCATTCAATAGAAAGCTTCAGGGGTACTGAGGAATGGGGGTGATGCTGCTGACCTCCTCCCAATACGACACACACACACACACACACACACACACACAAACACACTCAGATTTCAATTTCTACGAAATGCAAAGGTCCTAATAATGATGTTTTTTTTGTTTTTTTCTCTTAGCCTCTCTTACAATCCAGTGGAGCTCACGCACCAAGCCCGCAGTTACTGTGGAGGCAGTTCCACCCCATGTTGTTGAAGGGAAGAGTGTTGTTCTACTTGTCCATGATATGCCAGAGAAAGTCAAATCCTTTTTCTGGTACAAGGGAAAACATAGTATTGACGACAATGAAATTGCTCGATTTCAAAAATCTGATAGCACAGTTCAAAAAGGGCCTGCATTCAGCAGCAGAGAGAAAATATACCCAAGTGGAACCCTGGTCTTCCGGAATGTCACTAAGCAAGATGAAGGAGCCTATTTGCTACGTATGGAAACAGAAAACTTAAATTTTATGG
Source organism: Microtus pennsylvanicus (assembly GCF_037038515.1). NCBI lineage: Eukaryota > Metazoa > Chordata > Mammalia > Rodentia > Cricetidae > Microtus > Microtus pennsylvanicus. The sequence continues at coordinate 138,548,120 of NC_134579.1, read as the reverse complement.
CACATGTGCACATCCATGTAAACCCTAAGTAATTCTCTGTAACTGCTGGTGGAGGAAGCCATTCTGTCACCCCTGGGAATGACACATACATGTTTTGCAAATGGAGCTCTTTAGAGGCAAGGCCCTTTGGGGAACCCATCCATTTGTCAAAGACCTTCAGAAACAATACTTCAGACGTCTGCGCTGATCCCAGGGGTGCATGGGCTTCAGGCCTCTATAACTTCCACTATGCTTATTCTTAGGGTGATTCTTAGTTCTGCTTTGTTAGTTGTGATTGTGCCTGAGTTTACTAGGAATTAAAGATTCTGCAGAAAAATTAAATTTCTCTGATGTGTTATGCAAACCAGTTTCACCTCTTGCCCCTGGCTCCCTTTGCAGTCATCCTGAGTGAGCAGGAGGAGCGTACTAAGGGTAATGATTATTGCTTATTCAGTCCCAAAAGTGATCAATATCCTACAAAGAACTTAGAACATGGTTTCTTAAAGGATGACATTAAAAACTTACAGAAACATATAAGGAAAAGATATAGGACACAAAAGGTCAGGCATTTCTTTGGTGCCAGGACATGAAAACTCAGATATTCTTCCAATATCAACTTATCGATAAAGGAATCTAAAACTCCCAGTTCCCTTAAGAGAAAAGTACACGTAGGAATGGTCAGGAAGTTTAGGAATTTTGTCCAGCAGTTAAAGCATTAGGTATTAATCATTACTATTTTCAGAACTTATAAAGATTAGAATTATAACTGTAGTCCACATAAAGGTGATACAGAGGTTACTTAGAAACTGGCATACAGCTGAAAATGATATCCTAGGTGTGACAATACACTCAGCTGGTGACAAAGATATGAAAGTATCACAGTGTGAAGAGCTAGTCACAGGGTTTTAGTCTCTTAGTTTGTAATCAGATATTTACTCCCAGCTAGGGCACAGTATGAATAAGATGTGCCTGGCCGGATATAAACATTGGCTTGCACTATAATGATATGGGGTAAAGGTCAATGACGTCAAAGGAGTGGGAAGAAGAGAACCTGAAATGAATAAATGTTAATGATTCTTGGAGAGTGATTAAAGAGAAATGATTTGGAACTGCTCATGCGTGGAGGCATTAGGGCTTATAGAGATAAAGACTGCCTGAGCTAGATGGGAACATCAGTTAGAAAGACCAGTGGTCAGACCCTTCATTCTTTGCCAACTTCACAATCCGTCCTGGGGCACAGAATCCCACTGGACATGGACTCTGGCACTCATGGTCATGGGTGGAGTTATTTCTACTTCATGTAGGATAGTCAGTCCTGATGACTCTGTGTTATGGTCCCTACATTGTGGTTCAAACATTTAGTAAAGGACACAGAGTGGGGGAAACAGCAATAAACCAGAATCTCTCAGTTGAATCTACCCTCTGAGAGAGGGGGTGTGGTAATTCAGCCCAGGCATGTCAGACTCTGCCCAGGGTCTGTCTTAGAACATGGCCCTGAGAAAGACCCTTCAGGTCTCAGTAGGGCCTGCCTGACGAAACCATGAGATTTTCACAGAGACATGAAAACCTAAGCTTTGCCCAGACCTCCATCCCAGACCTGACCAGGAATCTTAAGAAACTTATGGACTAGGTTGGAATTTACCTCCTGTTGGAGCTCACAGGGGAAAATGATTGATTGTAGACCCATAGCCTGCTGACCCTCAGCCTGTGAGAGCCATGTCTGAAGCAGATCACCTGGGCATCTCCTCCTGAGACTCAGAATGCTCAGAATAGGTGGAGGGGTATAAAGGCAACCAACCAGCTGTCCTGATGGTCTTCTGAGACCTCACAGGAAGATGGAGAGCCCTAAAGAGATGGGAGGAAATTGTACAAATGGCAGGTCCTAGCCTCTGTGGGTCCTGCCCTGGGATTCTTTCCTGCAGGCAAATAGTGGGAGGCATTGCTTTGTAGAAGGTTAGGTCATTGCTCATATTTAAGGTGAACTTGTAGGCATGTGATGGAGGAAGGTCATTGGTTAATAAAGAAACTGTCTTGGCCCATTTGATAGGCCATCCCTTAGGTGGGTGGAGTAGACAGAACAGAATGCTGGGAAGAAGGGAAGTGAGGCAGAAGCTATTCCTCTCCTCTCAAGGACAGTCACAATGGAGCTTTAGCCCAAGATGGATCTAGGTTAGAATCTTTCCAGTAAGCCACCACCTTGTGGTGCCACACACATTAATAGAAATGGGTAATCAAGATGGGAGAATTAGCCAGTAAGAGGCTAGAGCTAATGGGCCAAGCAGTGTTTAAATGAATACAATTTGTGTGCTGTTATTTCAGGGCATAAGCTAGCCAGGCATGCAGAAGCCAGGCAGGATGAAAAGTAGGCTTGCAGCAGCTCCTTCTACAGGCACGGAAAAGGATCATTTCCCCTGTGTCCTATTCTAGGGAAACTGAGACTGGAAACACAGTCACTGAGTCAGGGTCACATAGGCCATGGGTTGCACAAGCTATCAGGACTGCTTGTTTTTATGCTGTATGAACTGGACAGGTAGGACCCATGGAGAAATGACTGCTGAAATTGCCTAAAGGTGACACTGTCCTTCAGTGTTCCTGCTTCATGAAAGAGTGTGCTAGACTCTTCTAGGACACACAAAAATGTTACTGACAAACTGTCAATATAGGTTGAACTGGCTTTGAAATTTCCTGCTCCATGGGAAAGCCTGGTGGATACTATGGCCTGTGGGCTGAAGATTAGATGCTCCAATGATGTCGAGGCAGCGAGTTGTCTCTGTTAATTCTAGAGTTTTTGAAGTTGCTTACAATTTACTTCTTGTTTACTTAGATAATATTATATCCTTCTGCATTCTTTGGTTAGTTGAAGAATTTATAGTTTTCTTTATTTATGATAATAGATAAAGTGGATAGCAATATTGTAACTGTAATTTGTGCTTGATACCTGTTTTGTTATATGTAATTTTACTATGTTAAAGTTAAAACCTTCCTTTTTTATTTAAACAGAAAAGGGGAGGTGATGTGGGATTCCCCTCTGTATCTTGTAAATACCATTAATGAATAAAGAAATTGCTTTAGACCTATGACTGGGTAGAACTTCGCTAGGTGGGGAAAACTAAACTGAATGCTGGGAGGAAGAAGGTTGAGTCAGAGAGAAGCCATGGAGCCCTGCCAGAGACAGATGCTAGAACCTTGCTTGTAGGCCATGAGCCTCATGGTAAATATAAAATAATAAAAATGGATTAAATCAAGATGTAAAAGCTAGGCATCAAAAAGTTAGAACTAGCTATTTAGGACAGCGAGGGCCTGAGGAAACAAGCTCCACTAGAGGAGAAGCCAGGAGCAAATCCAGTTCTGGGAGACAACCTAGTCCCAAACTCTGGCAGATGAAGATTCAGCTAGTCACTAGATCTAGAGTCTGCAATATTGCCAGAACACAGGGGTGTAACTGTTGAGCAATTGAGCCAGAGTCAGAGACTGCTAGAGTCCAGATGTGAATCTGGGACCTTCAAGGGTGTAGACCTAAGCCAGGACCCTGGTGGGTCTGAGTGTGAGTCTAGGACCTTCCAGGAACTAGGCCTGAGCCAGGAACTCTGCCAGTATGGGTGTGAGTGAACTTGGGACATAAGAAAGAATAGGCAGGAACCAGAGATCTCGGCGGGGCCAAGTGTTAGTCTGGGACCTCTGAGGGAGTAAGCAAGTCCTCTGTGGGTCTAGTCTCACCTGAGCCTGGGACCTCTGAGGCAGTAGACCAGAGCCAGAAACATTTCCAGGTCCAACACCAAGTTAGGAACTTCTGTAACAGTATTTATAGAAACATGGAAAAACGGCCAACTTCAGCTTAGAATGCCTGAGACAGCAAACTCCAAGGGAGCAGAGAAATGCACAGGAGTGTTGAGCTATCTCCAGGAACATGGAGTAACCAACGGGATAACTAAAACTGTGACACTGACTTACCACAAGGAAAAACCATCTGAGCTTTGGATTCACTGACACCAAGAAGATTATTCAACAGAATCTCAGACTGCCCCAATCACTCATATTAGAGAGAAAGATGAGTAGATGTAAGAACATGAAACACCACAAAAGACCAATACAACACCAGTAAAACCTAAGGACCCTACAGCAGCATGACCTGAATAACCAAATATGGATGAAACAAAAAAAAGACCTAAAAAATAGATTAAAGAAAATGTTTGAACCTCTTAAAGAGTAAATGAGAAATTCTCTTAAATAGATAGAAGAAAAGACAAACAAAAAAATTGGAAGACATGAGCAAATCACCGTAGGAAAACCAAGTAAAAGAAATCAAACATATGAAAGAAACTATTCAGGACTTGAAAACTAAAATAGAGACAATAAAGAAAATAAGAGCTAAGAGAATTTTAGAAACAGAAATCATAAGAAAATGATTAGGAACCACAAATGCACACAGGAACAGCAGCATACAATAGATGGAAAGAAAATCTCAAGTGCTGAAGATACAATAGAGGAAATAGACTCATCAGTTAAAGAAAAGTTTAAATCTAACAAAAGCTTAACCCATAATATTCCAGAAATATGGAACACCATGGAAAGACCAAAACTAACAATAATAGGTTTAGAAGAAGGCTAAGTACAACTCAAAAGCACAGAAAATATATTTAACAAAACCATAGAAGAAAACTCTCCCAACCTAAAGAAAGATATGCCTATGAAGATGCAAGAAGCGTACAGAACATCAAATAGACTAGATCAAAAAAAGTACTCTTGCCACATAATAATTAAAACACTAAACATACAGAGTGAAGAAAGAATATTAAGAGCTGAAAAGGAAAAAGGCCAAGTAACATATAGAGGTAGAGCTATCAAAATTACACCTGACTTCTCATTGGAAACAATGAAAGCCATAAGGTCATGGTCAAGCGTTATACAGACATTAAGGGATCACGGATGCCAGTCCAGACTACTTTATGCAGAAAAACTTTCAATCACCATACAAGGATAAAGCAAGATATTCTATGACAAATCTAGATTTCACCAATACCTAGCCACAAACTCAGCCAGACACAAAAATACTAGAAGGAAAACTTGAACACAAGGAAGTTGGCTACACCAATGATAGCACAGACAATTGATGGTCTCACAGCAGCAAATCCCAAAGAAGGGAAAAACACACAAATTAACATCAACAACAATAAAAACTAAATTGACAGGAGATAGCAATCACTGGTCATTAATATCCTTTAATGTAAAAGGACTCAACTCAACCATAAAAAGCCACAGGCTAACAGATTGGATATGAAAATAGAATCCATCCTTCTTCTGCATACAAGATACACATCTTAATGTCAAAGACAGACATCATCTCATAGTAAAGAGTTCAAAAAATATCCCAATCAAATGGACCTAAGAAACAAGCTGGTGTAGATATCCTAATATCTAACCAAATAGACTTCAAGCTAAAATTAGGCAAAGAGACAAAGAGGGTCATTTCATATTAGTCACAGGAAAAATCCATCAAGTGGAAATTTCAATACTGATCATCTGTGTCCCCAATACAATACATCCTCATATGTACAAGAAACACTTGTAAAGCTTAAATCATACAATTACATTCCACACACTGAAAGTGAGATATGTCAACACTCCCTTATCAGCACTGGACAGTCAGTCAGACAAAAAAATGAACAGAGAAATAAGAGAACTAACAGATGTTATGACTCAAATGGACTTAACAGACATCTATAGAATATTCCATCCAAACTGAAAAGAACTTGCCTTCTTCTCAGCACCTCATGGAACTTTCTCAAAAATTGGCCACATACTTGGTAACAAAACGAACCTCAACAAATACAAAAAATTGGAATAATCCAATGTACCTTATTAGATCGTTATGGTTTAAAACTAGAAGTTAACAGCAATACTAACTCCAGAAAGCCCACAAACACATGGAAATCATCACCTGAATCATCAATAGATCAAGGAAGAAATAAAGTGAGAAATTAAAGGCTTCTTAAAATTCAATGAAAATGATCATACAACATACACAAAATTATGGGACACATGATGGCAGTGTTAAGTGGAAAGTTCATAGCACTAAACGCCTACATAAAGAAGCTGAAAATAAAACCACACTAGTGAATTAAAGAACATTTGAAATCTTTAGAACAAATGGAACATACTCACCTAAGAGAACTAGATGTCAGGAAATAATTAAATTGAGAGCTGAAGTTGACAAAATACAACTTCCCTTCATGATAAAGGTCTTGGAGACAGTAGGGATAAAAGGAACATTCCTAAACATAATAAAGGCAATATTCAGAAAGCCAAAAGCCAACATCAAGCTACATGGAACTTCAATGACTCATAAATACTTTCAGTAATGTAGCAGGATACAAGATTAACTCTATTTGACATGAACTTTAAGTCTTTGAAGGAAAAAGTTGAATAGAATACCAGAAAAAATGGAAGGATCTCCCATGCTCTTGGATTGTTTGGATCAACATCATAAAAATTGGCAATTCTACCAAAGGCAATCTATAGATTCAATGCAATCCCCATCAAAATCCCAACAAAATTCTTCACAGACCTTGAGAGAACAATAATCAAATTCATATGGAAAACCAAAAAACCCCGGATAGCCAAAACAATCCTATACAATAAAGGATCTTCCAGAGGCATTACCATCCCTGACATCTGTTGTAATAGGAGCGGCGGGGCTGCGTTCCTGGCACCTGGCTGCCCGCATAGCTAGCTTTATAGCCAAAATAATTACACAGAAACTGTATTCTTTTAAATACTGCCTGGCCTTTTATTGGCTAGCTCTTACATATCGATCTAACCCATTTCTAATATCCCTGTAACACCACGAGGTGTCTTACCAGGGAAGATCTTAACCTGCGTCTGTGTCCGGTAGGAGAATCATGGCGACTCCTTGATTCAGCTTTTTTCTCCCAGCATTCTGTTCTGTTTACTCTGTCTACCTAAGGGTCGGCCTATCAAATGGGCCTAAGCAGTTTCTTTATTACTTAACCAATGAAAGCACCAGATAAGGTACAACACCCACCTCCATCATTTCCCCTTTTTCTGTTTAAACAAAAAAAGAAGGCTTTAACTTTAACATAGTAAAATTACATATAGCAAAACAGTTATCAAGCAAGAATTACAGTTACAATATTTATATCTATTTTATCTTTTATCATAACTAAGGAAAACTATATCTATCCATTCTTCAACTCCATCAAAGACTCCAGAAGGATATAATATTTCCTAAGCAAACAAGAAGTCCAAAACTCTAGAAATGACAGAGACATCTCGCTGTCTGGACAGTCACCCAAAGTTCTTCTGCACTGTTGGGGCATCCATCTTCGGCCTACAGGCCCATAGTTTCCAGCAGACATTTCCATAAAGCAGGAAATTCCAAAGACAGTTCAGTCACTATCTGCTGTGTCCTGCAGAATGTCTCGCAGACTCTTTCATGAGTCATGAACCCTGAAAGACCATCTCACCTTTAGGCAAGTTCAGCAGTCCTCTCTCTGCGGGTTCTCTGTGTACAGTTTATGTAACAGTCCAGGCAAGAGCAGTTTCTTGCCCAAATGGCTATCAAACTCCATAAGGATCCTCTTCGATGCCCATCTTCCTGTCGAAGTAGATTGGTGTCACCAGGAGCAGACATGTCTCATTGTCATGAAAAGTCCTAAGTTATTAAAATATTTTAAATGCCATTTTCTGCAGTCTTTGAAAGATATGAAGAATGCCTATCTAACTAAAACATGACTCCATATATCCAGAAAATCTAACTAACATGAATACAAGCTTTACTATTATCGATGATTATCCATTAACAACCTATATTTCTTAATTATATAGTACATTTTTAAATGAACTACACAATCACAATACCTTAATCAAGATCAAGAAATACATATACATATAACAAAATTGACCTTAAAATCCATACCAATGCAGATTATTCATACCTATATCATTTCCCCCTTTAAATGTAAATGAACATTTATAAACAATATTTTGGGAACATGGGCACAGTTTTTCTCTCCAAACTGCTTCCTGCTGAATGGGGGCACTGTTAATCAGATCATTTAGGGTGTAACCTGTGTGCCAGGTTTATCTCAGTTGGCAGTTGAGTGAAGTAATTTTTTGAGGGTGTTCACAACAACTTTTTGGGAGGTCGTGGTCTATCATACCAAATTGGGATAGATGCAATCCACAGGGTCTGGTCCTCTGTGAAAACAAAAGAAGACCCGCTCCAAAGCATCATATCCTTAGACCCAAATTTTGAAATCGTAATACCCTTATGATATCCGTTCTGGTTCCATTTGGCAGTCCATATAATGAAATGTCTGTCTGTACTTAGCTCCTTTACAGTCAAAAATTTTAAAGAAAACACAATGTACATAATCCAGACTCTCTGTGAATTTTCCATTTTTATATGGCTTATTTTTCTTTATTTCTTTTAATCTATAACTATCTGTATTCTGTCTCTTTAAAATTTTACCTTTTTTTAAACCATCAACTTTATTCTCTATATTCTTTTTCTTCTCTCTCTCAAGCCTACGTACATTCATCCAACAGTGTGATCTTTTATGTCTGAATCTGTTTTATTGTGAATCTGTAACATTTTTTTAGTATCCAGGAGCATTTCTTAAAATGTTAAGCAGTTCTTAAAAACTTAAGTTGCACCATGTACAGGTAATACGGTACCGTCTGTGTCCTGCCCAGTGGAAACCTTAACTGCGCTGTTGTTACAGTAATTATGGTAGTTCCTGCTGACCAGCACAGTTCAGCATGGAGTAGTTGCTCCTGCCTCAGATCCATTTGGTGCCCCTGAGCTGAGCACAGTTCCAGGCACACAGCAAGTCCACCTTGGCGCTGCAGTCAGCAGTTTAACTCTGAGACTGAGCGTGCAGCACAGAAACTCCTTTCATCCAAGTTACAGCCAAATCGGACACACAGAGCACTGCACAGTCTGAAAACACGCCATGCCCTTCCGCCTGCCTAAGCCTGATTCTGCTGTCTGCCCAGGTGCAGGCGGGAAGCACTGAGCCATCAGCATGGTCACAGAGCACTCTCCTTCTGATCCCAAGCGGGAACACAAACATCCAGTCCCATAAAATCCATTGAAATGCTATAAAGCCAGAGTTTGCAGTGGCAGCACAGTCCTAGGAAGCCACACTTTAAAATGACGCAGCGTATTTTCTGCTGCTGTTGCCGAATCAGGAAATCTCTCTACAGCATGCCACCAACAAACAGCAAAACTCTGTGTTAAACTCTCTCTCCCTTTATTTTAAGCCTTCTCAGGTTTTTAAGTGGATTTAGTCCATCACGTCGGGCGCCACTCTGTTGTAATACAAGCGGCAGGGCTGCGTTCCCGGCAACCGGCCACCCGCACGGCTAGCTTTATACCCGAAATAATTACACGGAAACTGTATTCTTTTAAACACTGCCTGGCCTCTTATTGGCTAGCTCTTACATATGGATCTAACCCATTTCCAATATCCCTGTAACACCACGAGGTGTCTTACCATGGAAGATCTTAATCTACTTTTGTGTCCAGTAGGAGAATCATGGTGACTCCTTGATTCAGCTTTTTTCTCCCAGCATTCTGTTCTGTTTACTCCATCTACCTAAGGGTGGGCCTATCAAATGGACCTAGGCAGTTTCCTTATTACTTAACCAATGAAAGCAACAGATAAGATACAACACCCACCTCCATCAGACATCAAACTCTATTACAGAGTTACAGTAATGAAAACAACTTGGCATTGGCATAAGAACAGAGATGTTTACCAATAGAATCAAATTGAAGACCCGAGTATTAATTCACCTATCTATGAACACCTGATTTTTGAGAAAGAAGTTAAAATTATACAATGGAAGAAAGAAAGCATCTTTAAGGAATGGTGCTGGCATAACTGGATGTCAACCTGTAGAAGAATGAAAATAGATCCATATCTATCACCATGCACAAAACTCAAGTCCAAATGGATTAAAGACCTCAATATAAATCTGACCACACTGAACCTGATAGAGGAGAAAGTATGAAGTAGCCTGCAATACATGGGCACAGGAGACTTCTTCCTATGTATAACTCCAGTAGCACAGACAATAAGAGCAGCAATGAATAAATGGGACCCCCTGAAACTGAGAAGCTTCTGTAAAGCAAAGGACACTGACATTAAGACAAAAAGGCAACCTACTGAATGGAAGATCTTCACCAACCCCACCTCAGACAAGGGTCTGATCTCCAAAATATATAAAGAACTCAAGAAATTAGACATTAAAACTCTAAATAACCCAATTAAAAAATGGGGTACTGAACTGAATAAAGAATTCCCAACAGAAGAATTTCAAATGCCCAAAAGATACTTAAGGACATATTCAAGTTCCTGAGCTATCAGGGAGATGCAAATCAAAACAACTTTGAGATACCATCTTACACCTATCAGAATGGCTAAAATCAAAAACACCAATGATCGCCTATGCTGTAGAGGATTTGGAGTAAGGGGAACACTCATCCTTTGATGGTGGGAATGTAAACTTGTGCAACCACTTTGGAAATCAGTGTGGTGGTTTCTTAGGAAATTGGGAATCAATGTATCTCAGGATCCAGCAATACCACACTTGGGAATATACCCAAGAGATGCCCAATCCTAGTACAAAAGCATTTGTTCAACTATGTTCATAGCAGCATTATTTGTAATAGCCAGAACCTGGAAACACCCTAGATGCCCCTCAATGGAATAATGGATAAAGAAAGTGTGGCACATTTACACATTAGAATACTACTCAGAGGTAAAAAAACAATGATATCTTAAATTTTGCATGCCAATGGATGGAAATAGAAAACACTATCCTGAGTGAGGTAACCCAGACTCCAAATTATGAACATGGTATGTGCTCCCTCCTTAGCAGATTCTAGCCATAAACAAAGGACATTAAGTGTATAGTTGGTGATCCTAGAGAAGCTAAGTAATAATGTGAACCCAAATAAAAACATATATAGGCCCTCCTAAATTGGAAGCAGACAAGATTGACAGGAATAAGTTGGGAGCATGGGAGTAGGGGTGAGGTGGGGGAAGGGGAGAGAGGGAGAGAGAAGGGAGAAGGGGAGGGTTGGGGAGAGTTTTGGGGAGTGGGTTAGTTGAGATGGAGGAAGGACAAAAATGGGAGTAGGGAAAAAGATATCTTAATTAAGGGAGCCATTTTGAAGCTGGCAAGAGGCTGGCTTGGCTCTAGAGGGGTTCCCAGGTGTCCACGGGGATTTCTCCAGCTAGGAACCTGGGCAATGGAGGAGAGGATGCCTGAACTGGCCTTGTCCCATAGTCAGACTAATGTCTATTTTGAATATCACCATAGAACCTTCATCTGGTGACAGGTGGAGATAGAGACAGAGACCCACATCGGAGCACTGGACTGAGCCCCCAAGGTCCAGTTGAAGAGCAGAAGGAGGGAGAATATGAGCAAGGAAGTCAGGACCATGAGGGGTTGTTCTACCTACTGAGATAGTGCCTGATCTAAGGGGAGTTCACTAACTCCAGCTGGACTGGGACTTAAGGAGCAGGGGATCAAACTGGACCCCCTGAATGTATTTTTCTGAAAATTGGGGCAGACTAAGAAGCCAACAATAATGACACTGGGATTTGTCTCTACTGCACGTACTGGCCTTTTGGGATTGTATTCTATTTGGATGCATACCTTCCTAAGCCTGGATGGAGGGGAGGACGGCCTTGGACTTTACACAGGGCAGGGTGCCCTTCCCTCTCTTAGAACTGGAGGGGGAGGGGAGGAGGGGGAGAGGGAGGGAATTGGAAGGAGGGGAGGAAGTGGAAATTTTGAATGGTAATATTTATAAAGTAATAAAAAAATCTGCTGAAAACAAAACAAAACAAACCTCAACAAATCCAAAAATAATTGGAATAACCCAATGTACCTTATCAAATCACCATGGTTTAAAAGTAGAAGCCAACAGCAATACTAATTCCAGAAAAATCCACAAATACATGGAAATTAAACAATGCTCACCTGAATCACCAATGTGTCAAGGAAGAAATAAAGGGAGAAATTAAAGACTTCCTAAAATTCAATGAAAGTGACCACACACCATACCCAGAATTATGGGACAAATGAAATCAGTGTTAAGAGGAAAGTTCATAGCACTAAATGCCTACATAAAGAAGCTGGAAAAAATACCACTAGTGAATTAAAACATTTGAAAACTTTAGAACAAAAAGAAGCAAACTCACCTAAACAGCTAGACTCCAGCAAATTATCAACTTGAGAGTTGAAATCAACAAAATAGAAACAAAGAAAAGAATACAAAGAATCAATGAGACAAAGAGTTGGTTCTTTGAGAAAATCAACAAAGTAGACAAACCTTTATCCAAACTAACCAAAAGGCAGAGAGAGAGAGAGAGAGAGAGAGAGAGAGAGAGAGAGAGAGAGAGAGAGAGAGAGAGAATATAACAAAATCAGAAATGAAAAGGGGAACAGAACAACAGACAGGAAGGAAATACAGAGAATCATCAAGTCATATTTTAAAAACCTGTACTCCACAAAATTGGAAAACTTAAAGGAAACGGACAACTTTCTGGAAAAATATCACTTACAAAAATTAAATTAAGAGTAGATAAGCAAATTAAACAGACCTATAAGTGCTGAAGAAATAGAAATAGTCATCAAAAGTCTCCCCCCCCCAAAAATAGCCCAGGAATAGATGGTTTCAGCTCAGAATTCTACAAGACTTTCAAAGAAGAACTAATACCAATATTCCTCAAATTATTCCACACAATAGAAACAGAAGGAACATTGCCAAACTCTTTTTATGAGGCTACAATTGCCCCAATACCTAAACAACAGAGAGACATTACTAAGAAAGAGAATTACAGACCAATCTCACTCATTAACATTGATGCAAAAATACGAAATAAAATACTGGCAAATCAAATCCAAGAACATACTAGAACCATCATCCATTATGATCAAGTTGGCTTCATCCCAGAGATGCAGGAATGGTTCAACATATAAAAATCTGACAATGTAATCTACCTTATAAACAAGCTGAAAAATAAAAACCGCATGATCATCTTATTAGATGCCACAAATGCTTTTGGCAAAAACAACATCCCTTCATGGCAAAGGTCTTGGAGAGAACAGAGATACAAGGAACATACCTAAACATAATAAAGGCAATATACAGCAAGCCAACAGCCAACATCAAACTAAATGGAGAGAAACTCCCAGCGATCCCACTGAAATCAGGAACAAGACAAGGTTGTCCACTTTCTCCATATCTATTCAATATAGCTCCTATATTGAGGTCCTAGCTAGAGCAATAAGACAACAAAAGGAGATCAAGGGGATACGAATTGGAAAAGAAGAAGGCAAACTCTCACTATTTGCTGATGATATGATAGTTTACATAAGAGATCCCAAAATTTCTACCCAGGAACTTCTACAATTCATAAATTCTTTCAGTAATGTAGCAGGGTACAAGATTAACTAAAAAAAAATCAGTAGCCTTCTGCATACAGATGATAAAAGGGCTGGGGAAGAAATCAGAGAATCAACACCCTTCACAATAGCCACAAATAGCATAAAATATCTCTGAGTAACTCTAACCAAACAAGAGGAAGATCTGGCCATCCAGAGTGGAATAGTCACATAGAAACTATATTAATTACAATACTGTTTAGCTGAAGGCACAGGCATATTTCTAGCTAGCTCTTACATCTTAAATTAACTCATTTGTATTAGTTTATGTATCACGATGTGGCTGTGGCATTACCTCATTTTCTATAAGTCTTCTTTTCTCAGTGGTTGGCTGTTTATCTGCTTGACTCTGTCTACTCTCTCTCTATATCTCTGTTCAGATTTCATGCATGGCTTTATTTTTCTGAGCTGTTGGCTGAAACAGCTTTATTCATAAACCAATAAAAGCAATACATATACGGAAGGACATTCCACATCTGTTTAGCATGTTGGTTACAAGTTGTTATGGATATTGATCATAAAAAAAAACTAAACAAAGGAGATTAGAATCAGGGTTCTTGGTTTTTTTTTTACTTTTTTTAAAAGCGGGGGAATGCTGTGAGACAATGCTCTTGTACACTGTAAAGATTTGTCACTGGTATTGGTTTAGTAAAACACTGATTGGCCAATCGCCAGTTAGAAAGTATAAGTGGAGTGACCACACTAGGAGACTTCTGGAAAGAGGAAAGGGAGGCTCAGCGGCAAGCCAGATGGAGAAGAGCCAAGGTGAGAATGCCTCACTGAGAAAAGGCACAAAACCACGTGGCTAAACATAGATGAGAATTATGAGTTAATGTTAGTTGTAAGAGCTAGTTAATAATAAGCCTGAGTTAATAGGCCAAACAGTTTATAATTGATATAAGCATCTGTGTGTTTCTTTGGGACTAAACAGCTGTACGCCTGGGTGGGACAAAAGAAATCTTTCTATAATTGATTGATCTTTATTGAGTCTTTGGGAATTTTGCATCATATACTCTAATTCCACTCACCTCCCAGTCCCTCCATATCTTCTCCTTTGTCCTACAGCAGGCCTCAAATTAAAAATTTTTAATAAAATCAAACCAAACTGAACCAAAACAAGCAAGCAAACAAAATTGTAAACAAAATCTCCAAAAGAACAAAAACAAAACAGAACAAACAACAAACAGACGAAAAAAACCTCTTTGCTTCTCCATCTTTCCCACATCTCCAACACATCTTCATTCACCCTGGTAGAGTTAAGAACATGGTGTGTCACACTGTAGACCATTTTGTCCTGTCAGCTTTACTTGTAAATGTTCATAGTAGTGAGTCACTGGTTGGGTTCAAGACCTCTGGTTTCTGGCACACCACCATCAGTGGGTTCTTATCAGAACTCCCCTCAGACATTCCTCTGCCCCCCAGAGTCATGGAGATCCTGTGGGTGTCCTTCCACAGGAAAATCCCTTCCTGAGCTCCAGCAGGTCCTAGATGGGATGGATGTTAGGGTAGGTCATCCAGCTCAGGCAGGTGCAGGTCATCCAAAGGCCAACCTGAGTCCACACGAACTGAGCTGTCTGAAAGACATCCTCAGGCCTGCCTGGCACCCTGTAGCAGCAGGCAGGCTGGTCCTGTTATGGTGAACAAGTATGTGGTATAGAAATGGGAGACAAAGAGAAGGGATGGTTCATATGATGTGGGAAGAGGCAGAATGGAAGGAAGGAAGGTAGCGCATGTCTGTAATCCCATCTCCCAGGAGACAGAGGCAGGAGGATCTCAGTGAGTTTGAGCCCAGTCTGGTCTCCAGAGTGAATACCAGGACAGGTCGGGGATTACATAGAGAAACACTGGCTATTTTGGAGGGGGCAGAGTACTGAACAAAGTAATTGAACTATTTTATATCTTATAGTTTGATTTGAGTTTTAAAAACACATTTCTGGCACTGGGCAGTTGTGTCAAACCTGTCTAATCCCAGCACTCAGGATAACGAGGCAGATAGATCTCCGAGTTCGTGGCCAGCCTAGTCTAAAGAGTGTAGCCATGGCTACACAAAGAAACCCTGTCTCAAAAAAAGCGTTATTTCTGGAGTCTGGAAAGATGACTCTGTGGGTTAAGTACTTGCTATGCATGCATGGGGCCCTGTGTTCGAATCCTTTGCACCCAGGCAAAATCCAAGCAGAAAATACCTAATAGGAACTGCAGCACTGGGGAACATTACAGGCTGATCACAGACACTCGCTCTCCATCCAGCAGATGCAGTGAGAAGCCTTTCTCAGAAAATTAATTCGAACCCTGAGAGAGGAAAGCATTCAACACAGACATCTGACCTCCAGCACTCACATACACATGAGCCCACACAAAGCACACATCTCTGGGGATCCTAAAGGAGCACGGTATTATCCCTAGGTCTTGTATCTGAGTTGCCATTTCTTGGTGTTTGCAGCGTCTGACCGGAGTGTCAGTCATTTCAGTCATGGCAAGTTCTACATCTGTCATGGAAGGTGGAAGCAGAACAGAAGACATAAACCTGAACAAGAGAATTGGGTTGGAGCTCAGCTGGTAGAGTGATTGCCTAGTTGCTTCCATCCCCAGTGCCTATTGATGGTGGCACCCAGCAGTATTCCTGGGCTCAGGAAGAGGGGTCAGAGGAATCAGAAGTTCAAGGTCATTTTAAGCTACACAGAGGATTCTAGGCCATCCTGAGTAAGAAGACTACTTCAAAAGAAAATAAATGTCTGAAAAACATTTCATGATCTTAGGAAAGTTTTGCATTGAAACTAGTTACTGTAGCCAGGAAGTGGTATCACATGGTTTAATCCCAGCACTCTGGAGACAGATGCTGGCAGATCTCTGTGCGTTGGAGGTTAGCTTAGTCTACAGAGTGAGTTCTAGGACAGGCTCCAAATCTACAGAGAGACATTGTCTCAAAAAACAAACAAAACAGACAACAAAACAAAATGGAAAGAAAGGAAAGAAGGAAGGAAGAAACTAGTTACTTTGTATATAATTAATTTATTACTATTTATAAGAAAAGAAGTGACAGCCAGCAAGATAGCTCAGCAGGTGAGGCACCTGTCCACAAGCCTGAAATCCTGAGTTTGATTCTTGGAACTATACAGTGGAAAGAGAAATCCACTCCCCAAATTATTCCTAATTATGTATGTCTTGACATACGATTATCAACACATATGCATATAAGATATATTAAGATTTAATAAAAGAACTGACAATTACATATGATCTGAGTGGTCATACTCATAGTATCGGCAAGGGTAAATATCTGTGATGGAAATGTTTGCTGTCACCTGCTTGGTGTGGGAGTGTCATATATCAATCTGTTGATTTCATTGGTTAAGCAATAAAGAAACTGCTTGGCCCTGATAGGTTAAAATTTAGGTGGGAGGAGTAAACAGAACAGAATGCTGGGAGGAAGAGGAAGTGAGCTCAGAGAGTCGCCATGCTCCCCGCTCCCGGGCAGATGCACGCAATGAAGCTCCGACCCAGGATGGACGTAGGCTAGAATTTTCCTGGTAAGTGCACCTAGCTGTGCTACACGGATGATTAGAAATGGGCTAAATTAATATGTGAGAATTAGCCTAGAAGAGGCTAGATAGAAATGGGCCAAGCAGTGTTTAGATGAATACAGTTTGTGTGTTGTTATTTCGGGGCATAAGCTAGCCAGGCGGCGGGGTGCTGGGGACGCAGCCCTGCCGCTCCTATTATTACACATGCTTGCTGCTCATAAGTAAAATTAGAAACATTTTAAGTGACAGGAAACATTCCACCACGTGGCACTCCAGGATTGATGTGGGAGTGTCATATATCAATCTGTTGATTTTATTGGTTAAGCAATAAAAAAACTGCTTGGTCCTCATAGGTTAAAACATAGGTGGGAGGAGTAAACAGAACAGAAGGCTGGGAGAAAGAAGCTGAGTCAGGAGTCGCCATGATTCTCCCTCTCCAGGCAGACGCAGGTTAAGATCATTTCTGGTAAGCCAGCTCGTGGGCTACAGCAGATTATTAGAAATGGGCTAGTCCAGGTGTGAGAGCTAGCCTAGAAGAGGCTAGATAAAAATGGGCCAAGCGGTGTTTAAAAGAATACAGTTTCCGTGTAATTATTTTAGGGCATAAGCTAATGAGGCGGCCGAGGAGCTGGTGACGCAGCCCCGCCGCTCCTATTACTACACAGGATACCATGTGACCTTGCAATTGGAGGATGACCTACGCAGCAACTGCCACAGACCATTCCTCAACACCCATTTTCTGCACATGCCTGCCTCTTAAGGGACCAGTAATTGACTTCTTGGGAGACCTATGAGATGCAAAGATTCTCTAATAAAGTTAGGCAATGGATGAGGTCTCATCAACCACTGTGACTTTGAATATATTTTCTGACCGAGGGCACCTCCTTCAAGGGTCCTGGGAGGAGTCACCCAGCACAGACAGGTTACATGAGAGCACATCTGGAATCCCCTTCCAAGCCTGAGATTCTGGTGAGGCCATTCTGGAGACAGAAAGGTATGGATTGCTTAAAAAGAAAAGGAGCAATGGGGGACCAGATCCCTGAACCCTAAGCAAAGAAGCCAGTGAGAATGAGCAGGGGAAGGTAGTTGGAAGGGAAAGGTGGCAATCTTGAGTCTAAAGGAGAACTGGGCCCTGGATCCCAAATCTGAAGGACGAAGCTTTGGTTTAGGAAGTTGGATTTGTTCTCTGGGACTTTAAAGAATGTTTGGTTCTAGACATTGTGTCTATGGGAAGCATCTTGGATCTACATGGCCCCTGAAAACTGCATGAGGATGCTGTGATTGCTACTCCTTTATGGCGTGGTGCTGAGTATTGTACTCATAGGCCTGAAGAAGGTGAATGGGTTACAAAATCCTAGGTCCTGTGATGGGGTGAGGAGCAGAAGTCAGATGCCACTTCCCTAGGATAGACAGCCCAGGACCCTCAGAATTCGAGGTCTGGAGAAGCTGCATGCTGAAAGCTGAGTCTCTGAGACCTGGAGAAGGTTCTGTTTGGGACCTGAAGTCCTGAGGCTTAAAGCAGAGGGCTCCTGGACACAGTATCCTGCATCTAGACACTGAAGGAACAGAGCTGATGGATTCTTGGTGTAGGGAATCCGTGGCTGGGTCTGAGAATTATAACCAGAGAACTTGAGGCCAAGTAAATTGTAATTTCCAAACAACTCAGGACAGATGGCTTCACTTTCTTCTATTCCTTAAAGTTGGCATTGACTAGGAACCATGGATTAATCTCCGTCTGCGTAACTGAATTGTCTCCTATTGTCCATCAGTTCCCAGGTCCTGATCAGCTCTTTTCAGGCTCAGAGAAGCCATGACAGCTTGCTGCATCCAGTACTTATTGCTCCTCTTCCTGCTGGGCTTCACCCCCTACTCAGGTAAGGATGTAGAGAAGAGCAAAGGGCACACCGTCATTTGAGAGTCAAAATGCTCTACGATTCCTTGAGTGTTTTTTTAACAGACTGAGGGAGGAGGAAGTGGTGTTGAATGTGGGAGGAGAAGAACATTTGCAAAGGCCCTGAGGAGGACAGTGTGTGAAACACACCTTACTCTACTAACTGCCTTTTGGTCACAAGAACCCTGCTCTAATTTTCAGAGAGGAAATCAAAGCCTTACATATCCCTTGGTCCTTCTTCAATAATGGGTGCCACCGTATGGTCTCCCTGCCTTCCTCTTCTTATTGCCTTGGAATGAGGAATTCTGTCTCCCTAGAATTTCTTTCATCCTCCATTTATTCCCAGACACGATAGGATGTCCCCTAGCTTGATGGACTATATAGTAGCATAGTGAGCAAGAGGGAATTTGAAGAAGTATGAAGGCCAAGTCACATGGGGACCTGTGAGCCATTCTAAGACTTCAGAAGTTTTCAGATCCATTTTCATTATTTTTTTAATTTTTGGTTTTTATTTTCCAGTTTGTTTATGTGGTGGATCACGTTGACAGATTTTTGTATGTTGAACCATCCCTGCATCTCTGGGAAGAAGCTGACTTGATATTAGTGGATGATGGTTCCAATATGTTCTTGGATTTGATTTGCCAATATTTTATTGAGCATTTTTGCATCAATGTTAATGAGTGAGTTGAGTCTGTAATTCTCTTTCTTAGTAATGTCTTTCTGTGGTTTGGGTATCAGAGTAAATGCAGCTTCATAAACAGTTTGGCAATATTCCCTCTGTTTCTATTGTATGGAATAATTTGAGGAGTATTAGTATTAGTTCTTCTTTGAAAGTCTGGTAGAATTTTGATCTGAAACTCTCTGGTCCTGGGCTTTTTTGTGGGGGTTGGGAGACTTTTGATTACTATTTCTATTTCTTCAGCAGTTATAGGTCTGTTTAATTTGCTTATCTGCTCTTGATTTAATTTTGGCAAGAGATATTTATCCAGAAAGTTGTCCATTTCCTTTAAGTTTTCCAATTTTGTGGAGTACAGGTTTTTGAAATATGACTTGATGAATCTATTTTTTCTCTGTGTCTGTTGTTATGTCCCCATTTTCATTTCTGATTTTGCTAATTTGAATATTCTCTCTCTGTCTTTTGGTTAGTTTGGATAAAGGCTTGTCTATTTTGTTATCTCGAGAAACCAACTCTTTGACTTATTGATTCTTTGTTTTGTTTTCTTTGTTTCTATTTTGTTGATTTCAGCTCTCAATTTGATGATTTGCTGGAGTCTAGTCCTCCTAGGTGAGTTTGCTTCTTTTTGTTCTAAAGTTTTCAAATGTTCTTTTAATTCACTAGTGTGAGTTTTTTTTCCAGATTCTTTATGTAGGCATTTAGAGCTATGAACTTTCCTCTTAACACCACTTTTATTGTGTCCCATAAATTTGCATATGTTGTGTGGCCATTTTCATTGAATTTTAGGAAGTCTTTAATTTCTCCCTCTATTTCTTCCTTGGCACATTGATGATTCAGGTGAGCATTGTTTAATTTCCATGTTTTTGTGGAGTGTCTGGAATTAGTATTTCTATTAACTTCTAGTTTTAATCCATGGTGATCTGATAAGTACATTGGGTTATTTCAATTTTTTTTGTATTTGTTAAGCTTTGTTTTGTTACCCAGTATGTGGTCAATTTTTGAAAAAGTTCCATGAGGTGTTGAAAAGAAGGTATATTCTTTTCTGTTTGGATAGACTATCCTATAGCTGTCTGTTAAGTCCATTTGAGTCATAACATCTGTTAGTTCTCTTATTTCTCTGTTCATCGTTTGTCTGACTGACCTGTTCAGTGGTGAGAGGAGAGTGTTGAAGTGTCCCACTATTACTGTGTGGGGTTTAATGTATGATTTAAGCCTTAGAAGTGTTTCTTTTACATATGAGGGTATTCTTGTGTTTGGGGCATAGACGTTCAGTATTGGTGGATTTTTTACTTTGACTAATATGAAATGACCTTCTTTGTCTTTTTTGACAGATTTTAGTTTGAAGTCTATTTTGTTGAATATTATGATAGCTACAGCCACTTGTTTTTTATGTTCATTAGATTGGTATATTTGTCCCCAAACCTTTACTCTGAGATGATACCTGACTTTGAGGTTGAGATGTGTTTCTTGTATGCAGAAGAATGATGGATTATTCCTTCATCAGGTGGAGAGGCCTGATGGCAGCAGCAGAAGCAGCAGGCAGGTGCTTTGGGCTGGAGCCTCCCCTGAGCCATGTCACGGACACGTGGCTGGGGCCGGGTGGAGTGGGGAAGTAGCTACTAGAGGCCATGGCCCGCAACTGCCCACTGGTCTTAGACAGGGCTCGGGCTGTGTGCTCTGTGACTTGGTGGGACTGCTGGGGGCCAGAGGAGGTGGCAGGTTGACAAGGCATTCACCAAGGAGCTGGAGCTGGATCAGTGGGTGAGGCGGCTGAATGAGTGTAAGCACCTGAATGAGGACCAAATGCAGATTGCTCTTAGATGGTTAAACTCCCCCTCCCCCAAAAAACCAGCAAAAAAAAACATCTCAGAGGACAACAAAACCTTCCTGGTCTCATTTCCGAAGGGAATGCTGCTGTGGATGTTGGAACTTCAGGGACCTGGGTCATAGAGGTTTCAACTCTGCCCATACAAAATGCTACCCAAATGCATGACTTAACTCATGTCAACTGGAGAGGACTCAAATACCTATACCCCCAGACCCCTGCAACAGAATTAAAGAGAATTGTTCATACATGTAAGACTTGTCAACAGTTTCTCCACACCCCCAATTTACAAGGGTACCCAAGAGGGTTAGGATCCAATATTATTATTTGGCAGACAGATGTAACACATTACCCTCCATTTGGCAAATTAAAATACTGTAAGGCATGCTAGGCTGCCATCCACTCAGGGGAAAAGGCAGCAAAAGCCACTTCTTAGAGTATGTTTTGCTACATTGAGACTACCACAACAGTTCCAGACCGACAATGCCCTCTGTTTTATAAGTAAAACATTTAAAGAATTCTTCCAGAGATGGAATATATCCCATACCACCAGGATCCTATACAACCTTCAGGGTTAAGCGATTGTTGAAAGACATCACCAATATCTTAAAGAGGTCTTTATAAAACACAAAGGGGGAGAAGTCTCCCCCATCTATACCTGCAAAAGGCATTATTAACCAATATTTTAAAATTTCAAAAATCAGATGAACAAAATAGATTCCAGAAATATTGGGGATCCCTACCAAAAAGGCTCTGCCTAAAGACTAGGTGGAAGGATCCTCTAACCAATGTAGGGGCCCAGATCCCTTTTTGACACTGTAATGATGTTCTGTCTCTTTAAGAGACAAGCCATGCCCACCCCCTCCCCCATCCACTGAGGCAGGCAGATCTTCCTTCCTACTTCCAGCCTGACTCTCTTCCTTTTCTGTCTCCCTCTCAGAGAGGCAGCTTCCCTCTCTTCCTCTCTCCCTCTCTCTCCCCCTTCTCTCACTCTTCCTCTCTCTCTGCCTCTCCTCTTCTCCTTTCCCCCTCCATAACTCACTAAATAAATGTCCAACCTTACTCTGCATGGTGTGCCTGTCAATGTCTCTGTCTCTCACCCTCTGCTGTGTGTCTCCCTGCCTGAGAACAGCCACCTTCAGAGACCTGCGGCATGGTCTCATGTGCCATCCCTGCCTGGGACTGGTTACATGCTGCCCCCCTGCCTGCCACCACATGGCCTGCTGCCTGCTGCTACTTGGGGACCTGCAGCGTTTCTGCTGCTGCAGCTACTCAGGGATCCTGCAGCATTTTTATTAATCCATTTTATTGGTGCTGTGACATGGAAGGCTCTCCCACCCCAAGTCCCTCTCCTGGGGTCAGAATCCTGAACTGGGAATTTTTTCACAACAACCAAATGTTCCATATGCCTGAGCAAGATTTCTCTAGGGTGATTTCTACTCACACCACCGGCTTCAATTGGTGAATTTCCCCCATTCTGGTCAGCTTAACTGTTTCGACCAATGAGCTCCTGGCAATTTTCTGGTGCTCCTAGAAACAGGGGACTGCCCCCAATCACAGTCTTCAAGGCTAAGGTTGTACCCTTCACTGGCATTCATCTCCGAATTACTTCCCTTAGCCAAAATTGTGTTTGGACTGGCCCAGGGCTGATCCACCTGTGACGGGGGGGGCCATGGTCCCTCAGATTCTTCTTTCTCTTTGTTCCTTTTCTTTTCTTTTTTCCCCCTTGCTGTGAAAGCCCACTCAGAACGGCCTCTGGTTTCTCTGGGTTCCAACTTGTCCCCACCTGATGCAGTCAGGCCTTAGCATTCCACTCATGGCCAGGGGATGCCCTCCCACGGGTCTTGTGAAGGTCATGCTGCTTCACACCCTGCCCACAGCTGAGAAACATCTCACTGTGTGCCTTGTAGTGTTGCCATTTTTGCGTGTTTTCATGGTTTCAGCTATGGGTACCAAGCCATTCATGTCCATCCCCCCTGGGATGAATGCCTTTTAGAAGCCCTAAAATCAGAGGTCTTAATTGTAGATGATGCAGTGGGCTGCGTCCCGCCACCCAGCTAGCTTTACTCCCAAAATAATTACATGGAAACTGTATTCTTTTAAATACTGCCTGGCTCATTAGTTTCAGCCTCTTATTGGCTAATTCTCACACCTTGCTTAACCCATTTCTAATAATCTGTGTAGCACCACGAGGTGGTGGCTTGCCAGGAAGGGTTCAGCATGTCTGACCTGGCTGCTGGCCCCATGGCGTCTGGCTCCCTGCCTTCTTCCTCCCAGCATTCTGTTCTATCACATTTTCTGTCCTATCAAAGGGCCAAGGCAGTTTCTTTATTAACGAATGAAAGTAACACATAGACAGATGACTCTCCTCCATCACTTAATGTTGTACTTTTTCAGCTCCTACCCTCACTCTGCTGGTGTCCTGTCAGCTCCACTTTTATGGGAGCTTTCTAACACTGTCAGCGCACAGGCAAATGGACCCTGCCATGGCTACTGCTGCCAACAAGATTGGTCAGATCCATGAGGCAGCTTTTTCAATTCCAGCCTTTTGCTCCCCTCTGTGGCTTGTGGCATGGCGGCTCAGCAACAGGGAAGATCATTCCTCTAGTCCTCTCTTATTATTGAGCTTTAAATTTCTGCAGCTCAAAAATTGTGGCTTTTCAATATAACATGTGACTGCTGCCATTTTGACTGAGGCCAGGCTACCTTACTACCATCTTAACTGAGGTCAGGTGACTTGACCGCCATCTTAACAGAATAGCTTTTCCATACAACATGTGACTGCTACCATTTTGACTATAGTCAGGTGACCTTACCACCATCTTATCTGAGTTCATGAGACCTTATCACCATCTTAACTGAGGTCAGATGACTTCACCGCCATGCCATCTTAACTGAGTGACTTTTCCATACAACATGTAACTGCTGCTATTTTGATTGAGGTCGGGTGTCTTTGCCACCATCTTGGCTGAGAGCCAGGTCAGGTGACCAAGTCCTGACATTTTTACTGACCATCCTTACCCTGCCTGTTCCCCCAGTTTGCTTATGTTTTTGTCTCTAAATTTTTCTTGTTAACTCTGTTGCATGTGTGTTTTGTGCAGTAGAATGCCTTTGGTAGGGCTCACCAAGAGCATCCACTTCACCCAATTCCTATTCTCTCTCTCTCTCTCTCTCTCTCTCTCTCTCTCTCTCTTCCTCTCTCTCTCTCTCTCTCTCTCTCTCTCGTGTGTGTGTGTGTGTGTGTTTGTTCATACATGTAACTCAAATGCACCTATGTTAACTGTTAAATGTTATAATTGTCTGTTCATTGCATTTCATTTCAGACTACAATACAATAAATCTCATGTTTTAAATTGGTATGTACTTTTAAGTCTCTTACAAAAATACCTTATATTTAATCCAACCCTTATTTAAAATATATTAAGATGTTCCCTACTATTGTCAGTTCTGCCATTACCTTCTCCTTCTATTGCAAGAAGTTTTTCTTCTTTCTGTCTTTTTATGATTGTAATTCTTACCTGTTAAGTTAAGAGCCAGTACAGTCACGCTCAGACCCAACTCTCCAGGAAGATTCTATACAGTAGTTACTGTCAGATCCCATAGGCTCCAACCTAGAAACTATCTTTCCCTATCTGGACCAGTTCCAAGGCAAAAGAAATAACCAGACACAGTTCACACAGTCATCATGGAAGGGCATCTCAGGCTTCCTCCATCCTGAAGATCTACCCACGTTTATTATACAAAACACCTTTTAACCCCCAGGTAAACCAAGGTGGAAGCTCACTAATATTCTCTTTCTGGGTGACATGGGGCTAGGGAAACACCTGCAACTTAGTCACCAGCTTTGGAAAACACCTCTCGTCAGGCAATCTACATTTTTAACAAAGGAGAAAGGAGCAATACTTCCTGGCCTTTGTTAGGCAGCTGTCTTACTTGTTTGGCAGGGTTGCATCTGCCTAGTGGCCAGTGAGCCTGCCTGTAAATTATTTTATATGAAATATGGGCCCACAAGTTACACCTGATAAATAGCCCTCCACTGCTTAGAAATCTGGGGAATATGCCATTTAAATATTTAATTATTAAGAAAAGTTTCATAAAAAAGACAATATGGTTCCTAGCAGCACTCTACTTCCTCCAAAGAATACAGAAAACAAATGGGCACAGAACAATGTCCATGCACAATTCCTTTCATCTTCCAAGTGCTGACAACTGGTCAAAACTGTCTTTCATCTAAACTGAAGCTCTCCAGATGTGAACAGAATCACTGGAATCGACAGTCTAGTTGCTCAGGTCAAGATAGGCTTGTCTTCTCACAGATTTCTTAGCCCACAGGATCTTCTGGAGCCTGGTAGACCCTGTGCTAAACAGCAAAAGGCAAACAGCCTTCAGTGACCATGGAGGACCCTGCAGAGTAGCTCTAGGTATCAACCAAGTAAGTTCCCTGACGCTTTTTAATCCGTAACTCAAGAAAAAAATTATCCTTCGCAAAGAGCTCTGATGCAGTTTGACAGCTGAGAGATTTTGTCAGTTTAAAAGGACATCCTCATCAAACAAATTTCAGTAAATTACAAATACAAGTTATTAAGGTGTGTACCTGTAAGTTATAAAAGTGTGAGGACAAATACAAGTTATCAAATTTCTTTCTCATGCTGCCTTCCATAGTCTTAAAAATACTTTTCATTTTGCAAAACTATCTGTCAGTTATTCTGACATAAAATATGCTACTGTTTATACAATGTATATGTTTAAAACTTTTTGTCTTCAGAAACCCAAAGAATTCTTGTGAGTTCCAGGGAGCCGAAATGAAGGATCCAACTAAAACAGGTCAGATACACCCCTCTCAATTCCCTGATCCTAAATTTTTTTTCCTTAACTTTGTCCTCTGTTCTGCCAATACCTTAAACAGGTGTAAGAGACACCAGACATTTCCATACCACAAACACCAAACAGGAGCAAAGAGACCAGCTACCCCAGCATGTGACCAGCACCCAGCCTTCTCAGGTTTCCCCCAAAGATGATGCCCACAAATAAGCAGGAAGCAGTCTTGAGAATCCACTGCCCCAATTCCTTTAACCTGTGGTGCCTAACCTCCTGTTTTTTTATTATAAAAAAAAGAGATGAAAATGTAATGATTTGTTCTGTCTTTTTAAGAGATAAGCTAAGTCCACTCCCCCATCTTCCTTCCTGTTTGCAGCCTGATTCTCTTCCTTTTCCATTTCCCTCTGGAAGAGGCAGCTTCTGCCTCTCCCGACTTCTCCCCTTCCCCCCCCCTCTCTTTCTCTCTTTTTCTGCCCACTCCCTCTTTCTCTGCTCTTCTCCTTCTCTCTCTTTCCTTCCATAATCCACTTAATAAATATCCAACCTCACTCTGCATGGTGTGCCTATCCATGTCTGTTCTCACCCACCACGTGGCTCCCTGTCCAGGACCAACCTACTTTGGAGACCTGTGGCATGGTCTCATGGCATGCCCATCAGTATGTCTCTCCTTGTAGCCCACTGCTGCCACCCAGGGACCTACAAAATTTCTGCCCTGCAGCCACCAGGAATCTAGGGATCCTGCAGCATTTTTTATTAATCCATTTCAGACACAAGGCTGAGGATATGGATGTGTCTTTCTAAACAGATGGGAAATGCCTATATGGCTACCTGCATGTAATTTAAAATTTCTTCTCTCCTCTCAGGACAATGGGGTAGACCAAGATGACCAAGAAAGAAAGAAAGAGATTATGGTGAACAAACCTTAAATTCAAACATAAGAAAAGAAAAATAACCACTGCCCAAGGGAAATTAACCCTTGAGGAGAGTGTTGCCTGCTTATCCATTTCAGACAACCCTCCTGGTGACAGTCATGATAATTCTTCTCACAGGGACCAAGGTCCAGGCAGCAAGTCCCCACCAACCACAGAAGGTGACATGGATCTTGTCGAGTGCTAGCACTGGAGGGATCCTAAACTAGACTTCTCAGATGAAGACACCCTCGATGTGATGGCCTGATCTGATGTTTGACCTTTGCTATTTGGCACATGGAAGCTGGGTCATGGGAGACTGGATTTAGGGGATAAAAGGGAGACCTGACTGCAGAGGTTCTTGGGGATACACCCTACCTCAGGCATTTTATCCTAATGAGCCTGGGTGTTCTCATGTCCTTTGGAGACATGCCCTCCTGCAGACACACTTTTATGTGTGCCCAGAAAGCAACCAGACTCCCTCAGCTATTAGAAACTGTGTGCAGGGGGAGTGGTCCTGATTACTAATGTTCGCCCTGGGGATGTGAGCAGATTGGGCTGTACATAATTAGAAAAGACAGAGACTGCAATTTACAAAAGTATTTGGATTTCTTAACAAGGGTAACCTTACAAAATAGGAGAGGCTTGGACTTGCTGTTTACGGAATAGGGAAGAAATTGCAGGGCACTTGGGGAAGTATGTTGCTTTTATGCAGACCATTCCAGGATAGTTACAAGAACCCTAGATGAGTTAAGAAAAGATATTGATGCATTTAAGTTAAGGGCCCCCTATGAGACCATGGCTTACCACACTCATTTCCTCCCTAATTGGACTGATGGCTATTTGTTTATTTATCTTTTTTGGTCCATGTGTTTTCCAAAGTTCGAAACAAGCATTCCAAAATCAGGTACAACAGGTACATGGCCATTAGAGTACATTATGATAGGTTTGATAGATCTCACCCCATGGATGAGCTCTCAATTTGAGGGTGTCCAGGCTGAAACTCTGGATAGAGGTGGCCCTGACCCATACTCTCTCCCTGGTTCCTATTCTGGCCTGGTCATTGGGGTAGAGGGTGGGTTATAAAACAAAGGGGGAGATGTTGGGCCAAAATTATCTCAGGGCCTGTACCTCGAGGCCTGTAGGACAGAAAAAAGCCTGGCTCAAGTTTAGGGCCTAGGCTTTGAGGCCTGTAGGACAGAGAAAAGCCTGGCTCATGTTTGAGTGAGGATGAGACAGCAAAAACTAGGTAGATACCCATCTAGTCAGAAGGAGGGTTTGTCTGCCTCCCAATGGCTGGAGGTACCCACATCACAGGAAGTCACTTATCATATATAAGTGGATACTGGCGGTAATAAACTGAGTTCTTGCTTTGACTTGGCTCCCTATTGCGTCTGATTGTCCTGCATCATGGGGCTGCGGGCTGCATGCACAGCACTCTCACCTTTCCCTGGGGAATAAGGAGGCTCAAGAAGCCTGAAGAGTTTTAAGTGACTTTATATTTCTACTGGGTATTAGATATTTATATATATGGACAGAGAATATAGATATAAAATTTTACCCTACAGATAACTTGTCCTTATAAGTCATATTACTCTTTGCTCATTGATCCTTTCTGGATAGTTATCTTTTCCTCTTTAGGCATCCAAATATCCAGGGTCTTTTGACTTTTTGAAGATGTGTATTTTCCTGCAAAGACAAGAACAGAACGCTTCCCCAACCCTTATGAGGTTTCCTTACCATCTATATGGTTATCACCTTTGTGGATGAGCTGTCATTTCTCTTTATCAAGAGGTTTCTCTTTTTCAAACTGAATCTTTATTAATTTTGATGGTCTCCATAGCTTTTCTTCTGTGGAAACAAGAGCAAAACGCCTTTCTCAACATAGTACACCTCCTAGTTTCCATTGTGAGGTCAACACATTCTTGAAATACACCAGCTGATTTAATTCAAAAGATTTTTCTATTATCCAGTCTCTCTGCTGTTGTTGTTCCTTTCTCATTAGTGTTAAGAAAATACAAAGTGAATAAAGCACTATGCAATCTATTTCTGGGGATATTTTCCATCCCTATCTCTTTGTTTAGCATATCCTTTACAGTTCAATTTGTTCTTTCTATAAGTGCCTAACCTGTAGAATTGTTTGGTATACTTGTAATATACTTTATATTATAATAAGCAAAATACTGTTTCATTATCTTAAAGACATATGCTGGACCATTATCTGTCTTTATTTGTGAAGTTATATCTATGATGGCCATAACTTCTAATAAATGCATGATTACCGAATTAGCCTTTTCTGAGCTTAAAGCAGTTGCCCATTGAAAACCTGAATAAGTATTAATGGTGTGGTATAAATATTTTAATTTTCCAAAATCTGCAAAGTGGAACACATCCATCTGCCAGATTTTATTCCTTTGGGTACCCTTTGGGTCACTCCCTGCAGATAAAGGTGTTTGATTATAGAGAGAGCAAGTAGGACATCTTTTATAATCTCCTTAGCTTGTTTCCTTGTAATAGAAAACTATTTCTTTAAGCCTTTGCTATTGACATGATGTTTCTTATGAAATTCTGAGACCTTCAGCATACTTCAAATCAATAATTGATCAATTTCTGCATTACCTTGTGCTAGAGGACCTGGCAGACCTATATGGGATTGGATATGTGTTATGTATATGGGACAAAGCCTATTCCTGATCATATCTTGAACCTGAATTAATACTAATTTAAATTCAGCAGTTTCAATATGCAAGACAACGGTTTCTGCATATTGTGAAACAGTAACTATATTGAGATTTTCTTTAAAATCCTTTAGTACCATGAGAATAACATATAATTCTGCCTTTTGTACAGAATTATAGGGGCTTTATTCCACCTTACCTAAATCTTCTGGTTTATATCCTGTATTTTCCTGATTTATTTGCATCAGTATAGAATGTACAGGCTCCAGTTATTGGTATGTCATGTACAATGTGGGGAATGATCCAAGTAGTTCTCTTTATAAGGTTAATTCTATCACTTTTGTGATAATTGCTATTAATCTCTCCCAAAAAATTAGCACAAGCTCTTTGCCAAGATTCATTGTCTTCCCATAATTTTTAATTTCATCAGTAGTAAAATGCACTGTAATCTCTTTTGGATCGATCGACAACAGTGCCAATGAAGTTGGATGGTTAGAGAAATCCCATACTAGCTCAGAATCGAGTATAATAAAGGGTTATTTATTTAGTGGTAGACTCACAGATCACAGTCCTCTGCCTGAATGGGGAAACAGGAACCGAATCCAGCAGCTAGAATAGAGTGAGTGTATGCTTTACAAAGGCATTTGGACTATAACAGGCCATGCCCAAGTGGGCTAGTAAAAGGCTACTGGCTGAAGGTGTTCCTACAGCACTATCTACCTCTGTTCCCAGTCTCTATCCACTCCTCCCTTTCTGTTTAGGAAAGGGCTTGGTCCTCTTGTGGGACTCCTAATAGTGGGAACAGGGGCTGTCTCTGACTCTTTTACTGACTCTTGAGATAAGAACTTTTTGAGCCCTGGGTATAGACAGAGGATACTGCAGGGGGTGTTGAGAGGCTTACCAGCCAGCTAGGAGTGTGTTCACATTGGTGCTGGCTATTCTTTCCCTCTCTCCTTCCACCTGTTCCGTCTGGTGCTAGCCTCCTACATCTATAGAAAACTTATGAACACATCAGAGAACACAGATCCATCAAGCAGTAAATTAAAAATGCAGAACATTCACACAGTTGGGGGACCACACAAGACAAACATTTGTTGGACACCTTCATTCATACAACCAACAGCTGATTCACATCTTGGCTTTTACAGCGAGGGCTAGTGACATCTCTGTGTTCCCGCCCCCTGACTCCAACGTTTCAGCAAATGCTCACTACAGACAAACAGGATCCTCACCTACACCTCTGGTGGTTTTCTGACCTCTTTTCTAACAATCCAGATATTGAGAAGCTGCCAGTGGCTCCTTCCAAATATTGAGCCTGTCTGATTTGATAGCATCCAATATGTTGTTGCCTCCAGGATCCCAAGGCTGACCAGAAATAGAAGGTGGATCAGCTTTTTCTTAATGGTTAGGGTTACTAACATCTTCTTTGGAGACATAAGGGCTGCCTATAGTACCTGCCATTTCTGTCTATCATGTGGAGGTTTTTATTAAACATTTTAAATGTCATATTCAACAGATCTCTGAAGAAGTTGAGGACTACCTATTTTACATACACCTGATTTAAACCTGCTTTTGGGGCTGCTGGGACTTCTTTCTATTATCCCATCCTGCTGCCAAGCCAACCTTTTTGTCTGAAAGGTTCTTAGAACCCTGCAAGAGACCCTGCTCCTGTGCTGAGGGGATCTGGACAGGTGAGTAAGTGGCCACATGGCTGGACATCCTGAAGTGCCATTCTCTGGGGCAGTCTGGGGGATTGAATCCAGGTCCTCTCCAATCTCATAAGCTTTTCTGTTCATCCAGTGGAATGTGTTCCTGCTGCTGGCTTTCTCTACCCCATTCTCCCCTGCCCCCAAGCCCGTCTCTTCATCTGCAAGGTCCTTGGATCCCCCAACACAGCCTGCTTTAGGGTAGAGGTTATCTGAGAGCCAGCTCCAGTGCTGAGGGGACCTAAGAGAGGGTAGACCAAAAAAAAAAACCTCCAAAGTACACAGTCAGACACAGAAAAGATTGGACCAAGATGCCAAGGCTCTGCTGGCTTCATTTGAAGGAAGGTATGGGCAAGTGCCAATGCCAGAATTCCTCCAACAACCTGAAAAGCAACACGATAACACCAGAATCCAGTGAACACACAACAGAAAGACTTGAACACCCTAACAAAGAAGAAGTAGAAGAAAATGATTTTAAATGTAACCTTATGAAAATGATGAAGACCCTTAAACAGGAAGTAAAAAACTCCCTTAAACAAATGGAAGAAAAGACAAAAAGTTAAAAGGAATTAATAAATCCCTCAAAGATACCCAGGAAAACCAAGAAAAAGCAGTAAAACAGGTAAAGGAAACAGTTCAAGACTTGAAGACCAAGATGGAGGTAATAAAGAAAACTCAAACCGAGGGATGGCTGGATATGGAAAATCTGGGTAAATGAACAGGAACTACAGAGACAAGTATAACCAACAGAATACAAGAGATAGAAGACAGAATCTCAGGAACTGAGGATACAATAGAGGAAATAGACTCATTGATCAAAGAAAACATCAAATCCAACAAATTCTTAACACAAAACATCCAGAAAATCTGGGACACTGTGAAAAGACCAAACCTAAGAATAGGGGTAGAAGGGGGAGAAGAATTACAGCTCAAAGGCCCAGAAAATATATTCAACAAAATTATAGAAAAATTTTCCCAACCTAAAGAAGGATATTCCTATAAGGTTCAAGAAGCTTATAGAACACCAAATAGACTGGATCAAAAAAATCCCCTTGCCATATAATAATCAAAACACAAAACATACAGAATAAAGAAAGAATATTGAGAGCTGCAAAGGAAAAAGGTCAAGTAACATACAAAGGGAAACCTATCAGAATTACACCTGACTTCTCAATGGAAACCATGAAAGTCAGAAGGTCTTGGATAGATGTGCTGCAGACACTAAGAGACCATGGATGCAAGCCCAGACTACTATACCCAGCCAAGCTTTCTTTCACCATTGATGGAGAAAACAAGATATTCCAGGACAAAAACAGATTTAAACAATATGTATCCACAAACTCAGCCTCACAGAAAGTACTAGAAGGAATACCTCAACCCAAGGAAACTAGCACACCCACAATAGCACAGATATCTGACAACCCTCCACCAACACAACTCAAAGAAGGAAAAACACAAACACTATCACAAAAAAATAACTGGAGTTAGCAACCACTGGTCATTAATATCACTTAATTTCAATGGACTCAATTCACCTATAAAAAGGCCCAGCTTAAGAGAATGGATATGAAAACAGGATCCAACATTCTACTGTTTACAAGAAACACACATCAACATCGAAGACAGACACTATCTCAGAGTAAAGGGTTGGGAAAAAGTTTTCCAAGCAAATGGACCTAAGAAATCAGCACGTGTGCCCATCCTAATATCTAACAAAATTGATTTCAACTAAAATAAGTCAGAAGAGATGAAGAAAGACACTTTATACTCATAACAGGAACAATTCATCAGAGGGAGTCTCAATCCTGAATATCTATGCCCCTAATATAAAAGCACCCACATATGTAAAAGAAACTTTATTAGAACTCAAATCCCATATCAAAACCTACAAACTAATAGTAGGAGATTTCTTTTCTTTTTTTCTTTTTTTTGATTTATCGAGACAGAGTTTCTCCGTAGCTTTTGGTTCCTGTCCTGGCACTAGCTCTTGTAGACCAGGCTGGACTCGAACTCACAGAGATCCGCCTGCCTCTGCCTCCCGAGTGCTGGGATTAAAGGCATGCGCCACCACCGCATGGCTTAGTAGGAGATTTCAGCACTCCTCTCTCACCAATGGACAGGTCAACCAGACAGAAACTTAACAGAGAAATAAGAGAATTAACAGGTGTAATGAATCAAATGGACTTAACAGACATCTATAGAACATTCCACCCCAACAGGAGAGAATATCCCTTCTCAGAACCTTATGGAATCTTCTCAAAAATTGATCACATACTTGGTAACAAAGCAAACATCCATAGATATAAAAAAAATGGAATAACCACCTGTGTCTTATCGGATCACCATGGAGTAAAGCTAGAATTTAACAACAATTCTTGTATTTCTCAGTTTATCTGAATAGCTAAAGCTGAACAAAGTCAACAGAGACAAAGAAGCCAGATATACATTTTCAAGCCAATCCGTGGGCCTGAGTAGACTTAGGTAGGGCAAGACAACCCATAGGCTCCTTGCAAACTGCTTAGGCCGTTATCTTACTGCACCACAAGACAGAAATATCTCAGTTCTTGGTGTTCTAGCCATGGGTCTGACTCTGTAGCTTCTCATCTCCTTCCCCATATATTTATTTTTCTTTGATCTTTTTTTATCCTAGTTTTCCTCCATTTCTCAAGTTTCTGATATTCTTTATCTAGATTAATACATCTCTCTGCCGTCTCAGTCTATTTGAAACCCTTGCCAGATTCTATCTCATACTTGACATTAAACCTCTATTGGTCTTTTCATGTCATATTTCCAGCAGAAGACTAACTAGGGACGCCGGTCCCTGATATTGACTCTCAGACTCAGCACTATCAGAACCTGGCCAGATAGAAACAATCAGTTCTAAACCAGGGGGTGACCTGGGGTGATTTTTTAAAAAGGCAGTTTCCTTTATTGACCTTTTGTCTTTTGTTCTGTTTCAGGCAGCATTTTATGTCCTTGCCATTTTAAACTGATTTCTGAAGTCTAAGGTCCTGAGCTGGTTATTCTGTTATCTTGGATATGTATCTGTTTAAAGCGAACACTAGAATTGGCAAAATTACAAGAAAAATCTTTGCATATATCCAGCCAGAAATGTCTCTTAAGCTCAATGATTTTTGAGAACATTCAAGGAGAAGCATTTTGGTTTGTCCAGTGACATAGTTCTGAGATAAAGCTGGCATCCAGAGCCTTTATTTAGCCATATTTTCAAAAGAGGTAAAAGTTAATTGAACATAGTAAACCAAGCCTCCTGTATGTTGCCTTGATTGAGGAAAAAGACTTTGTATTTTTTTTTATCATCTTAGCCTTTTCAGGGTTGTTTCCCCTGAATCTTTCTGGTTGTTCAGTCCTTATATCAAAGGACATTATAAAGGTAAAAGAGAGAATTGCCTACACTGCCCATCAGTAAAGTGTTCTATGTGCACTTTTGCATGATCAGGGTCTTGCAGGTATTGAATGAATTGTTTTGCTGAACAACTAACTTGGTGTAATGGTTATTTTAAGTACTAGTGTGACTGAGTATAGAGTGGAGGATCCAGATATTTGGTGACATTGTGAGGACCTGACTTTGTAAGTTCCATTTTTTAAGCTATATAATGAGCTGGGGCAGGGTGGGGTGGGCAGTCTCAGCTCCAGAAATGCGCTGCCATAGTAGAAATTTGAACAGATGCCCTAAAAATGGCCAATTAAGATGATAGGGAACAGGGCCATACAATTTAACAAGGTCCAGATGCTTTTGAGAGGCATCCTGTTGTTGAAGATACCTTGTCAGTTATTAATGGCTCTTTGTTAGGTTTTCGTGTCCCAAAACTGACCAATGGGTTCAGAAACTATCTTATCCTATGGACTCCTCACCCAATCCCAAGATGACATGACTGGAACACCCCTGATTATGGCATTTCCCCTTTAAAGTTCTCCCCTTCCCCGGGTTTGGTGCTGCACTTCTTTCACCCACTGCATTGGCATGGTGCAGGTGTAGTCCAAACTCGAGTCTGAATATTATTAAAAACCCTCATGTAATTTGCATTGGAAATCTGGCCTTATGAATTCATTTGGGGACCACAAACTTAGGCATAACAATGTATTATTCTGGGTGTTTCTGTGAGGGTAGTTTTGGATGAAATTAGCAATGAAATGGGTCCAATGAAATCAGTGAAAGACCCCGGTAGAACAAAAGGGGTGACCCTTCGCTGACTGAGAGAGCTGCCTGCTCTTGTCTGTCTGTCTCTGAACTGAGATGATAATGAGCTTTTTTCTGCTTCCAAATTCAGTCTGAATGTCCTCTCTCCCTGGATCCTGAGCCTGTAGGCCTCTGGACAAAAGCAGTTGAAACTCTTTTATACCAGAGAAACACTATACCATAGAAACATCTCTGGAGAGCATAGGACATAAATGAGTAGAGAAGTGGTAGGCCTACAATCTCAGCACTGTGGAGCCTGAGGCAGGAGGATCTGGAGTTTTAAGCTAACCTGAGCTATGTAGTTAGAATGCTGTTTCAAAACCCAAAACTAAATCAGCCAAGTGAAAGAAACAAAACAGAGCAAAATTTTCTCCTCCCTATTAAAGCCACACAAGCAAAAAAAGGGTGACAGATGACAAGTTACACATCTCCTTTGGAGTTGTATAGGTTAGCAACTGCTTACATGGCTTTAAAAGACCCAGTCCTGGAGAATGTGGTTTGTTTACAGCATGTGATGAGTCAATAGTATTAACATATGTACAGTTTTGAGAGCTGAACCTAGGGTTTTATGAATGCAAGCACTCTGTTGACTGAGAGTCACAGTCCCCAGTGATGTATCTTGGATTGTTTGCCTGTATTTTCTTACAGTTTCACAATTTCAGGTCTTACATTTAAGTCTGTGCTTCATATTGAATTGGTTCTTGAGCAGGGTGAGAGATATGGATCTAGCTTCTTTCTTCTCTATGTGACTATCCAGAGCACCAATTGTGGGAGAGGTTTTTCTCCCAAAATTTTTGTTGTTATTGTTATGATTTTGAGAGGGGGGTCACTATGTAATATAGCTCTCACTGGCCTGGAACTTGCTGTGTAGACCAGGCTGACCTTGAGCTCACAGAGAATACACCTGCCTCTGTCTCCTGAGTGCTAAGATTAAAGGTATGAACTACCATGCCCTGTCTAATGTATGTTTTTGTTATCTTTATCGAATACGAGGCAGGTATAGCTGTGTCCATTCATTTCAGGATTTTTTTTGTTGCATTTGTTTGCTTTGCATTTCTGTTTTGTGCCAGTGCCGTGTTTTTTTTTAATACTGACTTTTAAAAACATGATTTGCAAGTTTTTTTCATAAATTTATTTATTTATTATTATGTATACAGTGTTCTCCCTTCATGTACGCCTGCAAGTCTTAAGAGGGCACCAGATCCCATTATAGATGGTATGTGGAATTGAGCTCAGGACCTCTGGAGGAGTAGTAAGTGCTCTTAACCTCTGAGTCATCTCTCCAGTACTGACCATCTTCTTTTTGTTATTCTGGCTCTGTTGCATAGTTTGAGATAAAGTAAAATGGTGTCTGTGTCTTAGGATTGCTGTAGCTCTTTAGCATCTCTTCAACAGGTTGTGAGACAGCTGTTGGAGGTCCCTCCCTTGCCACCAGGAAAGAGAGTTGTCATCAGGGCCTGTCATGGATATACACATAGGCCAAGTTCTGGGAATATAGAGACAAATCAAGTATAGTCTCTACAGGGTTGACCAGATGGCTGAGTAAAGTTGCTCATTGTGCAAACCTAATGTCCTGATTGTGATGTCCAGGATGTCTGTAAAGGTGAAAAGAGAAAAAAAGTTGTTCTCCGACCTCCACATGTGCTCCATGGCATGTACCCTTCCCCCTTTGATAAAGTCTTCCTTAAAAATGTAGTTTCTGCAAATTTTTAGTCTAACAAAGGAAATATGTAACAAATAAATGAGTTGAGGTCTCAAAACATGTGCCACTGTGCTGGGTAGAGATGCCAGCAGCATGGGTGATAGGGAGCATTTATTATCCACAAATGTTTCCTAAGCATTTGCACAATGATTAACTTCTTGACTTTTGACACCATCCTCCTTAAGTATAGACTGCTACGGTTCTTGTTTCATATAGAGAATCTGAGAAGCAGAGATGTACAGAACCTGGTTGAAGTCTCCCAGCAGCTGGGACTCAGGAGCCGAAATCCAGCCCAGATGGTCGGACTCTGTGACCTGTGTGTGTCACCAATGTGGCTGCAAATAAGTCCTGCAAAGGGCGGGGTGGCGCCATTTCTGCCCCGCCTGTCTGCTTGTGTCACCCATGGCCTGTGTGACCTTGAGCCAGTGACTCTGATTCCTGTCTCAGTTTCCTAGAATAGGACCCAGGGAAAATGATTGTTGCCTACAAGATAACCTAAAATGTGAGCAATGGCCTGACCATCCGCCAAGCAGTGTCTCTGTTTGTCTGCAGGAAATTATCCCAGGGCTGGACCCCCAGAGACAAGGAGCTGCCATTTGTACACTTTTCTCCCATCTCTTTAGGGCTCTCCACCTTCCTGCGAGGTCACAGAAGACCATCAGGACAGTCGGCTGGTTGTCTTTCATACCCCTCCACCTATGCTGAGCACACTGCGTCTCAGGAGGAGATGCCCAGGTGACCTGCCTCAAACATGGCTCTCACAGGCTGAAGGTCAGCAGGCTACCAACCTGCAATCAATCACTGTTCCCTGTCAGTTTTAATAGGAGTTCAAATTCCAACCCAGTCTTTGAGATCCCAGAATTCCTGGTCCAGTCTGGGATGGAGGTCTGAAGCAAAGCTTTGGGTGTGCATGTTTCTGTGACAATATCATGGTTTCCTCAGCCAGGCCCTGCCTGAGTCCTGAAGGGTCTTTCTCGAGGCCATGTTCATGATGAGCATCTAAGACGCTGGCCAAAGTCTGACATACTTAGACTGAGTTACCCACCCCCTCTCTCTGAGGGTGGATTCAAGTGAGGGATCCTGATTTATTGCTCTTTCCTCAACTCCGTGTCCTTTACTAAATGCTTGAACCACAATGTGGGGAGCATAACACAGTCATCCAGCACTGACAATTCTATGTGTGAAGTAGGATTAGGTCCACCACGACCCAGAGGTAACAGAGCAGTACTTACAGTGGACATGCACCTGAACATTTCTCTTCTCCATTTTGTGGGGTTTCTTTTCACCCATAGTCTGTAGAGTCCTCCTTGATACCGAGTGATGTTCTGGAAGAGTAGGGATCCATTGGGGTAAAATTTTGGTGTGCCACTGTATGTATTCTCTACTAAAAATTTTCTTTCAGATTTTATCAATTGTACAATTTCAAATGGATTCTCATGATTTTCAATCTTCCAGAAAAATTCTATGAAGCTCCCTGGCAGACTGTGCACAAGTAGAAGAATTTCCTCCCCTTCCACAACATGGGACAGAACTGCTTCCATAGTGAGTTGGGCCGTGGTGGGAGAGCTCCAGTGGATCAAAAGTGAGGCTAAGAGGGAAGAGAGAAAAATCTTTCAATATTAGAATTTTGCATTAGGTAGAAATTGAGACCTGAGTGTGTTCAACTCTCAGCCTTGGTGTGTGTGTGTGTGTGTGTGTGTGTGTGTGTGTGTATTGTATTGTATTGTTATATTGGAGTGAGGTCAACAACATCATTCCCTTTCCTCAATACTCCTGAATCTTTCCACTGAATGAAACTGTCTTTTCGGGTGTCCACACAGCTCACCCCTCAGTCCTTTAGATCCCTGCTCACACTGAGAATCTGGTGAGTGTAGGCATGTCTTCTCTGACCTCCTCCTCTAAAGCCTTCATTTCCTGGCCTTTCCCTGCTCTGTTTCTCTGAAGTGCTTGTCAACCCGAAACCCACCTTCTAGATGTCCTTGCTGCTGTCTTCCTGCCCAGCATTATCGAACTCTGTGAGGAACACTGGTTTGATTTTGGCTTAAATCCCACTGCCTGGAACAAGTTCAGATCCTGTGAGCAAATCAGTGTCCCAGAGCCTGGGGTTTATATGAAGATTTCTCGGGGTCATATGTATTGACACTCCTTACTGGCCCCAATTTGATTATTATTGCAGAGTCACCCTGACCGAGTTGTGCACATCCGTCTTCAGGATACCGTGGCCAGTGCTCATTGCCACAAGTCTCATGATTATGCTATGACACTTCAGTCGTTACTTATAAAGTCAGCCATCAGAATCCTTGACTCAGAAGGATTAAATCCAGAATGCAGGCCGTGTTGTAGCTATTGCCTTTTCAATGAATTATCTGTTTCTTTCTGTAGACATTCTTGGGAAACCATTGCTCTCTCCCTCCTACGACAGCTTTGAGATTCTTCCCAAAGCCTTGGCAGTGTACTAATCGTTTGTTGGGCATAATTATTTACTTCACCCTGTACTGTGTGAGAAATAAACCATACAGTCAGATCCTTTGTTCTCACTGCCAGATCTCTGCTCCATTCCCCAATATAAACCTTGAAGCCTGCTCTCCTGCAATTGTCCTTAGGGCGCGGTGTTTGCTCAGAAAAAGTATCTACACACATAGATAGATCACAACTGCAGTCTTCACAAAACTGGCCCACAGACAGCATGTCTGTGTTGATTCATAGTCCTCAGGGCTGGAAAAACTCTAACTAATTGATGACTGTGGGGGCTGAGGTCCATGGTCACTGCGGTCACCAGTCAGGTGTCTGATCCAGGAATACAAGTTATCTCAGGGGTTCACATCCTGGTGTGCAGGAGAAGGTGACCTCTGTGTCCTAGAAAGAGGACTTTGTGCTCCAGCTTCCTATGGAGAGCCCTAGGGAGACACCCCTCCCCCCAGCTTCCTGTGCTGTCCGAATGTGAATCAGGTCTCCCATGTCCTTCCTGACCCTTCTGGGATGCCTTTGCTCTCCTTGGTGACTGCCCTGTGACCTCCCTGTTTTTCCTCATGGGTGTTGTGAGGGGGAGGGGACTACATAGGGTCTCCTTCTAGAGTTGGGTTCTCAGAGAACAGGAAATGATTGTATTAGGAAGCTCCAAGTCTGTTGGAACTGGGATGGAGAGAAGGCTGCAAGACATGTGCAGGCCTCAGGGAGGTTCCCTGTTGATTATGTGGTTTCTTTGCGCCCCCTGCTGTCCATGCGGAGAACTGCAGCTCTTGTCTGGGCTGTCACAAGGATGGTAGCCAAGCTCCAAAGGCTGTAGTGGAGCTGAGCACCATTTCCCAGGGAAGGTCCCAGTGTGCACCTGCCTTTGCTAGAGACTATGACAGCTGAGACGAGCCTCACTGCCCCTGTAATTGCAGTTGCCCGAAGGCTGATGGTTGAACCCCCTCTCCTGGGTGTTTATTAGCTTTTTTACATCTCATTCAGGGGCAGGAATATCCAAGTCCTTAGCTCACTCTAAAATAGCTTTGTTATGACTTTTTAAGTTTTAAATCAAACCCTTCACTCACTAACAATAATAATGCATTTTAGAATCATAATATAAAATGAAAACAACCCATACCAATCCCTGCAAGCCTCTCAGTGCGGGTAATTCCTGGTGTGTTAGCCTTTGAGATTCAGAGCCAGTAAGTCAGCATTTCCAGGAATTTTTAAAAATTTCCAATTCTGATGATTTAAGCATACCTTGGACAACCTTCACTTTCTATAATTTTTATAGCTGGAATCCTTGTTTAAAGAATAGTGTATCCAAGTTGGCAGAACATTTAAATGATGAAAACCTTCAAACATGGTCCTCCCAGGAAGGTGGCAGCATAGAGTCACATGTGGATATTGCTTGTTAAGGGCCTGTTTTACATCTGAACCGTGCACATGTTGAGAGCGCATTCAGAGGACCCACAAAGAACAGCATGTTTGTAAACTCATCAGGGAGTGTTTTGTCTCTTTAAAATTTCATGTTCTCCTTCCTCAATGTTGTACTGTACCTCTGCATATTTTATTACTGTGTACATGCATACATCATAGGCTAGGATCCACATACAAGAAAGAACATGTGTTTTCTCCCTGATATTGGGTGATCTCTCTTAACTTTATACATTCTAAGTCTACCAACTTTCCTTAAATTTTGTGGTTTCATTTTTCTCTAGAGATGAAGAAAAAAAGGCAACCTACTGAATGGGAAAAGATCTTCACCAACCCTTCATCAGACAAAGATCTGATCTCTAAAATATATAAATAATTCAAAAAACTAGACATTAAAACTCTAATTAACTCAATTAAAAATGGGGTAATGAACTGAAGAGAGAATTCTCAACAGAAGAAGTTCAAATGGTCAAAAGACACTTAAGGTCATGCTCCAAACTCCTTAGCGATCAGGGAAATGCAAAACAAAACAACTTTGAGATACCATCTTACAGAGGTCAGAATGGCTAAAATCAAAAACACCAATGATAGCCTATGCTGGAGAGGTTGTAGAGTAAGGGGAACACTCATCCATTGTTGGTGGGAATGTAAACTTGTGCAACCACTTTGGAAATCAGTGTAGAAGTTTCTCGGGAAACTGGGAGTCAACCTACCTCAGGACCCAGCAATTCCACTCTTGGGAATATACCCAAGAGATGCCCAAACATACTATAAAAGCATTTGTTCAAATATGTTCATAGAAGCACTATTTATAATAGCCAGAACATGGAAACAACCTAGGTGCCCCCTCAATAGAAGAATGGATAAAGAAGGTGTGGCACATATACACTTTAGAGTTCTACTCAGCAGTTAAAAAAATGACATCTTGAATTTTGCATGCAAATGGATGGAAATAGAAAACACTATCCTGAGTGAGGTATTCCAGACCCAAAAAGAGGAATATGGTATGTACTCACTCATAAGTGGATTCTAATCATAAACAAAGGACATTGAGCCTATAGTTCGTAATCCCAGAGAAGCTAAATAAGAAGGTGAACCCAAAGAAAAACATATATTCATCCTCCTGGATATTGGAATTTGACAAGATTGTCGAGCATAAGTTGGGAGCAGGGAGGTGGGGGTGGGTTGGGGGAAGGGGAGATAGGGAGAGAGAAGGGAGAAGGGGAGGATTGGGGAGAGCTTGGGGGAATAGGATAGTTGAGATGGAGAAAGGGTGGATATGGGAGCAGGGAAGAAGTTTTCCTAACCAAGGGAGCCATTTTACGGGTGGCTAGAGTCTTGGCTCTAGAGGTGCTCCCAGGTGGCCAAGGGGATTTCCCCAACTAGTTCCATGGGCAGCAGAGGAGAGGGTGCCTGTACTGGCCTTATCCTATAGCCACACTGATGAATATCTTGCATATCACCATAGAACCTTCATCTGGAGATGGATGGAGATAGAGACAGAGACCCACATTGGAGCACTGGACTGAGCTCCCAAGGTCCAAATGAGGAGCAGAAGGATGGAGAACATGAGCAAGGAAGTCAGGATTGCAAGGGTTGCGTCCACCCACTGAGACAATGGGACTGATCTAATGGGAGCTCACCAAAGCCAGCTGGACTGGGACTGATGGAGCATGTGATCAAACTGGACTCTCTGAATGTGGCTGAAAATGAGGGCTGACTGAGAAGCCAAGGACAATGGCACTGAGTTTTGATTCTACTTCATGGACTGGCTTTGTGGGAGCCTAGTTGATTTGGATGCTCCCCTTCTTAGACCAAAATGGAGGCGGGAGGACCTTGGACTTCCCACAGGGCAGGAAACTCTGACTGCTCTTAGGACTGGAGAGGGAGGGGGAGACGGAGTGGGGGGAGTGGGAGAAAAATGGGGGGAGGGGAGAAGGTGGAAATTTTTAATAAATTAATTAATTAAAAAAAGAAATACTAACTGAGAATTTGTTTAATTGTATTTTAATATTGTACTGTGTTTAAAAACATCATACAGTACTCCATTATTCTGTACAATTTTATGTCTTGTATCAATTGAAAATAAATTTTATTTAAAAAAGGCTATGAATTTGAGAGGGAGCTGGGGGAATATTTAATTACATTTTGATTTTTAAAAATTGCAAAAAATTTACATTAAATATTTAATAAAGATAAACAAAAGTAATAAAAGTAAGCAACACAATTTGCTGACACTTTGATTTTGTATCTCCTGATCTATGATGAGAATATGCTCAGTTCTTAGGGTTGGGTTGTACTCAGTGGTAGAGCACTAACCTATCATGTGTGCAGTCTTGTGTCCTAGCTCTGGCACTGTGAGTGTAACATACACTCACGTGTACACAGACTCGTTGCTTAAGTCCACAGGTTATTTTGTTTGTTTTTTGAGACAGCATCTTGCCATGTAGCTCAGGCTGGCTTGGTTTTCACTATGTAGATTAAGATGGTCTGGTACTTTTGGAACTCTCCTGCATCGGCCTCTCAAATACTGGGATCACAAATGAATACTCCTACAATCAGCTGTGTGTTCTCTGGCATGGCAAAAGAACACAACGGTGGTCTCCTCTCTCACATTATGTCACTCAGTTGTTTGGCTTCCTTGCTCAATTTTTTCAGATCAGGACCCTGGAAGAGCTCCCTCAGATCAGGGTAAAGGAGAAGAGTCATCTGTCTATGTGTTACTTTCATTGGTTAATAAAGAAACTGCCTTGGCCCTTTGATAGGAAAGAAAATTAGGTAGGTGGAGTAAACAGGACAGGATGCTGGGTAGAAGACAGTGAGGCAGACGCGATGAAGCTCTGGCCCAAGATGGACATAGGTTAGAATCTTCCCGGTAAGCCACCACCTTATGGTGCTACCACATTAAGAAAAACTGGGTTAACCAAGATGTGAGAATTAGCCAGTAAGAGGCTAGAGTTAATGAGCCAGGCAGTGTTTAAATGAATACAATTTGTGTGTTGTTATTTCAGGGCATAATCTAGCGGGTGGCAGGGAGCTGGGCAGTGGGAAGTGGCCCGCTGCTCCTTCTACAGCAGGGCTGTGCACAAAGTGCTGTGCAGAATCCTCAGCTGGCCCCTCTGCCCAAAACTATGCCCATAGTTACATTAACTTGTGGAGATCGGGATTTGGAAGATGTATTTGTGGGTATAGCAGCTGATTTTGTTTAATTTAGAAGAGATGGCCTTTGTGGATATACTTTACTGACATAAACTCTCCTTTGCCAAAATGGGGGTGATCATAGGCCAAGCAGGACCTTGAAGGATCTCCACCTGTCAGGGCA
The DNA here is from genome assembly GCF_037038515.1 of Microtus pennsylvanicus. Lineage (NCBI taxonomy): Eukaryota > Metazoa > Chordata > Mammalia > Rodentia > Cricetidae > Microtus > Microtus pennsylvanicus. The sequence goes on along the minus strand of NC_134579.1, from coordinate 138,503,523 downwards.
AAGTAAACTCAATCTATAAATTGGTGAATTGGTGAACTAACAAGTGTTTAAGCATCTACACATGGAAGATACTATAAACACTATGTAGCTCAGTGGATAGATGGTCAGTCTGGCATACCAGAGACCCTGAGTTCAATCCCCAGGACTATCTAAAATAAAGCAGAGGAGGTACACAGACCTGTAATCTTAGCTCTTTCAGAGATGGTAGCTGGATGTTGAGGAATCAGGCTCACTTGGTTTTGACATAATAAAATGAAACTTTGATCTAAGTATGATAATATATTACACAGCAGTAGAATGTGAGTATTGGCATTTGTAACTGATAGATTTAATTAGGTACATATTTTGTCATTAAAAACTGAGACAAGGGCTGAAGAGATGGCTTAGCCGTTAAGTGTACAGGTACAAATTGCTCTCCCAGAGAACTCCAGTCTGGTTTTAAGGACCCATATGAAATAGCTCACAGCAGCCTGTAACTCCATATTCAGGGGATGTGAGATTTCTGATCTCTGAAGGCACCTGCACTTACATGCACATATTTCCAATGCCCACCCAGCACATATGTACAAAATAAAATTGAGATAGAGGACCATAAAGTCTGATGACCTGAGTGGATCCCTGGAGCTCCCATGGTGGGAAGAGTACAGCTGTTCTCTGGCCTCCACATTAATGGGATGGCAATGTCTCCCTCCAATATAAATATGTGCATATAAAGAGAAAATAGATAAAATTCAAATCTGTTGATGTGTACTTTTGTCTCGGTGCTGTGACTTTGTTTCTGAGGTTCTGGCCTCAGTCTCCAATGCTTCATCATGTCAATCCTGCATCCTCTCTTGGGGGACTCTCCAGTCTATGTGTTTCTTTCATTTGTTTGTTTTGTTTTTTTTCTGTTTGTTTTGTGTCAAGGGCCTTGCTGTGTAGCCTAAGCTGGTCCCAAACTCTTGGGCTCAAGCAATCCTGCTGTATTGCATTAGCCTCCTCACTAACCACCATGTCAGCTTACACCCCGAGTTTTGGTAACTGTGAAATTGCCACCTGATTTCACTCCCAAATCTTTTTGAACACCTTTGCAATATATCCCACCTTCAAGTGTCAATTCTTTCTAAAAGTAATAAAAAATTTTATGTGTATGTGTGTTTTGTGTGCATGTTCTCCTGTGCACTGTACCACTATGTGCCTTGGTGCCCAAGAAAGCTAGAAGAGTCTTGCTTCCCTAGAACAGGAATTACAGATGGCTGTGAGCCACCATGTGGGTGCTAGAAATGGAACATGGGTTCTTTCTTAGGAAGAACCACCACAGCCATTAACCTGTGCTATCTTGTCAGTCCCCCAACTGTGAATTCTTAGCACTATAAATTAGAATTATCTACTTTTGGAAATTTGAATGTCATGATGTGCTCTTTGTGTGTGTAGCTTGCTCTGCATGGGGCAATATTGTCAAAATTTTATCTTAAAAGACTTATTTTAAGTGTGTGTGTGTGTGTGTGTGTGTGTGGTGTGTATGCAATACATGTGTGTACACATACACAGAAGAGGATGTTTCATTCTTTGGTACTGGAGTCACAGGTGGTTGTGAGCCACCCCCACATGTGTTGGGAACCTCTTTGCTAGAGCAGCAAGTATTCTTAATTCTGGAGCCATCTCACCACTTCTGCATCTTCTCTTTCTTGAGATGGGGTTCTCCTCTGTTTAGGATGACTTAGACCTTCTGGGCTCAAGTGCTCATGTGCATGCCTCAGTACCCAGTAGGATTTATAATTTCATTTTACAGTTATCTCTTAACAGTAGCTGAGTATTTTTATCCTGTGGACACATGATGATGATATGTTCAGTTTCTCTATTGATGGAGTTTTAAAATTATTGGTTGTTATGAATTATGATGCTGTGAACATTCATGTACAACTCTTTGTGTGCCTGTTTATGTGTATTTTGATAAATATCTCATGATCCAGTGTAGTAATATGAGCGGCGGCGGGGCTGCGTCCCCAACACCCCAGCCGCCTGCCCAGCTAGCTTTTGCCCCGAAATAATTACATGGACACTGTATTCTTTTAAACACTGCTTTGGCCCATTTCTACCTAGCCTCTTCTAGGCTAACTCTCGCACCTGGACTAGCCCATTTCTTATCATCTGTATAGCACCGGTCTTACCGGGAAGATTCTAGCCTATGTCCATCCTGGGTCGGAGCTTCATCACGTGCATCTGCCTGGGAGCTGGGCATGGCGTCTCTCCTGAAGGCGTCTGCTCCCAAGTGGAGAGCTGTGGAGTCTGCCCTCACTTCCTCTTCCTCCCGGCATTCTGTTCTGTTTACTCCACCTACCTATGTCCTAACCAATAACATGGGCCAAGGTAGTTCCTTTATTAGCCAATAAAATTCTGTTCTGTTTACTCCTCCCACCTATCTCCTAACCAATGAGAGCCAAGCAGTTTCTTTTAATTTAACCAATGACCTTCCTCCATCAATCCAGTGAGATTCCTGGGTTGTAGAAGTGTGTGCTTGACTTTATGAGAACTTATCAAACTTTCCTCCAGAGTACTTGTACCAGTGTGCACTCCTAGCACCATGAGTGTGCTAGTCATTCCCATGCTCACAGCCCTGGTACTGTCAGTCTTTTTAAAGGTAGCTATTTGTCAGCCATGGTCTTCCTGAGGACCTTTCTCTTTGCACCTTGCAGAAATAGCTCACTACATGCCCGTCACACTGAGTTCTCTCTCAGCCTCTAATGTCTCTGTCTTCTCTGTGCTTCAGGTCACTGTTTCCTGACGTGTAGGATGTGGGAATCGCACAGGAGTTTTCCAGAATTCCCAAGCCCAAGTCCCATGAACATGCTGTCTCTTCTTCCTCAGGATGGAATATAGGTTCATGCAAGTTGAGAAATTCCCTCAATGATGTACAGCCCTAACCAAAGCCATTGCCCAGCTTCTACTTACTCCAGCAGGGGTCTCTTGACCACTGTCACAGTTTCTCTTCCCATTGCTGTGCTAAGACAGAAAAGCGACTTTGGTATTTATTCAGACTCAAACTTGAGGGGTACAGTCCATCATGGAGGGAGCTAAGGTGGCAGGAACTTGAATCACCCGGTCACATCACATCCACACTCAGGGAACAGAGAATGGCGAATGTATGCTGTTACTCAGCTCCATCTCTCCACACACACAGTGCAGGGCACACTGCACAGGGAATGGGCCCCTCACAAGTAATTTGATTTACCCATGTCAATTTCTGTAACGAGACAATCCTCACAGACACTCTCGTAGGTTAGCCTTCATAGATGATCTCACAGGTGTGCCTTGGGGCTTGTCTCCTAGGTGACTCTAGATTCTCTCAGGATGACAGTTGACCCTGACCACCACAACTACCTATTAATGGCATTGGCAGATTTAATGTGACCAGTGTTTGCATTCCCTTGCAGATCAATTCAATTAGACGATGTGAATGGGGCCTGGGCATATCTAACTATTCCTCAGGGATGCCAACATGTAGCCATATTTTCCCATTTTCCATTGGATTTCTCTGTACACTCCCTCTGTATTGTAGGGATCTGAGCCTCACACTCCTGGGCAAGCACTATGTTACTGAACTGTCCCCCCAGTCCTTATTTCTCTGTGTATGTGAGGTATTTTTCCCTTTCAAATTTTGTGTTATTGTCATTTTCTGTGTCTTCTGTCTAAGGTATTTGTGTTTCCCAGAGAAAAAAAAAACCCATATGAGAAGATAGAGATTATCTGTACCTTCTAAGAATCCATACATTATCCACCAGGAAAACATTGTCTGCCACACAGTTGTGTCCTTCCTGAATCTGTTGTCCTCACTTAAATGCTCTAGTGTTTGATCTATGTGAAGTTGCTTATGATGAAGGGTGACCACAATGAATGTAATGGAGAAATTGTGCTGCTTGGTGTCTACTTGTAGGCATAGCATAGAAACTAAGATTTATATGAGTACATAAGGTACAGGCACCGGGATGTGTCGCAGACACATCTGATGAGAATTGAGAATTGAGAATGCAGAAGTAGCTGGGCCTGGTGGCCTGTACTATAATATGAACAGGTGAGAGATTGTAGAAACCCATATTGTGATATTGAAGTCTGTTCAGGTTACATGCTAAAATGCTGCAGGACTGCCTTCTGCTCCTTCAGCCAATAGCCGCTGAGATTTCAGCCAACTGAGCGTGGTCTATTTCTCTTTTAAAAAGAGCGGCAGCCCTCTGCTCGCTCTCTTGCTTCCAGCTCTTGCTCCAGCAACTAGACTCCTTTCCTGGCTGTTGGTGTTCTGTAAGTTTTTCCCCTAAAATAAATACTCCATTGAATCCAAATTGGTGTGGGATTGTTTCACGCATTATCTGGTGCCCAGAGTTTGGTTTTAGAACCACCCTGCATCCCTGAATCCCCCGGATGGGCTGCCTGTTGCCAGCTCGGCTTGCCACGAGCCCTCCCTCAGCCGTAAAAACTCCATACCTCCCGGGATCCATGGGCCCAGACAGTCTGAGTGGGTTTTAAGCTCGGCACTTGGGAAGTGGGAGTCAGAGCACAAGCCGTTGCCATATCTGGTGGAAGCACTATTTGAAATACAGCCACAGTGTTTATTTGCGTTTGCACCGTCACCTTTACCCAATGGAAGGGACTCTGGGCAGGCAGCCAGCCCTTCTCAGTCTGTCATTCTCACTGCGGCTGTGTCACGACCCCCTGTATCGGGTCTGAGCAGGGCAAAGTGTGGCCACCCCGGGGTGAGCAGTGCTGTTTATCAACCACTGTATTTGTATACATCTAAATTCTCGACTACCACAGGACCTGTCCTGACATGGTTCCATTGATTCCAGTTGTGACTTGGAAACAGTGCCATCTGCTGGTTAACAGGTAAAATGGCAGGTTTCTTTTTTAATGGGACTCTAGCTGTGGCTTTTGTTGCCACTGTGGAAATCACAAGAGGCCTATATGCCTGTGAAGGTACCTCAATTTACTTGTTATTGGATTTTAGTTTCCTTCTTAATATTATATCATTATGGAAGTATGTGGCATTGATCGATAGGATTAGTACCATGATAGGCAAAATTGACTCCTTATCTAAGGGTATTAGGAACCTTCCTGAAAGGGTACAGGCTGTTGAATTTGACTTTCAGAAGTTTTCACAGAGTTTTGATAAGGTAACAGACAGAATATACCTCCAGGATGGCAACTTACATGATATCCGGGGGCAGTTCAAGGAGGAGATATTATCTTTGAAAGGCAACAGTAAGACCTTGGAATCACAGGTATAGAATGAGGACTAGAAAATTAATACCATAGGGAAATCACCAGAAACCTTTGCTGGTCAGGAGATTCAGGCCTTATGTGAGACAATGATTAAGAGATTTGAAATGATTGAAGAAATTATTGGAGATGATGAACCGGGTGAGAAGATACAAGGGCAGGATACAATGCCACCACCAGCTGATGTGGGAGTGTCAAATTAATCTGTTGCTTTCATTGGTTAATTAATAAAGAAACTGCTTGGCCTGATAGGTTAGAATATAGGTGGGTGGAGGGTAGAATGCTGGGAGGAAGAGGAAGTGAGCCTGATGCCATGCCGCTCCTCACCAGGGAAGACACGATAAAGCAAGCCGCCAGGTCAGGCATGCTGAATCTTTCCCGGTAAGACTGGCACTACACAGATTACTAAATATGGGTCAGGCAAGATGTGAGAATTAGCCATTAAGAGGCTAGAACTAATGGGCCAAGCAGTGTTTAAAAGAATACAGTTTCCGTGTAATTATTTCAGGGTGTAAGCTAGCCAGGCGGCCGGGAACCGGGTGGCAGGAATGCAGCCCACAGCTCCCACTACAGAATGGCGCCCAACCCAAACGTGGATGACTGAATCCACAGAAATCCTGAGAAGGCTTGGGAAAGAATAGAGTAAAGCATGTTTCCTTGTTAGCAGCAATTTCTTGGGTCTGCTCTGCATGCTAGAGGCAAGCAAGCACTCTCATCTAAGAGAGGCTTCCTGACTCCGCTTTAGCTGCAAAACCCTGCAGCTCTTAAGAGGTCCTGCCACGAAACACTTAAATGGTGTTGATAAAAGCTGACAGAATGCTTGTTTGTTTTCAGCCATAGCAGGAAAATAGTTGTGCTGTTTTAAAAGGCTGGCATGCTGCTCTGTTCTGCCAGGGCAAACTCTGACTCTTTCAGGCAGGTGATCCAAATACAGAGTGTTTGAGTGTGATTTCTGAGTGCAGTGCTGCAGCTTGCTTGCTGGCAGTGACCTTGAAACGCCATAGAGTTGTGGAAATAAAAATGGCTACAGCTGTTACCTCTGCCTTAAGGCTGGAAAGGTAAGGAATGGGCTGGATCTAGCTGGCAATGCTACGGCTTTAAGCCTACCCATATTGCTCAGTAATCTAAAGGCTCATGTGGTCAGAAAAAGAGAGGTATACAATAAAGAAAGATTCAAAGACAAAGAAAACTTTTAAATGATTTACATTGTGTTAAAAATATATGCAGGCTAAAAGTTAAAGTTTTTAAAGTAAATCAAAAATAGGAAGAAAGAGAGTAGTTGGGTGTGGTAGTACACACCTTTAATCCCAACACTTGAGAGACAGAGGTATATTGACCTCTGTGACTTCAAAGTGTGGCAGGATACACCTTTAATCCCAATGCCTGGGAGGCAGAGACAGACAGATCTCTGAGAGTTCAAGGACAGCCTGACCTACAGAGTTATTCCAGGACAAATATACACAGAGAACCTGTCTCAAAAAATAAAAGTAAAAATAAAAGAAATAGAGGTTAAAACAAAGCGGCACAAAGATGGAAAAATATACAGAGAATCTTCATGCTATATGCTATTGTGCTCTTTTTGAATTGTTTGAATGCTGAGCAAGGAGCAACAGCTGCTAAAAGATATTTGTTTATAAATGTTGCTGAACTAATCCAAGATAGATATTTTGAAAATACCTTGACTTCAGAATTTGGATCTAATTATATGATACTTTGGAAAAGAGATTCTTCTTTTGTTTTCATAGAGGGTGAGACCCCGTGGATTGCTTCTATCCCAATATGGTATGATAGACCACGCCCTCCTGAAGGTTGCTGTGAATACCCTCAAAAAAATTACTTTGCTCAACTGCCAACTGAGATGAACCTAGCAGACAGGTTACATCATAAAAGACCTGATTAATTGTGCCCCCACACAGCAGGAAGCAGTTTGGAGGGAAAAAACTGCACCCGTTTTCCCAAATATTGTTTATAAATATTCTTTTATATTTAAAGAGGAATATGATATATATATGAATAATTTGCATTGGTATGGATTTTGCCTTATTGATAGAAATTTAAGGTCAATTTTGTTATATGTATATGTATTTCTGATATTGATTAAGGTATTGTGGTTGTGTAATTCATGTAAAAATGTAATGTATATAGGTTGTTAATGGATATTCATTAATAATAATCAAGCTTGTAGTCATGTTAGTTAGATTTTCTAGATGTACATAGATATATTTCAGATAGGTATTATTCATATCTTTCAAAGACTACAGAATATAGCATTTAATGTTTTAATAACTTTGGGCTTTTCATGACAATGAGACACTCTGCTCCTGGCAGCACCAATCTACTTCAAGAGGAAGATGGGCATTGAAGAGGATCCTTATGGAGTTGATAGCCATTTGGGCAGAAACTGCTCTTGCCTGGACTGTTGCATGAACTAGACACAAAGAATCCGCAGATAGAGGACTGCTGAAAGTGCCTAAAGGTGAGATGGTCTTTCAGGGTTCCTGACTTATGAAAGAGTCTGCAAGACATTCTGCAGGACACAGCAGATAGTGACTGAACTGCCTTTGAAATTTCCTGCTTCATGGAAATGTCTCTGGATACTATGGGTCTGTAAGCCGAAGACGGATGCTCCAACGGTACCGAACAACTTTGGGTGACTGTCCAGGCAGTGACATGTCTCTGTGATTTCTAGAGTTTTGTAAGCTGCTTACTTCTCTTTTACATAGGTAATATTATATCCTTCTGGAGTCTTTGATGGAGTTAAAGAATAGATAGTTATAGTTGTTTTCCTTTGTTATGATAAAAGATAAAATAGATATCAATATTGTAACTATAATTCCTATTTGGTAACTGTTTTGTTATATGTAATTTTACTATGTTTAAGTCAAAGCCTTCTTTTTTGTTTAAACAGAAAAAGGGGAAATGATGTTGGAGTGTCATATCAATCTTTTGCTTTCATTGGTTAATTAATAAAGAAACTGCTTGGCCTGATAGGTTAGAACATAGGTGGGTGGAGTAAACAGAACAGAATGCTGGGAGGAAGAGGAAGTGAACCAGACTCCATGCTGCTTCTCTCCAGGGAAGATGCGATGAAGCAAGCCGCCAGGTCAGACATGCTGAATCTTTCCCAGTAAGACTGGTGCTACACAGATTACTAAATATGGGTTAGGCTCTTTTGGCACATAATATCACCCAGCCCAGCCTGTCTGGGCACTGGGTCCGAATCCTCGGGGCACCCAAGCGGGCGGGAGTTCCTTTGTTTCTATGGCCTGCCTGCACCAAGCAGGGTAGGTGCTTTGTTTGCAAGCTGCCCAACCAGCATGGAGGCCTGATCTTTTGGCGCCAGGAGAGCCAGCATTGGGGTGAGTTTCTAGCCCCGTGGCACCAGCCTGGGACAGGGAGCTCAGAGGTTCCTTGGCCCCCTATCCTTCTTGGGCTCTCTGCAGGGCCTCTCCTCCCTGCATACTGCCTCTTTCTTCCTAGCCCACCCAGCTTCCATCCAGAACCCTCCCCACTTCGGCCCCACTGCCCTCATTCGGCACATAGCATCACCCAGCCCAGCCTGTCTGGGCACTGGGTCCGAATCCTCTGCGCACCCAAGCGGGCGGGAGTTCCTTTGTTTCTATGACCTGCCTGCACCAAGCAGGGTAGGCGCTTTGTTTGCAAGCTGCCCAATCAGAACGGAGACCTGATCTCTCGGCGCCAGGAGAACCAACATTGGGGAGAGCCAGCGTTGGGTAGGCAAGGAGACCTGATCCGGTAAAAGAAGATCCATAAGGGAGCATTTGGAAGAAGAGATGGGCAGATGCCAAGGCAAGAATTCATCCAACAACCTGAAAAGCAACATGAAGCCACCAGAAACCAGCGGCCTCACAACGGGAGGACATGAACACCTTAATCAAGAAGAAGTAGAAAAGATTGACTTCGTGAAAGTGATTGACGCCCTTAAACAGCATGTAAAATACGCCCTTATAGAAATGGATGAGAAATATAACAGAAAGTTTGAAGAATTGAATAAATCAGTGAATGATACCCTAGAAAACCAAGGAAAAACAATCAAACAGATAATGGAAACATTTCAAGACTTGAAAACTGAAATGGAGGCAAAGAAGAAAACACAAACAGAGGGCCGGCTGGACATGGAAAATTTAAGTAAACAAACAGAGTCTACAGAAACAAGCATAACCAACAGAATACAAGAGTTAGAAGAAAGAATCTCAAATTCTGAAGATACCATAGAGAAAATAAACACACTGATCAAAGAAAACAGCAAGTCCAACAAACTCTCATCACAAAACATTCATGAAATCTGGGACACAATAAAAAAAACCAAACCTAAGAATAATAGGAGTAGAAGAAGGAGAAGAAGTGCAGCTCAATGGTCCAGAAAATATATTTAATAAAATTATAGAAGAAAACATTCCCAACCTAAAGAAAGATATACTTATGAAGGTTCAAGAAGCATATAGAACACCAAATAGGCTGGATCAAAAAAAAAAACATCCCCTCACCATATAATTATCAAAACACAAAGCATACAGAATAAGGAAATAATATTAAGAGCCGCAAAGGAAAAAGGCCAAATTACTTATAAAGGTAAACCTATCAGACTTACACCTGACTTCTCCATGAAAGCCAGAAGGTCCTGGATAGATGTACTGCAGAAACTGAGAGACCATGGATGCAAGTCCAGATTACTATACCCAGCCAAGCTTTCGTTCACTATAAATGGAGAAAATAAAAGTTTCCAGGATAAAAACAAATTTAAACAATACGCAGCCACAAATACAGCCTTACAGAACATAATAGAAGGAAAATCACTAACCAAGGAGTCCAACAATGACCACAATAACTCAAACATCTAGAGACCCTTCACCAACACAAATCAAAGAAGGGAAAAACACAAATTCTACGACTAAAAATATGACCGGAGTTAACAACCACTGGTCATTAATATCACTGAATGTCAATGGACTCAACTCACCTATAAAAAAGCACAGACTAAGAGATTGGATAAGAAAACAGGATCCAACATTCTGCTGTTTACAAGAAATACACCTCAACCACAAAGACAGCCACCTACTCAGAGTAAAGGGCTGGTGTAGTAATAAGGACGGCGGGGATGCGTCCCAACACCCCATCCACCTGCTCGGCTAGCTTTTGCCCCGAAATAATTACACACAAACTGTATTCATTTAAACACTGCTTTGGCCCATTTCTATCTAGCCTCTTCTAGGCTAATTCTCACACATTAATTGAGCCCATTTCTAATCATCTGTGTAGCACCCCTAGGTGTGCTTACCGGGAAGATTCTAGCCTATGTCCATCCTGGGTCGGAGCTTCATAGCGTGCATCTTCCCTGGAGCGGGGAGCATGGCGTCTCTCCTGAGGTGTCTGCTCCCGAGAGGAGAGCTGTCGAGTCTGAGCTCACTTCCTCTTCCTCTCAGCGTTTTGTTCTGTTTACTCCTCCCACCTATCTTCTAACCAATGAAATGGGCCAAGGCAGTTCCTTTATTAGCCAGTGACCTTCCTCCATCAGGCTGGGAAAAGGCTTATCAAGCAAATGGACCTAAGAAACAAGCAGGTGTGGCCATACTAATCTCTAACAAAGTTGACTGCAAACTTAATCAGAAGAGATGGGGAAGGGCATTTTATACTCATAACAGGAACAGTTCATCAGGATGAAGTCTCAATCCTGAACATCTATGCCCCTAATATAAAAGCACCCACGTACGTAAAAGAAACATTGCTAAAACTCAAGGCAGCCATCAAACCGCACACACTAATAGTAGGAGACTTCAACACTCCCCTCTCACCAATGGACAGGTCAATCAGACAGAAACCTAACAGATAAATAAGAGAATTAATGGAGGTAATGAAGCAAATGGACTTAACAGACATCTATAGAACATTCCACCCAAATAGGAAAGAATATACCTTCTTCTCTGCAGCTCATGGAACCTTCTCAAAAATCGACCACATAGTCGGTAACAAAGCAAACATCCACAGTTAAAAAAATATTACAAACTACCGGTGTCTTATCAGATCACCATGGATTAAAGTTAGAATTCAACAACAATGCTACCCCTAGAAAGCTTACAAATTCATGGAAACTGAACAGTCAACTACTGAACCATACCTGGATTAAGGAAAAAATTAAGAAAGAAATTAAAGTCTTCCTGGAATTCAATGAAAATAAAGAAACAACATACTCAAACTTATGGGACACTATGAAACCAGTCCTGAAAGTTCATAGCACTAAGTGCCCACTTAAAGAAAACAGAGAAAGCTCACATTGGAGACTTAACAGCCCACCTGAAAGCTCTAGAAAAAAAGAAGCAGACTCACCTAGGAGGAGTAGAAGACTGGAAATAATCAAACTGAGGGCTGAAATCAACAAAATAGAAACACAGAAAACAATACAAAGGATCAATGAAACAAAAAGCTGGTTACTGGAGAAAATCAACAAGATTGACAAACCCCTATCCAACCTAATCAAACGGCAGAGAGAGAATTTGCAAATTAATGAGATCAGAAATGAAAAGGGGGACATAACCACAGACACAGAGGAAATTCAGAGAATCATTAGATCTTACTACAAAAGAACTACATGCCACAAAACTGGAAAATGTAAAGGAAATGGACACTTTTTTAGATAAATACCATATATCAAAGTTAAACCAGGACCAGGTGAACAATCTAAATAAACCTGTTAGTTGCGAAGAATTAGAAGAGGTTATCAAAAACCTCCCTACCAAAAAAAGCCCAGGACCAGATGGTTTCAATGCGGAATTCTACCAGAAATTCCAAGAAGACCTACTACCTATACTCCTTAATGTATTTCACAATATAGAAACAGAAGAGGCATTGCCAAATTCCTTTTATGAAGCTACAGTTACTCTGATACCAAAACCGCACAAAGACTCAACCAAGAAAGAGAATTATAGACCAATCTTACTCATGAACAACAATGCAAAAATCCTCAACAAAATACTGGCAAAACGAATCCAAGAACACATTAGAAAAATTATCCATTATGGTCAAGTAGGCTTCATCCCAGGAATACAGGGCTGGTTCAACATACAAAAATCTATCAATGTAATCCATCATATAAATAAACTGAAAGATAAAAACCATATGATCATTTCATGAAATGCTGAAAAAGCATTTGACAAAATTCAACATCCCTTTATAATCAAAGTATTGGAGAGATTAGGGATACAAGAGTCATACATAAATATAATAAAAGCTATATACAGCAAGCCGACAGCTAACATCAAATTAAATGGAGAGAAACTCAAAGCCATCCTACTGAACTCAGAAATACGACAAGGCTGTCCACTCTCTGTAGTAATAGGGGCGACGGCGGGGCTGCGTCCCCAGCACCCCGCCCGCACGGCTAGCTTTACCCGAAATAATTACACAGACACTGTATTCATTTAAACACTGCTTTGGCCCATTTCTATCTAGCCTCTTCTAGGCTAATTCTCACATATTAATTTAGCCCATTTCTAATCATCTGTGTAGCGCCGGTCTTACCGGGAATATTCTAGCCTAAGTCCATCCTGGGTCGGAGCTTCATAGCGTGCATCTTCCCTGGAGCAGGTAGCATGGCGTCTCTCCTGCGTCTGCTCTGGAGAGGAGAGCTGTCAAGTCTGACCTCATTTCCTCTTCCTCCCAGCGTTCTGTTCTGTTTACTCCACCCACCTAAGGGTGGGCCTATCCAATGTGCCTAGCAGTTTCTTTATTGCTTAGCCAATGAAATCAACAGATTGATATGACACTCCCACATCAACTCTCGCCATACCTCTTCAATACAGTGCTTGAAGTTCTAGCAATAGCAATAAGACAACATAAGAGGATCAAGGGGATTCGAATTAGAAAGGAAGAAGTGAAACTTTCGTTATTTGCAGATGATATGATAGTGTACATAAGCGACCCCCAAAACTCCACCAAAGAACTTTTACAGCTGATAAACAGCTTTAGTAATGTGGCAGGATACAAGATCAACTCCAAAAAATCAGTCGCCCTCCTATACACAAAGGATATGGAAGCAGAGAGGGAAATCAGAGAAGCTTCACCTTTCACGATAGCGACAAAGAGCATAAAATATCTTGGGGTAACTCTAACCAAGAAAGTGAAAGATCTATTTGACAAGTACTTTAAGGCATTGAAGAAAGAAACTGAGGAGTATACTAGAAAACGGAAGGACCTCCCTTGCTCTTGGATTGGGAGGATCAACATAGTAAAACTGGCAATTCTACCAAAGGCAATTTACAGATTCAATGCAATCCCCATCAAGGTCCCATCAAAATTCTTCACAGATCTTGAGAGGACAATAATCAACTTTATATGGAAAAACAAAAAGCCCAGGATAGCCAAAACAATCCTATACAATAAAGGATTATTTGGAGGTATTACCGTCCCTGACTTCAAACTCTATTACAGAGCTACATTGATGAAAACAGTGTGGTGGTACTGGCATAACAACAGAGAAGTTGACCAATGGAATCGTATAGAAGACCCGAATTTTAACCCACAAACCTATGAACACCTCATTTTTGATAAAGGAGCCAAAAGTATACAATGGAAGAAAGAAAACATCTTCAACAAATGGTGATGGCATAACTGGATGTCAACCTGTAGAAGAATGAAAATAGACCCATATCTATCACCATGCACATAACTCAAGTCCAAATTGATTAAAGACCTCAATATCAGGCTAAACACATTGAACCTGATAGAAGAGAAAGTGGGAAGTACCCTACAACAGATGGGCACAGGAGATTGCTTCTTATGTGTAACCCCAACAGCACAGACATTAAGGGCAACAGTGAATAAATGGGACCTACTAAAACTGAGAAGCTTCTGTAAAGCAAAGGACACTGTCACCAAGACAAAATGGCAACCTACTGACTGGGAGAAGATCTTCACCAACCCCACAACAGACAAAGGTCTAATTTCCTAAATATATAGAGAACTCAGGAAACTAGACTTTAAAATGCTAATTAACCCAATTAAAAAATGGGGCACTGAACTGAACAGAGAATTCTCAGCAGAGGAAGTTCAAATGGCCAAAAGACACTTAAGGTCATGTTCAACCTCCTTAGCGATCAGGGAAATGCAAATCAAAACATCTTTGAGATATCATCTTACACCTGTCAGAATGGCTAAAATAAAAAACTCCAATGATAGCCTTTGCTGGAGAGGCTGTGGAGGAAGAGGTACCCTCATCCAATGCTGGTGGGAATGCAATCTTGTGCAACCACTTTGGAAATCTGTGTTTCGGTTTCTCAGGAAATTCGGGATCAACCTACCCCTGGACCCAGCAATACCACTCTTGGGAATATACCCAAGAGTTGCCCTATCATATGACAAGAGCATTTGTTCAACTATGTTCCTAGCAGTATTATTTGTAATAGCCAGAACCTGGAAACAACCTAGATATCCTTCAATAAAAGAATGGATGAAGAAAGTGTGGAATATCTACACATTAGAGTACTACGCTGCGGTAAAAAACAATGACTTCTCAAATTTTGCATGCAAATGGATGGAAATAGAAAACACTATCCTGAGTGAGGTAAACCAGACCCAAAAAGATGAACATGGGATGTACTCACTCATAATGGGTTTCTAGCCATAAATAAGGGTCACAGAGTCTACAATTGGTGATCCTAAGAAGCTAAGTAAGAAGGTGAACCAAAAGAAAAACATATAGTTGTCCTATTGGCTATGGGAAGTAGACAAAGTTCCCAGGGAGAAAATTGGGATCTTGGGGGTGGGGTGGGATGGGGGTAAGGGGAGATGGGGAGAGAAAAGGTAGAAGGGGAGGATGGGGGGAACTAGGGGAAACAGGAGGATTGGGATAAAGGAAGGTTGGATAGGGGAGCACGGAAGCACAATTCTTACTTAAAGGAGCCACCTTAGGGTTGGCAAGAGACTTGAACCTAGAGTGGCTCCCAGGTGCCCAAGCCAAGGTCCCCAGTTAGTTCCTTGGGCAGCTGAGGATAGGGAAACTGAAATGACCCTATCCTATAGCAATATTGATGAATATCTTGTATATCATCATAGAACCTTCATCTGGTGATGGATGGAGATAGAGACAGAGACCCACACTGGGGCACTGGACTGAGATCCCAAGGTCCCAATGAGGAGCAGAAGGAGGGAGAACATAAGCAAAGAAGTCAGGACCACGAGGGGTGCACCCACCCACTGAGACAGTGGAGCTGATCTATTGGGAGCTTACCAAGGCCAGCTGGACTGTGACTGAAAAAGCATGGGATAAAACTGGACTCTCTGGACATGGCGAACAATGAGGGCTGATGAGACGCCAAAGACAATGGCACGGGGTTTTGATCCTATGTAATGTGCTGGCTTTGTGGGAGCCTAGCCAGTTTTGATGTTCACCTTCCTAGATATGGACAGAGGGGGGAGGACCTAGGAATTACCACAGGGCAGGGAACCTTGACTGCTCTTTGGACTGGAGAGGGAGGGGGAGAAGTGTGGGAGGAGGGGGAGAAGGATGGGAGGAGGGGGAGGAAAATGGGAGGCTGGGAGGAGGTGGAAACTTGTTTTTTTTTCTCCTTTTCTCAATAAAAAAAAGTTAAAAAAATATGGGTTAGGCAAGATGTGAGAATTAGTCATTAAGAGGCTAGAACTAATGGTCCAAACAGTGTTTAAAAGAATAGTTACTGTGTAATTATTTCAGAGCGTAAGCTAGCCAGGCGGCCTGGAGCCAGCTGGCAGGAACGCAGCCCAGAGCTCCCACTACAACCAGCTGTTAGAACTGGCTTACCCAGGGTTTTAGTGACATACCCTGTAATTTCTTCTGACAAAGCATTAACTTCTAAAGGCTCAAAGGCAGCCAAAGAAGCTAGATGGATGCTAGTAGGAATGAATGACCTTAAGAAATTAAGCCAGCCATACTTAATTATGGCTTGCACTCTACATTTGTTAAGGAAATGATAGGGACTTGGGCTTCTAATGTCAGGTCTATTCCCCATGATTTCTCGCAGTTAGCTTCAGCGGTGCTTGAAGATGGACCTTCCTTGATGTTTGGAGTTTATTTCAGAGATGAATCCAAACATATGGAAGAGCAAGGAAGAGCAAAATGTGTGGAGATTTCACAGGATCAAATTCTTGGCATAGGAGCTTAAACTGATTCACAGGTCCAAGCTCTTTATGATGATGAAGTATTGTCCCTATGCCACAAAGCAATTCCTGGGATAGGTTGCCAGAGCCAGAAAGAAAGAGAGAGTCATATACTAGGGTTAGGCAGGGACAGGGAAAACCCTATACTGACTTTTTGCAAATATTAATTAAGGCTCTGAACACAGGAGTAACAGACCCAGAAGCTAAATGACTGATTCTTGAATCGCTGGCTTTTGAAAATGCAAACTTAGACTGCAAAAAGATAATTGGGTCTTTAAGGTCTAGATCAGCACCTATGGATGAATGGATCCAGAATACCATCAATTTTCAGACCTTTAATTATGATGATGAATCTTGGGTAGGAGAAGTGATATCCAAAGCAATGATAACCTGCCAAATGTTTTAATTGTGGTAAATTGTACCCGCACAAAATAAAGGCAATGCAGATATCAAAGAATATTTACCAATTTATTGTTAAACTTACAGAACCAAAGTTCCAGCGTAGCACAGGTAGTGAGGAAAAAGGGGCGAGCCGCCTCTCCGCGCACCCTTTATTGGCAGGGATTCGCCTGAGGCAAACCCCGCCCTCTAAAGGGAGCTGACTTAACCCCTTCATCTCCCCCTTTTGTCTAAATAAGACACAACTAAACCAAATATAACTATAACAATAATAACAAATGATAAATATAACAAACAATACTGAGAGCAAAAGTTTTGCTAAAGAGTAACTACAATTAAATAATCTTCAACTCCATCAAAGATCTGAGAAGGGAGTAAATATTACTTAACAAAAAAGAGATATCCAAAATGTGCAACAAATGACAGAGACAACTGACTGCCTGGGCAATCACCCAAAATCTCGTTTGCAATGTTGAGTCAACCAACTTTGGCTAAGGCCTAACATAACTGACATACCATTCTCAAATGCAAGGAACTTTCTTAGGATTATCCTAACCTGTCTTGGCAAGATAAAACAATCCTGTTTTATATCTTAGTCAGTAGTTGAGGTATGGGTTTTTCTTAACCCAAAGGCCAGTTCTGCCAAGAAGACAAGCTCCCAGTGGAGTGTCTTTGGTGCTCAACGTTCTCTCGGGAGTAGAGTGGTGTTGCCAGGAGTAAATTGTGTCTCGATGGCACAGAATTCTAGGTTAGATTAAAGGCCATTTTCTACAGCTCTTCAAAGAGGCTGAAGATTATACTATCTATACTGAAAATAATCTCTATGTATCTAAAAGACCTGATTAACCTAAAAATAATATGACAAACATATAATTCTCAATACCTATCTAATTTGAAAACTAAGGGAATAAACAATTGTGCAATGTATGAAGACAATGATCTTCACCTGTAAACAATGTCATTACTTATCAAATGTAAACAATGTTATTACATAAATAGTACCAGAGGTAGAAATGTACATTGTGATATGATAGATGTATCCATACAATATAAGCATACTCTTATACCAAAATAGAGGTAGGAACACTCACATTCAATATTCAATATATCAATATACAAGAAACAGTACCAACATAATTTTCTAAAAACAGTAAGTCACAAATACCAATCATCCCATCAACCCAGTTAATCCCCCTCTTTTTATATATATATATATACCCCTAATTCCATACAATATCTCCCCATCCCCTCACCCCTAAACCAACCACTAAAAGATGTCCCTAACCCTGTGGGCAAACTCTGTTGGGAGAGGGGACGTCGTCCTCTTAGATTGCTTCTAGCTGACATGGGGGCGACGTTCTTCTTAGGGGCCCCTGTGAAAGCAAACGATGGTAAAATTCCCAAATTAACCTTTGACTTAAGAAAACTATAACTAGTCTCTGTGTGTTTCGAGAAGGTCCGGCCAGAGCGTTGTCAAAAATGTGCATCATATGAAATTGTCTCTTGCAATTGGTACCAAAAAACAGGTCCAAAATTAGTGCTTAAAAAAAAATTCATGACGTCATAAAAACCAGATTGAGTTGATGTTGTGGGGCCCCATCTTCATCCTGGAAACTTCAAAAATTACTGTAGGAAAATATGTTGCTTGTTATGGGAAATTTAAACATTAACAACAAGGACTTATACTGACATATAAAGAAAGACACAGATGTGAGGGAAGGCAAAGAAAGTTTATCAAGTATAAAATTATTCTTATTCTGTCCCATTTCATGGCTCCTGATCTGAGACAGAAACTTTGAAATATCTCTTATCAACAGGCTTGGAATTGAAGAAGGACTGAGCCATAGTCCAACTCCAAAACCAGCTCTACACATTTATAAAGAAGTGTTGAATAAAACATATAAATATATATATATATATATATAAAATCAATACTTACAATATATATAGAATTTTATTGTTGATGTTTAATGGGTCGTAACTATTTTCCATCCATCAGTAATTAAATATTCAGGGTCCCTCAAATTCTTTGGAGATGAATATTTTCCTGTGGAGATAAGAAAAAAACCCTGCCCCCATCCTATTAGTAATCCTTACCATCTGTATGTCGGTCATCCTTGTGAATGAATTGTTATTTATCTTTTCCAAGTGACTTCTCTTCCTCAAACCGAACCTTTATTAATTTTGACGGTATCCATAATTTTTCCTCACCTGTGGAGATAAGAGCAAAACCCCTTCCCCAACGCAGCACATCTCCTGGCTTCCATTGTGAGGTCAGCACATCCTTGAAATAAACTGGTTGATTTAGTTCAGCAGACTTTTCCATTATCCAATGTCTTTCTGCAGCCGTCGTTCCCTTCTCATTAGCGTTGAGAAAATTCAAGGTTAACAAAGCATTATGTAACCTATTTCTGGGGGTGTTTTCCACCCCTTTCTGTTTGTTCAACATATCCTTTATAGTTCGATTTGATCTTTCTATGACTGCTTGACCTGTAGGATTGTATGGTATACCTGTAACATGCTTGATATTGTAATGATCAAAAAACCGTTTCATTTTCCTAGAGACATAAGCAGGACCATTATCTGTCTTTATTTGTGTAGGTATACCCATGATAGCCATGACTTCTAATAAATGAGTGATTACTGAATCAGCTTTTTCTGAACTTAAAGCAGTTGCCCACTGAAAGCCTGAATAAGTGTCGATGGTGTGATGAACATACTTCAATTTGCCAAATTCTGCAAAGTGGAACACATCCATCTGCCAGATTTCATTTCTATGAGTGCCCTTTGGATTAGCTCCTGCTGGCCGTGGCGTTTGGTTATAGAAAGAGCAGGTAGGGCATTTCTTCACAATCTCCTTAGCTTGTTGCCATGTAATAGAAAACTCTTTCTTCAAACCTTTGCTATTAACATGATGTTTTTTATGAAATTCAGAGGCTTGAAGCACACTACCAATCAATAATTGATCAATTTCTGCATTACCTTGTGCTAGAGGACCTGGCAGACCCGTATGGGATCGGATGTGTGTTATGTACATAGGGCAAAGCCTGTTCCTGATCAAATCTTGAACCTGGATAAACAATGAGGTTAGTTCTGTATCATCAGGTATAAATTCAGCAGTTTCAATATGTAAAATAACTCTTTCTGCATATTGTGAATCAGTAACTATATTAATAGGTTCTTTAAAATCTCTTAGTACCATAAGAATGGCATATAATTCTGCCTTCTGGACAGAATCATAAGGACTTTGTTCCACCTTACCCAAGTCTTCTGATTTGTAACCTGCCTTCCCTGATTTATTGGCATCAGTATAGAATGTACGGGCTCCAGTTATTGAAGCATCACGGACTATTCGAGGAAGGATCCAAGAAGTTCTCTTTATGAAGTTGAGCCGCTTGCTTTTTGGATAGTTGTTATTAATGTCTCCCAAAAAATTAGCACAAGCTCTTTGCCATGGTTCATTATCTTCCCATAATTTCTTTAGTTCATCAGCAGTGAAAGGCACTATAATTTCTGCTGGGTCTATGCCTGCTAGTTGACGAAGTCTCAGCTTGCCTTTTATAATTAACTCAGAGACTTTTTCCACATAAGTTTTCAGTTTCTTACTTGGTTTATGTGGTAAAAAGATCCATTCCAAGATACTATCATCTCTCTGCATTAAAATTCCTGTAGGAGAAATTTTTGATGGTAATATGACGAGAATACAATCGAGCTCTGGATTCACCCTGTCCACATGTGCCTGTTGTAATTTCTCCTCAATCATTGTCAGTTCCTTTTCTGCTTCAGCTGTTAATTCTCTGGGACTGTTTAAATTTTTATCACCATCCAAGGTCTTGTTCAAATGAATTATTAGATCAGGTGTTATCCCAATAGTTGGTCGTAAACTGGAAATGTCTCCTAACAGTCTTTGAAAGTCATTAAGAGTCCGTAGGCGATCTCTCCGAATTTGTGCCTTCTGTGTCTTAATTTTTTGCAAACCTATTCTATAACCTAAATAATTAACAGAATCTCCCTTCTGAATCTTTTCAGGAGCAATTTGCAATCCCCATTTAGGTAACAGTATCTGTATTTCTTCAAACAGTCTGTTCAAGGTATCTATGTTTGAATCAGATAACAATATGTCGTCCATGTAATGGTATACAATAGATTTGGGAAATTTCTTGCGTATTATTTGCAATGGTTGGTTCACAAAATATTGGCACAGGGAGGGGCTATTTAACATACCCTGGGGGAGGACGGTCCAGTGGTACCTCCTCGAAGGTTGAGAATTGTTATAAGTAGGCACTGTGAAGGCAAATTTTTCTCTATCTTCTTTTTGCAAAGGTATAGTGAAAAAACAATCCTTCAAATCAATAACTATGAGAGGCCATCCTTTTGGTAATAAAGAGGGCAATGGAATTCCAGATTGCAGAGGGCCCATAGGTTGAATAACCTTGTTGATGGCCCTGAGATCTGTCACCGTTCTCCATTTACCTGATTTTTTCTTAACCACAAATACAGGAGAATTCCAAGGGCTGGTAGATTCTTCTATATGTCCAGCATCTAGTTGCTCTTGTACCAGCTGTTCTAAAGCCTGTAGCTTTTCCTCAGCTAAAGGCCATTGCTTTGTCCATATTGGTTTCTCAGTCAACCATTTTAGAGGCAAGGCTGTTGGTATTTCTGAAGGGACATCAATTGCTTGTTCCTGCACAGCCCTAATGGCCGGTTTTGTCCTTTTGTAATAACTTTTAATATTCTTTTCAGAAATATGGGCTCTAGAAGTAGCAGGAATGTTAATTTGAGTATTCCATTGTTGTAATAGGTCACGACCCCATAAATTCATTGCAATATTGGCTACATAAGGCCTTAATTTTCCTATTTGTCCCTCAGGCCCTATACATTCAACCCATCTCGTGCTCTGCCTTACTCGAGATAGGGTTCCAATTCCCAGGAGCTGAACATTTACATTCTGAAGAGGCCAATATGGATGCCAAGATTCTGGGGTAATGATACTTACATCAGCACCTGTGTCCAGTAGGCCAGTAATAAAAATGCCATTTACACACACTCTCAGCTTAGGTCTTTGATCATTTATGGAAGTCTGCCAAAACACACGTAACTCATCTTTCTGATTACTATTGCTTGTAACAGTAGGCATGTGGCTTTCTAATTGTCCTGACGAGGCATGTTCTCTGCAGAAACTGGGAATGTCTGAACCATGTTTGCCATGGGGGCCTGAGAGGCCCCCCCTCTCACGTTTCCCGTCTGTATCAGGTTGCCTTGTCTATCTCTTGTAGACCTGCATTCATTCGTCCAGTGTCTGCCCTTCCCACATCTTCTACATAAACCTGAAGGCTGATTCCTTCTCTTCCTGTTATTTCTAGAAGACGCATTATTATTATTTCTGAAAACCCGTTGTTTACAATTCCTTTTCATATGACCCATTTTGCCACAATTAAAACATTTGGTATTCTGGTGTCTCCATTTACCATTGGAAATTGCTTCTTCTACCCATGCTTCAGTGCCATAGTCAAATGTGTCAACATCTAGTGTATGCAAGACCCATTCTTCCAAGGACGCTGATCTGAACATTAAAGGCCTCAAGATCCTTTTGCATTCCACATTAGCATTTTCGTAGGCCAAAGACTCAATTATTATACGTCTTGCTTCTGGGTCAGGTATCCCCATTTGTACAGCCTTAGTTAATCTTTGTAAAAAGTCACTAAAGGGTTCTCTCTGACCCTGTTTAACTGTGACAAATGATTCCATTCTCTGTCCTGGGTCTTGTACTCTGTCCCAAGCCCTTAAGGCTGCTGTAGTACACATGGAGAGTATGTTTTCATCCAAATTAGCTTGTTCCTGAGGGTCTGAAAAGAGCCCTTCACCTAGAATTTTATCTAGGGAAACGTCAATTCCCTTCGCCTTTTCCTGCTGTTCTAAAAGTCTAGCCTCTTGCCTGAATAAGCATTTCCATTTTAATTGCGGTCCACTCTCAAGGACCGCGGAGCTCAGCTGGAGCCAGTCCAAGGGGGTTGCTTTGCTTGTTGTGGCCCAAGATTTTAGCATCTCTTTAACAAAAGGGGAGTGCATCCCAAAAGACATGATGGCCTGTTTAATTTCTTTGAGATCATTCATACGGACAGGCTCCCATGTATCTTCCTTGATGACCCTAGGGTTTCTGGAACCAACCACCTTTTCTGTTGTTATTACAGGAAAGGCATGTAGGGCTGTAGGTAGAGCTTTGTGAAAATTGTCCCGGAGGGATTTATCCACAGATGTAGTTAAAATTTGCCTTTCTACCCTTTGCTCTTCTTCATCAGAATTTAGAAATTCCTCAATCTTTTCAATTCTATTCACCATTGCTTTTTGTAATGTCTGAATCTCCTGCCCAGAATTATGTTCTAAAGCCTTCATTGAGGATTCTAGAGTATGAAATTTGTCCAGTAGAGATAACTTGTCATCTTTGGACATAATTTTTATGGCATAAACCGTGCCTTCTTGTATTGACAATCTTTCCGCCAATCTGTCATAAGCTTTAGACAAAATTCGATTGTCACATTCAGCAGTTTTGATTCTCTCAGTTAATGTTTCAGTTCCTACAGAAAGGGACTGCTGGAACTTACGACCTAATTCAGCTGTTCCTTCTTCCATAGTAATGAATTTCTCCTTAACATCAGCCTGTACCTTTTCTAGATTTTGCTCAGTTAACCGAGTCATGTTAAACAAAGATTTGTTTTCTTCCTGGAGAACTTCAAACTGATTCTTGAGAAGATTGTTGTCGCTCTCAATAGTTTTCAAACGTTCAACCTCTGCCTTAAGAGATTTGATCATTTTCCTATTATCAAACCAAATAGTGCTAAGGAAAATTAAGAATCCCAGGAATATCCATATATGTGGTGTGGTAGACACCTCTTGTAAGATCTCCCAAATGGTGCACTCAAAAAAAACTATTGAATTCGGCTGCAGTCACGTTCTCAGACATTATTTAGAAAAGAAAAAGTTCTCTTACCTGTAATAACTGGTTCCTGCCAATGGTGGCGAAAGAGTCCAGTTGAATCCACGTGTCCTAAATCTGAAATAAAACGACTCAAAAACAAAATTGAAACAGACACCAGGCTGATAAGTATTTTTTGCCGGGGCTCTCAGGCCGCTGTCACGTGACCTGAGCGCTGGCGGCGGTGGGAGGGGGAGCAGACACAGGCAGCGCGCGCGCCGGCGCGGCAGGCGCGGGAAATCTGGCCGGGGCGGCTCGGAACAGAGGCTTAGGCGCTGTTAAAAAGGCTCTGTCGATATCAAACTCACTGCTTGATACTCTAACAAGCAGCAGGGAAAATCGAGTCGCTCAGAATCTCAGCTGTTTCAGCGCGCGCCCAGAGAGACCGCTGCAGCGGCCCGGGGTGCAAGAGACTCCGATTCGGGGCCGGTTCTCGGCAAAGCCCCACGTTGGGCGCCAAATGTACCCGCACAAAATAAAGGCAATGCAGATATCAAAGAATATTTACCAATTTATTGTTAAACTTACAGAACCAAAGTTCCAGCGTAGCACTGGTAGTGAGGAAAAAGGGGCGAGCCGCCTCTCCATGCACCCTTTACTGGCAGAGATTCGCCTGAGGCAACCCCGCCCTCTAAAGGGAGCTGACTTAACCCCTTCAGTAAATTGTGGTACAACACCTAAGAAGGTATTGTAGGCAAGGGATTTATAGGAATAACACTTCATCTGGGAATGGCAGGAATAGGAAACCTTGCCTTTCAGGTATATATAAGAAGTGTGGCAAAGGACGACATTGGATGAATGAATGTTGATCAACAACAGAGAAGCAAGGCAACCCAATACCATGGGGAAACTATCTGAGGGGCCTCTCACAGGCCCCCAAGCCAAAAGTGCCCTAGTCATTCCCAGTAACCATGGAGGACATGTCATACCAGGAAAATTAAAAACTCTAGAAGCTTCTGTACGAGATCATAAGGTTCTAAATGATGGCTCAAATTTGGAGGATAAATCAGAAATTCAATTAGGAAATAAGAAGCATATATTTTGGCAAACTTCTATAAATGATCAGAGACCAAGGCTGAGAGTACGTATAAATTGAATTGTGATTGTTGGCTTGATAGACACAGGAGCAGATGTGAGTATCATCACTCCAGAATCTTGGCATCCAAATAGGCCTTTTCAAGAAGCAGGTGATTAATTACTAGGAATTGCAACCATATCTCGAGTTAAACAAAGCATGAGATGGGTTGACTGTATTGGACCAGAAAGTCAAAGAGGAAAGCTAAGGCTATATGTAGCTGATATTGCAATAAAGTTATGGGGCCACGACCTGCGACAGCAATGGAATACCCAGATTAACATTCCTGCAGCCCCAAGAACTCATAATTCTGGGAAGGATGTAATAAGGTACTATGCACGAAGGTCACCAGCCATTCAGACTGTACAAGAACACAGAGCAACTAACAAACCCTTAAACATACCAACATCCCTATCTTTAAAATGGCTAACTGAGAAGCCAATATGTGTTAAACAATGGCCTTTAGCTGGTGATAAATTGCAGGCTTTAGAACACTTGGTACAGGAGCAATTAGATGCTCAACATATTGAGGAGTCAATTAGCCCTTAGAATTCTCCTGTGTTTATTGTAAAAAAGAAATCTGGTAAATGGAGAATGGTGACAGATTTAAGAGCTTTCAACAAGGTAATTCAACCTATGGGCCCTCTACAGTCTGGAATTCCTCTACCTTCTCTGTTATCCAAAGGGTGGCCTCTTATAGTTATTGAATTGAAGGATTACTTCTTCACTATATCTTTACAAGAAAAGAATAGATAAAAATTTGCCTTCACAATGCCTACTTATGATAACTCTCAGCCTACTAGGAGATACCAATGGACTATCCTCCCACAGGGTATGCTCAATAGTCCTACATTGTGCCAATATTTTGTATATAAGCCATTGGAAATAATTCGTAAGTAAGTCCCCAAGTCCGTAATTCATCATTACATGGATGACATCTTGTTATCTGATTCAAATAAAGATGCTTTATAAAGGATGTTTGAAGAAGTAAAGAAAGTCTTGCCTAGGTGGGGATTACAAATTGCCTCAGAAAAGATTCAAAGAGGAAATTCTATTAATTACCTAGGTTACAGAATGGGGTTAGAGAAAATTAAAACACAAAAGGCACAAATTAGGAGAGACAGGTTAAAGACTCTTAATGACTTCCAAAGATTGTTAGGAGACATTTCCATTCTATGACTAGCTGTTGGGATAACACCTGACCTAATAATTCATTTAAATTAAACCTTAGATTGTGACAAAAATTAGAATAGTCTCAGAGAGTTGATAGCTGAAGCAAAAAAGGAACTGATGATGGTTGAGGAAAAATTACAGGAGGCACATATGTAAGGGGTGAATCCAAATCTTAATTGTATTCTAGTCATATTGCCTTCCAGAATTTCTCTTAAGGGAATTTTAATGCAGAGAGAAGATACTATTTTAGAATGGATCTTTTTACCACACAAATCAAGTAAAAAATGGAAAGCTTATGTAGAAAAGATCTCTGAATTATTTATAAAAGGTAAACTGAGACTTCATCAACTAGCAGGCATAGACCCAGGAGAAATTATAGTGCCTTTCACTACTGATGAAATAAAAATGTTACAGGAAGACAATGAACCATGGCAAAGAGCTTGTGCTAATTTTTTGGGAGAAATTAATAGCAACTATCCCAAAAGTGGTAGACTTAACCTCATGAAGAGAACTTCTTGGATTCTTCCTAGAATTGTACGTGATGCTCCAATAACTGTAGCCCGTTCATTTTATACTGATGCTAATAAATCAGGGAAGGCAGGTTACATATCTGATGAATTGAGTAAGGTGGAACAAAGCCCTTATACTTCTGAGCAGGAGGCAGAATTATATGCCATTCTTATGGTGCTAAGGGATTTTAAAGAACCCCTTAATATAGTTACAGATTCACAATTTGCAGAAAGAGTTATCTTCCATATTGAAACCACTGAATTTATACCAGATGACAGAGTTGACTTCATTGTTTATCCAAGTACAAGACATAATTAGGAATAGTCTTTGTCTGATGTACATAACGCACATCCAGTCCCATACGGGTATGCCAGGTCCTCTAGCACAAGGTAATACAGAAATTGATCAATTATTGATTGGGAGTGTGTTGCAGGCCTCAGAATTTCATTAAAAAAATCATGTCAATAGCAAAGGTTTAAAGAAAGTGTTTTCTGTTACATGGCAACAAGTTAAGGAGATTATAAAAAGATGCCCTACTAGCTCTTTATATAATCAAACACCACTACCTACAGAGACTAACCTGAAGGGTACTCAACGGAATGAAATCTGGCAGATATATGTGTTCCCCTTTGCAGAATTTGGAAAATTAAAATATGTACATCACACTGAAGGTGAAGGCGTAAGTCACAAATAATCCTACACCAGTTTGGAATTATGATTAATAGAATGGTTATTTATTTAAAGGGGAAAAAACTTACAGATAACCGTCCCAGATAACAGCCCTCTGCGCAATCAGGAAGGGAGTCTAGTCGCCGGAAGTGGAGCAGGAAGTAAGAGAGTGAGGAGGGAAGTGGCCGCTTTTTTAAAGAGAGAGACCACGCCCTAATGGGCTGGTATCTCAGCAGCTATTGGCTGGAGGAGAAGAAGGATCTCGGCAACACCTCCCCCTTTTGTTTAAGTAAGAGAGTTCTAAACCAACTATGAAATTATATACAATAAGTACAAATATCTTATTCTAACTAGCTTAAGTCTTGTATAATAAATAACTTGACCAAGTCATGAGAGAAAAGTAACTACATTTATATAGTCTTCAATCCCATTGGAGATCTGAGAAGGGAAATAATGTTACCTGGCTAATTAGGAAGTTCAGTAAAACAACTTCCAAAACATGCAACAAATCACAGAGACAACTAGCTACCTGGGCAATCACCCAAAGTCACATTAGCAGCGTTGAAGCAACCAACTTTGGGTAAGGCCTAGCATAACTGACATACCATTTTCAGAAGGCAGGCAACTTTTCAAAACTATCTTACCCTGTCTTGGCAGGATATGACAGTCCTGTTTTATCCATTGATGCACGCTCTGTATCTCTGTCAGTGGTTGAGGTATGGGCATTTTTTTTGCCCAAAGGCCAGTTCTGACAAAAAGAAAGGCCCCAGGTGGAGTGTCTTTGGTGCTCAACATTCTCTCGGGAATAGATTGGTGCTGCCAGGAGCAATTGTGTCTCACTATCACGAAACTCTGAGTTAGATTAAAGGCTGTTTTCTACAGCTCTTTGAAGATTATCTATCTATACTGAGTATAATCTCTATGTATCTAAAGAACCTGATTAGTCTAATTATAAATGACAAACTTAGATGACTATTGATCTATATAATTCTCAATATCTATCTAACTTAAAGACTAAGACAATAAACAACTGTGTAACAAATGAGGATAATGACCTCCAAATATAAACAATGTACAAATATACATTGGAATATGGTAAATATATATCAATACACAAACAATATATAAGTATCTTAATCAGAGGTAGAAATTTACACTGCAATATGGTAAATATATATTATATATATATCAATACAATATATGTCAATACATAAAAAATGTTTTAAACAGAGGTAGAAACATGTATGCATACAATAGTCAATATAATTTAACTTTGTATCAATATACAAGAATTTATACCAATATATTTCTCTAAAAACAGTAGCTCACAATTATAAATCTATTATCCCATCATCCAATTATCTCTCTTCTTTTTTTTCTTCCTCAAAAGATCCCTGAGCTTATAAAATTCCTCCCCCAACCTCCCAACCCTCAACTGTATACTAATAATAATCAACCCCTAAATGATGTCCCTAAACCCAAGG
Organism: Microtus pennsylvanicus; assembly: GCF_037038515.1. Taxonomy (NCBI): domain Eukaryota; kingdom Metazoa; phylum Chordata; class Mammalia; order Rodentia; family Cricetidae; genus Microtus; species Microtus pennsylvanicus. Next base: position 138,474,842 of record NC_134579.1, on the reverse strand, counting down.
GCAAACTTTACTGGGAGAGGGGACGTCGTCCTCTAGAATTACTTCCAGCTGTCATGGGGGCGACGTTCTTTCTGGGGGATTCTGTGAAAGTAAAATGATGGTTAAATTTCAAGATCAATGTCTTTTAAAATTGCAAATAGTCTCTGAGTATTTTGTGGAGGTCTGGCCAGAATGTTGTACAAGATGTGCACCATTTCAGCTAACCAAGTTGGAACTGTCTTGTGCAGCTGGTACCCAAAACAGGTCTTGTAGTAGCGCTATCAGTATCATGACATCATATCAACCAGGTGGAGTTGTTGTTATGGGGCCCCATCTTCTTCCTGGAAACTTCAAATGTCACTTCAGGAAAAACTCATTGTTCATTGTGAAAAACTTAAACATTAATCATATATATATTCAATGAATATATATATATATATTCAATGAAAGGCATGAGAGATATATTCAATGAAAAGTATGATAGATATGAAGAAAAGCAAAGATGTTTTCTAAACTCATATTTCTTTCTGTCCCATATCATGGCTCTTGACATGAGACAGAAACTCCAAAAACTTTGGGTTTTTCTCTTACTTGGCATTGGAGAGGGACTGAGCCAGAGTCCAACTTCAAAACCAGCTCTATATATTTATTAATAAATGCACATTAATACATATTTAAAGATAAGAGTAGAATAATTTTACTTACGAGACCTAATTTATTTTCTTGCTGATTCTTGTTGGGTTGTAAATAGTTTTCATCTGTCAGTATTCAAACATCCAGGGTCCCTTGAATTTTCTGAAGATGAGTGTTTTCCTACAGAGATAAGAAGAGAACCCTGACCCCATTCTATATGTTTTTCTTACCACCTGTATAAATATCATCATTGTGGATGAGCTGTTATTTCTCCTTTCCAAGAGGTTTCTTCTCTTCAAATCAAAACTTTATTAATTTTGATGGTATCCACAATTTTTCTTCTCCTGTGGAAACAAGAGCAAAACTTCTTCCCCAATGTAGCACATCTCCTGGCTTCCATTGAGAGGTCAGCACATCTTTGAAATAAATCGGTTGATTTAGTTCAGCAGACTTTTCCATTATCCAATGTCTTTCTGCTGCCATTCCTTTCTCATTAGTGTTAAGAAAATTCAAGGTTAATAAAGCATTACATAATCTATTTCTGGGGGTATTTTCGGTCCCTTTCTGTTTGTTCAGCATATCCTTTATAGTACGATTTAATCTTTCTACAACTGCCTGACCTGCAGGATTATTTGGTATACCTGTAATGTGTTATATATTATAATAATCAAAAAAGCATTTCATTTTCTTAGATACATATGCTGGACCATTATCTGTCTTTATTTGAGCAGGTATACCCATGATGGCCATAACATCCAATAAATGTGTGATTACTGAATCAGCCTTTTCTGAGCTCAGGGCAGTAGTCCATTGAAAACCTGAATATGTGTCTATGGTGTGGTGTATATATTTTAATTTACCAAATTCCATAAAGTGAAACACATCCATCTGCCAGATTTCATTTCTCTTAGTACCCTTGGGTTACTCCCTACAGGCAATGGTGTTTGATTATAGAAAGAACAAGTAGGACATCACTTTATAATGTCCTTAGCTTGTTGCCATGTAATGGAAAATTTTCTTTACGCCTTTACTATTGACATGATGCTTTTTATGAAATTCTGAGGCCTGCAACACGCTTCCAATTAATAATTGATCAATCTCAGCATTACCTTGTGCTAGAGGATCAGGCAGACCTGTATGGAACCGGATGTGTGTTATGTACATCAGACAAAGCCTATTTTTGATTATGACTTGTACCTGGATAAACAATGAAGTCAACTCTGTCATCTGGTATAAATTCAGTGGTTTCAATATGGAAGATAACTCTTTCTGCAAATTGTGAATCTGTAACTATATTAAGGGGTTCTTTAAAATCCCTTAGCACCATAAGAATGGCATATAATTCTGCCTCCTGCTCAGAAGTATAAGGGCTTTGTTCCACCTTACTCAATTCATCAGACTTGTAAACTGCTTTCCCAGATTTATTTGCATCAGTATAGAACGTATAGGCTCCAGTTATTGGAACATCACATACAATTCTAAGAAGAATCCAAGAAGTTCTCTTTATGAGGTTAAGTCTAGTGCTTTTGGGATAGTTGCTATTAATTTCTCCCAAAAAATTAGCACAAGCTCTTTGCCACCATTCATTGTCTTCCCATAACTTTTTTTATTTCTTTAGTAGTAAAAAGCACTATAATTTCTGCTGGGTCTATACCTGCTAGTTGACGAAGTCTCAGCTTACCTTTTATAACTAATTCAGAGACTTTTTCCACATAAGTTTTTAATTTTTTACTTGGTTTATTAGGTATAAATATCCACTCTACAATAATATGTTCCCTCTGCATTAGAAACCCTGTGGGAGAAATTCTGGAAGGCAATATGACTAGGATGCAGCTAAGATTTGGGTTCACCTCATCCACATGTGCCTCCTGTAATTTTTCCTCAATCATTGTCAGTTCATTTTCTGCTTCAGCTGTCAGTTTTTTTTGACTATTCAAGTCGTTATCACCATCTAAGGTTTTGTTTAAATGAACTATTAGATCAAGTGTTATCCCAACAGCTGGTCGTAGACTGGAAATGTCTCCTAACAATCTTTGGAAGTCATTAAGAGTCTTTAACCTGTCTCTCCTAATTTGTGCCTTTTGCGTTTTAATTTTCTCTAACCCTATTCTGTAACCTAGGTAATTAATAGAATTTCCTCTTTGAATCTTTTCCGAGGCAATTTGTAATCCCCACCTAGGCAAGACTTTCTTTACTTCTTCAAACATCCTTTATAAAGTATCTTTATTTGAATCAGATAACAAGATGTCATTCATGTAATGATGAATTACGGACTTGGGAAATTGCTTACAAATTATTTCCAATGGCTTATATACAAAATATTGGCACAATGTAGGACTATTGAGCATACCCTGTGGGAGGATAGTCCATTGATATCTCCTATTAGGCTGAGAATTATTATAAGTAGGCACTGTGAAGGCAAATTTTTCTCTATCCTTTTCTTGTAATGGTATAGTGAAAAAACAATCTTTCAAATCAATAACTATAAGAGGCCATCCTTTTGGTAATAGGGAAGGCAAAGGAATTCCAGATTGTAGTGGGCCAATAGGTTGAATTGCCTTGTTGACAACTCTTAAATCTGTCACCATTCTCCATTTGCCTGATTTCTTTTTTACAACAAACACAGAAGAATTCCAAGGGCTGACTGATTCTTCAATATGGTGAGCATCTAGTTACTCTTGCACCAGCTGTTCCAATGCCTGTAATTTATCTTCAGCTAGAGGCCACTGTTTGATCCATATTGGCTTCTCAGTTACCCTTTTTAAAGGTAGGGCTGTTGGTACCTCTACAGGTTTGGTATTTGCTGTATGTTCTTGTACAGCCTGAATGGCTGGTGACCTTTTTCCATACCTCATCATATCCTTCCCAGAATTATGAGTTCCTGGAACTACAGAAATGTTAATCTGGGTATTCCATTGCTATAGCAGGTCACAGCCCTATAAATTTATTGCAATATTGGCTATATATGGCCTTAGTCTTCCTATTTGCCCTTCAGGCCCTATACATTCAACCCATCTTGTGCTTTGTTTTACCCGAGACAGGGTTCCAATTCCCAGAGCTGAACATCTACCTCTTGAAGAGGCCAATTCGGATGCCAAGGTTCTGGAGTGATGATACTTACATCCACACCTGTGTCTAATAAGCCTTCAATAAAAGTGCCATTTATACAGACTCTTAGCTTTGGTCTTTGATCATTAATAGAAGTCTGCCAAAATATACGTTTACTCTGTCCTACTGGGTTTATTGATTCATCCTCCACGCATAATTCATCATTTAGACCAGTATTACTTTTTACAGCAGAAATTGGAGCTTTTAATTTTCTTGGTGAGGCACATTCTCCACTGTGACTGGGAATGACTGGGCCACTGTTGGCTTGGGGGCCTGCGAGAGGCCCCTCAAGGAGTTTCCCGATGGTATCAGGTTGCCTTGTCTGTCTGTTGTTGACCTGCATTCATTGGACCAATGTTGGCCTTTACCGCATCTCCTACATATCCCTGAAGGCCAAGGTCTCCTATTTCTGTCATTCCCAGAAGAGATATTATTCCTAGAAATTATTTGCCTGCAATCCCTTTTCAGATGTCCTAATTTACCACAATTAAACACCTGGCAGTTTGATGTCTCCTCATTGCTTTGGAAATTGCTTCTCTTACCCACGATTCATCATTATAGCTAAACGTCTCAACATTCATCGTATGCTGAATCCATTCATCCATAGGTGCTGATCTAGACCTTAAAGGCCCAATTATCTTTTTGCAATCTATGTTTGTATTTTCGAAAGCTAGAGATTCGAGAAGTATTCGTCTAGCTTCTGGATCCGTTACCCCTTTATCCAGAGCCTTAATTAATCTTTGCAAAAAGTCAATAAAGGGTTCTCTCTGTCCCTGCCTAATCCTGGTATATGATTCAACCCTTTTTGCTTGTTCTTGTATCCTCTTCCAAGCATTTAAAGCTGTTTGGTGACATAGACACAGTACTTCATAGTCATAAAGAGCTTGGACCTGTGGATCAACATATTCTCCTGCACCAAGAATTTGATCTTGGGAAACCTCCATACCTTTTGCTCTTCCTTGCTGTTCCATATGTTTGGATTCTTCTCTGAAATAGATTCCAAACATCAAGGAAGGTCCATCATCTAAAACTGCAGACACTAACTGATGGAAATTATGGGGGGGGTAGCTCTAGCATTAGAAGCCCAAGTCCTTTTCATTTCCTTAACATATGCAGAGTGCAAGCCAAAATTAACAATAGCTTGTTTAATTTCTTTTAGATCATTCATTGCTATTGGCGTCCATCTAGATTCTCTGACTCCCTTTGAGCCTTTAGAAGTTGCTGCTTTTTCAGAATAAATTACAGGGTATGTCGCAAAAACTCTGGGTAAGCCAGTTCTTTTTTGTTGTTGTTGTTGTTATTTTATTTGTTCCCTTTTTTTATTTTAAATTTTTCTTTATTTTTGATGATTTCATATATGTATACAACAAAATGATCACAACTACATCCCATTTCCTCCTACAGTTCCCTCACACTCCCTAAAACCTAGTTCATTTTTTTTGTTTATTTTTTTTTAGTTGTTGCAAAAAAAATTTCCATCTCCTCCCCGTTTCCCATTTCCCTCCCCCTCCTCACACACATTGCCACCTCTCACCACTCCCCTACCCCTCTCCCCCTCCCCCCACTTTATTCCCCCTCCCTCTCGAGAATGAAGAGCAATCCAGATTCCCTGCCCTGCGGGAAGTCCAAGGTCCTCCCACTTCCATCCAGGACCAGGAAGGTGAGCATCCAAACAGGCTAGGCTCCCACAAAGCCAGTTCATGTATTAGGATCAAAACCTAGTGCCATTGTCCTTGGCTTCTCATCAGCCTTCATTGTCTGCCACGTTCAGAAAGTCCGGTTTCTTCCCATGCTTATTCAGTCCCAGTCCCACTGGCCTTGGTGAGCTCCCAATAGATCAGCCCCACTGTCACAGTGAGTAGGTGCCCCCCTCACAGTCCTGACTTCCTTGCTCATGTTCTCCCTCCTTCTGCTCCTCATTTGAATTTTAAGAGCTCAGTCAGGTACTCCAATTTGGGTCTCTGTCTCTATCTCGATCCATCAGCCAGATGAAGGTTCTAAGGTGATATGCAAGATATTCATCAGTATGGCTATAGGATAGGGTCATTTCAGGTTCCCTCTCCTCAGTTGCTCAAGGTACTAGCTGGGGACAATTTGCTGGACACCTGCGAGCCCTCTAGAGTCAAGTCTCTTGCCAACCCTAAGATGGCTCCCTTAATTAGGATATATATTTCTCTGCTCGTGTGTCCACCCTTCCTATATCCCATCCACCCCATTCCCCCAAGCTCTCCCGATTCTCCCCTTCTCATGTTTCTCACCCCATTTCCCCTTAGCCCCATGCAACCTCACCCCCATGTTCTCAGGTTTGCCCTGCAAACTTGTCTACTTCCCATATCCAGGAAGATGACTATGTTTTTCTTTGGGTCCACCTTCTTATTTAGCTTCTCTAGAATCACGAATTATAGGCTCAATGTCCTTTATTTATGGCTAGAAACCAATTAAGAGTGAGTACATCCCATGTTCATCTTTTTGGGTCTGGAATACCTCACTCAGGATAGTGTTTTCTATTTCCATCCATTGGCATCCAAAATTCGCAAAGTCATTGCTTTTTACCACGGAGGAGTATTCTAATATGTATATATTCCACACTTTCTTCATCCATTCTTCCATTGAAGGGCATCTAGGTTGTTTCCAGGTTCTGGCTATTACAAATAATACTGCTATGAACATAGTTGAACAAATGCTTTTGTCATATGATAGGGCACCTGTTGGGTATATTCCCAAGAGTGGTATTACTGGATCTTGGGGGTAGGTTGATCCCGAATTTCCTGAGAAATCGCCACACTGATTTCCAAAGTGGTTGCACAAGTTTGCATTCCCACCAGCAATGGATGAGTGAGCGCCTTACTCCACAACCTCTCCAGCAAAGGCTATCATTGGCGCTTTTGATTTTAGCCATTCTGACATGTGTAAGGTGGTATCTCAAAGTTGTTTTAATTTGCATTTCCCTGATCACCAAGGAGGATGAGCATGACCTTAAGTGTCTTTTGACCATTTGAATTTCTTCTGTTGAGAATTCTCTGTTCAGTTCAGTGCCCCATTTTTTAATTGGGTTAATTAGAGTTTTAATGTCTAGTTTTTTGAGTTCTTTATATATTTTGGAGATCAGACCTTTGTCTGTTGCTGGGTTGGTGAAGATCTTCTCCCAGTCAGTGGGTTGCCTTTTTGTCTTAGTGACAGTGTCCTTTGCTTTACAGAAGCTGCTCAGTTTCAGGAGGTCCCATTTATTCAATGTTGTCCTTAATGTTTTTGCTGTTGGGGATATGCGTAGGAAGTGATCTCCTGTGTCCATCTGTTGTAGGGTACTTCCCACTTTCTCATCTATCAGGGTCAGTGTGTTCAGCCTGATATTGAGGTCTTTAATCCATTTGGACTTGAGATTTGTGCATGGTGATAGATATGGGTCTATTTTCATTCTTCTACAGGTTGACAACCAGTTCTGCCAGCACCATTTGTTGAAGATGCTTTCTTTCTTCCATTGAATACTTTTAGCTCCTTTATCAAAAATCGGGTGTTCATAGGTTTGTGGGATAAAATCTGGGTCTTCTACTCTATTCCATTGATCGACTTCTCTGTTTTTATGCCAATACCAAGCTGTTTTCAATACTGAAGCTCTGAATAGAGTTTGAAGTCAGGGATGGTAATACCTCCAGAAGTTCCTTTATTGTATAAGATTGTTTTTGCTATCCTGGGTTTTTTGTTTTTCCATATAAAGTTGATTAATGTGCTCTCAAGATCTGACAAGAATTTCGATGGGATTTTAATGGGGATTGCATTGAATCTATAGATTGCCCTTGGTAGAATTGCCATTTTTTCTATGTTGATCCTCCCAATCCAAGAGCAAGGGAGATCCTTCCATTTTCTGGTATCCTCCTCAGTTTCTTTCTTCAAGGACTTAAAGTTCTTGTCAAATAGATCCTTCACATCCTTGTTAGAGTTACCCCAAAATATTTTATGCTCTTTGTGGCTATCGTGAAAGGTGAAGCTTCTCTGATTTCCCTCTCTGCTTCCATATCCTTTGTGTATAGGAGGGCGACTGATTTTTTGGAGTTGATCTTGTATCCGGCCACATTACTAAAGGTGTTTATCAGCTCTAGGAGTTCTTTGGTGGAGTTATTGGGGTTGCTCATGTACACTATCATATCATCTGCAAATAATGAAAGGTTAACTTCTTCCTTTCCAATTTGAATCCCTTTGATCCCCTTATGTTGTCTTATTGCTATTGCTAGAACTTCAAGCACTATTTTAAAAAGGTTTGGAGAGAGTAGACATTCTTAGCGTGTTCCTGATTTTAGTGGGATGGCTTTGAGTTTCTCTCCATTTAATTTGATGTTAGCTGTCAGCTTGTTATAAATAGCTTTTATTATAGTTAGGTATGACCCTTGTATCCCTAATCTCTCCAAGACCTTTATCATAAAGGGATGTGGAATTTTGTCTAATGCTTTTTCAGCATATAATGAAATGATCATATGGTTTTTTTTTTCAGTTTATTTATATGATGGATTACATTGATAGATTTTCGTATGTTGAACCAGCCCTGCATCCCTGGGATGAAGCCTACTTGATCATAATGGATAATTTTTCTAATGTGTTCTTGGATTCAGTTTGCCAGTATTTTATTGAGGATTTTCGCATCGATGTTCATGAGTGAGACTGGCCTGTAATTCTCTTTCTTGGTTGTGTCTTTGTGTGGTTTTGGTATCAGGGTAACTGTAGCTTCATAAAAGAAATTTGGCAATGACTTTTCTGTTTCTATATTGTGAAATACATTGAGGAATATAGGTATTAGGTTTTCTTGGAATTTTTGGTAGAATTCTGCATTAAAACCATCTGAACCTGGGCTTTTTTTGGTAGGGAGGTTTTTTATAACAACTTCTAATTCTTCACAAATAACAGGTCTATTTAGATTGTTCACCTGGTCCTGGTCTAACTTTGGTATATTGTACTTATCTATAAAAATGTCCATTTATTTTACATTTTCCAGTTTTGTGGCATATAGGCCTTTGCAGTAAGATCTAATGATTTTCTGAATTTCCTCTGTGTCTGTGGTTATGTCTCCCTTTTCATTTCTGATCTTGTTAATTTGCGTATTCTCTCTCTGCCGTTTGATTAGTTTGGATAGAGGTTTATCAATCTTGTTGATTTTCTCCAAGAAACAGCTTTTTGTTTCATTGAGTCTTTGGATTGTTTTCTGTGTTTCTATTTTGTTGATTTCAGCCCTCAGTTTGATTATTTCCAGTCTTCTACTCCTCCTAGGTGAGTCTGCTTCTTTTTTTTTTCTAGAGCTTTCAGGTGGGCAGTTAAGTCTCCAACGTGTGCTTTCTCTCTTTTCTTTAAGTGGGCACTTAGTGCTATGAACTTTCCTCTTAGGACTGCATTCATAGTGTCCCATAGGTTTGAGTATGTCGAGTCTTTATTTTCATTGAATTCAAGAAAGACTTTAATTTCTTTATTTTTTCCTTGATCCAGGTGTGGTTCAGTAGTTGACTGTCCAGTTTCCATGAGTTCATAGGTTTTCTAGGGGTAGAATTGTTTTGAATTCTAACTTTAATCCATGGCAATCTGATAAGACACAGGTGGTTACTAATATTTTTTTGTAACTGTGTAAGTTTGCTTCGTTACCGAGTATGTGGTCAATTTTCGAGAAGGTTCCATGGGCTAGAGAGAAAAAGGTATATTCTTTCCTATTTGTTTGGAATGATCTATAGATGTCTGTTAAGTCCATTTGCTTCATTACCTCCCTTAATCCACTTATTTCTCTGTTAGGTTTCTGTCTGATTGACCTGTCCATTGGTGAGAGAAGAGTGTTGAAATCTCCTACTATAAGTGTGTGCGGTTTGATGGCTGCCTTGAGTTTTAGTAATGTTTCTTTTATGTAAGTGGGTGCTTTTATATTAGGGGCATAGATATTCAGACTTTGTCCTGATGAATTGTTCTTGTTATGAGTATAACATGTCCCTCTCCATCTCTTCTGATTAAGTTTGAAGTCAACTTTGTTAGAAATTAGTATGGCCACACCTGCTTGTTTCTTAGGTCCATTTGCTTGATAAACTTTTCCCCAGCCCTTTACTCTGAGTAGATGTCTGTCTTTGTGGTTGAGGTGTGTTTCTTGTAAACAGCAGAATGTTGGATCCTGTTTTCGTATCCAATCTCTTAGCCTGTGCCTCTTTTTTGGTGAGTTGAGTCCATTGATATTAAGTGATATTAATGACCAGTGGTTGTTAACTCTGGTCATTTTTTCTTTTTTTTTTTGGAGTAGAGTTTGTGTGTTTCCCTTCTTCGAGTTGTGCTGGTGAAGGGTCATTAGATATCTGCGTTATTATGGGCATTGTTGGACTCCTTGTGTTGTGCATGCCTTCTATTACTTTCTGTAAGGCTGGATTTGTGGCTGCGTATTGTTTAAAATTGTTTTTATCCTGGAAAATTTTATTTTCTCCATTTATAGTGAATGAAAGCTTGGCTGGGTATAGCAGTCTGGGCTTGCATCCATGGTCACATAGTTTCTGCAGTACATCTGTCCAGGACCTACTGGCTTTCATTGTTTCCATAAAGAAGTCTGGTGTAAGTCTGATAGGTTTACCTTTATGTGTAACTTGGCCTTTTTCCTTTGCAGCTCTTAATATTCTTTCTTTATTCTGTATGTTTTGTGTTTTGATTATTATATGGCAAGATTTTTTTTGGTCCAGTATATTCGGTGTTCTGTATGCTTCTTGAACCTTCAAAGGAATATCTTTCTTTAGGTTGGGAAAGTTTTCTTCTATAATTTTATTAAATATATTTTCTGGACCGTTGAGCTGTACTTCTTCTCCTTCTTCTACTCCGATAATTCTTAGGTTTGGTCTTTTATTGTGTCCCAGATTTCCTAAATGTTTTGTGATGAGAATTTGTTGGTTTTTCTGTTTTCTTTGATCAGTGTGTTTATTTTCTCTATGGTATCTTCAGTGTCTGACATTCTTTCTTCTATCTCTTGTAATCTGTTGTTAGTACTTGTCTCTGTAGTTCCTGTTCGTTTACCCAGATTTTCCATCTCCATCCTTCCCTCAGTTTGTGTTTTCTTCATTACTTCCATTTCATTCTTCCAGTCTTGAACCGCTTCCCTTACCTGTTTGATTGCTTTTTCTTGTTTCTCTTGGTTTTCTTGGGTATCTTTGAGCGATGTATTCATTTCCGGTACCTTTTTGTTTGTAATCTCTTATTGTTTATGGCAGTTTTTCACCTCCTGTTTAAGGTCCTCTATTATTTTCATAATTCTTCTGGAGTAGGTTGTACAATTTCTTTTTATTTCGGGATCCCTGGATTCTGGTGATGTCAAGTTGCCTTTCAGGTTTTTGGAGGAATTCTTGCATTGGTGCCTTCCCATCACTTCCTTCAAATGGAGACAGGAGAGGCCTGGTGTCTTGGTCCAGACTTTGCTGTGACTGTCTCTCTGGGTGTATCTCCTCAGTGTAGAAGCAGGAACCATTCCCATCCAGATGAAACTCCGCAGCACCAAAACATGGATGCCTGGTAATCCAATGACCCGCAGACAAACGGACGAACTTGGGGGGCATGGTGGGGTCGAGTAGAACACAGGAGACCCTGCCACGCAAGCTGAAGGTGCCCACGCTCCCTTTGGGGGTCCTTGACGCTTGCCAGGTTGGCAGGCACTCACCACTCCAGGTTGGTAGCCTTAGTGTAGGAGCAGAAATCTGTTCCTGAGAAAAGGACCTTGTAGATCACGCAGGCCTGGGGGGGGGGGGTCATGTGTAAGAAAGACAGCCCTGCAGAAGGATATGGAGGAGGGCAGTTTGTGCTCTCTTCCGGGACAATTATCCCCTGGATAGCACACACTCACCCGTTCAGATGGAGCTTCTCAGCACCTAAACAGGGACGGCTGGTAGCCCAGCGAGCCGGGGACAAAAGGCAGTAAGCCAGTTCTAATAGCTGATGGTGGCATTGTATCCTGTCCTTGTGCCTTCTTACCCTGTTCACCAGCTCCAATAATTTCTTCAATCATTTCAAGTCTTTTTATTATTGTCTCTTTTGAATCCTGAATCTCCTGACCTGCATGAGTTTCTAGTAAAGATTGTATGGTTCTTAGAAATGCCATAATCTTCCTAAATGATTGAATATTCAAAAGAATACTGAAACCTAGTAACCAGTAAATTAAGTTATCCGCACAGTCATATAAACCTTGCATGATATAACCCATTGTATTAGTAAACCAAACAGTAAAATTTGTGTTGGAAACAAAACTGCCATATTACCTATTATCCAGCAGGTGGCGCTGTTGCCAAGTCACAACGAAAACGGGGTCCTGTTTCAGTGTCCGCCTAGTATTTGTTAAAAACTGGGAAATGCAAGTTGCTCAACAAAGTAAATGTAATTAAATCAATTCCGTAAACGGAACCATAAACCCAGAATCCAAGGGTAGAGAAGAGTAACCCGGAAGCCTTATATGCCTCCACATGACAGAGTCACCCCGAGGGGTTGCAGATTTTGGCAACAAGCAACCGCGTGCTCTGATTTGTGCCACTTAAGAGCTGCACTTGCAAGGGAAATTTAAAAACAACTCAGAAAAGAGCAAACCACGCAGGCAGAGACTACACGGGCCTGTGGAGGTTAAATCCATGTGGGGAGGCAAACGATAGTGTGTGGGGGGACTTGAAGTCAATATGAGGTGTCTAAAGGGAAAATATAAAGAACTGCAGCAAGAAAAACCACTGTGTGATAATTTATTTTAAATTGCTGGCTCCATGCACAAGGCACAGGCCTCAAGGCACAGGCTGCGGCTAAGGGAGGGAGGGCTCGTGCCGAGTTGGCAGCAGGCAGCCGAGCAGGGGAAGGAGGGGGTCCTAAAACCAAACGTTGGGTGCCAGATGAAGGCAAAGGTGTAAGTCACAAACAATCCCACATTAGTTTGGAATTATGATTAATAGAATGGTTATTTATTTAAAGGGGAAAAAACTTACAGATCAACATCCCAGACAACAGCCCTCTGTGCAATCAGGAAGGGAGTCTAGTCACCAGAATCAGAGCAGGAAGTAAGAGAGCGAGGAGGGAAGTGGCTGCTTTTTAAAGAGAGAGACCACACCCCAATGGACTGGTATCTCAGTGGCTATTGGCTGGAGGAGCGGAAAAATTTCCCACAACATCACACCATTGACACTTATTCAGGCTTTCAGTGGCCAACTGCTTTAAGTTCAGAAAAAGCTGATTTAGCAATCACACATTCATTTGAAGTTATGGCCATCATGGGTATACCAGCTCAAATAAAAACAGATAATTCTCCAGCTTATATCTCTAGAAAAATGAAATGTTTTTTTGCTTATTATAATATCAAGCATGTTACAGGTATATCATACAATCCTACAGGTCAAGCAGTCATAGAAAGATCAAATCGAACTATAAAGGATATGCTAAATAAACAAAAAGGGGTGGAAAATGTCCCCAGATATAGATTACATAATGCATTATTAACCTTGAATTTTCTTAACACTAATTAGAAAGGAACAACAGTGGCAGAAAGACATTGGATAATGGAAAAGTCTGCTGAACTAAATCAACCGGTTTATTTCAAGGATGTGCTGACCTCTCAATGGAAGCCAGGAGATGTGTTACATTGGGGAAGGGGTTTTGCTCTTATTTCCATAAGAGAAGAAAAATTGTCGATAACATCAAAATTAATAAAGGTTCGATTTGAAGAGGAGAATCCTCTTGGAAAGGAGAAATGACAGCTCATCCACAATGATGATAATTTGTTCAGCTTTTTTTTTCTTTTTTTTAAAATCTTTTTTTTCATTGAGAAAATGAGAAAAAAAAAACAAGTTTCCACCTCCTCCCAGCCTCCCATTTCCCTCCCCCTCCTCCCACCCTTCTCCCTCTCCTCCCACCCTTCTCCCCCTCCCCCCACTCCTTATAACCAATCCCTAAATGATGTCGCTTCCATAGAGATAATTGTGCCATGGCCAATACTGGAATGTCTTCTTTGACCAAAGGGCCATCTTGATGACTCGCACTCCTGTCTTCAGTTTCTGCTCCTTTCCGAGCCCTGATCCAGTGGCCACAGAGCCATAATTGTTGTCCATCCTGCAGAGAGACAAGACCATATCCTCTCCCTTTCACCATTAGCAATACAGGCTGCCGTTCAGCATCTATGGCAATTTTGGCCCAAATTTTTTCTGTCAGTTTAGCATTTGGGGTGTTTACAAAATGTTTCTCTGCTCTAGTTAAAATATCCTCTTGGGGCAGATTTAAGAAATTTAATATGAATAATGCTTGATGTAAAATGGCTTTCACATTATTCTGAAAATCCCACATTAATTCCATACCATAATCTTCCTTTTTCCTCTTTTTTAATTTTTTTAATTTGTGGTTTTAAAGTATGATGGGCACGTTCAACAATAGCTTGTCCTTGTGGATTATATTCAATACCTGTAACATGAGCAATGTTATACCATTCACAGAACTTAGCAAATTTTTTGGAAGTATAAGCAGGTCCATTATCTGTTTTAATAAGAGAGGGAACACCCATGATGGAAAAAACTTCTAATAAATGTTGTATAACATGATTTGTGCAATCTCCAGCCAAAGAAGTAGCCCATATAAATAATGAAAAAGTATCTATGGTCAGATGAAGGAAATATAAATGTCCAAATTCTGGAATATGAGTAACATCCATTTGCCAAATTTCATTTGATTGAGATCCTCAAGGATTAACCACCTGAGGAATAGAATGTATATGTAACGGAAGACAAATTGGACAATTTAAAATAATTTGTTTAGCTTGTAGAAATGGAATTTTATATTGGACATGTAGATGATTAGCATTAGTATGTAAATGTTTATGTTCTTCTTGAGCAGAGGAAAAAGCTACTAATTTATCCACTTGAGCATTTAGAAATGTAAGATATCCAGGTAAATTTGTATGTGATCATACATGGGTAATAAAAAATATGAGAATTTCTATCCTGAAAAAAAAAAGAATTGTAGATCAATAGTCATCTATGTCTGTCATATTTATAGTTAGACTAATCAGGTTCTTTAGATACATAGAGATTATATTCTGTATAAATAATCGTCAACCTCTTCAAAGAGCTGTAGAAAATGGCATTTAATTTAATCTTAGAGTTCTGTGGTAGTGAGACACAGTTGCTCCTGGCAACACCGAGATTGTTGAGCACCAAAGACACTCCACTTGGAGCTTGTCTTCTTGGCAAAACCAGCCTCTGGGCAAGAAACTGCCCATACCTCAACTACTGACAAAATATATAGTATCCAGAAATGGATAAGGAGAACTGTCAAATCTTGCCAAGACAGGGTAAGATGGTTTTGAAAATTTTCTTGCCTGTTAAAAATAATCTGTCAGTTATTCTAGGCCATAGCCAAAGTTGGTTGCTTCAATGCTGCAAACGTGACTTTGAGTCATTGACCAGGTAGCCAGTTGTCTCTATGATTTGTTGCATGTTTTGGAAGTTGTTTGATTGTACTTCCTAATTACTCAGGTAACATTATTTTCCTTCTCAGATCTTCAATGGGGTTGAAGACTAGATAAATGTAGCTACTTTCCTCTCATGACTTGGCCAAGTTATTTATTGTACAAGACTTAATCTAGTTAGGATAGAATATTTGTTCTTATTGTATATAATTTTGTAGTAGGTTTACTTAAACAAAAGGGGGAGGTGCTGCTGGAGTGCCTTCCACTCCTTCAGTCAATAGCCACTGAGATATCAGCCCACTGGGCGTGGTCTATTTCTCTTTTAAAAAAAAAAGAGCAGCAACCCTCTGCTTGCTCTCTTGCTTTCGGCTCTTGCTCCAGCAACCAGACTCCTTTTCTGGATGTCGGTGTTCTGTAAGTTTTTCCCCTAAAATAAATACCCCTTTGAATCCAAACTGGTGTGGGATTGTATGGGAGAATTGTCTGTATTCTGTCAATCATGTTAAAAATAAATGCTGATTGGCCTGGCAGGAAGTATAGATGGGAAAACCAGACAGGAAGTAAAAATGATGTAATGAGAACAGGAGAATTCTGGGAAGGAGGAAGTTGATTCCTCCCAATTCTGCCCAGACCACCAAAGCAGCAGGATGTGATCTGCCCCACTGAAAAAAGGTACTGAGCCACATGGCTAACATAGGTCAGAAAAATGGGTTAATCAAGATGTGAGAGTTAGCCAATGAGAGGCTAGAGCTAATGGGCCAATAAGCTTTATAACTTGTAGAGATCTATGTGTGATTTTCTTTGGGGCTAAACAGTTGTGGGGAACGGGGTAGGACAGGAAACCCCAACAAGCAAGCCTGGCCCATCATGTTACAGGATTGTTTTGCACATTACTAAAACTCTGTATCAAAAAAAATCCTAAAGAGAAGCCAAAGAAAGGGCAAACAATGCGAGGCAGAAACACTGCGGAAGGGTACTTGGAGGCTGGTCCTGGATCTCCAGGAGCGGGATGGGAATGACAAAAGCCTGTTGTTCGTTTTTGAAGATGAGCACATTTAGTTAGATTTAAAAAGCAAAACAGCAAGGCAGACAAGCTGGAAATCTCAGCATCAGCCTGAAGAGGGGTTGGAGTGGAGGAGGAATGGCTGGCCTTTGAGTCAGGCAAGAGTTCAGCTAGTGGCCTGCACAGGGTGGAGGCGGGAGAGCTCCAGGGAGAGAATAAGGAAGCCCAGACTGTCATATTGTGTAGGCTCTGGCCAGTGCCCAACTGATGGAGGAAGGTCATTGGCTAGTAAAGGAACTGCCTTGGCCCATTTCATTGGTTAAAAGATAGGTGGGAGGAGTAAACAGAACAAAACGCTGGGAGGAAGAGGAAGTGAGCTCAGACTCCACAGCTCTCCTCCCTGCAGCGCATTAAGAGGTCCTGCCACGAAACACTTAAACAGTGTTGGCGAAAAGCTGAACACATGCTTTTCGGTTTTCAGCTGTAGCAGGAAAAAAGCTGTGCCGTTTAAAAATGCCAGCTTTCTGGGCCATCCTGCCAGGGAAAACTCTGACTGTTTGAGGCAGGAGGGCTGGCTACAGAGAGAGGACTTGAGTGTTGTCTGTTGTAGCTCACTGGCTGGCAGGGACCTTGAAACGCCATAGAGGTGTGGCTATAAACATGGCTACAGCCAGTACCTCAGCCATGAGGCTGGAAAGCTAAGGAATGGGCTACATCAGGCCGTCAAAGCCACGCCTTTAGTCCTACTGAGATTGCTTGGTAAATTAAAGACTCATGTGGTCAGAAAAAGAGAGATATACAGTAAAGAGAGATTCAAAGACAGAGAAAATTTCTGAATGGTTTAAAGTGTGTTAAAAATATATGCAGACTAAAAGTTAAAATTCTTAAAGTAAACCTCTGTGACTTCAAGGTGTGGTAGCACACGCCTTTAATCCCAGTGCCTAGGAGGCAGAGACAGATCAGGGAAATGCAAATCAAGACAACTTTAAGATACCATCTTACACCTGTCAGAATGGCTAAAATCAAAAACACCAATGATAGCCTTTGCTGGAGAGGTTGTGGAGAAAGGGGTACACTCATCCATTGCTGGTGGGAATGCAAACTTGTGCAACCACTTTGGAAAGCAGTGTTTCGGTTTCTCAGGAAATTCGGGATCAACCTACCCCTGGATCCAGCAATACCACTCTTGGGAATATACCCAAGAGAGGCCCTATCATACAACAAAAGTATATGCTCTACGATGTTCATAGCAGCATTGTTTGTGATAGCCAGAACCTGGAAACAACCTAGATGCCCTTCAATGGAAGAGTGGATGAAGAAAGTATGGAATATATACATATTAGAGTACTACTCAGCAATAAAAAACAAGGAATTCTTGAATTTTGCATGCAAATGGATGGAAATAGAAAACACTATCCTGAGTGAGGTAAGCCATACCCAAAAAGAGCAACATGGGATGTACTCACTCATATTTGGTTTCTAGCCATAAACCAAGGACATTGAGCCTATAATTAGTGATCCTAGAGAAGCTAAATAAGGAGAACCCAAAGAAAAACATATAGGCACCCTCCTGAATATTAACCTTAAGCAGGTGATGAAAGGAGACAGAGACCCACATTGGAGCACCGGACTGAAATCTCAAGGTCCAAATCAGGAGCAGAAGGAGAGAGAGCATGAGCAAGGAACTCAGGATCGCAAGGGGTGCACCCACACACTGAGACAATGGGATGTTCTACTGGGAACTCACCAAGGCCAGCTGGCCTGGGTCTGGAAAAGCCTGGGATAAAACCGGACTCTCTGAACATAGCGGACAATGAGGACTAATGAGAACTCAAGAACAATGGCAATGGGTTTCTGATCCTACTGCATGCACTGGCTTTGTGGGAGCCTAGGCAGTTTGGATGCTCAACTTACTAGACCTGGATGGAGGTGGGGGTTCCTTGGACCTCCCACAGGACAGGGAACCCTGATTGCTTTTCGGGCTGGGGGGGAGGACTTAATTAGGGGAGGGAGAGGGAAATGGGAGGCGGTGGCAGGGAAGAGACAGAAATCTTTAATAAATAAATAAATTTATAAAGTGTGTTAAAAATATATGCAAGCTGAAAGTTGAAGTTCTTAAAGCAAAAAACAAGAAAAAAGGAAGAGAGTTGTTGTGTGTCATAGTACACACCTTTAATCCCAACACTTGGGAGGCAGAGGGAGATAGACCTCTGTGACTTCAAGGTGTGTTAGCACACGCCCTTAATCCAGTGCCTAAAAGGTAGAGACAAACAGATCTCTGTGAGTTCAAGGTGTAGTAGCAAACACCTTTAATCCCAATGCCTGGGAGGCAGAGACAGGCAGATCTCTGAGAGTTCAAAGACAGCCTGGTCTACAGGGTTATTCCAGGTCAAAGATATACGCTCAAAAAGCAAAAAGTTAACCTAGGAATGTCACAGCTGAGATTCTTAAGTGCCTAGTGATTTAAAGGCGCAAATCAAAAGTGCTCCTGGATAGCAAAAATTTGCAGATTCACAATAGGACAGATTCAGACCACTAAATGAGTCACACTGTTGGATGAATGTACGTAGGCTTGGGAGAGAGAAGAAAAAGAATATAGAGAATAAAGTTAATGGTTTAAAAAAAAGGTAAAGTCTTTAAAGAGACAGAGTACAGATAGTTAAAAGATTAAAAGAAATAAAGAAAAATAAGCCACGTAAAAATGGAAAATTCACAGAGAGTCTGGATTATGTACATTGTGTTTTCTTTAAAATTTTTGACTGTGAAGGAGAGACATTTCATTATATGGGCTGCCAAGTGGAACCAGAACGAATATCATAAGGGTATGATTTCAAAATTTGGATCTAAGGATATGATACTTTGGAAAAGAGATTCTGCTTTTGTTTTCACAGAGGATCAGACCTTGTGGATTGCATTTATCCCGATTTGGTATGATGGACCACGTCCTCCTGAAGGATTGCTGTGAGCATCTTCAGAAAATTGTTTTGCTCAACTGCCAACTGAGATGAAACTAGCACACAGGTTATACCCTAAAAGACCTAATTAACGACGCCCCCATTCAGCAGGAAGCAGTTTGGAGAGAAATAACTGCGCCCATATTCCCAAAAAATGTTTATAAATGTTCTTTTGCATTTAAAGGGGGATATGATATAGATATGAATAATTTGCATTAGTATAGATTTTGCTTTATTGATAGACATTTAAGGTCAATTTTGTTATATGTATAAGTGTTTCTGATTTTGATTAAGGTATTGTGATTGTGTAGTCCATTTAAATATGTACTGTATAATTAAGAAATATAGGTTGTTAATGGATAATAATCGATAATGGTAAAGCTTGTAGTCATGTTAGTTAGATTTTCTAGATATATAGAGATATATTTTAAATAGACATTCTTCATGTCTTTCAAAGATGACAGAATAGGACATTTAATGTTTTAATAACTGAGGACTTTTCATGACAATGAGACACTCTGCTCCTGGCAGCACCAATCTACTTCAAGAAGAAGATGGGTATCGAAGAGGATCCTTATGGAGTTTGATAGCCATTTGGGCAAGAAACTGCTCTTGCCTGGACTATTGCATAAACTGGACACAGAGAACCCACAGAGAGAGGACTACTGAACTTGCCTAAGGTGAGATGATCTTTCGGGGTTCCTGATTCATGAAAAAGTCTGTGAGACATTCTGCAGGACACAACAGATAGTGACTGAACTGACTTTGAATTTTCCTGCTTTATGGAAATGTCTGCTGGATACTATGGGCCTGAAGGCTGAAGATGGATGCCCCAACGGTACAGGGGAACTTTGGGTGACTGTCCAGGCAGCGGGATGGTCTCTGTCATTTCTAGAGTTTTAAAAGTTGCTTTTTTCTTGTTTGCTTAGGTAGTATTGTATCTTTCTGGAGTCTTTGAAGGAGTTAAGAATAGTTAGTTATAGTTATAGTTTTCCTTAGTTATGATAAAGATTATTGTAACTTTTACTTGATAACTGTTTTGTTATATGTAATTTTGCTATGTTAAAGTTAAAGCCTTTTTTTGTTTAAACTGAAAAAGAGGAAATGATGGAGGAAGGTCATTGGCTAATAAAGGAACTGCCTTGGCCCATTTCATTGGTTAAAAGATAGGTGGGAGGAGTAAACAGAACAAAACGCTGGGAGGAAGAGGAAGTGAGCTCAGACTCCACAGCTCTGCTCTCGGGAGCAGACGCCTCAGAGAGAGACGTCATGCTCCCCGCTCCAGGGAAGATGCACGCTATGAAGCTCCGACCCAGGATGGACTTAGGCTAGAATCTTCCCGGTAAGACCGGTGCTATACAGATGATTAGAAATGGGCTAGTCCAGGTGCGAGAGTTAGCCTAGAAGAGGCTAGATAGAAATGAGCCAAGCAGTGTTTAAATGAATACAGTTTGTGTGTTGTTATTTCGGGGCAAAAGCTAGCCGAGCAGGCGGCTGGGGTGTTGGGGACGCAGCCCCACCACTGCTTCATATTACTACACCCAACAATAAAGGTGAAGACAAGGAGAAAGGAAATGTCAGGCTTTTCTGAGGAATTCAAGGAAGTAGGAGGCTTAGCTTGACACTAGGCAGTGTTTCTGCAAGTGAGTTGCCTTGTTATTCATTTATTTATTTTTGGTTTGGAACTCTTCATTAAAAGGGCTTGAGAGGCCTTTTGATCCTGGCCAAGGGAGCCAGAGGTTCAGTGGCTTCTTGCCCCTAAGGCAGATCTATCAGCTCACACACTGAGCAAAGTCAACAGGTACAAAAATTCAAATAGTGGCTTGTCTTACAGAGAAGAAAACTCCAGTACCTCCAAATGTGGCTTCCTTTAAAACAATCTCAGTGCTCCACACAGGGTATCTTTCTGTTCTGTTATCAGTTTCCAGGAGACTGTCAGTTCAAAGCCACCAGCCGTGCTTTCCTGGACTCCTTGCTGGTAGAGGCTAGAGATGCTGTCTTTGCACCTGCACTCTGTTTTACAATGTGCTGTGGGTGCTGCCAAAAGATTTCTCTAGTTCAGAATTCTATAAGAAACATCATATCCATAGCAAAGGTTTAAAGAAAAAGTTTTCTATTACATGGCAAAAGCAAAGGAGATTATATAGAGATGTCCTACTTGTTCTTTCTATATCCAAACATTGGTACCTGCAGGGATTAACCCAAAGGGTACTCAAAGGAATGAAATCTGGCACATGGATGTATTCCGCTTTTCAGAATTTGGAAAATTAAAATATTTACACCATACCATTGACACTTATTCAGCTTTTCAATGAGCAAATGCTTTGAGCTCAGAAATGGTTGATTCAGTAATCACACATTTATTAGAATTATGGCCATTATGGATATACCTGCACAAATAAAGACAGATGATAGTCCAACATTTATCTCTAAGAAAATGAAGCAGTGTTTTCTTTACTATAATATTTAAGCACATTGCAGGTATACCACACAATCCTACAGGTTAGGCAGTTATAGAAAGATCAAATTGAACTACAAAGGATATGGCAAACAAACAGAAAGAGATGGAAAATACCCTGTAGGACAAGAGAGCCACCTGTTGGTTCCTAGCTGATTAGCCCTAAAATAATCACACAGAAAGTGTATTAATTAAATCAACGCTTGGCCCATTAGCTCTAACTTCTTATTGGCTAACTTTTATATATTTATTTAACCCATTTCTATTAATCTGTATATTACCACCAGGCTGTGGCCTACTAGCAAAGTTTTAGCATGTCTGTCTCTGGTGGTGGGTCCTTGGCGTCTCCCCACTCTGCTTTCTTCCTCCCAGAATTCAGTTCTGTCTTCTCTGCCTACCTAAGTTCTGCCCTATCTGGCCAAGGCAGTTTCTTTATTCATTAACCAATACAAGCAACACACAGAGGGACTCCCATATCAGAGTATATATGTTTGTATATATCTGTATAAATGTCTAAGTTTTCCACAATGAGCAATGAATTTTCCTACAGTAAAATTTGAAATTTCCAGGAAGAAGATGGGTCCCCACAACAACTCTACCTGGTTGATACCTGATGCTGCTAGCACTACTATAAAGATCTGTTTTTGGTAAAGGATGCTCAAGATGTTTCCAACTTTGTTAGCTAAAATGGTGTACTTTTTTACAATGTTCTGGCCAGATCTTCAAATAGAAACCTCAGAAAAACCCTATTGAATATTGAGAGACTATTTGCAACTATACCAGGCAATAATCTTGGAACTGAACCATGATGTCACTTCCACAGGATCCCATAGAAAGAACATTGCACCCATGACAGCTGGAAGTAATTCTAGAAAATGACATCCCCTCTCCCAACAATGTTTGTCCTCAGGGTTAGTGACATCATTTAGGGGTTGATTATAATTGTTATAGGCTTGGGAATTGGGAGAAAATTTTGTAAATCAGGGATCTCTTTTTAATAAAAAAAGGGAAAATGGATTGGTTAATAAATTAGTGTGAGTTTACTCACACTAATAATAATAGTGAGTAATAGAATGAACACTTGTGAGCTGTTATTTATAGGCAATTTACATTGGTATAGATTCTTGTATATTTATACAAACTTAAATTGTATTGAATATGTTCCTATTTTTGGTCTACAGTATTTGTATACCTAGGCAAAGTTATTTTGTCATGCATGCTTATACCTCTGCTTAAGACATTTTGTATATCGATACCATTTTAGGATATATTTGTCATATTGCAATACATTGTTTACATTTTGCGGTCATTATCCTCATTTGTTACACAGTTGTTTAAAGATCATTTAATAATCTAATATGAAGTCTTAGTCTTTAAGTTATATGGGTATTAAGACTTATAGGTCAATAGTCATCTATGCTTGTCATAGACTAATCAGATTCTTTAGATACATAGAGATTGTATTCTGCATAGATAGGTAATCTTCAACCACTTCAAAGAGCTATAGAATATGGCATTTAAACAACTTAGGAGTCTGTTGACGTGAGACATCTTGCGAAGATGGTTTGAAAATTTTCCTGCCTCTGAAAATCATCTGTCAGTTACTCTAGGTCTTAGCCAAACTTGGTTGCTCGAAAGTTGAAAATGAGACTTTGGGTGATTGCCCAGGTAGCTAGTAGTCTCTGTCATTTGTTGCACATTTTGGAAATTGCTTGATTGCTCTTCCTGTTTACTCAAGCAGTATTATTTTCCTTCTTGGGTTTTCGATGGGGTTGAAGACTAGATAGTTGTAGTTACCTTCCTCTCATGACTTGGCCCAAATTATTTATTATATAAGATTTAAACTCCTTAGGATAGCATAATTACTGAAACATTTATCACATGTTTCTTGTTTGATATTATTTATGCTGATTGTAGTTCTAATTTTTATACCTGATATTTGTTCTTATTGTATATAATTTTGTATTAGGCTTAGAACTTCCTTATTTAAACAAAGTGGGAGGTCCTGTAGGAATTCCTTCAGGCAGCAGCCTTTAAGTTACCCACCCACTTGGGGGTGGCCTTTTGTACTATAAATGCCAATGTAAAGCAACTGCCAGACTCTCTTTACTGGCTGCGGGATTCGGTGGCTGTTTCCCATTTGAGCAAAAGACTGTCATTTGTGAGTCTACCTCTAAATAAATAACCCTTTATTATACTCAATTCTGAGCTACTGTGGGATTTCGTTTGAGCATTCTTCTTCACTGCTTTGAGTGGGTTTTTTGGAGAAAGGCTCGGAGGTGGGCTCAGGTGTAAATGCACAACATACAGAGACCCTGATGCCACAGCCAGGCAAGCACGATGGTTGTCGGCGTGGAGATTTCCTGAGACCTCTGGCTGAGCCTTGATCTTCCTGTGTACCACGGCTTCACATCAGGCTTTAAAGATGCAGGAAACCCCATTTCCTGCTTGTCCTTTGTTTTTTGGCATAAGCACTTAGGTGATATCCAAGGTTATGGGAATTCAAGTCAGACTATGCTAGGACAGGACTGGAGCTGGGGAGAAAGACTGTGCTCTGAACAGGTCAATTTAAAACAAGCCATGGCTAGGGGAGTGAAGGGTGAGCAGCTTTGATGCCCTTTTCTCAGCCAAGTTTCAATTCCAAGAAAGGTTGGGTTTCCCGGAGGCTCCAGAATACATTGTTCCTTCTATTGATACTGAAGAGGCTGCCTACTGGAGCTGTGTGTGTGTGTGCATGTGCATATGTGCACATGTTCCCTCGTCTCGTGGTACAGAGATCTCCTAGTGAGAGAGAGATTCTGGAAATGCATCATTGGTATAGCCAGCATGACAGGCCATGATCACTTCCTTTTTAGTTCTGAATAAACTGTTCCTGTGGCTCTTGGAGATGGGGAGGCTGAAGTTGGTGGTTTGGGTGTCTGGCTGTTGATGTTCAGGAAGGTGTATACCACGTGATCCCCCTGAAAGCATGAGTGTTGGTCGGTGACATCAGTCCCGCAGGGCAGAGCCTCACCTTGCTGGTGGTCCAGCCCCACTGTGCTGTGGCCTCTGTGCCGGGTGAGCCATGGGAGAGGACACTTGTCACTCACTGTCTGACAGTCTGATGTGTGGTCACTAGAGGAGACAGGTTGAGGAAGAGGGTGAGACAGCCATGGGGACAGAGGCGGAATCAACAGAGATATCCAAATGGGCCACAGAACAGTATGCGAGGATGTGGACCATCCTGACCGCCACTGCTCTTTGTGGGAAGTGACATCAAAGTGTGTTTTTGCGGGGTGGGGGTAGTTTTGAAGTAACTTAGCTTGCCTGCTGCTTATGAGTGTGTTCAACCTGCGAGAGTTCACACTGTGAAAGTGTCCTTATGATTTAAAGCACTCTTCAGCCTATGAGTGTACTTGCGTGAATGGTTGCAATGATAAAATTTTGGTAAAATTGTTATATAAGGAAGAAACAGGGTCTCAAACCCATTAGAATGGAATCCATCCTTTTTATGGTCAGAGCAGGTTCAGATCAGAAGAGAAAGATGTGCTGTGGTTTCTGTGTGCATACTGCTGTGCATGTGTCAACTCGTTTATTCCCTTGAGTCTCTTTTCTGAGGTGGGCAGAATACCTGTTTCACAGGTGACAAGACAGAGGATCAAAACGTTCAAGTTCCTTGTCAAGGGCCACAAATACTAGGAATCATGGTCAGGAATTAAGCACAGGGCAGGGATTTTTCCAAACACACTCTTGCATTAGACTCTTGGGGCCTATTAACCAATCTTTGCTGCAGCCCTAAGGAATGCAGACCCAAGCTGAATTTCACAGTTATGTCTCCAAGAATACCTCATTCTCAGCCTGGTGTGGTGGCGCACATTGGTAATCCCAGCACACGAGGCTAAGGCAAGAGGATGGTCACGAGTTCAAGGCCAGCCTGGGTTACATAGTTCAAGGGTAGACAGGGCTGCTCCTTGTGACCCTCTCCCAACAAAGAAGCACATAAACCGAAACAATACAGACAGCGCACATTCTTCAGAGACATTTCCATGAGCAAACAGCCAGTGAAAGTTAGGAGAGTCGTCAGAGGGGCCCAGATCTAGGGGAGCAAGAGAGAGTTGTCAGTGCACAGAAGTGCAAAGCTGACTGAAGGTTTCCTGAATTTTGGCAGGTGGCAGGTGGCCATGGTCAGTTCAGGAATTAGCTTCCCTCAGAGGCTGCTCAGACCCACTGTGTTAGTATCAGAGGAGGAGCAGGATGGAGCCTTCTGTTTGCCCAGTTCACAGGATGCCCAGAGGTGATTCTCAGCAGCATGCGCGAGTGGCAAGGGGGACATAGAGGCCACAGCACCCAGCTATTCCATAAGACCAAGAAACTTTCCCAAAAGGAGATGTCTATGTCTATAATTGAGGCAGGAAGGAAGGCATCAGGAGACCTCTGGAAACATGACTTCTTTAGGCCTGCCTAACCTGGTGGAATGAGCTTCTCAGGGTTCTCTCAGGCAACTCCTCTGTAGTTAGGAAGGCTATGATTTATGGGATCCTCAGTGCAGGGAAGTCCAGATCCCTTCTGCAAACATGCAGAAAGGAAGGTGTGGTCTTTGAGCCCAGGATCTCCAGGAAGAGCAAGATATGTGGCAGAAAACCAGTTCTCATTCTGTGAGTGCCTTTACTTACTGTGGTTGAAGGCTCAGGGTTTGTGCTCTGTGAGATCTCGCTGGTCAGTTCCCCTAAATAAATATCAGACACTGTGACCACTCTTCCCACACATGGGCCTTTGCTCCTGGAGTCAGGGAGGATGCTGTGGGCAGCTCATTCCTGGGCTCCTTGCTGTCACTGAATCTCCATCACCCCATTCTTGAGACTGCCTTCCCTCCTGAGTCTTCGTTCCTTTTTTTTTAAATATTTATTTATTATGTATACAATATTCTTTCAGCGTGTATGCCTGAAGGCCAGAAGAGGGCACCAGACCTCATTACAGATGGTTGTGAGCCACCATGTGGTTGTTGGGAATTGAACTCAGGACCTTTGGAAGAGCAAGCAATGCTCTTAACCGCTGAGCCATCTCTCCAGCCCCTGAGTCTTCATTCCTTAATCTAGGTGTGATCCCTGCTAGTGGTGTCCTTTGTCTTTGCTGGACTCTGAATCTGCCCTACTTTGTTCCCTGGTGCTGCGACCACACCCAGGACTGGTGCTTTACTAGTGAATGTATTCCTGGTGGGTAGCTCTCTTATTTTGATGCATTGCACCAGTCCTATGTAACACTTGCCCTGTTCTATTTTCTAAGGATGGTTCTGGTTTTTTTATATTAATTTTCTCCCTACTTTCTTTCTTTCTGTTTTTTTTTGGGGGGGGGCTGGTGAGGGTTGAGACAGAGTTTCTCTGTGTAACCCTGGCTGTCCTGGAACTCGCTCTGTAAAACAGGCTGGTCTTGAATTCACTGAGATCTGCCTGCCTGTACCTCTTGAGCACTGGGATTAACGGCATGTTCCACCACCGCCCAGCTTTTTGTTTTATTCATTTTCTTGATCAAGAGGACTTTAATGCTTCTGTTGCTTTATCTTAGGATCCCTCCTCCCTATAACACTCCCCCTGCTGCTGCTGTGGTCAGTGTGGCATGCAACCTGCATCTTCCTGTTGCTCCTTGGATTCCTTCACTTTCCTTTCTTCTTGGACCTTGACTTCCTGTCTGAAGAATAAAGGGGTATAATTCAATCTGCTTCCTATCTATGTGGGAATGGACTCCAAGAAACAGGAGTACAGGGAGCAGGAAGACAGGGAGGCTGAACCCAAAGGGTCAGTGCTGAGAAGCAGAGAGTTAGGAGAGAGGTAAAGAGATCCAGCTCAGAGGCAGAGGGAGAGAAGTCCTTGCCCACTCCCAAACATTACACTAAGACTTGGAGAATACAAAAGAGGAAAGACTGTCTTACCCTACTTCTTCTTGAAATAACGGAAATATGCCAGGGCTGCTATTAGAGTCACCCCAGCCACAGATCCAACGACGATGCCGGCAATTGCATACCCCGAAAGGCCAGAATTCCCTTGTATTGGGAAGGAAAAGACAAGAAGGAATGAAGTAAAACTGTTTTCCAGTGGTGTGCCCGGGGAATTCTTAGCATGAGATGATTTCTGTTTACCCTCTTGGGGAATCTGTTTTCTGTGGGAAGTTGAAGTGTCAGCTGAAGTGAGGGTCTCTTAGCAAGTATCTCTCCACCCTCGCTGTGTTTCTAAGTTGGTTTCTCCCTCTTCCTTCTAATCCCCGATTCCATCAATTTCATCCAGGCAATCATGTAAAGCCATGGGAATGTGAGACAGGGCGACTGCTATTTTGTGTTGAAATTCCCAGCATTTTCATCTTTTCTCAGGGTCTCAGCTGTGGCAGTCATGAATAAATGGTCTCTTGTGGCTGTGATCTAAGTGACAGAGGCCAGGCTAGTGACTCTCAATGTACCAGCTCCTCTCCACAGAGACCATGGTTTCTGCAGGGGTAGAAAGGCCAGGCATACTCTGTAAGACCCTGTCCCTCTGCTTGGTGACTGCGGGGAACTGAGTCTCAACCTTGCAGAAACTCTGCTGGAACTGCAACGCGATCTAAGACGTGACTCCTTCTCTGCCTCCACAGGGATCATATTTCCATGTGGTCTGAGGGCTATCTCGTGCTCACCTTCACAAGTGTATCCCCCACTAATGCCTTGCTCATCTGAGCCCATCATGGCCACATCTTGGAGGATGAAAACTAGTAACTTACCAGGTTTGGAATTTTGCATCAGACACCCCCTCCTTTTTTCCCTCCCATATTTATTTAGTAACCATGCTATAGGGGTTTCACTTCTTGGATAACATGGGACTCCCCACATCCCTCATGTAATAAAACCTTCCTCACCTCTTTACCCCTTGTTGTAGCCATCTGAGGCTCCACTCTAACCAGTCTGCTCAATGTATTATTAATGCAAATGTTGGCCATTGTGGTATGGCATTTATGATGTGGCTCGCCATGTATTTGTATCTAGTTTCATCTATATGATGAGTCTGTCACATAGAAATTATTTCCATTCAAAGGATGAAAAAAAACTGAGGCTTACAGTGGTTTGTAAAAAGTACTTGAATCTGTATGGTTGACCAGAGACAGACCTGGCTACCTGACTTCACGGCTAACATGAGTGCTGGGAATAATTGCAGCTAACATTTATTTCACTTTCTCAGTGTGTGATATTTTGCCAGAAAGGGTATTTGATTATTATATTAAGTCCTTAAAAATTACTCTGAGGGATGGATGATGGTGGCACATACCTTAAATACCAGCACTCAAGAGGCAAAGGTAAGCAGATCTGTCAGTTCGAGGCCAGCCTGGTCTAAAGAGACAGTTCCAGAACAGGCTCCAAAGCTATACAGAAATCCTATCTTAAAAAACAAAATAAATAAATAAAGTAAAATAAATCTCCCAAACCAAAAACTTACTAGAAGGCAGGTGAAGAATATGATGTAACCTAGAACCCTAGCATAGGAGGTTGAGGCAGGAGACTTGTGAGTTTGAGGTGTGTCTGGGTTATATAATAAGATCCTTGCCTCCCTAAAAGCTCCCACAAGCTAGTGGTGGGGGAGGGGAATAAAGAATAGAATGAAGATGAACAAATGGTACCAGGAGAGAAAGATGATGCACCAGATGTTGACTCTTCAAAAATGCTTAGCAATATTGCCAGCCCTTTCCCAAATTAACTTTGGATAAAAGAGATGGCTTTTACTAAAATTTGAGCTCATTCTGTCATTCTGACGGAAAGAAGAATTTCAAGAGAACTCAATAGTTATGAGCTAGCTGTTGGGTGGCTGAGATGCAGCAGACAAATTCCTGGAATCCCTGATGCTTCAGAGACAGAAATAAACAAAATAGATAGCTGTATAATCAGCAAGATTGAATGGAAACATTTGACAACATTTCACAGACTTAATGACAAAAACACTGACACTGGGTAGAAGTCCAGCTTAGTCTAACAAAGGTCACACGTGGAAACCCACAGCCAGCATCATATTCCGTAGGACACTGGCAGTTTTTTCTCTGAGATCAGGAAGCACAAAGGATGCTGCTGTGACCACTTCTGTTCAAGAGACTCTTAGGACACACACCACACAGAACCATCAGGCTAGATAGACAATGAAATAAAAGGTGCCCGATTATGAGGTGGTAAAATACACATCTGAAAACACACGAGCTTGACTGTAGAAAATCCTTAACCTTCTACAGAAACTCTCAGAACTAAATGAACAAAACCAGCAAAATTGTTGGACAACAAAGTGAACGTGCCCAGATGAGCTGTATCTCTGTATACTAATATTGACCGTGAACTGTTAGATTTCCTTTTCTTCCTGTCAGTAGTGGCTTGAACCTAGGGCCTCTCATGCATGCTAGGCAAGTGTTCAGTTACTGAGCAAGAGCCCCAGTCTGAACATTGGACAACTGAAAAGGAAATCAAGAAAGTATTTTATTTATGAGCTCACCAAAAAAGGATAAAATACTTAGAATTGACTCCACCAAAGAGATAAAGAACTTGCACCCAGAAAACTACCCAATAAGAAAAGATGAAAGAAGACAAGGAATGAAAGCCAGTGGGGTTTACAGGTGGGAAAACTTCATCTCATTATTGCTGTTTGCAGTGCTGGGGATCGAACCCCAGGCCTTGTGCATGGTGAATGATGCTCTATTGTTGAACTATAGTCCAAGCTATGCCTTTTTAATTTTGATTTTGAAACAGGACGTCACTAAATTAATCAGGCTGGACTTAAATTGGCTTTGTTAGACATCCTTAGAGTTATGGTACTCCTGCTTCAGTTTCTTGCGTGACTGGAATTATCAGCATGAATTAGCTTGCCTGAAAGCCTTTTTTTTAGTAGATGATAATATTGCTGAAAATAGACTATCAGCTCTATGCACATCAGATCAAAATCCTAGTAGCATCTTGTACAGAAATAGAAAATCCATTCTAGATGTCCTGGAACTCACTACATAGACGAGGCTGACCTCAAGCTCTCAGACATCCACCTGTCTCTACCCCTAAGAGGTGGGGTTAGAGGTGAGTGCCTTAAAAGTATCTTGACAAAAATGAACAAAATCGCAGGACATCCTTGGTGATTTCATAATTTTAGTACAGAGCTTCAATAATCAAAATATAAAATAAAGGCAGACATACAGATCAGTGAAGTAGAATTGGAAAGCCCAGAACTGCTCATGCACACTGGCCAATGATTAGATTAAAGATTAGTTGTTACTATGAATGTGTTTGTGGAGCACAGTTTTTGCACATCTAATGTGTTGTCAGTCCCGAGCAGGTAGCACATCCATCACTTCATTTGCCATTTTCACATTTGTTAAGGACATTTGTCTCTGCTGGCTCCTTTGAATTGGTCAGTGTCACACAGGGTTGTCCTGCTGAGTTGCAGGACTTGGAAGGCATTCTTGCTGTCCAACTGCACCTCTGTGACCAGATGAGGTTTGATCAGGATGCTAAGATTGTTCTATGATGGAAGAATGATCTTTTAAACAAGAGATGTTGGTGAAATGGGATATTCAGGCAAAAGAGTGAAGTTAAGCCTTCAGCTAACATTATATAAAAGTCAACTCTAAGTGGATCAAAGACGTAAAATGGATCAGAGCCGAAAACCATCAGACTTTCAGGGGACAAGATGAAAGCATCTTGAACTGGGCTTGGCCTGGTTTCTTTGTTATGATGCCAGTTGCATAGGCAGCAACAAAATAGATAAATTGGATTTAAGCAAAATTGAAAATGTGCATCAGATGATGTTATCAGTCATGTGACCCAGCAGGTCTTTGCGGCATTTTTCACAATAATCAAGGACAGTAAATGTGTATTCATGGATGAGTAAGTAAAAAGAATGTGATGTCTATTCTCATGGCTGTGCTGTTACGCCTTTTAAAAGAAGGAGGTTCTGTCAATGTGGTTATGTGAAAGATCCTAGAGTACATGATGCTGAGTGAGATAAACCCTGCACAGAAAGGCAAATGATCTCTTTCAGGAGAATCTCACAATCCCTGCGGACAAAGAGAGAAGAATGAAGGTTACCAGAGACTGAGTGGCAGCAGGAGGGATGGGGGAGTTTCTGGCCAAGGGCACAAGGTTTGAGACAGACCAGAGGGTTAAGTTTTGAGAGGTATGACATAGCAGGCAGATTATAGTCCACTATAATGGATTGCAACGAAATGAACAATAAATTTCAAATGTCTTAGCATAGAAGGATAAGGGAAGTAACAGGTGTGTTAATTAAGTTGAACTAATCCTTCCAAACTGTATCTAGATATTGTTTCTCTTAAACATATTCTGTTATGACATCAATTTAAAAGCCATTAGAACAATAAACAAAGAACTATACAAGAAAGTGAAAAGTCTACTTCAGAACAGCAGAAAATACTTGTAAATAAACCATCTGACAAGAGGCTGATGTTCAGAGTGTGTAAGAAACTCCAACATAGCAAACAGAGAAACAAAAGCAAAGAACCCAGCTGAAATACAGAGGACAAGAGTAGGAAGGTATGGACTTGATAGAAAGTGTGTGCATGGCCAAGAAGCACAGGGAAAGAGGCTCCACTTCACTTCTCAGTCACTGACCAAAGGGAAATCAAAGTCACAATAAAGCAGCGCGCACATCTCTTAGGACGCACACCATTAAAATCACAGACAGGAAGCAAGAGAGTTGGAATATATAAAGATATTAGAGCTCTGGGGCATCACTCAATGGGAGGGTAAAATGTAACCATGAGACACGGCACTGTGGCTCCTCAAAAGAGTAGAGAATTGCATTCAACTCAGTAACTGAATCCAGGATTGTAGGGGGTGGGATAGATTACAAGAAGTTTTGGAAATGGACAATGATGGTGTTTACACAGCAATATGAATATACCTTCTGCCACTGAGCTGTACATTTCAAAAGTCTACAATGGCATATCTAAAAATTAAAAATGATTTCTATGTATGGGTGTTTTGCCTTGTATGTCTTTGCACCACATGCATGCTTGGTACCTGAGGAAGACAATAGAAGGTACTGAATTCCTTGGAACTCAGTTACAGACAGTAATATGCTACCATGTGGGTGCTGGGAATTGAACCTGTCCTTTGAAAGAGCAGCTAGTACTCTTAATTGTTGAGTCATTTCTCCAGTCCACATGTGTGTGTGTGTGTGTGTGTGTGTGTACACACACACACACATATATATACATATATATGGGTATATATATATATATATGGGTATTCATATATGTGTGTGTATATATATATATTTAGAGAGAGAGACATATATATGATACACACACATATATTACGCAACACCAAAAAAAGTTAATAGAAAAAGAGGCTTGTGCAAGGAGCTCATGGTGTAAATATCAGCATGAGGATCAGAAACTGAGTATATGGGCCAACAAGATGGGCCATCATGTATGAGAGCCTGCCATACTCCCCCCCCCAGAGTATCTACTCCCAAATACTACACATAAATAAAATGTACAAACAAATTTTGTCTGGTGAAATGCGTTAGCAGAGAAAGGACTTGCTCACCCACCTTAGTTCAGTTCTCAGTCCCTGGAGAATTGGCTTTCACAAATTGCCTTCTGACCTCCACTCATGGGCGTGGAACATGCACCCGAAATGTATAAATATGCAGAAAGAGTATGACTTAATACAGGTCCTTCCTATCTATGGATTTTACATTTATGGATAAAAACAAGCCTTGGAAGCAAAGTACTTGGAAACAATATGTCTAGAGTGAAAAATATATTGCTTCCTCCTGTCCTTGTCCCTTACTGAACACAATAAGACCAGAGTCTGCAGTATTCTTTTTTTTTTTTTTTTTTTGGTTTTTCGAGACAGGGTTTCTCTATGGCTTTGGAGCCTGTCCTGGAACTAGCTCTGTAGACCAGGCTGGTCTCGAACTCACAGAGATCCGCCTACCTCTGCCTCCCGAGTACTGGGATTAAAGGCGTGCGCCACCATCGCCCGGCTAGACCAGAGTCTGCAGTATTCTTATTAGGTGTAAGAAATAATTGAAAGAAGATTTGAATGTATGGGAGGGTTGTAGAGTAACATGAATATTTTACTACATTCTGAGGGTTGACTGTGTGCTTGGCTTAGACCCTAAATTCTTTTTTTTCCATTTATTTATCTATTTATTTTTACTTAAAGATTTCTACATCCTCCCCTCCTCCCATTTCCCTCCCCCTCCTCTCATCCCTCTCTCCCTCCTTGTCCAGTCCAAAGAGCAGTCAGGGTTCCCTGCCCTGTGGGAAGTATGACATAAACAGGCCTGGGAGCTTTTCAGTTTTGTTTACACACTGTTGCAGCTTGCTTCCTGGCAAGGACCTTAAAACACCATCGAGTTGTGGCAAAACACTTCTCCATATTCCTTAGCAAATTAAAGACCCATGTGGTCAGAAAAAGAAAGATATATAGTAAAGAGAGATTCAAAGAGTAAGAAAACCTCTAAATGGTTTGCAGTGTATTAAAAATGTATACAGGCTAAAGATTAAAGTTCAGAAAGAAAGAAAGAAAGAAAGAAAGAAAGAAAGAAAGAAAGAAAGAAAGAAAGAAAGAAAGAAAGAAAGAGGGGAGCCTGGGAGGCAGAGACAGATGGATCTTTTTGAGTTCAAGGATAGCCTGGTTTACAGATGGAATTCCAGGACAAAGATGTACAGAGAACCTGTTTCAAAAAGCCAAAAGTTAAAAGTAAAAATAAAAGAAATAGAGGTTAGAATAAAATCACATAAAGATGGAAAATACACAGAGAATCTTGATACTGTAGTTATTATGCTCTCTTTGAATTGTTTGAATGCTGAGGAAGAAATAACAGCTGCTAAAAGGTATTTGCTTATAAATGCTGCAGAATTATTCCAAGATAGATATTTTGAAAATACCTTGGCTTTAAAATTGAAGTCAAAAGGTATGTTACTTTGGAGAAGAGATTTTGCTTTAGTTTCCATAGAAAATGAGAGGCTTTGGATTTATTCAGAGTTAAGAAAAATCCAATTTGATCAAGGGAGGTCACCTGAGAAATCTCCGACAGGAACAGATGGCCCAGATGTCTGAGTTCTTCATCCAGAACAGGTTCAAGACTGCTTCCTGAGATGATCAAGACTCACCAGATACTTCAGTCAGGACTTGATCATAATTCTAAATTTTCTTTTGGTCCCCATAAGACTATCAGCGCCCCCAACCAGCTGGAAGTAGCCTGAAATACTACACCCACATTCCCAAAAAATGGACTATAGATATTTTTCTTTATTTTTTTTAAAAGAGGGGGAAGTGGTGAAGGAGAATTGTCTGTATTCTGTCAATTATGTTATAAATAAAGCTGATTGGCCAGGCAGGAAATATAGGCAGGAAAACCAGACAGGAAGTAGAAATGATGTAATGAGAACAAGAGAATTCTGGGAAGGAGGAAGTTGATTCCTCCCACTCCTGCCCAGATCACTGAAGCAGCAGGATGTGATCTGCTCCACTGAAAAAGTTACTGAGCCACATGGCTAACACAGATCAGAAAAATGGGTTAATCAAGATGTGAGAGTTAGCCAGTGAGAGGCTAGAGCTAATGGGCCAATCAGCTTATAATTTATAGAGATCTCTGTGTGAATTTTTGTTGGGACTAAACAGCTGGGGTATGGGCAGGACAGAAACCCCAACAACAAACAAGCAGGCCTGACCACTTCATGTTACTGGGAAGTCCAAGGTCCTCCACCCTCCATCCAGGTCTAGGAAGGTAAGCATCCAAACAGACTAGGTTCCCACAAAGGAGTACATGCAGTAGGATCAAAATCCAGTGTCATTGTCCTTGGCTTCTCAGTTAGCCCTCCTTGTCCGATATGTTCAGAGAGTCCGGTTTGATCACATGCTCCATCAGTCCCAGTCCAACTTGCTTTGGTAAGCTCCCATTAGATAAGCCCCACCATCTCAGAGGGTGAGTGCACCCCTCACGGTCCTGACTTTCTTGCTCATGTCCTCCCTTCTTCTGCTTCTCATTTGGACCTTGGGAGCTCAGTCCAGGGCTCCAATCCACATTGGATTGGATCTCTGTCTCTAGCTTCATCCATCACCAGATGAAAATTCTATGGTGATATGCAAGATATTCATCAGTATGGCTATAGGATAGGGCCATTTCAGGCTCCCTCTCCTCAGCTGCCCAAGGATCTAGCTGGGGACATCTCCATGGACACCTGGGGACACCTCTAGAGTCAAGTTTCTTGCCAACCCTAAAATGGCTCCCTTCATTAAGATATATGCTTCCCAGCTCCCATATCCACCCATCCTCCATCCCAACCATCCCATTCCCCAAAGCTCTCCCATCCCCCTTCTCACGTTTTTCTCCCCATCTCCCCTTACCCCCACCCCACCCCCACCACCAAGTTTCCAATTTTTGCCTGGCGACCCTAAATTCTTAATCACTTTGAATTTCTATTGCTGTACTGATCAATCTATTGTTGGTGTTATCATTGACAGGGTCTCAAAATGTAACCTGGGCTGACCTTGTGCTCCTATTCCTCCTGCTTCATGCTCTCTCTCTCTCTCTCTCTCTCTCTCTCTCTCTCTCTCTCTCTCCATATGATCTTACTATGCAGCTCTGGCTAACCTGGAACTCACTACAAAGACCAGGGCGAGTGGGAACTCATAGACATCCACCTGTCTCTGTCTCTGGTGTGCTGGCTGAGGTTCAAGGCATGCAGCTTGTGTGGTGTTTATCATGAGATTAACATGCATCCACCACTAAGCTAAATGTATTTGAATCTTTAGCCATGTTTTTCTTTTGATGACTTTTGCCCATTTTGCACAATGCTGATAAAGAATTTGCTCCACCCCCAACACTATGGGGTAAGAAGGGAGGGGAGGTCACTCACCTATTATGTCCAGCTGGATGGAATCACTCCTCTTGGAACTGATTGGATTGAAGGCCTCACACTGATACTTCCCGGAATCTTTCCTCCTGGCAGGATCTATGCTAAGGGT
This sequence comes from Microtus pennsylvanicus, assembly GCF_037038515.1. Classification (NCBI taxonomy): domain Eukaryota; kingdom Metazoa; phylum Chordata; class Mammalia; order Rodentia; family Cricetidae; genus Microtus; species Microtus pennsylvanicus. The sequence goes on along the minus strand of NC_134579.1, from coordinate 138,438,323 downwards.
GCTGTTGTCCAGGGATAGCTTCATTCTATGGTTAAGCTTCAGCCTCTGGCCATTGATGAACCAATGGATGGAGATCCCAGTGTCCTTTGTGAAGCAGGTCAGGAACACAGAGACCTGATTTTTGACTGTGGTGTTGCTGACTTGGATGGAGGGTGGTGTAGTCACTGGCTCTGTGGATAAACAGTGGAGGGGACAGCTGAGAGTCCTTCAACCTTAGAGATCTTAGCCAGCTCACAGGGCCCACAGAATGACATGGCCCTCTGGAAGATAGCATGTTTAGGTTCAAGATACAACCTGTGAAGAGAGAGCTGAATCTTCTTCCTACCCAGATCACCCACAGTGACCCTCCACTCAGGGTATGTGTGCAGGTTCCACACTAGGAGACCCTTTAGCCCACATGACCACAAATCTCATAGTGGGCGATGTTTTCCCCATTGATTTTTGTGCAAATTCTTGTTCACACTTTCTGTGAGTGTGAATAGTCAGGTCCCTCCATTATAACATACGCTTCTGTTTCTTTTTTATTAAATAATATATCATGGGGTTCAGATGGCCCAGCTAATCTTTTTTTTTACGCTTTTGTAGTTTTTTTAAATTTTTTTGAAAAAAAAATTTCTGCCTCCTCCTAGCCTCCCATTTCCCTCCCCCTCTTCCTACTCCTCTCCCCCTCCCCCCACTCCTCTCCCCTCCCTCTCCAGTTCGAAGAGCAGTCAGCGTTCCCTGCCCTGTGGAAGGTCTAAGGTCCTCCCCACTCCATCCAGGTTTAGGAAGGTGAGCATCAAAACTGGCTAGGCTCCCACAAAGCCAGAACATGAAGTAGGATCAAAACCCAGTGCCATTGTCCTTGGCTTCTCATCAGCCCACATTGTCTGCCATGTTCAGAGAGTCTGGTTTTATCCCATGCTTTTTCAGTCCCAGCCCAGTGGCCTTGATGAGCTCCCAATAGATCAGCCCCACTGTCTCAGTGGTGGGTGTACCCCTCATGGTCCTGACTTCCTTGCTCATGTTCTCCCTCCTTCTGTTCCTCATTGGGACCTTGGGAGCTCATTCTGGTGCTCCAATGTGGGTCTCTGTCTCTATCTCCATCCATTGCCAGATGAAGGTTCTATGGTGATATGCAAGATATAACCACTTTGGAAATCAGTGTGGTGGTTTCTCAGGAAATTCGGGATCAACCTACCCCAGGACTGAGCAATACCACTCTTGGGAATATACCCAAGAGATGCCCTATCATACTACAAAAGTATTTGTTCAACTATGTTCATAGCAGCATTATTTGTAATGGTCTGACAGTCTCTTTTAAACTTACTCTTTCCTTTGTCTCTGGGGATATACTCTGTCATTTTTTTCATTCTTTTTGTACTCTTTTTATTCTTTTTTTGTACTCTCTTCACTCTTTTCCTTTTTGAGGCCTTCAATTCATCTTCTGCCTTCTGTTTTTAGAGGGCATCCCTCACAGCATTAGTATGGATTTTAAGGTCAATTTTGTTATATGTATATGTATTTATAATCTTGATTAAGGTATTGTGATTGTGTAGTTCATTTAAAAATGTAATGTATAATTAGGAAATATAGGTTGCTAATGGATAATCATTGATGATAGTAAAGCTTGTAGTCATGTTAGTTAGATTTTCTAGATATATAGAGATATATTTCAGTTAGATAGGCATTCATCATATCTTTCAAAGACTACAGAATATGGCATTTAAATGTGTTAATAAATTAGGGTTTTTCATGACAATGAGACACGTCTGCTGCTGGCAGCACCAATCTACTTCGAGAGGAAGATGGGCATCGAAGAGGCTCCTTATAGAGTTGGTTAGCCATTTGGGCAAGAAACTGCTCTTGCCTGGACTGTTGTATAAACTGGACACAAAGAACCCTCAGAGAGAGGACTGCTAAATTTGCCTAAAGATGAGATGGTCTTTCGGGGATCCTGCTTCATAAAAAAATTCACAAGACATTCTGCAGGACACATCAGATAGTGACTGAATTGCCTTTAAAATTTCCTGCTTCATGGAAAAGTCTGCTGAATACAATGGGCCTGAAGGCTGAAGATGGATGCCCCAATGGTACAAAAGAACTTTGGGTGACTGTACAGACAGCGAGATGTCTCTGTCATTTTTAGAGTTTTGGACTTCTTGTTTGCTTAGGTAATATTATATCCTTCTGGAGTCTTTGATGGAGTTAAAAAATGGTTAATTATAGTTATAGTTATACTTAGTTATGATAAAAGATAAAATAGATATAAATATTATAACTGTAATTCTTGCTTTATAACTGTTTTTGCTATATGTAATTGTACTATGTTAAAATGAAAGCTTTCTTTTTTGTTTAAACAGAAAAGGGGGAAATGATGTGGGAGTGACTTCTTTCTAATCTGTTGCTTTCATTGGTTAATTAATAAAGAAACTGCCTTGGCCCATTTGATAGGCCAGCCCTTAGGTGGGTGGAGTAGACAGAACAGAATGCTGGGAAGAAAGGAAGTAAGGACAGAGACTACATGCTGCTGCTCTCTGGGGCAGATGCGATAAAGCAAGCCACCAAGTCAGACATGCTAAACCTTTCCCGGTAAGACTAGTGCTACACAGATTACTAAATATGGGTTAGGCAAGATGTAAAGAATAGCCATTAAGAGGCTAAAACTAATGGGCCAAGCAGTGTTTAAAAGAATACAATTTGTGTGTTGTTATTTCTGGGTATAAGCTAGCCTGGTGGCCGGGAGCTGGGTGGCAGGAACGCAGCCCACAGCTCCCTCAACAGTAATCTGGACCCAAAAAGATGAACATGGGATGTACTCACTCATAATTGATTTCTAGCCATAAATAAAGGACATTGAGTCTATGATTTGTGATCCTAAAGAAGCTAAATAAGAAGGTGAACCCAAAGAAAAACATATAGTTATCCTCCTGGATATGGGAAGTAGACAAGATTGTCGGGAAAAAATTGGGATCATGATGGTGGGTGGGATGGGGGTGAGGGGAGATGGAGAGAAAAGTGAGAAGGGGAGGATGGGGGGAATTTGGGGAAATGGGATGGTTGGGATAAAGGAAGGGTGGACATGGGAGCAGGGAAGTATATATCTTAATTAAGGGAGACTTGAACCTAGAGGGGCTCCCAGGTGCCCAGGGCAATGTACCCAGTTAGTTCCTTGGGCAGCTGAGGATAGGGAACCTGAAATGGCCCTATACTATAGCCATACTGATGAATATCTTGCATATCACCATAGGCCCAGCTAATCTTAAAGGTGTTGAAGCCTACACTTCTGGGCTTGGTGAAATCCCAAACTAAGTAATTTCTATTTGAGCTGGGCTGTGGTGGCAAATGCCTTGAATCCCAGCATTCAGAAGACAGAGACAGGTGGATCTCTGTGAGTTCAAGGGAAACCTGGTCTACAGAGTGAGTTCCAGGCAGACACTAAAGTTACACAGAGAAACCCTGTCTCAAAACAACAAAATACATCTATGGATCCACTGCTGGAGATAGATGTGCTTTGCCCAAGATGAGAACCTATGGATTGCTTCCAGACCAATATGGTTTCATGGAACAAGACCTCCTGAAATGTTGCCTTGAATACCCCTCAAAAACACAGCCCTCACCCTGTTCACCTGTGAGCTCATTGTAACCCTGGAACATCGATTGCTCCAATACTGAGGGGAGCTGGGAGGTAAGTCAACAGCCACAGGGCTGGAAGCCAGAAGCCCCATTCTCTGGGACTTTCCCAGTGGGACAAAACCCAGGGGCCCCTCCCCAACTCTCTTGTCTTTCTTAGCCAGCCAGCAGGGAGTATTCCTGTGGCTGGGCTATCTACAAACCCACCCCTCCCCACACCTGCCTTTTCCCCTTGAGCTCAGTGGAACCCAGGAATATAGATTGCTTCATTCAATACTGAGGGTACCTGGGAGCTTGTTCCTATACTGAGGAGACCTAAGAAACAGCCATAAGAAGCATTAACCAATATGCCACGACACTGACGGCCTCATTTGAAGGAAGAGATGGGTAGGCGCCAATGCAAGAATTCCTCCAACATCCTAAAAAGCATCATGTAACACCAAAACCCATCAGACACACAAAAGGAAGACTTGATTGTCCTAACCCAGAAGAAGTAGAAGAAAACAACTTTAAATGTAACTTTATGAAAATGATGGAAACCTTTCAAGAGGAAGTTAAAAATTCCCTTAAAGAAAAGGAAGAGGGGGAAAAAAACGTTGGAAAAAAATTAACAAATCCCTCAAAGAAACCCAAGAAAAGAAAAAAAAAGCAGACAGGTGATAGAAACAGTTCAAGACTTGAAGACTGAAATAGAGATAATAATGAAAACCCAAACCGAGGGAATTCTGGATATAGAAAATCTGAGTAAATGAGCAGGAATGACAAAGACAAGTATAACCAACACAATACAAGAGATAGACGAAAGAATTTCTGGCGCTAATGATACTATAGAGGAAATAGATTCATTGGTTAAAGAAAACATTAAGTCCAACAAATTCTTAACACAAAACATTCAGGAAATCTGGGACACCATGAGAAGACAAAACCTAAGAATAATAGGGGTAGAGCAAGGAGAAGAGCTCCAGCTCAAAGGCACAGAATATATATTCAAAAAAATCATACAAGAAAACTTTCTCAACCTAAAGAAGGATATCCCTAGGAAGGTACAAGAAGCTTACAGAATACCAAATAGACTGGATCAAAAAAAAAAACCCTTGCCATATAACAATCAAAACACAAGACATACAGAACAAAGAATGAATATTAAGAGCTGCAAAGGAAAAAGGTCAAGTAACATATAATGGTAAACCTATCAGAATTACACCTGACTTCTCAATGGAAACCATGAAAGCCAGAAGGTATTGGATAGATGTACTGCAGACACTAAGAAACCATGGATGCAAGCCCAGACTACTATACCCAGCAAAGCTTTCATTCACCATCAAAGGAGAAAAGAAGATATTCCATGCCAAAACAGATTTAAACAATATGTATCCACAAACCCAGCCTTACAGAAAATACTAGAAGGAAGTCCTCAACCCAAGGAAGCTAACTATACCCACAATAACACAGACATCCGATAACCACCAGCAGCATAACTCAAAGAAGGGAAACACACAAATACTACTACTGAAAAATAACCAGAGTTAACAACCAGTAGTCATTAATAATTCTTAATATCAATGGACCTAATTCACCAATAAAAAGACACAGGCTAAGCAAATGGATATGTAAACAGGATTCAGCATTCTGTTGTTTACAAGAAACATGCCTCAACCTCAAAGACAGACATTACCTCAGAGTAAAGGCTTGGAAAAAGGTTTTCCAATGAAGCGGACCTAAGAAACAAGTGGGTGTGGCTATCCTAATATCTAACAACATTGATTTCAAACTAAAATCAATCAGAAGAGATAGAGAAGGGCACATTATACTCATGACAGGAACAATTAATCAAGACAAAGTCTCAATCCTTAATATCTATGTCCCTAATATAAGAGCACCCACACATGTAAAAGAAACATTACTAAAATTTAAATCTCACATCAAACCCCACACAATAATACTAGATTTCAACACCCCTCTCTCACCAGGTCAACCAGACAGAAACTTCATAGAGAAATAAGAGAACTAACAGATGTCATGAATCAAATAGACTTAACAGACATCTATAGAACATTCCACCCAAACAAAAAAAGAATATACCTTTATATACCTCATGGTACCTTCTCTAAAATTGATCACGTATTCAATAACAAAGCAAACCTCCACAGATATGAAAAAAATTGGAGTAACCTTCTGTGTCTTACTGAATCACCATTGAGTAAAGTTAAAATTTAACAACAATATTACTCCCAAAGCCTACAAAATCATGGAAACTGAACAATCAACTACTGAACTGGTCATGGAAGAAATAAATGAAGAAATGAAAGTCTTCTTTGAATACAATCAAAATAAAGGTACAACATATCCAAACCTATGGGACATGATGAAAGCAGTGCTAAGAAAGTTCATAGCACTAAGTGCTCACATAAAGAAAATTGAGAAAGCTCACTTTAGTGACTTAATAACACACCTGTAAGCTCTAGAAGAAAAAGAGGCAGACTCACCCAGGAGGAGTACAAGACAGGAAATAGTCAAATTAAAGGCTGAAATCAACAAAATAGAAACACAGAAAACAATACAAAGAATCAATGAAACAAGGAGCTGGTTCTTTGAGAAAGAAACAACAAGATTGACAAACCCTTATCCAAACTAATCAAAAGGCAGAGAGAGAACATCCATTAATAAAATCAGAAATGAAAAGGGAGACATAAGAACAGACAATTCCTCTGAATTGAGGAAATTAAGAAAATCATTAGGTCCTACTACAAAAACCTGTACTCCACAATATTGGAAAATGTAAAAGAAATGGACAATTTTTTTAGATAGATACCATATACCAAAACTAAATCAAGACCAGTTGATCAATTCAAATAACCTATAAGCCACGAGGAGATTGAAGCTGTCACAAAAACCTCCCAACCAATAAAAGCCTAGAACCAAATGGCTTTAGTACAGAATTCTACCAGAACTTTCAAGAAGAGCTAATACCTATACTTTTTAAAGTGTTCCACATAATAGAAACAGAAGGGTCTTTGACAAACTCTTTTTATGTGGCTACAGTTACCCTGATAACAAAACCACACAAAGACTCAACCAAAAAAAAAGAATTACAGACCAATCTCACTCATGAACATCAATGCAAAAATTTTCAATAAAATACTGGCAAACCAAATCCAAGAACACATCAAAACAAATCATCCTTAATGATCAAGTAGGCTTCATTTTAGAGATGCAGGGCTGGTTCAACATACAAAAATCCATCAATTTAATTCATCATATGGATAAGCTGAAATAAAATCTTAATATCATTTTATCAGATGCTAAAAAATCATTTGATAAAATCCAACACCCCTTCATGATAAAGGACTTGAAGAGATTAGGAATACAAGGATCATATCTAAATATAATAAAAGCAATATACAACAAGCATACAGATAACATCAAATTAAATGGAGAGAAACTCAAAATGATTCCACTAAAATCAGAAACAAGACAATGCTCTCCACTCTCTGCATATCTCTTCAACATAGTTCTTGAAGTTTTAGCAATAGAAATAAAAAAAAACATAAGGAGAACAAGGGGATTCAAATTGGAAAGGAAGAAATCAAACTTTTGTTATTTGCAGATGATATGATAGTGTACATAAGTAGCTCCATAAACTCTACCAGAGAACTCCTACCGTTGATAAATTCCTTCAGTGACATGACAGGATACAAGATCAACTAAAAAAAATCAATAGCCCTCCTATTCATAAAAGATAAACAGGCTGAGATGGAAATCAGAGAAACATTACCTTTCACAATAGCCACAAACAACATAAAATATTTTGGAGTAACACAAACCAAGGAAGAGAAAGAACTTTTGACAAGAATTTTAAGTCTTTGAAGAAAGAAATTGAAGAAGACACCAGAAAATGGAAAGATCTCCCATGCTCTTGGATAGGAAGGATCAACATAGTAAAAATGGCAATCCTAGCAAAAGCAATCTATAGATTCAATGCAATCCCCATCAAAATCCCAACAAAATTCTTCACAGAACTCTAAAGAATAATAATCAACTTCATATGGAAAAACAAAACCTCCAGGATAGCCAAAACAATCCTAAACAATAAAGGAACTTCCAGAGGCATTACTATCTCTCATACCAAACTCTATTACAGAGCTACAGTAACCAAAACAGCTTGGTATTGACATAAAAACAGAGATATTGACCAATGAAATCTAACTGAAGACGCGGATATTAATTCACACACCTATGAACACCGAATTTTTGACAAAGAAACTAAAATTATTCAATGGAAAAAAGAAAGTATCTTCAACAAATGGTGCTGGCATAACTGGATGTCAACCTGTAGAAGAATAAAAATAGATCAATATCTATTACCATGCACAAAACTCAAGTCCAAATGGATTAAAGACCTCAATATAAATCTGACCACACTGATAGAAGAGAAAGTGGGAAGTAGCCTTCAATGCATGGGCACAGGAGACCACTTCCTAAATATAACCCCAATAGCACAAACAATAAGAGCAATAGTAAATAAACGAGACCTCCTCTAACTGAAAAGCTTCTGTAATGCAAAAGACACAGTCAATAAGACAAAAAGGCAACCTACTGAATGGGAGATCTTCACCAACCCCACATCAAACAAAGGTCTGATTTCCAAAATATATAAAGAACTCAAGAAATTAGACCTTAAAATTTTAAATAACCCAAATAAAAAGTTGTTTACTGAACTAAATAAACAGAGAATTCTCAACAGAAAAATTTCAAATGGCCAAAAGAGCTATCAGGGAAATGCAAATCAAAACAACTCTGAGATACCATCTAACACCTGTCAGAATGGCTAACATAAAAAACACCCTTGATATGTTATGCTGGAGAGGATATGGAGTAAGAGGAACACTCATCCATTGCTGGGGGGGAATGCAAACTTGTGCAACCTCTTTGGAAATTATTATGACGTTTTCTCAGAAAACTGGGAATCAACTTACCTCAGGATCTAGCGATACCACTCTTAGGAACATACCCAAAAGATGCTCAATCATACTACAAAAGCATTTGTTCAACTATGTTCGTAGCAGCATTATTTGTAATAGACAACACCTGAAAACAACATTGTCCCTCAGCTGAAGAATGGATAACAAAAAGAGTGTGGCACATTTTACACATTAGAGTACTACTCAGTGGTAAAAAAAAATGACATCTTGAATTTTGCATGCAAATGGATAGAATTAGAAAACACTATCCTGAATGAGGTAACCCAGAACCAAAAAAAATGAATATGGTATGCACTCACTCATAAGTGGATACTAGCCATAAACAAAGGACATTGAGCTTATAGTTCCTAATCCTAGAGAAGCTAAGTATTAAGATGAACTCAAAGTAAAACATATATAGACCCACTTGGGAATTGGAAACAGACAAGTTGCCTGACAAAATTAGGAGCAAGGGAGTTGTGGGGTAAAAGGAAGGGGAGAAGAGGAGGGTTGAGGAGAACTTGAGGGAATGGGATAGTCGAAATGGAGGAAAGACAGATGTGAGAGCAAGGAAAGAGATATCTTGATTGAGGAAGCCATTATAGGGTTATCTGGAAACCTGGCTCTAGAAAAATTCCCAGGAATTCACAAAGATGAATCCAGTTAAGACCCTAAGCAATAGAGGAGAGGGTTCCTGACTTGGCCTTTCCCTGTAGTCAGACTGATGGAGGTGGGTCTTGTATCTTATCTGTTGCTTTCATTGGTTAACTAATAAAGAAAAGTGCTTGGCCTGATAGGACAGAAAATTAGGTAGGCGGAGTAAACAGAACAGAATACTGGGAGAAAGAAGCCGAGTCAGGCAGTCGCCATGATTCTCCCGCTGGACACAGACGAAGGTTAAGATCCTCCCTGGTAAGCCACATTGTGGGATACACAGATTATTAGAAGTGTGTTAGATCAATATGTAAGAGCTAGCCAATAAGAGGCTGGAACTAATGGTCCAAGCAGTGTTTAAAAGAATACAGTTTCAATGTAATTAGCCATGCGGGTGGCTGGATGCCAGGAACATAGCCCATTGATCATATTACAACATCAGACTGATGATTATCTTAAATATCACCATAGACCCTTCATCCAACAACAGATGCAGAGGCAGATACCTACATCAGAGCACAGGACTGAGCTCCCAAGTCCAGTTAAAGAGTAGAAGGAGCGAGGATTTGAGCAAGAAGGTCAAGACAATGAGGGTTCACGCACTGAGACAGTATGCCTGATCTAATGGGAGCCCACCAACTTCAACTAGACTGGGAGTGAATGAGCATGGGATCAAACTAGTCCCTCTGAATGTGGTTGAGAGTTGGGTCAGACTGAGGGGCCACTGACAGTAGCACTGGGATTTTTCTCTACAGCATTTACTGGTTTGGGGTTATCCTATTCTCTTTGGATGCATATCTTGCTCAACCTGGATGTATTAGGGAGGGCCTTGAACTTGCCACAGGACAGTGTGCCTTGTCCTCCCTTAGGATTGGAGCAGGGAGAGATGGGAGGGTGTGTGGAGGGAGTGGGAATTTTTATTGGTATTTTTTAATGTAATAAAATAATAATAATAATATACACCCCTCAAAAATTACTTTACCCAATAAACAGCATAAAGAAGTTTGGAGAAAAAAACTATGCCCATATTCCCAAATAGTGTCTATAAATGATTGTTTATATTTAAATAGAGATTTGCATTGGCATGAACCTTGGTTTATTAATACAAATTTAAGGTCAATTGTGTTATATGTATATGTATTTCTGATCTTGATTAAGGTATTATGTTTGTGTAGCTCATTTAAAAATATAATGTATAATTAAGAAATATAAGTTAATAGATAATCATCTACAATAGTTAGCTTGTAATAGTTAGATTTTCTAGACATATAGAATTAGATTTCAGTTAGATGTGTATTCTTCAAATCTTTCAGAAACCTTCAGGATATGATATTTAAATGTTTTAGAAAATTATGACTTTTCATGACAGTGAGACACATCTGCTCCTTTTTGGACAGGGTATCACTTTACAGTCCTTGCTAGCCTGGAACTTTCTATGTGGCCCAGGCTAGCCTTAAACTAAAAGAGATCCAGCTGTGTCAACCTCCCAGATGCTAGGAATATGATCCGACATCCTTGGATCTCACCATAGATATCTCTGGACACTTTCCTTGTGCACTCCTCTGCATGGTGACTCGACAGAGGAGTCTCTGTTCTCCAAGCAAGTGCACTTCACTGTTCTCAGCGGTCATCTCCTGCGCTGGTGGCCAGACGCAGTTCAGAGCCAACTAACCTGAAGGCCACCTTTCCACTTTCCCGTTCCTGACCTCAAGGGCTCTATGTACATCAATGACATTTTATTTTACTTTTTCCCATTCTTTTCTTTCTTTTTTTTCTTTTCTGTCCAGGGAGGGTCTCACTTGTAGGTTTGACTGACCTGGAATTTGCTATGTAGACCAGGTTGGCCTTGAACTCATATTGTTTACCTTCTTCTCCTTCCTTAGTACTGGCATTAAGGGTATTTACCACCACACTCAGTGGACTTTTGATTTTGTTTTTGTTTTTCTAGACAGGGTTTCTCTGTGTAACAGTTTTAATTGTCCTGGAAATAGCTCTTGTAGATTAGGCTGGCATTGAACCCTCAGAGATCTGCCTGCCTCTGCCTCCCGAGGGTTGGGATTAAAGGCATGGCCCACTACCGCCCAGCTCAACATTTGTTTTTTAAAACTTGAGAAGAGTAAGGAAGAAAGCATCATCAAGTTGTAAGTCACTAGGTTTACCCTGAGTCAGAACCAGGGTCCCAGGTGCCTTCTCCACCCTCCCTTCCCCTCCTGTGTAAGTCAGAGCTAAGCAAGTCACTCCTGAGAGCTGGGAGCAGAGCTCTGAATTGCGGGTCCCTATCTGTGGAGAGGGAGTTTTCTTCTTACATTTGGGGGAAAGGAATGTGAGCACAGTAAAGCTTTGTGTGTTCCTCTATGTCATGGAGGTCATAAGAAGAAAATGGAGGGGACAGGAAGGCCTTTGTTAGTGACAGAAAGAAATCTTAACCTTAAGGCTCTCCCTCCCCTGGGAAGTCCCTCCCACAACCTGAGGTTTCCAAGGCTGGGAGAAGCTCCTTCTCACACTCCAAGCTCCATCCCTATCAGCAAGGAGAAGTCAGAGCAGCAGGAGAAGATCAGACATAGGGATGGAGCAGAATGCTCAGGAGAGAATGGAGTTGTGCTTGTTCTCATAGACAAGGGCTGGAAATTAAATTCTCCTGTGCCTTCCCAGAAAGCCAAAAGACTCCACTCCAAACCTGGCGCTGATATTTCAGAGATCCACTTACCAATGGCTGTAATGTTCTTGACTGTGGTCTTATTGAGGCCAGGGACAGAGTTATAGATGAAGCAGGTATAGGATCCACTATTATTAGTAGTGATGTTGGGGATAAAGAGCTCTTGGGAGGATGACTAGATCTCTCCACTGACAAACCAAGAGTACTGTGCGAGTCAGTTAGAGGCTGCTTGACAGGAGAGGCTGAGGTTTGTCCTTGAATGGAAATGAGTATTTGAGGGGAACATGATTGGGACATCTGGACCATCATGAGAAAACACAGCAAAGGCACATGTGACATCAGCAGAGGGAAGGGCAATCCTGGTCTGTTCAAGGCCATAGTATCTCTGAGCTGTGCTATAACCTCATCTGAGCAGGTCCCAAAAGGAGCTTGGGTGTAGATTAGTAGAAGAGTATTCATGTAGCAGGCACAAGCCCTGATCCATCTCGAACACAGCACACAAACATCCCCGCTGCACACTCACGTGTGCACTGAGCCTGAGACTGATCTGTCCCCTGTCTCCATCACTCTGAGCCTCTGTAGGTAGAAGTTTCTCCAGCCCATTCCAGCTCAGTGCTTGGCCTGGATGCATTTGCTTGTGCTGTGCCACGAGGCCCTGGTCAGCCTAGGTATCTGTGTGGTGGGTCTGTGTCATCAACACAAGGGGACCCAGTTTCCTAGCTCTAGCCTTTTGTATAGACATACGTAGCCAGGATGAAGCAGACAATACCCACAGGTAATGTTCAGAGTGAATGGGTCACTTTGGGAGGTGCTCACTGGGTTCCGGGTTTCACACTCATAATCTCCTGTGTCATTCCTCACAACACTGAGTAAAGTGAGAGTCCTGTTGTCCTCAGACAGCTTCAGCCTGTCACCTTCTGAGAGGCTTTGGCCATTTCTCCTCCACAGGTAGGTTGTATTCTCAGTCTTTGGATCACACATTAATGCTACTGAGTCCTGACCCTCCATGGGATTGGAATTGTTGCTTGTGATGCTGGGCTTAGGTAGCAGTGCTGTGTGTGCAGACAACAGAGAGAAGGTTGTCCTGTGTGGTACCTCTGATTCTTCCAAGGGCCTCTTTCAACAGAGATTGTCTCATATCTCCCCTCAAACCCAGATCCTCAAAGAATCAGGGAGGAAGCAAAAAACTAGGCAGATGGAGTAGCTGAGCACTCAGACAATGGGGCCTCTGTGCTGTGTATGGGAGAAGCAAGGGCTTTCCCAGGAGGGAATTGAGCTGCAGTGTGTGGTGATGGACAGACTCGAGACTTGGAATCAGAGACCTCATGTTATCTTCTGGTCCTCACTGACCCATTGCGTGTCTTGGGACACTATGTGTGAGTCCCTCCAGCTGCCCTGACCTCCACTGCTCAATAAGGACAAGTGCCCTCCAAGCCTTTGCTGCTCAGGGGACTACTACAGATAAGTCATAATTAGTCTTCACATTGAGCTTCCCTGAGAAACTGACAACCCATCAGAGATCATACACAGATCAGGATCTGGCTGGCACTCAGGTCAGGCTGGGCTTCAGCTGGGCCATTCTTGTCAGAAGTTTTATGTTGATTGACATGAATCAGGGATCCATAAAAGAAGCCTGAGTCTAGGAAATGATCTATAAGACTCAGGGGCACCTAATAGAGTCTCCATGGTGGGGAGGCTGGAGATGTGGCTCTGGACAGATAGCTTGTGCCACCCGTGGCCTTTGTGACCCTGACTCAGTGACTGTTTCCTGTTTCAGTTTCTCTAGAATAGGACACAGAGTAAATGAACGTTGCTTGCAAGTTAACCTGAAAGGTGAGCAATGGCCTGACTTTTCACCAAGCAGTATCTCTTACTATTTGCCTGCAGGAAATAATTCCAGGGCTGGACCCCCAGAGGCAAGGAGCTGCCATTTGTACACTTTTCTCCCATCTCTTTAGGGCTCTCCACCTTCCTGCGAGGTCTCAGAAGACCATCAGGACAGCTGGCTGGTTGTCTTTAATAGCCCTCCACCTATGCTGAGCACACTGAGTCTCTGGAGGAGATGCCCAGGTGACCTGCCTCAAACATGACTCTCACAGGCTGAGGGTCAGCAGGCTACCAGCCTGCAATCAATCAGTGTCCCCTGTCAGCTCCAACAGGAGGTCAAATTCAAACCCAGTCTATAAGCTTCTCAGCATTCCTGGTCCAGTCTGGGAAGGAGGTCAGAAACAAATCTGGTGTTCATGTCTCTGTGAAAATCTCATGGTTTTCTCAGTCAGGCCCTGCCTGAGTCCTGAAGGGTCTTTCTCAAGGCCATGCTCATGATGAGCATCTAAGACCCTGGGCAGAGTCTGACATGCCTGGGCTGAGTTACCTCCCGCCCTCTCTCTGAGGGTAGATTCTAGTTAGGGATCCTGATTTATCGCTGGTTCCTCCACTCCGTTTCCTTTACTAAATGATGAACCACAATGTGGGGACCATAACACAGTCATCCAGGACAGACAATTCTATGTGTGAAGTAGGATTAAGTCCACCCATGCCCCAGAGATTACAGAGAATTACTTACGGTGGACGTGGAACTGCACCCATTTTTCAATATAATCAAAGTTTTGCATTAGCATATTCAACGTGTAGGCTCCAGTGTCTTTCCGAGTGACGTTCTGGAAGAGCAGGGATCCATTGGGGTATATTGTCTCTCTGCCACTGTATGCAGGCCCTGTTTTATTTACATTAGTTGACGCCACAAAACGTGCAATTTCATTACTCTTATGTGTATATGTTCCCTTGTACCAGTAAAAGCTTTGGAATGTCTTTCGCGGATTGTGGACAAGTAGAAGAACATTTGCCCCTACAGCAGCATGGGGCGGAACTGCTTCCACAGTGACTTGGGCCGTGGTGGGAGAGCTCCAGTAGATCAAAAGTGAGGCTAAGAGGGAAGAGAGAAAAATCTATCAATATTAGATCTTTGCATTTGGTAGAAATTGAGACCTAGGTGTGTTCAACTCTCAGCCTTGGTGTGTGTGTGTGTGTCTTATTGTCGTATTGCGGGAGTTCAGCAACATCACTCCAATTCCTCAGTACCCCTGAATATTTCCACTGAATTAAACTATTTTCTTGGGTGTCTGCACAGCAAACCCCTCACTCCCTCAAATCCCTGCAAACAATCAGAATCTTTGGTGAGTATAGGCATGTCTTCTCTGACCTCCTTCTCTAAAGACTCCAGCCTTCATTTTCTGATCTTTCCAGCTCTGTTTCTTCTGAAGTCCTTGTCAACCCCAACCCCACCTTCTAGATTTCCTTGCTGCTCTGTCTTCCTGCCCAGGACTATGTGTGGAGAACTGGTTTGATTTTGGTTTAAACCCCACTGCCCAGAACAGGTTCAGACACCTGTGAGCAAATCACTGTCCCAGAGCCTGGGGTTTATGTGCAGATTCCTCAGGGTCGTATGTATGAAATGACCCTGTTTACTGGCCCCAGTTTGAGTTTTACTTGGAGAGTCACCCTGACACAGTTGTGGGAGTCAGTCTTCAGGGTACAGAGGCCAGTACCCCCTTGCAGTGGGGAACCCCTGAGTTTTCCTCCTCACTTACCAATTCACATTCACTGGGAGCTTCCTGTTGCTCTCAGGCTTCAAGCAGAAGCCAGATGTCTCCTCTCAGGCACTGTCCCCCTCCCAGAAGACCCCATCCAGTCTCTGAGCTCCCCTGCTGTCCACACCCCTGAGGAATGTCTCCTCACCTGCCAGCAGGAGTCCCCTCCAGGGTAGCTGTCCTTTGTGGAGAGGGGCTGAGGAGAGCTCCATGTCTCTGCTGTGGCCTCGGCTCTTCCTCTGGAAAGGAGGTTTGCCTCTCGGGCTGCTGGCAAGCCTGGCTTCCCTGGTGTCTGCTTTTCTTCCCAGAACTGAGCCTCCTCTCAGAGGAGGAAGCCTCCTGGAGTCACATGGGCTGGGGGTGGTTGCTGTGTGTCAGTGCTGCCTCCGATCCTTCTATTCCATTCTCTTTCAGTGTTCTAGAACATG
Organism: Microtus pennsylvanicus; assembly: GCF_037038515.1. Classification (NCBI taxonomy): domain Eukaryota; kingdom Metazoa; phylum Chordata; class Mammalia; order Rodentia; family Cricetidae; genus Microtus; species Microtus pennsylvanicus. The sequence continues at coordinate 138,422,422 of NC_134579.1, read as the reverse complement.
CTTGGAGCCATAGGCTGAGAAGTGTCCTGTGCCCCTACTGAACAGCAGCTCACCCCAGGGGCTTGTCCCTGCATTTCCTACAGCCAAGAGTGTATTTCCTTGTGACACTAAAACCCAGCAGAGCCCAGTCTGTCCTGTGATCTCAATGCTCAGGGAAAGTGGGAGTTACTCCAGGGAAGTAGTGGCAGTTATTTCTAGGGGCTGGAAAAGGTCTGAGTGTTGATTGGGGACGGATAAGATCCATGGTCATTGCTGTCAACAGTCAGAAGTCTGATACAATTTATCTCAGGGATTGACATCCCACATGCAGGAGGAGGTGACCTCTGTGTCCTAGAAAGAGCACTCTGTGCTCCAGCTCCTTATGAAGAGCCCTAGGGAGACACCCCACACCCCAGCTTGCTGTGTTGTCTGAATGTGATTCAGGTCTCCCATGCCCTCCCTGACCCATCTGGGATGCCTTTGTTCTCCTTGGTGAAGGCCCTGTGACCTCCCCATCTTTCCTCATGGGTGTTGTGAGGGGGAGGGGACTACATAGGGTCTCCTTGTAGAGTTGGGTTCTCAGAGACACAGGAAATGATTATGTGAGGGAGTTCAGGTCTGTTGGAACTGGGATGGAGTCAAAGCTGCAAGATATGTTCAGGTTTCAGGGATGTTCCCTCTTGATTATGTGGTTTCTTGTCGCCCCCTGGTGTCCATGAGGAGTCCTGCAGCTCATGTCTGTGCTGTCACAAGGATGGTAGTCAAGCTCCAAAGGCTGTAGTGGAGCTGAGCACCAAGTTTCCCAGGGAAGGTCCCAGTGTGCAGCTGCCTTTGAGGACATACTTAGACTTTTGCTCGAGACTGTAACAGCTGAGGTGAGACTCACTGCCACTTTGATGTGCAGTTCCCCGAAGGCTGATGGTGTTGAACCCCTTTTCCCGGATGTTTATTGGCTTTTTGTACTTCTCGTTCAGGGACAGGAATATCCAAGGCCTTTGCTCACTCTAAAATAGCTTTGTTATGACTTAAGTTTTAAAGGGAAGTACATTCATCCACCCAGAAACCACATTTCAGTAATATTACATAAAATATAATGAAAATCAAAGCAAACCAAATCGTGCAAGCTTCTCAGTGTTGGTAATTCCTGGAGTGTTAGTTTTCCAAATTCAGGGCCAGTAAGTCTGCATTCTCAGGAGTTCTCCAAAATTCCCTGATTATGATGATGTAAGCCTAGTTTGGACAGCCTTCACTCTCTACAGTTTTTATAGCTAGAATTATTGTTTAGAGTACAATGCACCTAAGTTGGCAGTACTTGTAAGAATTGCACTGTACAGAGACATTTAAAGGATGAAAACCATACCTTCAAACATGGTCCTCCCAGTAAGGTGGCAGCATAGAGTCACATGTGGATATTGCTTGTTAAGGGCCTGTTTTACATCTGAACCGTGCACATGTTGAGAGCGCATTCAGAGGACCCACAAAGTACAGCATGTATGTGAACTCATCAGGGAGTGTTTTGTCTCTTTAAAATTTCATGTTCTCCTTCCTCAATGTTGCACTGTACCTCAGCATATTTTATTACTGTGTACATGCATACATCATAGGCTAGGATCCACATACAAGAAAGAACATGTGTTTTCCCCTGATACTCGGTGGTCTCACTTAACTTTATACATTCTAAGTCTACCAACTTTCCTTAAATTTTGTGGTTTCATTTTTCTCTAGAGACGAATAATATTTCATTTGGTATATGCACTAGACTTCCGTTATGCATTCATCTGTTGATGGACATCTAGATTGGCTCCATCTCCTTGTATAGTGAATAGAACAGCAGTATTGATGGGGGTGCAAATATCTCTATTGCGGGGTACAGGATCTCTGTGTATATGCCCAGTGAAATATCTATTTCATATTTTATAACTTTAAGACAACTCTGAGGCCTCTCAGCAGTAGTGCTCCCCCATCTCCTGGGAACCAAGGACCTAACAACTATACATGCACGCACTGAAATGTTTGGAACTTTCCGTCTCCCAGAGTCCTTGTGAATGTTCTCCAAATAGAACTCAGTTATGAATAGGTGCAAGATAACCCTTAGGTGTTGACTCAGTTCCTGGGAGAGGATCAAAGTAACCTTCAATTGGATTAATTAGTGTTTTAAAGTCTAGTTTCTTGAGTTCTTTATATATTTTGGACATCAGACCTTTGTCTGTTGCAGGGTTGGTGAAGATCTTCTCCCAGTCACACAAATGCAGAAGGCCTAGGTGGTCCCATGCAGGCTCCCTAGCTGTCAGTCAAGGGTCTATGAGCTACCACTAGCTCAGGTCAGCTGTCTCTGTGGGTTCCTCCAGCATGATTTTGACCCTCTGTGCTTGAACAATCCCTCCTTCCTCTCTTCAACTAGATTTCCAGAGCTCGGGCCAGTGCTTGGCTGTGGATCTCTGCATCTGCTTCCATCAGTTACTGGATATAGGTTCCATGATGACTGTCAGGGTAGCCACTTATCTGATAGCAGAAGGCCATTTCAGGCACCCTCTATACTCTTGCTAGGAGTCTTCACTGGAGACATCTCTGTCTATTCCTGCGAGTTTCCCTGGATCAGGTTTCTCCCTAATCCCTAAGTGGTCCCCACTATCAAGGTATTTCTTTTATTACTCTCCCACTCTGTCTTGGTCCCAACTCAACCAACACGATCCCTCATGTTCCCATCCCCTCTCCACCACTCCTCAGGGTACCCCCAATTTACCCAGGAGATCTCATCTATTTCCCCTTCCTAGGGAATTCCATGTGCCCCTCTTCAGGTCCTCCTTGTTACCTAGCTTCTCTGGGGCTGTGGATTGTAGCCTGGTTATCCTTTGCTTTACATCTAGTATCTACTTATGAGTGAGTACATATTATGTTTGTCTTTCTGGGTCTGGGTTGCCTCACTCAGGATTATTTTTCTAGTTCCATCCATTTGCTTACAAATTTTATGATGTCATTTTTTTTTACCATTGAGTAATACATCACTGTGTAAAGGTACCATATTTTCCTTATCCATCTTTAGATTGTTTCCAGGTTCTGGCAAGTATTAACAATGCTGCTATGAACATAGTTGAGCAAATATCCTTGTGGTGTGATGGTGCCTGTTTTGGGGATATGCCCAAGATTGGTACAGCTGGGTCTTGAGGTGGATTGATTCCTAATTTTCTGAGAAACAGGATATTTATTGGTTGCACAAGTTTGCACTCCCATCAGTAGTGAAGGAGAATTCTTCTGTGACATAGGCTGTCATTAGTGTCTTTGATCTTAGCCATTCTCACAGGTGAAAGATGGTTTTGATTTGCATTTCCTTGGTGACTTAAGAATGTTAAGCATTTGTTTAAGTGTTTTTCTGCCATTTGAGAGTCTTCTGTTGATAATTCTCTGTTTAAAACTGTACCCCAGAGGAGAACCAGCGTTGGGGTGATTTTCTGGCCCACGGCGCCAGCCGGGGACGGGGAGCTCGGGGGTTCCGTGGCCCCCTGTCCTTCTTGGGCCCTCTGCAGGGCCTCTATTCCCTGGGTACTGCCTCTTTCGGCCTGGCCCACCCAGCTTCTGTCCAGAGCCCCCCCCCCACTTCTGCCCCACCGCCCTCTTTCGGCGAGTGGCATCGCCCAGCCCAGCCTGTCTGGGCGCTAGTTCCCAGTCCTAGGGGCGCCCGGGCGGGCTCCAGTTCCTTTGTTTCTGTGGCCTGCCTGCACCAAGCAGGGTAGGCGCTTTGTTTGCGAGCTGCCCACCAGCACAGAGGCCTGATCTCTCGGCCCCAGGAGAACCAGCGTTGGGGTGAGTTTCTGGCCCGCGGCGCCAGCCGGGGACGGGGAGCTTGGGGGTTCCGTGGCTCCCTGTCCTTCTTGGGCTCTCTGCAGGGTCTCTATTCCCTGGGTATTGCCTCTTTCTTCCTGGCCCACCCATTTCCGTCCAGAGCCCCCCTCATTTCGGCCCCACCGCCCTCTTTCGGTGAGTGGCATCGCCCAGGGAGCTAGCTCCCAGTCCTTGGGGCGCCCGGGCGGGCTCCAGTTCCTTTGTTTCTGTGGCCTGCCTGCACCAAGCAGGGTAGGCGCTTTGTTTGCGAGCTGCCCACCAGCACAGAGGACTGATCTCTCGGACCCAGGAGAACGAGCGTTGGGGTGAGTTTCTGGCCCGCAGCACCAGCCGGGAACGGGGAGCTCGGGGGTTCCGTGGCCCCCTGTCCTTCTTGGGCCCTCGGCAGGGCCTCTATTCCCTGGGTACTGCCTCTTTCGGCCTGGCCCACCCAGCTTCCGTCCAAAGCCCCCCCCACTTCTGCCCCACCGCCCTCTTTCGGCGAGTGGCATCGCCCAGCTCAGCCTGTCTGGGCGCTAGTTCCCAGTCCTCAGGGCGCCCGGGCGGGCTCCAGTTCCTTTGTTTCTGTGGCCTGCCTGCACCAAGCAGGGTAGGCGCTTTGTTTGCGAGCTGCCCAACCAGCACGGAGGCCTGATCTCTCTGCCCCAGGAGAACCAGCATTGGGGTGAGTTTCTGGCCCGCGGCGCCAGCCGGGGATGGGGAGCTTGGGGGTTCCGTGGCCCCCTGTCCTTCTTGGACTCTCTGCAGGGTCTCTATTCCCTGGGTACTGCCTCTTTCTTCCTGGCCCACCCAGCTTCCGTCCAGAGCCCTCCCCACTTCGGCCCCACCGCCCGCTTTCGGCGCGTGGCATTGGGCGCTGGGTCCCAGTCCTTGGGGCGCCCGGGCGGGCTCCAGTTCCTTTGTTTCTGTGGCCTGCCTGCACCAAGCAGGGTAGGCGCTTTGTTTGCGAGCTGCCCAACCAGCACGGAGGCCTGATCTCTCGGCCCCAGGAGAACCAGTGATGGGGTGAGTTTCTGGCCCGCGGCGCCAGCCAGGGACGGGGAGCTCGGGGGTTCCTTGGCCTCCTGTACTTCTTGGGCTCTCTGCAGGACCTCTATTCCCTGGGTACTGCCTCTTTCTTCCTGGCCCACCCAGCTTCCGTCCAGAGCCCCCCCACTTTGGCCCCACTGCCCTCTTTCGGTGCATGGCATCGCCCAGCCCATCCTGTCTGGGCGCTAGGTCCCAGTCCTTGGGGCGCCCGGGCGGGCTCCAGTTCCTTTGTTTCTGTGGCCTGCCTGCACCAAGCAGGGTAGGCGCTTTGTTTGCGAGCTGCCCACCAGCACAGAGGACTGATCTCTCGGCCCCAAGAGAACGAGTGTTGGGGTGAGTTTCTGGCCCGCAGCACCAGCTGGGGACGGGGAGCTCGGGGGTTTCGTGGCCCCCTGTCCTTCTTGGGCCCTCGGCAGGGCCTCTATTCCCTGGGTACTGCCTCTTTCTGCCTGGCCCACCCAGCTTCCATCCAGAGCCCCCCCCCACTTCTGCCCCACCGCCCTCTTTCGGCGAGTGGCATCGCCCAGCCCATCCTGTCTGGGCGCTAGTTCCCAGTCCTCGGGGCGCCCGGGCGGGCTCCAGTTCCTTTGTTTCTGTGGCCTGCCTGCACCTAGCAGGGTAGGCGCTTTGTTTGCGAGCTGCCCAACCAGCACGGAGGACTAATCTCTCGGCCCCAGGAGAACCAGCGTTGGGGTGAGTTTCTGGCCCGCGGCGCCAGCCGGGGACGGGGAGCTTGGGGGTTCCGTGGCCCCCTGTCCTTCTTGGGCTCTCTGCAGAGCCTCTATTCCCTGGGTACTGCCTCTTTCTTCCTGGCCCACCCAGCTTCCGTCCAGAGCCCTCCCCAATTCGGCCCCACCGCCCGCTTTCGGCGCGTGGCATTGGGCGCTGGGTCCCAGTCCTTGGGGCGCCCGGGCGGGCTCCAGTTCCTTTGTTTCTGTGGCCTGCCTGCACCAAGCAGGGTAGGCGCTTTGTTTGCGAGCTGCCCAACCAGCACGGAGGCCTGATCTCTCGGCCCCAGGAGAACCAGTGATGGGGTGAGTTTCTGGCCCGCGGTGCCAGCCAGGGACGGGGAGCTCGGGGGTTCCTTGGCCTCCTGTCCTTCTTGGGCTCTCTGCAGGACCTCTATTCCCTGGGTACTGCCTCTTTCTGCCTGGCCCACCCAGCTTCCGTCCAGAGCCCCCCCACTTTGGCCCCACCGCCCTCTTTCGGTGCATGGCATCGCCCAGCCCATCCTGTCTGGGCGCTAGTTCCCAGTCCTTGGGTGCCCGGGCGGGCTCCAGTTCCTTTGTTTCTGTGGCCTGCCTGCACCAAGCAGGGTAGGCGCTTTGTTTGCGAGCTGCCCAACCAGTACGTAGGCCTGATCTCTCCGTGCTAGACGAGCCAGTGTTGGGCACGGAGACCTGATCCCTTGGTGGCAGGAGAGCCAACATTGGGGAGGCAGCGTTGGGTAGGCAAGGAGACCTGATCTGGTAAAAGAAGATCCATAAGGGAGCATTTGGAAGAAGAGATGGGCAGACGCCAAGGCAAGAATTCACCCAACAAACTGAAAAGCAACATGAAGCCACCAGAAACCAGCGACCTCACAACGGAAGGACATGAACACCTTAATCAAGAAGGAGAAAAGATTGACTTCATGAAAGTGATTGACACCCTTAAACAGCATGTAAAAAACGCCCTTATAGAAATGGATGAGAAATATAACAGAAACTTTGAAGAATTGAATAAATCAGTGAATGATACCCTAGAAAACCAAGGAAAAACAATCAAACAGATAATGGAAACAGTTCAAGACTTGAAAACTGAAATGGAGGCAAAGAAGAAAACACAAACAGAGGGCCGGCTGGACATGGAAAATCTAGGTAAACGAATAGAGACTACAGAAACAAGCATAACCAGCAGAATACAAGAGATAGAAGAAAGACTCTCAGATTCTGAAGATACCATAGAGAAAATAAACACTATGATCAAAGAAAACAGCAAGTCCAACAAACTCTCATCACAAAACATTCAGGAAATATGGGACACAATAAAAAAGACCAAACCTAAGAATAATAGGAGTAGAAGAAGGAGAAGAAGTGCAGCTCAATGGTCCAGAAAATATATTTAATAAAATTATAGAAGAAAACTTTCCCAACCTAAAGAAAGATATACCTATGAAGGTGCAAGAAGCATACAGAACACCGAATAGGCTGGATCAAAAAAAAACATTCCCTTGCCATATAATTATCAAAACACAAAGCATACAGAATAAGGAAAAAATATTAAGAGCGGCAAAGGAAAAAGGCCAAATTACTTACAAAGGTAAACCTATCAGACTTACACCTGACTTTTCCATGGAAACCATGAAAGCCAGAAGGTCCTGGATAGATGTACTGCAGAAACTGAGAGACCATGGATGCAAGCCCAGATTACTATACCCAGCCAAACTTTCGTTCACTATAAATGGAGAAAATAAAAGTTTCTAGGATAAAATCAAATTGAAACAATATGCAGCCACAAATCCAGCCTTACAGAAAGTAATAGAAGGAAAATCACTAACCAAGGAGTCCAACAATGACCACAATAACTCAGACATCTAGAGACCCTTCATCAACACAAACCAAAGAAGGGAAACAAACAAACTCTACGACTAAAAAAAAATGACCGGAGTTAACAACCACTGGTCATTAATATCACTTAATGTCAATGGACTCAACTCACCTATAAAAAGGCACAGGCTAAGAGATAGGATAAGAAAACAGGATCCAACATTCTGCTGTTTACAAGAAACACACCTCAACCACAAAGACAGGCACCTACTCAGAGTAAAGGGTTGGGAAAAGGCCTATCAAGCAAATGGACCTAAGAAACAAGCAGGTGTGGCCATACTAATCTCTAACAAAGTTGACTTCAAACTTAAATCAATCAGAAGAGATGGAGAGGGGCATTTTATATTCATAACAGGAACAGTTCATCAGGATGAAGTCTCAATCCTGAACATCTATGCCCCTAATATAAAAGCACCCACGTACATAAAAGAAACATTGCTAAAATTCAAGGCAGCCATCAAACCGCACACACTAATAGTAGGAGACTTCAACACTCCTCTCTCACCAATGGACAGGTCAATCAGACAGAAACCTAACAGAGAAATAAGACAATTAATGGAGGTAATGAAGCAAATGGACTTAACAGACATCTATAGAACATTCCACCCAAATAGGAAAGAATATACCTTCTTCTCTGCAGCTCATGGAACCTTCTCGAAAATCGACCACATAGTCGGTAACAAAGCAAACATCCACAGTTAAAAAAATATTAGAAACCACCTGTGTCTTATCAGATCACCATGGATTAAAGTTAGAATTCAACAACAATGCTACCCCCAGAAAGCCTACAAAGTCATGGAAACTGAACAGCCAACTACTGAACCATACCTGGATTAAGGAAGAAATAAAGAAAGAAATTAAAGTCTTCCTGGAATTCAATGAAAAGAAAGAAACAACATACTCAAACTTATGGGACACTATGAAAGCATTCCTAAGAGGAAAGTTCATAGCACTAAGTGCCCACTTAAAGAAAACAGGGAAAGCTCACATTGGAGACTTAACAGCCCACCTGAAAGCTCTAGAAAAAAAAGAAGCAGACTCACCTAGGAGGAGTAGAAGACTGGAAATAATCAAACTGAGGGCTGAAATCAACAAAATAGAAACACAGAGAACAATCCAAAGAATCAATGAAACAAAAAGCTGGTTCCTGGAGAAAATCAAGAAGATTGACAAACCCCTATCCAAACTAATCAAACGGCAGAGAGAGAATTTGCAAATTAATAAGATCAGAAATGAAAAGGGGGACATAACCACAGACACAGAGGAAATTCAGAGAATCATTAGATCTTACTACAAAAGCCTATATGCCACAAAACTGGAAAATGTAAAGGAAATGGATACTTTCTTAGATAAATGTCATTTACCAAAGTTAAATCAGGACCAGGTGAACAATCTAAATAGACCTGTTAGTCGCGAAGAATTAGAAGAGGTTATCAAAAACCTCCCTACCAAAAAAAGCCCAGGACCAGATGGTTTCAATGCGGAATTCTACCAGAACTTCCAAGAAGACCTAATACCTATACTCCTTAATGTATTTCACAATATAGAAACAGAAGAGGCACTGCCAAATTCCTTTTATGAAGCTACAGTTACTCTGATAACAAAACCGCACAAAGACTCAACCAAGAAAGAGATTTATAGACCAATCTCACTCATGAACATCGATGCAAAAATCCTCAACAAAATACTGGCAAACCGAATCCAAGAACACATTAGAAAAATTATCCATTATGATCAAGTAGGCTTCATCCCAGGGATGCAGGGCTGGTTCAACATACGAAAATCTATCAATGTAATCCATCATATAAATAAACTGAAAGAAAAAGACCATATGATCATCTCATTAGATGCTGAAAAAGCATTTGACAAAATTCAACATCCCTTTATGATAAAAGTATTGGAGAGATTAGGGATACAAGGGTCATACCTAAATATAATAAAAGCTATATACAGCAAGCCGACAGCTAACATCAAATTAAATGGAGAGAAACTCAAAGCCATCCCATTAAACTCAGGAACACGACAAGGCTGTCCACTCTCGCCATACCTCTTCAATATAGTGCTTGGAGTTCTAGCAATAGCAATAAGACAACATAAGGGGATCAAGAGGATTAGAATTGGAAAGGAAGAAGTTAAACATTCGTTATTTGCAGATGATATGATAGTGTACATAAGCGACCCCAAAACTCCACCAAAGAACTTTTACAGCTGATAAACAGCTTTAGTAATGTGGCAGGATACAAGATCAACTCCAAAAAATCAGTCGCACTCTTATACACAAAGGATATGGAAGCAGAGAGGGAAATCAGAGAAGCTTCACCTTTCACGATAGCCACAAACAGCATAAAATATCTTGGGGTAACTCTAACCAAGGAAGTGAAAGATCTATTTGACAAGAACTTTAAGGCATTGAAGAAAGAAACTGAGGAGTATACCAGAAAATGGAAGAACCTCCCTTGCTCTTGGATTGGGAGGATCAACATAGTAAAAATGGCAATTCTACCAAAGGCAATTTATAGATTCAATGCAATCCCCATTAAGGTCCCATCAAAATTCTTCACAGATCTTGAGAGGACAATAATCAACTTTATATGGAAAAACAAAAAAACCCAGGATAGCCAAAACAATCCTATACAATAAAGGATTGTCTGGAGGCATTACTATCCCTGACTTCAAACTCTATTACAGAGCTACAGTGATGAAAACAGTGTGGTACTGGCATAAAAACAGAGAAGTCGACCAATGGAATCGTATAGAAGAACCGAATTTTAACCCACAAACCCATGAACACCTCATTTTTGATAAAGGAGGCAAAAGTATACAATGGAAGAAAGAAAACATCTTCAACAAATGGTGCTGGCATAACTGGACGTCAACCTGTAGAAGAATGAAAATAGACCCATATCTATCACCATGCACAAAACTCAAGTCCAAATGGATTAAAGACCTCAATATCAGGCTGAACACATTGAACCTGATAGAAGAGAAAGTGGGAAGTTCCCTACATCAGATGGGCACAGGAGATCGCTTCCTATGTGTAACCCCAACAGCTCAGACATTAAGGGCAACATTAAATAAATGGGACCTACTAAAACTGAGAAGCTTCTGTAAAGCAAAGGACACTGTCACCAAGACAAAAAGGCAACCTACTGACTGGGAGAAGATCTTCACCAACCCCGCAACAGACAAAGGTCTGATCTCCAAAATATATAGAGAACTCAGGAAACTAGACTTTAAAATGCTAATTAACCCAATTAAAAAATGGGGCACTGATCTGAACAGAGAATTCTCAGCAGAGGAAGTTCAAATGGCCAAAAGACACTTAAGGTCATGCTCAACCTCCTTAGCAATCAGGGAAATGCAAATCAAAACAACTTTGAGATATCATCTTACACCTGTCAGAATGGCTAAAATAAAAAACTCCAATGATAGCCTTTGCTGGAGAGGCTGTGGAGGACGGGGTACCCTCATCCATTGCTGGTGGGAATGCAATCTTGTGCAACCACTTTGGAAATCAGTGTTTCGGTTTCTCAGGAAATTTGGGATCAACCTACCCCTGGACCCAGCAATACCACTCCTGGGAATATACCCTATCATATGACAAGAGCATTTGTTCAACTATGTTCATAGCAGTATTATTTGTAATAGCCAGAACCTGGAAACAGCCCTTCAATTGAAGAATGGATGAAGAAAGTGTGGAATATCTACACATTAGAGTACTATGCTGCGGTAAAAAACAATGACTTCTCGAATTTTGCATGCAAATGGATGGAAATAGAAAACACTATCCTGAGTGAGGTATCCCAGACCCAAAAAGATGAAAATGGGATGTACTCACTCATAATTGGTTTCTAGCCATAAATAAGGGACACGGAGCCTACAATTGGTGATCCTGAAGAAGCTAAGTAAGAAGGTGAACCAAAGGAAAAACATATAGTTATCCTCTTGGCTATGGGAAGTAGACAAAGCTGCCGGAGAGAAAATTGAGATCTTGGGGGTGGGGTGGGATGGGGGTAAGGGGAGATGGGGAGAGAAAAGGTAGAAGGGGAGGATGGGGGAACTAGGGGAAACAGGAGGATTGGGATAAAGGAAGGTTGGATAGGGGAGCACGGAACCACAATTCTTAGTTAAGGGAGCCACTTTAGGGTTGGCAAGAGACTTGAACCTAGTTGGCTCCCAGGTACCCAAGCCGAGGTCCCCAGTTAGTTCCTTGGGCAGCTGAGGATAGCGAACATGAAATGACCCTAGCCTAGAGCAATACTGACGAATATCTTGCATATCATCATAGAACCTTCATCTGGTGATGGATGGAGATAGAGACAGAGACCCACACTGGAGCACTGGACTGAGCTCCCAAGGTCCCAATGAGGAGCAGAAGGAGGGAGAACATGAGCAAAGAAGTCGGGACCACGAGGGGTGCACCCACCCACTGAGACAGTGGAGCTGATCTACTGGGAGCTCACCAAGGCCAGCTGGACTGTGACTAAAAAAGCATGGGTTAAAACTGGACTCTCTGAACATGGCGAACAATGAGGGCTGATGAGACGCCAAGGACAATGGCACGGGGTTTTGATCCTATGCAATGTGCTGGCTTTGTGGGAGCCTAGCCAGTTTGGATGTTCACCTTCCTAGATATGGACAGAGGGGTGAGGACCTAGGACTTACCACAGGGCAGGGAACCCTGACTGCTCTTTGGACTGGAGAGGGAGGGGGAGAGGAGTGGGAGGAGGGGGAGAAAGGTGGGAGGAGGGGGAGAAAGGTGGGAGGAGGGGGAGAAGCGTGGGAGGAGGGGGAAAAGGGTGGGAGGAGGGGGAGAAGGGTGTGAGGAGGGGGAGGGAAATGGGAGGCTGGGAGGAGGTGGAAACTTGTTTTTTTTTTCTTCCTTTTCTCAATAAAAATAAATAAATTAAAAAAGATGACATTAAAAACTTATAGGAATTGTAAGGAAAAGATATAGGATATGAAAGGTGAGATATTTCTCTGGCACCAGGCCACAAACACTCAGATATTTTTCCAATGCCAAAATATCAACAAAGTAATCTAAAACTAACAGTACCCTTAAAAGAAAAGTGCATGCAGAAATTGCCAGGAAGAACATAAATTTAGTCCCAGCAGTTAAAGAGTTAGGTATTAATCATTACTACCTTGAGAATTTATAGAGAATATGATTATAATTATAGTCCACATAAAAGTAATATAAGAATACTTTGAAATGGGGATATACCTGAAAATGATATTCTAGGCATGAAAATATCTCATCTGATTTCAAAAATATAAAAGTAGCCGGGTATAAACATTTTGCTTGCACTATAATGACATGAGGTTAAGGTCAATGATGCCAAGGGAGAGGGACTAGGGAGATAACCTAAAATGAATAAATGCTAAGGATTCTTGAAAAATGATTAAAGAGAAATAGTTAGAAAATACTCATAATTTAATGCATTAGAACTTGTATAACTAAAGACAGCCTGAGCTGCTCGGGAGCATCATTTTGAAAGACAACCAGGGGTCAGACTCTTCATTCTCTACCACCACACACAAGGGTGGCACAGAACACCATTGGACCTGAAGTCCAGCACTCTGGGTCATAGGTGGACCTAATCCTACTTCACACATAGAATTGTCAGTCCTGGATGACTGTGTTATGGTCCCCACATTGTGGTTCAAGCATTTAGTAAAGGACACGGAGTGGAGGAAACAGCAATAAATCAGGCTGCCTCACTTGAATCCACACTCAAAGAGAGGGGGTGAAATAACTCAGCCCAGCCATGTCAGACTCTGCCGAGGGTCTTCGATGCTCATCATGAACATGGCCTCAAGAAAGACCCTTCGGGACTCATACAGGACCTGGCTGAAAAAACCATGAGATTCTCACAGAGACATGAGCACCTGGAACTTTGCTCCAAACCTCCATCCCATAATGGACCAGGAATCCCGAGACAGTTGTAGACTGTGTTTGAATTTGACCTCCTGTTAGAGCTGGCAGGGGACAATGATTGATTGTAGGCTGGTAGCCTGCTGACCCTCAGCCTGTGAGAGCCATGTCTGAAGCAGGACTCCTGGGCATCTCCTCCTGAGACTCAGTGTGCTCAGCATAGGTGGAGGGGTATGAAAGACAACCAGCCAGCTGTCCTGATGGTCTTCTGAGACCTCGCAGGAAGGTGGAGAGCCCTAAAGAGATGGCAGGAAAATTATACAAGTCGCAGCTCCTTGTTCTTCGGGGGTCTAGCCCTGGGATTATTTTCTGCAAGGAAAAAAGTAAGAGAAACCGCTTGGTGGAAGGTCAGATCATTGCTCACCTTTAAGGTGAACTTGGAGGCATGACAGTGATCATTTACCTTTTGTCCTATATTAAGGAAACTGAGAAAGGAAACACAGTCACTTGGTGCTGAAGAATTGTCTGTATTCTGTCAATCATGTTTTAAATGAACACTGATTGGTCAGGCAGGAAGTATAGGTGGGTCAACCAGACAGGAAGTAGAGGTGGGGCAATGAGAACAGGAGAATTCTAGGAAGGAGGACATCCATTCCTTCCAGTCCTGCTCAGAACATGGAAGAAGCAAGATGCGATCTGCCCCGCTGAGAAAAGGTACCAAGCCATGTGGTTAACATATATAGGAATGATGGGTTGATATAAGTTATAAGAGCTAATGTGAAGCCTGAGATAATGGGCCAGTTAGTTTATAATTTATGGAAACCCCAACTAGCAGGCCCTCATGCTACAGTCACTGAGTTAGGGTCACATAGGCCATGGACGGCACAAGCTACCTGTCCATAGCCACATCTTCAGTCTCCCAAACATGGAGATCTTATTACCTGCCCTTCAGTCTTCTAGATCATTTTATAGACTCGGGGTTATATTAGGGTCCCCTGATTCATGTCAGTCAACATCAAACTCCTGACAAGTATGGCCCAGCTGAAGCCCAGCCTGACCTGAATGCCAGCCAGATCCTGATCTGTGTGCAATCTCTGTCAGGCTGTCAGGGTCCTCAGGGAAGCTCAATGGGAAGACTAATCATGACCTATCTGTAGGAGAGCCCTGAGCAGCAAAGGCATGGAGGGTACTGGTCCTCACTGAGCAGTGGAGGTCAGGGCAGCTGGAGGGACTCACACATAGTGTCCCAAGACATGCAATGTGTCAGTGAGGGCAAGGAGATAACATGAGGTCTCTGATTCCAAGTCTCGAGTCTGTCCATCACCACACACTGCAGCTCAATTCACTCCTGGGAAAGCCCTTGCTTCTCCCATACACAACACAGGAGGCCCCATTGTCTTTGAGAGCTCAGCTACTCCATCTGCCTGTAATTTGCTTCCTCCCTGATTCTTTGAGGATCTGGATTGGCAAGGAATTAAAAGACTATGTCTGGTGAAAAGGGGCCTGTGCAAGAATCAGAAGTAGCCCACAAGGCAATCTTCTTATCTGCACTGCACTGCTACCCAAGTCCATCACAAGCAACAATTCCAATCACATGAAGGATAAGGGCCCAATATCCTTTATGTGTGAGCCTAGATTTAGCTCATGCACAACCACTCTAGTAGAAAGTTTCTTTCTAGAGGAAATCAAACACACACTTCTACATCCCAGACATTTGAACAGATCCCTAGGTATTTCTCAAAAACAAAACATAAACATATACATAAAGAGTTGTCCATGATTGTTCACAGTCTCATAATTCATATCAACCAAAAATTTAAAAAATTCATTAGCAGGGAAACTGAACAGATCATCATGTGTCCATTGGATAAAATACTCATCTACTTTTAAAGAGATAACTATGTCAAAGAAAATATATGAATCCTGTTGGGTAATGTGGCACACACCTAAGCACTTGAACCCAGAAGGTCTAAGCCATCCTGAACAGAGCACAATCCCATCTCAAGAAATAGAAGACAAGGAAGTGGTAATATCTTCAGAATTAAGAATACTTGCTACTCTAGCTAAGGACCAAGTTTGGTTCCCAGCACACATGTCAAGTGGCTCTTAATGACCTGTGTCTACAGTACCATAAGATGAAACAACCTCTTCTGCCTTCTGTGTACATGTGCACACATACATTGCAAACACACACACATACATACATACATAAATACATACACACACATATACACACTAAACATAATTAAAATGAGTCTTTTAAGGAAAGATTGGAGCAACCAAGCAGTGTTTCCTGAGTGCCTAGCAACAGGTGTGGTCAGAGGTCCTGATTATGCCTAACCAATGAAGGACCACCATGCAATGTAAAGTATCCAGGGATCAAAATGCCTGGGTGCTGGGAGGGTTTATAAGCAAGTCCTCCACCCCTGCTGTTAAATAAACAAGCCTGCTGTAAGCTTTCTACCTGACTCCTGGTGTCTCTGTTTGTTGATGCCCTGCCTTCTCACCCCCTCCCCCAAGGAAGACCTTAGGGCCCAGCACTGATTGGCTACCAAGCTTATTACCAACAGGTTTCTAACTGGCCTTCAAAGCTCCTAAGGTATGTACTCCATGGAACCATTCGGCATATTTCTGCAATCTTATTCAACAGCCAGGAAAACTTTTGCTGATTTTCTCACATGTGTGAATGAGGTAGTGGAGCAGAGAGTAGAACTGGACCCCACTAGGGAAATGTTAACCAAGCAATCAGCTTTGGATGAGCTCAATGCCTCCACCCACAATGTGGTCACAGTGGTCTATAAATGAGGACATTCACAAGTGGGTATTGGCCACAAGATATTTTGACCCCTGTAGCAGTCCCATTGCTGCCCTCACTGCTTCACTGGATGCCCTCCTTGTGGACAGGCAGCAGACCAACAATATACCCAAGGGCCCCCAGGTAGATAAATCCTGCTGAAGATGTGGCAAACAAGGCCATCTGCAGTTGACTGTCTCTGGGCTAACCTGGGACCCAATGCCCCAGATGCAATAAGGGATTTCACTCAGCAAAGGGTTACAGATCACAATGTGCTGAAGTGCCTGCTCCTTTAAACTTCAGCAGGGTGTTCCTCAGTCCCACCAGTAAGAGGAGGCTCTGGAAATCAAAAAGTATATTGGACACTGCCCATTTTTCCATGCTCCCCTGTGCTGATCATATATCTTGTTAGGCAAGCTGTCAGAGCTTGGTGGATATGGGGGTGGAGGTCACCATATTAACAGAAATGGAGGCACTCTGCTTCCTCCCATTAGTGAAGCAGGACACCAGCAAGACTCAAAACTTATCACCCATCCAGTCCACTGGAGAGACATTGATGGCAACCAGGGAGCCAGTCACCCTATCTTTTCTATAGCACTGAGAAACCTCTGGGGCAGACACATCCTAGAGGATACTGTTGCTGTCCTGACTACTGATGAGACAGTTTCCTTTGATAACCTTAAGATCCATGGAAAAAGAGGTTTAGCAAATTGCAATCCTATGTATGAGTCATACCCCCAACTCTAAGGGCCACTGTCCCTCAGAAATCCACCACGATTGAGCCTCCTAGCCTCACTCCATTTACACGGCTCTTGAATCAGGACATCTGGGTGGAACAGTGGCCTACAATTGAACTAAAGTTGTCAATCCTAAAGGAATTATTTGCAGAACAGCTAAAGATGGGGCACATAGAACCAGCTACAAGTAAACACAATGCCCCAACATTTATTATTCCCAAGAGATTGGGGACACTACCACCTCCTGCAGGATCTCCATGCAGTTAATGATCAAGTGGAAAAAAATAGGGTCCATGCAACCATGCTTCCTATTTCCTATTCCTTGTTCTTATTATATTTTAGTATTAGATACTGAGGATTGCTTTTTTTTTTTCAAATTCCCCTAGCACCACAGGATAGAGATCACTTTGCCTTTATAGTATGGGAGCCTAATATGCATAAGCCAGACAAAAAATATCAATGGATTGTATTACTTCAGGGAATGACAAATAGCCTCACATTCTGCCAATTATGTTTCTCAGGTTTTGGTGAATATTCCCAAGATGCCCTCTTAATGCATTACATAGATAATCTCCTGGCACATACAGATGCAGTCTGTCTGCAAAGGACTGCTGAAAATGTGCTAAAAGATCTCACATCGTTACATCTAATGGTGATGCCAGATAAGGTTCAAATGGTACCCTTCCTTTGCCTTTTTAGGATTTTCCTTTGCTAAGCAGGTTGCCCCCCTTCATTTAAATTGGAAATGGAGGAATTCTACTCACTCTCAGAATTACAAAAATTATATGGCAGAGTTAATTGGTTTAAGCCATTTCTGCCCATTCTTGATCAAGAGATGAGACAGCTCTTTTCATTGCTGAACGGCCCCAACCGCCCATCCATCAAGGTTAGGCTTATTCATGAGGCTAGAGATTTACTACAAGAGATTGTGGACATCCTCACTACCTCCAGCCTTCAATTCCATGACCTTCAGAGACCCTTGTTGGCAATGATCATCTGGACACCAAGGGGCTTGGGAAATGTTGTGGTAATTTGGGCCCCTATTATGGATACATCAAGTATATCCTGATATGTGAAAAATTCACCTCTAAGTCCCAGTCCCTCTGTCAGACTCTATCTCATTTGAGGAAATGGTGCAGAATTCACAGGAGCTATTGACAATCACTTGCCAAAAAAACAAAATCTTAGGAGGGCTCCCTACACTTCCAATAAAGATACATCCCCATGCAGCCCCTTCCTCCACTCCCATCCCTCATGCCACCCTGGCCTTTTCAGAGTCCAATAAAATCAGATATGGTATTCTTATCCAGCATCCCGGCTCCAAAAGTGTTACATATGCTATCCCTAACCCTGGTTCATTCAATTGGATGAACTTTTGGCCCCCCCTCAAAGTTCTAGTGGAGTGTCAGAGCCCATTAATTTTTTTTCTGACAATACGCTGTACAGGCAGTTCATGTGATGGCCTTGAGTCAAAGACTCTCTGACCACTGACACCCCATTACCAGCACTGTGTTGCTCATAAAAAGATGTCTTAAATCCAAGGACTGAGCCCTGTTACTTGTCACATATTAGATCTCATTCCAAATTACTCAGAATATTGAGTCGAGAAAATGAAGTCACAGATACCATTATATTAACATCCAGATTGGATCTCCTAGAGCAAATCAGGGCTCTTCAGCAACAGTTTCATCTATCTCCACAGAATTTGCATAGACTTCTTTCAAAGTTACCAGTTTCCCAATGTAAACATTTGTCCTGGACATGTGCCACTTGCTCCCCTCTTGACCCTTAGTACCACTTCAACACATAGAGGTTAATCCCTGGAGTTTGTTACCTAACACCAACTGGCAGATGAATGTTACACACTATGCCCCCTTTAACAATCTTAAATATGGTCATGCAATAAAAGTTATGCTCTTGGCCTTTCTGAAGAGAAAGCTGTCAAAGCATTCAAGGCCCTTATGTTGGCCATGGTAGTTATGAGGGTATGTTGGTAACTTAAGACTGATAATGGCCCTCCCTATGCCTCTCAACAATTCAATAACTTTCTGGACTCTTGGAAGATTTCCTATACCACCAGCATCCCCTGCAATCTATGGGGATAAGCCATTGTGGAGAGGACAAGCAGAGCTCGTATGGAGCTATTGGCCAGGACTATCTCTCCAAAGGCTAGGAGCGATTCTATCTGGCCTTAACAAAAGTCCTTTTCCAAATGAACTTTCTCTGTTTTGATGACAAGGAGCTCAGCCCAGTTTAGAAGTACTGGGCATCTCTGTCAAGGAATACACCCCTGCCCCTGGTAAGATGGAGAGATCCCATCTTCCTCCAATGGCAGCCTGCATATGGATGATCACATATGAATTAATTGGTGGGGTGGTATTGTTAATCCTTATTGTTCTTAAAGGTCTCCTGCAGTAGATCCAATGCCAGCAGATAACAACTAATTTGACTCTTCACATTTTAGGCATCCTTCTCACAGTCCTCCACAGGAGGCCATGCATGCCTGATTATTTATAATTCAAAAGGCTAATGCCTAGACCCTTCCTCACACTCTGGCAGCTCTCCAGGAAAGAATGCTCTTTGAGGGCTGTTAGTCAATGATGGGTAAGAGCTTGTCTGGAAGGCCAACCTAAGACAGGCACAGTCCAACATAAGTCAGACACAATTCCAGTGACTGAACCCTCCTGAGGTGGGGGTTAACAAGGCCTGAGCAAATAATTCTGGCTTTATCTGAGTGCCCTAATAAATAAAAGGGTGGATATATAAGTTAAGGCCTATAATGCCAAAAGGAACCTACCTAGGGTCTGCCTGGCACTGTCAGAGTTCCTGACTGTGCCTAGCCAATGAGGGGCAATCAAGTGATGTTTCTTGAGTACCTAGCAACAGAGGTCCTGATCATCCCAAGACAATGCGTGATGACCATGCAATATCAACTGTCAATGGATAAGAATGCCTGGGGGCTGGGAAGGTTTATAAGTTTTCCCCCATTGTTAAATTAACAAGTCTCTTGTTGGCCTTCTACCTGACTCCCAGGGTCTGTGTTCATTGATGTCATACCTTTTCACTTCCTCCTCTGAGCAATATGTTAGGATCCAGCAACAGAGACTGTTGCAGGAGGATCACTTGAGTCATGAGTTTAAGACCAGTATAGGCTAAATAGCAATATCCTTAACCCAATTGAAGGAAAACCACAGAGTAGAGAGAATCCCCAAGACAGAATGCAGGCTTAATATGATGAAGCCTTGGGGAGTAAGGTCAGCATCAAACAAGCAAAGTCGTATACTAAGGCCCAGGTACACAGCAATAGATTTGAATTTCATCTCATTTCTTCATTATATACACATATTCAAGTTGGGATGTGTGTGCATTGCCATACAATTAATGTGCAGGCCAGAGAACAACTGTGAGACTCAGCACTATCCTTCTACCATGTGAGCTCCAGTGATCCACTCAGGTCATCAGGCTTGATTGTTCTCAGTCTCAATATTATTTATGTATAAATGAGCTTGGGCTGTAGACTATGTGCACTTGAGTGCAGATGCCTTCATAGATTAGAAATATCATATACCTCTGGATCTGGAGTTACAGGCTACTGGAAGCTACTTCATATGCATCCTGAAAACCAACTGGAGTCTTCTGGAAGAGCAGTTTGTGTCTGTACACTTAATGGCTAAGCAAACTCTCCAGCCCCTAGCCCAATTATTAATGATAAAATGTGCATCTAATTCAATCTATGAGATATAGAACACCAATACTCACATCCATTGCTGTGTAAAAATTATCATATTTACATAAAAATTTCTTTTTATTATTTAGAGATCAGGTGAACCTGAATTCATTATCATCCAGGTACCACCCAGGAATAGTTAAGATAACAGGCCTATATACCTCCACTGTCTTATTTTAGATAGTGCTGGGGATCAAACTCAGGGTCTCTAGTATGCCAGCCTGACTCTCTACCCACTAAGCTACACAGCCAGCACTATGTGACCAACTGTAGATGCTTAAACAACACTTGTTGGTTCACCAATTCAGTTCCTTACAGTGATAGACTGAGGTTGACTTTTCCATGATTACACTTGGAGACACATCCAAGGTCTTGTTTTGTCTATGGTCACCTACATTTAAGAAAAGGAGAACTTATGTCTCTAGATTATATCCATACAGGCAGTCTCCTTTAGGTAAATTAAAATTTACTGATTTGTGACTACAAATACATTTTCCAAATACTGATTGCCACAAGATAATGTAATCATGGGCATGAGGTGGAATCTGCACACATTGTAGTTTCAGGCAGAGGGGCCAGCTGAGGATTCTATGCAGTACAACACCTTATACACAGCTCTGCTGTGAAGGAGCTCTTTCAGGGTCCTGGTCTAAAAAAAACAGGTCAAGAAAGCCAAACAACTTTGTAATGTAATATGAAACAGGAGACCAACATTCTGTCATGCCAGAGTACACACATCTGGGTATAGTGGTATTCATTTATGATCTCAATACTTGAGAGGCAAAGGCAGGAAAATTACTAAAATTACCAGGTTATCCAGTTCTACATAGTGAGACCAAGTCATCCAGAACTATATGGCAAGACACTGTCTCAAAAAAAAAAACCCAAACAAAGAAATAACTGCAGAATTAAGAAACAGAGAGTCTGTGTACATACAAGTGCATGTTGTACTCACAATTCTAAAGATGAGACACAAGAGCTCACATATGATAGGGCTCTTACAGTGAGTTAGAACTCAACCCTAACAACTGAGTTCATTCTCATTATAGCTCAGGAGATACTAGATCAAAGTGTCAGCAAATTTTGTTGCTTACTTATAGCTTTGCTTATTAAATCGTTTAACTGAATTTTAAATAATTAAAATATATTTAAATCATTTCTCCCCTCCCTATTCCCCTCAAGCCCTTCCTATAAAATACACATACCCCAGCTTCCTCTTGAAATCATGGGCTCTTTCAAATAAAATTTACTTTTAATCAATACAAAGTAATAAAATTGTGCAGAATAATGGGGTAGCATACCATCTTTTGAAACACTGTACAATGTTCAAACACAATTAAACATGTTCATATTCTCAAACAGTTAGCATTGTTTTTAGGATAACAACATTCAATTCTGAGGGAGACAGCTCAGTCTGTAAAGTGCCTGCCATGCAAGCATAAGGTCCTGAGTTCAGATCCTGTGCACCTGTGATGCCGGCAGGGGGGAGGGAGGGGGGCAAAGACAGGCAGACCAATAGACCCACTGGTGAGACAATCTGACTAAAATAGTGACCTCTGGGTTCGCTCAAAGACCTTGCTTCAAAAGGGAAAGTGGAGGAGCTGGAGAGATGGCTCCATGATGAAAAGACTTATTACTTTGCAGATGACCCAGGTTTGACTCCCAGCACCCACATGATGTCTCATAACCATCTCTCCAGTTTCAGAGATATGATACCATCTTCTGACTTCTGCAAACAGGAGGAATGCATGTGATACACATGCATACATGCAGGGAAAACATTCATACACATATAAGTAAAAATAAATCTTAAAATACAATAAGGTACAGAAAGATACCCAGTATAATTTCTGGCCTCCACACATCCACACATGCACACACAGATGAGCTCACGTACACATGCACACAATATCTCTCTCTCTCTCTCTCTCTCACTCTCTCCCTCTCCCTCTCCCCCTCCCCCTCTCCCTCCCCCTCCCCCTCTCCCCCCCCTCTCTCTCACACACACACACCACATTATACAAGCACAGCAGAAACAGAGGAAGAAAGGTAAGAAGGGCTCCTTTCCTGACACCCTATAAATCTCTGACAAATTTACTCTCGAAGAAAGGATAAAGATACTGTTAGCAGCCAGCATTTAAACTAACCCCTAAAAAGTTAGACTCATAAGAGATTGAAAGGCATCCTGGGGCAGAGCACTCACTCTGCAAGCCCAAGGCTTAAGTTTAACCCCCATTACCCAAACAAACACAAAAAGAGGAGCTCAGCAATAGCTCTGTGAGTGAGTACCACTTGCCATGGGAGCATGGGGACCAGAGTTTGTTCTCATGTTAAAAGCTAGACATTTGTGATTGTAATAACACTACTGGGAGAGGTAAAGACAGGAAAATTCTGGGGTCTCACTGACCAATCAGTCTAAGGCAATTGACAAGTTCTAAGTTCAAAGAGAAATTCTGTATGAATAAAAAAGAAAGAAAGAAATAGATAGATGGAGGGAAGAATCTGACACCCTCTCCTCAACTCTGTAGGCACCAAGCACACACAGATGTACATGCAAGCAAAACACTCATGTGCATATTAATAGGTAAATATTTTTTAATAATCTTGATTTGGTAGAGGAACACAAAGAGAACGTACAAATGAGGAAACAAGGTTGGACTAAAACAATGACTATTCAAGCAAGTGATGAGTAAATTGGTGTGTGATTCTCCTCTGTATGCTGTGAATACCATTGGTTAATAAAGAAACTGGTTTGGCCTGATAGGGTAGAGTAGAGCTAGGTGGAGAAAACTAAATTGAATGCTGGGAGAAAGAAGGTGGAGTCAAGAGAAGCCATGTAGCCCCACCAGAGACAGATGCCGGAACATTGCCTGGTAAACCACAGCCTCGTAGCAATACACAGATTAATGGAGATGGATTAATTTAAGATGTAAGTCTTAGCCAATAAGAAGCTAGAACTAATGGGCCAAGCAGTGATTTAAATAACATAGTTTCTGTTTGCTTATTTAGGGGCTGAGCAAGTGGGAACAAACAAGCAGCCTCCCTATAATAAATTGCCGCTCCAATGTTTGCTAGCTAAATCCACATAAAGCCTGGGGAAGCTTGGAAAGTAATTCTAGACACTAAAGAAACAAAGTTGTTGTTGTTTTTATCAGGGATTGGCATTCCTAGCTGCTCTTCTGACTGAAAATATGACATAAAAGGGTCAACAAATGTTTAATGTCATGAGATGGGATCTGGCTAGCGGTTTGGACAGACTGAGATCATAGAAAGTTGTGTTATTCTAGACATAGAATATCAGAGGCTTGAGAAATAGGGTGAACTGGGATAAAAAGGATAAAAGAAAGGTTAAATATATGGGGAAGGAGATGAGATGATAAGGAGTTGGACCACATCTAGAACACCAAGAACAGAGACATTCCTATCTCATGGCACAGAGAGACAATGGCCTAAGCAGTTTGGCATGAAGCCTATGGGCTGTCTCTCCTTACCTTAGTCTACTCAGGCCCACAGAGACTGACTTAAAAATGGTAGGCCTCTTTGTCTTTGTTGACTTTGTTCAGCTTTAGCTATTTGGATAAAATGAGACATATAAGAAACTGTGATAATCTATACTGGTGTACTATGAAAGGATAAAAAATGAAGTCCCCAAACTCTCTAAGGACTGTTTGTATGGTTTCTAAAAATTTTTAGTCTCTCTATGTGCTATGTTTATGATTTAAAGATTATTTATGTATTAAAAGAGCTTCAAATCAAAAATTGTAATTTTTTAGGATATTCAAGTTAATAGGCACCTCATAAAGTGCTCAGAGTCATGCTCACATCATGCTAAACACAAGTGTGGTTCACCTGCATGGATAGGCTTTATATCACCTTCTGTGCACGCTTTCAAGGTTAAAGCTAAAGAAGTAACCAAAATCAAATACAGTTTGTTTAAGTATGATATATGTTTAAGAGATGGCCCTCAAAAGCTCCTCATAGAGCTGCTGAATATGGCATTTAAAGTATGAAATGAAAAGCATTCCCATGACAGACAAGATGCCAGCTCCTGTGGCAACCCTCAGGTCCTCCCTAAAGAACAGATCTTCACCTGGATTGTGGTGATTCCAACCAGGGGTGAAACTGCCATATGCCGCAGGGCCATGAAGATGAGGCAGAGACATATGAAGAGACCTGTGATTGCCAAAGAACCACTGGAGGCCTCGGGTAAAGAAGCCATCAAATGACACCTGAGGGAAGGTCAAAGGTGAAAACAGGGGTTCTGAGCTCTAAACCAGAGAAGCTGCTGACCATGACAGAGGGGACAGGGACAGAGGACAGTGAGAAGGGCACTTAGAGGGAGACCCTGGATTTAAAGAAAAAGTGCCAGGCAGGGAATGGTGGTGCACACCTTTAACCCCAGCTCTTGGGAGGCAGAGGCAGGGGATATCTGTGATCTACGTAGTGAGTTCCAGCGCAACCAAAGCTGCACATTGAAGGCCTCCCTTAAAAAATGAAAGAAAATATTGTATATTAAAGTCATAGCTACACCAGACAAGTCAGATTCTCCCTCCAGACTTCATTCTCACTTCATCCATACATCAAAGCAGGTCCAATGAAAATCCATCTCTAAAGTGATCATTAAACCCTTGTTATTAAAGTATGATTCCCCCACCCAGCAGTGATGCATTCCCAAATTTCATCTGCATTAGGAGTTAAGGTGTCCAGGACCAGCCTAGGGGACACAGGAAGACCAAAGCAGCAAAGAGACCAGGTATGTTGGGTGGGAGGGAGGGGAAGGAAGGGGGAAATGAAGGGAGGAAGGAATGGAGGGGGAGGAAGGGGCAGAAAGAGAGGGTGAATGGAGGGAGGGAGGCTTTCAGGTCCCACTAGAAATATCAGAGACTCTATTTAAACAGTAACCTTGTGTGGTTATTGTGCTGCTTGTAAACACATTAAAGTCTGACAAGCTCTCTTCTAAAGTGTCTTTCAATTTTAGATGGGAGTGGTTCACAGGCACCAAAACTCTGTTACTCTGCAGGGACCCAGTGGGGTCAGTTGACCTGGTCACATACTCTACCCTTTTTATTTATTATTTGTTTCACATCCTGACGCCAGCCTCCCCTTTCTCCTCTCCTCCCCTCCTCACACCTCCCCCTCTGCCACCCCCACTCAGCAGTGGGTAGGCCTGCCACGGGCATTCAACAAAGCATGGTACATTAAGATGCCTTAAGATGCAGTGCCTCCCCCTGTATGCAGGCTGGACAAGGCAGTCCAGCATGGGGAGGAGATTCCCAAGAGTCAGCCAAAAAAGCATCAGGGACGGCCCTGCTCCCATTGCCAAGTATAGGCCAAGCTACACAACTGTCGCTTACTTTCATGCACTGATCAGTCCCATGCAGGATCCCTGGTTGTTGATTCAGACTCTGAGTTCCCATGAGCCAGGCTAGCCATACATGTGGATTTTCCTGAGATGTCCCTGACCTCATGAGTCCTACAATCCCTCTTCTCTCTCCTCAGCAGGACTCCAGAGCTCAGTCCAAAGTTTGGCCTTGGGTCTCTGCAGACATCTCCAACACTCACTGGATGAAGGCTCACCTACCTGATTGACTCACTAGAAAACACCAATGAGGCTGTGCTGCCACCTTGTGACTACGACCGGTACTGAACCATTCTCATTTGGAGAGTTGGGTGCTGGTAGGAAGGCAAAGTACAGTCAGAGGTGGTAAGAGAATCACAACCACTCATATCAACTGCAAATGAAGTCAAAAACAGCTCAGCCCAAGTCACAGAGCACTGTCACATTTAAAAATGAAGGGTTGTTTCTTTGTTACATTTTCATCGGTTTCAGGCGGGGGAGGGGCACATAGGCAGGCGGAGTTCAAGAACAACTTGCAAGGCAGCTCACTTCTTTTTTTTTTATTGAGAAAAGGAGAAAAATAAACAAGTTTCCACCTCCTCCCAGCCTCCCATTTCCCTCCCGCTCCTCCCACTCTTCTCCCCCTCCTCCCACCCTTCTCCCACTCCCCCTACTCCTCTTCCCCTCCCTCTCCAGTCCAAAGAGCAGTCAGGGTTCCCTGCCCTGTGGTAAGTCCTAGGTCCTCCCCTCTCCGTCCATATCTAGGAAGGTGAACATCCAAACTGGCTAGGCTCCCACAAAGCCAGCACATTACGTAGGATCAAAACCCCGTGCCATTGTCCTTGGCGTCTCATCAGCCCTCATTGTTCGCCATGTTCAGAGAGTCCAGTTTTAACCCATGCTTTTTCAGTCACAGTCCAGCTGGCCTTGGTATGCTCCCAGTAGATCAGCTCCACTGTGTCAGTGGGGGGTGCACCCCTCGTGGTCCCAACTTCTTTGCTCATGTTCTCCCTCCTTCTGCTCCTCATTGGGACCTTGGGAGCTCAGTCCAGTGCTCCAGTGTGGGTCTCTGTCTCTATCTCCATCCATCACCAGATGAAGGTTCTATGATGATATGCAAGATATTCGTCAGTATTGCTCTAGGCTAGGGTCATTTCAGGTTCCCTATCCTCAGCTGACCAAGGAACTAACTGGGGACCTCAGCTTGGGCACCTGGGAGCCCCTCTAGGGTCAAGTCTCTTGCCCACCCTAAAGTGGCTCCCTTAACTAAGAATTGTGGTTCCGTGCTCCCCTATCCAACCTTCCTTTATCCCAATCCTCCTGTTTCCCCCAAGTACCCCCCCTCCTTCCCTTCTACCTTTTCTCTCCCCATCTCCCCTTACCCCCATCCCACCCCACCCCCAAGATCCCAATTTTCTCCCCGGCAATTTTGTCTACTTCCCTTAGCCAAGAGGATAACTATATGTTTTTCCTTGGGTTCACCTTCTTACTTAGCTTCTTTAGGTTCACCTATTGTAGACTCCGTGACCCTATTTATGGCTAGAAAACAATTATGAGTGAGTACATCCCATGTTCATCTTTTTGGGTCTGGGATACCTCACTCAGGATAGTGTTTTCTATTTCCATC
Source organism: Microtus pennsylvanicus (assembly GCF_037038515.1). NCBI lineage: Eukaryota > Metazoa > Chordata > Mammalia > Rodentia > Cricetidae > Microtus > Microtus pennsylvanicus. The sequence goes on along the minus strand of NC_134579.1, from coordinate 138,394,888 downwards.
CATTTGCATGCAAAATTCGAGAAGTCATTGTTTTTTACCGCAGCGTAGTACTCTAATGTGTATATATTCCATACTTTCTTCATCCATTCTTCAATTGAAGGGCATCTAGGTTGTTTCCAGGTTCTGGCTATTACAAATAATACTGCTATGAACATAGTTGAACAAATGCTTTTGTCATATGATAGAGCATCTCTTGGGTATATTCCCAAGAGTGGTATTGCTGGGTCCAGGGGTAGGTTGATCCCGAATTTCCTGAGAAACCGAAACACTGACTTCCACAGTGGTTGCACAAGATTGCATTCCCACCAGCAATGGATGAAGGTACCCCTTCCTCCACAGCCTCTCCAGCAAAGGCTATCCTTGGTGTTTTTGACTTTAGCCATTCTGACAGGTGTAAGATGATATCTCAAAGTTGTTTTGATTTGCATTTCCCTGATTGCTAAGGAAGTTGAGCACGACCTTAAGTGTCTTTTGGCCATTTGAACTTTTTCTGTTGAGAATTCTCTGTTCAGTTCAGTGCCCCATTTTTTAATTGGGTTAATTAGCCTTTTAAAGTCTAGTTTCTTGAGTTCTCTATATATTTTGGAGATCAGACCTTTGTCTGTTGCGGGGTTGGTGAAGATCTTCTCCACCAAAGAACTTTTACAGCTGATAAACAGCTTCAGTAATGTGGCAGGATACAAGATCAACTCCAAAAAAATCAGTCGCCCTCTTATATGCAAAGGATATGGAAGCAGAGAGGGAAATCAGAGAAGCTTCACCATTCACAATAGCCACAAACAGCATAAAATATCTTGGGGTAAATCTAACCAAGGAAGTGAAAGATCTATTTGACAAGAACTTTAAGGCATTGAAGAAAGAAATTGAAGAGGATACCAAAAAATGGATGGACCTCCCTTGCTCTTGGATTGGGAAGATAAACATAGTAAAAATGGCAATTCTACCAAAGGCAATTTATAGATTCAATGCAATCCCCATCAAGGTCCCATCAAAATTCTTCACAGATCTTGAGAGGACAATAATCAACTTTATATGGAAAAACAAAAAAACCCAGAATAGCCAAAACAATCCTATACAATAAAGGATCTTCTGGAGGCATTACTATCCCTGACTTCAAACTCTATTACAGAGCCACAGTAATGAAAACAGGGTGGTACTGGCATAAAAACAGAGAAGTCGACCAATGGAATCGTATAGAAGATCTGGATTTTAACCCACAAACCTATGAACACCTCATTTTTGATAAAGGAGCTAAAAGTATACAATGGAAGAAAGAGAGCATCTTCAACAAATGGTGCTGGCACAACTGGATGTCAACTTGTAGAAGAATGAAAATAGACCCATATCTATCACCGTGCACAAAACTCAAGTCCAAATGGATTAAAGACCTCACTATCAGTCAGAACACACTGAACCTGATAGAAGAGAAAGTGGGAAATACCCTACAACAGATGGGCACAGGAGATCGCTTCCTATGTATAACCCCAGAAGCTCAGACATTAAGGGTAACATTGAAAAAATGGGACCTACTGAAACTGAGAAGCTTCTGTAAAGCAAAGGACACTGTCACTAAGACACAAAGGCAACCTACAGACTGGCAGCTCACTTCTTTCATCATGTGAGTCCCAGGGATCAATCTCCAGTCTGTATGGTCAGTGATGGACACCTTCACTGGAGAGCCATTTTGCTTGCCCTGAAATTGAACTTTTATCATCCCAACAATTTGGTGACAGTGGAACGCTGAGGTTCTAAGCCACTCTAACAATTTCGCCCTTGAAATCATGATGACAGGTGTTTGAAGACATCGGGCCCTGCCTGGACTGCCAGGAAATACAGCTTCCAGGCTCTTGCTCTCTGTGGCACGGTCTCATCTTGTGCTCTCTCTTCAGTCCTGGTCCTCCTCTCGGCAGGCAATGATGTCAAACGGTGCTGGAGAACACCCTCCAAGTGCCCGTCCATTTTCCACCTGTCACATTCCAAGTGACTTAGTCTAAAGACCCTGTGCTCACCTGTCACTACTCTGTGCTCAGGTGAAGTGCAAAACCGACAGCAGGAACTGAATTCTCGAAATGTCTAGCCAGAGTCGCAGTGCGGCAGAACTGCCGGCTTCCCCATCCTGGACCATGTTCCTAGTTAGAGCCGAATCCCACATCCTCTGCTCTTCCCACCTGTGCTGTGGGCAGCCCCAGGCCTCTTTGCGTGCATCTTTTTTATTTTTTGAAAATATTCTCACACCATAGCTAAAGCTGAGAGGAGACCATGGGCTTGGAATAGACGAGATCTCTCTCTCTCTCTACTGCAGGAGAGAGAGTTTTTCTCTTACTCCTAGAGCCTTCTATGCCCTCTGTCCACCTGCCTGGACACTCACCTTGCATTTCTCCACTCTGGCCTGCCACACCCGTCAGGTTATGCCCACGTGGGACCTTATTTCCACTAAAGACACTTAATCTGTCTTTTTCCCAAAAAACTTCAGCTGCTCACTCTCCTCTTTCTCTTCTCTCCTCCTCTGGCCTTTCTCCCCATCCCCTCCTCCTTCCCCCCTCCCCTCTCTCATCTCCCCTTTCTCCTCACCCCTCTCCCCTCTCTCCTCTTTTGTCTCCCCTCCCCCCACTCTCTCCTGGCTACATGTCAACAAGGGATGCCTTCCTCCTTGTTCCAGAACATTTTTCTCTCTGACAAGTTTCCCACTCTGCTCTGTGATGCCCCAGTGGAAATTCTTGTCACAACAACACTTCATCCGCCTCAGCTCTGCTTTCTCTTGACTCCTCCTAGGAACTGATTCCCACCTAAGAACCTCCATTGTTCCCCCTCCCCCAGGAGCTGCCTGCAGTCCACAGCCACTATGCTCTCTCCATCTCAGCTCCCTCCTGAGCTTATAGAATTCCAGGACTTTCCTTCTGGGAGCTGATCTCTCTCCTTCCTGGATTCCAAACAGCTTGGCCTCAATGCAGCTCAATCAATGGCTAAAGATTGGTCGGCATGCTTGATTTTCAAATTCTCTCCTATGGTAACAACTTCTGCCACTGCAGAAAGAAATGATCCCAAATCTCTTCTATGTAAACTTGCTGTACTCTTCACTTCTAAACATCTCTTATCTCTAAGGATTCCCCACTTTCCATGCTGAAAAATCTTTCATCTCTATGATTTCTCTGTACTCTACTCTCGTAATTCTCTTAAGACCATGCTGAAGGCTCCACCTCACAGTTTGTAAGAATAAAAATTTGGCTTAAGTCTATATAAAAGGCTTATATTGAAAACATCTATACATGGGCAATCTTTCCTTGCTACAATTTATCACATATGGGATTCAACTTTTCTTTAGAATATACTATACATGTAATTTGGATTTCGCTCGTGTTTAAAAAATAGATTTACTAAGTGAATAGACATTTTAAGTAACAACCACATAGTTAGCATCCATGTTGACTAAGGGTAAAGGGTCCACTATTAAAAAGATGAGGAAAGTCCCCATTCTTTCTTTGGACTGCATTTGCAGTTTAAAGTTTACTGCATTTTTTGGATTAAAGTATTATTTAGATGCTGAAGAATCTCCAATTCAAATTTTTCAACCTCAATTTTCAAATCTTTAAGACTCAAACTTAAAAGAAATAAAAACTTTAAAATCCTAATCTTAAAACAGTTACTATTTCATAAACTGTTTTGTAATTTCTTTAGTGATAAGCTTTATTGAGTCTCCTGTATGTGTTTTCAAGGCTGAGCCTAAAGCAAGTCACTAAAAACAACAAGTTGGTTTTTCAGATATATGTAATAGATCATCCTCAAACTCTTCGGAGATCTGAGGAATATGGCATATAGATGTTTAATAGAAAACTCCACATGATAGACAGAAATGGCAGGTTCTAAAGGTAACCCTGAGTTCTCCAGAGAAGACTGTGGGACACACATGCCTCTACCCGGATTGTGATACCCTAACCATTCTGGAAAACCAGATCCACCATCTTTTCATTGCCAGCCTTGGGACCCTGGAGGCTCCAACATACTGGGAGCTGAGAAATCAGATAGGCCAACATTAGGAGGGAGCTGCTGGCAGCTTCTCAATGCCTGGACTGTGAGAAAAGAGGTCAGAAAACCACCAGAGGTGTAGGTAAGGATCCTGTTTGTAGCATGCATTTCTGGTTTTGTGGAAAAGCTGAAGACAGGGGACCACATGGATGCCACTGGCCCTCCTGGAGAACCAAGACGGAAATCAGCTGTTGGGTGTATGAATGATGGTGGACACCAAATGTTTCTTTTTGTCTGGTCCCACATGACTGTATGAATGTTCGTCTTTATAAATTACTGTTTGATGGATCTGTGTTTCTGGTGTGTCCATGAGTTTTGTGTAGATGTAGAAGCCTGGGGTTGGAGGGAGCAGGAGAGGGAGACAGGGAAGGAGTAGCCAGCTGCAGCATGAGCACACTCCTCACTGGCTGGTGAGTCTCTCCGCTCCCCTCTGCAGTGTCCTCTGTCTATACCCAGAATTCAAACAGTTCTTATCTCACAAGCCAGGCAAAGAATCAGAAATGACCTCTTTTTCCACTGTTAGGAGTTCCACCAGAGGACTAAGTCCTTTCCTGAACAGAAAGGGAGGAATGGAATGAGGGGTGGGAATGGAGGGAGGATGGGAGAAGCTGGGAAGGGAGGAGGGATACCAATGGGGTGTAAAATAAATAAATGATATATTTTTTTAAAGAATCTTATCTCTAAGCCTTTGTTCTCAGCTTGAACATGGTCCCTTCTCCAGGACTGGATTCAGTTTTACGGGAAATCAGGAGTCTTTTAGATATGGATATTAAAATGTTGTTTTTGCAGTTCAAGACTCTGGGATTGGGTTATGGTCCCCTGAGCTCTCACGCAGAATGCTTATTTAAAAGTTTCCTCCTAGCTCTAATCCCACGACTCTAGAGGCAGAGGCAGGTGAATCTCTGTGAGTTTGAGACTAGTCAAGTCTACAAAATGGGTTTGAGGACAGACTCCAAAGATACACAAAGAAACCTTGTCTGGAAAAAGAAAAAAATCTGTAACCAAAGTTAACCTAAAACTCATTATAGCATGAGGGTGGATAGTGAAAATCTATACATAGGTAATCAAAATCTTATTTTACTACAGCATTCTGTATGTGTAAATTGGATTCAACTCTTGTTTGAAAGAAAAAGCTTTTTTAAAAAAAAATAACAGTGGGTTCCAGAGATATCATCAGTTAGGATGTGTTTTATGCAGTGATTCTTGCCCTAAGGAAAAGAATTAAAAATGAGAAAAGAGACATTTTTTACCAAACGGTTTATTTTAAACAAATAGAATTCAAAACGACATCCATTTGGTAACTAGGATATTAAAGCTGTACTTTCATGCACCTATATGGAAGGAAAAATACAAATGAAGACTGTACAGATGGGGAACGCAGGGTTCTCTCTTTTACCTTTGTCATGTTCTTCGATATAAGGCCTGAGCAGCCAGAGAGATAAGGGGAGACACATCACTAAAAACACTAAGATGATTAAAAACATATTTCATCCCTCAATTAAGGCAACATAAATGAGATTTGCTTGCTGTGCTCAGTATCTTTTTGCTCTTTTTAAAATGGGGCTAAAGAAAGATTTTCTCCTCTCTAGGTTCATCTCACAATGATGTCACAGTTTAAACCAAAATGCTTGTCCTTGGACGATCTCAAAATTCATTGGGTCTGCAAACATCAGAGGTTGGACACATGAAAAGGTACTTCCAGCAGTTCTGAGAATTCTAGTTTTTACTTTAAACATGTACATACCTGAGCTAATAGAATACACATACTCAGGACCCCAAGGACTAGGCCTCAGAACTCCATTTAAAATACCCAGACAGAAATGCTGCCAGAAAGAGAACCAAGTAGGGAAGCTTCGGAAAGGACGCTGTCTCAAAAAGAAAAAGTCATCCCAGGTCTCCTCTTGGCTGAGGACCTCTGCCTCTGTCTGGCCAGGTTTTGATGAATGCCAGCTTGACAATCGCTACTGGGGCCTGGCATCCCTACTTGGTCTTCTGACTGAAAATATGACTTAAAAAGACCAACAGAAGTTTAATGTCATGAGATAGGGTCTTGCCAGAGGTTCGGATATACTGAGATAGCAGTGAGCTGTATTGTTCTAGATAAAGAACATCAGAGGCTCAAGAAATAGGGTGAACTAGGATGAAAAAGGATAAAAGAAAAATTAAACATATGGGGAAGAAAATGAGAAGATAAGGAGTCAGACCCACCAGTAGAACACCATGAACTGAGATATGTCTGTCTTATGACGCAGCAAGATAATGGCCTACTCATTTTGGCACGAAGCCTATCGGTTGTCTCAACCTATCTAAGTCTACTCAGGCCCACAGAGGCTGACTTGAAAATATATATCTGGCCTCTTCATCTTTGTTGACTTTGTTCAGCTTTAGCTCAGTTTTGACAAACTAAGAGAAGAAACTGTGATGCTCTATACTGGTGCACTATGAAAAGATTAAAAAAACGAGGATCCCAATCCCTCTGTGAACTATATGCATGGTTTTGTAAAGTTCCCAGTATCTCTATGAACTGTTTTATGATTTGAAGTTTTATTTACGTACTAAAAGTGCTTCAGTTCAAGAATTTTGATATTTAGACTATAATTAGGACATACAGGCTAATAGTCAGCCACTCCATAAATGATAAAATTCCTTAAAGTGCTCAGAACGTTGCTTGCAGTCATACTAAAAACAAATGTGATTTACAGATAGGGATGAGCTTTATTTCACTTTCTGTGCATGCTTTCAAGGTTGAAATGGAACAAGTAACTAAAAACAAATAAAGTGTATTTAAAGTCAGATATATGTTCAAGAAATGGCCCCTAAAAGCTCTCCAGAGATCTGCTGAGTATGGCATTTAAAGGGTCAAATGAAAAAAGTTTCCCATGGCAGACAAAATGCCAGCTCCTAGTTGCAGCTCAAAGGTCCCCTCCAAGAAGAGGACTCTGTCTAGACTGTGATAATGCCAACCAGGGGTGAAACTGCCATATACTGCAGGGCCATGAAGATGAAGCAGAGTCATTGGAACGAGACCCGTGATTGCAAAGAGCCCCTGAAGGTTTGGGGTAGAACAGCCATCAAATGACACCTGAGCAAAGATCAAAGGGGAAAGAGGAGTTCTGGGCAGGTAAGTTCCTCACTACCCAACCCCATCCACCCAACCCGACCCTCCAAGCTACTAGCCCCCCACACCGCTAAACTTGCCTATCCTCCTGCAACCTTGGTAGAACTCTGAAACATAGCTTGCTCCAATTCTAAGGAGACTTTAGAGGTGAGTGAACAGTCATGTTCCGGGACACTCCTCTCTCTAGTACCTCCACAGTGGGACAAAACCACAGACCCCTCCTCCAACTCCCCAGGCTTTTTTTGGCCAGCCAGTAGGAGAGTTCCCTGAAGGTAGGCTCCCACATTACCCAACCCTATACACTGAACCCTGAAAACTACAAGCCTTACCCAAACCCAAAGTTGCCTATTCTCCTACAACCCTGGTGGAACTCTGAAACACAGCTTCCTACAATACTGAAGGGACCAAGAGCTTGCTACAATACTGAGGAAATCAAGGGAGATCTAAGAGAACAATCCAGGAGAGAAGGCCAAGAGAGCAGGCTTAGAGAGACCTCAGAGGCTTCTAGAGACACCGGCATTGGCAGGTCAAGAGCACACTCACAAACCACTCTGATGGGTCCCCCGGAGCAGGATCAGGTTCCCTTTCTGGCCAGGAACCTCGCTAACAAAGGGTCTACCTTGCTGCAGGCAGGCTATTGAGGCAAAGCAATTCCCACTGGCCGTTGCTCTCGGCACCCCTCAGAGGCTTCTTGAGACACTGGCATTGACAGTACATAGCAGACCAAGAAAAACTCCCAAACACTCAGATAGCAACTGCAAGGATTGGACCAAGATGCAAAGACACTGCCAGCCTCATTTGAAGAAAGAGATGGGTAGGTGCCAGTGCAAGAACTCCTCAACAACCTGAAAAGCAACATGGTAACACCAGAACTCAGTGGTCATACAACGGGAAGACTTGATCATCCTAACCCAGAAGAAGCAGAAGAAAACAACTTTAAATGTAACTCTATGAAAATGACGGAGACCTTTAAAGAGGAAATGAAAAACATCCTTAAAGAAATGGAGGAAAACACAAAAATTGGAAGAAATAGATAAATTCCTCAAAGAAAACCAAGAAAAAACAATCAAACAAGTGAAGCAAACAGTTCAAGACTTGAAGATTAAAATAGAGGCAATAAAGAAAACACAAACTGAGGGGATTTTGGATATGGAAAATCTGGGTAAATGAATAGGAACTACAGAGACAAGTATAACCAACAGAATACAAAAGATAGAAGAATCTCAGATGTTGAAGATACTGTAAAGGAAATAGACTCATTGATCAAAGAAAACACTGAATCTAACAAATTTTTAACACAAAACATTCAGGAAATCTGGGACACCTTGAAAAGACCAAACCTAAGAATAATAGCGTTAGAAGAAGAAAAAGAACTCTAGCTCAAAGGCACAGAAAATATATTCAACAAAATCGTAGAAGAAAACTTTTCAAACCTAAAGAAGAATATCCCAGTGAAGGTACAAGAAGCTTACAGAACACCAAATAAACTGGATCAAAAAAAATCCCCTCTCCATATAATAATCAAAACCCAAAACATACACAATAAAGAAAGAATATTAAGAGCTGTAAAGGAAAAAGGTCAAGTAACATATAAAGGTAAACCTATCAAAATTACACCCAACCTGTCAATGGAAGCCATGAAAGCCAAATGTCCTGGGTCAATATGCTAAAGACACAATGAGACCATGGATGCAAGCCCAGACTACTATACCAGCAAAGATTTCAATCACCATTGATGGATAAAACAAGATATTCTATGACAAACCCAGATTTAAAGAATATGTATCCACAAAACCAGCACTACAAATAGTACTAGAAGGAAAATCTCAACTCAAGGAAGATAACTGCACCCACAAAACACAAGCACCTGATAACCCCCCAGCATAACTGAAAGAAGGGAAACATACAAACACTACAACCAAAAAATATCAGGAATTAACAACCAGTGGTCATTAATATTGCTTAATATCAATGGACTCAATTCACCCATAAAAAGACATAGTCTAAAAGAATGGATACAAAATCAGGACCCAGCCTTCGGCTGTATACAAGAAACACACCTCAACCTCAAAGACAGACACTACCTCAGAGTAAAGGGTTGGGAAATGGTTTTCTAATCAGATGAACTTAGAAACAAGTGGGTGTAACTATCCTAATATCTAACAAAATTGATTTCAAACTAAAATCAGTCAGAAGAGATGGAGAAGGACACTTTATACTCATAACAGGAACAATTCATCAAGATGTAGTCTCAATCCTGAACATCTATGCCACTAATACAAGAGCACCCACATATGTATAAGAAATATTGTTAAAACTTAAATTGTACACTAAACCACATACATTAATAGTAGGAGACTTCAACACTCCACTCTTGCCACTGTACAGGTCAACCAGACAGAAACTTAACAGAAAAATGAGACAACTAACAGATGTCACAAATCAAATGGACTTAACAGATATCTATAGAACATTCCACCCAAACAGGAAAGAATATACCTTCTTCTCAGCACCTCATGGAATCTTCTCTAAAACTGACCACATTCTCGGTAACAGAGCAAACCTCCACAGATACAAAAAAAAAAATTGGAGTAACCTCCTGTGTCTTATTGGATCACTATAGATTAAAGTTAGAATTTACCAACAATACTACTCTCAGAAAGCCTACAAACTCATGGAAATTGAACAGTGAACTACTGAACCACACCTGGGAAGAAATAAGGAAAGAAATTAGAGACTTCATAGAATTAAACAAAATTGAAGGCACAACATAACCAAACCTATGGGACACTATGAAAGCAGTGCTAAGAGGAAAGTTTGTAGCACTAAGTGCCCACATAAAGAAGACGGAGAAAGCTCACACTGGAGACTTAACAGGACACTTGAAAGCTCGAGAACAAAAAGAAGCAGACTTACCCAGGAGGAGTAGAAGACAGGAAATAATCCAAATGAGGGCTGAAAGCATCAACATGGAGACAAAGAAGACAATACAAAGAATCAATGAAACAAAGAGCTGGTTCTTTGAGAAAATAAAAAAATATAGACAACACTTATCCAAACTAATCAAAAGGCAGAGAGAGCACATCCAAATTAACAAAATCAGAAATGAAAAGGAGGACATAACAATAGACACTGAGGAAATTCAGAGGATAATTAGGTCATACTACAAAAACTTGTACTCCACACAACTGAAAACATAAAAGAAATGGAGAATTTTCTGGATAGATACCATATACCCAAATTAAATCAAGACCAGGTGAGCAATTTAAATAGACCTATAAACTGCAAGAAAATTAAAGCTGTGATCAAAAACCTCCCAACAACAACAACAAAAAGTCCAGGGCCAGATGATTTTAACGCATATTCTACCAGAACTTCCAAGAAGAGCTAATAACTCTATACTCTACAAAGTGTTCCACATATTAGAAACAAATGGAACATTGCCAATCTCTTTTTATGATGCTACAGTTACCTTGATGCCAAAACCACACAAGGACTCAACCAAGAAAGAGAATTACAGACCAATCTCATTCTTAAACATGGATGCAAAAATACTCAATAAAGGCGATCCTGTGATGGTGCCGCGGGGGTCGCAGATATCAAACTTCTTCCATGACTGGATGAATGGAAACTCAGAGATTTTTAGGTAAGAGCCGACAAGGGGTTGTTCTTGGGCTTCGTTCTTTGGAGCATACTCTGCATTCTTTGCACAAGTTTTCCTGCTATTAAAACCTGCACTGAAGTTTGAAAAATGAAGCAGTTGAAAAGGAAAAGCAATTTCAGTGTTCAGGAAACTCAGACCCTTTTGAAAGAAATTACCAAAAGGAAGGAAGTTATTTTTTCCAAGCAACTCAACACTGTAGATGAAGGCTAACAGAGGACAGGGACTGAGGTGAAGAGACAGTACCTTGACTGGTGTGCACTCATGAAAAGGAAGAGAAAGAAGGCCAACATGAAGCTGGTTGGTTCTGGGTTTCCTCTTCCCACGTCTGATTTAGACCTCTCTCTCTCTCTCTCTAAGAGATAGATGAAAAAATTGCATTCCAAAATTATGCAAATATTGACTGGCAGAATGTGGCGGATTTCCGAGATGCAGGTAGATCCCTAACAGAAGTCAAAGTGGAAGAGGAAGAAAGGGACCCACAAGCCCAGAGTTTGAGATTGAGGAAGAGGAAGAAATGTTGTCATCTGTCATACCAGATTCCAGGAGGGAAAGTGAGCTCCCTGACTTCCCCCACATTGACGAGTTTTTCACCCTCAATTTCACACCGTCCAGTCCCGCTTATGATGAGCCTCATCTGCTCATGAATATAGAGAAACAGAAACTGGAGCTGGAAAAACACCGACTGGATATTGAGGCAGAAAGGCTGCAGGTGGAAATGGAGCGGCTCCAAATAGAGAAGGAGGGCCCACCTAGACCTGGAGCACGAGCCCCTGCAGCTGGAGAAGGAGCCGCTGCAGATCTAGAGAGAGAAGTGGAGGCTGCAGTTGGTTAGCACTGAGAAACCCGCCCTAGAGAACGACCTAGGCCAGGGGGAGAAGTCCATACTACAGCCACAGGACATAGAAGCGGAGAAGTTGAAACTCGAGCGAGAGCGTCTGCAGCTGGAGAAAGATCGGCTGCAGTTTTTGAAGTTTGAGTCTGAGACACTGCAGATCGAAAAGGAGCACTTGCAGGTGGAGAAGGAGAGACTGCAAATTCAAAAAGAAGGGCATTTGCCTTGACTGTTCTTCGTCCTCTGCTTAGCAAAGGTTTATGAACTGTAGCTTTCCTCATCAGTCCATGTAAAGGTAGTTGGTGAATTAGCTACCCCATCGCCAGTTAGTGTTTTTAGTAGGAAAAAAAGATAGTAACACATAGGTAGCCATGTGGTTCAATAGTATATTGTATAAACTCTGTGCCCACCATAAACAAATAGCAGAGGATCTGCTAGACTCTTTCACATTAGTAATAGTGCATAGAGTCCTGTCTTATTTGTGCACCCCAAGTTTGCGATAATGTCTACAGTGAAGGTTCCATCCAGTGAGTCTCAAGTGGAGTTTGGGCTCCCAGAAGACATTTGGAGTTGTGGGGAGATGTTTTTGGTGATCAAAGTAGATGGGTGTGGGCTGCTACTGACATCAGTACAGGCTACAGGCTCTACTAAATACCATGTAATGCTTGGCTCTCCTCTTCACAGGAAAGAATTTCCCAACCCAAAGTATCACTAGTACCAAGTTTGAGAAACCTATCCCTGGCCTAACTGTGTACCTATAGCTATCTTCTACAGCTTTGGAATATTAAAGCTTTAGATATTTATGTGTGTAGATGTTTAAGTGGCCAAAAGCATTTTAACTGTAAGACATTACTGTGTAGTTTATTGAATACAGGGAGTGGTGGAGATTGTAGGTACTTTATTTCCATGGTATGGTCTATCAGAAGACCGAGACGTAGAAGCAATCCTGGGACTCTCTGAGATTGTATAAAATGAATCACTTTGAAAGGCAGTCCCCCCCCCCTCAAGAATGAACACACAATTGGAAAGCTTTAGTTCCCCTTCTTTAAATCTGTTGTTGTAGTTTGAGTAGAGAACTTGCCATTTCAATCGCACACTGAAATGTTATGTAAGAGAGTGGCAGAAGCTAGTAAAAATCATACCAGTGCCAAATGGTGACAGTAGTCAATGATAGTGACCCAATAAATTGTTGATTGATTTTTTTTTAAAGTGAAGAATAGTCATTTGAGACTGAGAGATGGGGGAAATGCCCTCTGTATCAGTAAAATGGTGTTGAAATGATAGAAGTAGCTGTGTGTTATGGTTAGGGGAATCATTTGCTTACTTAATATCTACAAGAATATGAAAGGGTAACTTCTTACTTTAGAATCTGAAGTTCAGAGAAATCCTGCAGTAAGTGGCTGATCTTTATACAGCGGTATATTTTTGTCTCTGCCCCTTCAGAATGATTAAGCTTTTGAATTCTGAAAGCAGAGGGCCTGCTGATTTGCCTGCAGTGTCCTGTTTATCACAGTAAAGTGCTTTCTCTGCACAAGTTCACTTTGTGTTTCCTGTTTTCTAGGCTGATGGCTTTAATGCAACACTTCTGTTGACACACTACTTTGATTCTGTATTTGTTCCTCATTAATTTATAAATGGCTAGAAATCATGTTTGAATACAGGTAGAGGGAAAACATACCTGTAATTCCTTATGCTGGTTTTGAAATAGTGTTATTTTTTATATAATTCTATTAAAAGCTTCTACCTTCGGAAGAAAAAAATACTCAATAAAATACTTGGAAATTGAATCCAAGAACACACCCCAAAAAATAATCCATCATGATCAAGTCAGCTTCATCTCAGAGATGTAGGGCTGGTTCAACATATGAAAATCTTTAATGTAATCCATCATATAAATAATCTGAAAGAAAAAAAAACCATATGATCATTTCATTAGATGCTGAAAAAGCATTTGATAAAATCCAACACCCCTTCATGATAAATGTCTTGGAGAGATCAGGGATACAAGGAAAAAAATCTAAATATAGGCAATATACAGCAAACCGACAGCCAACATCAAATTAAATGGAGAGAAACTCAAAGTAATTCCACTAAAATCAGGAACAAGACAAGGTTGTCCACTCTCTCCACATCTCTTCAACATAGTTCTTGAAGTTCTGGCTATAGCAATAAGATAATAAAAGGAGATCAAGGGGATTCAAATTGGAAAGGAAGAAGTCAAACTTGTTATTTGCAGATGATATGATAGTATACTTAAGTGAACCCAAAAACTCTAACAGAGAACTCCTACAGCTGATAAATACCTTCAATGATGTGGCAGGATACAAGATCAACTAAAAAAATCAGTAGCCCTCCTATACACAAATGTTAAAAGTGATGAGAGAGAAATCAGAGAAACATCACTTTTCACAATAGCCACAAATAACAAAATATCTTGGGGGTAACACTAACCAAAGAAGTGAAAGATCTATTCAACAAGAACTTTAAGTCTTTGAAGAAAGAAATTGAAGAAGATAACAGAAAATGGAAAGCTCTTCCATGCTCTTGGATAGGTAGGATGAACATAATAAAAATGGGTAATCTAACAAAAGCAATCTATAGATTCAATGCAGCCCCCATCAAAATCCCAACACAATTTTTAAGGATTATTGTCCTTAAAAGAACAATAATCAACTTCATATGTAAAAACAAAAAACCAAGGATAGCCAAAACTTTCCCATCCAATAAAGGAACTTCTGGAGGAATCACTATCCCTGACATCAAGCTCTATTACAGAGCTACAGTAATGAAAACAGCTTGGTACTGGCATAAAAACAGAGAGGTTGACCAATGGATTTGAATCAAAGATCCAGATATTAATTCACACACCTAGGAACACCTGATTTTTGACAAAGAAGCTAAAATTATATAATGGAAAAAAGTATCTTCAACAAATAACGCTGGCATAACTGGATGTCAACATGTAGAAGAATGAAAATAGATCCATATCTATAGCCATGTACAAAACTCAAGTCCACGTGGATTAAAGACCTCAATATAAATCCGACCTGATAGAAGAGAAAGTGGGAAGTAGCCTTCAATGCATGAGCACAGGAGAACACTTCCTAAATATAACCCCAGTAGCTCAGACACTGAGAGCAACAATAAATAAATGGAACTTCCTGAAACTGATAATCTTCTGTGAAGCAAATGACACAGTCAATAAGACAAAAAGGCAGCCTACTGAATGGAAAAAAGATCTTCATCAACACCACGTCAGACAAAGAACTGATCTCCAAAATATACAAAGAACTCAAGAAATTAGACATAAAATTTCTAAATAACCCAATTAAAAATGTAGTACAGAACTAAACAGAGAATTCCCAAAAGAAGACTCTCAAATGGTCAAAGGATACCATTTTTGGAAATGTTAAGGAAATGTTCAACATTCTTAGCCATCAGGAAAATGCAAATCAAAACAACTCTGAGATACCATCTTTAAAAAAAATTATTTATTGTGTATATAGTATTCTGCCTGTAAGCATGCCTTCAGGCCAGAAGAGGGCACCAGATGTTATTACAGATGGTTGTGAGCCACCATGTGGTTGCTGGGAATTGAACTCAGCACCTTTAGAAGAGCAGGCAGTGCTCTTAACTACTGAGCCACCTCTCCAGCCATGAGATACCATCTTATGCCTGTCAGAATGGCCAAGATCAAAAACACTGGTGACAACTTATGCTGGAGAGGTTGTGGGGAAAAGGGAACACTTCTGCATTGCTAGTGGGAATGCAAGCTGTACAACTTTTTTGGATGTCAGTGTGGTGATTTATCAGAAAATTAGGAAACAACCTTCCTCAAGAACTAGTAACACCACTTTTGGGTATATATCCAAAGTATGCTCTATTGTGCCACAAGGACATGTTTAACTATGTTCATAGCAGCTTTGTTTGTTGTTCCAGGACCTAGAAACAACCTAAATACCCCTCGACTGAAGAATGGATAAGGAAATGTGGTACGTTTACATAATGAAGTACTACACAGCAGAAAAAAATGACATTTTGAATTTTCCAGGAAAATAGATGGAGCTAGAAAACATTATTTTGAGTGAGGTAACCCAAACACAGAAAGACAATTATATGTACTAACTCACAGGTGGATTTTAAACATAAAGCAAAAAGAAAAAAGAAAAAAAACAAGCCTGCAAACCACAATCCCAGAGAATTTAGACAATAATGAGGACACTAAAAGAGACTTACATAGATCTAATCTACATGGGAAGTAGAAAGTAGAAAAGGACAAGATCTCCTGAGTAAATGGAAGCATGGGGACCTTGGGGGAGGGCTTAAGGTGGAGGGGAGAGGCAGGGTTAAGAACAGAGAAAAATGCAGAGCTCAATAAAAATTTTCTTTACATATGTGGGTGTTCTTGTATAGTTGCATAGATGTTCATGATTGAGACTGCATCTTGATTAATTGTTCCTGTTTTGAGTATAAAGTGTCCTTCTCCATCTCTTCTGACTGATTTTAGTTTGAAATCAATTTTGTTAGATATTAAGATAGCTGCATCCACTTGTTTCTTAGGTTCATTTGACTGGAAAACCATTTCCCAACCCTTTACTCTGAGGTAGTGTCTGTCTTTGAGGTTGAGGTGTGTTTCTTGTATACAGCCGAAGGCTGGATCCTGATTTTGTATCCATTCTTTTAGACTATGTCTTTTTATGGGTGAATTGAGTCCATTGATAGTAAGCAATATTAATGACCAGGGGTTATTAATTCCTGATATTTTTTGTTTGTAGTGTTTGTGTGTTTCCCTTCTTTCGGTTTTGCTGGTGGAGGGGGATTATCAGATGCTTGTGTTTTTGTGGGTGCAGTTAGCTTCCTTGGGTTGAGGTTTCCCTTCTAGTTCTTTCTGTAGGACTGGGTTTGTGGATCCATATTGTTTTGTCATGGAATATCCTCTTTTCTCCTTCAATGGTGATTGAAATCTTTGTTAGGTATAGCAGTCTGGGCTTGCATCCATGGTCTCCTAATGTCTGGAGCACATCATCCCAGGACCTTCTGGCTTTCATGGTTTCCATTGAGAAGTCAGTTGTAATTCTGATAGGTTTATGTTTATATATTTCTTGACCTTTTTCCTTTGCAGCTCTTAATATTCTTTCTTTATTCTGTATGTTTTGGGTTTTGATTATTACATGGTGAGGGGATTTTTTTGATCCAGTTTATTTGGTGTTCTGTAAGCTTCTTGTACCTTTCTAGGGATATCCTTCTTTAGGTTGTGAAAGTTTTCTTCCATGATTTTGTTGAAAATATTTTCTGTGCCTTTGAGTTGGAGTTATTCTTCCTCTTCTACTGCCTTATTCTTAGGTTTGGTCTTTTCATGGTGTCCCAGATTTCCTGGATGTTTTGTGTGAAGAATTTGTTGGATTTAATATTTTCTTTGATCAATGAGTCTATTTCCTCTATAGTATCTTTAGCACCTGATATTCTTTCTTCTATCTCTTGTGTTCTATTGGATATACTTGTCTCTGTAGTTCTTATTCATTTAACCAGATTATCCATATCCAGAATTCCCTTGTTTTGTGTTTTCTTTATTGCTTCTATTTCAGTCTTCAAGTCTTGAATTGTTTGCTTCATGTGACTGATTGGGTTTTTTTTCTTGGTTTTCTTGAATTTCCTTGAGGGACTTATTAATTTCTTCCATATTTTTGTTTGTGTTTTCCTCCATTTCTTTAAGGATGTTTTTCATTTCCTCTTTAAAGGTCTCCATCATTTTCATAAAGTTATGTTTAAAGTTGTCTTCTTCTACTTCTTCTGGATTAGGATGATTGAGTCTTCCTGTTGTGTGACCACTGGGTTCTGGTGTTACCATGTTGCTTTTAAGGTTGTTGGAGGAATTCTTGCATTGGCACATACTCATCTCTACCTTCAAATGAGGATAACAGTATCTTTGTGTCTTGATCAAATCCTTGCAATGGCTGCCTGAGTGTTTGGGAGTTTTTCTTGGTCTGTTCTGTACTCTCAATATCTGTCTCAGAAAGACTCTGCGGTCTCTCTAAGCCTGCTCTCTTGGTCTTCTCTCCTGGTGTTCTCTCTTGGTGCGCTCTCTTAATCCTCTCAGTGTTGTAGCAAGCTCTTGGTCCCCTCAGTATTATAGCAAACTCTCAGCTCCTAGGCAGGGTGTGGCTAGTAGGTTGTGGGTCCAGTGGATGGGATTGGCTTTTGGAGGAGCCTACCTGCAGGAAACTCCCTGATGGCTGGCAAGAAAAGTACAGATTTGGTGGAGGTGCCCCTCAGTTTTGTTCCACTGTGGAGGTGCTAGAGAGTGGGATGTCCCACCTTGTGGCTGTTCACTTACCCCTTAAGTCCCCTCAGTATTGGATCAAGCTCTGTTTCAGAGTGCCATCGAGTTTTCAGGAGGATAGGCAGGTTGGGGGCGGGGTGTGGCTAGTAGTTTATATGGGCCTCTGGATGGGTTTGCTGGCTATCTAGGAAAGCCTAGGGAGTTGGTTGAGGGGAATGGGTTTTTTCCTAATGTGGAGGTTCTAGTAGGGGAACATTTTAAAAGAAGAGTTCAGCAGGAATGGGAAGTGATGAGAGAGTAAAGGGGCCGGCAATGACCAAAATGCATCGATATGCGTGTGCACCTGGATGAGTATGGAATTGCCAAATAATGAATTTGAAATATGTTGTAAAGTAGTCTATGGGTTGTATTCAAACGGCTATTACCAATAATTGGCTGGAGAGCAGTGGCCAGTAAGAGGAAACATTTGAGGTTTACTTTGATCCTTTCCCAGGGACTGAGTCAAAACACCAGGAACTGAGTCAACACCTAAGGGTTATCTAGCCCCTATTCAATAACTGAGTTCTATTTGGAGAACATTCACAAGGACTCTGGGAGACGGAAAGTTCCAAACATTTCAGTGCGTGCATGTATAGTTGTTAGGTCCTTGGTTCCCAGGGGATGGGGGAGCACTACTGCTGAGAGGCCTCAGAGTTGTCTTAAAGTTATAAAATATGAAATAGATATTTCACTGGGCATATACACAGAGATCCTGTACCCCACAATAGAGATATTTGCACCCTCATCAATACTGCTGTTCTATTCAATATACAAGGAGATGGAGCCAATCTAGATGTCCATCAACAGATGAATGCATAATGAAAGTCTAGTGCATATACCAAATGAAATGTTATTCGTCTCTAGAGAAAAATGAAACCACAAAATTTAAGGAAAGTTGGTAGACTAAAAATGTATACAGTTAAGAGAGATCACCCAATATCAGGGAGAAAACACATGTTCTTTCTTGTATGTGGATCCTAGCCTATGATGTATGCATGTACACAGTAATTAAATATGCTGAGGTACAGTGCAACATTGAGGAAGGAGAACATGAAATTTTAAAGAGACAAAACACTCCCTGATGAGTTCACAAACATGCTGTTCTTAGTGGGTCCTCTGAATGCTCTCTCAACATGTGCACGGTTCCGATGTAAAACAGGCCCTTAACAAGCAATATCCACATGTGACTCTATGCTGCCACCTTACTGGGAGGACCGTGTATGAAGGTTTTCATCACTTAAATGTTCTGCCAACTTGGATACACTATTCTTTAAACAAGAATTCCAGCTATAAAAATTATAGAAAGTGAAGGCTGTCCAAGGTATGCTTAAATCATCATAACTGGAAATTTTAAAAAATTCCTGGAAATGCTGACTTACTGGCTCTGAATCTCAAAGGCTAACACACCAGGAATTACACGCACTGAGAGGCTTGCAGGGATTGGTATGGGTTGTTTTCATTTTATATTATGATTCTAAAATGCATTATTATTGTTAGTGAGTGAATATAGTTTGATTTAAAACTTAAAAAGTCATAACAAAGCTATTTTAGAGTGAGCAAAGGACTTGGATATTCCTGTCCCTGAATGAGATGTAAAAAAGATAATAAACACCCAGGAAAGGGGTTCAACCATCAGCCTTCGGGCAACTGCAATTACAGGGGCAGTGAGGCTCACCTCAGCTGTCATAGTCTCCAGCAAAGGCAGCTGCACACTGGGACCTTCCCTGGGAAATGGTGCTCAGCTCCACTACAGCCTTTGGAGCTTGGCTACCATCCTTGTGACAGCCCAGACAAGAGCTGCAGTTCTCCTCATGGACAGCAGGGAGCGCAAAGAAACCACATAATCAACAGGGAACCTCCCTGAGGCCTGCACATGTCTTGCAGCCTTCTCTCCATCCCAGTTCCAACAGACTTGGAGCTTCCTAATACAATCATTTCCTGTGTCTCTGAGAACCCAACTCTAGAAGGAGACCCTATGTAGTCCCCTCCCCCTCACAACACCCATGAGGAAAAACAGGGAGGTCACAGGGCAGTCACCAAGGAGAGCAAAGGCATCCCAGAAGGGTCAGGAAGGACATGGGAGACCTGATTCACATTCAGACAGCACAGGAAGCTGGGGGGAGGGGTGTCTCCCTAGGGCTCTCCATAGGAAGCTGGAGCACAAAGTCCTCTTTCTAGGACACAGAGGTCACCTTCTCCTGCACACCGGGATGTGAACCCCTGAGATAACTTGTATTCCTGGATCAGACACCTGACTGGTGACCGCAGTGACCATGGACCTCAGCCCCCACAGTCATCAATTAGTTAGAGTTTTTCCAGCCCTGAGGACTATGAATCAACACAGACATGCTGTCTGTGGGCCAGTTTTGTGAAGACTGCAGTTGTGATCTATCTATGTGTGTAGATACTTTTTCTGAGCAAACACCACGCCCTAAGGACAATTGCAGGAGAGCAGGCTTCAAGGTTTATATTGGGGAATGGAGCAGAGATCTGGCAGTGAGAACAAAGGATCTGACTGTATGGTTTATTTCTCACACTGTGCAGGGTGAAGTAAATAATTATGCCCAACAAACGATTAGTACACTGCCAAGGCTTTGGGAAGAATCTCAAAGCTGTCGTAGGAGGGAGAGAGCAATGGTTTCCCAAGAATGTCTACAGAAAGAAACAGATAATTCATTGAAAAGGCAATAGCTACAACACGGCCTGCATTCTGGATTTAATCCTTCTGAGTCAAGGATTCTGATGGCTGACTTTATAAGTAACGACTGAAGTGTCATGGCATAATCATGAGACTTGTGGCAATGAGCACTGGCCACGGTATCCTGAAGACGGATGTGCACAACTCAGTCAGGGTGACTCTGCAATAATAATCAAATTGGGGCCAGTAAGGAGTGTCAATACATATGACCCCGAGAAATCTTCATATAAACCCCAGGCTCTGGGACACTGATTTGCTCACAGGATCTGAACTTGTTCCAGGCAGTGGGATTTAAGCCAAAATCAAACCAGTGTTCCTCACAGAGTTCGATAATGCTGGGCAGGAAGACAGCAGCAAGGACATCTAGAAGGTGGGTTTCGGGTTGACAAGCACTTCAGAGAAACAGAGCAGGGAAAGGCCAGGAAATGAAGGCTTTAGAGGAGGAGGTCAGAGAAGACATGCCTACACTCACCAGATTCTCAGTGTGAGCAGGGATCTAAAGGACTGAGGGGTGAGCTGTGTGGACACCCGAAAAGACAGTTTCATTCAGTGGAAAGATTCAGGAGTATTGAGGAAAGGGAATGATGTTGTTGACCTCACTCCAATATAACAATACAATACAATACACACACACACACACACACACACACACACACACACACACACACACCAAGGCTGAGAGTTGAACACACTCAGGTCTCAATTTCTACCTAATGCAAAATTCTAATATTGAAAGATTTTTCTCTCTTCCCTCTTAGCCTCACTTTTGATCCACTGGAGCTCTCCCACCACGGCCCAACTCACTATGGAAGCAGTTCTGTCCCATGTTGTGGAAGGGGAGGAAATTCTTCTACTTGTGCACAGTCTGCCAGGGAGCTTCAAGGAATTTTTCTGGAAGATTGAAAATCATGAGAATCCATTTGAAATTGTACAATTGATAAAATCTGAAAGAAAATTTTTAGTAGAGAATACATACAGTGGCACACCAAAATTTTACCCCAATGGATCCCTACTCTTCCAGAACATCACTCGGTATCAAGGAGGACTCTACAGACTATGGGTGAAAAGAAACCCCACAAAATGGAGAAGAGAAATGTTCAGGTCCATGTCCACTGTAAGTACTGCTCTGTTACCTCTGGGTCGTGGTGGACCTAATCCTACTTCACACATAGAATTGTCAGTGCTGGATGACTGTGTTATGCTCCCCACATTGTGGTTCAAGCATTTCGTAAAGGACACGGAGTTGAGGAAAGAGCAATAAATCAGGATCCCTCACTTGAATCCACCCTCAGAGGGGGGGGGGAGGTAACTCAGTCTAAGTATGTCAGACTTTGGCCAGCGTCTTAGATGCTCATCATGAACGTGGCCTTGAGAAAGACCCTTCAGGACTCAGGCAGGGCCTGGCTGAGGAAACCATGATATTGTCACAGAAACATGCACACCCAAAGCTTTGCTTCAGACCTCCATCCCAGACTGGACCAGGAATTCTGGGATCTCAAAGACTGGGTTGGAATTTGAACTCCTATTAAAACTGACAGGGAACAGTGATTGATTGCAGGCTGGTAGCCTGCTGACCTTCAGACTGTGAGAACCATGTTTGAGGCAGGTCACCTGGGCATCTCCTCCTGAGACTCAGTGTGCTCAGCATAGGTGGAGGGGTATGAAAGACAACCAGCCAGCTGTCCTGATGGTCTTCTGAGACCTCGCAGGAAGGTGGAGAGCCCTAAAGAGATGGGAGAAAAGTGTACAAATGGCAGCTCCTTGCCTCTGGAGGTCCAGCCCTGGGATAATTTCCTGCAGACAAACAGAGACACTGCTTGGCGGATGGTCAGGCCATCGCTCACATTTTAGGTTATCTTGTAGGCAACAATCATTTTCCCTGTGTCCTATTCTAGGAAACTGAGACAGGAATCAGAGTCACTGGCTCAAGGTCACGCAGGCCATGGGTGACACAAGCAGATAGGAGGGGCAGAAATGGCGCCACCCCGCCCTTTGCATGACTTATTTGCAGCCACATTGGTGACACGCACAGGTCACAGAGTCCGACCATCTGGGCTGGATTTCGGCTCCTGAGTCCCAGCTGCTGGGAGACTTCAACCAGGTTCTGTACATCTCTGCTTCTCAGATTCTCTATATGAAACAAGAACCGTAGCAGTCTATACTTAAGGAGAATGGTGTCAAAAGTCAAGAAGTTAATCATTGTGCAAATGCCTAGGAAACATTTGTGGATAATAAATGCTGCCTATCACCCATGCTGCTGGCATCTCTACCCAGCACAGTGGCACATGTTTTGGGAACCTCAACTCATTTATTTGTTACATATTTCCTTTGTTAGACTAAAAATTTGCAGAAACTACATTTTTAAGGAAGACTTTATCAAAGGGGGAAGGGTACATGCCATGGAGCACATGTGGAGGTCGGAGAACAACTTTTTTTCTCTTTTTACCTTTACAGACATCCTGGACATCACAATCAGGACATTAGGTTTGCACAATGAGCAACTTTACTCAGCCATCTGGTCAACCCTGTAGAGACTATACTTGATTTGTCTCTATATTCCCAAAACTTGGCCTATGTGTATATCCATGACAGGCCCTGATGACAACTCTCTTTCCTGGTGGCAAGGGAGGGA
Organism: Microtus pennsylvanicus; assembly: GCF_037038515.1. Taxonomy (NCBI): domain Eukaryota; kingdom Metazoa; phylum Chordata; class Mammalia; order Rodentia; family Cricetidae; genus Microtus; species Microtus pennsylvanicus. The sequence continues at coordinate 138,371,602 of NC_134579.1, read as the reverse complement.
CCTCCAACAGCTGTCTCACAACCTGTTCAAGAGATGCTAAAGAGCTACAGCAATCCTAAGACACAGACACCATTTTACTTTATCTCAAACTATGCAACAGAGCCAGAATAACAAAAGGAAGATGGTCAGTACTGGAGAGATTATTCCTCCAGAGGTCCTGAGCTCAATTCCACATACCACATGGTGACTCACAACCATCTATAATGGGATCTGGTGCCCTCTTAAGACTTGCAGGCATACATGAAGGGAGAACACTGTATACATAATAATAAATAAATAAATTTATGAAAAAAACTTGCAAATCATGTTTTTAAAAGTCAGTATTAAAAAAAACACGGCACTGGCACAAAACAGAAATGCAAAGCAAACAAATGCAACAACAAAAAAGTCCTGAAATGAATGGACACAGCTATACCTGCCTCGTATTCGATAAAGATAACAAAAACATACATTAGACAGGGCATGGTAGTTCATACCTTTAATCTTAGCACTCAGGAGACAGAGGCAGGTGTATTCTCTGTGAGCTCAAGGTCAGCCTGGTCTACACAGCAAGTTCCAGGCCAGTGAGAGCTATATTACATAGAGACCCCCCTCTCAAAATCATAACAATAACAACAAAAATTTTGGGAGAAAAACCTCTCCCACAAATGGTGCTCGGGATAGTCACATAGAGAAGAAAGAAGCTAGATCCATATCTCTCACCCTGCTCAAGAACCAATTCAATATGAAGCACAGACTTAAATGTAAGACCTGAAATTATGAAACTGTAAGAAAATACAGGCAAACAATCCAAGATACATCACTGGGGACTGTGACTCTCAGTCAATAGAGTGCTTGCATTCATAAAACCCTAGGTTCAGCTCTCAAAACTGTACATATGTTAATACTATTGACTCATCACATGCTGTAAACAAACCACATTCTCCAGGACTGGGTCTTTTAAAGCCATGTAAGCAGTTGCTAACCTATACAACTCCAAAGGAGATGTGTAACTTGTCATCTGTCACCCTTTTTTTTGCTTGTGTGGCTTTAATAGGGAGGAGAAAATTTTGCTCTGTTTTGTTTCTTTCACTTGGCTGATTTAGTTTTGGGTTTTGAAACAGCATTCTAACTACATAGCTCAGGTTAGCTTAAAACTCCAGATCCTCCTGCCTCAGGCTCCACAGTGCTGAGATTGTAGGCCTACCACTTCTCTACTCATTTATGTCCTATGCTCTCCAGAGATGTTTCTATGGTATAGTGTTTCTCTGGTATAAAAGAGTTTCAACTGCTTTTGTCCAGAGGCCTACAGAATCAGGATCCATGTAGAGAGGACATTCAGACTGAATTTGGAAGCAGGAAAAAGCTCATTATCATCTCAGTTCAGAGACAGACAGACAAGAGCAGGCAGCTCTCTCAGTCAGCGAAGGGTCACCCCTTTTGTTCTACCGGGGTCTTTCACTGATTTCATTGGACCCATTTCATTGCTAATTTTATCCAAAACTACCCTCACAGAAACACCCAGAATAATACATTGTTATGCCTAAGTTTGTGGTCCCCAAATGAATTCATAAGGCCAGATTTCCAATGCAAATTACATGAGGGTTTTTAATAATATTCAGACTCGAGTTTGGACTACACCTGCACCATGCCAGTGCAGTGGGTGAAAGAAGTGCAGCACCAAACCCGGGGAAGGGGAGAACTTTAAAGGGGAAATGCCATAATCAGGGGTGTTCCAGTCCTGTCATCTTGGGATTGGGTGAGGAGTCCATAGGATAAGATAGTTTCTGAACCCATTGGTCAGTTTTGGGACACGAAAACCTAACAAAGAGCCATTAATAACTAACAAGGTATCTTCAACAACAGGATGCCTCTCAAAAGCATCTGGACCTTGTTAAATTGTATGGCCCTGTTCCCTATCATCTTAATTGGCCATTTTTAGGGCATCTGTTCAAATTTCTACTATGGCAGCATATTTCTGGAGCTGAGACTGCCCACCCCACCCTGCCCCAGCTCATTATATAGCTTAAAAAATGGAACTTACAAAGTCAGGTCCTCACAATGTCACCAAATATCTGGATCCTCCACTCTATACTCAGTCACACTAGTACTTAAAATAACCATTACACCAAGTTAGTTGTTCAGCAAAACAATTCATTCAATACCTGCAAGACCCTGATCATGCAAAAGTGCACATAGAACACTTTACTGATGGGCAGTGTAGGCAGTTCTCTCTTTTACCTTTGTAATGTCCTTTGATATAAGGACTGAACAACCAGAAAGATTCAGGGGAAACAACCCTGAAAACGCTAAGATGATAAAAAAAATACAAAGTTTTTTTCCTCAATCCAGGCAACATACAGGAGGCTTGGTTTACTATGTTCAATTAACTTTTATCTCTTTTGAAAATATGGCTAAATAAAGGCTCTGGATGCCAGCTTTATCTCAGAACTATGTCACTGGACAAACCAAAATGCTTCTCCTTGAATGTTCTCAAAAATCATTGAGCTTAAGAGACATTTCTGGCTGGATATATGCAAAGATTTTTCTTGTAATTTTGCCAATTCTAGTGTTCGCTTTAAACAGATACATATCCAAGATAACAGAATAACCAGCTCAGGGCCTTAGACTTCAGAAATCAGTTTAAAATGGCAAGGACATAAAATGCTGCCTGAAACAGAACAAAAGACAAAAGGTCAATAAAGGAAACTGCCTTTTTAAAAAATCACCCCAGGTCACCCCCTGGTTTAGAACTGATTGTTTCTATCTGGCCAGGTTCTGATAGTGCTGAGTCTGAGAGTCAATATCAGGGACCGGCGTCCCTAGTTAGTCTTCTGCTGGAAATATGACATGAAAAGACCAATAGAGGTTTAATGTCAAGTATGAGATAGAATCTGGCAAGGGTTTCAAATAGACTGAGACGGCAGAGAGATGTATTAATCTAGATAAAGAATATCAGAAACTTGAGAAATGGAGGAAAACTAGGATCAAAAAAGATCAAAGAAAAATAAATATATGGGGAAGGAGATGAGAAGCTACAGAGTCAGACCCATGGCTAGAACACCAAGAACTGAGATATTTCTGTCTTGTGATGCAGTAAGATAACGGCCTAAGCAGTTTGCAAGGAGCCTATGGGTTGTCTTGCCCTACCTAAGTCTACTCAGGCCCACAGATTGACTTGAAAATGTATATCTGGCTTCTTTGTCTCTGTTGACTTTGTTTAGCTTTAGCTATTCAGATAAACTGAGAAATACAAGAATTGTTGTTAAATTCTAGCTTTACTCCATGGTGATCCGATAAGACACAGGTGGTTATTCCATTTTTTTTATATCTATGGATGTTTGCTTTGTTACCAAGTATGTGATCAATTTTTGAGAAGATTCCATAAGGTTCTGAGAAGGGATATTCTCTCCTGTTGGGGTGGAATGTTCTATAGATGTCTGTTAAGTCCATTTGATTCATTACACCTGTTAATTTTCTTATTTCTCTGTTAAGTTTCTGTCTGGTTGACCTGTCCATTGGTGAGAGAGGAGTGCTGAAATCTCCTACTAAGCCATGCGGTGGTGGCGCATGCCTTTAATTCCAGCACTCGGGAGGCAGAGGCAGGCGGATCTCTGTGAGTTCGAGTCCAGCCTGGTCTACAAGAGCTAGTGCCAGGACAGGAACCAAAAGCTACGGAGAAACTCTGTCTCGATAAATCAAAAAAAGAAAAAAAGAAAAGAAATCTCCTACTATTAGTTTGTAGGTTTTGATATGGGATTTGAGTTCTAATAAAGTTTCTTTTACATATGTGGGTGCTTTTATATTAGGGGCATAGATATTCAGGATTGAGACTCCCTCTGATGAATTGTTCCTGTTATGAGTATAAAGTGTCTTTCTCCATCTCTTCTGACTTATTTTAGTTGAAATCAATTTTGTTAGATATTAGGATGGGCACACGTGCTTATTTCTTAGGTCCATTTGCTTGGAAAACTTTTTCCCAACCCTTTACTCTGAGATAGTGTCTGTCTTCGATGTTGATGTGTGTTTCTTGTAAACAGTAGAATGTTGGATCCTGTTTTCATATCCATTCTCTTAAGCTGGGCCTTTTTATAGGTGAATTGAGTCCATTGAAATTAAGTGATATTAATGACCAGTGGTTGCTAACTCCAGTTATTTTTTTTGTGATAGTGTTTGTGTTTTTCCTTCTTTGAGTTGTGTTGGTGGAGGGTTGTCAGATATCTGTGCTATTGTGGGTGTGCTAGTTTCCTTGGGTTGAGGTATTCCTTCTAGTACTTTCTGTGAGGCTGAGTTTGTGGATACATACTGTTTAAATCTGTTTTTGTCCTGGAATATCTTGTTTTCTCCATCAATGGTGAAAGAAAGCTTGGCTGGGTATAGTAGTCTGGGCTTGCATCCATGGTCTCTTAGTGTCTGCAGCACATCTATCCAAGACCTTCTGACTTTCATGGTTTCCATTGAGAAGTCAGGTGTAATTCTGATAGGTTTCCCTTTATATGTTACTTGACCTTTTTCCTTTGCAGCTCTCAATATTCTTTCTTTATTCTGTATGTTTTGTGTTTTGATTATTATATGGCAAGGGGATTTTTTTGATCCAGTCTATTTGGTGTTCTATAAGCTTCTTGAACCTTATAGGAATATCCTTCTTTAGGTTGGGAAAATTTTTCTATAATTTTGTTGAATATATTTTCTGGGCCTTGTGCTGTAATTCTTCTCCCCCTTCTACCCCTATTCTTAGGTTTGGTCTTTTCACAGTGTCCCAGATTTTCTGGATGTTTTGTGTTAAGAATTTGTTGGATTTGATGTTTTCTTTGATCAATGAGTCTATTTCCTCTATTGTATCCTCAGTGCCTGAGATTCTGTCTTCTATCTCTTGTATTCTGTTGGTTATACTTGTCTCTGTAGTTCCTGTTCATTTACCCAGATTTTCCATATCCAGCCATCCCTCGGTTTGAGTTTTCTTTATTACCTCCATTTTGGTCTTCAAGTCTTGAACTGTTTCCTTTACCTGTTTTACTGCTTTTCTTGGTTTTCCTGGGTATCTTTGAGGGATTTATTAATTCCTTTTAACTTTTTGTCTTTTCTTCCATTTCTTTAAGGGAGTTTTTTACTTCCTGTTTAAGGGTCTTCATCATTTTCATAAGGTTACATTTAAAATCATTTTCTTCTACTTCTTCTTTGTTAGGGTGTTCAAATCTTTCTGTTGTGTGTTCACTGGATTCTGGTGTTATCGTGTTGCTTTTCAGGTTGTTGGAGGAATTCTGGCATTGGCACTTGCCCATCTCTTCCTTCAAATGAAGCCAGCAGAGCCTTGGCATCTTGGTCCAATCTTTTCTGTGTCTGACTGTGTACTTTGGAGGGTTTTTTTTTTTGGTCTGCCCTCTCTTAGGTCCCCTCAGCACTGGAGCTGGCTCTCAGATAACCTCTACCCTAAAGCAGGCTGTGTTGGGGGATCCAAGGACCTTGCAGATGAAGAGACGGGCTTGGGGGCAGGGGAGAATGGGGTAGAGAAAGCCAGCAGCAGGAACACATCCCACTGGATGAACAGAAAAGCTTATGAGATTGGAGAGGACCTGGATTCAGTCCCCCAGACTGCCCCAGAGAATGGCACTTCAGGATGTCCAGCCATGTGGCCACTTACTCACCTGTCCAGATCCCCTCAGCACAGGAGTAGGGTCTCTTGCAGGGTTCTAAGAACCTTTCAGACAAAAAGGTTGGCTTGGCAGCAGGATGGGATAATAGAAAGAAGTCCCAGCAGCCCAAAAAGCAGGTTTAAATCAGGTGTATGTAAAATAGGTAGTCCTCAACTTCTTCAGAGATCTGTTGAATATGACATTTAAAATGTTTAATAAAAACCTCCACATGATAGACAGAAATGGCAGGTCCTATAGGCAGCCCTTATGTCTCCAAAGAAGATGTTAGTAACCCTAACCATTAAGAAAAAGCTGATCCACCTTCTATTTCTGGTCAGCCTTGGGATCCTGGAGGCACCAACATATTGGATGCTATCAAATCAGACAGGCTCAATATTTGGAAGGAGCCACTGGCAGCTTCTCAATATCTGGATTGTTAGAAAAGAGGTCAGAAAACCACCAGAGGTGTAGGTGAGGATCCTGTTTGTCTGTAGTGAGCATTTGCTGAAACGTTGGAGTCACGGGGCGGGAACACAGGGATGTCACTAGCCCTCGCTGTAAAAGCCAAGATGTGAATCAGCTGTTGGTTGTATGAATGAAGGTGTCCAACAAATGTTTGTCTTGTGTGGTCCCCCAACTGTGTGAATGTTCTGCTTTTTTAAGTTACTGCTTGATGGATCTGTGTTCTCTGATGTGTTCATAAGTTTTCTATAGATGTAGGAGGCTAGCACCAGACGGAACAGTTGGAAGGAGAGAGGGAAAGAATAGCCAGCACCAATGTGAACACACTCCTAGCTGGCTGGTAAGCCTCTCAACACCCCCTGCAGTATCCTCTGTCTATACCCAGGGCTCAAAAAGTTCTTATCTCAAGAGTCAGTAAAAGAGTCAGAGACAGCCCCTGTTCCCACTATTAGGAGTCCCACAAGAGGACCAAGCCCTTTCCTAAACAGAAAGGGAGGAGTGGATAGAGACTGGGAACAGAGGTAGATAGTGCTGTAGGAACACCTTCAGCCAGTAGCCTTTTACTAGCCCACTTGGGCATGGCCTGTTATAGTCCAAATGCCTTTGTAAAGCATACACTCACTCTATTCTAGCTGCTGGATTCGGTTCCCGTTTCCCCATTCAGGCAGAGGACTGTGATCTGTGAGTCTACCACTAAATAAATAACCCTTTATTATACTCGATTCTGAGCTAGTATGGGATTTCTCTAACCATCCAACTTCATTGGCACTGTTGTCGATCGATCCAAAAGAGATTACAGTGCATTTTACTACTGATGAAATTAAAAATTATGGGAAGAGGGCCGGGCGGTGGTGGTGCATGCCTTTAATCCCAGCACTCGGGAGGCAGAGGCAGGCAGATCTCTGTGAGTTCGAGACCAGCCTGGTCTAAAAGAGCTAGTTCCAGGACAGGCTCCAAAACCACAGAGAAACCCTGTCTCGAAAAACCAAAAAAAAAAAATTATGGGAAGACAATGAATCTTGGCAAAGAGCTTGTGCTAATTTTTGGGGAGAGATTAATAGCAATTATCACAAAAGTGATAGAATTAACCTTATAAAGAGAACTACTTGGATCATTCCCCACATTGTACATGACATACCAATAACTGGAGCCTGTACATTCTATACTGATGCAAATAAATCAGGAAAATCCAGGATATAAACCAGAAGATTTGGGTAAGGTGGAATAAAGCCCCTATAATTCTGTACAAAAGGCAGAATTATATGTTATTCTCATGGTACTAAAGGATTTTAAAGAAAATCTCAATATAGTTACTGTTTCACAATATGCAGAAACCGTTGTCTTGCATATTGAAACTGCTGGATTTAAATCAGTATTAATTCAGGTTCAAGATATGATCAGGAATAGGCTTTGTCCCATATACATAACACATATCCAATCCCATATAGGTCTGCCAGGTCCTCTAGCACAAGGTAATGCAGAAATTGATCAATTATTGATTTGAAGTATGCTGAAGGTCTCAGAATTTCATAAGAAACATCATGTCAATAGCAAAGGCTTAAAGAAATAGTTTTCTATTACAAGGAAACAAGCTAAGGAGATTATAAAAGATGTCCTACTTGCTCTCTCTATAATCAAACACCTTTATCTGCAGGGAGTGACCCAAAGGGTACCCAAAGGAATAAAATCTGGCAGATGGATGTGTTCCACTTTGCAGATTTTGGAAAATTAAAATATTTATACCACACCATTGATACTTATTCAGGTTTTCAATGGGCAACTGCTTTAAGCTCAGAAAAGGCTAATTCGGTAATCATGCATTTATTAGAAGTTATGGCCATCATAGATATAACTTCACAAATAAAGACAGATAATGGTCCAGCATATGTCTCTAAGATAATGAAACAGTATTTTGCTTATTATAATATAAAGTATATTACAAGTATACCAAACAATTCTACAGGTTAGGCACTTATAGAAAGAACAAATTGAACTGTAAAGGATATGCTAAACAAAGAGATAGGGATGGAAAATATCCCCAGAAATAGATTGCATAGTGCTTTATTCACTTTGAATTTTCTTTTTTTTATGTATTTTTTTATTGATAAAAGGAAAATAAAGAAAAGAAAGAAAAAAAAACAAATTTCCACCTCCTCCCAGCCTCCCATTTCCCTCCCCCTCCTCCCATTCTTCTCCCCCTCCTCCCACCCCTCTCCCCTTCCCCCCACTTTTCTCCCCCTCCCTCTCCAGTCCAAAGAGCAGTCAGGGTTCTCTGCCCTGTGGTAAGTCCTAGGTCCTCCCCCCTCCGTCCATATCTAGGAAGGTGAACATCCAAACTGGCTAGGCTCCCACCAAGCCAGCACATTGCGTTGGATCAAAACCGCGTGCCATTGTCCTTGGCGTCTCATCAGCCCTCATTGTTCGTCATGTTCAGAGAGTCCAGTTTTATCCCATGCTTTTTTTGGTAACAGTCCAGCTGGCCTTGGTGAGCTCCCAGTAGATCAGCTCCACTGTCTCAGTGGGTGGGTGCACCCCTCGTGGTCCCGACATCTTTGCTCATGTTCTCCCTCCTTCTGCTCCTCCTTGGGACCTTGGGAGCTCTATCCAGTGTTCCAGTGTGGGTCTCTGTCTCTATCTCCATCCATCGCCAGATGAAAGTTCTAGGATGATATGCATGATATTCGTCAGTATTGCTCTAGGGTAGGGTCATTTCAGGTTCCCTATCCTCAGCTGCCCAAGGAACTAACTGGAGGCCTCAGCTTGGGCACCTGGGATCCCCTCTAGGGTCAAGTCTCCTGCCCATCCTAAAGTGGGTCCTTTAACTAAGAAATGGGGTTCCGTGCTCCCCTATCCAACCTTCCTTTATCCCGATCCTCCTGTTTCCCCAAGTCCCCCCTCCTTTCCTTCTACCTTTTCTCTCCCCATCTCCCCTTACCACCATCCCACCCCACCCCCAACATCCCACTTTTCTCCCCGGCAATTTTGTCTACTTCCCTTAGCCAAGAGGATAACTATATGTTTTTCCTTGGGTTCACCTTCTTACTTAGCTTCTTTAGATTCGCCTATTGTAGACTCCGTGGCCCCTATTTATGGCTAGAAAACAATTATGAGTGAGTACATCCCATGTTCATCTTTTTGGGTCTGGGATACCTCACTCAGGATAGTGTTTTCTATTTCCATCCATTTGCATGCAAAATTCGAGAAGTCATTGTTTTTTACCGCAGCGTAGTACTCTAATGTGTATATATTCCATACTTTCTTCATCCATTCTTCCATTGAAGGGCATCTAGGTTGTTTCCAGGTTCTGGCTATTACAAATAATACTGCTATGAACATAGTTGAACAAATGCTTTTGACATATGATAGAGCATCTCTTGGGTAAATTCCCAAGAGTGGTATTGCTGGGTCGAGGGGTAGGTTGATCCCGAATTTCCTGAGAAACCGAAACACTGACTTCCACAGTGGTTGCACAAGATTGCATTCCCACCAGCAATGGATGAGTGTACCCCTTCCTCCACAGCCTCTCCAACAAAGGCTATCCTTGGTGTTTTTGACTTTAGCCATTCTGACAGGTGTAAGAAGATATTTCAAAGTTGTTTTGATTTGCATTTCCCTGATCGCTAAGGAGGTTGAGCATGACCTTAAGTGTCTTTTGGCCATTTGAACTTCTTCTGTTGAGAATTCTCTGTTCAGTTCAGTGCCCCATTTTTTAATTGGGTTAATTAGCCTTTTAAAGTCTAGTTTCTTGAGTTCTCTATATATTTTGGAGATCAGACCTTTGTCTGTTGTTGGGTTGGTGAAGATCTTCTCCCAGTCAGTAGGTTGCCTTTGTGTCTTAGTGACAGTGTCCTTTGCTTTACAGAAGCTTCTCAGTTTTAGTAGGTCCCATTTATTCAATGTTGCCCTTAACGTCTGTGCTTCTGGGGTTATACCTAAGAAGCGATCACCTGTGCCCATCTGTTGTAGGGTATTTCCCACTTTCTCTTCTATCAGGTTCAGTGTTATCGGGCTGATATTGAGGTCTTTAATCCATTTGGACCTGAGTTTTGTGCACGGTGATAGATATGGGTCTATTTTCATTCTTCTACAGGTTGACATCCAGTTGTGCCAGCACCATTTGTTGAAGATGCTTTCTTTCTTCCATTGTATACTTTTAGCTCCTTTATCGAAAATGAGGTGTTCATAGGTTTGTGGGATTAAATCCGGGTCTTCTATACGATTCCATTGGTCGACTTCTCTGTTTTTATGCAAGTACCACCCTGTTTTCATTACTGTAGCTCTGTAATAGAGTTTGAAGTCAGGGATGGTAATGCCTCCAGATAATCCTTTATTGTATAGGATTGTTTCGGCTATGCTGGGTCTTTTGTTTTTCCATATAAAGTTGATTATTGTCCTCTCCAGATCTGTGAAGAATTTTGATGGGATCTTGATGGGGATTGCATTGAATCTATAAATTGCCTTTGGTAGAATTGCCATTTTTACTATGTTGATCCTCCCAATCCAAGAACAAGGGATGTCCATCCATTTTTTGGTATCCTCCTCAATTTCTTTCTTCAATGCCTTAAAGTTCTTATCAAATAGATCTTTCACTTCCTTGGTTAGATTTACCCCAAGATATTTTATGCTGTTTGTGGCTATCGTGAATGGAGAAGCTTCTCTGATTTCCCTCTCTGCTTCCATATCCTTTGTGTATAAGAGGGCGACTGATTTTTTGGAGTTGATCTTGTATCCTGCCACATTACTAAAGCTGTTTATCAGCTGTAAAAGTTCTTTGGTGGAGTTTTGGGGGTCGCTTATGTACACTATCATATCATCTGCGAATAACGAAAGTTTAACTTCTTCCTTTCCAATTCGAATCCCCTTGATCCCATTATGTTGTCTTATTGCTATTGCTAGAACTTCAAGCACTATATTGAAGAGGTATGGTGAAAGTGGACAGCCTTGTCGTGTTCCTGAGTTAAGCGGGATGGCTTTGAGTTTCTCTCCGTTTAATTTGATGTTAGCTGTCGGTTTGCTGTATATAGCTTTTATTATATTTAGGTATGACCCTTGTATCCCTAATCTCTCCAAGACTTTTAACATAAATGGATGTTGAATTTTGTCAAATGCTTTTTCAGCATCTAATGAAATGATCATATGGTTTTTTTCTTTCAGTTTGTTTATATGCTGGATTACATTGATAGATTTTCGTATGTTGAACCAGCCCTGCATCTCAGGAATGAAGCCTACTTGATCATAATGTATAATTTTTCGGATGTGTTCTTGGATTCGGTTTGCCAGTATTTTGTTGAGGATTTTTGCGTCGATATTCATGAGTGAGATCGGCCTGTAATTCTCTTTCCTGGTTGAGTCTTTGTGTGGTTTTGGTATCAGAGTAACTGTAGCTTCATAAAAGGAATTTGGTAGTGACCCTTCTGTTTCTATATTGTGGAATACATTGAGGAGTATAGGAATTAGGTCTTCTTGGAAGTTCTGGTAGAATTCCGCATTGAACCCATCTGGCCCTGGGCTTTTTTTGGTAGGGAGGTTTTTGATAACAGCTTCTAATTCTTCGCGACTTACAGGTCTGTTTAGATTGTTCACCTGGTCCTGGTTTAATTTTGGTAAATGGTATTTATCTAAAAAAGTGTCCATTTCTTTTACATTTTCCAGTTTAGTGGCATACAGGCTTTTGTAGTAAGATCTAATGACTCTCTGAATTTCCTCTGTGTTTGTGGTTATGTCCCCCTTTTCATTTCTGATCTTATTAATTTGCGTGTTCTCTCTCTGCCGTTTGATTAGTTTGGATAGGGGTTTATCAATCTTGTTGATTTTCTCCAGGAACCAGCTTTTTGTTTCATTGATTCTTTGGACTGTTTTCTGTGTTTCTATTTTGTTGATTTCAGCCCTCAGTTTGATTATTTCCAATCTTCTACTCCTCCTAGGTGAGTCTGCTTCTTTTTTTTCTAGAGCTTTCAGGTGGGCTGTTAAGTCTTCAATGTGAGCTTTCTCTGTTTTCTTTAAGTGGGCACTTAGTGCGATGAACTTTCCTCTTAGCACTGCTTTCATAGTGTCCCATAAGTTCGAGTATGTTGTTTCTTTATTTTCATTGAATTCAAGGAAGACTTTAATTTCTTTCTTTATTTCTTCCTTAATCCAGGTATGGTTCAGTAGTTGACTGTTCAGTTTCCATGAGTTTGTAGGCTTTCTGGGGGTAGCATTGTTGTTGAATTCTAACTTTAATCCATGGTGATCTGATAAGACGCAGGCGGTTACTAATATTTTTTTGTAACTGTGTAAGTTAGCTTTGCTACCGAGTATGTGGTCTATTTTCTAGAAGGTTCCATGAGCTGCAGAGAAGAAGGTATATTCTTTCCTGTTCGGGTGGAATAATCTATAGATGTCTGTTAAGTCCATTTGCTTCATTACCTCCATTAATTCTCTAATTTCTCTGTTAGGTTTCTGTTTGATTGACCTGTCCATTGGTGAGAGAGGAGTGTTGAAGTCTCCTACTATTAGTGTATGTGGTTTGATGGCTGCCTTGAGTTTTAGTAATGTTTCTTTTACATACGTGGGTGCTTTTATATTAGGGGCGTAGATATTCAGAATTGAGACTTCATCCTGATGAATTGTTCCTGTTATGAGTATAAAATGTCCCTCTCCATCTCTTCTGATTGATTTAAGTTTGAAGTCCACTTTGTTAGAAATTAGTATGGCCACACCTGCTTGTTTCTTAGGTCCATTTGCTTGATAGGCCTTTTCCCAGCCCTTTACTCTGAGTAGGTGCCTGTCTTTGTGGTTGAGGTGTGTTTCTTGTAGACAGCAGAATGTTGGATCCTGTTTTCGTATCCAATCCCTTAGTCTGTGTCTTTTTATAGGTGAGTTGAGCCCATTGACATTAAGTGATATTAATGACCAGTCGTTGTTAACTCCGGTCACTTTTTTAGTAGTAGGGTTTGTGTGTTTCCCTTCTTTGAGATGCGCTGGTGAAAGGTCTCTAGATGACTGAGTTATTGTGGGCATTGTTGGACTCCTTGGTTAGTGATTTTCCTTCTATAATTTTCTGTAAGGCTGGATTTGTGGCTACATATTGTTTAAATTTGTTTTTATCCTGGAAAATTTTGTTTTCTCTATTTATAGTGAACGAAAGCTTGGCTGGATATAGTAGTCTGGGCTTGCATCCATGATCTCTTAGTTTTTGCAGTACGTCTATCCAGGACCTTCTGGCTTTCATGGTTTCCATAGAGAAGTCAGGTGTAAGTCTGATAGGTTTACCTTTATAAGTAACTTGGCCTTTTTCCTTTGCGGCTCTTAATATTCTTTCTTTATTCTGTATATTTTGTGTTTTGATTATTATATGGCGAGGGGATGTTTTCTTTTGATCCAGCATATTTGGTGTTCTGTATGCTTCTTGAACCTTCATAGGTACCTCTTTCTTCAGGTTGGGAAAGTTTTCTTCTATAATTTTATTAAGTATATTTTCTGTACCGTTGAGCTGCACTTCTTTTCCTTCTTCTACTCCAATTATTCTTAGGTTTGGTCTTTTTATTGTGTCCCAAATTTCCTGAATGTTTTGTGATGAGAGTTTGTTGGTTTTGCTGTTTTCTTTGATCAGTGTGTTTATTTTCTCTATGGTATCTTCAGTGTCTGATATTCTCTCTTCTATCTCTTGTAATCTGTTGTTAGTACCTGTCTCTGTCATTCCTGTTCGTTTACCCAGATTTTCCATCTCCATTCTTCCCTCGGTTTGTGCTTTCTTCATTGCTTCCATTTCATTCTTCATGTCTTGAACTGCTTTCCTAACCTGTTTGATTGCTTTTTCTTGTTTCTCTTCGTTTTCTTGCGTGTCTTTGAGCGATTTATTCATTTCCTCTACCTTTTTGTTTGTAATCTCTAATTGTTTATGGCAGTTTTTCACCTCCTGTTTAAGGTCCTCTATTATTTTCATATAGTTAACTTTTGAGTCGATTTCTTCTATTTCTTCAGGAGTAGGGTGTACAATTCTTCTTATTTCGGGATCCCTGGTTTCTGGTGGTGTCATGTTGCCTTTCAGGTTGTTGGAGGAATTCTTGTATTGGCGCCTTCCCATCTCTTCCTTCAAATGGAGCCAGGAGAGGCCTGGTCTCTTGGTCCAGTCTTTGCTGTGATTGACTCTCTGGGTATATCTCTTCAGTGTAGAAGTAGGAACCGTTCCCGACCCGATGGGATTACTCAGCAACTAAACAGGGCCGCCAGTAGCACAATGATCCAGGGCCAACAGGATGAATGGAGCAAGGGGGGGTGGTAACCAGGAGCTCGCAGGAAGCCTGGCGCCAGAGCTGAAGGTGCCCGGCTCCCTTACAGGGGACCCTGAGGCCTGCCCAGTATGCAGGCACTCACCGCTCTGGGTGGGTCGCCTTAGTTTAGGAGCTTAAAACTGTACTTGAGCACTGGTCCTAGCATACAGCAGGGCAGGGTTGGGGAGGGGTGCTGGGGGGGGCTGGGTCGTGGGAAAGAAAGACAGCCCTGCAGAAGGAGCTGGGGGAGGGGCTTTGTGCTCTCTTCCGGGACAGTCCGCCCCTGGATAGCACACACTCACCCGTCCTGATGGGATTCCTCAGCAACTAAGCAGGGCCGCCAGTAGCCCAATGATCCAGGGCCAACAGGATGAATGGAGCAAGGGGGGGGATGGTATCCAGGAGCGCGCAGGAAGCCTGGCGCCAGAGCTGAAGGTGCCCGGCTCCCTTACAGGGGACCCTGAGGTCTGCCCGGTAGGCAGGCACTCACCACTCTGGGTGGGTCGCCTTAGTTTAGGAGCTTAAAACTGTACTTGAGCACTGGTCCTAGCATACAGCAGGGCAGGATTGGGGAGGGGTGTTGGGGGGGCTGGGTCGTGCGAAACAAAGACAGCCCTGCAGAAGGAGCTGGGGGAGGGGGTTTGTGCTCTCTTCCGGGACAGTCTGCCCCTGGATAGCACACACTCACCCGTCCTGATGGGATTCCTCAGCAACTAAACAGGGCCACCAGTAGCCCAATGATCCAGGGCCAACAGGATGAATGGAGCAAGGGGGGGATGGTATCCAGGAGCTCGCAGGAAGCCTGGCGCCAGAGCTGAAGGTGTCCGGCTCCCTTCACTTTGAATCTTCTTAACACTAATGAGAAAGGAACAACAACAGCAGAGAGACTGGATAATAGAAAAATCTTTTGAATTAAATCAGCTGGTGTATTTCAAGAATGTGTTGACCTCACAATGGAAACTAGGAGGTGTACTATGTTGAGAAAGGCGTTTTGCTCTTGTTTCCACAGAAGAAAAGCTATGGAGACCATCAAAATTAATAAAGATTCAGTTTGAAAAAGAGAAACCTCTTGATAAAGAGAAATGACAGCTCATCCACAAAGGTGATAACCATATAGATGGTAAGGAAACCTCGTAAGGGTTGGGGAAGCGTTCTGTTCTTGTCTTTGCAGGAAAATACACATCTTCAAAAAGTCAAAAGACCCTGGATATTTGGATGCCTAAAGAGGAAAAGATAACTATCCAGAAAGGATCAATGAGCAAAGAGTAATATGACTTATGAGGACAGGTTATCTGTAGGGTAAAATTTTATATCTATATTCTCTGTCCATATATATAAATATCTAATACCCAGTAGAAATATAAAGTCACTTAAAACTCTTCAGGCTTCTTGAGCCTCCTTATTCCCCAGGGAAAGGTGAGAGTGCTGTGCACACAGCCCGCAGCCCCATGATGCAGGACAATCAGACGCAATAGGGAGCCAAGTCAAAGCAAGAACTCAGTTTATTACCGCCAGTATCCACTTATATATGATAAGTGACTTCCTGTGATGTGGGTACCTCCAGCCATTGGGAGGCAGACAAACCCTCCTTCTGGCTAGATGGGTATCTACCTAGTTTTTGCTGTCTCATCCTCACTCAAACATGAGCCAGGCTTTTCTCCATCCTACAGGCCTCAAAGCCTAGGCCCTAAACTTGAGCCAGGCTTTTTTCTGTCTTACAGGCCTCGAGGTACAGGCCCTGAGATAATTTTGGCCCAACATCTCCCCCTTTGTTTTATAACCCACCCTCTACCCAAATGACCAGGCCAGAATAGGAACCAGGGAGAGAGTATGGGTCAGGGCCACCTCTATCCAGAGTTTCAGCCTGGACACCCTCAAATTGAGAGCTCACCCATGGGGTGAGATCTATCAAACCTATCATAATGTACTCTAATGGCCATGTACCTGTTGTACCTGATTTTGGAATGCTTGTTTCGAACTTTGGAAAACACATGGACCAAAAAAGATAAATAAACAAATAGCCATCAGCCCAATTAGGGAGGAAATGAGTGTGGTAAGCCATGGGATCCAATTAAACCAGGTCTCATAGGGGGCCCTTAACTTAAATGCATCAATATCTTTTCTTAACTCATCTAGGGTTCTTGTAACTATCCTGGAATGGTCTGCATAAAAGCAACATACTTCCCCAAGTGCCCTGCAATTTCTTCCCTATTCCGTAAACAGCAAGTCAAAGCCTCTCCTATTTTGTAAGGTTACCCTTGCTAAGAAATCCAAATACTTTTGTAAATTGCAGTCTCTGTCTTTTCTAATTATGTACAGCCCAGTCTGCTCACATCCCCAGGGCGAACATTAGTAATCAGGACCACTCCCCCCGCACACAGTTTCTAATAGCTGAGGCAGTCTGGTTGCTTTCTGGGCACACATAAAAGTGTATCTGCAGGAGGGCATGTCTCCTAAGGACATGAGAACACCAAGGCTCATTAGGATAAAATGCCTGAGGTAGGGTGTATCCCCAAGAACCTCTGCATTCAGGTCTCCCTTTTATCCCCTAAATCCAGTCTCCCATGACCCAGCTTCCATGTGCCAAATCGCAAAGGTCAAACATCAGATCAGGCCATCACATCGAGGGTGTCTTCATCTGAGAAGTCTAGTTTAGGATCCCTCCAGTGCCAGCACTCAACAAGATCCATGTCACCTTCTGTGGTTGGTGGGGACTTGCTGCCTGGACCTTGGTCCCTGTGAGAAGAATTAGTATGACTGTCACCAGGAGGGTTGTCTGAAATGGATAAGCAGGCAACACTCTCCTCAAGGGTTAATTTCCCTTGGGCAGTGGTTATTTTTCTTTTCTTATGTTTGAATTTAAGGTTTGTTCACCATAATCTCTTTCTTTCTTTCTTGGTCATCTTGGTCTACCCCATTGTCCTGAGAGGAGAGAAGAAATTTTAAATTACATGCAGGTAGCCATATAGGCATTTCCCATCTGTTTAGAAAGACACATCCATATCCTCAGCCTTGTGTCTGAAATGGATTAATAAAAAATGCTGCAGGATCCCTAGATTCCTGGTGGCTGCAGGGCAGAAATTTTGTAGGTCCCTGGGTGGCAGCAGTGGGCCACAAGGAGAGACATACTGATGGGCATGCCATGAGACCATGCCACAGGTCTCCAAAGTAGGTTGGTCCTGGACAGGGAGCCACGTGGTGGGTGAGAACAGACATGATAGGCACACCATGCAGAGTGAGGTTGGATATTTATTAAGTGTGTTATGGAAGGAAAGAGAAGGAGAAGAGCAGAGAAAGAGGGAGTGGGCAGAAAAAGAGAGAAAGAGAGGGGGGGAAGGGGAGAAGTCGGGAGAGGCAGAAGCTGCCTCTTCCAGAGGGAGATGGAAAAGGAAGAGAATCAGGCTGCAAACAGGAAGGAAGATGGGGGAGTGGACTTAGCTTATCTCTTAGAAAGACAGAACAAATCATTACATTTTCATCTCTTTTTTTTTATAATAAAAAAACAGGAGGTTAGGCACCAAGGTTAAAGGAATTGGGGCAGTGGATTCTCAAGACTGCTTCCTGCTTATTTGTGGGCATCATCTTTGGGGGAAACCTGAGAAGGCTAGGTGCTGGTCACATGCTGGGGTAGCTGGTCTCTTTGCTCCTGTTTGGTGTTTGTGGTATGGAAATGTCTGGTGTCTCTTACACCTGTTTAAGGTATTGGCAGAACAGAGGACAAAGTTAAGGAAAAAAAATTTAGGATCAGGGAATTGAGAGGGGTGTATCTGACCTGTTTTAGTTGGATCCTTCATTTTGGCTCCCTGGAACTCACAAGAATTCTTTGGGTTTGTGAAGACAAAAAGTTTTAAACATATACATTGTATAAACAGTAGCATATTTTATGTCAGAATAACTGTGACAGATAGTTTTGCAAAATGAAAAGTATTTTTAAGACTATGGAAGGCAGCATGAGAAAGAAATTTGATAACTTGTATTTCTCCTCACACTTTTATAACTTACAGGTACACACCTTAATAACTTGTATTTGTAATTTACTGAAATTTGTTTGATGAGGATGTCCTTTTAAACTGACAAAACCTCTCAGCTGTCAAACTGCATCAGAGCTCTTTGCGAAGGATAAATTTTTTCTTGAGTTACGGATTAAAAAGCGACAGGGAACTTACTTGGTTGACACCTAGAGCTACTCTGCAGGGTCCTCCATGGTCACTGAAGGCTGTTTGCCTTTTGCTGTTTAGCACAGGGTCTACCAGGCTCCAGAAGATCCTGTGGGCTAAGAAATCTGTGAGAAGACAAGCCTACCTTGACCTGAGCAACTAGACTGTCGATTCCAGTGATTCTGTTCACATCTGGAGAGCTTCAGTTTAGATGAAAGACAGTTTTGACCAGTTGTCAGCACTTGGAAGATGAAAGGAATTGTGCATGGACATTGTTCTGTGCCCATTTGTTTTCTGTATTCTTTGGAGGAAGTAGAGTGCTGCTAGGAACCATATTGTCTTTTTTATGAAACTTTTCTTAATAATTAAATATTTAAATGGCATATTCCCCAGATTTCTAAGCAGTGGAGGGCTATTTATCAGGTGTAACTTGTGGGCCCATATTTCATATAAAATAATTTACAGGCAGGCTCACTGGCCACTAGGCAGATGCAACCCTGCCAAACAAGTAAGACAGCAGCCTAACAAAGGCCAGGAAGTATTGCTCCTTTCTCCTTTGTTAAAAATGTAGATTGCCTGGGGAGAGGTGTTTTCCAAAGCTGGTGACTAAGTTGCAGGTGTTTCCCTAGCCCCATGTCACCCAGAAAGAGAATATTAGTGAGCTTCCACCTTGGTTTACCTGGGGGTTAAAAGCTGTTTTGTATAATAAACGTGGGTAGATCTTCAGGATGGAGGAAGCCTGAGATGCCCTTCCATGATGACTGTGTGAACTGTGTCTGGTTATTTCTCTTGCCTTGGAACTGGTCCAGATAGGGAAAGATAGTTTCTAGGTTGGGGCCTATGGGATCTGACAGTAATTACTGTATAGAATCTGCCTGGAGAGTTGGGTCTGAGCGTGACTGTACTGGCCCTTAAATTAACAGGTAAGAATTACAATCATAAAAAGACAGAAAGAAGAAAAACTTCTTGCAATAGAAGGAGAAGGTAATGGCAGAACTGACAACAGTAGGGAACATCTTAATATATTTTAAATAAGGGTTGGATTAAATATAAGGTATTTTTGTAAGAGACTTAAAAGTACATACCAATTTAAAACATGAGATTTATTGTATTGTAGTCTGAAATGAAATGCAATGAACAGACAATTATAACATTTAACAGTAAACACAGGTGCATTTGAGTTACATGTATGAACAAACACACACACACACACACAAGAGAGAGAGAGAGAGAGAGAGAGAGAGAGAGAGAATAGGAATTGGGTGAAGTGGATGCTCTTGGTGAGCCCTACCAAAGGCATTCTACTGCACAAAACACACATGCAACAGAGTTAACAAGAAAAATTTAGAGACAAAAACATAAGCAAACTGGGGGAACAGGCAGGGTAAGGATGGTCAGTAAAAATGTCAGGACTTGGTCACCTGACCTGGCTCTCAGCCAAGATGGTGGCAAAGACACCCGACCTCAATCAAAATAGCAGCAGTTACATGTTGTATGGAAAAGCTATTCTGTTAAGATGGCGGTCAAGTCACCTGACCTCAGTTAAGATGGTAGTAAGGTAGCCTGGCCTCAGTCAAAATGGCAGCAGTCACATGTTATATTGAAAAGCCACAATTTTTGAGCTGCAGAAATTTAAAGCTCAATAATAAGAGAGGACTAGAGGAATGATCTTCCCTGTTGCTGAGCCACCATGCCACAAGCCACAGAGGGGAGCAAAAGGCTAGAATTGAAAAAGCTGCCTCATGGATCTGACCAATCTTGTTGGCAGCAGTAGCCATGGCAGGGTCCATTTGTCTGTGCGCTGACAGTGTTAGAAAGCTCCCATAAAAGTGGAGCTGACAGGACACCAGCAGAGTGAGGGTAGGAGCTGAAAAAGTACAACATTAAGTGATGGAGGAGAGTCATCTGTCTATGTGTTACTTTCATTCGTTAATAAAGAAACTGCCTTGGCCCTTTGATAGGACAGAAAATGTGATAGAACAGAATGCTGGGAGGAAGAAGGCAGGGAGCCAGACGCCATGGGGCCAGCAGCCAGGTCAGACATGCTGAACCCTTCCTGGCAAGCCACCACCTCGTGGTGCTACACAGATTATTAGAAATGGGTTAAGCAAGATGTGAGAATTAGCCAATAAGAGGCTGAAACTAATGAGCCAGGCAGTATTTAAAAGAATACAGTTTCCATGTAATTATTTTGGGGGTAAAGCTAGCTGGGTGGCGGGACGCAGCCCACTGCATCATCTACAATTAAGACCTCTGATTTTAGGACTTCTAAAAGGCATTCATCCCAGGGGGGATGGACATGAATGGCTTGGTACCCATAGCTGAAACCATGAAAACACGCAAAAATGGCAACACTACAAGGCACACAGTGAGATGTTTCTCAGCTGTGGGCAGGGTGTGAAGCAGCATGACCTTCACAAGACCCGTGGGAGGGCATCCCCTGGCCACGAGTGGAATGCTAAGGCCTGACTGCATCAGGTGGGGACAAGTTGGAACCCAGAGAAACCAGAGGCCGTTCTGAGTGGCCTTTCACAGCAAGGGGGAAAAAAGAAAAGAAAAGGAACAAAGAGAAAGAAGAATCTGAGGGACCATGGGCCCCCCGTCACAGGTGGATCAGCCCTGGGCCAGTCCAAACACAATTTTGGCTAAGGGAAGTAATTCGGAGATGAATGTCAGTGAAGGGTACAACCTTAGCCTTGAAGACTGTGATTGGGGGCAGTCCCCTGTTTCTAGGAACACAAGAAGATTGCCGGGAGCTCATTGGTCGAAACAGTTAAGCTGACCAGAATGGGGGAAACTCACCAATTGAAGCCGGTGGTGTGAGTAGAAATAACCCTAGAGAAATCTTGCTCAGGCATATGGAACATTTGGTTGTTGTGAAAAAATTCCCAGTTCAGGATTCTGACCCCAGGAGAGGGACTTGGGGTGGGAGAGCCTTCCAAGTCACAGCACCAATGGAATGGATTAATAAAAATGCTGCAGGATCCCTGAGTAGCTGCAGCAGCAGAAACGCTGCAGGTCCCCAAGTAGCAGCAGGCAGCAGGCCATGTGGTGGCAGGCAGGGGGGCAGCATGTAACTAGTCCCAGGCAGGGATGGCACTTGAGACCATGCCGCAGGTCTCTGAAGGTGGCTGTTCTCAGGCAGGGAGACACACAGCAGAGGGTGAGAGACAGAGACATTGACAGGCACACCATGCAGAGTAAGGTTGGACATTTATTTAGTTGGTTATGGAAGGGGAAAGGAGAAGAGGAGAGGCAGAGAGAGGAAGAGTGAGAGAAGGGGGAGAGAGAGGGAGAGAGGAAGAGAGGGAACTGCCTCTCTGAGAGGGAGACAGAAAAGGAAGAGAGTCAGGCTGGAAGTAGGAAGGAAGATCTGCCTGCCTCAGTGGATGGGGGAGGGGGTGGGCATGGCTTGTCTCTTAAAGAGACAGAACATCATTACAGTGTCAAAAAGGGATCTGGGCCCCTACATTGATTAGAGGATCCTTCCACCTAGTCTTTAGGCAGAGCCTTTTTGGTAGGGATCCCCAATATTTCTGGAATCTATTTTGTTCATCTGATTTTTGAAATTTTAAAATATTGGTTAATAATGCCTTTTGCAGGTATAGATGGGGGAGACTTCTCCCCCTTTGTGTTTTATAAAGACCTCTTTGAGATATTGGTGATGTCTTTCAACAATCGCTTAACCCTGAAGGTTGTATAGGATCCTGGTGGTATGGGATATATTCCATCTCTGGAAGAATTCTTTAAATGTTTTACTTATAAAACAGAGGGCATTGTCGGTCTGGAACTGTTGTGGTAGTCTCAATGTAGCAAAACATACTCTAAGAAGTGGCTTTTGCTGCCTTTTCCCCTGAGTGGATGGCAGCCTAGCACGCCTTACAGTATTTTAATTTGCCAAATGGAGGGTAATGTGTTACATCTGTTTGCCAAATAATAATATTGGGTCCTAACCCTCTTGGGTACCCTTGTAAATTGGGGATGTGGAGAAACTGTTGACAAGTCTTACATGTATGAACAATTCTCTTTAATTCTGTTGCGGGGGTCTGGGGGTATAGGTATTTGAGTCCTCTCCAGTTGACATGAGTTAAGTCATGCATTTGGGTAGCATTTTGTATGGGCAGAGTTGAGACCTCTATGACCCAGGTCCCTGAAGTTCCAACATCCACAGCAGCATTCCCTTCGGAAAAGAGACCAGGAAGGTTTTGTTGTCCTCTGAGATGTTTTTTTTTTTGCTGGTTTTTTGGGGGAGGGGGAGTTTAACCATCTAAGAGCAATCTGCATTTGGTCCTCATTCAGGTGCTTACACTCATTCAGCCGCCCCACCCACTGATCCAGCTCCAGCTCCTTGGTGAATGCCTTGTCAACCTGCCACCTCCTCTGGCCCCCAGCAGTCCCACCAAGTCACAGAGCACACAGCCCGAGCCCTGTCTAAGCCCAGTGGGCAGCTGCGGGCCATGGCCTCTAGTAGCTACTTTCCCACTCCACCCGGCCCCAGCCACATGTCCGTGACATGGCTCAGGGGAGGCTCCAGCCCAAAGCACCTGCCTGCTGCTTCTGCTGCTGCCATCAGGCCTCTCCACCTGATGAAGGAATAATCCATCATTCTTCTGCATACAAGAAACACATCTCAACCTCAAAGTCAGGTATCATCTCAGAGTAAAGGTTTGGGGAAAATATACCAATCTAATGAACATAAAAAACAAGTGGCTGTAGCTATCCTAATATTCAACAAAATAGACTTCAAACTAAAATCTGTCAAAAAAAGACAAAGAAGGTCATTTCATATTAGTCAAAGAAAAAAATTCACCAACACTGAACGTCTATGCCCCAAACACAAGAATACCCTCATATGTAAAAGAAACACTTCTAAGGCTTAAATCATACATTAAACCCCACACAGTAATAGTGGGACACTTCAACACTCTCCTCTCACCACTGAACAGGTCAGTCAAACAAACGATGAACAGAGAAATAAGAGAACTAACAGATGTTATGACTCAAATGAACTTAACAGACAGCTATAGAATAGTCTATCCAAACAGAAAAGAATATACCTTCTTTTCAACACCTCATGGAACTTTTTCAAAAATTGACCACATCCTGGGTAACAAAACAAAGCTTAACAAATACAAAAAAAAATTGAAATAACACAATGTACTTATCAGATCACCATGGATTAAAACTAGAAGTTAATAGAAATACTAATTCCAGACACTCCACAAAAACATGGAAATTAAACAATGCTCACCTGAATCATCAATGTGTCAAGGAAAAAATAGAGGGAGAAATTAAAGACTTCCTAAAATTCAATGAAAATGGCCACACAACATACGCAAATTTATGGGACACAATAAAAGTGGTGTTAAGAGGAAAGTTCATAGCTCTAAATGCCTACATAAAGAATCTGGAAAAAAACTCACACTAGTGAATTAAAAGAACATTTGAAAACTTTAGAACAAAAAGAATCAAACTGACCTAGGAGGACTAGACTCCAGCAAATCATCAATTTGAGAGCTGAAATCAACAAAATAGAAACAAAGAAAACAAAACAAAGAATCAATAAGTCAAAGAGTTGGTTCCTCGAGATAACAAAATAGACAAACCTTTATCCAAACTAACCAAAAGACAGAGAGAGAATATTCAAATTAGCAAAATCAGAAATGAAAATGGGGACATAACAACAGACACAGAGAAAAAATAGATTCATCAGGTCATATTTCAAAAACCTGTACTCCACAAAATTGGAAAACTTAAAGGAAATGGACAACTTTCTGGATAAATATCACTTGCCAAAATTAAATCAAGAGCAGATAAGCAAATTAAACACACTTATAACTGCTGAAGAAATAGAAATAGTAATCAAAAGTCTCCCAACTCCCCCAAAAAAGCCCAGGACCAGAGAGTTTCAGATCAAAATTCTACCAGACTTTCAAAGAAGAACTAATACTAATACTCCTCAAATTATTCCATACAATAGAAACAGAGGGAATATTGCCAAACTGTTCATGAAGCTGCATTTACTCTGATACCCAAACCACAGAAAGACATTACTAAGAAAGAGAATTACAGACTCAACTCACTCATTAACATTGATGCAAAAATGCTCAATAAAATATTGGCAAATCAAATCCAAGAACATATTGGAACCATCATCCACTAATATCAAGTCAGCTTCTTCCCAGAGATGCAGGGATGGTTCAACATACAAAAATCTGTCAACGTGATCCACCACATAAACAAACTGGAAAATAAAAACCAAAAATTAAAAAAATAATGAAAATGGATCTGAAAACTTCTGAAGTCTTAGAATGGCTCACAGGTCCCCATGTGACTTGGCCTTCGTACTTCTTCAAATTCCCTCTTGCTCACTATGCTACTATATAGTCCATCAAGCTAGGGGACATCCTATAGTGTCTGGGAATAAATGGAGGATGAAAGAAATTCTAGGGAGACAGAATTCCTCATTCCAAGGCAATAAGAAGAGGAAGGCAGGGAGACCATATGGTGGCACCCATTATTGAAGAAGGACCAAGGGATATGTAAGGCTTTGATTTCCTCTCTGAAAATTAGAGCAGGGTTCTTGTGACCAAAAGTCGGTTAGTAGAGTAAGGTGTGTTTCACACACTGTCCTCCTCAGGGCCTTTGCAAATGTTCTTCTCCTCCCACATTCAACACCACTTCCTCCTCCCCCAGTCTGTTAAAAAAACACTCAAGGAAACGTAGAGCATTTTGACTCTCAAATGACGGTGTGCCCATTGCTCTTCTCTACATCCTTACCTGAGTAGGGGGTGAAGCCCAGCAGGAAGAGGAGCAATAAGTACTGGATGCAGCAGGCTGTCATGGCTTCTCTGAGCCTGAAAAGAGCTGATCAGGACCTGGGAACTGATGGAGAACAGGAGACAATTCAGTCACACAGACGGAGATTAATCCATGGTTCCTAGTCAATGCCAACTTTAAGGGATAGAAGAAAGTGAAGCCATCTGTCCTGAGTTGTTTGGAAGTTACAATTTACTTGGCCTCAAGTTCTCTGGTTACAATTCTTAGACCCAGCCACGGATTCCCTACACCAAGAATCCATCAGCTCTGTTCCTTCAGTGTCTAGATGCAGGATACTGTGTCCAGGAGCCCTCTGCTTTAAGCCTCAGGACTTCAGGTCCCAAACAGAACCTTCTCCAGGTCTCAGAGACTCAGCTCTCAGCATGCAGCTTCTCCAGACCTCGAATTCTGAGGGTCCTGGGCTGTCTATCCTAGGAAAGTGGCATCTGACTTCTGCTCCTCACCCCATCACAGGACCTAGGATTTTGTAACCCATTCACCTTCTTCAGGCCTATGAGTACAATACTCAGCACCACGCCATAAAGGAGTAGCAATCACAGCATCCTCATGCAGTTTTCAGGGGCCATGTAGACCCAAGATGCTTCCCATAGACACAATGTCTAGAACCAAACATTCTTTAAAGTCCCAGAGAACAAATCCAACTTCCTAAACCAAAGCTTCATCCTTCAGATTTGGGATCCAGGGCCCAGTTCTCCTTTAGACTCAAGATTGGCACCTTTCCCTTCCAACTACCTTCCCCTGCTCATTCTCACTGGCTTCTTTCCTTAGGGTTCAGGGATCTGGTCCCCCATTGCCCCTTTTTTTTTTAAGCAATCCATACCTTTCTGTCTCCAGAATGGCCTCACCAGAATCTCAGGCTTGGAAGGGGATTCCAGATGTGCTCTCATGTAACCTGTCTGTGCTGGGTGACTCCTCCCAGGATCCTTGAAGGAGGTGCCCTCGGTCAGAAAATATATTCAAAGTCACAGTGGTTGATGAGACCTCATCCATTGCCTAACTTTATTAGAGAATCTTTGCATCTCATAGGTCTCCCAAGAAGTCAATTACTGGTCCCTTAAGAGGCAGGCATGTGCAGAAAATGGGTGTTGGGGAATGGTCTGTGGCAGTTGCTGCCTAGGTCATCCTCCAATTGCAGGGTCACATGGTATCCTGTGTAGTAATAGGAGTGGCGGGGCTGCGTCACCAGCTCCCCGGCCGCCTCATTAGCTTATGCCCCAAAATAATTACATGGAAACTGTATTCTTTTAAACACCGCTTGGCCCATTTTTATCTAGCCTCTTCTAGGCTAGCTCTCGCACCTGGACTAGCCCATTTCTAATAATCTGCTGTAGCCCACGAGCTGGCTTACCAGAAATGATCTTAACCTGCGTCTGCCTGGAGAGGGAGAATCATGGCGACTCCTGACTCAGCTTCTTTCTCCCAGCCTTCTGTTCTGTTTACTCCTCCCACCTATGTTTTAACCTATGAGGACCAAGCAGTTTTTTTATTGCTTAACCAATAAAATCAACAGATTGATATATGACACTCCCACATCAATCCTGGAGTGCCACGTGGTGGAATGTTTCCTGTCACTTAAAATGTTTCTAATTTTACCTATGAGCAGCAAGCAGGTGTAGTAATAGGAGCGGCAGGGCTGCGTCCCCAGCACCCCGCCGCCTGGCTAGCTTATGCCCTGAAATAACAACACACAAACTGTATTCATTTAAACACTGCTTGGCCCATTTCTATCTAGCCTCTTCTAGGCTAATTCTCACATATTAATTTAGCCCATTTCTAATTATCTGTGTAGCACAGCTAGGTGCGCTTACCGGGAAAATTCTAGCCTACGTCCATCCTGGGTCGGAGCTTCATTGCGTGCATCTGCCCGGGAGCGGGGAGCGTGGCGTCTCTCTGAGCTCACTTCCTCTTCCTCCCAGCATTCTGTTCTGTTTACTCCTCCCACCTAAATTTTAACCTATCAGGGCCAAGCAGTTTCTTTATTGCTTAACCAATGAAATCAACAGATTGATATATGACACTCCCACACCAAGCAGGTGACAGCAAACATTTCCATCACAGATATTTACCCTTGCCGATACTATGAGTATGACCACTCAGATTATATGTAATTGTCAGTTCTTTTATTAAATCTTAATATATCTTATATACATATGTGTTGATAATCATATGTCAAGACATACATAATTAGGAATAATTTGGGGAGTGGATTTCTCTTTCCACTGTATAGTTCCAAGAATCAAACTCAGGATTTCAGGCTTGTGGACAGGTGCCTCACCTGCTGAGCTATCTTGCTGGCTGTCACTTCTTTTCTTATAAATAGTAATAAATTAATTATATACAAAGTAACTAGTTTCTTCCTTCCTTCTTTCCTTTCTTTCCATTTTGTTTTGTTGTCTGTTTTGTTTGTTTTTTGAGACAATGTCTCTCTGTAGATTTGGAGCCTGTCCTGGAACTCACTCTGTAGACTAAGCTAACCTCCAACGCACAGTGATCTGCCAGCATCTGTCTCCAGAGTGCTGGGATTAAACCATGTGATACCACTTCCTGGCTACAGTAACTAGTTTCAATGCAAAACTTTCCTAAGATCATGAAATGTTTTTCAGACATTTATTTTCTTTTGAAGTAGTCTTCTTACTCAGGATGGCCTAGAATCCTCTGTGTAGCTTAAAATGACCTTGAACTTCTGATTCCTCTGACCCCTCTTCCTGAGCCCAGGAATACTGCTGGGTGCCACCATCGATAGGCACTGGGGATGGAAGCAACTAGGCAATCACTCTACCAGCTGAGCTCCAACCCAATTCTCTTGTTCAGGTTTATGTCTTCTGTTCTGCTTCCACCTTCCATGACAGATGTAGAACTTGCCATGACTGAAATGACTGACACTCCGGTCAGACACTGCAAACACCAAGAAATGGCAACTCAGATACAAGACCTAGGGATAATACCGTGCTCCTTTAGGATCCCCAGAGATGTGTGCTTTGTGTGGGCTCATGTGTATGTGAGTGCTGGAGGTCAGATGTCTGTGTTGAATGCTTTCCTCTCTCAGGGTTCGAATTAATTTTCTGAGAAAGGCTTCTCACTGCATCTGCTGGATGGAGAGCGAGTGTCTGTGATCAGCCTGTAATGTTCCCCAGTGCTGCAGTTCCTATTAGGTATTTTCTGCTTGGATTTTGCCTGGGTGCAAAGGATTCGAACACAGGGCCCCATGCATGCATAGCAAGTACTTAACCCACAGAGTCATCTTTCCAGACTCCAGAAATAACGCTTTTTTTGTTTTTTTGAGACAGGGTTTCTTTGTGTAGCCATGGCTGGCCTGTAACTCACTCTTTAGACTAGGCTGGCCACGAACTCGGAGATCTATCTGCCTCGTTATCCTGAGTGCTGGGATTAGACAGGTTTGACACAACTGCCCAGTGCCAGAAATGTGTTTTTAAAACTCAAATCAAACTATAAGATATAAAATAGTTCAATTACTTTGTTCAGTACTCTGCCCCCTCCAAAATAGCCAGTGTTTCTCTATGTAATCCCCGACCTGTCCTGGTACTCACTCTGGAGACCAGACTGGGCTCAAACTCACTGAGATCCTCCTGCCTCTGTCTCCTGGGAGATGGGATTACAGACATGCGCTACCTTCCTTCCTTCCATTCTGCCTCTTCCCACATCATATGAACCATCCCTTCTCTTTGTCTCCCATTTCTATACCACATACTTGTTCACCATAACAGGACCAGCCTGCCTGCTGCTACAGGGTGCCAGGCAGGCCTGAGGATGTCTTTCAGACAGCTCAGTTCGTGTGGACTCAGGTTGGCCTTTGGATGACCTGCACCTGCCTGAGCTGGATGACCTACCCTAACATCCATCCCATCTAGGACCTGCTGGAGCTCAGGAAGGGATTTTCCTGTGGAAGGACACCCACAGGATCTCCATGACTCTGGGGGGCAGAGGAATGTCTGAGGGGAGTTCTGATAAGAACCCACTGATGATGGTGTGCCAGAAACCAGAGGCCTTGAACCAAACCAGTGACTCACTACAATGAACATTTACAAGTAAAGCTGACAGGACAAAATGGTCTACAGTGTGACACACCATGCCCTTAACTCCACCAGGGTGAATGAAGATATGTTGGAGATGTGGGAAAGATGGAGAAGCAAAGAGGTTTTTTTCGTCTGTTTGTTGTTTGTTCTGTTTTGTTTTTGTTCTTTTGGAGTTTTTGTTTACAATTTTGTTTGCTTGCTTGTTTTGGTTCAGTTTGGTTTGATTTTATTAAAAATTTTTAATTTGAGGCCTGCTGTAGGACAAAGGAGAAGATATGGAGGGACTGGGAGGTGAGTGGAATTAGAGTATATGATGCAAAATTCCCAAAGACTCAATAAAGATGAATCAATTATAGAAAGATTTCTTTTGTCCCACCCAGACGTACAGCTGTTTAGTCCCAAAGAAACACACAGATGCTTATATCAATTATAATCTGTTTCGCCTATTAACTCAGGCTTATTATTAACTATCTCTTACAACTAACAGTAACTCATAATTCTCATCTATGTTTAGCCACGTGGTTTTGTGCCTTTTCTCAGTGAGGCATTCTCATCTTGGCTCTTCTCCATCTGGCTTGCTGCTGAGCCTCCCTTTCCTCTTTCCAGAAGTCTCCTAGTCTGGTAATTCCACTTACACTTTCTAACTGGCGATTGGCCAATCAGTGTTTTACTAAACCAATACCAGTGACAAATCTTTACAGTGTACAAGAGCATTGTCTCACAGCATTCCCCCGCTTTTAAAAAAAATAAATAAAAAACCCTGATTCTAATCTCCTTTGTTTAGTTTTTTTATGAACAATATCCATTACAACTTGTAACCAACATGCTAAACAGATGTGGAATGTCCTTCCGTATATGTATTGCTTTTATTGGTTTATGAATAAAGCTGTTTCAGCCAACAGCTCAGAAAAATAAAGCCATGCATGAAATCTGAACAGAGATATAGAGAGAGAGTAGACAGAGTCAAGCAGATAAACAGCCAACCACTGAGAAAAGAAGACTTATAGAAAATGAGGTAATGCCACAACCACGTCGTGATACATAAACTAACACAAATGAGTTAATTTAAGATGTAAGAGCTAGCTAGAAATATGCCTGTGCCTTCAGCTAAACAGTATTGTAATTAATATAGTTTCTATGTGACTATTCCACTCTGGATGGCCAGATCTTCCTCTTGTTTGGTTAGAGTTACTCAGAGATATTTTATGCTATTTGTGGCTATTGTGAAGGGTGTTGATTCTCTGATTTCTTCCCCAGCCCTTTTGTAATCTGTGTGCAGAAGGGCTACTGATTTTTTTTTAGTTAATCTTGTACCCTGCTACATTACTGAAAGAATTTATGAATTGTAGAAGTCCCTGGGTAGAAATTTTGGGATCACTTATGTAAACTATCATATCATCAGCAAATAGTGAGAGTTTGCCTTCTTCTTTTCCAATTCGTATCCCCTTGATCTCCTTTTGTTGTCTTATTGCTCTAGCTAGGACCTCAATATAGGAGCTATATTGAATAGATATGGAGAAAGTGGACAACCTTGTCTTGTTCCTGATTTCAGTGGGATCGCTGGGAGTTTCTCTCCATTTAGTTTGATGTTGGCTGTTGGCTTGCTGTATATTGCCTTTATTATGTTTAGGTATGTTCCTTGTATCTCTGTTCTCTCCAAGACCTTTGCCACGAAGGGATGTTGTTTTTGCCAAAAGCTTTTGTGGCATCTAATAAGATGATCATGCGGTTTTTATTTTTCAGCTTGTTTATAAGGTAGATTACATTGTCAGATTTTTATATGTTGAACCATTCCTGCATCTCTGGGATGAAGCCAACTTGATCATAATGGATGATGGTTCTAGTATGTTCTTGGATTTGATTTGCCAGTATTTTATTTCGTATTTTTGCATCAATGTTAATGAGTGAGATTGGTCTGTAATTCTCTTTCTTAGTAATGTCTCTCTGTTGTTTAGGTATTGGGGCAATTGTAGCCTCATAAAAAGAGTTTGGCAATGTTCCTTCTGTTTCTATTGTGTGGAATAATTTGAGGAATATTGGTATTAGTTCTTCTTTGAAAGTCTTGTAGAATTCTGAGCTGAAACCATCTATTCCTGGGCTTTTTTTTGGGGGGGGAGACTTTTGATGACTATTTCTATTTCTTCAGCACTTATAGGTCTGTTTAATTTGCTTATCTACACTTAATTTAATTTTTGTAAGTGATATTTTTCCAGAAAGTTGTCCATTTCCTTTAAGTTTTCCAATTTTGTGGAGTACAGGTTTTTAAAATATGACTTGATGATTCTCTGTATTTTTTTCCTGTCTGTTGTTCTGTTCCCCTTTTCATTTCTGCTTTTGTTATATTCTCTCTCTCTCTGCCTTTTGGTTAGTTTGGATAAAGGTTTGTCTACTTTGTTGATTTTCTCAAAGAACCAACTCTTTGTCTCATTGATTCTTTGTATTCTTTTCTTTGTTTCTATTTTGTTGATTTCAACTCTCAAGTTGATAATTTGCTGGAGTCTAGCTCTTTAGGTGAGTTTGCTTCTTTTTGTTCTAAAGTTTTCAAATGTTCTTTTAATTCACTAGTGGGATTTTTTCCAGCTTCTTTATGTAGGCATTTAGTGCTATGAACTTTCCTCTTAACACTGCTTTCATTTGTCCCATAATTGTGGGTATGTTGTGTGGTCATTTTCATTGAATTTTAGGAAGTCTTTAATTTCTCCCTTTATTTCTTCCTTGACACATTGGTGATTCAGGTGAGCATTGTTTAATTTCCATGTATTTGTGGATTTTTCTGGAATTAGTATTGCTCTTGGCTTCTACTTTTAAACCATGGTGA
The DNA here is from genome assembly GCF_037038515.1 of Microtus pennsylvanicus. Lineage (NCBI taxonomy): Eukaryota > Metazoa > Chordata > Mammalia > Rodentia > Cricetidae > Microtus > Microtus pennsylvanicus. The sequence goes on along the minus strand of NC_134579.1, from coordinate 138,339,424 downwards.
TTTGATAAGGTACATTGGGTTATTCCAATTTTTTTTTGTATTTGTTGAGGTTTGTTTTGTTTTGTTTTCAGCAGATTTTTTTATTACTTCATAAATATTACCATTCAAAATTTCCACTTCCTCCCCTCCTTCCAATTCCCTCCCTCTCCCCCTCCTCCCCTCCCCCTCCAGTTCTAAGAGAGGGAAGGGTACCCTGCCCTGTGTAAAGTCCAAGGCTGTCCTCCCCTCCATCCAGGCTTAGGAAGGTATGCATCCAAATAGAATACAATCCCAAAAGGCCAGTACATGCAGTAGAGACAAATCCCAGTGTCATTATTGTTGGCTTCTTACTCTGCCCCAACTTTCAGAAAAATACATTCATGGGGTCCAGTTTGATCCCCTGCTCCTTAAGTCCCAGTCCAGCTGGAGTTAGTGAACTCCCCTTAGATCAGGCACTATCTCAGTAGGTAGAACAACCCCTCATGGTCCTGACTTCCTTGCTCATATTCTCCCTCCTTCTGCTCTTCAACTGGACCTTGGGGGCTCAGTCCAGTGCTCCAATGTGGGTCTCTGTCTCTATCTCCATCTGTCACCAGATGAAGGTTCTATGGTGATATTCAAAATAGACATTAGTCTGACTATGGGACAAGGCCAGTTCAGGCATCCTCTCCTCCATTGCCCAGGTTCCTAGCTGGAGAAATCCTTGTGGACACCTGGGCACCCCTCTAGAGCCAAGCCAGCCTCTTGCCAGCTTCAAAATGGCTCCGTTAATTAAGATATCTTTTTCCCTACTCCCATTTTTGTCCTTCCTCCATCTCAACTAACCCACTCCCCAAAACTCTCCCCAACCCTCCCCTTCTCCCTTCTCTCTCCCTCTCTCCCCTTCCCCCACCTCACCCCTACTCCCATGCTCCCAACTTATTCCTGTCAATCTTGTCTGCTTCCAATTTTAGGAGGGCCTATATATGTTTTTATTTGGGTTCACCTTATTACTTAGCTTCTCTAGGATCACCAACTATACACTTAATGTCCTTTGTTTATGGCTAGAATCCACTAATGAGGGAGCACATACCATGTTCATAATTTGGAGTCTGGGTTACCTCACCCAGGATAGTGTTTTCTATTTCCATCCATTGGCATGCAAAATTTAAGATATCATTGTTTTTTTACCTCTGAGTAGTACTCTAATGTGTAGATGTGCCATACTTTCTTTATCCATTATTCCATTGAGGGGCATCTAGGGTGTTTCCAGGTTCTGGCTATTACAAATAATGCTGCTATGAACATAGTTGAACAAATGCTTTTGTACTAGGATTGGACATCTCTTGGGTATATTCCCAAGTGTGGTATTGCTGGATCCTGAGATACATTGAATCCCAATTTCCTAAGAAACCACCACACTGATTTCGAAAGTGGTTGCACAAGTTTACATTCCCACCATCAATGGATGAGTGTTCCCCTTACTCCAAATCCTCTACAGCATAGGCTATCATTGGTGTTTTTGATTTTAGCCATTCTGATAGGTGTAAGATAATATCTCAAAGTTGTTTTGATTTGCATCTCCCTGATAGCTCAGGAACTTGAATATGTCCTTAAGTATCTTTTGGCCATTTGAAATTCTTCTGTTGGGAATTCTTTATTCAGTTCAGTACCCCATTTTTTAATTGGGTTATTTAGAGTTTTAATGTCTAATTTCTTGAGTTATTTATATATTTTGGAGAACAGACCCTTGTCTGAGGTGGGGTTGGTGAAGATCTTCCATTCAGTAGGTTGCCTTTTTGTCTTAATGTCAGTGTCCTTTGCTTTACAGAAGCTTCTCAGTTTCAGGGGGTCCCATTTATTCATTGCTGCTCTTATTGTCTGTGCTACTGGAGTTATACATAGGAAGAGGTCTTCTGTGCCCATGTATTGCAGGCTACTTCACACTTTCTCTTCTATCAGGTTCAGTGTGGTCAGATTTATACTGAGGTCTTTAATCCATTTGGACTTGAGTTTTGTGCATGGTGATAGATATGGATCTATTTTCATTCTTCTACAGGTTGACATCCAGTTGTGCCAGCACCATTCCTTAAAGATGCTTTCTTTCTTCCATTGTATAATTTTAACTTCTTTGTCAAAAATCAGGTGTTCATAGATAGGTGAATTAATACTCGGGTCTTCAATTTGATTCTATTGGTAAACATCTCTGTTCTTATGCCAATGCCAAGTTGTTTTCATTACTGTAACTCTGTAATAGAGTTTGATGTCTGATGGAGGTGGGTGTTGTATCTTATCTGTTGCTTTCATTGATTAAGTAATAAGGAAACTGCCTAGGTCCATTTGATAGGCCCACCCTTAGGTAGATGGAGTAAACAGAACAGAATGCTGGGAGAAAAAAGCTGAATCAAGGAGTCGCCATGATTCTCCTACCGGACACAAAAGTAGATTAAGATCTTCCCTGGTAAGACACCTCGTGGTGTTACAGGGATATTAGAAATGGGTTAGATCAATATGTAAGAGCTAGCCAATAAGAGGCCAGGCAGTGTTTAAAAGAATACAGTTTCCGTGTAATTATTTCAGGTATAAAGCTAGCCGTGCAGGTGGCTGGTTGCTGGGAACGCAGCCCCGCCGCTTGTATTACAACAGAGTGGCGCCCCACGTGATGGACTAAATCCACTTAAAAACCTGAGAAGGCTTAAAAATAAGGGAGAGAGAGTTTAACACAGATTTTTGCTGTTTGTTGGTGGCATGCTGTAGAGAGATTTCCTGATTCAGCAACAGCAGCAGAAAAAACGCTGCGTCATTTTAAAGTATGGCTTCCTAGGACTGTGCTGCCAGTGCAAACTCTGGCTTTATAGCATTTCAATGGATTTTATGGGACTGGATGTTTGTGTTCCCGCTTGGGATCAGAAGGAGAGTGCTCTGAGACCATGCTGATGGCTCAGCGCTCCCGGCCTGCACCTGGGCAGACAGCAGAATCAGGCTTAGGCAGGCGGAAGGGCATGGCGTGTTTTCAGACTGTGCAGTGCTCTGTGTGTCCGATTTGGCTGTAACTTGGATGAAAGGAGTTTCTGTGCTGCACTCTCAGTCTCAGAGTTAAACTGCTGACTGCAGCGCCAAGGTGGACTTGCTGTATGCTTGGAACTGTGCTCAGCTCAGGGCACCAAATGGATCTGAGGCAGGAGAAAGTGCTCCATGCTGAACTGTGCTGGTCAGCAGGAACTACCGTAATTATTGAAATAGCAGCGTAGTTAAGGTTTCCACTGGGCAGGACACAGACGGTACCGTATTACCTGTACATGGTGCAACTTAAGTTTTTAAGAACTGCTTAATATTTTAAGAAATGCTCCTGGATACTAAAAAAAATGTTACGGATTCACAATAAAACAGATTCAGACATAAAAGACCACACTGTTGGATGAATGTACGTAGGCTTGAGAGAGAGAATAAAGTTGATGGTTTAAAAAAAAAGGTAAAGTCTTTAAAGAGACAGAATACAGATAGTTATAGATTAAAAGAAATAAAGAATAATAAGCCACATAAAAATGGAAAATTCACAGAGAGTCTGTATTATGTACATTGTGTTTTCTTTAAAATTTTTGACTGTAAAGGAGCTAAGTACAGAGAGACATTTCATTATATGGACTGCCAAATGGAACCAGAACAGATATCATAAGGGTATTATGATTTCAAAATTTGGGTCTAAGGATATGATGCTTTGGAGCGGGTCTTCTTTTGTTTTCACAGAGGACCAGACCCTGTGGATTGCATCTATCCCAATTTGGTATGATAGACCACGACCTCCCAAAAAGTTGCTGTGAACACCCTCAAAAAATTACTTCACTCAACTGCCAACTGAGATAAACCTGGCACACAGGTTATACCCTAAATGATCTGATTAACAGTGCCCCCATTCAGCAGGAAGCAGTTTGGAGAGAAAAACTGTGCCCATGTTCCCAAAATATTGTTTATAAATGTTCTTTTACATTTAAAGGGGGAAATGATATAGGTATGAATAATCTGCATTGGTATGGATTTTAAGGTCAATTTTGTTATATGTATATGTATTTCTTGATCTTGATTAAGGTATTGTGATTGTGTAGTTCATTTAAAAATGTACTATATAATTAAGAAATATAGGTTGTTAATGGATAATCATCGATAATAGTAAATCTTGTATTCATGTTAGTTAGATTTTCTGGATATATGGAGTCATGTTTCAGTTAGAAAGGCATTCTTCATATCTTTAAAAGACTGCAGAATATGGCATTTAAAATATTTTAATAACTTAGGACTTTTCATGACAATGAGACATGTCTGCTCCTGGTGACACCAATCTACTTCGACAGGAAGATGGGCATCGAAGAGGATCCTTATGGAGTTTGATAGCCATTTGGGCAAGAAACTGCTCTTGCCTGGACTGTTGCATAAACTGGACACATAGATCCCGCAGAGAGAGGACTGCTGAACTTGCCTAAAGGTGAGATGGTCTTTCAGGGTTCATGACTCATGAAAGAGTCTGCGAGACATTCTGCAGGACACAGCAGACAGTGACTGAACTGTCTTTGGAATTTCCTGCTTTATGGAAATGTCTGCTGGAAACTATGGGCCTGTAGGCCGAAGATGGATGCCCCAACGGTGCAGAAGAACTTTGGGTGACTGTCCAGACAGCGAGATGTCTCTGTCATTTCTAGAGTTTTGGACTTCTTGTTTGCTTAGGACATATTATATCCTTCTGGAGTCTTTGATGGAGTTGAAGAATGGATAGTTATAGTTTTCCTTAGTTATGATAAAAGATAAAATAGATATAAATATTGTAACTGTAATTCTTGTTTGATAACTGTTTTGCTATATGTAATTTTACTATGTTAAAGTTAAAGCCTTCTTTTTTTGTTTAAACAGAAAAAGGGGGAATGATGGAGGTGGGTGTTGTATCTTATCTGTTGCTTTCATTGGTTAAGTAATAAAGCAACTGCCTAGGCCCATTTGATAGGCCGACCCTTAGGTAGACAGAGTAAACAGAACAGAATGCTGGGAGAAAAAAGCTGAATCAAGGAGTCGCCATGATTCTCCTACCGGACACAGACGCAGGTTAAGATCTTCCCTGGTAAGACACCTCGTGGTGTTACAGGGATATTAGAAATGGGTTAGATCGATATGTAAGAGCTAGCCAATAAGAGGCCAGGCAGTATTTAAAAGAATACAGTTTCCGTGTAATTATTTTGGCTATAAAGCTTGCTGTGCAGGCGGCCAGGTGCCGGGAACGCAGCCCCGCCGCTCCTATTACAACAGATGTCAGGGATGGTAATGCCTCTGGAAGATCCTTTATTGTATAGGATTGTTTTGGCTATCCGGGGTTTTTTGGTTTTCCATATGAAGTTGATTATTGTTCTCTCAAGGTCTGTGAAGAATTTTGTTGGGATTTTGATGGGGATTGCATTGAATCTATAGATTGCCTTTGGTAGAATTGCCAATTTTTATGATGTTGATCCAAACAATCCAAGAGCATGGGAGATCCTTCCATTTTTCTGGTATTCTATTCAACTTTTTCCTTCAAAGACTTAAAGTTCATGTCAAATAGAGTTAATCTTGTATCCTGCTACATTACTGAAAGTATTTATGAGTCATTGAAGTTCCATGTAGCTTGATGTTGGCTGTTGGCTTTCTGAATATTGCCTTTATTATGTTTAAGAATGTTCCTTTTATCCCTACTGTCTCCAAGACCTTTATCATGAAGGGAAGTTGTATTTTGTCAACTTCAGCTCTCAATTTAATTATTTCCTGACATCTAGTTCTCTTAGGTGAGTATGTTCCATTTGTTCTAAAGATTTCAAAGGTTCTTTAATTCACTAGTGTGGTTTTATTTTCAGCTTCTTTATGTAGGCGTTTAGTGCTATGAACTTTCCACTTAACACTGCCATCATGTGTCCCATAATTTTGTGTATGTTGTATGATCATTTTCATTGAATTTTAAGAAGCCTTTAATTTCTCACTTTATTTCTTCCTTGATCTATTGATGATTCAGGTGTGCATTATTTAATTTCCATGTGTTTGTGGGCTTTCTGCAATTAGTATTGCTGTTAACTTCTAGTTTTAAACCATAATGATCTAATAAGGTACATTGGGTTATTCCAATTTTTTGTATTTGGTGAGGTTCGTTTTGTTACCAGTATGTGGCCAGTTTTTGAGAAAGTTCCATGAGGTGCTGAGAAGAAGGCATGTTCTTTTCTGTTTGGATGGAATATTCTATAGATGTCTGTTAAGTCCATTTGAGTCATAACATCTGTTAGTTCTCTTATTTCTCTGTTCATTTTTTTGTCTGACTGGCTGTCCAGTGGTGAGAGAAGAGTGTTGACATATCTCACTTTTAGTGTGTGGAATGTAATTGTATGATTTAAGCTTTACAAGTGTTTCTTGTACATATGAGGATGTATTGTATTGGGGACATAGATGATCAGTATTGAAATTTCCACTTGATGGATTTTTCCTGTGACTAATATGAAATGACCCTCTTTGTCTCTTTGCCTAATTTTAGCTTGAAGTCTATTTGGTTAGATATTAGGATATCTACACCAGCTTGTTTCTTAGGTCCATTTGATTGGTATATTTTTTGAACTCTTTACTATGAGATGATGTCTGTCTTTGACATTAAGATGTGTATCTTGTATGCAGAAGAAGGATGGATTCTATTTTCGTATCCAATCTGTTAGCCTGTGGCTTTTTATGGTTGAGTTGAGTCCTTTTACATTAAAGGATATGAATGACCAGTGATTGCTATCTCCTGTCAATTTAGTTTTTATTGTTGTTGATGTTAATTTGTGTGTTTTTCCCTTCTTTGGGGTTTGCTGCTGTGAGACTATCAATTGTCTGTGCTTTCGTTGGTGTAGGCAACTTCCTTGTGTTCAAGTTTTCCTTCTAGTATTTTTGTGTCTGGCTGAGTTTGTGGCTAGGTATTGGTGAAATCTAGATTTGTCATAGAATATCTTGCTTTATCCTTGTATGGTGATTGAAAGTTTTTCTGCATAAAGTAGTCTGGACTGGCATCCGTGGTCCCTTAATGTCTGTATAACGCTTGACCATGACCTTATGGCTTTCATTGTTTCCAATGAGAAGTCAGGTGTAATTTTGATAGCTCTACCTCTATATGTTACTTGGCCTTTTTCCTTTTCAGCTCTTAATATTCTTTCTTTACTCTGTATGTTTAGTGTTTTAATTATTATGTGGCAAGAGTACTTTTTTTGATCTAGTCTATTTGATGTTCTGTATGCTTCTTGCATCTTCATAGGCATATCTTTCTTTAGGTTGGGAAAGTTTTCTTCTATGGTTTTGTTAAATATATTTTCTGTGCTTTTGAGTTGTACTTGGCCTTCTTCTAAACCTATTATTGTTAGATTTGGTCTTTCCATGGTGTTCCATATTTCTGGAATATTATGGGTTAAGCTTTTGTTAGATTTAAACTTTTCTTTAACTGATGAGTCTATTTCCTCTATTGTATCTTCAGTACTTGAGATTTTCTTTCCATCTATTGAATGCTGCTGTTCCTGTGTGCATTTGTGGTTCCTAATCATTTTCTTATGATTTCTGTTTCTAAAATTCTCTTAGCTCTTATTTTCTTTATTGTCTCTATTTTAGTTTTCAAGTCCTGAATAGTTTCTTTCATATGTTTGATTTCTTTTTCTTGGTTTTCCTACGGTGATTTGCTCATGTCTTCCAATTTTTTTGTTTGTCTTTTCTTCTATTTATTTAAGAGAATTTCTCATTTACTCTTTAAGAGGTTCAAACATTTTCTTTAATCTATTTTTTAGGTCCTTTTTTTTGTTTCATCCATATTTGGTTATTCAGGTCATGCTGTTGTAGGGTCCTTAGGTTTTACTGGTGTTGTATTGCTCTTTTGTGGTGTTTCATGTTCTTACATCTACTCATCTTTCTCTCTAATATGAATGATTGGGGCAGTCTGAGATTCTGTTGAATAATCTTCTTGGTGTCAGTGAATCCAAAGCTCAGATGGTTTTTCCTTGTGGTAAGTCAGTGTCACAGTTTTAGTTATCCCGTTGGTTACTCCATGTTCCTGGAGATAGCTTCGCACTCCTGTGCATTTCTCTGCTCCGTTGGAGTTTGCTGTCTCAGGCATTCTAGGCTAAAGTTGGTCGTTTTTCCATATTTCTATAAATACTGTTACAGAAGTTCCTAACTTGGTGTTGGACCTGGAAATGTTTCTGGCTCTGGTCTACTGCCTCAGAGGTCCCAGGCTCAGGTGAGACTAGACCCACAGAGGACCTGCTTACTCCCTCAGAGGTCCCAGACTAACACTTGGCCCCGCCGAGATCTCTGGTTCCTGCCTATTCTTTCTTATGTCCCAAGTTCACTCACACCATACTGGCAGAGTTCCTGGCTCAGGCCTAGTTCCTGGAAGGTCCTAGACTCACACTCAGACCCACCAGGGTCCTGGCTTAGGTCTACACCCTTGAAGGTCCCAGATTCACATCTGGACTCTAGCAGTCTCTGACTCTGGCTCAATTGCTCAACAGTTACACCCCTGTGTTCTGGTAATATTGCAGACTCTAGATCTAGTGACTAGCTGAATCTTCATCTGCCAGAGTTTGGGACTAGGTTGTCTCCCAGAACTGGATTTGCTCCTGGCTTCTCCTCTAGTGGAGCTTGTTTCCTCAGGCCCTCGCTGTCCTAAATAGCTAGTTCTAACTTTTTGATGCCTAGCTTTTACATCTTGATTTAATCCATTTTTATTATTTTATATTTACCATGAGGCTCATGGCCTACAAGCAAGGTTCTAGCATCTGTCTCTGGCAGGGCTCCATGGCTTCTCTCTGACTCAGCCTTCTTCCTCCCAGCATTCAGTTTAGTTTTCCCCACCTAGCGAAGTTCTACCCAGTTATAGGTCTAAAGCAATTTCTTTATTCATTAATGGTATTTACAAGATACAGAGGGGAATCCGACATCACCTCCCCTTTTCTGTTTAAATAAAAAAGGAAGGTTTTAACTTTAACATAGTAAAATTACATATAACAAAACAGGTATCAAGCACAAATTACAGTTACAATATTGGTATCCACTTTATCTATTATCATAAATAAAGAAAACTATAAATTCTTCAACTAACCAAAGAATGCAGAAGGATATAATATTATCTAAGTAAACAAGACGTAAATTGTAAGCAACTTCAAAAACTCTAGAATTAACAGAGACAACTCGCTGCCTGGACATCATTGGAGCATCTAATCTTCAGCCCACAGGCCATAGTATCCACCAGGCTTCCCCATGAAGCAGGAAATTTCAAAGACAGTTCAGCCTATATTGACAGTTTGTCAGTAACATTTTTGTGTGTCCTAGAAGAGTCTAGCACACTCTTTCATGAAGCAGGAACACTGAAGGACAGTGTCACCTTTAGGCAATTTCAGCAGTCATTTCTCCATGGGTCCTACCTGTCCAGTTCATACAGCATAAAAACAAGCAGTCCTGATAGCTTGTGCAACCCATGGCCTATGTGACCCTGACTCAGTGACTGTGTTTCCAGTCTCAGTTTCCCTAGAATAGGACACAGGGTAAATGATCCTTTTCCGTGCCTGTAGAAGGAGCTGCTGCAAGCCTACTTTTCATCCTGCCTGGCTTCTGCACGCCTGGCTAGCTTATGCCCTGAAATAACAGCACACAAATTGTATTCATTTAAACACTGCTTGGCCCATTAGCTCTAGCCTCTTACTGGCTAATTCTCCCATCTTGATTACCCATTTCTATTAATGTGTGTGGCACCACAAGGTGGTGGCTTACTGGAAAGATTCTAACCTAGATCCATCTTGGGCTAAAGCTCCATTGTGACTGTCCTTGAGAGGAGAGGAATAGCTTCTGCCTCACTTCCCTTCTTCCCAGCATTCTGTTCTGTCTACTCCACCCACCTAAGGGATGGCCTATCAAATGGGCCAAGACAGTTTCTTTATTAACCAATGACCTTCCTCCATCACATGCCTACAAGTTCACCTTAAATATAAGCAATGACCTAACCTTCTACAAAGCAATGCCTCTCACTATTTGCCTGCAGGAAAGAATCCCAGGGCAGGACCCACAGAGGCTAAGACCTGCCATTTGTACAATTTCCTCCCATCTCTTTAGGGCTCTCCATCTTCCTGCGAGGTCTCAGAAGACCATCAGGACAGCTGGTTGGTTGCCTTTATACCCCTCCACCTATTCTGAGCATGCTGAGTCTCAGGAGGAGATGCCCAGGTGATCTGCTTCAGACATGGCTCTCACAGGCTGAGGGTCAGCAGGCTATGGGTCTACAATCAATCATTTTCCCCTGTGAGCTCCAACAGGAGGTAAATTTCAACCTAGTCCATAAGTTTCTTAAGATTCCTGGTCAGGTCTGGGATGGAGGTCTGGGCAAAGCTTAGGTTTTCATGTCTCTGCGAAAATCTCATGGTTTCGTCAGGCAGGCCCTACTGAGACCTGAAGGGTCTTTCTCAGGGCCATGTTCTAAGACAGAACCTGGGCAGAGTCTGACATTCCTGGGCTGAATTACCACACCCCCTCTCTCAGAGGGTAGATTCAACTGAGGGATTCTGGTTTATGGCTGTTTCCCCCACTCTGTGTCCTTTACTAAATGTTTGAACCACAATGTAGGGACCATAACACAGAGTCATCAGGACTGACTATCCTACATGAAGTAGAATTAACTCCACCCATGACCATGAGTGCCAGAGTCCATGTCCAGCGGGATTCTGTGCCCCAGGACGGATTGTGAAGTTGGCAAAGAATGAAGGGTCTGACCACTGGTCTTTCTAACTGATGTTCCCATCTAGCTCAGGCAGTCTTTATCTCTATAAGCCCTAATGCCTCCAAGCATGAGCAGTTCCAAATCATTTCTCTTTAATCACTCTCCAAGAATCATTAACATTTATTCATTTCAGGTTCTCTTCTTCCCACTCCTTTGACGTCATTGACCTTTACCCCATATCATTATAGTGCAAGCCAATGTTTATATCCGGCCAGGCACATCTTATTCATACTGTGCCCTAGCTGGGAGTAAATATCTGATTACAAACTAAGAGACTAAAACCCTGTGACTAGCTCTTCACACTGTGATACTTTCATATCTTTGTCACCAGCTGAGTGTATTGTCACACCTAGGATATCATTTTCAGCTGTATGCCAGTTTCTAAGTAACCTACCTCTGTATCACCTTTATGTGGACTACAGTTATAATTCTAATCTTTATAAGTTCTGAAAATAGTAATGATTAATACCTAATGCTTTAACTGCTGGACAAAATTCCTAAACTTCCTGACCATTCCTACGTGTACTTTTCTCTTAAGGGAACTGGGAGTTTTAGATTCCTTTATCGATAAGTTGATATTGGAAGAATATCTGAGTTTTCATGTCCTGGCACCAAAGAAATGCCTGACCTTTTGTGTCCTATATCTTTTCCTTATATGTTTCTGTAAGTTTTTAATGTCATCCTTTAAGAAACCATGTTCTAAGTTCTTTGTAGGATATTGATCACTTTTGGGACTGAATAAGCAATAATCATTACCGTTAGTAAGCTCCTCCTGCTCACTCAGGATGACTGCAAAGGGAGCTAGGGGCAAGAGGTGAAACTGGTTTGCATAACACATCAGAGAAATTTAATTTTTCTGCAGAATCTTTAATTCCTAGTAAACTCAGGCACAATCACAACTAACAAAGCAGAACTAAGAATCACCCTAAGAATAAGCATAGTGGAAGTTATAGAGGCCTGAAGCCCATGCACCCCTGGGATCAGCGCAGACGTCTGAAGTATTGTTTCTGAAGGTCTTTGACAAATGGATGGGTTCCCCAAAGGGCCTTGCCTCTAAAGAGCTCCATTTGCAAAACATGTATGTGTCATTCCCAGGGGTGACAGAATGGCTTCCTCCACCAGCAGTTACAGAGAATTACTTAGGGTTTACATGGATGTGCACATGTGCCATAAAATTTAAGTTTTCTGTTTCCATACGTAGCAAATAGGCTCCTTCATCTTGCTTAGTGACATTCCGGAAGACCAGGGTTCCACTTGGGTATATTTTCTCTCTGCTGCTGAATGCAGGCCCTTTTTGAACTGTGCTATCAGATTTTTGAAATCGAGCAATTTCATTGTCATCAATACTATGTTTTCCCTTGTACCAGAAAAAGGATTTGACTTTCTCTGGCATATCATGGACAAGTAGAACAACACTCTTCCCTTCAACAACATGGGGTGGAACTGCCTCCACAGTAACTGCGGGCTTGGTGCGTGAGCTCCACTGGATTGTAAGAGAGGCTAAGAGAAAAAAACAAAAAAAACATCATTATTAGGACCTTTGCATTTCGTAGAAATTGAAATCTGAGTGTGTTTGTGTGTGTGTGTGTGTGTGTGTGTGTGTGTGTGTGTGTGTGTGTGTGTGTTTGTGTGTGTGTCGTATTGGGAGGAGGTCAGCAGCATCACCCCCATTCCTCAGTACCCCTGAAGCTTTCTATTGAATGAAACTGTTTTCTCGGGTGTCTGCACAGAGCACCGCACACTTAATCAGATCCCTGTTCACACTCAGAATCTTTGGTGAGTGTAGGCATATCTTCTCTGACCTCCTTCTCTAAAGACTCCAAGCCTTCATTTTCTGGCCTTCCCAGCTCTGTTTCTTCTGAAGTGCTTGTCAGTCCCAACCCCACCTTCTAGATGTCCTTGATCCTCTGTCTTCCTGCCCAGGACTCTGTGCGGAGGAATTATTTGATTTTGGTTTAAAGCCCACTGCCTGAAACAGGCTCAGATACCTGTGAGCAAATTAGTGTCCCAGAACCTGGGATTTACTTGTGGATTCCTCAGGGTCATATGTCATGATGTTGCTTAATGGCCCCAGTCTGGGTTTTACTTGCAGAGTCACCCTGACATAGTGGGAAAGTCAGTCTTCAGCATACAGTGGCCGGTGCTGCCAATCAAAGACCAGGGAGGTTGGGAACTCATAGACAATCACCTGTCTCTAGCTCTGGTGAGCTGGCTGGGGTTAAAGGCATGCAGCACCGTGCTCAGCTTACGCCTTATTTTATCATGAGATTAACATGCATCCACCACCAAGCTAGCTGTGTTTGTATCTTGAGCCATGTTTTTCTCAGGGTGAATTTTACACATTTTGCACATTGCTGATAAAAAATTGCCCCACCCTCAACACTATGAAGTAAGAATGGAGGGGAGGTCACTCACGTCTCACGTTCAATTGGAAGGGGTCACTCCTCTTGGAACTGACTGCATTGTATATCTCACACTGGTACACTCCAGAATCCTCCTTCCTGGTGTGCGATATGGAGAGGATTCTGTTTTGGATTAAGAATACCCTGTCTGTGAATTTCATTCCCTTGCCATTGTGGAACCAGTGGAAGGCAATTGTAGAGTCACTGGAGTTGAAGTCGCAGGTCAGGTGCACAGAGTCTGGTTCTTTGACTTCAGATTTGGTGGCTTTGATGAAGGGTGTAGTCACTGGCTCTGTGGATAAATAGTGGAGGGGACCAAGTGAGAGTCGTTTACCCTCAGAGATCTCAGCCAGCTCACAGGGCCCACAGAATGAAGACACAAGATCTCATGTTTGGTGTAAGATATGGTCTCTCAGGAAAGAGCAGAATCTTCCTCTATCCAGATCACCCATAGTGACCCCGGACTCAGGGTATTCGTGTAGATTCCACACTAGGAGGCCACTCATCCCACGTGTCCAGAAACCTTGAGGGGGATTGGTGAAGAGTCCAACAATAAGAATATAGAAATGTAGGTTCCAGAAATAAGAATGTAGAAATAAGGAAATATGAAGTTGTAATCCTAGGAGAATGAGAGCAGGCAGGCTGTCAGCAGCTTTCTCAGCACCTTAAGAATTAACTGTTAACATTGGTCACTTTGCTATAGAATCCATAGCTCTATCTGCAAGACTGAAGTGACCCTCTTCAAACTGAGGGACCTCTGTAAGCTGAAGTTCAGCCTTCGTGACCCCTGGCCACTCAGGACCAGCAAATGAAGTGAACTGAGTTTACGTTTAAATGATGGCATGTATGTGACTTTTTGGTTGTGCGTTTTCCCATTCCTCGCCTGCTATGCAAAACGGGAAGTGTCAGGGGAGTGCAGAGCTTTGGTGAACACCATCAGCCAGTGCCAGAGAGAGAGGATGGACTAAACACTAACACCAGTTTAACTGAAAAACAAGGTTAATAAAATTTTTTTTAAAAAAGAATTTGTATCTGAGTTTTACCTCGTGATTGTAAAAATTCCTTTGTTCTATCCTAATGCTTGTTGCTTCTTGCTATATAAAGGGAGAGTTTGGAAACTGTGTTTTGCCACAGCCTTACAAGTCCTTCTCTGATAAACATTTTGTGCCCCATGGAAATTTATTTATTTTTTTTTTTTTTGGTTTTTCGAGATAGGGTTTCTCTGTGGCTTTGGAGCCTGTCCTGGAACTAGCTCTGTAGACCAGGCTGGTCTCGAACTCACAGAGATCCGCCTGTCTCTGCCTCCCGAGTGCTGGGATTAAAGGCGTGCGCCACCACCGCTCGGCTATTTTTTTATTTTTTAATTTTATTTCCTGGAATAAAGTTTGCTTCTGGTGTAATAGACTTTGGGGGTTTGTCCACAATCGTTGCTTGACCCCCGTGGACCCAGAAATGGGGAGAATGTTTTTTCCATAGATTTTTGTGCAAATTCTTGCACACTCTTTCTGTGAGTGTGAACAGTCAGGTCCCTGCATTAGAAAATAGCTTTCTAGGGTTTTCTTTATTAAATAATTTATTTGTTATGGGGTTAGGATAGCCCAGCTAATCTTAAAGGTATTAACTCCTAGAATTCAGGACTCGGAGAAATCCCAAAGTAAAGAATTTCTGTTTGAAGAGAAATTTATGTCCTGCTATATGGAGATGGATTAAATACCACAGAGAAGACGTGAATGACCACTGAGTTGACCACAGTCTGCCACTCTAATCTGCCATACCTGTTTTGCATTTTGTTTTTTGCTTTTTTGTTTTTCAGACAGGGTCACACTGTACAGTCCTAGATAGCCTAGAACTGGCCCTGTAGACCAGACTTGGCTCAAACTCACACTATCTCCCTGCCTCTCCCTCCTTAGTGCGGCCCTTAAAGGCACAAACCAGCACACTTGGCCGGCATTTGTTTTTGGATTTTTTTTTAGTTTATTTATTTATTTATTAAAATTTTTCACCTCCTCCCATTTCCCTTCTACTCTCCCCACTCCCCCTCCCCTCCCTTTCCAGTCCTAAAAGCAGTCAGGGTTCCCTGCCCTGTGGGAAGTACATACTTTTGTTTATAATCCTTGAGAAGAGTAAGAGAAAGAGCATCATCAAGTCGTCAGTGACATGGTTCACCCTGACTCAGAACCAGGGTCCCAGGTGCCTTCTCCACCCTCTCTTTCCCTCCAATGGTGTCAGAGCTCAGCCAATCACCCCTGAGACAGAAGCAGAGCTGGGAGCAGAGCTCTAAACTGTTGGTTACCATTTGTAGGTAGGGAGTTTTCTCCTCACATTTGGGAAAAAAGAAGTGAACATAGTAAAGCCCTGGATGTCCCTCTAAGCCCTGGAGGTCATAAGAAGAAAATGGAGGGGACAGGAAGGCTGTGTTAGTGACAGAAAGAAATCTTGACCTTAAGGCTCTCCCTCTCCTAGGAAGTCCCTCCCACAACCTGAGGTATCCAAGGCTGGGAGAAGCTCCTCCTCACATTCCAAGCTCCATCCCTATCAGCCAGGAGAAGTCAGAGCATCCTGAGAAGATCAGCATAGGGATGGAGCAGGACGCTCAGGATAGAGTGGAGTTTTGCTTTTTCCCTAGACATGGGCTGGAAATTAAATTCTGCTGCATCTTACCAGAAAGCCAAAAAACTCTAAACCTGGCACTGATATTTCAGAGATCCACTTACCAAGGACTTCAATGTTCTTGACTCTGGTCTTATTGAGGCCAGTGACAAAGTAATGGATGAGGCAGGTATAGGATCCACTGTTATTAGTAGTGATGTTGGGGATAAAGAGCTCTTGGGAGGATGATACTAGCTCTCCATTGACAAACCAAGAGTACAGCGCGGGTGGGAGAGCAGCTGAATGGCAGGAGAGACTGAGGTTTGTCCTTGAACGAAAATAAGTATTTGTGGGGGATATAATCGGGACATCTGGACCATCTGGAACAAACACAACAAAGGCACATGTGATGTCAGCAGAGGGAAGGGCAATACTGGTCTGCAGAAGGCCATAGTATCTCTCTGAGCTGTGCTATAACTTCAGCTGAGCAGGTTCCAAGAGCTGTGGTGCCGATTAGTACAGGAGTATTCATGCAGCAGGCACAAATCCTGATCCATCTCGATCAAAGCACAGGAACATCCCCACTGCACACTCACGTGTGCACTGAGCCTGAGACTGATCTGTCCCCTGTCTCCAACACCCTGAGTCTCTCTAGGTAGAAGTCCCTCCAGCCCATTCCAGCTCAATGCTGGGCCTGGCTGCATGTACCTGGGCTGGGCCAGGAGGCCCTCCCTGTTCAGCCTAGGGATCTGTGTGGTAGATCTGTGTCACCAACCCAAGGGGACAGAGTGTCCTAGCTCAAACTGTCTGTATTTAGGCAGCTGTAAAAATTATAAAACAGATAATACTCACAGGTAATTTCCAGATGGAATGGATAACTTCGGGAGGTGCTCACTGGGTTCCGGGTTTCACACTCATAATCTCCTGTGTCATTCCTCACAACACTGAGTAAAGTGAGAGTCCTGTTGTCCTCAGACAGCTTCAGCCTGTCACCTTCTGAGAGGCTTTGGCCATTTCTCCTCCACAGGTAGTTTGTATTCTCAGTCTCAGGCTCACACATGAATGCTACTGAGTCCTCACCCTCCATGGGATTGGAATTGTTGCTTGTGATTTTGGGCTTGGGTAGCAGTGCTGTGTGCAGACAAGAGAAGGAATTTTGTCCTGTTTGGTGCCTCTGATTCTTGCAAGGGCCTCTTTAAACAGAGCTAGTCTCCAATCTCCCTTCCAACCCAGAACCTCAAAGAATCAGGCAGGAAACAAATTACAGATGGAGTAGCTGAGCTCTCAGTGACAATGGGTCCTCTGTGCTGTATATGGGAGAAGCAAGGGCTTTCCCAGGAGGGAATTGAGCTGCAGTGTGTGGTGATGGACAGACTCGAGACTTGGAATCAGAGACCTCATGTTATCTCCTGGTCCTCACTGACACATTGCATGTCTTGGGACACTATGTGTGAGTCCCTCCAGCTGCCCTGACCTCCACTTCTCAGGACCAGTGACTCCACTTGGAGGACCAGTGCCCTCCAAGCCTTTGCTGCTCAGGGCTCTCCTAAACATCGCTCATGATTGGTCTTCCCATTGAGTTCCCTGAGAACCTGACAGCCAGTCAGAGATCTCACACCCATCCGAATCTGGTTAGCACTCAGGTCAGGCTGGGCTTCAGCTGGGCCATTCTTGTCAGGAGTTTGATGTTGACTGACATGAATCAGGGACCCATAAAAGAAGCCTGAGTCTAGTAAATGATCTATAAGACTCAGGGGCACCTAATAGAGTCTCCATGGTGGGGAGGCTGGAGATGTGGCTGTTGACAGATAGCTTGTGCCACCCATGGCCTTTGTGACCCTGACTCAGTGACTGTGTTTCCTGTCTCAGTTTCCCTAGAATAGGGCACAGAGTAAATGATCGTTGCTTGCAAGTTAACCTGAAAGGTGAGCAATGGCCTGACTTTCCACCAAGCAGTGTCTCTTACTATTTGCCTGCAGGAAATAATCCCAGGGCTGGACCCCCAGAGGCAAGGAGCTGCCATTTGTACACTTTTCTCCCATCTCTTTAGGGCTCTCCACCTTCCTGCGAGGTCTCAGAAGACCATCAGGACAGCTGGCTGGTTGTCTTTAATAGCCCTCCACCTATGCTGAGCAAACTGAGTCTCTGGAGGAGATGCCCAGGTGACCTGCCTCAAACATGACTCTCACAGGCTGAGGGTCAGCAGGCTACCAGCCTGCAACCAATCATTGTCTCCTGTCAGCTCCAACAGGAGGTCAAATTCCAACCCAGTCTTTGAGATCCCAGAATTCCTGGTCCAGTCTGGGATGGAGGTCTGAAGCAAAGCTTTGGGTGTTCATTTCTCTGTGAAAATCTCATGGTGTTCTCAGACAGGCCCGGCCTGAGTCCTGAAGGGTCTTTCTCGAGGCCATGTTCATGATGAGATCTAAGACCCTGGGCAGAGTCTGACATGCCTGGGCTGAGTTACCTCACCTTCTCTCTCAGAGGGTAGATTCTAGTTACTGATCCTGATTTATTTCTGTTTCCTCCATTCTGTGGCCTTTTCTAAATGTTTGAACCATAATGCGGGGACCATAACAAGTCATCCAGGACTGACAATTCTATGAGTGAAGTAGGATTAGGTCTACAATGACCCAGAGGTTACTTACGGTGTACATCGAACTTCACAGATGCATTTCTAGCATCAAGGTTTCCCATTTTCATATGTAGCATGTAGGGTACTGCATCTTTCTGAGCGACATTCAGTAAGAGCAGAGATCCATTGAGGTATATTTTTACTCTGCCACTGTATGCAGGCCCTCTTTTATATGTTTCTCCTGGTTTTACAAATTTTACAATCTCCTTTTTCTCATCCACATTTTCTCCCTTGTACCAGGAAAAGACTTGGAGTGACTCTGGCAGATTGTGGACAAGTAGAAGAACATTTGCCCCTTCAGCAACATGGGGCGGAACTGCTTCCACAGTGACTTGGGCCATGGTGGGAGAGCTCCAGTAGGTGAAAAGTGAGGCTAAGAGGGAAGAGGAAGAAAACCGATTGATATTAGATCTTTGCATTTGGAGGAAATTGAGACCTGAGCGTGTTCAACTCGCAGCCATGGTGTGTGTGTGTCCTGTTGAGGAAGGTCTGGGGCATCACCCCATTCCTCTGTACTCCTGAATCTTTCCAGTGAACGAAACTCTCTTCTTAGGTGTCCACACAGCTCACCCCTAACTCCCTCAGATCCCTGCTCACACTTAGAATCTTTGGTGAGTGTAGGCATGTCTTCTCTGACCTCCTTCTCTAAAGACTCCAAGCATTCATTTGGGAAGCAGGCCTTCCCAGCTCTGTTTCTTCTGAAGTGCTTGTCAGTCCCAACCCCACCTTCTAGATGTCCTTGATCCTCTGTCTTCCTGCCCAGGACTCTGTGCGGAGGAATTATTTGATTTTGGTTTAAAGCCCACTGCCTGAAACAGGCTCAGATACCTGTGAGCAAATTAGTGTCCCAGAGCCTGGGGTTTACTTGTGGATTCCTCAGGGTCATATGTCATGATGTTGCTTAATGGCCCCAGTCTGGGTTTTACTTGCAGAGTCACCCTGACATAGTGGGAACGTCAGTCTTCAGCATACAGTGGCCGGTGTTGCCAATCAAAGACCAGGGAGGTTGGGAACTCATAGACAATCACCTGTCTCTAGCTCTGGTGTGCTGGCTGGGGTTAAAGGCATGCAGCACCGTGCTCAGCTTACGCCTTATTTTATCATGAGATTAACATGCATCCACCACCAAGCTGGCTGTGTTTGTATCTTAGCCATGTTTTTCTCCTGGTGAATTTTACACATTTTGCACATTGCTGATAAAAAATTGCCCCACCCTCAACACTATGAAGTAAGAATGGAGGGAAGGTCACTCACGTCTTACGTTCAACTGGAAGGGGTCACTCCTCTTGGAACTGACTGCATTGTATATCTCACACTGGTACACTCCAGAATCCTCCTTCCTGGCGTGCGATATGGAGAGGGTTCCGTTTTGAACTAAGAATACCCTGTCTGTGAATTCCATTCCCTTGCCATTGTGGAACCAGCGGAAGGCAATTGTAGAGTCACTGGAGTTGAAGTCGCAGGTCAGGTGCACAGAGTCTGGTTCTTTGACTTCAGATTTGGTGGCTTTGATGAAGGGTGTAGTCACTGGCTCTGTGGATAAACAGTGGAGGGGACCAAGTGAGAGTCATTTACCCTCAGAGATCTCAGCCAGCTCACAGGGCCCACAGAATGAAGACACAAGATCTCATGTTTGGTGTAAGATATGGTCTCTCAGGAAAGAGCAGAATCATCCTCTACCCAGATCACCCACAGTGACCCCGGACTCAGGATATTCGTGTAGATTCCACACTAGGAGGCCACTCATCCCACGTGTCCAGAAACCTTGAGGGGGATTGGTGAAGAGTCCAACAATAAGAATATAGAAATGTAGGTTCCAGAAATAAGAATGTAGAAATAAGGAAATATGAAGTTGTAAGCCCAGGAGAATGAGAGCAGGCTGTCAGCAGCTTTCTCGGCACCTTAAGAATTAACTGTTAACATTGGTCACTTTGCTATAGAATCCATAGCTCTATCTGCAAGACTGAAGTGACCCTCTTCAAACTGTGGGACCTCTGTAAGCTGAAGTTCAGCCTTCGTGACCCCTGGCCACTCAGGACCAGCAAATGAAGTGAACTGAGTTTACGTTTAAATGATGGCATGTATGTGACTTTTTGGTTTTGCGTTTTCCCATTCCTCTCGTGCTATGCAAAACGGGAAGTGTCAGGGGAGTGCAGAGCTTTGGTGAACACCATCAGCCAGTGCCAGAGAGAAAGGATGGACTAAACACTAACACCAGTTTAACTGAAAAACAAGGTTAATAAAATTTTTTTTTAAAAAGAATTTGTATCTGAGTTTTACCTCGAGATTGTAAAAATTCCTTTGTTCTTTCCTAATGCTTGTTGCTTCTTGCTATATAAAGGGAGAGTTTGGAAACTGTTTTGCCACAGCCTTACAAGTCCTTCTCTGATAAACTTTTTGTGCCCCATGGAAATTTATTTTTTTTTATTTTTTAATTTTTTCCTGGAATAAAGTTTGCTTCTGGTTTAATAGACCTTGGGGGTTTGTCCGCAATTATTAATTGACCCCCATAGACCCAGTAATGGGGAGAATTTTTTTTCCATTGATTTTTGTGCAAATTCTTGCACACTCTTTCTGTGAGTGTGAACAGTCAGGTCCCTGCATTAGAAAATAGCTTTCTAGGTTTTTTTTTATTAAATAATTTATTTGTTATGGGGTTAGGATAGCCCAGCTATTCTTAAAGGTATTAACTCCTAGAATTCATGACTCAAAGAAATCCCAAAGTAAAGAATTTCTGTTTGAAGAAAAATTTACGTCGTGCTACATGGAGATGGATTAAGTACCACAGAGAAGACGTGAATGACCACTGAGTTGACCACAGTCTGCCACTCTAATCTGGCATACCTGTTTTGCATTTTGTTTTTTGCTTTTTTGTTTTCAGACAGGGTCACACTGTACAGTTCTGGCTAGCCTAGACCTTGCCATGTAGACCAGACTTGGCTCAAACTCACACTATCTTCCTGCCTCTCCCTCCTTAGTGTGGCCCTTAAAGGCACAAACCCGCACACTTGGCCGGCATTTGTTTTTGGATTTTTTTTTAGTTTATTTATTTATTTATTCATTAAAAATTTTCACCTCCTCCCCTCCTCCCATTTCCCTCCTACTCCTCCCACTCCCTCTCCCCTGCCTATCCAGTCGTAAGAGCAGTAGGGTTCCCTGCCCTGTGGGAAGTCCATACTTTTGTTTATAATCCTTGAGAAGAGTAAGGGAGAGAGATTATCATCAAGTCGTCAGTGACATGGTTTACCCTGAGTCAAAACCAGGGTCCCAGGTGCCTTTTCCACC
The DNA here is from genome assembly GCF_037038515.1 of Microtus pennsylvanicus. Lineage (NCBI taxonomy): Eukaryota > Metazoa > Chordata > Mammalia > Rodentia > Cricetidae > Microtus > Microtus pennsylvanicus. The sequence continues at coordinate 138,317,769 of NC_134579.1, read as the reverse complement.
CTCTCTTCTTCTCCAATGGAGTCAGAGCTCAGCCAATCACCCCTGAGACAGAAGCAGAGCTGGGAGCAGAGCTCTGAACTGCTGGTTCCCATTTGTAGGGAGGGAGTTTTCTCCTCACATTTGGGAAAAAAGAAGTGAACATAGTAAAGCCCTGGATGTCCCTCTAAGCCCTGGAGGTCATAAGAAGAAAATGGAGGGGACAGGAAGGCTGTGTTAGTGACAGAAAGAAATCTTGACCTTAAGGCTCTCCCTCCCCTAGGAAGTCCCTCCCACAACCTGAGGTTTCCAAGGCTGGGAGAAGCTCCTCCTCACACTCCAAGCTCCAACCCTATCAGCCAAGAGAAGTCAGAGCATCCTGAGAAGATCAGACATAGGGATGAAGCAGGACACTCAGGAGAAAATGGAGTTTTGCTTGTTCCCATAGACATGGGCTGGAAATTAAATTCTGCTGCATCTTACCAGAAAGCCAAAAGACTCCACTACAAACCTGTCGCTGATATTTTAGAGATCCACTTACCAAGGACTGTAATGTTCTTGACTGTGGTCCTATTGAGGCGAGTGATAGATTTATAGACGAAGCAGGTATAGGATCCACTGTTATTAGTAGTGATGTTGGGGATAAAGAGCTCTTGGGAGGATGACACCAGCTCTCCATTGACAAACCAAGAGTACTGTGCGGGTGAGTTAACAGCTGAATGGCAGGAGAGACTGAGGTTTGTCCTTGAACGAAAATAAGTATTTGAAGGGGATATGATCGGGATGTCTGTACCATCTGGAGCAAACAGAATAAAGGCACATGTGATGTCAGCAGAGCGAAGGGGAATCTTGGTCTGCAGAAGGTCATAGTATCTCTCTGAGCTGTGCTATAACCAGAGCTGAGGTGCAGATCAATAGAAAAGTATTCATGCAGCAGTCACAAGCCCTGATCCATCTCAAGCACCAACATCCCCACTTCACACGTGGGTGTGCACTGAACCTGAGCCTGTCTCCATCACCCTGAGCCTCAAACCCATTCCAGCTCAATGCTGGGCCTGGCTGCATGTTCTTGTGATGGGCCAGAAAGTCCTGGCCTGCCTAGGTATCTGTGTAGTGGGTCTGTGTCACCAACCCAAGGGGACTGAGTTTTCTAGCTCTAACCCTTTGTATAGAAAGATGTAGCCAGGTGAAGCAGACAATACTCACAGGTAATATTCAGAGTGAATGGGTCACTTCGGGAGGTGCTCACTGGGTTCCGGGTTTCACACTCATAATCTCCTGTGTCATTCCTCACAACACTGAGTAAAGTGAGAGTCCTGTTGTCCTCAGACAGCTTCAGCCTGTCACCTTCTGAGAGGCTTTGGCCATTTCTCCTCCACAGGTAGCTTGTACTCTCTGTCTCAGGCTCACACATGAATGCTACTGAGTCCTCACCCTCCATGGGATTGGAATTGTTGCTTGTGATTTTCGGCTTGGGTAGCAGTGCTGTGTGTGCAGACAACAGAGAGAAGGTTGCCCTGAGTGGTGCCTCTGATTCTTGCAAGGGCCTCTTTCAACAGAGATTGTCTCCTATCTCCCCACAAACCCAGATCCTCAAAGAATCAGGCAAGAAGCAAATTACAGGCAGATGGAATAGCTGAGCTTCTAGAGACAATGGGGCCTCTGTGCTGTGTATGGGAGAAGGAAGCGCTTTCCCAGGAGGGAATTGAGCTGCAGTGTGTGGTGATGGACAGACTCGAGACTTGGAATCAGAGACCTCATGTTATCTCCTGGTCCTCACTGACCCATTACGTGTCTTGGGACACTATGTGTGAGTCCCTCCAGCTGCCCTGACCTTCACTGCTCAGTGAGGACCAGCGCCCTCCAAGCCTTTGCTGCTCAGGGCTCTCCTACAGATAGGTCATGATTGGTCTTCCCATTGAGTTCCCTGAGAACCTGACAGCCCGTCAGAGACCCCACATAGATCAGGATCTGGTTAGCACTCAGGTCAGGCTGGGCTTCAGCTGGGCCATTCTTGTCAGGAGTTTGATGTTGACTGACATGAATCAGGGAACCTTAAAGGAAGCCCAAGTCTAGTAAATGATCTATAACCCTCAGGGGTACCTAACAGGGTCTCCATGGTGGGGAGGCTGGAGATGTGGTGTGGACAGATAGCTTGTGCCACCCATGGCCTGTGTGACTCTGACTCAGTGATTGTTTCCTGTCTCAGTTTCCCTAGAATAGGACAATGATTGTTGCCATACCTACAAGTTCACCTGAAAGGTGAGCAATGATCTGACCTTCCACAAAGCAGTGTCTCTTACTTACTGTTTGCCTACAGGAAATAAACTCAGGTCCGGATCCCCAGAGGCAGGGAGCTGCCATTTGTACACTTTTCTCCCATCTCTTTAGGGCTCTCCACCTTCCTGCGAGGTCTCAGAAGACCATCAGGACAGCTGGCTGGTTGTCTTTCATACCCCTCCACCTATGCTGAGCACACTGAGTCTCAGGAGGAGATGCCCAGGTGACCTGCCTCAGACATGGCTGTCACAGGCTGATGGTCAGCAGGCTACCAGCCTACAATCAATCATTGTCCCCTGTCAGCTCCAACAGGAGGTCAAATTCCAACCCAGTCTATAAGCTTCTCAGCATTCCTGGTCCAGTCTGGGAAGGAGGTCAGAAACAAACCTGGTGTTCATGTCTCTGTGAAAATCTCATGGTTTTCTCAGTCAGGCCCTGCCTGAGTCCTGAAGGGTCTTTCTCAAGGCCATGCTCATGATGAACATCTAAGACCCTGGGCAGAGTCTGAGATGCCTGGGCTGAGTTACCTCCCCCCCCCTCTCTGAGAGTGGATTCTAGTTAGGGATCCTGATTTATTGCTGTTTCCTCCACTCCGTGTCCTTTACTAAATGCTTGAGCCACAATGTGGGGACCATAACACAGTCATCCAGCACTGACAATTCTATGTGTGAAGTAGGATTAAGTCCACCCATGACCCAGAGGTTACAGAGAATTACTTACAGTGAACATGGAACTGCACGGATCTTGTAATAAAATGATAGCTTTGCGTTATCATTTGGAACGTGTAGGCTCCAGTGTCTTTCTGAGTGATGTTCTGGAAGAGCAGGGATCCATTGGGGTATATTGTCTCTCTGCCACTGTATGCAGGCCCTGTTTTATTTACATTATCTGACGTTATAAATCGTGTAATTTCGTTACTGTTATCCGGATTTTCTCCCTTGTGCCAGTAAAAGACTTGGGGTGTCTCTGGCAGATTGTGGACAAGTAGAAGAACATTCGCCCCTTCAGCAGCATGGGGCGGAACTGCTTCCACAGTGACTTGGGCCGTGGTGGGAGAGCTCCAGTAGATCAAAAGTGAGGCTAAGAGGGAAGAGAGAAAAACTATCAATATTAGATCTTTGCATTTGGTAGAAATTGAGACCTGGGTGTGTTCAAATCTCAGCCTTGGTGTGTGTGTCCTATTGGGTGGAGGTCAGCAGCATCACCCCCATTCCTTAGTACCCCTAAATCTTTCCACTGAAGGAAACTTTTCTCTGGTGTCTGCACAGCCAACCCCTTACTCCCTCAGATCCCTGCTCACACTCATAATCTTTGGTGAGTGTAGGCATGTCTTCTCTGACCTCCTCCTCTAAAGCCTTCATTTTCTGACCTTCCCAGCTCTGTTTCTTCTGAAGTCCTTGTCAACCACAACCCCACCTTCTAGATATCCTTGCTGCTCTGTCTTCCTGCCCAGGACTCTGTGAGGAGAACTGGTTTGATTTGGGTTTAAATCCCACTGCCTGGAACAGGCTCAGACACCTGTGGGCAAATCAATATCCCAGAGCCTGAGGTTTATGTGCAGATTCCTCAGGGTCGTATGTATGAAATGACCCTGTTTACTGGCCCTAGTTTGAGTTTTACTTGGAGAGTCACCCTGACACAGTTGTGGGAGTCAGTCTTCAGGGTACAGAGGCCAGTGCTGATAAACTTGCAGTGGGGAACCCCTGAGTTTTCCTCCCCACTTACCAATTCACATTCTCTGCGAGCTTCCTGTTGCTCTCAGGCTTCAAGCAGAAGCCAGATGTCTCCTCTCAGGCACAATCCCCCTCCCAGAAGACCCCATCCAGTCTCTGAGCTCCCCTGCTGTCCACACCCCTGAGGACTGTATCCTCACCTGCCAGCAGGAGTCCCCTACAGGGTAGCTGTCCTTTGTGGAGAGGGGCTGAGGAGAGCTCCATGTCTCTGCTGTGGCCTAAGCTCTTCCTCTGGAGAGGAGGTTTGCTTCTCAGGCTGCTGCCAAGTGTGGCTGCTCTGGTGTCTTTTTCGGCTTTTATTCCAAGACTTGAGCCTCCTCCCAAAAAAATGACACCTCCTGGAGTCACATGGGCTGGGGGTGGAGTCGGGGTATCAGTCTGCCTCTGATCCTTCTGTTCCTTTATCTCTCTCTCTCTCCCTCTCTCTCTCCCTCTCTCTCTCTCTCTCTCTCTCTCTCTCTCTCTCTCTCTCTCTCTCTCTCTCTTGGTATGTCAAGACAGAGTTTCTCTGTGGCTTTTGGAGTCTGTGCTGGAACTAGCTCTTGTAGCCAGGCTGGCCTTGAACTCACAGAGATCCACCTGCCTCTGCCTCCCAAGTACTGGGATAAAAGGTGTGTGCCACAACAGCCCGGCCTTATTCCTTTCTTTCTGGTTCAGTGTTCTAGAACTTTGAGACACAAGGTTCAGAAATGTCCTGTGTGCCAAGAGAACAGCAGCTCAACCCAGGACATTTCCCTGCACTTCCTATAGCCTAGAGTGTATTTCCTTGTGACAGAAAATCCCAGCAGAGCCCAGTCTGCTCAGTGACCTCAATGCTCTGGGAAAGTGGGAGTTACTCCCTGGAGAGAGTTGCAGTAATCTCTAGGAGCGAGAAAAGGTCTGAGTGACAACTGGGAAGGGCCCAGATTCATGGTCACTGCTCTCACCAGTCAGGTGTTCCATATAGTGATACAAGTTATCTCAGGGGTTCACATCCTGACATGCAGGAGGAGGTGACCTGTGTACTAGAAAGAGGACTGTGTGTTCCAGCTCCCTATGGAGAAACCCAGGAGACATCCCTCCCCCCAGCTCCCTGTGCTGACCAAATGTGATTCAGGTCTGCCCATGCCCTCCCTAACCCTTCTGGGATGCCTTTGTTCTCCTTGGTGACTGCCCTGTGACCTCCCCATCTTTCCTCATGGGTGTAGTGAGGGGGAGGGGACTACATAGGGTCTCCTTGTAGAGTTGGGTTCTCAGAGACACAGGAAATTGATGGAGGAAGGTCATTGGCTAGTAAAGAAACTGCCTAGGCCCATTTGATAGGCCAACCCTTAGATGGGTGGAGTAAACAGAACAGAATGCTTGGAGAAAGGATCCGAGTGAGGAGTTGCCATGATTCTCCCACTCCAGACAGAAGGAGGTTAAGATCTTCCCTGGTAAGTCACCTCGTGGGCTACACAGATTATTAAAAATGGGTTAGATCAATATGTAAGAGCTAGCCAATAAGAGGCTGGAACTAATGGGCCAGGCAGTGTTTAAAAGAATACAGTTTCCATGTAATTATTTCGGGTATAAAGCCAGCCGGGTGGCGGGAAGCAGCCCGCTGCTCCTATTACAACAGAGTGGCGCCCAGACGTGATGGACTAAATCCACTTAAAAACCTGAGAAGGCTTAAAAATAAGGGAGAGAGAGTTTAACACAGATTGTTGCTGTTTTTTTTTTTTTTTTTTTTTTTTTTTTGGTGGCGTGCTGTAGAAAGATTTCCTGATTCGGCAACAGCAGCAGAAAAAACACTGTGCCATTTTAAAGCGCGGCTTCTTGGGGCTGTGCTGCCAGCATGAACTCTGGCTTTAAAGTATTTCAATGGCTTTTATGGGAATGGATGTTTGTGTTCCCGCTTGGGATCCGAAGGAGAGTGCTCTGAGACCATGCTGATGGCTCAGCGCTCCCCGCCTGCACCTGGGCAGATGGCAGAATCAGGCTTAGGCAGGTGGAAGAGCATGGCGGATTCCTGCCACCATACAGAGACGTGTTTTCAGACTGTGCAGTGCTCTGTGTGTCAGATTTGGCTGTAACTTGGATGAAAAGAGTTTCTGTGCTGCACGCTCAGTCTCAGAATTAAACTGCTGACTGTGGCTCCAGTGTGGACTTGCTGTGTGGAACTATGTGTGGCTCAGGGGCACCAAATGGCTCTGAGGCAGGACCAGCTGCTCCATGCTGAACTGTGCTGACCTCAGGCAGGAACTGCTATAATTACCATAATAATAGCGCAGTTAAGGTTTACACTCGGCAGGAAACAAGCAGTACCATCTGGCGCAACTTAAGTTTTAAAGAAGTGCTTAACATTTTAAGAAATGCTCCTGCGCCTTTAATCCCAGCACTCTGGAGGCAGAGGCAGGTGGATCTCTGTGAGTTCGAGGCCAGCCTGGTCTACAAGAGCTAGTTCCAGGACAACCTCTAAAGCTACAGAGAAACCCTGTCTCGAAAAACCAAAAGAAAAAGAAAAAAAGAAAAAGAAATGCTCCTGGATAGTAAAGAAATTACAGATTCATAATACGACAGATTCAGACATAAAAGACCTCTGTGGGTCACAATGTTGGATGGGTGTACATAGGCTTGAGAGAGAGAAAAAAAATATAGAGAGAATAAAGTTAATGCCTTTAAAAAATAAAGGGTAAAGTCTTTAAAAAGACAGAGTACAGATAGTTATAGATTAAGAAAAATAAGCCACATAAAAATGGAAAATTCACAGAGAGTCTGGATTATGTACATTGTGTTTTCTTTGAATTTTTTGACTGTGAAGGAGCTAAGTACAGAGAGACATTTCATTATATGGGCTGCCAAGCTAAACCAAAATGGATTTCATGAGGGTATTATGACTTCAGAATTTGGGTCTAAGGACATGATGCTTTGAAAAGGCGTTTCTTCTTTTGTTTTCACAGAGGATGAGACACTGTGGATTGCGTCTATCCCAATATGGTATGATAGACCACGCCCTCCTAAAAGGTTAATGTGAACACCCTCAAAAAATTACTTCACTCAACTGCCAACTGAGATGACCCTGGCACACAGGTTATACCATGAAAGACCTGATTAACAGCCCCCCCCCCCATTCAGCAGGAAGCAGTTTGGAGAGAAAAAGCTGCGCCCATTTTCCCAAATACGGTTTATAAACATTCTTTTACATTTAAAGGGGGATATGATGTAGATATGAATAATTTACATTGGTATGGATTTTAAGGTCAATATTGTTATATGTATATGTATTTCTGATATTGATTAAGGTATTGTGATTGTGTAGTTCATTTAAAATGTAATGTGTAATAGGAAATATAGGTTGCTAATGGATAATCATCGATAATAGTAAAGCTTGTAGTCATGTTAGTTAGATTTTACAGATATATAGAGATATATTTCAGTTAGATAGACATTCTTCATATCTCTCAAAGACTGCAGAATATGGCATTTAAAATATTTTAATAACTTAGAGTTTTTCATGGCAATGAGACATGTCTGCTCCTGGCAGCCCCAGCTACTTCAAGAGGAAGATGGGCATTGAAGAGACTCCTTATGGAGTTTGATAGCCATTTGGACAAGAAAATGTTCTTGCCTGGACTAATACATAAACTGGACACAAAGAACCCACAGAGAGAGGACTGCTGAACTTGCCTAAAGATGAGATGGTCTTTTGGGGTTCCTGATTCATGAAAGAGTCTACGAGACATTCTGCACAACACAGCAGATAGTGACTGAACTGTCTTTGGAATTTTCCTGCTTCATAGAAATTTCCGCTGGATACTATGGGCCTGAAGGCCGAAGATGGATGCCCCAATGGTACAGAGGAACTTTGGGTGACTGTACAGGCAGCGAGATGTCTCTGTGATTTCTAGAGTTTTATAAGTTGCTTACTTCTCATTTGTTTAGGTAATATTATATCCTTCTGGAGTCTTTGATAGAGTTGAAGAATGGTTAGTTATAGTTAGTTTTCCTTAGTTATGATAAAAGATAAAGTAGATATAAATATTGTAACAGTAATTCTTGCTTGATAACTGTTTTGTTATATGTAATTTTCCTATGTTAAAGTTAAAGCCTTCCTTTTTTTGTTTAAACAGAAAAAGGGAAAATGATGGAGGAAGATCATTGGCTAATAAAGAAACTGCCTAGGCCCATTTGATAGGCCAACCCTTAGGTGGGTGGAGTAAACAGAACAGAATGCTGGGAGAAAGAAGCCGGGTGAGGAGTTGCCATGATTCTCCCACTCCAGACAGAAGGAGGTTAAGATCTTCCCTGGTAAGCCACCTCATGGGCTACACAGATTATTAAAAATGGGTTAGATCAATATGTAAGAGCTAGCCAATAAGAGGCTGGAATTAATGGGCCAGGCAGTGTTTAAAAGAATACATTTTCCGTGTAATTATTTCGGGTATAAAGCTAGCCGGGTGGCGGGAAGCAGCCCACTGCTCCTATTACAACAGGAAATGATTATGTGAGGGAGCTCCAAGTCCCTTGGAATCCGGATGGAGACAAGGCTACAAGACTTGTTCAGGTCTCAGGGAGCTTCCCTGTTGATTATGTAGTTTCTTGTCGCCCCCTGGTGTCCATGAGGAGACCTGCAGCTCATGTCTGTGCTGTCACAAGCTCCAAAGGCTGTAGTGGAGCTGAGCACCAAGTTTCCCAGGGAAGGTCCCAGTGTGCAGCTGCCTTTGAGGACCTAGGTAGACTTTTGCTCGAGACTGTAACAGCTGAGGTGAGACTCACTGCCACTTTGATCTGCAGTTCCCTGAAGGCTGATGGTTGAACCCCTTTTCCCAGATGTTTATTGGCTTTTTGTACATCTGTTTCAGGGATAGGAATATCCAAGTCCTTTGCTCACTCTAAAATAGTTTTGTTATGATTTTTAAGTTTCAAAGGGAAGCACATTCATCTACCCAGAAAACCACACTTTAGAACTAGAACATAAAATAAAATGAAAATCAAAGCAAACCTTATCATGCCAGCTTCTCAATGTTGGTAATTCCTGGTTGTGCTAGTTTTGAGACTCAGGGCCAGTAAGTCAGCATTCCCAGGAGTTCAAAAATTCCCCAATTAGGGGGAGATGATTGGCGGAGGGGGAGGGAAATGGGAGGCGATGGCGGGGAGGAGGCAGAAATCTATAATAAATAAATAAATAAAAATTCCCCGATTATGATGATGTAAGCATACTTTGGACAGCTTTCACTCTCTACAGCTTTTATAGCTAGAATTATTGTTTAGAGAACAATGCACCTAAGTTGGTAGTACTTGTAAGAATTGCACTGTACAGAGACATTTAAAGGATGAAAACCATACCTTCAAACACGGTCCTCCCAGTAAGGTGGCAGCATAGAGTCACATGTGGATATTGCTTGTTAAGGGCCTGTTTTACATCTGAACCATGCACATGTTGAGAGAGCATTCAGAGGACCCACAAAGTACAGCATGTATGTGAACTCATCAGGGAGTGTTTTGTCTCTTTAAAATTTCATGTTCTCCTTCCTCAATGTTGTACTGTACCTCTGCATATTTAATTACTATGTACATGCGTACATCATAGGCTAGGATCCACATACAAGAAAGAACATGTGTTTTTCCCCCTGACATTGGTGATCTCTCTTAACTTTATACAGTTAGTCTACCAAATTTCCTTAAATTTTGTGGTTTCATTTTTCTCTAGAGACGAATAATATTTCATTTGGTATATGCACTAGACTTCCGTTATGCATTCATCTGTTGATTGACATCTAGATTGGCTCCATCTCCTTGTATAGTGAATAGAGCAGCAGTATTCATGAGGGTGCAAATATCTCTATTGCGGGTACAGGATCTCTGGGTATATGCCCAGTGCAATAGCTGTGTCACATGGCATTTCTAATGCTGTGAGGGACTCCCACGAGCTTTAGAGAATGACTGCATCAATTTGCACCCCCTCCAGCTGTGAACTAGTGTTCCTCTTTCTCCACATCCTCTGCGGCTCCGCTGTCAGTTATTGGGGTGACAGCCATTCTACCTGGGTGAGCTGGTGTCTCACAGAAGTTTTATTTTGCATTTCCCTGATGAGCAGGGGTCACTGTTTTCCTGGGTTTTACAGTTGTTTACTCTGAACACAAAAGCCATATCATACATGACTTACAAACATGCTTTTCTGTTCTGTAGGTTGTCCTTTCAGTTTGTCGTTTTAATTCATAAACGTGTTGTCTGAGGGTTGCTATTGTTGTGATGAAACACCATGATCAAAAGGAACTTGAGGGAGGAACAGGTTTATTTAGCTCTTACTTCCACATCACTGTTGATCACTGAAGGACATCAGGACAGGAAGTCAAAGAAAGCAGGAACCTGGATGCAGGAGCTGATGCAGAGACCATGGAGGGTACTGCTTACTGGCTTGCTCCTCATGGCTTACTCTGCCTATCTTCTTACAAGCCCAGGGATGGCTCCACCCACAATGGGCTGGTCCCTCCCCATCTGTCACTAATTAAGAAAATACTCTTCAGGCTTGTCTACAGCCCGATCTTTTGTTCCTTTTATTTCATTTATTTTACATACCAACTACAGTTTTTCCTCCCTTTTCTCTTCCCACTCCCTCCACCTACTTCCCATCCATGCCCCAATCTACTCCTCCTCCACTCAGAACTGGGCAGGCTTCCCATGGGAGTCTACAAAGCATGGCCTATCAGTTGAGGCTACTCTCCCTGCGTCAAGACTGGGTGAGGCATCTCAGCATCGGGGAATGGGTTCTGAAAAGCCAATTCATGTACCAGGGACAGGTCCTGATCCCACCCCTAGGGACATCACAAACAGACCAAGCTACACAACTGTCACACACATGCAGAAGGCCTAGGTGGGCTTTTTCTTTTTTTTTTTTTTTTTGTCCCCGGATCATCGGGCTATCAGGCAGCCCTGTTTAGGTACTGAGGAGTTCCATCTGGATGGGTGAGTGTGTGCTATCCAGGGGCGAATTGTCCCAGAAGAGAGCACAAACCCCCCTCCCCCAGCTCCTTCTGCAGGGCTGTCTTTCTTATGAAAAACCCAGCCCCCCAGCACACCCTCCAACCCTGCCCTGCTGTATGCTAGAACCAGTGCTCAAGAATAGTTTTCTGCTCCTACACTAAGGCAACCCACCCAGAGCGGTGAGTGCCTGCCTACCGGGCAGGCCTCAAGCTCCCCTGTAAGGGAGCCCGGGCACCTTCAGCTTGTGCTCCAGGGGTGCCTGTGCTCTTCTGGATCTCGCCCAGCCTGCCCGGTTTTTCCTTTTGTCCCCATATCATCGGACTACCAGGCAGCCCTGTTTAGGTACTGAGGAGTTCCATCTGGACGGGTGAGTGTGTGCTATCCAGGGACAGATTGTCCCAGAAGAGAGCACAAACCCCCCTTCCCCAGCTCCTTCTGCAGGGCTGTCTTTCTTACACACGACCCTCCCCCCAACAAGCCTGCGTTTTCTGCTAGGTCCTTTGCTCAGGAACAGTTTTCTGCTCCTACACTAAGGCTACCCACCCAGAGAGGCCTACCGGGCAGGCCTCAAGGACCCCCCCCCCCGAAAGGGAGCACGCACACCTTCAGCTTTTGCGGCAGGGTGTCCTGTGTTCTACTCATCCCCGCCCTGCCCCCCAAGTTCTCCCTTTTGTCCGCGGGTCATTGGACTACCAGGCGTCTATGTTTAGGTGCTGAGGAGTTCCATGTGGACCAGATGGTTCTTGCTTCTACACTGAAGAGTTACACCCAGAGAGTCAGTCACAGCAAAGACTGGACCAAGACACCAGGCCTCTCCTGGCTCCATTTGAAGGAAGAGATGGGAAGGCGCCAAGGCAAGAATCCCTCCAACACCCTGAAAGGCAACATGACATCACCAGAATCCAGGGATCCCGAAATAAGAAGAATTGTACACCCTACTCTAGAAGAATTAGAAGAAATTGACTCAAAAGTGAATTATATGAAAATAATAGAAGACCTTAAACAGGAGGTGAAAAACTGCCATAAACAATTAGAGATCACAAACAAAAAGGTAGAGGAAATGAATAAATCACTCAAAGATACCCAAGAAAACCAAGAGAAACAAGAAAAAGCAATCAAACAGGTAAGGGAAGCGGTTCAAGACATGAAGAATGAAATGGAAGTAATGAAGAAAACACAAACCGAGGGAAGGATGGAGATGGAAAATCTGGGTAAACGAACAGGAAATACAGAGACAAGTACTAACAACAGATTACAAGAGATAGAAGAAAGAATTTCGGACACTGAAGATACCATAGAGAAAATAAACACACTGATCAAAGAAAACAGCAAAGCCAACAAATTCTCATCACAAAACATTCAGGAAATATGGGACACAATAAAAAGACCAAACCTAAGAATAATTAGGATAGAAGAAGGAGAAGAAATACAGCTCAACGGTCCAGAAAATATATTTAATAAAATTATAGAAGAAAACTTTCCCAACCTAAAGAAAGGTATTCCTTTGAAGGTTCAAGAAGCATACAGAACACTGAATAGACTGGACCAAAAAAAAAAAAACATCTCCTTGCCATATAATAATCAAAACACAAAACATACAGGTTAAAGAAAGAATATTAAGAGCTGCAAAGGAAAAAGGCCAGTTACTTATAAAGGTAAATCTATCAGACTTACACCTGATTTTTCTGTGGAAAGCCAGAAGGTCCTGGATAGATGTTCTGCAGAAACTAAGAGACCATGGATGCAAGCCCAGACTACTATACCCAGCCAAGCTTTCGTTCACTATAAATGGAGAAAACAAAATTTTCCAGGATAAAAACAAATGTAAACAATACGTAGCCACAAATCCAGCCTTACAGAAAATAATAGAAGGAAAATCACAAACCAAGGAGTCCAACAATAACCATAATAACTCAAACATCTAGAGACCCTTCACCAGCACAACTCAAAGAAAGGAAACACACAAATTCTACTACTAAAAAAGTGACCAGAGTTAACAACCACTGGTCATTAATATCACTTAATGTCAATGGGCTCAGCTCACCTATAAAAAGGCACAGGCTAAGAGATTGGATACAAAAACAGAATCTAACATTCTGCTGTTTACAAGAAACACACCTTAACCACAAAGACAGGCACCTACTCAGAGTAAAGGGATGGGAAAAGGTTTATCAAGCAAATGGACCTAAGAAACAAGCAGGTGTGGCCATACTAATTTCTAACAAAGTTGACTTCAAACTTAAATCAATCAGAAGAGATGGAGAGGGACATTTTATACTCATAACAGGAACAGTTCATCAGGATAAAGTCTCAATCCTGAATATCTATGCCCCTAATATAAAAGCACCCACGTACGTAAAAAAAAACATTACTAAAACTCAAGGCTGCCATCAAACCACACACACTAATAGTAGGAGACTTCAGCACTCCTCTCTCACCAATGGACAGGTCAATCAGACAGAAACCTAACAGACAAATAAGAGAATTAATGGAGGTAATGAATCAAATGGACTTAACAGACATCTATAGAAAATTCCACCCAAATAGGAAAGAATATACGTACTTCTCTGCAGCTCATGGAACCTTCTCGAAAATTGACCACACACTTGGTAACAAAGCAAACTTCCACAGTTACAAAAAAATATTCATAACCTCCTGTGTCTTATCAGATTACCATGGATTAAAGTTAGAATTCAACAACAATGCTACCCCCAGAAAGCCTACAAACTCATGGAAACTGAACAGTCAACTACTGAACCACAACTGGATCAAGGAAGAAATAAAGAAAGAAATTAAAGTCTTCCTCGAATTCAATCAAAATAAAGAAACAACCTACTCAAACTTATGGGACACTATAAAAGCAGTCCTGAGAGGAAAGTTCATAGCACTAAGTGCCCACTTAAAGAAAACAGAAGAAGCACACATTGGAGACTTAAAAGCCCACCTGAAAGCTCTAGAAAAAAAAAGAAGCAGACTCACCTAGGAGGAGTAAAAGACTGAAAATAATCAAACTGAGGGCTGAAATCAACAAAATAGAAACACAGAAAACAGTCCAAAGAATCAATGAAACAAAAGGCTGATTCCTGGAGAAAATCAACATGATGGAGGAAGGTCATTGGTTAAATAAAAAGAAACTGCTTGGCTCTCATTGGTTAGGAGATAGGTAGGAGGAATAAACAGAACAAAACGCTGGGAGGAAGAGGAAGTGAGGTCAGACTCGACAGCTCTCCTCTCGGGAGCAGACGCCTCAGAGAGACACCATGCTCCCAGCTCCCAGGCAGATGCAAGCAATGAAGCTCCAACCCAGGATGGACATAGGCTAGAATCTTCCCTGTAAGCGCACCTAGGGGTGCTACACAGATGATTAGAAATGGGCTAAATTAATATGTGAGAATTAGCCTAGAAGAGGCTAGATAGAAATGGGCCAAAGCAGTGTTTAAATGAATGATGTGGGAGTGATTTCTTATAATAAAGAAACTGCCTAGACCCATTTGATAGGCTAACCCTTAGGTAGGCGGAGTAAACAGAACGGAATGCTGGGAGAAAGAAGCTGAGTCAAGGAGTCGCCATGGTTCTCCCACTCCAGACAGACGCAGGTTAAGATCATTCCTGGTAAGCCAGCTTGTGGGCTACACAGATTAATAGAAATGGGTTAGATCAATATGTAAAAGCTAGCCAATAAGAAACTGAAACTAATGGGTCAGGCAGTGTTTAAAAGAATACAGTTTCTGTGTAATTATTTCGGGTAAAGCTAGCCGTTCAGGTGGCCGGGTGCGGGGACTCAGCCCGCCGCTCCTACTACTACAGAGTGGCGCCCAGACGTGATGGCCTAAATCCACTTAAAAACCTGAGAGGGCTTTAAAAAGGAGAGAGAGAGTGTAACACAGTTTTTTACTGCTTATGGGTGGTGTGCTGCAGAGAGAATTTCCTGACTCAGCAGCCACAACAGGAAAAAAGCTGCAGTTTTAAACCACCACTTTCTGGGCTGTGCCACCATTGCGATCTCTGTCTGGCCCCTGTGGGAGACAGAGCTTTTGAATGGAGCATTTGGAGAAAAGCTCTACGACTTGCTTGATGGCAATGTGGACTGCTGTGTGCCTGGAACTGTGTGTGGCTCAGGGGCACCAAATGGCTCTGAGGCAGGAGCGGCTCAGTTCTGCCATGCTAAACTGTGCTGGTCTCAGGCAGGAACTACCGTAATTACTGTAATAACAGCGCAGTTAAGGTTTAGACTTGGCAGTAAACAGGCAGTACCATATTACCCCTACATGGTGCAACTTAAGTTTTTAAGAACTGCTTAACATTTTAAGAAATGCTCCTGGATAGTAAAAAAATGTTACAGATTCACAATAAAACAGATTCAGACATAAAAGACCACACTGTTGGATGAATGTGCGTAGGCTTGAGAGAGAGAAGAAAATAAAATAGAATAAAGTTAATGGTTTAAAAAAAAGGTAAAGTCTTTAAAGAGACAGAATACAGATAGTTAAGAGATTAAAAGAAATAAAGAAAAATAAGCCACGTAAAAATGGAAAATTCACAGAGAGTCTGGATTATGTACATTGTGTTTTCTTTAAGATTTTTGACTGTAAAGGAGCTAAGTACAGAGAGACATTTCATTATATGGGCTGCTAAGCTGAACCTGAACATATGTTCTAAAGGTATCTTGACTTCGGAATTTGGGTCTAAGGATATGATGCTTTGGAAAGGGTCTTCTTTTATTTTCACAGAGGACCAGACCCTTTGGATTGCATCTATCCCAATTTGGTTTGATAGACCACGACCTCCCGAAAAGTTGCTGTGAACATCTTCAGAAAATTACTTCGCTCAACTGCCAACTGAGATGAAACTACCACACAGGTTATACCATGAAAGACCTAATTAACGACGCCCTCATTCAGCAGGAAGCAGTTTGGAGAGAAAAAACTGCGCCCATGTTCCCAAAATATTGTTTATAAATGTTCTTTTTCACTTAAAGGGGGAAATGATATAGGTATGAGTAATTTGCATTGATGTGGATTTTAAGGTCAATTTTGTTATATGTATATGTATTTTTGATCTTGAATAAGGTGTGATTGTGTAGTTCATTTTTAAAATGTAATGTATAATTAAGAAATATAGGTTAATGGATAATCATCAGTAATAGTCAAGCTTGTAGTCATGTTAGTTAGATTTTCTAGATATATAGAAATATATTTCAGATAGGCATTCTTCATTTCTTTCAAAGACTGCAGAATATGGCATTTAAAATATTTTAATAACTTAGGACTTTTTATGACAATGAGACATGTCTGCTCCTGGCGGCACCAATCTACTTCAAGGGGAAGATGGGCATCAAAGAGGATCCTTATGGAGTTTGATAGCCATTTGGGCAAGAAACTGCTCTTGCCTAGACTGTTGCATAAAATGGACACAGAGAACCCTCAGAGAGAGGACTGCTGAACTTGCCTAAAGGTGAGATGATCTTTTGGGGTTCATGACTCATGAAAGAGTCTGCGAAACATTCTGCAGGACACAGCAGAAAGTGACTGAACTGTCTTTGGAATTTCCTGCTTGATGAAAATGTCTGCTGGATACTATGGGCCTGAAGGCTGAAGATGGATGCCCCAACGGTATAAAAGAACTTTGGGTGACTGTCCAGGCAGCAAGATGTCTTTGTTATTTCTAGAGTTTGAAGTTTCTTAGTTCTTGTTTACTTAGGTAATATTATATCCTTCTGGAGTCTTTGATGGAGTTGAAGAATGGATAGGTAGTTACAGTTTTCCATTGTTATGATAAAAGATAAAATAGATATAAATATTGTAACTGTGATTCTTGCTTAATAACTGTTTTTGCTATATGTAATTTTACTATGTTAAAGTTAAAGCCTTTCTTTTTTGTTTAAACAGAAAAAGGGGAAATGATGTGGGAGTGATTTCTTATTAATAAAGAAACTGCCTAGACCCATTTGATAGGCCAACCCTTAGGTAGGCGGAGTAAACAGAACGGAATGCTGGGAGAAAGAAGCTGAGTCAAGGAGTCGCCATGGTTCTCCCACTCCAGACAGACGCAGGTTAAGATCATTCCTGGTAAGCCAGCTTGTGGGCTACACAGATTAATAGAAATGGGTTAGATCAATATGTAAAAGCTAGCCAATAAGAAACTGAAACTAATGGGTCAGGCAGTGTTTAAAAGAATACAGTTTCTGTGTAATTATTTCGGGTAAAGCTAGCCGTTCAGGTGGCCGGGTGCGGGGACTCAGCCCGCCGCTCCTACTACTACAAATGAATACAGTTTGTGTGTAATTATTTCAGGGCATAAGCTAGCCGAGCAGGCAGCTGGGGTGATGGGGACGCAACCCCGCCGCTCCATATTACTACATCAACAAGATTGATAAACCCCTATCCAAACAAATCAAACGGCACAGAGAGAATATGCAAATTAATAGGATCACAAATGAAAAGGGGGACATAACCACAGACACAGAGGAAATTCAGAGAATCATTAGATCTTACTACAAAAGCCTGTATGCCAAAAAATTAGAAAATGTAAAAGAAATGGATACTTTTTAGATAAATACCATATACCAAAGTTAAACCAGGACCAGGTGAACAACCTAAATAGACCTGTTAGTCGCGAAGAATTAGAAGCTGTTATCAAAAACCTCCCAACCAAAAAAAGCCCAGGACCAGATGGTTTCAATGCAGAATTCTACCAGAACTTCCAAGAAGAGCTAATACCTATACTCCTTAATGTATTTCACAATATAGACAGAAGAGTCATTGCCAAATTCCTTTTATGAAGCTACAGTCACTCTGATATCAAAACCGCACAAAGACTCAACCAAGAAAGAGAATTACAGGCCAATCTCACTCATGAACATTGACGCAAAAATCCTCAACAAAATACTGGCAAACCGTATCCAAGAACACGTTAGGAAAATTATCCATTATGATCAAGTAGGCTTCATCCCAGAGATGCAGGGCTGGTACAACATACGAAAATCTATCAATGTAATCCATCATATAAATAAACTGAAAGAAAAAGACCATATGATCATTTCATTAGATGCTGAAAAAGCATATGACAAAATTCAACATCTCTTTATGATAAAAGTATTGGAGAGATTAGGGATACAAGGGTCATACCTAAATATAATAAAAGCTATATACAGCCTGCCGACAGCTAACATCAAATTAAACGGAGAAAAACTCAAAGCCATCCCACTAAAATCAGGAACACGACAAGGCTGTCCACTCTCTCCATACCTCTTCAATATAGTGCTTGAAGTTCTAGCAATAGCAATAAGACAACATAAGGGGATCAAGGGGATTCAAATTGAAAGGAAGAACTTAAACTTTCGTTATTTGCAGATGATATGATAGTGTACATAAGCGACCCCCAAAACTCTACAAAAGAACTTTTACAGCTGATAAACACCTTTAGTAATGTGGCAGGATACAAGATCAACTCCAAAAAATCAGTCGCCCTCTTATACGCAAAGGATATGGAAGCAGAGAGGGAAATCAGAGAAGCTTCACCTTTCACGATAGCCCACAAATAGCATAAAATATCTTGGGTAACTCTAACCAAGGAAGTGAAAGATCTATTTGACAAGAACTTTAAGGCATTGAAGAAAGAAATTGAAGAGGATACCAGAAAATGGAAGGACCTCCCCTGCTCTTGGATTGGGAGGATCAATATAGTAAAAATGGCAATTCTACCAAAGGCAATTTATAGATTCAATGCAATCCCCATCAAGGTCCCATCAAAATTCTTCACAGATCTTGAGAGGACAATAATCAACTTTATATGGAAAAACAAAAAACCCAGGATAGCCAAAACAATCCTATACAATAAAGGATCTTCTGGAGGCATTACTATCCCTGACTTCAAACTCTATTACAGAGCTACAGTAATGAAAACAGTGTGGTACTGGCATAAAAACAGAGAAGTCGACCAATGGAATCGTATAGAAGATCCCGATTTTAACCCACAAACCTGTGAACACCTCATTTTCAATAAAGGAGCTAAAAGTATACAATGGAAAAAAGAGAGTATCTTCAATGAATGGGGCTGGCACACCTGGATGTCAACCTGTAGAAGAATGAAAATAGATCCATATCTATCACCATGCACAAAACTCAAGTCCAAATGGATTAAAGACCTCAATATCAGTCTGAACACACTGAACCTGATAGAAGAGAAAGTGGGAAGTACTCTACAACACATGGGCATAGGAGATCGCTTCCTATGTGTATCCCCAACAGCTCAGACATTAAGGGCAACATTGAATAAATGGGACCTACTAAAACTAAGAAGCTTCTGTAAAGCAAAGGACACTGTCACTAAGACAAAAAGGCAACCTACTGACTGGGAGAAGATCTTCACCAACCCCGCAACAGACAAAGGTCTGATCTCCAAAATATATAGAGAACTCAAGAAACTAGACTTTAAAAGGCTAATTAACCCAATTAAAAAATGGGGCACTGAACTGAACAGAGAATTCTCAACAGAAGAACTTCAAATGGCCAAAAGACACTTAAGGTCATGCTCAACCTCCTTAGCAATCAGGGAAATGCAAATCAAAACAACTTTGAGATATCATCTTACACCTGTCAGAATGGCTAAAATAAAAAACACCAATGATAGCCTTTGCTGGAGAGGCTGTGGAGGAAGGGGTACCCTCATCCATTGCTGTTGGGAATGCAATCTTGTGCAACCACTCTGGAAATCAGTGTTTCGATTTCTCAGGAAATTCGGGATCAACCTACCCCTGGACCCAGCAATACCACTCTTGGGAATATACCCAAGAGATGCGCTATCATATGACAAAAGCATTTGTTCATTTATGTTCATAGCAGTATTATTTGCAATAGCCAGAACCTGGAAAGAACCTAGATGTTTTTCAATGGAAGAATGGATGAAGAAAGTGTGGAATATATACACATTAGAGTACTACGCTGCAGTAAAAAACAATGACTTCTCGAATTTTGCATGCAAATGGATGGAAATAGAAAACACTATCCTGAGTGAGGTATCCCAGACCCAAAAAGATGAACATGGGATGTACTCACTCATAATTGGTTTCTAGCCATAAATAAGAGTCACGGAGTCTACAATTGGTGAACCTAAAGAAGCTAAATAAGAAGGTGAACCCAAGGAAAAACATATAGTTATCCTCTTGCCTATGGGAAGTAGACAAAATTGCCGGGGAGAGAAGTGGGATCTTGGGGGTGGGTGGGATGGGGGTAAGGGGAGATGGGGAGAGAAAAGTGAGAAGGGGAGGATGATGGGAACTTGGGGAAACAGGATGATTGGGATAAAGGAAGGCTGGATAGGGGAGCATGGAAGCACAATTCTTAGTTAAGGGAGCCACCTTAGGGCTGGCAAGAGACTTGAACCTAGAGTGGCTCCCAGGAGCCCAAGGCAATGTCCCCAGTTAGTTCCTTGGGCAGATGAGGATAGGGAGCCTGAAATGACCCTATCCTATAGCAATACTGACGAATATCTTGCATATCACCATAGAACCTTCATCTGGTGATGGATGGAGATAGAGACAGAGACCCACACTGGAGCACTGGACTGAGCTCCCAAGGTCCCAATGAGGAGTGGAAGGAGGGAGAAGACGAGCAAGGAAGTCAGGACCACGAGGGGTGCACTCACCCACTGAGACAGTGGGGCTGATCTATTGGGAGCTCACCAAGGCCAGCTGGACTATGACTGAAAAAGCATGAGATAAAACTGGACTCTCTGAACATGGCGAACAATGAGGGCTGATGAGAAGCCAGGGACAATGGCACTGGGTTTTGACCCTACTTCATGTTCTGGCTTTGTGGGAGCCTAGCCAGTTTGGATGTTCACCTCCCTAGACATGGACGGAGGGGGGGGGGCGGACCTTGGACTTTCCACAGGGCAGGGAACCCTGACTGCTCTTTGGACTGGAGAGGGAAGAGGAGAGGAGTGGGGGGAGGGGGAGAAGGGTGGGAGGAGGGGGAGGGAAAGGGGAGGCTGGGAGGAGGGGGAAACTTTTTTTTCCTTTTCTCAATAAAAATAAAAAAAAGAAGGCCTAGGTGGGACCCATGCAGGCTCCACAGCTGTCAGTCCAGGGTCTATGAGCTACCACTATCTCAGGTCAGCTGTCTCTGTGGGTTCCTCCAGCATAATTTTTACCCCAACCCCTTGCTCAAACAATCCCTCCTCCCTTTCTTCAACTAGATTCCCAGAGCTCAGGCCAGTGCTTGGCTGTGAATTTCTGAATCTGCTTCCATCAGTTATTGGGTGAAGGCTCTTTGATGACAATAACAGGAGGCAGCTAGTTCACGCACACTCTCCACTATTGCTAGGAGTCTTCACTGGATACATCCTTATGTATTTGTGGGAGTTTCCCTGGCATAGATTTCTCCCTAACCCCGAAATGGCTCCCTCTATCAAGATATCTTTTTTATTATTCTTCCCCTCTGTCCTGGTCCGAACTCAACCCAATCTTTCATGTAACCATCCCCTCCCTACTACTCCCCATCCCCCTGCCAGTTTACCCAGGAGATCTCATCTATTTCCCCTTCCCAGAGAAATCCATGTGTCCCCCTTAGGGTCCTCCTTGTTACCTAGCTTCTCTGGGGCTGTGGATTGCAGCCTGGTTATCCTTTGCTTTACATCTAATATGCACTTATGAGTGAGTACATACCATGTTTGTCTTTCTGGATCTGGGTTACCTCACTCGGGATTATTTTTCTAGTTCCATCCATTTGCCTACAAATTTCATGTTATCATAGTTTTTACTGCTGAATTATACTCCTTTGTGTAAATGTGCCATATTTTCCTTATCCATTCTTAGGTTGTTTCTTAGGTTGTTTGTAATTGACTATTACAAACAATGCTGCTATGAACATAGTTGAACAAATGTCCTTGTGGTGTGATTGGATTGTGCTTCTTTTGGGTATATGCTCAAGATTGGTACAGCAGGGTCTTGAGGTAGATTGATTCCTAATATTTGAGAAACTGCCATATTGGTTTCCAAAGCAGTTGTACAAGTTTGCATTCCTCTCCAACATAGGCTGTCATAAGCATCTTTGATCTTAGCCGTTCTCACAGGTGTAAGATGGTTTTTTTTGTTTTTTTTTAGTTCACTCTGCATTTTTATTTATGGCTAAATAAGCATCAAACAAGGGCCTATATATATAATATAGTGTATATATATATATATATATATATATATATATATATATATATATACTACCGTGGTAAACCCCAGTGATACGAACTCTTGAAGTTCATGTTGACATTATGCAGCTCTGCTAAGGACACCCCCACATACTGTCAACTCTGTCTTTTTTTTAATTTATTTATTTATTAAGGATTTCTGCCTCCTCCCCGCCACCGCCTCCCATTTCCCTCCCCCTCCCCTGATCAAGTCACCCTCCCTCATGTGCTCGAAGAGCAATCAAGGTTCCCTGACCTGTGGGAAGCCCAAGGACCGCCCACCTCTATCCAGGTCTCATAAGGTGAGCATCCAAACTGCCTAGGGTCCCACAAAGCCAGTACGTGCAATAGGATGAAAAACCCACTGCGATTGTTCTTGAGTTCCCATTCTTCCTCATTGTCTGCTATGTTCAGCTAGTCCAAATTTATCCCATGCTTTTTCAGACCCAGGCCAGCTGGCCTTGGTGAGTTCCCGATAGAACATCCCCATTGTCTCAGTGTGTGGGTGCACCCCTCGCGGTCCTGAGTTCCTTGCTCGTGCTTCGTCTCCTTCTGCTCCTGATTTGGACCTTGAGATTTCAATCCAGTGCTCCAATGTGGGTCTCTGTCTCTATCTCCTTTCATCACCTGATGAAGGTTAATATTCAGGAGGATGCCTATGTGTTTGCCTTTGGATTCACCTTCTTATTTAGCTTCTCTAGGAACATGAATTATAAGCTCAATGTCCTTTATTTATGGCTAGAAACCAAATATGAGTGAGTACATCCCACGTTCTTCTTTTTGGGTCTGGCTTACCTCACTCAGGATAGTGTTTTCTATTTCCATCCATTTGCATGCAAAATTCGAGAAGTCATTGTTTTTTACTGCTGAGTAATACTCTAATATGTATATATTCCATACTTTCTTCATCCATTCTTCCTTTGAAGGGCATCTAGGTTGTTTCCAGGTTCTGGCTATTACACACAATGCTGCTATGAACATAGCTGAGCATATACTTTTGTTGTATGATAGGGCCTCTCTAGGGTATATTCCCAAGAGTGGTATTGCTGGGTCCAGGGGTAGGTTGATCCCAAATTTCCTGAGAAACTGAAACACTGCTTTCCAGAGTGGTTGCACAAGTTTGCATTCCCACCAGCAATGGGTGAGTGTTCCCCTTTCTCCACAACCTCTCCATCAAAGGCTATTATTGGTGTTTTTTATTTTAGCCATTCTGACAGGTGTAAGATGGTATCTTAAAGTTGTCTTGATTTGCATTTCCCTGATCACTAAGGAAGTTGAGCATGACCTTAAGTGTCTTTTGGCCATTTGAAGTTCTTCTGTTGAGAATTCTCTGTTCAGTTCAGTGCCCCATTTTATAATTGGGTTGATTAGCCTTTTACGGTCTAGTTTCTTGATTTCGTTATATATTTTGGAGATCAGACCTTTGTCAGTTGCGGGGTTGGTGAAAATCTTCTCCCAGTAAGTGGGTTGCCTTTGTGTCTTAGTGACAGTGTCCTTTGCTTTACAGAAGCTTCTCAGTCTCAGGAGGTCCCATTTATTCAATGATGCCCTTAGTGTCTGTGCTGCTGGGGTTATACGTAGGAAGTGGTCTCCTGTGCCCATGTGTTGTAGAGTACTTCCCACTTTCTCTTCTATCAGGTTCAGTGTGTTCAGACTGATATTGAGGTCTTTAATCCATTTGGAACTTGAGTTTTGTGCATGGTGATAGATATGGATCTATTTTCATTCTTCTACAGATTGACATCCAGTTTTGCCAGCACAATTTGTTGAAGATGCTCTCTTTTTTCCATTGTATACTTTTAGCTCCTTTATCGAAAATGAGGTGTTCATAGGTTTGTGGGTTAAAGTCAGGGTCTTCTATTCGATTCCATTGGTCGACTTCTTTGTTTTTATGCCAATACCAAGGTGTTTTCAATACTGTAGCTCTGTAATAGAGTTTGAAGTCAGGGATAGTAATGCCTCCAGAAGATCCTTTATTGTATAAGATTGTTTTGGCTATCCTGGGTTTTTTGTTCTTCCATATAAAGTTAATTATTGTCTTCTCCAGATATGTGAAGAATTTTGATGGGATTTTGATGGGGATTGCATTGAATCTATATATTGCTTTTGGTAGAATTGCCATTTTTACTATATTGATCCTCCCAATCCAAGAGCAAGGGAGGTTCTTCCATTTTCTGGTGTCTTCTTCAATTTCTTTCTTCAATGCCTTAAAGTTCTTGTCAAATAGATCTTTCACTTCCTTGGTCAGGGTTACCCCAAGATATTTTATGCTACTTGTGCCTATCGTGAAAGGTGATGCTTCTCTGATTTCCCTCTCTACTTCCTTATCCCTAGTGTAAAGGAAGGCAACTGATTTTTTGGAGTTGATCTTGTATCCTGCCACATTACTAAAGGTGTTTATCATCTGTAGGAGTTCTTTGGTAGAATTTTTGGGGTCACTTATGTATACTATCATATCATCTGCAAATAACGAAAGCTTAACTTCTTCCTTTCCAATATGAATCCCCTTGATCTCGTTATGTTGTCTTATTGCTATTGCTAGAACTTCAAGCACTATATTGAAGAGGTATGGAGAGAGTGGACATCCTTGTCGTGTTCCTGATTTTAGTGGGATGGCTTTGAGTTTTTCTCCGTTTAATTTGATGTTAGCTGTTGGCTTGCTGTAAATAGCTTTTATTATATTTAGGTAGGATCCTTGTATCCCTATTCTCTCCAAGACCTTTATCATAAAGGGGTGTTGAATTTTGTCGAATGCTTTTTCAGCATCTAATGAAATGATCATATGGTCTTTTTCTTTCAGTTTATTTATATGGTGGATTACATTGATAGATTTTCGTATGTTGTACCAGCCCTGCATCTCTGGGATGAAGCCTACTTGATCATAATGGATAATTTTCCTAACGTGTTCTTGGATTCGGTTTGCCAGTATTTTGTTGAGGATTTTTGCATCAATGTTCATGAGTGAGATTGGCCTGTAATTCTCTTTCCTGGTTGAGTCTTTGTGTGGTTTTGGTATCAGAGTAACTGTAGCTTCATAAAAAGCATTTGGTAATAACCCTTTTGTTTCTATATTGTGAAATACATTAAGGAGTATAGGTATTAGCTCTTCTTGGAAATTCTGGTAGAATTCCGCATTGAAACCATCTGGTCCTGGGCTTTTTTTGGTAGGGAGTTTTTTGATAACAGCTTCTAATTCTTCGTGACTAACAGGTCTATTTAGGTTGTTCACCTGGTCCTGGTTTAACTTTGGTATATGGTATTTATCTAAAAAAGTGTCCATTTCTTTTACATTTTCCAGCTTTGTGTTATACAGGCTTTTGTAGTAAGATCTAATGATTCTCTGAATTTCCTCTGTGTCTGTGTTTATGTCCCCCATTTCTAATCTTATTTATTTGCGTGTTCTCTTTCTGTCGTTTAATTAGTTTGGATAGGGGTTTGTCGATCTTGTTGATTTTCTCCAAGAACCAGCTTTTTGTTTCATTGATTCTTTTGACTGTTTTCTGTGTTTCTATTTTGTTGATTTCAGCCCTCAGTTTGATTATTTCCAGTCTTCTACTCCTCCTAGGTGAGTCTGCTTCTTTTTTTTCTAGAGCTTTCAGGTGTGTTGTTAAGTCCCCAATGTATGCATTCTCCGTTTTCTTTAAGTGGGCACTTAGTGCTATGAACTTTCCTCTTAGCACTGCTTTCATTGTGTGCCATAGGTTTGAGTATGTTGTCTCTTTATTTTCATTAAATTCAAGGAAGACTTTAATTTCTTTCTTAATTTCTTCCTTGACCCAGGTGTGGTTCAGTAGTTGGCTGTTCAGTTTCCATGAGTTTGTCGGCTTTCTGTGGGTAGCATTGTTGTTGCCTTCTAACTTTAATCCGTGGTGATCAGATAGGACACAGGTGGACACTGATATTTTTTTGTATCTGTGGAGGTTTCCTTTGTTTCCCAGTATGTGGTCAATTTTTGAGAAGGTTCCATGAGCTGCAGAGAAGAAGGTATATTCTTTCCTATTTGGGTAGAATGTTCTATAGATGTCTGTTAAGTCCATTTGCTTCATTACCTCCAATAATTCTCTTAATTCTCTCTTAGGTTTCTGTCTGATTGACCTGTCCCTTGGAGAGAGAGGTGTGTTGAAGTCTCCTACTACTAGTGTGTGTGGTTTGATGTCTGCCTTGAGTTCTAGTAATATTTCTTTTACATAAGTAGGTGCTTTTATATTGGGGGCGTAGATATTCAGGATTGAGACGTCATCGTGATGAATTGTTTCTGTTATGAGTATAAAGTGATCATCTTGGTCTCTTCTGATTGATTTTAGTTTGAAGTCAGTTTTGTTAGAAATTAGTATGGTCACACCTGCTTTTTTCTTAGGACCATTTGCTTGAAACACCTTTTCCCAACCCTTTACTCTGAGTAGGTGCCTGTCTTTGTGGTTGAGATGTGTTTCTTGCAAACAGCAGAATGTTGGATCCTGTTTTCTTATCCAATCTTTTAGTCTGTGCCTTCTTATAGGTGAATTGAGCCCATTAATATTAAGTGATATTAATGACCAGTGGTTGTTTACTCTGGTTATTCTTATTGCTTTTGGTAGCAGAGATTGTGTGTCACCCTTCTTTGATATGTGCTGGTGAAGGGTCGCTAGATGCCTGAGTTATTGTAGGCAGTGTTGGCAGTGTTGGATTCCTTGGGTTGCAATTTTCCTTCTATTACTTTCTGTAGGGCTGGATTTGTGGCTACGTATTGTTTAAATTTGTTCTTATCCTGGAATGTCTTGTTTTCTCCATTGATAATGAACGATAGCTTGGCTGGGTACAGTAGTTTGGGTTTGCATCCATGGTCTCTTAGCTTCTGCAGTACATCTATCCAGGACCTTTTGGCTTTCATAGTTTCCATAGAGAAGTCAGGTGTAAATCTGATCAGTTTACCTTTATAAGTAACTGGCCTTTTTCCTTTGCAGCTCTTAATATTCTTTCTTTAACCTGTATATTTTGTGTTTTGATTATTATATGGCGAGATGTTTTTCTTTGATCCAGTCTGTTTGGTGTTCTGTATGCTTCTTGAATATTTAAATGAATATCTTTCTTTATGTTGGGAAAGTTTTCTTCCATAATTTTGTTGAAAATATTTTCTGGGCCTTTGAGCTGTGACTCTTCTCCTTCTTCTATTCCTATTATTCTTAGGTTTGGTCTTTTTATCGTGTCCCATATTTCCTGAATGTTTTGTGATGAGAATTTGTTGGCTTTGCTGTTTTCTTTGATCTGTTCGTTTATTTTCTCTATGGTGTCCTCAGCATCTGAGATTCTTTCTTCTATCTCTTGTATTCTATTGATTATGCTTGTTTCTGTAGACTCTGCTCGTTGACCTAGATTTTCCATATCCAGCTGGTCCTCAGTTTGTATTTTCTTCCTTGCCTTCATTTCAGTTTTCAATTCTTGAACTGTTTCCATTACCTGTTTGATCATTTTTTCTTGGTTTCCCAGGGTATCATGTACGTATTTACTCATTTCTTCAAACTTTTTGTTATACTTCTCATCCATTTCTATAAGGGCATTTTTTACATGTTGTTTAAGGGACTCTATTGCCTTCATAAAGTCAATTTTTTCCACTTCTTCTGTGTTAGGTTGTTCAAATACTTCTGTTGTAAGATCGTTGGGTTCTGGTGTTTTCATGTTGTTTTTCAGATTATTGGGTGAATTCTTGCCTTGGCGCCTGCCCATCTCCTCCTATTGATCCTATCTAATGGGTCTTTTAAAAACCAGATCAGTTTTCCCTGCTGGCCAAGGGCTCCGCTTACGAAATGCCCTCGCTCTGTTTCCTGGTTCCTGCCGCAGGCCAAGAACCCTCTCACCCCTCCGAAGGGTCTTCAGGACAGGACTAGGCTCCCCGTTTGCCAGTGACCTGGCTAACCAGAGGCCTACCTCTTTGATTTAATTGTAGTAGGGCGATCTGCTCTCCTTATTGCACACCTGCCCCCGCTGCTTGCATCTGCCTCCGCGCCGGTCCCAGCTACGTCTGCCGCTGCGCCGGTCCCCCAAAGCCTCTTCCTGAATGCGGTGCCTCTCCGCCTCCGTGCATCTGGACGCAGCTCAGCTGGATGCCGCTCGGCCTCTCCACCTCCGTGCGTCTGGACGCCGCCTGTAAGATGGTTTTGATTTGCATTTTCTTTTTTTTTAATTTATTTATTTATTAAGGAATTCTGCCTCCTCCCCGCAACAGCTTCCCATTTCCCTCCCCCTCCCTCATCTGCTCAAGGTCCAAATCAGGAGCAGAATGAGACGGAGCACGAGCAAGGAACTCAGGACCGCGAGGGGTGCACCCACACACTAAGACAATGGGGATGTTCTATCGGGAACTCACCAAGGCCAGCTGGCCTAGGTCTGAAAAAGCATGGGATAAACCCGGACTAGCTGAACATAGCGGACAATGAGGAATACTGAGATCTCAAGAACAATCGCATTTTCTTGGTAACTGAGAATGTTAAGCAATTCTTTGTTTCTCTGTCATTTGAGAGTCTTCTGTTGATAATTCTCTGTTTAAAACTGTACCCCATTCCTTAATTGGATTAGTTGGTATTTTTGATGTCTAGTTTCTTGAGTTCTTCATATATTTTGGAGATCAGCCCTCTGTCAGATGTGGGGTTGGTGAAGATCTTTTCCCCTTCTGGAGGCTGTCGTTTTGTCTTCTTGACCACGTCCTTAGCCTTATGGAAGCCTCTTAGTTTCAGGAGGTTATTGTAGAATATTATTTTAAGGTGCATTACTTCTGTTTATACTCTGGAACATTTGTCTAGTGATGCAAAGATGTGTTAGATTAAATAAAATTTATCTGCTGGCTGGAGGCTGTCAGCAACTAGCTGACAGGAAGTTGTAGGGAGAAGCCAGGGGGAGAAGGGTTTATAAGGAGGGGTGAGGAGAAATAGGAGAACTTCTGGGGAGACACAAGGAGGCCGCTAGGTGAGCTGTTTATTATTTAGCTTCTCCGGAAAGCAGGATTTTACTTCAACCTTTGAATCTTGAGTTCTTTAGCGGGACAGAGATTTAGATAAGTTATCTTAGTAGTTTTGAAAGAGTTGGTGCTTGAGGGAACAGAATTTCTTCAGGCAGTGTCTCTTGCAGCCTAGCCTTAGCCATGGAGTTGCACTTGCTGACTAGGATAGACATAGTTTAAAAGGTAGGCAATTAAAAAAGAGGACAACAAGGAGATTCCATTTACTAATTATCTATCTCAGTGCCTGTGTAACTGGTGTTATATTCAGGAAAGTGGCTCCTGTGCCAATGCGTTCAAGGCTAGTTCCCACTTTCTCTGCTATCAGTCGGGTTCAGTGTAACTGGATTTATGTGAGGTCTTTGACCCACTTGGACTTGAGTTCTGTACAGGGTGATAGATAAGGATCTATTTGCGTTCCTCTACATTTGAACATCCAGCTATGCCAGCACTATACATGTCAAAGATGTACAGCCCGATCTTATGGAGGTATTTTCTTAACGGGTGTTCCCTCCTCTCACATGACTCTAGCCTGTGTCAAGTTGACATCAAATTATCCAGTATACTTACTGAGTAAATTTGACTAAAGCATTAAGTTCAGTACTTGTTTACAAAATCAAATTTAGTTCTTTTTTTTCCAAAATATTTATTTATTCACTTATTATGTATACAAATGTTCTGTCTACATGTATGCCTGCAGGCCAGAAGAGGGCACCAGACCTCATTACAGATGGTTGTGAGCCACCATGTGGTTGCCAGGAATTGAACTCAGGACCTTTGGAAGAGCAGGCAATGCTCTTAACCACTGAGCCATCTCTCCAGCCCCAAATTTAGTTCTTAATAGTGAATTCTCCTAGAATTTAAAAGCAAATTAATTTTTCACATTTTAAAATCTTTTAGAAAGTCTTTTTAAAATTTTAAAAGTATTTTTGTATCCTTTTGCTTCTCAGAAAGCCTTTGGGAGGTAGACCAGTTCTCTATTTTTTTTCTCTCTTTCAAGGTTTCAAATAAAGGGCCATAGGAGGCAATTTTGTGTTCTAAGTATTTTTCTTTTTCTTCAAAAAGTAAAGAGAATTGAAACCACTACTTTACAAAATATTTAAAATTTATTATTTGACAATTCCATACACATACAGGTGCACACACATATCAATGTATTTCAGTCATGGGTAACCCCATTACTCACACATCACGCTGCTTCCTACTTCTTCCCATCACCACTCCCCCACACACACCCTAGCCCCTGACTCTGGAACCTTCTATCCCATCCCCTGAAGGAGTTCTTTGTCCAGTGCCAACCCTTCCATGTCCTCTGTCCACACTGGCAGCTGTCCTCAACCTGTGGGTCTTGACCCCCTTGAGACCCAGGATTATGAACACTTTCAGAGGGGTCACATATCAGATATCCCGCATATCAGAATTTTACATTATGACTCATAACAGTGGCAAAGTTATAGTTATGAAAATAATTTTATGTAGCAAGATTAATAAAACCCAGAGACAGAAATCGGGGTTCAACCTGAAGGTCAGAAAAACAAAACAGCCAGCCACTGGCTCTTACCTCTACCTCAGTCTGAAATGGTGCTTCTGCCTCCAGGAATCTCAGAAGGAAACTTTGTGTGAGAGCTGTCTTCTCCTGTCTTATGTTCCTTTCTAATGCTGGGATTAAAGGAGTGCAAACATTATACCTGATTTCTAAGACAAACTAGTGTGGCTTCTGGGATTTAAGGTGTGTGACACCACTGTATGGCCAGTAAGGCCAATCAGTGTAGCTGTTTTACTCTACCAAGTTTAGGAAAACTTTATTTATTAAAATGCAAATGAAATATCACTACAGTTTTATTGTCGGGGTCACCATAGCATGAGGAACTGAATTAAAGGGTCACAGCTTTAGGAGGGTTGAGAAACATTGCTCTAGAATACAAGCATGCTCCTTTTTGATATCATATGACCCTGTCATCCCTGAGACAAGTGTGGCTGCTTTTACAGCCCAATCTCTGTTCTCAGACAGGCACAGTTGCTGACGCACAGGGCCTCATGTGGAGGGTGTGATGGCACAACCTGCTGATGGGGAACCAAGGCAAGACCCAGGTCACAGGGAGGGGCAAGGGTCTAGACACAATGGCTGGACACTCAGAGCCCAGCACTTCTGTCTGTAATTATGAAGCTATGCTCCCTAGGGCTCAGTCACTTCAGATCTGTGTACATGAGTCTGGAAGGGATGGTATGGAATATTCTAGACAGTATCTTAAACAGTAGGAGCACGGTCTTCCCAAGAACACGAAGTAGTACCCTCACCTGGAAGATCAGAAGGATGTGACAGCCACAATGGGACAGATTCTATCTGGGCCTGAGGGAACACTTGGCTTCTGGGTGTCAGGGTCACCCTAGAAGGGGGTGACTTGCTGCACACTCCACCTCAGCAGACCCTGATCTTAGTTGTCTGTGAACAGCTGGGTTTCCCACCACTCCCTTGAGGGCAGAGGAGGAACAGGATCTCCCCAGAGTCAGACAATGGAGAATGCAGCTGAGTTTCAGCAGGTGGACCTGAGGAGTGGCTCCAAGTCCTGGTGGTGGGAGCACCTGACTGATAGTTACCCAGAAGTGCACAGGTTCCTGGGTATTGCAGGATGAATCTATTGGCAGAGTGGCCTCTTTGAGAATACAACCGTGTGCTGCCAACATTAAGGACCCCCTTCCTGCTCAGTGCTTCTGTTTAAGGCTCCCTTGCTCTATTTGAATCCTAGGTACTCTGTCCCCCAACAACTGAGATTCCTTCACAAGTCATGTTCTCCCATCCACTGTGTGTTCTGGGTGACTACCACCTTTTTGCAGACCTTCAAGTCTCCATAATGGCCATCATCTTGCCCCTGTTCCTAGCAGGGTGACTGACTGGTGGCAATGTAGGACAAGCTCTCAGATCCTGAGTCCTTTTGGTAGTTTGAATGTAATTGGTCCCTATAAGCTTTTCAGGGGTAGCACTATTAGGAGATGTGAAATGTGGGAGTAGGTGTGTTCTTATGTGGAGGAAGTGTGTCACTTTGAAGTAGTCTATGCTCAAGAGATACCCAGTGTCTCAGACTATTTCCTATTGCCTGTGGATCAAAATATAGCAGCTCCTTCTCCAACACCATGTCTGCCTGCATACCACCATGCTCCCCACCATGATAACAGACTAAAACTCTGAAACTGTAAGCTGCCACCTCAATTAAATGTTTTCCTTTGTAAGTGTTGCTGTGTTCCAACCTTGGAGAACCTAGACAACAAAGAGGGCCCTAAGAAAGACATACATGGATCTAAATAGGAAAAAGACATGCTCTCTTAAGGAAAGTGGGAGTGTGGGGGGGGTCACAGGAGAGGGTAGAAAGGGAGAGGGAATAAGGTGACAGAAGTGGAGGAAAATGTATAGCACAATAAAAACAATAAAAATTTTAATTTTTAATAAAAAAAGAAGTGCTGCGGTCATGGTGTCTCTTCACAGCAACAGAAACCCTAACTGAGACAGAAGGTGGTTCTAGGGACTGGAATATTGTTGTGATAGGCTGGACCATGTTTCTACTTGGAGTAATATTGACTTGGGGAGTTTGGGTTAGAAAAGCAGTAGGATGCTTTAAGTTGCATAACGGGCCAGACTAGTAGGAGCATGGAAGACAGCAGTGTTGAGTTATTTGAACTGTGGAGAGTTATTGAAACTGGAACAAAGGATTTCAGATGAGAATAATATTAATATGTGGACATGAGATTTTTCTTGTGATATTTTGGTGAAGAATGTGGCTGCTTTTAGTCCCTGTCCAAAAAGTATACCTGAAGCTAAAGCAAAAAGATTTGGATTTGTTACCAGAGGAAATTTCAAAGCAGCCTAGTATTGACTCTGTTGTGAGGTTATTACTAGTCACTCTTATACAAATTTATAATGAAAAAATTATAATGAGAGACTGGGCAAGGAAAAATACAAAACATATAATTTGAGGGGAAAAAAGAGCACCAGAAAGTGGAATAGAACTAATTCCTGTATTCAATGAGATAAACAGATTAAGAAATGAAATAAAGGGAGTGGTGACCTTGGGGCAAGATCCCCACCCCACTAAGTTTACAATCTGTGAACAGGAATTAAAGAAAAACTTAAAGCAGGGTGTGGTGGCGTATGCCTTTAATCCCAGCAACTGGGAAGAGAGAGGCTGGTAGATCCCTAAGTTTGAAACCTGTTCTACAGAGCGGGTTTTTGAGATAGTCAAACTAAGGCAGTGAAGGAACCATCAAAAAACAGAAGATTGATGAACATGGAATAGAACAAGGGGGTCATGTTCCAGCCCCACTAAGCAGCATACTTGGCATCTTCAGGCATGTGGTTCTGGAGTTAAGGACAAAAGAAAGGAGTTTTGGAATTTGCCTCCTTGACTAAGGAGAACAACTGAGGCCAGGCATGTGTCAGGGGTGTCCCTGAATGGAGACCCAGAAAGGCCACTGTGTGAAGCTATCAAGGTAAAGCCTGGATTGACTTGGAGACCTCAAGATATTAGAAATGCCAGAGCCCTGGAATACCTGCTGAGAACTGCTAACAAGGAGTAGAACCAACCCCAGAGAAAGAAGTGTGGTGTAGTAAAAAAAAGCTAGAAGGAATTGGAGATCTGAAGAGCAGTTTAACATAAGACAGCTGGTTTTCAGTCTTGCTTTGGTCCAGTATTTCCTCACTATTCTCCCTTCCTTATGTTTTGGAATGGTAATATATATCCTGTGCAATTATATGTTGGAAGTATGTGATTTGTCTTATTTTGATTTTATAGGGTATTACAGTTAAGATATTGTATGAATCTCACAACAGACTTTGAACTTTTAACATTGTTGAAATTGTGATGGAGTATGGGGACTTTTGATGTTGGACTAAATGTTTTCCATTTTGATATTGTAACAAGCTTGTGGGAGCCAGGGGGTGAAATATGGTGGTTTGAGTGGTACCCATAAGCTCATAGGGAGGTGTGGTTTTGTTGGAGTAGACATGACCATGTTGGAGGAAGTGTGACACAGTGGAGGTGGTCTTTGAGGTCTCCTATGCTCAAGCAATGCCCAGTGTCTCAGTTTACTTTCTGTTGCCTGTGGATCAAAGATGTAGAATCCTCAGCTCCTTTTCCAGCACCATGTCTGCATGCATGCCACCGTGTTCTACCATGATTATAATGGACTGAACCTCTTAAACTATATACAAATGTTTTCCTTTATAAGAGTTTCAGTGGTCATGGTGTCTCTTCACAGCAATGGAAATCCTAAGACAGTCCTGATTATCAATCATCCTCCGAGAGGTGGCAGCACTGGGGCAGGAACCAATGTCAGACACCCTGTGGGTGCATGTCAGGCAAGGAAATGCTTGAACTTGCTCAGTCAGAAGGTGGTGGCTTGTGCTGTAGGAACTTGAAATACAATGGAAAGTGTGAGGTTATCTTCTCTTGCCTTAGATTTACTTCTATTCTATCTCTGTGTCTGTCTCTCTATGTGTACATATAAATAAATGCCATGTGTGTGCAGGGTTCCTATGGAACCACTGGATATGAAGTTACAGGCAGCTGTGAACCTGCTGGGTATGAGCTGGTAACTGAGCTCAGGTCTTCTGGAAGACCAGCAAGTGCTCTTGGCTGCTGAGGATGTCTCCAGCGCTGACAGCTTTTGTTTTATTTTGCATTTGGGAGGTTTTGAGTTTGCAGGTTCTCTTTGCATGGCACTATCGATCTCATTCTCGCCCGCCTGTGGCACAAATCTCACATTCCACACTGTTATTGCTGCAGCCAGAGCAGCCTGGACAGCCGAGACTTGGCAGTGGGGCGCTGGGGTGGAGACACAGAGGCTTCTTTTCAGGTGGAAGAACAGCAACCTCTACTCCTTCTGTGGAGACCCACCGGCCCCAAAGAACACAAACATCCTTGTCAATTACAGACCACAAGGAAGTTCCATTGTCAGTCAGGGAGAGTGACTGGATCACAGCAGTTATGAGGCAGACAGTTGGGCCACCGTCGGCCTGTCCCTATGCAGGGACCATCAGTTATGCCCCTGTCGTTGAAATGTGTTAAGAATAGTCACCTTCCTCCAGGAGTCAGAACTGCTTTCTCACGCTCATTGCAAGCCATCTCCTCTGCTAAACCCAAGGCCACTTCAGCAGTCACAGAGCTCTCTGAGGTGGCTGTCTCAGTGCCACTGGGTTACCGTGTGTTTGTCCCTGGTACTGGTCAAACAATGTATATCCCCATAGGAGAAGAGAAGCTGTGCGTGGCTGCATTTGAATGTGGGTGCATGTACCTAGACACACGTACAGTCTCAGGGTATAAGAATTTGAGGACAACTCAACAAATTATTTATAAGTAAAAATGTGAAGGCTGGGGTGTAGCTCAGTAGGCAGGGCTTAGCTAGTGTGCACAAAGCTCTGGATTTGACCCCCAGGGCTGGGTTCACTGATGATGCACGTAGGAGGATGAGAAGCTCAGAGTCACCCTTGGCTATGTACTGAGTTTGAAGCTAGGCTAGGCTGTGTGAGACCCCCTTGCAAAAAAATAAAAAGAACAAAAAATTAATGAAGAAAGAAAATTTAATAGTAAATAGTGGTCACTGAATGGGTGGTTGACACACTTTTGTTTACTTTCTCCTAAAATGCTTGTCCTTGTCCTTATAGCTCCACCTGCCAAGAGTAGAGCCTGCTCCCCCATACTGCATCTCACTGGGCCTGACCATGAAGCTTGGCCTCAGTGACTAAGAGGACTTAGCACAATCTCACTCTTCCAGTCTGACACAAGAAGCCTACCCTATGATTGGTCCCTCTGTATTTGGTTTATTCACAGTACCTACTGCATGTCACAAACCTGAATTGACCTCAAAGTCATTGATAGCTCCCCTGGAAAGGCCAGAGCACTGGCCTACCTGTGAGTCCTGAGCCTGGCCCTCCCTATGCAGAGCTGGCCTCCCTTAGACATGCTTCCCCTCTAAAGCTCTAGTCCAATGTGGATTCTGCTCCCCAGCCCTGCTCCCCAGCTCTGGCCTCAGATTCTGCATGCTCTGGGAGTCAAGTGGGGGCTCTGTGCTTTTCTGATGTTCCCAGAGGCTAGCCAGGGAGAACGTGTGTAAGAGGTGGGTATGTTGTTAGCAGGTAGTTTTCTTGTGGGTCCTCATTGACCCTGATACTCACTGTATTATGTCAAAGGGCAAAATAATAAACATGGTGAAAGATAGACACTGGCTTCTCTTCCTGTTTCTAGATTGAGACTATCCAGAAACCCATGGAGCTGCAGTGTGCATTGGAGGATTTACAGGTAGGAAACAGGAGTGAGTTATCTAAAACTTAAGGGTCACTTAACCCCATCTGATTCTCGTGGCTAACACCTATGCCTGAGGGAAGCCGGCTTCTCTAAGCAGCAGACATGGGTTCACAGGCAACACACGTACACTACTAAGAAAATTAGTCTGACTTACTGTGACTCCACAGTGATCTATCTGCCTGGGGTCTTAGTCCAAATCCACCGGCTTATCACAATTTTAATGTCATGTTTAGTAGATATCTACATCATTCCCAGGGGTCCCCTTCCTTCAGAATCTGTTTCTTTGGTGCCTAAATCACAGGTGGTTTTGACTCAAAGGCAATTTTCCTTCTTTTCAAATGATCATAGTTTTCTACTTAATGTTAATTTTCTCAAAGGCAGTGGTTGAGTTTCCAATGTTAAACTCACCCACATTCCCAAGGAACATAGTTAAGGTTATAATTCTGAAACACATTTTGGTGGTATTTGATTTAAGGGTTTTCCTCACCTCCTCGTTTGTTCTGGAATGGTTCTGACATGGTTATAAGCCCTCGGGAAATGAGGGCTTGTGTAGGGAGGGCACAGACTGCTCCTTAATGCTTTGTGGAAGGTGCTTGTGGTGGGATTTCAATCAGTTTAGCCGATGACCTTTAGTGCAGCAAGCCCTGGAGCGTGGACACTGGGTATTCAAGGTTCACTGGGAGGCAGCAGACACCCAAGCAGACAAGACACATGGATAGAGGAGTCTGGAGAATGTGAAGAATATTGTGCCTTAAAGAAAAGCAGGTCAGAAAGAGCAGATGTTAAGGTCCAGCATGGTCGGTATCTTATGCCTCCTGGCCAAGCAGACTGACCCTCTTTGCACTGGGCTTCGCACTAGCCTGCCCAAGCAGGCTGGTCCCTCTTTGCACTGGGCTACCTGGTATGGGACAATTCTGTATTCTGTCAATTACGGGGTTTTTTTGTTTTTTTAAAAAAATATTTATTTATTATGTATACAATGTTCTTTCTGTGTATATGCCTGCAGGCCAGAAGAGGGCACCAGACCTCATTACAGATGGTTGTGAGCCACCATGTGGTTGCTTGGAATTGAACTCAGGACCTTTGGAAGAGCAGGCAATGCTCTTAACCGCTGAGCCATCTCTCCAGACCCCCTGTCAATTATGTTTTAAATGAACACTGATTGGCCAGTAGCCAGGCAGGAAGTATAGACGGGACAACAAGACAGGAAGTAGAGGTGGGGCAAGGAGAACAGGAGAATTCTGGGAAGGAGGAAGCCTATTCCTCCTCCAGTCCTGCCCAGACACAGAAGAAGGAAGATGTGACCTGCCCCACCAAAAAAGGTACCCAGCCACGTGGCTAACATAGATAAGAATAATGGCCTAATATATGTTATAAGAGCTAATACAAAGCCTGAGTTAATGGGCCAATTAGTTTATCACTGATATAGACCTCTGTGTGATTTTCTTTGGGACATTCTTGCTGTGTAAACTGGGCAGGACAGAAACCCCAACAAGCAGGCCCTCATGTTACTGGCCAAGCAGGCTGGTGTCTCTTCGTACTGGGCTGCCCACTAGCAGCAGCTTGTCTGGTGCCTGGCAATTTTTCCTTTGGGTGCTGTGTAATTGGTTTGTGCTACCCCAAAACTCAGCCCTCAGCTGATAAAAATGGCTTCCCAGGTCTAGCCATTTGAGAGTGTTAGCTCCTTTTGAAGGTGTTGGAGGCACATGACTGGGAAAACTCTTAAGTCTCCTCTAGAAAATAGGGTATCATGCAAAACAATGGACCAACCCCAAAAATCACCATGGAATTTGGATATTATCTCCTTAAGACATATAGGAAGTTGGGCGGCAGTGGCGCACACCTTTAATCCCAGTATGCAGGGGCAGAGGCAGGTGAATCTCTGAGTTTGAAGCCAGCCTACTGGTCTACAGAGTGAGTTCCAGGACAGCCAGAGCTGTTACACAGAAAATCCCTGTCTTGAACAGTTTTTCCCCCGAACAAAAACTCCACAAAACAGGAAACACTTTGACTTTTTATCTGTAGTAATAGAATCCATGCTGGAGTCATTCTGGGTCTCCCAATCCCGTGATCCCATTAGGAATACAGGAAGAGGAAATTAAAATAGAAAAAAACTAGAAGAGGATTGGGATGTGGCCCAGGAAGACCTAGGAGTGCAATGATCCTCTGAGGGAGCAAAGATACTGGCCAATATTCTGATGATGTCACTAAACAAGATAATGGCCAAGTCACATGGTCACCTCTATCTTGATGAAGTCCCCAGCCAAGATGGTCACAAAGTCACTTGGTTTCTTTCTGTGTGGTAGCTCAGCTCCGTGATACATGAGCCCATTCCTCACCTCGGCATGACTCCACGGGGATATAGAAATGTGAGTGGCCATTCCTTTGTTTCTCAAACAAGCACCTGAGTTAGAAGAGCATGAATATAACAAAAGAAAGTACCCCAAAGAGGGCAGATGAAAGAAAGTGGCCCCAAGCCGGGCGGTGGTGGCGCACGCCTTTAATCCCAGCACTCGGGAGGCAGAGGCAGGCGGATCTCTGGGAGTTCGAGACCAGCCTGGTCTACAAGAGCTAGTTCCAGGACAGGCACCAAAGCCACAGAGAAACCCTGTCTCGAAAAAGCAAAAGAAAAAGAAAAAAAAGAAAGTGGCCCCAAAGAGCAAAGTAAAGAAATGGAGGAAGGGCTTCCACGGTCTCAACCCAAGACACGGGGTGCATATGTATCAGCACAGAGGTAACTGTGACTGCAAACTGGTGTTGTTTGGATCTTCATTTCATCTCACTCAGCTCCTAGGTAGAAGCTAGGATGCATAAGCCCATCTATAGGACATTTACTTAGCGGTCACTTCTCTGTGTTTGTATAAACTCCGTGTGTGTGTGTGTGTGTGTGTGTGTGTGTGTGTGTGTGTGTGTGTGTGTGTTTGGTTGTAATCATGTTGGTGGTAGTGACTATGGTGGTGGTGGTTGTATTGTCGTTGTTGTTGATAGTGGTGGTGGTGGTGGTGGTGGTGGCAAGTATGTCTACGTGTCTATATGTATGTTATATGTCTGGTACCCCCTGAGACAAGATGACATCACATCCCCCGAGACTACAGTTTAAAGATTCTGAGCAGTATGGTCGATGGGGATCCAAGTCCTCTGGAAGAGTGCAGCCAGTGCTTGTATTCACTGAACCGTCTCTCCTGTTCCATCCCTGGCATCTCTTGAGTACGCTCTACTGTATGAGGTCAGGTGGGGACAGGCTTCTAGTCTTCTCAACTGCCTTCTTTGCTGACTCAGCCTTTTCTGTTTCTACTCTCCCACCACAGGAGTGGGGCAGAGGTGTACAGGGAGACAGATGACGTTAGAATGGAGAGTCACACAGAGACTGGTGGTGAGGAAAGTGCAGTGTGAGCAAGAGAACAATCTGGAATATGTGATAGTGCACTGAACATTCCCCAGTAGGAGAAAGAGCTAGCTTCGGGGAGCTGAGGAGACAACAGCGCGTGCGAGGGAGATCTGAGAAGAGAGTGGGTAAATGCCGAGGAGTGCTTCGTGTGCTTGCGGAAGTCTTGGCCTCTTAGCTTTGTGGGACGAGGGAACAAGTCGCAGCTGAGAGGTAAAATAGGACACCGAGTGGACATGCATGGGAGATTGTAGCTCTCCACCATGGACATGCATGGGAGATTGTAGCTCTCCACCATGGACATGCATGGGAGATTGCAGCTCTCCACCATGGACATGTATGGGAGATTGTAGCTCTCCACCATGGACATGCATGGGATTGTAGCTCTCCACCATGGACATGCATGGGAGATTGTAGCTCTCCACCATGGACATGCATGGGAGATTGTCGCTCTCCACCATGAACATGCATGAGAGATTGTAGCTCTCCACCATGGACATGCATGGGAGATTGTAGCTCTCCACCACGGACATGCATGGGAGATTGCAGCTCTCCACCATGGACATGCATGGGAGATTGTAGCTCTCCACCATGGACATGCATGGGACATTGTAGCTCTCCACCATGGACATGCATGGGACATTGTAGCTCTCCACCATGGACATGCATGGGAGATTGTAGCTCTCCACCATGGACATGCATGGGAGATTGTAGCTCTCCACCATGGACATGCATGGGAGATTGTAGCTCTCCACCATGGACATGCATGAGAGATTGTAGCTCTCCACCATGGACATGCATGGGAGATTGCAGCTCTCCACCACGGACATGCATGGGAGATTGCAGCTCTCCACCACGGACATGCATGGGAGATTGTAGCTCTCCACCACGGACATGCATGGGAGATTGTAGCTCTCCACCATGGACATGCATGGGAGATTGTAGCTCTCCACCATGGACATGCATGGGAGATTGCAGCTCTCCACCATGGACATGCATGGGAGATTGTAGCTCTCCACCATGGACATGCATGAGAGATTGTAGCTCTCCACCATGGACATGCATGAGAGATTGTAGCTCTCCACCATGGACATGCATGGGAGATTGTAGCTCTCCACCATGGACATGCATGGGAGATTGTAGCTCTCCACCATGGACATGCATGGGAGATTGTAGCTCTCCACCATGGACATGCATGGGAGATTGTAGCTCTCCACCATGGAACGGCAGCTGTGACCCACCAGGACAGTTCCTGTTGGCAGGACCCTGGATTTTATGGTCCGCATTTGTACAGCAGAAATCCCATGACAGGAAATAGCTGCAGAGTGGATCCCTCTAGACTCCTAGAACTGTACACAAGCCAATCTGCATTGTCACCTTGTAGGCCCATATTTCTGTATGGCACAAGAGCCATTAGCCCGGTCTGAGCTGATCACGTAACTCTGCAGACCAGCTGTCTCTGTTTAACAGTAGTCAGGACATGCTGCTCCTAGTTTCTTTTGTTATAAATGTAAATTACCTGAGAAGAGATGTTGGCTGAAGCCGATGACTTAAGAGTTAAGAGGTTTGGTGCTTCCTCCCTTTGAAATTTGGAAGATGTCTTATAGAGATGCTAATTCATGGCCTAACTGACTGCTAGCATACACGTAGATGAGGACATGACTTGAGCCCATGCTCCTCGTTGCCTAGGAGACAGCCTAATGTGTTTTCCCGCTCATTTTATGTGATGATATATAAGGTATTTGGTGAATAAACAGGAGATCTTTGGAGAGAGATCTGGCCCTTCCATGATGACCGTGTAAACTGTGTCGGTTTATTCCTCGTGACTCCGTTCCAGTCCAGTCAGGGAATCTGTGTTGGACCCACACGGCCTCCAACATCACCCTTCTGATGACAGAGATCACATATCAGGAACCTGCTCACTTAGTCACCTGTCAGAGGACTTTCCCCAGTGGAGGTCACCCCCACCACCGTCCATTATTTTCTGCCACCGTCAGTCTCCTGGTTTCTGCTCAACCTGCTCCCCTGCTACAGTGGACTCCGTAAGCTGCTCTTGCTGTGGTCTAAAGGTGCAGTCCCTCACCAACGATCCCTTTCCTGCTAGCCACCGGCCACCTAGTCCACTGTCTGCCTTTCTCTCTGCTGACTCTGAAGGCTGGGGCTGCAGGGTTCTATCAGTGAGGGAGTCTCCTCCCCTTATCCCCTAGCAAGGGGAAGGACTGGGAATAGATGAGCAGCTCAGCCAATGGGACAGGTCTCATGGTGTTTTTACTCCAGGAGGCTGTTGCTGATGTTGATGGAGATGGGGGGGGGGGCTGAAGTTAGGGGTTTGGGTTGCCAGGCACTGATCTTCAGGAAATAATATGATGTTCCATCCACCTGAAAAGTATGATCATTACCGTCAGTCTCAAAGACAGAGAGAGAAACAGACAGACAGACAGATGAACAGAGGACATGGGTGCATCCCAGAGGACAATTTGAAGGAGGGTCCCTCCGTTCACGTCAGGGTTCAGGAGACTGAACACAGGTGTCAGATTTGTGAACTGCACTTCACCCACTAAACCATCTCATCTGCCCTAATCCTGGTTTGTGTGTGTGAAACACGAGAGAAAAAAAAAAAACCTCAGGGTCAGAAACTGGGATTCAACCAGAAGATTCAAAAAGTAAAACAGTCAGTCACTGGCTCTTACCTCGACCTCAGTCTGAAATGGAGACCCTGCTTCAAGGAATCTCAGAAGTAGACTGTGTGTCCGAGAGCTGTTTCTTCCCATTTTATAATCCTTTCTAGGGTTGGGATTAAAGGCATGCACCACCATCATTAAAGGCATGCACCGCTCAGTTTCTATGGCAACTGGGATTAAAGGTGTGTGTTATTGTGGCTACTAAGATTAAAGCTGTGTGTTACCATAATCTGGTCTGTAAGGCTAACCAGTGGGACTATTTTACTCTCAGATCTTCAGGCAGTCTTTATTTATTAACATACAATTCAAATGCCACTACATGTGTGTTTGTGTGAACCGACTCTTATGTCGCCCAGGAGTCCCCATATTCTCCAGGGCTGTGATTTCAGGTGTGCACCCCCGGTCCTGCTTTATGTGCTGCTGTGGATCACACCTAGGCCAGATACAGCCTAATATGTACTCCAGCAATGGCAACTATGTTTCCAGCCTTTTACATTCTTTAAGTGACTGTCTCAAGTGCTAAGAAGAATATGAAGTTACTAAGTGCAGGAGCTTTCTGGCAAAGAACAGAGACACCCTATAGCCCCCTCCTTTAAGAGTCAACCCACAGAGCCAGAGACCTCTGTGGAACCTGGCCCAAGCCAGGAACCTCCACAGGAGCAGGCCTAAACCAGCAATCTCCACAGGAGCAAGTATCAGGGAACAGCAGCCAAGGGAGCAGGCCTGAGCCAGAGACCTCTGCAGGAGCAAGCCCAAGGCAGCGACCTCAATGGGAGCAGCCCCAAGCAAGCAACCTCCCTGGGAGCAGGTCCCAAAGACTTCTGGGATTGCAGAGTGATCCGTGGGAGCACCCAGCAACCTCCAGAAACACCGAAGTGGCTTAACTGTGGCCCTGACTGCACCACAAGGAACAACCATCTGAGCCTTGGGTCCACTGGCACCTGGAAGATTGATCAACCAGAGACACAGCCCAATCAGAGGAAAAGATGGGTAGACAAGGCAAGAGCACACTCAGTACCACAAAGACCAACACAACACCAACAAAAACTAGTGGCTCTAAAACAGCAAGACTTGAACACAAAAATATAGATGAAACAGAAGAAAATAACTTTAAAAAATAACCCCCAGCACTCGGGAGGCAGAGGCAGGCGGATCTCTGTGAGTTCGAGACCAGCCTGGTCTACAAGAGCTAGTTCCAGGACAGGCTCCAAAACCACAGAGAAACCTTGTCTCGAAAAACAAACAAAAAAAAATAACTTTAGGAGAATGTTTGAGGTCCTTAAAAAGGAAATAAAAAATTCCCTTAGAGAAATGGAGGAAGCCGGGCGGTGGTGGCGCACGCCTTTAATCCCAGCACTCGGGAGGCAGAGGCAGGCGGATCTCTGTGAGTTCGAGGCCAGCCTGGTCTACAAGAGCTAGTTCCAGGACAGGCACCAAAAACTATGGAGAAACCCTGTCTCGAAAAATCAAAAAAAAAAAGAAAGAAATGGAGGAAAAGACAAACAAAAAATTGGAAGAAATCAACAAATCCCTTAAAGAAAACCAAGAAAAAGCAATCAAACAGGTGAAAGAAATGATTCAAGACTAGAAAACTAAAATAGAGACGATAAGGAAAACACAAACTGAGGGAATTCTGGAAACAGAAATTATGAGAAAATGATCTGGAGCCACAAATGAAAGCATAAACAACAGAATACAAGAGACAGAAGACAGAATCTTAAGCGCTGAAGATACAATAGAGGAAATAGACTCAGATGGTATAAAAGAAAATATTAAATCTAACAAAAGCTTAACACAAAACATCTAGGAAATATGGGACATTATGAAAAGATCAAACCTAAGAATGATAGGGATAGAAGGAGAACTCCAACTCAAAAGCACAGAAAATATATTCACCAAAATCATAGAAGAAAACTTTCCCAACCTAAAGAAAGATATGCATATGAAGATAAAAGAAGCTTGCAGAACACCAAATTGACATGATCAAAAAAAAAAGGTTCCCTTACCACATAATAAAACACTAAACATACAGAATAAAAAAAATATTAAGAGCTGCAAAGAAAAAAGGCCAAGTAACATATAAAGGCAGACATATTAGAATTACACCTGACTTCTCACCACCATCAAATGGACCTAAGAAACAAGCTGGTGTAGCTATCCTAATATCTAACAAAATAGACTTCAAACTAAAATCAATCAAAAGAGACAAAAAAGGACATGTCATATTAGTCACAGGAAAAATACAAGGGCACCCTCATATATAAAAGAAACGCTACTAAAGCTTAAATCACATGTTAAATCTCACACAGTAGGATTGGAGAGATGGCTCAGAGGTTAAGATC
The DNA here is from genome assembly GCF_037038515.1 of Microtus pennsylvanicus. Classification (NCBI taxonomy): domain Eukaryota; kingdom Metazoa; phylum Chordata; class Mammalia; order Rodentia; family Cricetidae; genus Microtus; species Microtus pennsylvanicus. The sequence goes on along the minus strand of NC_134579.1, from coordinate 138,272,981 downwards.
ACAGATCATTCTTCCAGAGGTCCTGAGTTCAATTCCCAGCAACCACAGGGTGGCTCACAACCATCTGTAATGAAATCTGGTGCCCTCTTCTGGCCTGCAGGCATACATGCAGACAGAATACTGTAGATTAAAAAAATAAATCTTTTTTAAAAAAATCTCACACAGGTCGGGTGGTGGTGGCACACGCCTTTAATCCCAGCACTCGGGAGGCAGAGGCAGGCGGATCTCTGTAAATTCGAGGCCAGCTTGGTCTACAAGAGCTAGTTCCAAGACAGGAACCAAAAGCTATAGAGAAACCCTGTCTCGAAAAAATAAAAAAAAAAAACCTCACACAGTAATAATGGGAGACTTCAACACCCCACTCTCACCACTGGACAGATCTGTCAGACAGAAAATTAACAGAGAAATAAGGTGATTAACAGATGTTATGACTCAAATGGACTTAACAGATATCTATAGAACATTCCATCCAAACATAAAAGAATATGCCCTCTCAGCACCTCATGGAACCTTCTCAAAAATTGACCACATACTATGTAACAAAACAAACCTCAACAGATACACATACACACACACACACACACACACACACACACACACACACACACAAAACAAAAAAACAGAATAACCCCATTTATCTTATCCGATCACCATGGCTTAAAATTAGAATTCAACAGCAACACTAATTTCAGAAAACCCACAAACATATAGAAATTAAACAATACTCACCCAAATTAATCAATGGGTCAAAGAAGAAATAAAGGAAGAAATTAAAGACTTCCTAAAATTCCATGAAAATGACCACACGACATACCCAAATTTATGGGACACAATGAAAGCAGTGTTAAGAAGAAAGTTTTTAGGGTTGGCAAGAGCCTTGACTCTAGAGGGGTTCCCAGGGGTCCAGAGAGATGTACCCAACTAGGTCCTTGGGCAGCTGAGGAGAGAGAGCCTGAAATGGCCTGATCCTATAGCCATACTAATGAATATCTTGCATATCACCATAGAACCTTCATCTGGCAATGGATGGATGTAGTAATAAGGAGAGCGGCGGGGCTATGTCCCCAAAACCCCAGCCGCCTGCCCGGCTAGCTTATGCCCCGAAATAATTACACAGACACTGTATTCATTTAATCACTGCTTGGCCCTTAGCTCTAGCCCTTACTGGCTAATTCTGATATCCCAATCAACCCATCTCTAATAATCTGTGGCACCGGTCTTACCGGGAAGATTCTAGCCTAAGTCCATCCTGGGTCGGAGCTTCATAGCATGCATCTTCCCTGGAGCGGGTAGCATGGCGTCTCTCTTGCGTCTGCTCCGGAGAGGAGAGCTGTGGATTCTGACCTCACTCCCTCTTCCTCCCGGCATTCTGTTCTGTTTACTCCACCCACCTAAGGGTGGGCCTATCCAGTGGGCCTAGCAGTTTCTTTATTGCTTAACCAATGAAATCAACAGATTAATATATGACACTCCCACATCACTTCCCCTTTTTCTGTTTAAACAAAAAAAGGAAGGCTTTAACCTTAACATAGCAAAATTACATATAACAAAACAGTTATCAAGTAAAAGTTACATCAGAAACATTTATACATATAACAAAATTGACCATAAATCTCTATCAATAAAGCAAAATCTATACTAATGCAAATTATTCATGTCTATATCATATCCCCCTTTAAATGTAAAAGAACATTTATAAACTATATTTGGGAACATGGGCGCAGTTTTTTCTCTCCAAACTGCTTCCTGCTGAATGGGGGCATCGTTAATTAGGTCTTTCATGGTATAACCTGTGTGCTAGTTTCATCTCAGTTGGCAGTTGAGCAAAACAATTTTCTGAAGATGTTCACAGCAACCCTTCAGGAGGACATGGTCCATCATACCAAATCGGAATTGAAGAAATGAACAGGGTCTCATCCTCTGTGAAAACAAAATAAGAAACTCTTTTCCAAAGTATCATATCCTTAGATCCAAATTCTGAAATCATACCCTCATGATATCCGTTCTGGTTCCACTTGGCAGCCCATATAATGAAATGTCTCTCTGTACTTAGCTCCTTCACAGTCAAAAATTTTAAAGAAAACACAATGTACATAATCCAGACTCTTTGTGAATTTTTCATTTTTACGCGGCTTATTTTTATTTATATCTATAACTATCTGTACTCTGTCTCTTTAAAGACTTTACTTTTATTTTTTCTTTTTAAACCATTAACTTTATTCTCTATATTCTTTTTCTTCTCTCTCCCAAGCCTACGTACATTCATCCAACAGTGTGATTCATTTAGTGGTCTGAATCTGTCCTATTGTGAATCTGCAATTTTTTTACTATCCAGGAGCACTTTTGATTTGCGCCTTTAAATCACTAGGCACTTAAGAATCTAAGCTGTGACATTCCTACGTTAACTTTTTGCTTTTTGAGCTTATATCTGTAGACCAGGCTGTCTTTGAACTCTCGGAGATCCGCCTGTCTCTGCCTCCCAGGCATTGGGATTAAAGGCGTACACTACTACACCTTGAACTCACAGAGATCTGTTTGTCTCTGCCTCCCAAGTGCTGGTATCAAAAGCGTGCGCCACCACTGCCCTGCCAAGTCACTTTGTGTCAGACCAAATCTGCCGCTGTGGCAGCTTTTGTTGCAAAACCGCAGGTACTTGAGCTTCTGCTAATTCAGGCAGTGGGGTTCCGCTGTAAAACTTAGCCAAGGCAGGCAGAATGGGCCTGTGTAGCCGAGTATGTCTCGGACTCGGCACTGGGGCCGGAGTCACGAACTGAAAAACAGCACCCGGGAGGGTGCTGTGTTAGCTAGCGGGCTACCCGTTTGAGTCGGGGGCAAAATAGCCCAACGTTGGACGCCAAAATGTAGCGGCGTAAACGAATGCAGACAGTTTGTAAAAATATATATAGTTTTAATGTAGAAATAGACTTACAGAACCACCGTTCCCGCGGAGACCAGGAAAGTAGAAGAGACAGCTCGGAGCACGCTCACCAAATTTATAGGCAGACATTAGCCCGAGGTGAACACGCCCCCTAAGGGGCGGGACTTATCCCTACATCTCCCCTTTTTGTCTAAATAAGACAGAACTAAACCAAATACAACTACATACAATAACAACAAATAATAAATATAACAAACAATATTGAGAACAAAAGCTTTGCTAAACATTCTATCTCAAGGAGTCCAAATAATGTAAAGAGTAACTACAATTATATAATCTTCAACTCAGTCAAAGATCTGAGAAGGGAATAAACACTACTCAACAAACGAGATATATCCAAAATGTGCAACAATTGACAGAGACAACTGACTACCTGGGCAATCACCCAAAGTCTCGTTTGCAATGTTGAGTCAACCAGTTTTGGCTAAGGCCTAACATAACTGACATACCATTATTAAAGGCAAGGAACTTTTCAAAACTATCTTACCCTGTCTTGGCAGGATATGACAGTCCTGTTTTATCCATTGATGCACGCTCTGTATCTGTGTCAGTGGTTGAAGTATGGGCATTTCTTTGCCCAAAGGCCAGTTCTGCCAAATAGAAAGGCTCCAGGTGGAGTGTCTTTGGTGCTCAACATTCTCTCGGGAATAGAGCGGTGTTGCCAGGAGCAATTGTGTCTCACTATCACGAAACTCTGAGTTAGATTAAAGGCCATTTTCTACAGCTCTTTGAAGAGGTTGAAGATTATCTATCTATACTGAGTATAATCTCTATATATCTAAAGAACCTGATTAGTCTGATTATAAATGACAAACTTAGATGACTATTTATCTATATAATTCTCAATATCTATCTAACTTAAAGACTAAGACAATAAAAAACTGTGTAACAAATGAGGATAATGACCTCCAAATATAAACACTGTACAAATATACATTGCAATATGGTAAATATATATCAATACACAAACATTATATAAATATCTTAATCAGAGGTAGAAATGTACATTGCAATGTGGTAAATATATACAATATATATATATATCAATACAATATATGTCAATACATAAAAATGTTTTAAACAGACATAGAAACATGCATGCATACAATAGTCAATATAATTTAACTTTGTTTCAATATACAAGAATTGATACCAATATATTTGTCTAAAAGCAGTAACTCACAATTATAAATCTATTATCCCATCAGATGGAGATAGAGACAAAGACCCACACTGGAGCAATGGACTGAGCTCCCAAGGTCCAAATGAGGAACAGAAGGAGGGAGAACATGATCAAGGAAGTCAAGACTGCAAGAGGGGCACCCACCCACTGAGACAGTCAGGCTGATCTATTAGGAGATCACCAAGGCCAGCTGGACTGGGACTGAAAATGCATGGAATAAAACCAGACTCTCTGAATACGGTGGACAATGAGGGCTGCTGAGAAGACAAGGACAATGGCACTGAGTTTTGACCCTGCTGCATGTACTGGCTTTGTGGGAGCCTAGCCGATTTGGATACTCACCTTCCTAGACCTGGATGGAGGGGGAAGAACCTTGGACTGCCCACAGGGCAGGGAACCCTGACTGCTCTTTGGACTGGAGACAGAAGAGGAGGGGAGTGGGGTGTGGGGGGGGAGGGAAAAGGGAGGTGGGGAGGAGGCAGAAATTTTTAATAAAAAAATTTTTAATAAAAAAAAAGAGGAAAGTTCATAGTACTAAATGCCTACATGAAGAAGCTGGGAAAAGTCCCATACAAGTGAGTTAACAGAACACCTGAAAACTCTAGGACAAAAAGAAGTAAACTCACCCAGGAGGACTAAACTCCAGGAATTAATCAAATTGAGAGCTGAAATCAACAAAATAGAAACAAAGAAAACAATACAAAGAATCAATGAGACAGAGTTGGTTCCTCGAGAAAATCAACAATATAGACAAACCTTTATCCAAACTAACCAAAAGGCAGAGAAAGAATATCCACATTAACAAAATCAAAATGAAAAGGGTGGCATAACAAGAGACACAGAGAAAATCCAGAAAATCATCAGGTCGTATTTCAAAAACCTGTACTCCACAAAATTGGAAAACTTAAAGGAAATGGACAAATTGCTGAATAAATATCACCATCAAAAGTCTCCCAAACAGATCTTGGGGGTGGGGTGGGATGAGGGTAAGGGGAGATGGGGAGAGAAAAGGGAGAAGGGGAGGAAGGGGGGAACTTGGAGAAAAAGGAGGATTGGGATAAAGGAAGGTTGGATAGGGGAGCACGGAAGCACAATTCTTAGTTAAGGGAGCCACCTTAGGGTTTGCAAGAGATTTGAACCTAGAATGGCTCCCAGGTGCCCAAGCCGAGGTCCCCAGTTAATTCCTTGGGCAGCTGGGGATAGGGAACCTGAAATGACCCTATCCTATAGCAATACTGACGAATGTCTTGCATATCATCATAGAACCTTCATCTGGTGATGGATGGAGATAGAGACAGAGACCCACACTGGAGCACTGGACTGAGCTCCCAAGGTCCCAATGAGGAGCAGAAGGAGGAAAACAAGAGCAAAGAAGTCGGGACCACGAGGGGTGTACCCACCCACTGAGACAGTGGAGCTGATCTACTGGGAGCTCACCAAGGCCAGCTGGACTGTGACTGAAAAAGCATGGGATAAAACTGGACTCTCTGAACATTGTGAACAATGAGAGCTGATGAGACGCCAAGGACAATGGCAAGGGGTTTTTATCCTACGTAAAGTGCTGGCTTTGTGGGAGCCTACCCAGTTTGGATATTCACCTTCCTAGATATGGACGGAGGGGGGAGGACCTAGGACTTACCACAGGGCAGGGAACCCTGACAGCTCTTTGGACTGGAGAGGGAGGGGGAAAGGAGTGGGGGGAGAAGGGTGGGAGGAGGGGGAGGGAAATGGGAGGCTGGGAGGAGGTGGAAACTTGTTTTTTTTTCTCATTTTCTCAATAAAAAAAAAGATTTAAAAAAAAAAAAGTCTCCCAAACAAAAAAAGGCTAGGATCAGATGGTTTCTGTGCAGAATTCTACAAGATTTTCAGAAAACTAATACCAATACGCCTCAAAATGTTCCACACAATAGAAACAGAAGAAACACATTGCCAAACTCTTTTTAAGAGGCTACAATTATCCTGATATCCAAACCACACAAAATGCAACTAAGAAAGAGAATTACAGACCAATCTCCCTCATCAACTTTGACACAAAAATACTCAATAAAATACTGGCAAACCAAATCTAAGAATACATCAGAAAAAATCATCCACCATGAGCAAGTCAGTTTCATCCCAGAGATGAAGGGATGGTTCAATATACAAAATCTGTCAATGTAATCCACCATATAAACAAACTTAGGTAAAAATACATGATCATCTCATTAAATGCTGAAAAATGCTTCAACAGAATACAACATCCCTTCATGGTAAAGGTCTTCGTGAGAGCAGGGATACAAGGAACATACACAAGCATAATAAAAGCAATATACAACAAGCCAACATCAAACTAAATGGCGAGAAACGGAAAGCAATACCACTGAAATCAGAAACAAGGCAAGGTTATCCACTCTCTCCATATCTATTCAATGTAGTTCTTGAGGTCCTAGCTGAAGCAATAAGACAACAAAAGGAGTTAAGGGGATACACTTATTGGAAATGAAGTCAAACTCTCACTATTTGCTAATGATGTGATAGTTTACATAAGTGACCCCAAAAATTTTATGAAGGAACTTTTACAACTCATAAACACCTTCAGTAATGTAGCAGGATACAAGATTAACTTGAAAAAGTCAGTAACCCTCCTGGTACACAGACGATAAATGGGTTAAGAAAGAAATCAGAGAAACATCACCCTTCACAATAACTACAAATAACATAAAATATCTTGGAGTAACTCTAACCAAAGAAGTGAATGACCTATATGACAAAAACTTCAAATCTTTGAAGAAAGAAATTGAAGAAGACACCAGAAAATGGAAAGATCTCCTATGCTCTTGGATAGGTAGAATTAACATAGTAAAAATGGCAATCTTACCAAAAGTAATCTACAGATTCAATGCAATGCCGATAAAAATCCAAAAAAAAAAAACTGATGTGGAAGTGTCATATATCAATCTGTTGATTTCATTGGTTAAGCAATAAAGAAACTGCTTGGCCCTGATAGGTTAAAACATAGGTGGGAGGAGTAAACAGAACAGAATGCTGGGAGGAAGAGGAAGTGAGCTGAGAGACGCCATGCTCCCCTCTCCCGGGTGGACGCGATGAAGCTCCAACCCAGGATAGACGTAGGCTAGAATCTTTCCCGGTAAGACTGATGCTACACAGATTATTAGAAATGGGCTAGTCCAGGTGCAAGAGTTAGCCGAGAAGAGGATAGATATAATGGGCCAAGCAATGTTTAAATAAATACAATTTGTGTGTTGTTATTTCAGGGCATAAGCTAGCCAGGTGGCTGGGGTGCTGGGGACGCAGCCCTGCCGCTCCTATTACAACAAAATACCTCACAGACCTCAAAAGAACAATACTCAACTTCATATGGAAAAGCAAAAACCCAGGATAGCCAAAACAATTCTGTAAATTTAAGGAACTTTATTCTGGAGGCATCATAATCTCTGACTTCAAACTTTACTACGGAGGTACCATAACTGAAAACAGCCTGGTATTGGCATAAAAACAAACAAGAGGACCAATGGAACAGAATTGAACACCCGGATATCAATTCACATACCTAAGAACACCCGATTTTTGACTAAGAAGCAAAACTTATAAAACGAAAAAACAAGCATATTCAACAAATGATACTGGTATAACTGGATATCAACATATAGAAGAATGAAAATAGATCCATATCTATCCCCATGCAAAACCTCAAGTCCAGAATGGATCAGAGACCTCAACATAAAATCAACCACACTGAACTTCATAGAAGAGAAAGTGGGAAGTATACTTGAACAGTATACAGTATACAGGCAACCATTTCCTAAATATAACCCAAGTAGCACAGACACTGAGAGAAACAATTAGTAAATGGGACCTCCTGAAACTGAGAAGCTTCTGTAAAGCTAAGGACACTGTAAATAAGACAAAATGACATGTTCTGGCTTCGTGGGAGCCTAGCCAGTTTGGATGTTCACCTTCCTAGACCAGGATAGAGGGGGGAGGACTTTGGACTTTCCACAGGGCAGGGAACCCTGACTGCTCTTCAGACTTGAGAGGGAGGGAGAGAGGAGTGGGGGGAGAGGGAGAGGAGTGGGGGAGCGGGGAGAGGAGTGGGGGGGGGAGTGGGAGGCTGGGAGGAGGCGGAAATTGTTTTTTTCTCAATAAAAAAAAAGAAAGAAAAAAAAAGAAACCACAAAAAAAAAGAAACTTCCATTAAAAAAAAAAGACAAAATGACAGCCTACAGAATGGGAAAAGATCTTTACCAATCCCACATCAAACAGAGGTCTGATCACCAAAATATACAAAGAACTCAAGAAATTGGTTATCAAAAGAACAAATCCAATTTTAAAAAATGGGGTACAGACCTAAACAGAGAACTCTCAACAGATGGATCTAGATTGGCTGAAAGGCACTTAAGGAAATGTTCAACATCCTTATCCATCAGAGAAATGCAAATCAAAACAACTCTGAGATTCCATCTTACACCTGTAAGAATGGCCAAAGACAAAAACACTGATGACAACTTATGCTGGAGAGGTTGTGGGGTAAAGGGAACACTTCTGCATTGTTGGTGGGAGTACAAACTGGTACAGCCTCTTTGGATATCAGTACGGCAATTTCTCAGAAAATTAGAAACAACCTTCCTCAAGACCCAGCAATACCACTTTTGGGAATATATCCAAAGGATGCTCAATCATACCACAAGGACATGTGCTCAACTACGTTCATAGCAGCATTATTTGTCAATAATATAACCAGAACCTGAAAAAAACCTAAATGCCCCTCTACCAGAAAAACAGATAAAGAAGCTATGCTACACAATGGAGTACTACACAGCCGAAAAAAATAATGACATATTGAAATTTGCAAGAAAATGGACAGATCTAGAAAACTTCATATTGAATGAGGTAACCCAGGCCCAGAAAGTCAAATATCATATGTATTCACTCATAAGTGGCTTTTACACATAAAACAAAGAAAACTAGCCCACAATTTACAATCCCATACAACCTAGATAGCAAAGAAGACCCTAAGAGAGACATACATGGATCTAATCTACACAGGAAGTAGAAAAAGATAAGATCTCCTGAGAAGACTGGGAGCATGGGAACCATAGAATAGGGTAGAAGAGGGGGGGGAGGAAGGGAGGAAAGTGGAGAAAAATATATAGCTTAATAAAAATAATTTTAGAAAAAGAGTTAAGCCACATGTCTGTCGATGTCCTGCACAGGAAAACATGGCCTCAGGAAGGCTGTCTGTGCCAGAGACTTTAGAAGACACACCCAACCTGCTTTATCATGCAGCCCGTGGTTCCCTGGCCATTGTCCCCTCTCGCTTCTTGACGGCCTTCCATCTGCACTGGGCCCTTTGGCTGATGTCCACCCTCACTTGAGCATGCCTCCCGTCATTCTCTAAGCAACCTGCCAGTCCCCTACATGATAGGCTGAGTCTTGTCTGAACCCCTCTGCCAGGTGTCTGGACTGCGGTGCTGGGCAGAGGAGGGGACAGGGTGAGATCCTAGAGCCCGTACCTCTGACTGCTTAGTGGAGCCCTTTTTTGAAGGCCAGAGCAGGTTCGGATGAGGAGTGGCTCGCTCACCCACTCCTTTAACCTCCTTTCTAGTGGGCAGAATGCGGGTGCACAGGCTGAGGACGAAAGCGGTGCAGCTCCTGTCTGCTGCATGAGGAGCTGAGGGCACAAACGTGATCTCACACCTGTGGCTGCAAGAGTGCCCAGTCTCTCCAGAGAGAGCAGGATAGAGGAAGCAGGCAGTGAAAGTGGCGGGCTCACCTCATTAGGAGACTTGTCATGGGGCTGTGACCTGCGGAAGCAAGAGAAGAGTTGCAGAGCGCGGAAGTGCAAAGCTGATCTAAGACTTGTGATTTGGAGCTGAAGGAGGTGGCAGGAGGTGGCGGCAGATGTGGGTAGGGTGGAGGGGGTGATGCCCATGGCCAGTTAGAAGATTTGCATCCTGGAGTCTGCTTTGCAGACACAGGTTTTTAGGACCAGAGGAGAGGTGACAAGGACAGAGCCCTGGATTATCCAGTCCAGGACTTCTCCCAGTTCACAAAGTCTTGATTTTCCCTTCCTCAGTGGTGTTTGTCAGTGACATGCTCCTGTGACAAGGAGGGGCACAGTGCCCCATGACCCCCAGATGCACAGAGCAGAGAGTCTCCTAAGGGAGAATGGATGTCCACACCCTTCACACGCAGCAGGGAGGGCATCAGGGTGAGGAACTTGTTCCTGGATGCGAGGTTCCCTGAGGCCAGTCTAGCCTAGATGGACTTAGTCTCCCTTCAGCACTGACTTGGTCCCCTGAGGGCTGGTCTTGTACAGTGTTGGTTTAACTATGTAAACATGTGCAGCTGTTTTACCTTGTCTGCCAAAGCGCCTGATTGGTCCAAGGAAAGCTGAAAGCCCAGTGGTGAGGGAGGAGGTATAGGTAGGGCTTCTGGGCAGGGAGACCAAATTGGAGGAGGAATTTGGGCTCAAGAAAGAAAGAAAGACCAGGGGCCAGCTAGCCAGCTGCGGAGGAAGCAGGAAAGTAGGACCTACAGAAGGAAAGCAAGGTAAAAGCCCCGAGGCAAAACGTAGATGAAAAGAAACAGTTTAAGGGAAAGGAGCTAGTGGGGCGAGCCTAAGTTATAGCGGAGCATTCATAATTATTAATAAGCCTCCACGTCTTCATTTGGGAGCTGGTTGGTGGCCCAAAGGAAATGGCACCTACAGGCTGGGAAGAGAAGATCTGCTGTGTAAGTCAGACAGGAGACTGGCTGGTGTCCAGGATGCCAGGGAAGGTAGGGCAGGTGACGGAACCTTCTGGATTCCCTAGGGTCAGTGCCTTTACCTGCTGTGGGTTGACAGTGTCCAGTTTTCCTCACTGAGCATGCTCTTATTTCTTGCTCTAAATAAATGGGAGACACGGTCACTGTTGTTCGGCTGCTGAGTTGGGAAGGACCCTGGGAGCCGATGATCCTGGGAGCTGCTGGATGTCCATGCTGTGCATTCACAGCACGGCTGCCACCCTTCCCAGTCTAACCAGGCCCCTTCTCGGGTCTGATCCTGTCACTGTCATGTCTGCTGTCTTTCTAACTGGTGCTGCGATGCTACTTTGGTGGAGTGGGATGCTCTGAGTCCCGAAGATCGCTGCTCTTCCGTGCTCGGCACATCCTACTGCCCCTGCTAGGCTTTCTCAGTCCCTCCCTCCATCCCTGCTGCTATGGTAACAAAATAGAGAACATACTTTCCCCTTTTTCTGTTGAGGTTTCTTCACTGTTAAGGTTTCTTTTGGAGTTTCTTTTGAGGTTTTACTGGTTTTGGTTGGCTTATTATCCATTTGTTTAATGTCCTCCTTAGTTTGTTTTATGCTTCCCTCCTTACTTGGCTTCCTGATGAAAGAGGAAGACAATGCGTTTCTAAACTTCACAGGGAGAGGAGTGACCATGACCAACAGACAGTGAGGTACAGGACACAGGAAGGCCGTGATGTGAGGACCACAGAAATTATTGAGAAGCAGACACATAGCAAAGAGAAGCTGGAGTCCAGACACCAAGTAAAGGAAGCCCTTCACTTTCCCAAGCATAGAGGAGACGGAAGTGTAGTAGAAGATGTAGGTCACTTTACCTGCCAAGGGGGATTCTTGACCGGAAAACCACTATAACGTTTAGTGCTATCAGCCCCAGAAAACATTGAACAGCAATGCCAATAATACCCCACAATGAGAACTGACGTTTCTTTGTGGGTGATTTACCTGTCATGGAGAGAAACGAAAAGAAGTATCACGATAAATTCATCCTCACTGGGCACCTGGAAAAGAACTCTGATAGTGTGTGCTATCTGTCTCTTCCTTGGGAATGCATTTCCTGTAAGGAGGTCGATAGGAGAGGCGAAGCTATAAGCAGCTTATGCTCTCCCAGTTTTCCCATAAGCCTGTGTTCCTAGGTCGTTCATATATCTCCCCTCAAGTCCTGCCTGTGGAGGAGGGGAGTGTGCTTTAGGCTAAATCATATCTACTCCGGAAGTCCTTGCAAGGCTCTGAAGATGGGAGAAATTCACATAGCTATTTTTTATGTTAAAATTACAGGGTTTTTGATGGTTTCATTTGTTTCATTGTCCTAATTATAGGAAATGTATATTCACCTCTATAGTTTCTTGTGGCCAGGAGTTAGTTGAAAGAATATCTAGGCTAAGTGTACTCTAAATGACCACTTTTCCTCACAGGGACTCCGTCTTAGTTACAGTCTCTGTTGAGGTGATAAAAGGCCACAACCCTGGGGCACCTCACCAGGCTTGGCAGTATTCCTAAGGACCTGGACCACTCATATTGGTCATCATTCAAGAAAATGTCCCACAGGTTTTCTCTAGATATGTAATAGGTATGTAATTGAAAATTGATTAAGAGAAACATGGTGCCATCTGTGGGGTTTCATGCCTGTAACCCCAAGAGTTGAAGGACTGAGGCAAAGGGAATGCCATGAGCTCAAGATCAGGCTAGATTACCAAGTGAGTTCCAAGCCCATCTCCAAAATAGCCAAAACAAACACCTGCAGCAAAACCCACCACAATCACAGCAAGAAAGGGCACAAAGTCAAAATATCCCTCTATCCAGCTGGACGCCTTCTGTTTGGATTATCTCTAGAAAAAACTTGTTCCTAGGAACACCTTGTCTACAATCCTTTTCAAGATGCCCTGATTTACCACAATGGAAACATCTGACATTTTGATTTTTCTTAAAATGTCTAGAAATCACTTATCCTATCCAAAAGTTTATCATCATACGCATGAGATCTAATATCAACTGTCTGTCTAATGCATTCAGCTATTGGTGCTGATCTTGCCTTTGCAAGCATCATCACCCTTTTGCATTCTGAATTAGCATTTTCAAAAGCCAAGCATTTAATTAATAGTTGTCTAACTTCTGGATCTGATATCATTCTCTTTGCAGCTGAAGTTAATCTTTAAAAAAAAATCAGTAGGATTTCTTCTGGGCCTTGTATAATTTTAGTAAATGACTCAACTCTGTTTCCTGATTCTTCAACACTTTTCCAAGTGTTCAAAGCTCCTAGATGGCATAGGGCCAAGGTGTGATCATCAAATTTGTCTTTGCAAATCAACATAATGGCCCTCATCGAGAAGCTGCTCTTGAGAAATTTCAATACCTCTATCCCTACTTGTTTGTTCTATGACTTTCCTCTCTCCACTATGTTTTCCATTGTAACTGAGGACCAGCTTCTAATATTGCTTTAACTAAACTTTCCAGTCTTGTCAAATAATCCTGTTTCTAGTTGCCCATGAATTTAACTTCTGTTTCCCAAAAGGTGAATGCATGCCATATGAAACTACTGCTTCCTTAAATATCCTCAAATCTAACATTTCTATAGGATCCAAATTAACTCCTGCATAGCCTTGGGGCAGCTATCATCTGCTGGTTGTTCTTATATGGTAACTGGGCATATTAAGGTTGGCTTCTAAAACTTTGGGCTGCTCCTCTTAGTTTCATAGTGTGATGATTCGGAAGGTTCTGACCTAAATCCTCTGTATCTAAGTATATTTCTTCTTTTTATTAGTAGATCTTCCTAAGACTTTTATCATATCACTTAAATTATCATATTTGGCACAATTATCAAACCATTTTAAGGAGAAAGTATGAATTACCAAGCTGATAACAATTATGATTGACATCATGTCAATCCCAGATAACCTGTGTATCCCCTCATTTAGTTTTTTCCATTTTTAAGTTATCCGTAGTAAGAGTAAACAGGGTCTCCCTGCATTATGATATTCCCAGTTCTTAACATGGTAATTGTTCCCCCCACCCCACCTTTTCTATATATCCTAATTCCCCATTTAAAGATCCCCAGTGTCTTACCACATCAGACAACACTGACAGCATAGATGAAAATAGCCAGCTGTAGCAGCATCACTGAGGGGGTAGGGATGGGGCTTAGAGTGTAGGGTCCCCAAACTGTGCTAATTGCAGGCTTGGGCTGGGGATCAATATGACTGCTTACAGAAAGTAAGATAAAGTTCGGAAAAATACAAGGAAAATGAAGCAATTGGCTGACCCTCTCTCCACCTTCACCGGAGCCTCTAGCACCAGAAATTCCCCTGAATTCCTCCCTAATTTCTTTCTGTCTTCTGTAGCTGCCCTGCAAAGTCCTCTAAGAACTTAATGGCTAATCCCGGTCAATCATTGGCTCCATTCTAGATTCAAGGCTGCTTTATTAGCACGGTGAATTGGGTATATAGACAGTTCTCTTACAACAGCCTAGTTTCTCCACTTCCCTGGTACTCAGACCGATCCCTCCATCCTCAGACCAGAATCTTCATAATCCAGGCTCTGATTGGAGCTTTTGTTGTTTGTTTAGAAACCTTTCCCAATTCAAGCAGTTCAGGGACCGAGTATTCAGCGATCATCATGGTTTCTTGTACTGAACCTCCATTAAGGCTCCTGTGTGCTGACACTTGCAATGCCCTATGTTAGAGGTCAGACCTGGAGTCAACCTCTCCCTCCATGTTCTCTTCCTCCTTACTCACAGTTGATCCCATGGGTTTTCTGTGAAGCTGTAAGCTCTAAATAAACTTTCTTCTATCACTGCCTTGGTCACTGTGTCTTCACAGCAATAGAAAAGTAACCGAGACACCACCCCGCCAAGAAGAAGATGGCTTCTCAGGGATTCTGCCAAACGGACACGCCGTTCTCAGAGTGCTTGGTTTTGGTTTCGTGTCTTACTACCTGTGAGGTGGAATGTGCAACCACAGGTCTATCAGACAGGTGTGCCGTCCCTTGTCCTACGAGGAACGCTAGCCGTCATGTAAATGCTTCCTGGACTTCCCGCCCTCACAGTGGTCAGCCTCGCAGAGGCCTTGCAATCGTCTCTCCTCAACTCATCTTTGGTTCTGTCAGCCCCTGTTCAGATGCCAGTGTGCTGTGTGAATTCTCCAGAGATGTTAACAGATGGCAGATCAACCTGACCAGACTGTTTCCTCAAGTCTAGTTTACTGAGGCAGGGGGTGTTTTTTAGGGCTACTTTTAGGAACATGGGTGCCTGGAAGACAGCCACCTCACAGACGAGCCCATCTGCGCATGGGTGACAGCAATGTGCCGCTGCAGACAGCTTGGCCGGTGGGAAAGCCTACTCTCCCAGACACAGATACTCTCTATACCACCTCGGGGAGAGGTGAGTAGGCATTGTTACATTCAGGAGCTTCCTGAGAATTGTGGGTTTGCTTTCCTTCTGACCTCAACCAAACGTTTATCTCAGAGGAAACAGCTGCCCAGCTAAAGGACTGACCGTCTATGCAGACAGAAGACTGAACGGTGCTTATCAGGGACTGGCTGTGGGAAGGAAACACTGAGGAGCTGTTGGTAGCAGGATATAACCTTCACATTGGAAAGAGGACTAGGTTAGAAGCAACCCATAGAGAGCCGGGCAGTGGTGGCACACGCCTTTAATCCTAGCACTCGGGAGGCAGAGATAGGCGGATCTCTGTGAGTTTGAGGCCAGCCTGGTCTACAAGAGCTAGTTCCAAGACGGCTGGGACTGTTACACAGAGAAACCCTGTCTCAAAAAAAAAAAAAGAAAAAATAAAGAAAAGAAAAAGAAATGCTTATGGGACAGGCATGGTGGTGCATAACTCTGGGAATTCCAGGCCAGTTAGCCATGAGTATATAGTGAGATTCTGTCACAACAAAAACATGCTTAACGCCAGAAGTCATTGTAAAAATGCACATAATACTACTCAAAACAACAAGGAAACCAAACAGAGTCTCTCAGGCGGGGAGTGTTTGATGTTCAGCCTTTGTGGATGTGGAACGAAAGTCAGCAGGGCATTAAAACCTGTGTAGCGGGGCTGGAGAGATGGCTCAGAGGTTAAGAGCACTGGCTGCTCTTCCAGAGGTCCTGAGTTCAATTCCCAGCAACCACATGGTGGCTCACAACCATCTGTACTGACATATGGCGCCCTCCTCTGGCATGCGGATAGAGGCAGAATGTTGTATACATAATAAATAAATAAATCTTAAAAAAAATAAAAATAAAAATAAAAAAATAAAACCTGTATAGTGTAGCTTTTTTTAAAAAAAAGTTTTGTCTTATTATCATTTTTAATTACATGTAGGAGTGGGTGTTTATAAGTGGGTATGTGCATGTAAATGTGGCTACATACAGAAGCCAGAGCATCCCATCTCCTGGAACTGGAATTACAGATGGTTGTGAGCCACCATTTGGTTGCTGGGACTGAACTGGGTGCTCTGGCAGGGCAGTCGGTGCTCTTAACTCATGGAGCCACTTCTCTAATCCCAGTGGAGGTTCTTAACCTTTAAAACTGTCTGTGTTGTCAGGTCTCAGGCCTACAATCCTAACAGTCAGGGAGCTGAAGCAGGAGGATCATTATGGGTTCAAGACCAGCCTGGGCTACATAGTTCCACTATATCCTAAGCTACAGAATGAGACCACATCCTTACAATCCAAAAAAACAAACTAATATTAGATACAGTAAGTGTGTGTGTGTGTGTGTGTGTGTGTGCGTGTGTGTGTGTGCGTGTGTGTATGGCCAGAAGCTAGGGCGCCGTGAGCTCAACAAGCATCTGCTTCTCATCTACAGAGCAGCCATGTTTACAGCAGCCTCAGCCAGGAAGAGCCCAAAAGCCCTTAACAGTTCTGTGAATAACAAAATTATAGTTTATCCACACACTGGAACAATCATAAGACAGAGTAATTTTTAATAAAATGAGAAGTCAGTCATGGTGGTTCATGCCTATACTACCAACATTGAAGAGAGGCTGAAGCAGGAGGATGGAGGCTTGGGATTTCAAGACCAGATAAAAAAATCTTCTAGTCCTTAACTTTAAAAGGAAGGGTGGCATCTGACATGCTGCAGCGTGGAAGAACTAGAAATTATGTGATGTGATGTAAACCTGATTTAAGAACTGATATTGCTTTATTCAACTTCCATGAAAGGTGCAGGGGAGTCAGATAAGCAGGGAGTAGAGTTGTCGTTACAGGGGCTGGAGGGTAGGAACGGGGCAATGTTGTCTATGTGTGTGTGGGGGGGGTGTTCATGTGTGCATGGGGGTGGCAGATGTGCACATGCATGCAGAGGCCAGGACTCAGTGCCAAGAATTTTCCTCAATAGCTTCCCTGCCTTCTTCAGTGAGAGAGGATCTCAGCAACCTCACAGCTGGCTAGAGTCAGCTCTAGGGATCTCCTTTCTCTACCTTGCCAGCTCTGAGTATGACATGTGCTTCCATGCCCTGATCTTTACACAGATGCTTGGTATCTGAATTAGGTCTTCGTGCCTGCTTGGCAAACACGTTACCAGCTGAGCCATTGCCTGGGACCCACAAATATTTATGAATAGGGCTATAGATTTGTATGTTTCAATTTGGACATGGATAGGGACCATAGCTATACTACACTGGATATGTGTAATGTCACTGAACTGTATGCTTCAAAATGGCTAAAACAGAATATATATGGTATATATAGCAAAGTATGTAGGGTGTGTGTGTGTGTGCATGCACACACAAAGAAACGTACAGAAAAGAATCTTGTGTGGGTCACACTCTAAATGGCGAAGCAGAAGAGGAAACAATTCCATTCACAACATTCTTCTCCCTGGATTAAATTAAACTCAGGTAAGGGAAATTCAGAAGAATCCAGATGTGGGGCACACATCTGTAGGAGCAGTACCTGGGAGGTGGAGGCAGGAGGCTCAAGAGCTGAGGACAGTCATCACTTATATACTGTGAGGATACCAGGGCTGCATGAGACACTGTTCCCCTAAAACCAAAAGACCCCAACAAAACAAAACATTCCAGAACGATTGTCCACGCGCTGAAATCGGCACAGGCATTTCCAGGCATCGCTCTCACTAACAGAGTAGCGCTCTCTGTAACGCGTGCTGGAATCTGAACATGACGCGCAGGGTGTGGGACAGCACTGACATTTTTACAAGGAACTAGAGCATCCATCCACGGGTCTGATATCAGTGCTTCCTGGAGCCGGTTACCCATGGATACCAAGGACCTCCTGCCTGACTCAGAGCTCAGCCCTTAACCACTTGCTAATTGGGTTTACAGTCTTGGTTTTATTTGCTTTCAAACACTTTAGAGACAGGGTCTTTTTTGTTTTTTACGTTAAACTGAAATAGTAATTTAATTGATTTAAGACAAAAATCAAAGAAATAATTACTTGGGGTATTCAAACTGCAAACCATGAGGATTTAGCTCTCGGTGGCTTAGCTTTTCCATGGTTTTGTATGTTCTTTCTTTCTAACTGTTACTACCTGTGAGTCTTCCCTGCAACTTGCAGCTTTTCCACGTGAGCCCTACCATTCCCTTTCCTTCTGGTCTTCTGTCCTTCCAAGTCTCTGTAGTGGTTTGTTCTTTCCTAATGAGAGTTTCTTGTCTGCTACCCAAAACTAGATGCAGTGTTTCATGGGGTCTGAACCATGGAGAGTGTGATGGTCTCTATCACTGCCCTGTGACAACAGGACAGCAATAGCACCTGAAATGCAGTCCCCCTTTTAAACAATGCCCATTGTACTTTTGTTTCCTATTGGGCTTGGAATCAACTAAAACTCTCAGGTGTTTCTTATAAGACCAATGTCAAATTGAGTTTTCTTAAGACTCTAGCACAATTGATTAAAAAAGCAAATAAACAAGGATATAAAATGTCAGACTTGCTATTAAATTTCACTTTGATTTCTGCTTACCAGTGATCCAGCCTATTCCGATATTTTTGGATTTTTATTTTCTCTTTTGATTTATTATCTATTTTCCTAGCACTATGCTGAAAGTTAAAAATGCTTGCTATGATTTCATACAAGTAATTGATTTAGAAAAAAAATGAACAGAAAAAAGCCAAAGCTGAGGTTTTCTGTATCTCATTAGAGGGTCCCTTTAGGCTCACATCAAACCTTAGAACAAGGTCAAAAAAAAAATTCCTTTATATTTACAGATGTAGATAAACAACAGTTCAGTTCTAGTGAGCTTGTCCTTGTAAGTAGTTTGACATTTCTCCCTCATCAATTTTATTTTTTTTATTTTTTTTCCTTTCTGGATTTATTTTATTTTATTATTTTTTATTGGAAAAAAAAGTTCATACAGTATATTTTGACAATTTTTCCCTTCCCCAAACTCTTTCCAGATCCCTCCCACCTCCCTACCCACCCAACTTTATATTCTTTCTCTCTCTTTCAGAAAAAAAAACAACCAAGAAACACAAAAATGTAAATCAAAACAATCAAGTGAGAGACCAATAAGACAAAAAAAATGCCAAAATTAAGTAAAATGAAATTTAAAAGTCCACAAAAATACCATTGAGTTTGTTTCATGTGGGCATGAGTCCTGCTCTGGAGTGTGGTTGATAGACCCTATTCAGTGACATTTTCTGTGGCTTATATGCTCAGGGACACTGTGCTGCCGAAAATTCTCTTTACCCAGAAGGTATTAATTGCAGATAGCGTCTTTGTTAAGGGTGGGAGCTGCTGTCCACCTCTTCTCAGTGGGACTCCATCTGGCTCGAACCCTAACGGTTCTTTTTTTTTTAATTTATTTATTTATTAAGGAATTCTGCCTCCTCCCCGCAACCGCCTCCCATTTCCCTCCCCCTCCACCGATCAAGTCACCCTCCCTCATCTGCTCGAAGAGCAATCAGGGTTCCCTGACCTGTGGGAAGCCCAAGGACCGCCCACCTCTATCCAGGTCTCCTAAGGTGAGCATCCAAACTGCCTAGGCTCCCCCAAAGCCAGTACGTGCAGTAGGATCAAAAACCCACTGCGATTGTTCTTGAGTTCTCAGTATTCCTCATTGTCCTCTATGTTCAGCTAGTCCGGATTTATCCCATGCATTTTCAGACCCAGGCCAGCTGCCCTTGGTGAGTTCCCGATAGAACATCCCCATTGTCTCAGTGTGTGGGTGCACCCCTCGCGGTCCTGAGTTCCTTGCTCGTGCTCTCTCTCCTTTTGCTCCTGATTTGGACCTTGGGGTTGTAGTCTGGTGCTCCAATGTGGGACTCTGTAGAGACAGGGTCTTGCTCTGTAGCCCAGACTGGCCTTACTCTCCATCCTCCTGCCTCAGCCTCCCAAGTAGGAGTAATAACTGGATGGCACTATGCCTCACTTTACGGCCCCGTGTCTGTTGTCTATTTTGCAAAGTGTTGGCAAAAACAAATTCCCCCAGTAAGGATCCCGGGGGATGTACAGCAGGAACAACAGCTTATTGCACAAAACTGATGATCCAGGTTCCATCCTCGAAACCCAGGTAGAAGTGGAAGGAGAGAACCGACTTCATTTGACTGTCCTCTGACCTCCACACACGCACGTGGCTCTCACGTCACCCTAAAATTATAATAAAACAGTTCTTAAAAATACAATTCTTAAAATGTGGGGGAGGAGGGGTCACTCACTTAACACATTCAGGTAGAATGGTTCACTCTTGTTGTAAGTGAAGGAATTGGCGGTCTCACACTGATACATCCCAGTGTCCTCCATTTTGAGACTGCGTATAAAAATCACTCTGCTACTTAGTGACGGTGAAATCCTGGCTGAAAGTTGTCCTGCCACTGGATATCCATTGTGGAGCCATGTTACGTGGGTTCTATTGCCATTTCCACTACAGGTCATGTTCATGGAGTCTCCTTCTTTATAAGTCAGGCTGGCAACTATGAGTCGAGGTTTCGGCAGTGGCGCTGTGGACAGAGGACAGGACCAACTGAGAAGTGCCTTCTCTCACAGGTTTGAGCAGCTCTTGGGGCTCACTATGTAAAGTATCAATCTCCCCACGGTTGTCCCCAAATCTCAGAGACCATGAGTCTCAGTTCAGGAGACAGTCTCTAGGGTCTTTGAGGCCCAAGTCACTTAGGGCATCCCCTAACTTAACTCTGGGATTTGTCTGTCAGAATGTATACCTAGGTGTCCAACATCTGCCCCGTGGGATGAGATGTTTCTCCCGCTGACTCACTTATGCTTATCAATGCTTAATTTTCATAAAACCAATAGGTTTCATCATGGCATTTTCAACGTGTATCATCATGCTGTGCTCACTTCCGACCCATCTTTACTCTCGTTTGTCCCCTGCATTCTTTCTTGTTCACTTCATCCTGCAAAATGTCCGCCTCTGCATTTACCTCTCACATACATACACACATACATACATACACACACATACATACACACATACATACACACACACATACATACACACACACATACATACACACATACATACATACACACACATACATACATACATACACACACATACATACATACAGGTACACACACCCATGCACACGTGTGTATGAAGGTCTCTTCTCAGTAGGGCCGCAGTGAACATGGATGTGCCAGTAACTCTGTGAAGTGCTGACTTAGGTGCTTTTGGGTTTACCCCCAGAAGAGTGACAGCTGGACCATGTGGTAGTTATAGAGTTGGCTGCTGAGGAACCTCAGCACTGATGTTCAGGCTACAGTAACAGAATTGCCCACGTGCAGTACACGCAGCGTCCTTTCACTCTGCATCCTAACCTGTGTTTTCTCAGAGGCCAGTCTGGCTGAGATGCTCCACAGTGTCCACACAATTTTCATTGCATCTGGTCAATGACAAAGGATTTACCTGTTTTCCAGTATGCTTTTATGCTTATTTCTATTTCTTCAGTAAAAATGCTGTTTGCTTAATTCACTGACCCATTTTATTGACTGGAATATTTGGGTTTTTGTTTATGTTTCTGATTCTTTTGTTACATGTGTGTGTTCCTGCATACTCACTTGCATGTGGAGACCTGAGGTGGACGTCAGATGCACAGTGCAGCTTTCAGGTGATAGCTTGAGGTCAGAGCTCAGGTCCTCATGCTTAAAAAAAGGCACATTATCCATTGAACCATCTCCTGGCCCTTGAGCTCTTCATATATTCTTAGTATTGTCTCCTTTCGTGTGAAGATACATCGATGCCCCCATTCTGGCTGCTGGTTTGCTCTGGAGATTGCTAGAAGGAATTGCTGAAACTGCACGGACTCCTTGTCATTTTTGCTGTTGTTCTCTGGCTCTGCCACTCATTCTCAGAAAGCCTTTGCTGTACTCATAATGTGAATTCTCCCTGCGTTTCCTCTACTTCTTCCAGTTTCATGTCTTTTTGAAGCAGGATTGGTTTCATGTAGCCCAGACTGGCTCAGACTTGCTAGGCTGGCAAGGATGAGTGTGAACTTGTGAATCCTCTCTTCTCTACCTCCCAAGCATAAGAGCTCATGTGTGCACCTCCGTGCCCAGTTCATGTGCTGCAGGGGTCAAGGCTAGGGCTTCGTGGGTGGTAGACAAGCACTCTACTGACGAAGCGATGTCCCAGAGTCCTGAAAAATGGCTTTCATTTCTTCTTCCTTGTGTGGATATGCAGACGTCCCCACCCCCATTTGTTGAGAAGGTGTTGTTTCTTCAGTGTCTACTTTGACAACTTTGTTGGCAAGCAGGTGGCTGTAGCTGTCTGAGTTCATTCCTAGGCTATCCCTCTATGCCAAGACTTCTTAATATTTTCCAGTCCTGGTCCCGTTTCCCCTGAGAATTATATGACCCTAGCTATATAGCTGTGATGGCTATTCTTGTCAACTTGACTACCAGGAATGGAGGGCACACTTGTGATCTGGATCTTAAGGGGGAAAGACAACACACCTTCATTCTGCACCTTGAGGCTTTTGATCTAGATCGTGAGGCAGGATGACACACCTGTAGTCTGGGCCACACCTTCTACTGGATGCCTATATAAGGATGTAAGGGCAATGGAAGGAGGACGGGTTCATTCCTTCTTGGCCTGCTTGCCCGAGCTTCATCAGCTCATCCATTCCATCACTGGCACTGAAGCCTACTTCTCCAGGACTCCAGCATTTGCAGAGGGCCAGCTGAGATACGCATCCTCCTGGGACTGAGGAACTAGATTTGTAGACTTTCCATCACAGCCAGTCATTGAAGAGCTGCAGCCTGGAACTCATTCCAATAAATCCCACACACACAGAGAGTGGGGGAGGGGAGGACGGGGCAAGAGAGAGAGAGAGAGAGAGAGAGAGAGAGAGTGTGTGTGTACACAAGTGGAGGTGTGTGTGGAGGTCAGAAGAGGGCGTCGGATGCCTTCTGCGACAACAGGGGTGTGGGAACTGAACTTTGGTCCTCTGCCAGAGCTGCTTCACCTACCTCTTAACCACAGACCCCTGTCTCTGGGCCTTAGACTTTCTTGATATGTCTGGCAGAACTGTGGGGAGATTTTCAATGACAGTTTCCCTCCAGTTACACGTTTTAGGTCTGCATGATTTGCTTTTACATCTTGAGTTCATTTTGTCTGGTCACGAGTAAAGGAATTTATCCCTTCTTCCTTTCCCAGCTTTTTAGTATGTATGTTTTCAGGACATTTCTTGGCTTATAATCTATAATTTTATAATTATTTTATTTTAAAAAAATTCACTTTACATACCAAGCACAGTTCCCCCTCCCTTCCTTCTCCCGCTTCCCCACACCTCACCCCTACCTCAAACTCCATCTACTCCTCAAAGGGATAAGGCCTCCCTTGGGGGACCAGCAAAGTCTGACATACCAAGTAGAGGCAGGATCAAGCCCCTCTCTCTGCATCAAGGTTGAACAAGGCATCCTCTATAGCAAGTGGGCTCCAAAAAGCCAATGCATATACCCAGAATAAGTACTGCTCCCACTGCCAGGCCCACAAACAGATCAAGATACACACCGTCACCCACATCCAGAGCGTCTAGCTCCATCCCATGCAGCTTCTCCAGCTGCCAGTCCAGAGGCCTAAGCTCCCACTAGCTTGGGTCAGTTGTCTCTGTGGGTTTTCTCATCATGATCTTGACCCCTGTTGCTCATGTAATCCCTTCTTTCTCTCTTCAGCTAAACTCCAGGAGCTCAGCCCAGCACTTGGCTGTGGACCTCTGCATCTGCTTCCCTCAGTTTCTAGATGGAGGTGCTATGATGACAATCAGGGTCATCATAAATTTGATTACTGGGAAAGGCCAGTTCAGGTGCCCTCTTCACTATTGCTAGGAGTCTTAGTTGGGGTCATCCCTGTGGATTCCTGGGAATTTCCTAGTATCGTGTTTGTCCCTAACCCCATAATGGCTCCCTCTATCAAGATATCTCTCTCATTGCTCTCCCTCTCCGTACTTCCACCAACTCAGCAATCTCCATCCCTCGTGTTCCCATCCCTCACCCCCTCCCCATTACACCCCCTCCCAGTTTACTCACGAGATCTTAACTATTTTCCCTTCCTGGAAAGATCTATGCCTGTCCCTCTAAGAGTCCTTTTTAACCTAGCTTCTCCGGAGTTGTAGCTTGTAGCCTGGTTAACCTTTGCTTTGTGTCTAATACCCACTTACCTATGAGTACATACCGAATTTGTCTTTCTGGGTCTGGGTTACCTCACTCAGTATGATTTTTTTTTCTAGTTCCATACATTTTCCTACAAATTTCATGGTGTCATTATTTTTTACCGCTGAGTAATACTCCATTGTGTAAATGTACCACATTTTCTTTATCCATTCTTCGGTTGAGGGTCACCTAGGTTGTTTCCAGGTTCTTACTATTTGTGATAGCAGGTTTCCAGCTATTATAAATAATGCTTCTATAAACATAGCTGAGTAAGTGTCCTTGTGGTATGACGGAGCATCTTCTGGGTATAAGCTCATGAGTGGTATTCAGCACATTTCTTAACAATCCTCTCAATATCCGTGATGTCTCTTGTCATGCCTTTTACACACGGCGTTTATATATTTATGTCATCTCTATTTTTTGTTTGGTTTACCCCAGGACATGTTGATTTCATGTGTCTTTTCAAGAAACTAACTCTTCATTTACTTGATTTCTTTGTAGGGTTGCTTTAGTCTCCGCGTTCCACTAATTCGTCTTGATTTAATGTCGGCATGCCAATCACTCTTTTGTGATTATTTGCTACTTTTTTTCAATCCTGTATTATATCAAAATAAGTCTTTTGCATTTCCTCTGATATTTTCTTGTTTGTTTTTGTTGAAGCAGTGTTCCCCATAGCTGAGGCTGGCCATACACGTGCTGTGTATATGCAGATGACTTTGAGATCCTGCTCTACCTTCCTAGGCATCTCCAGTGCTTGAACAATAGCATGTTTGCCTCCGGCCTCCATCTTGTTCTCTCTTCATCTTAAGGAAGAGTGTGTTTGACTTCGGGTGCAGGGATGCAGTTCATCCTAATAGGCAAGATGTGCCTGGCATGAGCAGAAGGAGGCTGCCCACATGTGCCCGCAGTTAGAAAGCAGAACATCTGGCTTTCTCCTTTCGACACCATCCTGGAAACCAGTCCACGTTTAGCATGGGTCTTCCTCCACAATTACCCCATCCAGATAATTTCTACACACAAGGCCAGTCATGTTCTTCAGTAATGCCAGCTCTGATCACATTGACACCACTAATCATCACAGCTGCAACCCAAGTTCTTATGATGGTAGTTTTGGTTTTTGTATGTGCGTGGTGTATGTGTGTGCACATGGGTGTGCATCCATGTCCTATGAGGGCATGAGTGTGGAGACCAGGAGTCAGTAACAGGTATCTTTCTCAATTACTCTCCTCCTTCTATCTTTGGACAGTCTGTCACCAAGTCTCCTGAATCAGAGGGTCACACAGGAAGACTGGGATTTGCTTGTCACTGTGAACACAAGCTATGGAGTTCCTTCCTCCCCATTCTTTACAGAAAGCCAGCCACCGCCCCAAAGATCAGCCCTGATGTTCCAAGCATTCACTTACGATAGACTGTAACTTCTCTGGCTGTGGAATTAGTGACATTACTTGTAGGATTAGAAGCAGTGCAGACATATCTTCCAGTATGATTTAATGTGGCATTGTTGATGTTTACTTCTTTTGAAGCATTCCAGGGCTTCCCATTCAAAGTCCAGAAATACTGTGCTTTTGGTTGAGAAACTGACTCGCAGAAGATCCTTATCTTTGATCCTACCTGGAATAAAGTGTCTGAAGGAAACAATGTAGGGGAATCTGGGCCATCTGGAGGAAAGAGAAAGATGTGATGTCGCGAGAGAGTAAAGAAAGATCTTGTTAGTCATTGCCAAACTCCTTTTATGAAGCTACAGTTAACCCTGATACCAAAACCACACAAAGACTCAACCAAGAAAGAGAATTACAAACCAGTCTCACTCATGAACATAGATGCAAAAATTATCAATAAAATACTGGCAAACCAATGCAAGAACACATCTAAAAAATTGTACATTATGATCAAGTAGGCTTCATCCCAGAGATGCAGGGCTGGTTCAACATACGAAAATCTATCATTGTAATCCATCATATAAATAAACTGAAAGAAAAAAACATGATTATTTTATTAGATGCTGAAAAAGCATTTGACAAAATCCAACACCCCTTTATGATAAAGGTCTTGGAGAGATTAGGGATACAAGGGTCATACCTAAATATAATAAAAGCAATATACAGCAAGCCGACAGCTAACATCAAATTAAACAGAGAGAAACTCAAAGCGATTCCACTAAAATCAGGAACAAGACAAGGCTGTCCACTCTCTCAATACCTCTTCAATATAGTGCTTGAAGTTCTAGCAATAGCAATAAGACAACATAAAGAGATGAAGGGGATTTGAATTGGAAAGGAAGAAGTTAAGCTTTCGTTATTTGCAGATGATATGATAGTGTACATAAGCAACCCCAAAAACCCTACCAAAGATCTTTTACAGCTGATAAACACCTTTAGTAATGTGGCAGTATACAATATCAACTCCAAAAAAATCAGTTGCCTTCCTACACATAAAGAACTAAGAAGCAGAAAGGGAAATCAGAGAAGCATCACCTTTCACGATAGCCACAAGTAGCATAAAGTATCTTGGGGTAACTCTAACCAAGGAAGTGAAAGATCCATTTGACCAGAACTTTAAGACTTTGAAGAAAGAAATTGAAGAGGATACCAGAAAATGGAAGTATTTTGTAGTAATAATAGGAGGCGGCGGCGGGGCTGCGTTCCCAACACCCCAGCCGCCTGCCCGGCTAGCTTTACCCAAAATAATTACACGGACACTGTATTCTTTTAATCACTGCTTGGCCCTCTAGCTCTAGCCCTTACTGGCTAATTCTGATATCCCAATCAACCCATCTCTAACAATCTGTGAGCACCGGTCTTACCAGGAAGATTCTAGTTCAGAGCTTCATCACGTTGTGTCTGCCCAGGAGCCTGGAGCATGGCGTCTCTCCTGAGGCATCTGCTCCCGAGAGCAGAGCTGTTGAGTCTGACCTCACTTCCTCTTCCTCCCAGCGTTCTGTTTACTCCACCCACCTAAGGGTGGGCCTATCAAATGGGCCTAGCAGTTTCTTTATTGCTTAGCCAATGAAATCAACAGATTGATATATGACACTCCCACATCACTTCCCCTTTTTCTGTTTAAACAAAAAAAGGAAGGCTTTAACCTTAACATAGCAAAATTACATATAACAAAACAATTATCAAGTAAAAGTTACAATAATCTTTATCATAACTAAGGAAAACTATAACTATAACTAACTATTCTTAACTCCATCAAAGACTCCAGAAAGATACAATACTACATAAGCAAATAAGAAAAAAGCAACTTTTAAAACTCTAGAAATGACAGAGACATCTCACTGCCTGGACAGTCACCCAAAGTTCCCCTGTACCGTTGGGGCATCCATCTTCAGCCTTCAGGCCCATAGTATCCAGCAGACATTTCCATAAAGCAGGAAAATTCAAAGTCAGTTCAGTCACTATCTATTGTGTCCTGCAGAATGTCTCGCAGACTCTTTCATGAATCAGGAACCCCGAAAGATCATCTCACCTTAGGCAAGTTCAGTAGTCCTCTCTTTGCGGGTTGTCCGTGTCCAGTTTATGCAATAGTCCAGGCAAGAGCAGTTTCTTGCCCAAATGGCTATCAAACTCCATAAGGATCCTCTTCGATGCCCATCTTCCTCTTGAAGTAGATTGGTGCTGCCAGGAGCAGAGTGTCTCATTGTCATGAAAAGTCCTAAGTTATTGAAACATTAAAGGCCATATTCTGCAGTCTTTGAAAGATATGAAGAATGTCTATCTAACTGAAATGTATCTCTATATATCTAGAAAATCTAACTAACATGACTACAAGCTTGACTATTACTGATGATTATCCACTAATCTATATTTCTTAATTATACATTACGTTTTTTAATGAATTACACAATCACAATATCTTAATCAATAGCAGAAATATGCATATACATATGACAAAATTGACCATAAGTCTCTATCAATAAAGCAAAATCTATACTAATGCAAATTATTCATATCTATATCATATCCCCCTTTAAATGTAAAAGAACATTTATAAACTATATTTGGGAACATGGGCGCAGTTTTTTCTCTCCAAACTGCTTCCTGCTGAATGGGGGCGTCATTAATTAGGTCTTTCATGGTATAACCTGTGTGCTAGTTTCATCTCAGTTGGCAGTTGAGCAAAGCAATTTTCTGAAGGTGTTCACACCAACCCTTCAGGAGAGCGTGGTCCATCATACCAAATCGGAATAGAAGAAATCCATAGAGTCTCATCCTCTGTGAAAACAAAAAAAGAATCTCTTTTCCAAAGTATCATATCCTTAGATCCAAATTCTGAAATCATACCCTCATGATATCCATTCTGGTTCCACTTGGCAGCCCATATAATGAAATGTCTCTCTGTACTTAGCTCCTTCACAGTCAAAAATTTTAAAGAAAACACAATGTACATAATCCAGACTCTCTGTGAATTTTCCATTTTTACGCGGCTTATTTTTCTTTATTTCTTTTATTCTCTTAACTATCTGTACTCTGTCTCTTTAAAGACTTTACCTTTTTTTTTTAAGCATTAACTTATTCTCTATATTCTTTTTCTTCTCTCTCCCAAGCCTACGTACATTCATCCAACAGTGTGACTCGTTTAGCAGTCTGAATCTGTCCCATTGTGAATCTGCAATTTTATACTATCCAGGAGCACTTTTGATTTGCGCCTTTAAATCACTAGGTGCTTAAGAATCTAAGCTGTGACATTCCTAGGTTAACTTTTTGCTTTTTGAGCGCATATCTTTGACCTGGAATAACCCTGTAGACCAGGCTGTCTTTGAACTCTCAGAGATCCGCCTGTCTCTGCCTCCCAGGCACTGGGATTAAAGGTGTTTGCTACTACACCTTGAACTCACAGAGATCTGTTCGTCTCTGCCTTCTAGGCACTGGGATTAAAGGTGTGTGCTACCACACCTTGAAGTCACAGAGGTTTAACTTTAAGAATTTTAACTTTTAGTCTGCATATATTTTTTACACTGTAAATCATTTAAAATTTTTCTTTGTCTTTGACATTCTCTTTACTGTATCTCTGTTTTTCTGACGTCATGAGCCTTTAATGTACCAAGCAATATCAGTAGGACTAAAGCCGTGGCTTTGACGGCTGGATCCTTAGCTTTCCAGCCTCATGGCTGAGGTACTGGCTGTAGCCATGTTTATAGCCACACCTCTATGGCGTTTCAAGGTCCCTGCCAGCCAGCCAGCTACAACAGACAACACTCAAGTCCTCTCTCTGTAGCCAGCCCTCCTGCCTCAAACAGTCAGAGTTTGCCCTGGCAGGATGGCCCAGAAAGCCGGCATTTTAAATGGCACAGCTTTTTTCCTGCTACGGCTGAAAACCGAAAAGCATGCGTTCAGCTTTTCATCAACACTGTTTAAGTGTTTTGTGGCAGGACCTTTTAATGAGCCGCAGGGTTTTGCAGCTAAAGCTGAGTCAGGAAGCCTCTTGGGGCTACCAGGTAGGAGCGGCACTCAGCACTATAATTCTGAGACTGAGCATGCAGCACAGAAATTCTTTTCATCCAAGTTACATCCAAATCTGACACGCAGAGCACTGCACAGTCTGAAAACACGTCCCTGTATGGCGGCAGGAATCCGCCATGCTCTTCTGCCTGCCTAAGCCCAAAATGAAGGCGTAAGTCACAAACAATGCCACACCAACTTGGGATTATGATTAATAGGGTGATATTTATTTAAAGGGGAAAAAACTTACAGATCACTGTCCCAGGTAACAGCCCTCTACGCAACCATCGCCGGCGGAGCAGGAAGTGAAGAGAGAGAGGAGAGGGAAGTAGCTGCTTTTTTAAAGGGAGAGAGACCACGCCCCAATGGGCTGGTATCTCAGCGGCTATTGGCTGGAGGAGTGGGAGGACCTCCCGCAACAGTATTTCCCTTGCTCTTGGATTGGGAGGATCAACATAGTAAAAACAGCAATTCTACCAAAAGCAATCTATAGATTCAATGCAGTCCCCATCAAAATCTCAACAAAATTTTTCACAGACCTTGAGAGAACAATAATTAACTTTATATGGAAAAACAAAAAACCCAGGATAGCCAAAACAATCCTATACAATAAAGGAACTTCCAGAGGCATTACCATCCCTGACTTCAAACTCTATGATAGAGCTACAGTAATGAAAACAGCTTGGTATTGGCATAAAAACAGAGATTTTGACCAATGGAATCCAATCGAAGACCTGGATATTAACCCACAAACTTATAAACACCTGATTTTCAACAAAGGAGCTAAAATTATACAATGAAAGAAAGAAAACATCTTTAACAAGTGGTGCTGGCATAACTGGATGTCAACCTGTAGAAAAATGAAAATAGATCCATATTTATCACCATGCATAAAACTCAAGTCCAAATGGATTAAAGACCTCAATATAAATCTGACCACACTGAACCTGATAGTAGAGAATGTGGGAAGTAGTCTGCAACACATGGGCACAAGAGACCACTTTCTACATATAACCCCAGTAGTACAGACAATAAGAGCAACAATGAATAAATAAAATACCTCCTGAAACTGAGAAGATTCTGTAATGCAAAGGACACTGTCATTAAGACAAAAAGGCAAGCTACTGAATGGGAGAAGATCTTCACCAATTCCACATCAGACAAAGGTCTGATATCCAAAATATATAAAGAACTCAAGAAATTAGACATTAAAACTCTAATTAACCCAATTAAAAAATGGGGCACTGAACTGAACAGAGAATTCTCAGCAGAGGAAGTTCAAATGGCCAAAAGATATTTAAGGGCATGCTCAACCTCCTTAGCGATCAGGGAAATGCAAATCTAAACAACTTTGAGATATCATCTTACACCTGTCAGAATGGCTAAAATCAAAAACACCAATGATAGCCTATGCTGGAGAGGATGTGAAGTCAGGGGAACACTCACTCATTGTTGGTGGGAATGCAACCTTGTGCAACCACTTTGGAAATCAGTGTGGCAGTTTCTCAGGAAACTGGGAGTCAACCTACCTCACGACCCAGCAATACCACTCTTGGGAATATACCTAAGAGATGCCCAATCATACTACATAAGCATTTCTTCAACTATGTTCATAGCAGCACTATTTGTAATAGCCAGAATCTGGAAACAACCTAAGTGCCCCTCAATAGAAGAATGGATAAAGAAGATGTGGCACATATACACTTTAGAGTTCTACTCAGCGGTAAACAACAATGACATCTTGAATTTTGCATGCAAATGGATAGAAATAGAAAACACTTTGCTGAGTTAGATAACCCAGACCCAAAAAGAGGACTATGGTGGATTCTAGCCATAAACAATGGACAGTGAGCCTACAGTTCGTGATCCTAGAGAAGCTAAATAAGAAGGTGAACCCAAAGAAAAACATATATATATATATATATATATATATATATATATATATATATATATCTCCTCCTGGATATTGGAAGTAGACAAGATCTCCAGGCAAAAGTTGGGAGCAGGGAAGTGAGGTGGGTTGGGGGAAGGGGAGATGGGGAGAGAGAAGGGAGAAGGGGAGGATGGGGGGAGCTTGGGGAAGTGCAATGGTTGAGATGGAGGAAGGGTGGATACGGGAGCAGGAAAGAAGATATCTTAACTAAGGGAGCCATTTTAGGGTTGGCAAGAGACTTGGCTTTAGAGGGGTTCCCAGGTGTCCAAGGGGATTTCCCCAGCTATGTCCATGGGCAGCAGAGGATAGGGTGTCTGAACTGGCCTTCTCCCATAGCCACACTGATCAATATCTTGCATATCACTATAGAACCTTCCTCTGGTGATGGATGGAGATAGAGACAGAGACCCACATTGGAGCACTGGACTGAGCTACCAAGGCCCAGATGAAGAGCAGGAGGAAGAACATGAGCAAGGAAGTCAGGACCGCGAGGAGTATGTCCACCCACGGAGACAGTGGGACTGATCTAATGGGAGCTCACCAAGGCCAGCTGGACTGGGACTGAACGAGCATGTGATCAAACTGGATTCTCTGAATGTGGCTGACAATGAGGGCTGACTGAGAAGCCAATGATAATGACACCAGATTTTTTATTCTACTGCATGTACTGGCTTTTTGGGAGCCTAGTCTGTTTGGATGCTCACCTTCCTAGACCTGGATGGAGGGGGGGCCTTGGACTTCCCACAGGGCAGGGCACCCTGGCTTCTCTTAGGACTGGAGAGCAAGGGAGAGGGGATGGGGGTAGTGGGAGGGAAATGGGAGGATGGGAGGAGGTGGAAATTTTAAATAAATAAATATACAACTATGTAGGAAAAAGAAGAAAGATCTTGTTCTGTAGAAGCGTCACGGCATCCCTGAGTCAAGTGACAGGAGTGTTTTATAAAATGTCCCAAGCAGGCCTGGGATTAGATCATTTGTAAAGTAGCTGCCTCACAGGGGCTCACAGCCCCCCCTCCCTCACACAAAGGATCCCACCTCTCTCTTTGTACTGAAACCATGATGTGTGGCCTCCCTGCTTCCCATCACTTGTAGTCTCAAGTCTCTCGCACAGAAGCACCTCTCCCATCTCTGTGCAGGCTTGGCCTACTAGGATGTGTGTGAACAGACAGCATTGCCAACCTGGGAGTTCAGGATCAAGAGCTGGTGTCATGGACCTGAGCCCTGTGTAGTATGGTCACCAAGCATGTGTGTTTGGACAGCTTTGGGACCACGGGGAAATAGAAGTTACTCACAGATAATCTTCAGTTTCAGTTCTTGGCTCCTATGGCTACTTGCTAGGTTCTTGATTTCACAAACATAGGTTCCATTGACTTCTCTGGTGACTTTAGATAACGTGAGAGTTGCGGAATTTGAAGACAGGATGGCATTTCTACTGTTTACAATCTTCCTACCATTATGCCACCATTCGTAATCTGTATGTGCAACTACAGGCTTACATCTGAACTCAATGGTGTCTTGATACTCCACAGCTGTAGTGCCATTGCTTGTGCAAGAGATGTTTTTGACCCAAGCTGTGTAGACAACAGAAAACAATGGTCAGTGTGGTTCTGGATACCCGAAAGTTTTCTCTCTACAAGTATAGGGTCACTCTCACCACAGACAGAAGCCCGAGGCTCTGGGGACTCAGCCCCTGGGATCCCTGCACTGGGTGTGGGGTGGAGAAGCACTGGCTTTCTCCCGTGTGAACTGAGCTGCAGTGCTTACTTGTGGACTGACCCAGAAACTGCAGCATCCCCACCTGGCTCTCCTGGTCCTCGCTGCCTGACCTTAGGGGGGGGGGGCTGATCCCCCTCCAGCTGTATTGCTCTCCACTGCTCAGCCTGAACAGGAGCCCTCTGGGGCTTTGCTTTTAAAGACTGTCCTACTGGTGGTCCATGGTGGCACTTCCCATTGTTCTTTTACTGAGATGGTCACAGCCTGTCCCGAGGTCTGGACATGTGAGCAGATGTCACACAAGGGAGACATGAAGCAACCCTGGCACTTGGCTCCAATGGTCATCTCAGACCCCAGTGTATAGCATTCACGTCTATTATGGTTATTGAGCCAGGGACCTCTAAAGAGGAGCCATGACCCCAAGAAATTATCAGCAGACTAAGAAGGACAGACAGGCTTCGGAGTATGTCCTGATTCTGTTCTTGGGCCAGAGACCAGGTGGCTCTTTCCAGCACTGCAGACAAATGTTCTCGCATGCAGACATGGCTGGCACAACACAGAGAACAGGGACTTGAGAACGCGGGTGCTCACGTGTCGTGAGTGCTGACGCATCTGGGAGAGAAAGGAAGACCACAGACGTCTCAGTGTCAAGTGATTGACACACAGGCTCTTAAGCCTATTCCAGAGAGGAAGAGCTTCCTGAAGAGTGCAGGAAGTCTTAGACCAAGCTCTGAAGACCTGCAGGGTCACATATGGTGAATGCGCAGTGACTTGGGTCACATGGTTCTTCTGCAGAGAGAACTGCTGGGGGACAGATCTGTTCAGAGACAAGTCTGAGGTCTCTGTCATGGGAAAGGCTGGAGGACTGCCTGGGTTGGGGAAGTGTAGTGTCGTGTTAGTACATTCCCAGGAGTGGATGGCCACAGCTGCTCTGGAGAGTCGCGCAGAGTACAGCGGAGCCAATAAATGCGCGTGAAGTGCTTTATCCCTTTACTTTTGGACCCAGAAATCGCAATTGGGCTGTGTCAATTCTCCCAAGGGGAACAAAGTTAGAATTGGTGTCAGCTTCAGTATGCGACCATCTGAGAGCGCCCACCCTGTTCCACCAGTGACATCTTGAAAAAACAGTTACATGTGGAGAAGGATAAATCCATCTCAGCATTGGTTGGACAAGCTCCCTCTTGAAGAGCCTAGAAACCAGGAAGGAACATGGGATACCTCTAGTGGAATAGGGATGCTGTCCCAGTCAGTAGCAAAGCTGGGAAGGAGCCTGGCCTTTGTGGCTTGCAGGTCTGGCAGTCTGTCTCAGACCTCATGCCTCTCAGGGTAGAAAGGGAAGGAATTGCTCTGTCATGTCTCATGGCCTGCTTCAGCTGTCTGTCACACAGAGCCCTAGATCCGACACAGCCACTTCTGGACATTTACTCATAATTGGCACAGTGACTGCTGGAGCATTGGCTCCCAGGAGCTGCTGCTTCTACTGATTTCTGTGCCATTTGCTATTGCCCTGGAGGGAGTACCTAGCTCAGGGGTCAGTGAATAAAGAATTGATGCTCTGACATAGACCGCAGGGAAGGTCAACATAGGCAGGGATACTTCTGCCTGGAATGAGGAAAGAGGAGGTGAGGGGCAGGGGTCTCACGTGTCTTCCAAGTCCACATAGTCCATGAACTCCACGGATTCTCCCAAACTAAACCAGCAGACCAGCAAGAAGGCTTTAGTGATAAAGGCACTTGCACAAGGCTAATGTCTGAGTTCAATTGCTGGAACCATAGAGTATACGGAGGAATGATTCTCGCCACTTGTCCAATGGGTTCCACACAGGCACTGGTGTTTGTGTGTCCCATTCCCTCCCTCCACATGAGGAGAGGTAATTTAATTGAAAATATATAGCCAAACCAGAATAATCCTGAGAGCCTCCTACATCCCATCAGCCTTAGAGGCAACCTGTGATGGGCTTCTGGGAGAGGGGACCCTAGGAGCAGGGGTCAGAGATTGGAAGAAAGTTTCAGCCTCCAGGCGGATCAGGTGTTGTCAGAATGTCTCAGATTCTGTCTGTTTTTAGTTTCTGTGAGAAGTTCCAGAACATTGTTTTATCTGTTCCTTCATCCACACATCGGTGCATTCACTGCTCATTGTCCTGACTCGTGTGGTTCTGTTGCAGACTAGAAAGGCTTGTGTGTGTGCTCTAACCACACACCAGTCTCTCTCCCGAGCTTCCTGTCTATGGGGAAAGCACCTGACCCAGCAGCTCCACAGGTGCCCCCAGAAGAAACCCAGCCATAGAGGAGGACTGTGCTGTAGCGGACAGCTCGTCCTCTGCCCAGCACTCACGCCCTCCCCCGCCCCCGTGTGGCCCAGAGTCAACAGCTACATTTCCCATGCTTTGGTTTCCTTTCAGCAGGGTAGCTGGTGTGGGGATTACTCTCTTGTTTGTAGATGACCCTCACGGTGCTCACAGTACCTGATCTTGGTAAAAAAGACCTTCCTTCATGAGAACCCAGATCCCTTAGCCAGTGCTCAACTGAGTTCCTCAGGATCTTCCCCAGAGCCGTGGTCCCTGGGACAGGACAGGCGGGGGCAGACTTTCCGCAGTGCGGATGCAGGGGAAGGAGTCTCCTCTTCTCAGGTCTGTTTCCACCATGGGTGTCCTCTACTAAGTGCTCAAAACCTAGAAAGGGACCGTGATGTAGAAAGGACATTAGGTCCGGTCGGGACTGAGAGGCTGTGTGTGTGTGAGAAAAAGGCAATGAGTCCCGCTCAGCTGCTAGGGACCACAGGGAATCACTTACGGTATACTGTAAACCACATAGATCCCTCGAAAAGCTTTCCATTCTTGTCATATACATGAACCATGAAGACTTTTTTCGTGTATTCCAAAGTGATATTTTTTATCTCCAAGCTCCCATTGCTGTATACCATTTCTCTTCCGGTGAATGCTTCTCCCTTCGTTGTTTGGTTAGTTCCTAAGTCTAAACTCATTATTGTTTTTAATTTTGAAACACCACTTAGTCTTCTGAACCATGTTATGTTCTTAGCATTCGATGGTATTCCATGTATGAACTTTATGAAAACAGTTTCACTTTCCAAAGCATATTCTGGTACTGTATCAATATTCGCTCTGTTAGTAGCGTCTATGCTCAAAGCTAAAAATGTGCCTACAGAGGAGAGAGAAACCCATCAATGGGAGACTTTATTATGAGATAAAAGATGGAGCTCTCGATCATGACATGGTGTGCATTTCCTTCACTTGAATGCATGTGTGAGTTGTTAGTGCACATGCGTGTGCACGCATTTGTGTGTGTATACATTGGGCATGTATATGCATGCATGTGTATATGCATGTATGCGCGTGTGCCCACGTGCATGCAAGTACATGTGTGTGCGTGTGTGCATGCGACCATGTAGAACTGTGTGTCTTTGTATGTGTGTGCATGCATGTGTATGTACATATATGCGTGCATGAGTGTGGGAAGCCTCTGTGGTTTCCTACTCAAGAGACCCTGTCTCATATCTTTCTCATCTTTCCCTGATCTCTCTCTTCTCGTTTCCTGTTTCCCTCTGACCTCATCTACTAGATGTCTATGATGGTCTCTCTCTGCTCAGTATGATGCGGCCCCCGTGAGGACAGAGACTAAATTGGTCGTGTTGCATCTGTGGTGTCTGAAAAAGGCTTACACCCCTGTGCAGGTATGAGTGTGTGCACCCCATAACTCTTATGTCAAGAGTTTGATTATCCCAGTTTTATTTGTATATAGTCACCCTGATGTAGTTACAGTACCAGTGTGAAGAACATGGTGGAAAGCAGGAGTTAGTGCTGGAAGAGTGAGAATTGAGCTTTTCAGTTCTTACTCCTAGTTCACTGAAGGGTTCCTATTGCGAGGATCTTCCTGGCTTCCTGTTGTCTCCTAGACACAAGCAGAAGCCCTGCCGCCTCTCTCCATTCTCTTCTCCCCAGGAAACCCTTGCTCATTCCTGCTCATCTTCCCCACTCCAGCCCCAGGGTGGATCCCTCACCTGTGAACAGGAAGATCCACCAGAGGATGTTCCCTGTGTGAGGACAGGCTGAGAGGAGCTGCATGGTCTCTGTGCTGGCTCTGTTCCCCTCTGAGGAGAAGAGCATCAGCCCCAGCACTGCCCTTAGGCCTGCCACTCTGGTATCAGCTCTGCTGTTCTTCTGAGCTTGGTCTCCTCCCAGGGTCACATGAGCTGTGGGGACAGATGTGTGCTCAGGACTCCTCCTTGTCCTCTGCTTCCCTAGTGTTAATTTTCAGCCCTCCATGTCCCACTTTGAACAAGACTGATAGGGACCCGTCTCCTGGGGGGACAACTGCCCAGCCTAGCAATGACCTCTGCTGTGTTCTGTCCTCGGAATGGTCATCACAGAGAGAGGCCCTGGAGTCCTTTTGTGACACAGCAGGCTGGCTGGTTTTCCCAGTGTCTGACACTCTCTCTCAAGCAGGATTCACTCCAACAGGAAGGGACAGACGCTGTAGGATGCTAAGGGACCATCTGAATCACAACTGATTTGAGGACTCTCCTATATGCTTGCCACCGTCATGGCCACTGTCTCATGGACAGACATACAAGATCACATATCTCAGAAGTAGCTTCACGTACTGAGCCTGGAAGAGGAGGTGTCATGTGTGTCCTGGGAAAGATGGGGTCTGGCCAGGTGAGAGATTGGGTGGCCACGAGCTCCACTGTCCTCAGGAGGTGGTTCAGGAAGACACTCTGTCTGTGTGTGGGCAGATCTGTGATCAGGTCGGCTCCTGTTATGGGAAGCATCTCTTCCCTCCCCAGGTAACTCTCTTGAGGTCTATTGCATTTATCTGTGGGAGATGAAGTCAGGGGAGCACACAGGGAGTCCTGATAGAGCAGGCTCAGGTCAGGGTACAACAGGCACTAGGGGAACTTCTAGGATCTGTGGAAACGAAGGCTGGTAAACAGGCTGTGTCTGCACTTCCTTAGCCAGTACCATGTTCAGGTCTCCAAGACTGAATTTAATGAGTGTTGATGCTGTATCCTGATATGTGGCCTCTGGAAGACAGACATGGTGGACCCGAAACACCTCTCCTTGGAGCACTGGGCTGATGTCTGCTGAAGTCCTTTGACACACTTGAAATCGATACTAATACTAATAAACAGCTTTTATCTGCAGTACCGCTTATGTTTATTTTTCTGTATATGAGCAAGAATATCAGTGGGGGACAATGGTCAGTTTGACTCACCAGTTCCCAGGTGTGCTGCCTGGCTGAGTAGGAGATGAACGGTCCTTGTGGGAGCACCACGACCTGGACACTCGGGGATGCTTCAAGGAAGCTCTAGCACCACACATGGGGTGTGGCCCTGGGGCAGCTGTTTCAAACAGCTCTCCCCACCCTTCCCCTGTAACATTTCCTCACAGCCAAGGCTTGTATTCCAGGGAGCCCCAGCAGAGGACCTGTTGTGACTGATGCAACAGGGTCAGTGTCCTCACTGTCAGCATGACCCTCCTTCCGTGAAGGCCTGCTGTGGCTGGGACGCTCATCACTTTCTGGCTGTGTAAACCAGCTCTTCGGTTCTGGTTTTGAGCCACTGGGAGACAGTCCCCTGCACTGCCTCCTCTGCTCCTTATACTCTCTCCTGCTCTCCTCTGCTCTCCCCTGCTCTCCCCTGCTCTCCCCTGCTCTCCTCTGCTCTCCCCTGCTCTCCTCTGCTCTCCTCTGCTCTCCCTTGCCCTCCTCTGCTCTCCTTTGCTCTCCCCTGCTCTTCTCTACTCTCCCCTGCTCTCCTCTGCTCTCCCCTGCTCTTCTCTACTCTCCCCTGCTCTCCCCTGCTCTCCTCTGCTCTCCCCTGCTCTCCCCTGCTCTCCTCTGCTCTCCCCTGCTCTCCCTGCTCTCCCCTGCTCTCCTCTGCTCTCCCCTGCTCTTCTCTACTCTCCCCTGCTCTCCCCTGCTCTCCTCTGCTCTCCCCTGCTCTCCCCTGCTCTCTTCTAGCTTCATCCAGGAGAGATCTCTTGTGAGAATTCCCTTCTGCCCTAATTTTAGTAGTTTGGGCTGAGTTGATATGGTGGTTTGAAAGAAAATGCCCCCCAAAAGAGTGACAGTATTAGGAGATGTGGCCTTGTTGAAGTAGGTGTGGCCTTGTTAGAGGAAGTGTGTCACCATGGGGACAGAGGTCTCTTTTGCTTAAGCTTCCCTCATTGTCAGTTGACTTCCTATTGCCTGCAAGTTGTAAGACTCTCTCAGCTCCTTCTCCAGCACGGTGTCTGCCTGCATGTGGCCATGCTTCCCACCATGGTGACAATGGTCTGAACCTCAGAACTGTACATCACCCTGTTAGATGTTTTCCTTAATAAGAGTTGCCATGGCCATGTGTGTCTTCACAGCAATAGAAGCCCTAACAAAGACAGAGTTGGTACCAGGGTATTGCTGTGATAGGCCTGAAGAAGTGTGTGTTTGGAGGAATTTGGACTTTGGTACTTTAGGTTAGGAAAGCAGTGGATGTTTTAAGCACTGTTTAATGGGCCATTTTAGTAGAAGCATGGAAGACAGTGGTGCTGAGAATGATTTGACTGTCCAGGGCTGGATCAAGAGATTTCAGAGGAGAAGAGTTTTAGTTGCCTAGAAATCATTCTTGGGATATTTTGGTGAAGAATGTGGCTGCTGGGGCTGAGAGATGGCTCAGAGGTTAAGAGCACTGACTGCTCTTCCGAAGGTCCGGAGTTCAATTCCCAGCAACCACATGGTGGCTCACAACCATCTATAATGAAAGCTGGTGCCCTCTGCTGGCCTGCAGGGATACATTAAGGCAGATGCTGTATACATAATGTATAATAAATAAAAAAAATAATGTGGCTTCCTTTTGCCCTTGTCCAAAGAGTCTGCCTGAGGCTAAAGTGAAGAGATTTGAATTAATTCCATTGGCAGAAGAAATCTCAAAACAGCCTAGTGTAGACTCTACTTTGTGGTTATTAGTGGTAATTCTCATGAAATTTATAATGAAAGGGGCCGGCTGAGGAAGGAAAACCATTTGAAGAGAAAAGGAGCACTGGAAGTGGAATGGAGCCAAATCCTGTAATTGAGGAGATCAACAGACTGAGATGGAATGAAGAGTGTGGCAACCTCAGGGCAAGATCCCACCCCCCTGAATTTCTGACTTGTGAAAAGGAATTAAAGAAAAGTTTAGGCAAAGCAGTGATGGCACACACTTTTAATCCCAGCACTGGGAAGGCAGAGGCTGGTGGATCTCTGAGTCTGATTCCAGCCTGGTCTACAGAGCAAGTTTCAGGACAGCTAAGCTCAGGCAGTGAAGGAAACCATCAAAAACAGAAAGCTGGCAAAAATGCAATTGGAGGAGGGGCCTGTTCCAGCCCCAGCAAGCAGCTGAACGTGGCAGCTTTGGTCACGTGGCTCTGACTTTAGAGTTAAGGATGGAAGAAATGAGTTATGGAATTTGTATCTGAATCTATGGAAAGCTGCTGGGGCCAGGCGTGTGTCAGGGGTGTCCCTGAATGGAGGGAGGCCTAGTAGAGAGGCCACTGTGTGAAGCTGTGAAGTTGAAGCCTGGATTGTCTTAGAGAACCCAAGATGTTAGAGATGCCAGAGTCATGGCATGCCTGCCAAGGAAAACTAACAGGGAGTCAAACTGGCCCAAGAGAAAGAATTGTGTTGTGTTTGACAAAGCTGAACAAAGTTGGAGCTCTGAAGAGCATTTTAATATCAGACATGGAGATGTACAGTTGGGGTTTGTCCAGCTGGTTTCAGTCTTGCTTTGGTTCAATATTTCTCACTAACCTCTCTTCTCCACATTTTGGAGCAGTAACGTATATTCTGTGCCATTGTATATTGAAAATGTGTGATCTGTTTTTGATTTTGATTTTACAGGTGACTATATTTAAGAGATTTCATGAATCTCAGAAGAGACTTTCAACTTCAGACTTTTAAACAGAGTTGAGACTGTGATAGACTGTGGGGGCTGTGAGGATTCAGGCATTATGCTGGCCTACTCTGTCATCTGGCAAGACGCAGCCAGGCAATACCCTAATCAGCCCAGGGCTCCCTGGCTGCTATGTGTAAAAGTCACTTTAAGAAGACAAGCCCCTAGTTATTCAACTTCTCTGGGGTCGAGGACTATGGGCTGTTTATCCATTGGTTTACATCTAATATCCACTTATGAGTGAGTACATACCAAGTTCGTCTTTCTCAATCTGTGTTACCTCACTCAGGATGGTTTTTTCTAGTTCCATCCATTTGCATGCAAATTTCAAGATGTCATTATTTTTTACCAGTGAGTACCACTGAGTAAATGTACCATACTACTTTATCCATTCTTTGGTAGAGGGACATCTAGGTTGTTTCCAGGTTCTGGCTATGACAAATAATGCTGCCATGAACATAGCCAAGCAAATGCCTTATAGTATGATTGAGCATCCTTAGGGTAAATTAATTAATTAAAAAGAATCAGGTTGTGGTGACACACGCCTTTAATCCCAACATTTGGGAGGCAGAAGCAGGAAGATCTCTGTGAGTTCCAGGATAGCCAGTACTGTTTCGCAGAGAAACCCTGTCCTGGGAAAAAAAAACATTAATAGTAATAACAATAGTAATAATAATAATAATTAAAAATAAGGGAGGACTGAGGAAATGACTTGGTGGGTAAAGTGCTTGCGGGCGTAAAAACCTGGTTTGAATCCCCAGAACCAAAGTAAAGCTGGATATTTTAGGAACTGTAATCCCCCTGCCTCCATGGAGAAATGAGACGTGGAGATAGGAGAACTGGCAGAAACTCTCAGGCCAGGTAACACGGCATGCGGCCGTAAATATGAGAGACCCTGTCTCAGGGGAGAAGACAAGGCCTGGTGCCTGAGGCTGTCCTCTGACCTCCGCAAATGCTGTGGCGTACAAACCGGCTCTCACACACAAACACACAGCATAAAGGAAAGGAAGAACACAAAGCATGGTGGTGCACGTCTTTAACTCCAGCACTCAGGAGGCAGAGGCAGGAGAATCTTTGTGAGTTCCAGGCCAGCCTAGTCTACAGGACTACACAGAGCCTTTATCTCAAAAAAAGAAAAGAAAGAACAAAAGGAGGCGCCTCCAGTGGCTCAGTGGGTAAGAGGGCCTGCTGTACAGACATAAAGGCCTGGGTTCCAACTCCCAGCACCCAAAGGAAAAGGCCAGGCTCAACTACAGGTGCCTGTAACCTCAACATGGGGATGGGGGAGCCAGGAAGGTCATGGGAACTCGCGGGCCAGCCCAGTCACAGTTGTGAGGTTCAGTGAGAGACCCACAGTGGAAGACAGCCACACGGACCTGCACACATGTGTGCATATAGATCACATAGCACACGTGAAAACGGCTAAAATGGCTTTATGTTACATAGAACCACAAGAAAAGCATACAAAATTTATATTTTATTCCATGTATTCAAAACATCATTTCAACATGTAATCAATTTTTTAATTATTGGGAGGCTTTTACCACACGGGTCATTGACCTTTGCCTCATTCCACATCTCCCTCCGAACTTGTGATGTCTCAGTCGCTTAATAGCCATGACATCTACCACACTAGGCTGAACTGATCTTCCATCCTGTCTGCCAGCATCTCCATCATGTTTGCCAATCATTGGCTCTCCAGGCCACGCTGGGAACATTTCTGCAC
Organism: Microtus pennsylvanicus; assembly: GCF_037038515.1. Classification (NCBI taxonomy): domain Eukaryota; kingdom Metazoa; phylum Chordata; class Mammalia; order Rodentia; family Cricetidae; genus Microtus; species Microtus pennsylvanicus. Next base: position 138,229,780 of record NC_134579.1, on the reverse strand, counting down.
ATAGAGCTAAGGCTTCTGTGCCCCTCCCGAACCTACAGTCAAACCGGCCCACATCCCCAGGCTCCACTGTCAGGATCTCCTGAGAACAGCCTGCTGAAGGAACACCATTAATTCTGTCTGATTGGACCCAAATCTCCTCTTGCTTTTGCATAAATTTGCATTTCATTTATGTGTCAAACTCTATCACCTCAGATGGTTATCTCAAAGTCGGGGGGACACAGGGCTGGATAGGAGACCCCTGGATGTCCCCCCTCCTGCTTCCCCTGAGGCCCTTCATCCTCTTCATCAACACAGCTCTCCTCTTCCTCCTCCACTGCTTCCTCCTCCTCTTCCAGGATGGTGATCAGCTCCTCCCGCAGGGCCCCCATCTCCAGTCCCAGGTGACACAGCTGTCCCAACAGCTGGAAATCCACTCGGCGCAGGTTCCCCTACAGGAGTAAAGGAGCATCGTGGGTATGCTACCCAGAGTAAGCACACCTGCCAGGAGCTTCAGGGAGCAAGTGCCAGCCCAAGTTCCAGCCTGCCTGGCCAGGGACCTCTCTGATTCCGGGTTCTTCATGCCATCTGCTTCTCCCTGTACCTCTTGATCTCTGTTTCTCTGCTGGACTCTGCCTCTTCATCTCTGTGGCCCCTTCTTTTCATCTCTGACCCCGCATCTCCAGCTCCGTTTTCTCAGGCCTGCCCTTGGTCATTCCAGGTCCCTGATGCCTTCCTCCGCTTCTCTCCAGGACTGTCGCCATTCCTTCTTCTCTTGCTCTGTCCCCGCCGCTACCTGTCTCTGCCCTTGTTTTATTCTCACATGTGATGACAATCTGCAGCCTTAAGCTTGAAATTCTCCTGCCTCAGCGCTGCATTACAGACATGAGCCAGCAGGCCTGGCTGAGCCTCAGCCATGTCTATTGCTATCACTCCTTCCCCCACAGTATCTCTCTCTCTAGTGAACTTTCACTCACCAGCTCCTCCCAGATCCACAGCAGTGGCCCCCTGGCACTCCCAAGTTCTGTCCCTGAGGATAGAAGGGTCTGGCCAGGGTTCCCCTCTGGCGGGGGCATCCTTAGCGCCTGGGGAAGTGGACCCAATCCAAGGAGCTCTGGTCCGGCCTGCTTCAACTGCACCCACAGCTCCATGGTCTGAACTATGGACTGAAAGCAGGAAGTAGCAAGGTCCAAGGGGCCCAGTTGCCTGGGAAGCTGTGGGACGGGCGTGGGGGAGAAGAAAGATCCAGGAGGGGCTGGCAGAGACATCCCAAAGTCCATTCTTCACTCTGAGTCGGATGGCCACATTTTTTTTTCTTTCTGGAGTCCAGCCTCCATGATCTCATAGCCTTGGGCAAAGGTCTAACTTCACACCCTTGCCTCTTAGGCTGACTCCCTCGGGCACATGGTGCTTGATGCTCGACACCTGAAGGAGCAGGGCTGTCTTCCTTCCGAGGTCCTCACACCTCTCCAGCCCCCCTTCCTCAGCCTCTTCAGTTGAATGCCCTTGGCTATTCCCCCAAATTGATCCTTGTCTGTCCCCTGCCACGGCTTTGCCACCAGTGCTCCCTGAAGAGTCTCTGTGTGGAGACTGCAGGCTGCCATACAGCAGCCAGTCCTGCTAGCCTTGGGCATGGCTGTATTGTGTGTGTCACTGCCAGGTGGCCAGGACTGGGAAGTGCTCCAGATAGTGCTCTGCCTATGAGTATGCTTGAGCAAAAGAGACCTCAAAGCCCACCCCCACGGTGACACACCTCCTAATAGTGCTCTCCCTTTGGGGGCCATTTTCTTTCAAACCACCACATGCACCAAAAAAATTTTTTTCAAAGAAAAGGGGAAAAAAACCTCACAAGGTTAGTTGAGTATGGTGGGTGACACACATCTGTAATCCCAATAGTTGGTAAGCAGGGGCAAGATGGTCACTGCAAATTTGAGGCCAACAGGATCTATATATTGATTTCCAAGGAAACAGAATGAAATCCTGTCTCAAAACCCAAAGGTGGGGGCAAAGATGTCTGGGAATGTGCCTCGGTTGTTGGAGGGCTAACCTAGCATGCAGGAGGCCATGTTCTGTGTCCAATGTCATATCAAGCTAACTGGGTATGGGGGTATATGCCTGAAACCCCAACATTCAGGAAATGGAAACAGGAGAGTTGTGAGTTCAATGTCATCCTTAGTCACTAGCATGTGCTACATGTGCTACACTAGCATGTGCTTCAGAAACCAAAGCCCACAGGAGACTGGGGGTGTAGCTCAGTGGCAGAGCAGGGCTCTAGGTTCAGGCTAAGAATGCAGCTACATGGTCCATGCTCGCCTAGCATGCAATAAGCTCCTGGCCCCGTCACCAGCACCAACAACATGAGCATATATGCATACACACACACACACACACACACACACACACACACACACACACACACACAAGTACAGCTGGCACATACATACATACAAGCACAGGCAGGCGAACACACACATACACACACACATATAAGCACAGGCAGGTACACACATTAGACACACACACATACAAGCACAGGCAGGTGCACACATTCAAGCACAAGCAGGCACACACATATACAAGCACAGGGAGGCACACACATGCAAGCATAGGCAGGTACACACACATATAAGCACAGGCAGGTACACACATTAGACACACACACATACAAGCACAGGCAGGTGCACACATTCAAGCACAAGCAGGCACACACATATACAAGCACAGGGAGGCACACACATGCAAGCATAGGCAGGTACACACATATAAAAGCACAGGCAGGGGCGCACACACACGTAAGCACAAGCAGGCACACACACACATACACACTTGGGTGCTTCCAGGAGAGAAGCCACACTGCTCTCCGAACTTCCAGACTACCTGCTCCCCTTGCATCACTCCAGTCTTTGCCATCTGGCATCCTGACTCATGTTTTCTGCAGTGGCCATCCTGATAAGACATTCGCGATCCAGCAGTCACCTACAATAAATAACATTCCCATCTCAAGGTCCTTAAGCTGATTGAGCAGTGATGTCAAACACCTTTGATTCCAAGCCGGGCAGTGGTGGCGCACGCCTTTAATCCCAGCACTCAGGAGGCAGAGGCAGGCGGATCTCAGTGAGTTCGAGACCAGCCTGGTCTACAAGAGCTAGTTCCAGGACAGGCTCCAAAACCACAGAGAAACCCTGTCTCGAAAAACCAAAAAAAAAAAAAAAACCTTTGATTCCAGTGCTTGGGAGGCAGAGCCAGGCAGATCTGAGTTCAAGGTCTGGTCTACAGAGAGTTCCAGGACAGCCAGGACTACATAGTGAAACCCTGTCTTGAAACCCTCATGGCCCCACCCCCCAAAAAATCCTTAAACTGGGCCTTAAGGTACACATCTAAGATCCCAGCCTCGAGAGGCTGATGCAGGAGGATTACATGTTTCAGGTCAGCCTGGGCTACTAAGCAATAAATACACTACTAAGATACACTACTAAGAAAAGGGGTAGAACTATCAGAGGTGAGGGGGTGGGACTATCAGAGGTGAGGGGGTGGGACTATCAGAGGTGAGGGGGTGGGACTATCAGAGGTGAGGGGGTGGGACTATCAGAGGTGAGGGGGTGGGACTATCAGAGGTAAGAGGGTGTCTTTACCATAGAAAGTGACATAGTCAGAGTGTGGTGGTTTGAAGGGAATTGTCCCCCATCAGCTCACTCAGGACAGTTGAGTGGTCCATGGTGGCTTGGGGAGCTTTGTGAGGAACCACCTTGCTCAAGGAAGTGCCTCACCCGAGGTGGGCTTTGAGAGTTTAAAGCCCCACCTTTTCCTGTTGCTTTCTCTGCTTTGTACTTCAGCTCTCAGCTTCCTGCTTCTGGTGCCACACCTGCCACATGCTCCCATCCACACCTCCCCACTATGCCCGGACTCAGCCCTCTGGAATGGCAAGCCCAAATAAACTTCCTTCTGTAAATGACACCTCCACCTTTAAGGACTGCAGAACAAGGGCATTTGTGGTTGAGGGCATTCAATCTACCAACTCCCCACCTCGCCAAACCCACCGCTCCCTGCCTCTCCACTTGCATAAATAACACCTTCTGGTTTCTCTAGCAACTTTCACTACTGCCCCCTCCCTAGTTCCTATTCCTCATGGGCCTGGACTATAGCAGTAGCCTCTTTGTTGATCTCATGTCCACCCGTGCCCTCTAAGAGACATTCTCCAGGTCTTCGCAACATGGAAGGCAGATTTTGAAATTCCTCTCTCCCTCTGTAAAAAGATTAAAACCCTACTGGACCTACACGGTCAGCCCCACTGCCCACCTCCCTGGTCCTGTCTCCTACCTCTCTGCAAGCTGGTGCCTGCTTCAGCGCGTCCGCCTTGGCTCTCACCTGTGCCTGAACATTTTCACTCCAAACCTTTAGGTATCTTTTTCTTCCATGTCACTCATTCCAGTTAAATGTACCTTTTGCAAAGGCCTTTGCTGGCGGTTCTATGCCCCAGCCATTCCCTAATATATTGCCTGGCATTTTTCTGCTTCTTATCAAACAGTATTTTAGTTTTTTATTCATTTTTTTTATCCATCCTTTTTCTGCGTAGAATGGCAACTCCCTGAGAAAGAGGCTCTCAGAACTCACTGTGAGAGTTCAGTAAATGCTGGTGAATGAATGAATGATTGTATCCACCAAGACTTCGCATTTGGGAGCTGGGCAAGTGGCTCAGTTGAGAAAGAGCTTACCTAGCATTCATTGGGAAGGCCCTAGGCTTTTCCCAGTGCCCCATAAACTTCTGACCACAGCACACATGTGCCCACACTCATAAGCACATGCGCGCACACACATTCATACTAAACAAGTTTTTAATTGAAAAAAAAATAAAGTTCAAGGCCAGCTTAATGTACCCGAGAGAGACCTTGTGTAAGAAATAATCCACTTAACCGGGCAGTGGTGGTTCATGCCTTTAATCTCAGTACTCTGGAAACAGAGGCAGATGGATCTCTGTGAGTTTGTGGCCAGCCTGGTCTGCAGAGTGAGTTCCAGGACAGTCAAGTGCTATACAGAGAAACTCTGTCTTAGAAATAAATAAATAAATAAATGTCTAGATGTGAACTCCAAACTAAATTCAGTCTTTTATACTGAATTCTAAACTGGCTATCACCTTTCCATTGCCTGGCCCTGTTAGAAACTAAACAAACCAAACAAACAAAACCACAAGAGCATCGACTGCTCTTCCAGAAGACCTGGGCTCCATCCCCAGCACACACATGGTGGCTGGAGACTCCAACTTCAGGGATTCAACGTCCACCTCTGGTCTTCAAGGTATTGCACACATGTGGTGCAGACATCTATGCAGGCAAACGTATCAAATAAAATTCTAAAAATCTAATCACAATAGGGCCAGCAAGATATCTCTGTGGGTAAAGGTGCTTGTCGTGTATTCTAGGGAACCTAAGTTCACTTCCAGGACCCATGGTCTGTTCATCTCTCCAGGTGCACCATGACATGTGGGTGTGTATACACACAAAAAAAATGATATAAATTAAAATAATGATTGAATTTTTAAAAAGGACATGGAGGCTCCTAGGTATGGTAAAGGAGAAAGTTTGTTGTAGATATATGGGAGAGCATAGCCAGAAGCACAGACATGGCCACGTGGGAACAGGGGGAGAAGCGGGGAGAGAGGGAACCAGGTGCAACAGCCAAGGAGGGCAAAGGTACAAAAGGGGCGGGCAACCAATCAAGAGAATTGCTACCGCAGTCAGGAAAAGCAGCTCCCTAAGAGGAAAGACCGCCTCCTTCCTCTTCAGAGGGTGTCAAGACACCGTTCTTTAAAAAGGGGGGGTGTTCTGAACACCCCAACAGGATTAAAGAGTATGTGCGTCTTTAAAAGCAAGGCTAAAAAGAAGGAAAAAAAGGAGGGGTGTGGCCACAAAAGTAGTCGTTTGCGTCTGAACCACGTATTGGGCAGGAAAGTCCCGCCCTTTTACTTACGTCATCGGGCAAGATGGCGGCGCCCAGGGCGGTAGGTCACCGCGGCGCCTGGAACCCTCCAACTGTAGTTCACTTTGCAGCTCCCCTCGAGCCTGCGGGGGCAAAGCGTGTCCGGCCGGGCCTTGCCCTAGGGACGCCAGTGGCACAGAGAGTCTCGGGCTTCGCTGGGCGGAGGCTTGGTAGAGAAACCAATGGATGAGGGCGGACTAGCCAATCAGAGGACTAGGCCTGCTAATCCTGGGAAAGCGGCTTGAATCGGACCTGGAAGGACTGAACGAGGTTCTGGGATTTGGGGGAAATGCAGAAAGAATTAAGGATACTTTTGCACGAATTCCTGGGTAATTTAAGGGTCTCCTAATGCCAGCATTTGGGATTGCGGAGGCAGGGGATCAGGAATCCCGTCGGTAAATAAACAAGTAAACCTTAATAGAAAATAAAAGGACTCAAACCGGGCGGTGGTGGCGCACGCCTTTAATCCCAGCACTCGGGAGGCAGAGGCAGGCGGATCTCTGGGAGTTCGAGGCCAGCCTGGTCTACAAGAGCTAGTTCCGGGACGGGCACCAAAGCTACAGAAAAACCCTGTCTCGAAAAACAAAACAAAACAAAACAACAACAAAAAAAAAAAACAGGAGAGAAGAAAGAAAGGAGGAAGGGAGGGAGGGAGGAAATCAAAGGACTCGATGTTGCAGGCAGGAACCAAGGAGCGAATGTGGAGTTCCGAGAAAGAGTCCGAGGGAAATTCCTAGAACTCCCAATAGTCATTAAATTAGAGAATGTAGTTAGTGCTAGAGTGCTTTGTTGATACCCTAACACTGAAAGTTACATCGACCATGGAGCAGCCAAGAAATTAGTAGTTAAGCAAGACCCTAGAAGGAGCTGGGTAAAATCTGGGTCATTGTTAAAGCTCACGTTGAAGTGCATGACGACCAGAGTTGCTGAAAGCCAGGCATGGTAGCCCACTTGTAATCCCAGCACTGTCCTCAGTCTGACTGACTGAGTAGAGTAGCTGAGTTGGGGTGCTCCAGGTACAAGTGAGAGAGCCTGCCTCGATATATACAGTAAAGGGCAATTAAGGGAGACCTTGGCCTCAACCTCTGGCACAAGAATGCATACTGCATACATATGCTGCCCCCTGCCAAAAAAAGTGAATTGATGAGAAATTAAGGTATAGTGGGAGTTTGGGGCAAAAAAAAAAAAATAAGGATTTGGTGGAAAATTAGAAGATCTTGAGAAAATCAAGACTGGCTGAATTAAGGGGTAAAATTAAAAGTCATGGTGTAAGATTTAGGGGTGGAATCCACCTCCAGGCTCACCCCAATCCTCTCCCTCTCCCCTTCTCCAGTTCCTGCGCTTGAGTGCCCGAGAATGGAATGGGAGGGCCAGGGGCATCCATAGCATGAGTGAGCCCGTGACCCCAGACAGCAGTCGGAAGAAAAGAACACTGTTACAGTTCCTCTCGGACTACTTCCATGACATCCATGCTCTGAGAGAGTACCTGCTTCGGAAGCAGATACTGAAGGGGAACCGGAAGAATCGGTGAGAACCTGTGGCTTGGCAAGGCTCCTGAAAGACCCTGCTGGCCAGATCTTCCAGCAAGAGCCCCCGCTCCTTTTCTAGTCAGTCCCAGGCCAAGCTATGGCTTCCACTGCCAGCATAATCAGCTCACATCTTCCTCTTTGGCCCATCCCTTCTCTGAGACTCCACTCTATAGGCACTCCACCACCAGCCCTGCTTGGTAGTCAGGCTGACTTTTCAGACATATGTGGCTAAAACATATCTCTCACATTTCCCTTTTAAAAGAAATCTTACTCTCAAGCCATCCCCATCTAAGGATGGCTGCCACTGGCCACCCAGTTGCTAAGGGTGAATTTGAAGGCATCGTCTGTGGTCTCTCTCTGCCTTCACATCTAGTCTACCAGTGTCAGAGGATTCCCAGGGTCAATCCCAGCACTTCACTGTGTGTGGCCTGCCCTGATACCTTTCATTTTAAGGTTAGTATTTTGGTCACTGGTCAATTGCTGTGAAGAAAAACCATGACCAAGGCAGCTTTTAAAAGAAAACATTTAAATGGGGGCTTGCTCCCAGTTCCAAAGGATTAGTCCATGACCATCATGATGGGAGCATGGTGGCAGGCTGGCCTGGCACTGGAGCAGTAGCTCCACAGGTTGCAAGCCCAAAAAAAGAGCATGATACTGGGCCTGGCATGAGATTTCGAAACCTCAAAGCCCTCAGTGACACACTTCCTCTAAGAAGGCCACACCTCCTAATCCTTTCCAAACAGTTCTGCCAACTGGGGAGCAAGCATTCAGACACGTGCCTATGGGAGCCATTCTCATTCAAACCATCACAGTTACCACATCCATTCTCTTACTGCTCGCTTTTACCCTGCTCTCTGGAGCTGTAGTTCGGGCGGTTCTGAGCCACTGGATGTGGGGTGCTGGGAATCCAGCTGAATACTCTGCAAGAGCAGCAAGTGCCCTCAACTGAGCTGAGCCATCTTCAGCTTCATTTTTTGTTTGATTTGTTTTGTTATTGAGGGAGATTCTCATAGCTCAGCCTGGCTGGATTGGAGCCCTTATCCTCCTGCTTCTACCTTCTGTGTATGCCATACCTGACCAAGAAATGGTTTTTAACACAAGTCTCCACTGTCAGGCTGCCCCCGATTTTTCGTCTTCTCAGAACTGCTTTTCTGAGATTTGCAATTACTTCTTGCTTTGTTATCTCTCCCCTGCTACTAGATGGTTCCACAGAGGCAGAGACAGTGATGTGCTCTGTCCACTGTGTCCCAGTACACAGCACTAAATAGGCACTCAGGTTTGCAGCCAGCTAGTCAGTACTTGCCTGCTGCCCTGTAGTCTTCCCTCATAGAACTGGCACATAGTGAGAGGCCCCAGGCTTCACCTTTGCTCTCATTTTCTCCACAGATCCTTCGCTGACATCCAGAAGAAATATGGCCCATATGTCACAGGTGCCCTCTTCATCCTGAAGCAGGGAGGCGCAGTGAAGTACGACAGCTGTCATGAGAGGATGTGGGAGGGTGGAGCATCTCTGCTGTCTTAACAGCCCTGTATCAGGACTCAAGTTTGTCGTTTATAAAATGAGATGGCATGCAGAGCTGAGGCGAAGGCTCAGCTGGTAAAGTGCTTGTTACATATGCATGAGGACATGAGTCTAGCGCCCCTGTAAAAGTCAGGCATGTGGGGTACACCCTGATCCCACTGCCAAGGGGGTAAAGGCAGGACAATCCCTGAGGCTCTCTGGCTGGCCAGCCACCTAGCCTAACTAGCAAGCCCTAGGTGAGTGATTCTGTCTCAAGACATGTGGTGGAAAAGCATCTGATGGCAATGCCCGACATCACTGGCTTACATGCATGCACACTTGTAGACACACACACAAAGACACACAAATTTTAAATTAACAGCCAGCCCTTTGATCCCAGCACATGGGGACAGAGGCAGGTGGGTCTCTGTGAGTTCTAGGCCAGTCATGGCTATATCTTAAGACTTCCTCCGTTAAAAAAATAATTTAAAAATTATGTATAGCTAGGCATGGTGGCACATGCCTTTAGTCCCAGCACTTGGGAGACAGAGGCAGGTGGGTTTCTGTGAGTTCAGAGGCCAACCTGGTCTACAGAGTAAGTCTTATGACAGCCAGAATATATATATTGTGTGACCCTGTCTCAGAAACACCATAAATAAGTAAAAGAATTATGTGTGACATTGCTAATACAGGGTTTGCTTTCAAGACTGGGATTTCAGTCTAAACAGCTGTCATGAGGTGGAATGTCTCAGTGCTCAGTCACACCAGGCAGCCAGGTGATGTGCAAATCCTCGATCCCAGATACTCTTGACGAGTTCAGCCTGGGCTACAGAGCAAAACCCCACCTCAAAAAAGTGTTTTTCTGCCTGGTGAGGTGTCACACTCCTCTGACCCCAGCTCTGGGGAGGTAGAGGAGGGCAGACTGAGTGGATCTCCTAGCTGGGCAGGGTGGCATGTCCTTGAGATCCCAGATTTGAAGGTTGAAGCCGAAGAGTTAGAAATTGTAAGCCAACATGGGCTACATAGCGAGACCCAAGACCCTCCCTCAAAAAGCAAACAGCAAAAAGGTCTTTCTTTATGTTCCTTTTTCCCCTTTTAGAAAATGTGTGTGTGTGTGTATGTGTGTGTGTGTGTGTGTGTGTGTATATATATATAACATATATGGGGGTTATTTTTTTATTTTTTTGTGTTTGTTTTTCAAGACATTGTTTCTCTATAACAGTTCTGGCTGTCCTGCAACTTGCTTCATAGAACTTGAACTCAGAGAGCTCAGCCACCCTCTGCCTCCCAAGTGCTGGGATTAAAGGCATATACCACCACCACCCAGCTTTAAATATATATATGAGGGTGTGCTTTTGCCGCTGTGTGTATGTGGCAGTCAAAGGACAACTTAAAGGAGTGAGTTCTCCTTTCACCATGGGGGCCCTGAGGAATTAACTGGCTGTCAGACTTGGCATCAGGCAGCCTTACCCACTAAACCATCTCTCGTCAGCCCCCCTGGGTGTTTTCTTTTCTTCCTTCTGGAAAAATACTCAGTTTCTATAGGCTTTATGTACTCCTACCTGGTCTAAGGACTTCTGCCGACTCCTTAGGATGAGAGTGTCTGAAAATAGCTGTCAGCAGAGACTCACACATGTAGCTCTTTCCTTTAGTAAATGTATGCTGAGGGGTGGGGGTGTCTCAGTCTAGCCCAGGCTGACCCTGAATTCACAGTGCTCTGGTCTTAGCCTCCCAAATGCTGGGCTTCCAGACATGCAGCCATGACCAGCTCAGTTCCTGGCTCTGACACTGGACAGTATCTGGGCTCCTGGTGTCCTGTGTGAAGGAGTGAGGAGGGTGCCGACCTGCCACCATTGCGGGGGTGGCCACACTTGGGAAGCCAGGCAGTGTCATCACCTACTCCTCATTCTAGGTTTCAGGACAAGGAGTGGATCCGTCCAAATGAGCGTGGCCATTTTCCTACCAAGTTCCTGGAGTTCCGGAAGGTTCCTGTGGAGGCTGTGGATGCCAGTGGCTGTGCCATCAACTACCAGGGCATGAGCAACCTCCGTGAGTAGGCCAGGGGGGCGGCTTCCCCTTTGGTGTTGGGCTCCAGAAAGGCCCTGGTGCCACCCACCTTCTCATCCAGCAGTGCCCCTGAAGGAGCTGCGGTTCCTGTCGCTGCAGCGCTGCCCCAACGTGGATGACTGGTGCCTTAGCCGTCTCTACCTTCTGGCTGACTCGCTGCAGGAGCTCTCGCTGGCCGGGTGCCCCCAAGTCTCAGAACGGGGCCTTGCCTGCCTCCACCACCTCCAGTAAGATCTCTGCCCAGACCAACCCTATGCCAGCAGAGCCAGGAGGGGGTTCTGGGTGCTGCTAGCCGTCTGTCTGTACCCTCCCTGTTGTGATCTAGTACCTGTGGTAGGTGAGCACCACTGAGCATTCTGTGTCTTGAGAAAGAACTGACTCCCAGGCTTGCTTCCTTTGTATATGGACAGAAACTCTGTGGGAGTCACACTGTCGGGGTGAGCAGTAAATTTCACATATTTAGATAGCTGTAGAGTTTTACTGGAGGGCTAAGGGTGTGGTTCAGTGATAATAGTTGTTTAGATTCCCCAGTATGTGGCTCAGTGGTGGAGCCCCTGTCTAGAGTCCCCCAGTGAGGGGCTGGGAGCATGTCAGAGCTAAAGTGTTTGCTTAGAATGTACCAGTAAGGGGCTAGGGGTGTGGGTCAGCAGCAGAATGTGTGAAGCCCTGGGGTCCATCCGTTCGCACACACACACCCACAAAGAATAGAAAGAGGAACTATTAGTTGAAATTAGGGTCACACACAGATGCCGCTCTCACAGCCATCCTTCTCACCCTTCAGGAATCTCCGCAGGCTGGACATCTCAGACCTCCCTGCCGTGTCCCACCCAGGCCTCACTCAGATCCTGGTAGAAGAAATGTTGCCCCATTGTGAGGTCCTTGGCACTGACTGGGCCCAGGGCCTGAAGCTGGAGCCAGACCAGCAGCCTCAGAACACACCGAGCCCTGTCTCTCCCTAGCCTGTGGCCCCACTCTTTCAGGATCTTGTGGGGCTCTGTGGAGTGTGATGTTTTCTCACTCTGGCTTCCAGTGAGGTCCATTCAACCCAAAGGAGCATTGGCAAATAAGAAGGCTGAGTCAGGGTGCTGACTGGTGTTTGCCTGCAGATATCAAACAGCTGTCCCCATGGCCAACAGCCCTCCATGGAAAGCTGCTCACAGCGCCACAGTTTCTCATTATCCCTGCTCACCAAGAGCATTCCCCCAAACTGTCCACATACATGTCAGCAGGACCGGCCAACATGAGAGGCTGTTGGTTCTTTACAGTGGTGGTTCCTCCTTGTGCAGGGTGTATCCACATTCATTAAAGGCTAGCAGCACCCCAAGCCCCATGGCATCGCCCATGGATTTACAGGCTTGTGTGCTCGCTTTAGTAGCACATATACTAAAATTGGAACAATTTACTGACTTGTACTTCAAATGTGGGGTTTTCCTGTTCTGTGAAAATGGATCTTAACCCTTGGGAAAATGGTCCATTCATCCGGCACGACAGATTTCATCAGTAGAGGGCGCTGGAGAGAACGCAACGGAAAGGCCAGGACTGCCTGGAGCTTGAAGTGTACAGTGGTTCCCCAGGACCCAGATTGCTGGGTGAGGTCCCTATCGACTGAATGACTCCTGGTACCCATGTTACCACTGACTGTCACAACTCCCAATACACCGTGCAAATGTATGATTCTTTATATTAAATTCCCTGATCGCATTACCTTGTGACTTTTCTTCCCAACTGGATCCAGATGGATAGTTCTAAAGGTTCAAAATTAAACTGGCGGTGGTGGCACACGCCTTTAATCCCAGTACTCGGGAGGCAGAGGCAGGCGGATCTCTGTGAGTTCGAGGCCAACCTGGTCTACAAGAGCTAGTTCCAGGACAGGCTCCAAAGCTACAGAGAAACTCTGTCTCGAAAAAACAAAACAAAAATGGGAGGGCTGGAACTTTGGGCGTGAGCACAACAGTAAGCTCCATGTTGGAAAAAAGGGGGGGGGGTGGATGCTAGAGATTCTGGCATGTGTGCCCTGTAGGGCATCTCTGATGACCGGTGGTGGATACCAACAAGCTGCCAACTGCAATATGTACCCATGGCTCCTATGCTGACAATAATGGCCACAAAGATGGTTTGGGTGCTGGGATTTTTGGGAGCGCTCTTGAGTCCTCAGAGGGTGTGTGTGTGTAGCCAGTCTGAGAACTTCAGAGCTCAATGACAGCCCCAGATCTTCATTCCTGGAATGGGGTGGACCCAAGAGTCATCAGGACTTGACCCCCCCACCCAGCCACTTCAAGGCTCTTTTGCCAATACCAAGGAGCCAACAGAACCAATAGTGGCCCTGGATGCCCACTATTCTTTAAAGATTTGTTTATGTGCCTAGATGTAAGTCACGTGTATGCAGTCCCCATGGTAGCCAGAAGCCGGCATTGGATCCCCAGGAATTGGAGTTATAGGTAGTTGTGAGCTCCTGTGTGGGTGCTGGGAATTAAACCTGGGTTCTCTACAAGAGCAATAATTGCTCTTAACCACTGAGCTGTCCCTCCAGCCCCATGTGTTCATTATTCTTAAGACTTCAAAAGCACTCAGGAGGCAGAAGGCAGGCACATTTGTCTACATAGCAAGTTCCAGGCCCACCAGAGCTACAGTGTGAGACTACCTCCAAGTTAGTTAATAAAAGAGAGTCAGGAGTGTCCTCTACTGCTAACAAAGCCATAAACCCTAGGATCAAATCCACTTCCTCCAGAGGGAGGTACACCTAACTGGATCCCAACTGATAAAAAAAAAAAGACTCTAAGCTGGGGCAGTACTGCCCAGTGGTAGCATGCACGAGGCCCTAGGTTCAATGCTTAGTACTTCCCCCAAACCAGTGTTCCTGCACTAGGGAAGCTGAAGCCAAAGGATCACAAGGAATACAAAAGACAGAAAGAGAAGGGCTGGCAGGTGACTGGGTGGTTAAGAGCACTGACTGCTCTTGTAGAGGGCCCACCTTTGATTCCTAGCAGCCACAGTACACAGCTGTCTAACTCCAGTTAAGAGGATCTGATGCCCTCTTCTTGCCTCCAGAAGCACCAAGCATGCAACTGATCAGAGACATACAGGCAGGCAAAACTCCCATATATGGAAGAAGAGGAATTTGAAATGTGTATAGGTAAAAACCGGAAGGTGTGTGCTGAGGACAGCTGGGCCAAATCTGTTGAACAGGTGTGCCTTTTGGATCTAATAAGTTACCCTGTGCCACAGAAGTGGTCTGGCTGGTTGTTTGGCTGATTGGAACACGGACCCAAAAGTAGCCAAAAACTAGATGGGAGCAGATAGTGAAAATGCTCCAAACCATGGTCCCTAAAAGTAATCTTCTGCCTCTGACCCTTTGTTACTCAATCCTACGTTCTTTGTTAATAGAGGCTTTCTACTGAACTCTGCTGGTTGCAGCAGCTGTATGGATTCTCCCAGCTGGACCGAGGCTGCACTCCGCAATCAGCATTGCTTGCTTCCCGTGAGACTGTAGGCCTCAGGAGGAGGATGCCACAGTCACAGAGCCTCAGTGCCATAGAGGGAGATGAGCCAGGAGAGCCGAGAAGCCTTATCCAGCCTCTCCCAAGGCGGTGGGCTTGACCCTGCCTGGCCCTTGGCTATCTTCCCTACAGGAGCTCTTATCCCATTAGCACTCACCATTTCCTGCATCTGTTCCCATGGGCTCCATTCTTCAAACTTGGAGGGAGGAAATCAGGGCTGGACTGATAACAGACTCAGGTGCTAGTACACTGGGTGCCTGTTATATCTGGACAGTCCACCAAACCAGGTAGGCTGCAAGGGGTCAGCCTGGACTTGGGAGGTGGGAAGCAGGCTTCCTCCCAACCTAGGTCCCTGGAGATCTGAGAAGGCCCCCATCTTGCTGGCCTCCTCAGACTTGCTGGCACTGCTTCAACTACAGAGGCCCTAGGGCAGAGATGTAAACACAGTCAGAAACCCTCCTGCCCCAGGGGTGGGGCATAAAGCCCAGAGCATCACAGGGCGGGGCGCCGACCATCTGTATGAAGATGGTAGGCTGGTAGTGGCTCATGCACAAGTTGGAGGAGGTGCAGGCCCCTAGCTGGGGGCTCTCAGTGCACCTCACTCTATCATCCTTTATTGCTTTCCTTGCTTACGCTTCTCCCTGGCCCTTCCTTTCTTCTTTGGGTCCTCCCGGGCTCCTCTGACTCTTCTCTGGGTAGTTACGCTCTGTTCTGACCCCGACCATCTGTGGTCTGTCTTTCTCTTTTCTGCCTCACCCTTCTCTTCTAGTTGCCTCGCGGCCCCTACAAACATGCCCCCCACACACACACACACAGCAGTCACGACCTGGCGGTGACCTCGAACCAGTCCCTTGGCCTCCCTTCTCTTTTCTCTTTGGGGGCCCAGACTGCCCCTGGATCACTCATGTCAGCTGCCCTTGGCCTCCCCTTCCCTGGAATTCTTTCCCAGGCCCTCGCAGTCCGCAGTCGGGGTCCACGATTTGGCCACCCCTGCACCTTTCCTGACGTCTCACCAGGAAACCAGCCCTAACTCGCCAGAGCGCGTCTCCCCGTCTGCCTCCCCTCCAGCCCCGCCCTGGCTCCTCCCGGCCCCAGGGGCCCCTCCCGCCTCCTCCCCGCCCGCCCGCCCCTCCAGACTCCAGGGCTGGGCCGGCAGCCGGAGGACACACAGCTGCAAGCTGGGAGTCCCGGCAGGGCTTGACCCAAGGACCCCCCCAGAGCTGGCGGAAGCCGAACCCAGAGGTACCTGGGGCGGGCCCTGGGGTGGGGTTACTAGAGGAGTTAGGTAGGTTTCCAAGATGGTAAAAGGGGTTTCCCCGGGGAGCTAGGACTCCTAAAAGAGACAGAAGAGTGGAGGAAAGGGGATAGGAATGGCGTTGAAGCGATGCCGCAAATACATCAACACCTTGACTCCAGGAAAGGGAAAAAATAGGATGCGGGTGTGGAGCTCAGTCTAAGGTAATGTGACAATTAGGTACTATGAGCCAGGCTGCCTAGGGTCAGGGTCTTCGAAGCCATTACCAGCTGGCTGGGTCTGGGTAAGCCCTAGGCTGCTTGTCTGGGCTCAGCTGGGCCCTCTTGGGAGGTCCACGCTGCACCCTCTGTGACTCCTTGTGACTCTTGCAGCACCACTGGTGGCCCTTTCCCTGGGCCGGGTCATGCGTTGCCGCAAGTGCCAGCTCTGCCTGTCAGCACTGCTCACACTCCTGGGCCTCAAAGTGTACATCGAATGGACATCCGAATCCTGGTTTAACAAGGCTGAACCCAGGGGCACCCTGCTCAGTCCCACATCACACAATGCCGAGCCCACCCTGCCCATCAACCTCTCTGCACGCCTGGGTCAGATTGGTCCACTGTCCTTGGCTTACTGGAACCAGAAGCAGCGGAACCTGGGAGTTCTCCCCAGTACGAACTGCCAGACTTGGGGGACTGTTGCAGCCTCGGAGATATTGGACTTCTTGTTGTACCCCCAGGACTTTCAGCGCTTCTTGCTGTCAGCAGCTTGTAGGAGCTTCCCTCTATGGTTGCCTACAGAGGGAGGCAGCCCAGTGGCCAGTTGCTCTGATAAGGATGTCCCCTACCTGCTCCTGGCTGTCAAGTCTGAGCCAGGACACTTTGCAGCACGCCAGGCTGTGAGGGAGACCTGGGGCAGCACAGTCTCTGGGACCCGGTTGCTCTTCCTGCTGGGGTCCCCACTAGGAATGGGAGGGCCTGACCTAAGATCACTGGTGACATGGGAGAGCCAGCACTACGGTGACCTGCTGCTCTGGGACTTCTTAGACGTTCCCTACAACCGGACACTCAAAGACCTGCTGCTGTTGACCTGGCTGAGCCACCACTGCCCCGATGTGAATTTTGTTCTGCAGGTTCAGGATGACGCTTTCGTGCATATCCCTGCCCTGCTGGAGCACCTGCAGACCTTGCCACCCACCTGGGCCCATAGCCTCTACCTGGGTGAGGTCTTCACCCAGGCCAAGCCGCTCCGCAAGCCTGGCCCTTTCTATGTGCCGAGGACCTTCTTTGAAGGTGACTACCCAGCCTACGCAAGTGGAGGTGGTTATGTCATCTCAGGACGCCTGGCCCCCTGGCTGCTGCAGGCAGCAGCCCGCGTGGTGCCTTTCCCCTTTGATGATGTCTACACTGGCTTCTGCTTCCGTGCCCTGGGCTTAGTGCCCCGTGCCCATCCAGGATTCCTCACAGCCTGGCCAGCAGATCGCACCAGGGACCCCTGCACCATACGAGGCCTGCTGCTGGTGCATCCGGTCAGCCCCCAGGACACTATTAGGCTCTGGAAACACCTGTGGGGTCCAGAGCTCCAGTGCTGAGCCTCAGGGACAAGCTAGAGTGGGGGTGGGGATGATGAGCTGTGCTGAGACCCTCCTAAGCCCTTCCCAGAACTGGACGGGCCAGACAAGATGGCAAACTGTGCTCACCTACTTTCAAATTTGAAAATGATGTCCTCCCTACTATGAGGCCAGGAGTTATTTTTTTCATATGTGGGACCCCTGCAGGGAAGGCAGATGTTGTTGCACCCTAAACCTTCACACTGGACACTTTGCTGGACAGCAATGTTGTACCAAGCTACGAGCGAGCTCTGGAGAGCACATGTACCAAAGCTGCCTTACAGCTTGGGAAAGTTTATAGAAGTAGGGATCTATAAGTGGAGAAAAGCCTTTAGCTTTTCTGCCTAAAGCCAGGCTATCCCCCAAAAGGCTGGTGTTGTGGTCCAGGCTATCCCCAAAGGCTGGTGTGGCGGTCCAGGCTATCCCCAAAGGCTGGTGTGGTGGTCTAGGCTATCCCCAAAGGCTGGTGTGGTGGTCATCCTATAAGCCCAGAACTCAGAGGGTGAGACGGGAAGATCACAAATTCCAGTCCAACCTGGGCTACACATTGAGATCCTGTAACAAAAATTAACACCCCCCTCCCTGCAAACAAATCAGCCATACTGGTCTCTCCCCCTGACTCCATATGCCTCCTCACACACACACCCCAGTCCCCAAACTTGAGGAAACAGAGAGCAGGGGAAGCAGAGAGTCAAAGACAGAGCCCCTGGTTTATTCACCCTGCTGACCAGCTCGTACTCTGGGCAAGATCCAGGGCTACCTGCCCAGAGGGTCGTCCCTGGCCTGGATCCTACCCCAAAAAGGCACTGTAACAGGTGAGGGGGGTAATGGAGCCTCAGCAATAGCTGCAAACACTGTGCCCCAGTGAAGTAGCCTGAAGGAGCAGGAATGGGGAGTGGGAGTCACCCCATGACAGTTTGGAGTGCCACCCTGGCCGCTGAGCATGTTAGCAGCTCTACTCAGAGCAGGACCATGTCAGGGTGGCTAGGGCCTCACTTGTCAAAGTGGTCCAGGGGGTAATGCTCCCCGTAGGTCTGCAGATGTCTTGCCAGTGACTCCTGTTGTCTGCGGAGCTGGGCGGGCATCTCCTGGTACACGTCAGAGAACAGCAGGTTTGGGTTGGGCTTTAGCTTCCGCTCAGCCTGTTCAAAGGCCTCCATCACCTGGGAGACACAGGAGGGTAAGAAGTGGCTGTCCCCTTCTCCCTGCCCTCCTCCAAGGTCCAACCACTCCCCTTTGAGGCCTCAGCCTACGATTAGCTAACTCTCCAGAACCCCAGTTCTGGACCGCAGGGGACCTGGAACTACAATGGAGGGAACAGGAGTAGAGGCTCAGGGTGCAGAGACAGGAAGGACTCCTTCTCAGGTCGATGCAGTCAGGGCTGAGCCAGTACCCACAGTGCAGCCTGAGGCTAGACCGTCCTGCCCTTAGCCCACAAAGGATGGACGCCAGCTCCAGCTCCAGCTCAGGTAAGGCTCCCCCACGTCACAAAGACTGAGTTATGAAGCAAATACCCCGGGAACTTAGAGATGAGGAAACCTGCCCTGGGTTCTGAAGACTCACTGAGGCCGTACGGCCTAGGCAGCTTGGCTCCAGGGGTCATTTATGGGGACTAGTTTGCCTGGGTCAATGCAAGCATCCACATCCTGCACTCCCATTCTCCCCGAGTTCTCCCTGTGCAGGAGCCAGTGGAGCACACAACTAGGAGCTCCAGGGGGCCCTCACCTTCTTTCGTGACTGCTTCCGCCAGGTCTTCTCCTGCTCCTCATCCCACCAGCCCTGGTTCAGCAGATACTGCCTCAGCCTCGAGATCGGGTGGTCCTGCTTGTCCCAGTAATTGACCTCGTCCACTGAACGGTATGCTGAGCTGTCGTCACTGGTACTGTGATGGCCAATCCTGCGCAGAGGAGGAGACATGAATCAGCTGGGAGTGGGGGCCCGAAAAGAACAGAGCAGTGACGTAAAGCAAGGAGGGGAACGCAATACGGGGTGACAAGGCAGTGTCTGGGGCACTGACAGAGGGCTTGTCAGAGCTGTGGGCTGCAGTGATGGAAGTGAGACAGGCAGGTACCTGTAGGTCATGGCCTCAATGAGGAAGGGCTGGTTCTCAGCCACAGCCCGCCGCCGGGCCTCCCTAGTGGCATTGTACACTGCAAACACGTCGTTGCCGTCCACACGGATTGACAGGATGCCATACCCAGGGCCCCGAGCCGCTGCAGGGACAAAGAGGGTTCCAGTCAGGCCTCAGGGAGGAGGGAAGGAGAACAAAGCATGCTCATTCACTGCCTCCTGTACCCTTTCCATCAGACACCACAGGAAGAGAACAGGAGGAAAGCGGGTGGGAGCAGGGCCCTTACCGATGCCGTCCCCACGGTACTGCTCAGAGGTTGGTGTGGAAATGGCATAGCCATTGTTCCGGCAGAAGAAGATGATAGGACATTCCAAGGTGGCTGCGAAGTTGAAGCCGGCATGGGCATCCCCTTCACTGGCTGCCCCCTCGCCAAAGTAACAGATCACAATCCGGTTGGCATTGGCCCGCTTGGCAGCATAGGCTGCCCCCACCGCTGCATGGAAACATAGATGAGAGAACACAAATAGGAAGAAGCAGCCACACAGGGACGCACGCATGTGCGCACGCAGCCACACAACCTTAGGCTTGGGAAAGTTGTCACCAGATACCAAGGGCCTGCCCACCACAGCCTTCTCCCTCTCAGCTGACTAGAGTACCATCCTTCCATTTACAGGGCAAAATGTGCATCACCCCTGACTCCCATCTGCCACGCTTGCATCTCCCCCACCTTCACAGGGACAGGCAGATCTGGACCTTGCCCACCAAAGCCAGGCACCAGCACCTCATATCCTAGTTACTAAGCAGCCCACTGCCCCTTGATCTGTCATCCAAGGGACAGCTGAGGGCCTCTCACAGTGTGAGTCTGGCAGACTCTTGCCTAACTCTGGGCTCTCATGCCACTATGGGCCAAAGTCCCTGCAATAAGCAAAGGCCACTAGGCCCCACCTGCTCTGTATCCCCTCCTCTAAGCCCCCTGGTCTGGTCATAACTAAACACATGACTGCCTCCAGGAACCCACACAGCTCCTTCCACACTGCTTCTAGTCTATCATTAAATCACTATGGTGCCTCTGCCACTGCCCCCAGCTGACACTGCTCCGTCCTGGCTTTCCTGTCACCTATATGAAGCACTTAGGTACTGCCTCTTCACTCTCTTCTACCATTCTCCAACCCAACACTAGCATCAAACAGGGCTGCCATTTGTCTCTCTTGTTCAGAAAGCCTAGGGTGACATTTGGCACATGGTGGCCATTCCCTGTATCTGCTGACTGAGGGACTCCAGGGAGCCATAATAGAAGATAAGGCCAGTTCAGAGAGGGCCCTGCCAACCACCTCTCCCAGGAGGCCTGCGGACTCACAAGCCACACAGCTACCATGACACACACCTCCCAGACTCTGGGCCCAGGGGGCCACCAAAAGAGCTAATCCTCCGTCTGTGTGTTGTATGGGCACAGGCCGGGCATCCTGGCAGTCTCTGTAGTATGCCAGAAGCCTCAGGGCACCTACAGCATGCTCCGAGGAATCTACCTGGCTCTGAGAACCTAGGTTAGCCAGGGCAGGGTAGAACTTGGGCTCTGTAGTCCTAAGAACCCATGAGTGAGTTCCTGCCCTCCTCCCTACCACAAGACCCTAGCAAGCCACTTCCTTCTGCACCTTCAATTCCCTGTTCTTTGTAACAGTCATAGTAATCCATGCTAGCATTTACCCCCACAGCAACTGAGTGTCATGAGACAATCTGAGTCTGACAATGAGGTTCCTGGTCCTGCTGGCTTGGAGAGGAGGAGGATCAGATGGAACGGCCCGAGTCTGGGAAGTCCAGTGTAGCCATGATGACTTAGGGCTGCTGAATGGGATGGGACACCATGGAGCCCTCCTCTGAGAGGTTCCTTGAAAGCCCTTGACAAAGGCTAGGCTCTAATGGTAGCACCCAACTAGTAGGCTAGCGAAGGCCTGGGCCAGCACAGAGAGGTATGTCATAAGTATTGCATGGATGGTAAGCGTATGTCCTCACCCTGAGGGATCTGCGTGGCTAGTGGAGAGGAGATGGTGACGAAGTGGCGCTCCTTGCAGCCATAGTGAACGGGCATCTGGCGCCCCTTGCCTGGGTCACTCACGTTGCCATAGCACTGGGCCATGAACAGCTCCAGAGGGTAGTCCCGGTACATGAGCACACCTGGAAGGAGGAGGCAGCTATGAGCCTGTTGAGCAGTGTACTGGAGGAGTGTAAGACCCACCCTGTGGGCAGCTGGGAACCAGCCAGAATCTGCCCAGACCTTCCTAACTAGATCAAAGCGGCAGGTCAGGGTGCTAAGACAGCCTGTGAGCCCAGCCCTCGAAGACTAAGGCAGGAGGATTGCAAGTTTGAGGCTAGCCTAGGCTACGTAGGTAGCAAGATAAAGTCTTGAATTAAACAAACAATAATTAAGAACCGGACTGTAGCAGGTAGGCAAACTCAGGGGCTCACAAAGACAGACAGGGGCCACTGATACAGGCTATCTCGGGAGAGACTTAGGTTTGGCCCAGAAAACTCCTCTTGGTAACTGTCAGTAGGGGTAAATGGTTCAGTACATTAGCATCTCCCGACGCTCATCCTTGAATGGATATAACTGAATTTTTCATATGACAGAGCTGCACTGCAAAGAAAATGGCAGGCAAAGTCTTTCTTTTTGGATTTTTGGGTTGTTTTTTTTTTTGTTTTGGTTTGGTTTTTCGAGACAGGGTTTCTCTGTGGTTTTGGAGCCTGTCCTGGAACTAGCTCTTGTAGACCAGGCTGGTCTCGAACTCACAGAGATCCGCCTGCCTCTGCCTCTCAAGTGCTGGGATTATAGGAGTGCGCCACCACCGCCCCGCTTTGTTTTGTTTTTGTTTTTGAGATAGGGTCTCTCTGTGTAGTACTAGAAATTTGCTCTATAGACCAGGCTGGCCTTAGAGATTCACCTGTCTCTGCCTCCTGAGTACTGGGATTAAAGGTGTGCACCACCATCGCCCAGCTCGAGGTCTTTCTTTGTAAAAGGACCCTGGTTTCAGCCTTCAGAGCACATGGTCAGTGGAGGAAGATTTGTCAGATCTATGTGTGGTTTTAGAAAAATTATTTGGTAATTTCATACATGAGTATAATGCATCTAGATCATCTCCACACCTCCACTCCCTCACCCTGATCCCTACCTCCAACTCTTTCTGTGATTCCCCCCATCCTGTACCTGACTTCATCATGCTTCTTTTTTCCCTTTTATTTTTTTTGGTTTTTCGAGACAGGGTTTCTCTGTGGCTTTGGAGCCTCTCCTAGAACTAGCTCTTGTAGACCAGGCTGGCCTCGAACTCACAGAGATCCGCCTGCCTCTGCCTCCTTTTTTTAAATAACTCACTGCCCAGCCTTTTTCCCTTTTTTTAAATAACTCACTGGCCAGGCATGGTGGTGCACGCCTTTAATCCCAGCACACAGGAGGCAGAGGCAGGCAGATCTCAGAGAGTTCAAAGCCAACCTGGTCTACACACTGACATGCTGTTTCAATAAATATAAAACAAAACTAACTCACTGAGTCCCTACATGCTGATCCCTGCTCAGAGATACAGGGTGCCATCTGTTAAGTCTGGAGCATAGCCCCAGCCCCTGGCATCCATCCCAGCCCCCTGGCCTGGGAGTATATTGTTCTAGACTCCAAATCCCAGAATGCCAAGTCCTGACCCCTCCCTGGGGGAGAGTCAGGATCACTCAGACAGGGTATTTAAGTGGGCTCCCAGAGGACAAACACGTGGTTCCGGGTTTGCATGTGCTCCCCACTTTCCTGTGTCCACACCATGCACTCGGCAACCCGAGAGCGTTGTGTTTAATAAAACGATGGGTATTTTAATTTGGTTTGATCTGACCTAATTGGATTTCTTTGCGCCGGCAGAGCCGCCCCTCTTAGGATTTTTTTCCTAACCCCATCCACTGACACAACAACACTGATGGAGGGAAAGTGGCTCTCTTTCCCTTGGTGGCCCTCAGCCCCTCCCTTTTCCTTCTTTTTTACACTGCTAGACATGGAACCCACCCCGGGCAGGCATGCCAGCAAATATTCTACCACTGACACAGTCCCAGCCCAAGACTTTTTTCCTGGTGAAAAACTAAGATTTGTTTCTTGAATTAATGCGCCTCCTTTAAGTACAGGCCACCAAGTCACACCTGCACAACAGGAAAAGCCTATCTATTCACAGAAATAAAACTTTTTCTTCAAATAAAAGCCCTGCTGGACCCATCAAAGGGGCCCTGTTTGCTGAGTCAGAGGATTGGAGGTGTGGTGGTTTGAAAGAAAATGGCCTCCAAAGGGAGTGGCACTGTTAGAAGTGTTAGAGTGGCCTTGCTGGAGGAAGTGTGTCAAGGTGGAGGCAGGCTTTGATGTCTCATATATGCTCAAGACACATCCAGTGTCTCAGTGCACTTCCTACTGTCTGCATATCAACATGTACGCAGCACCGTATCTGCCTGCATGCTGCCACGCTCCCCACCATGATGATAATGGACTAAACCTCTGAACTGTAAGCCACCCCAATTAAATGTTTTCATTTATAAGAATTGCCATGGTCATGGTGTCTCTTTATAGCAATAGAAACTAAGACAGAGGGGTCTGTGACTGCTTCAGAACAAGCTGGGATTCTCTCAGCATGACTGAAAAGGGTCCCAACTCACACCCATACCATGGGGCAGGGCTGTGGGTCATGACATCCTTTGGTCCCCAGAGCCTGAGATCTCACAGAAACAACTGTTAGGTATCTTTCCCAACCCTTTACTGCAGAGTGGTTCTTAATATGAGAAATTAAAATGGGCCTAAGCATGGTGGCTCATTGCTACTTGGAAAGCAGAGGCAGGCAGATTTCTGTGAGTTCAAGGTCAGCCTGGTCTACAAAGCAAGTTCTAGACCAGCCTTGGCTTCACAGTGAGACATGTTTCTAAACAGAAGAAAGTTAATGGGATCACATGACAAGCAGCTTATTTTTCTTGAGACTGGTTGCACTATGTAGCCCTGGCTGTCCTGGAACTCACTATGTAGACCAGTCTGGCTTCACAGAGATCTGCCTGCCTCTACCTCCCAAGTGCTGGGATTAAAGGTGTACCACCACCCAGCTGGTCTGGACTTTAGGTTGGTTAGGCTCACTCTAAATTTTTAGCAATCCTCCTGCCTCTGCCTCTGCATGTGCCACCATGCCTGGCCTGCATGGTTATCTGCCACATGTCTTTGAATGGGCACTATAAATTTGCAAAGGTCTGGCTACACTTCATAGACAATGATGGAGGAGGAGCTCTGGCAGAGGAGGAAGTACGTCTTGAGACTGTTCCACAAACCCACAAGACACAGGCTCTCGGTTTCTACATGAGAATCACCAAGCAGGAGTGAGAAGTGTTCATACAGAGTCCCAAGCTGGGGTGGAGCTCAGAGGTAAAGTGTCTGTCTGCCTGGTGTGTGTGAGGCCCTGGGCTCCATCTCTATCGCCACCAAACACAAACAAAACACACAGCCTTGGTTGCACACAGCAGCCAGGTGGATCTGACTGCACCAGGGACTACGGGTCCCATGGGAACCTACTGCTTTGCCTTAGCACCTGCTGCTGCTTCACAGTCCTGACCAATACCACTCCCTGTTGCTAGACCAGTTGGGAATGTCCCATATGGTTATGGGAGAGCAGCCAGAAAGACAGAGGGGGCTGTCGCTGGGTCAGATGTGAGTGAAGAGGACTCACTAAGCCCCACCCCTTGGGAGGCAGATGGCCTGCTCCCCCCCCCCCCCGCCCGCCCCCGGGACCTCATTCTGTCCCTGCTGCTTGCTTGACTGGCTTTCACAATTAACAAGGAATTGCCTCCTCCGCTGGAAGTCACCCAATCCACGTCATCTCCAGAGTGCCCAAGTTCTGCAGCAAGGATTGGATAAGACAAAACTCCGATGCAGTTCCAGAGATCAGTGAGGGCCACCTGCTGCTCTGAGACCTCTCATCTCCCCACATCATAGTAGGCTGTTTTGGGGTCTTCTCTTTTTATGGACCGATTCTTGCTATGTAGCCCAGACTGGTCTCACACTTGCAGTCCCCCTGCCTCGGCTTTCTGAGGACTGGGGTTACTAGCACATGCTACCACGCCAGGCTCCCAGTGAGAAGCAGCTCAGCACAATGGGCGGGCTGCGAGCTAGGAGATGGGTGGCCTCACTTCTCTCCCTGCATTGTTGCCTCCACACACACAAGAGCTTACAGGTCCCTGGTGCCTTGGAAGCCCAGCTTTCCTTGCTCAAGATGCCAAGCCCCAACTATCCCAATCCAGAACAAGAGGGGCTGGTTCAGCTGTAGAATGATGCCCAGCTTATCCAAGGAGGCCTCTGGACAATCATACTGGCTACCCCCACTTCTGCTAAGCTGTCCCTGGGAACGATTCTAACAAGGTCCTCTAACTCCAGGTGCTCAGCCTACGCCAGGCTCATTTCAGCATCCAGCTAGAGCTGCCACCTCCTTATAAACAGGACAGCATGGCCAAGCAAACTGGCCCAAGATGTGGCAGGCCTTCCTAAGCTCAAGATTTGCCTGGCTGGTACCTCCAGGGGAAGCTTCCTGCAGGACCCCAAGCAACCACATCTCCACGCTCAGCAAGCCTCTCACTCAGCCCACACTTGTGTGTAGGGAGGTGCTCGACTGCCAAGAACATCCTGGCTCCAGAGAAGCTCCTGCCTTATTCTCTGCTCCTTCCTTTCACTCTGCATCTATCTGTCGTGCCAAAAATAAGCTCCACACTGCACTCAGGACCTTCCCAAGGAACACAGCACTTCAGGAGAGTCCACAAGTGCCCAGCACTGGATAGGCAGGTGTCCACAGAGTGTGCCTTGCCTCCAGTCAGGCCTCATCCCCAGCAGCCTTCTAGAGGCTTAACTTCAGATACCTCCTCATGGCCACTTTGGAGATGAGGACATGGTGGCTCAGAGAAGACTAATGACTTACCCTTCTCTGCAAGAGACACTGCCTACACTTCTGACTCTGATGGAAGACTACCTCTTGGACGGGGATCCCAGAAGCAACTACCAGCAAACATACCTGCCTCCCGGTATTGGCCAAACACCAGGTCTGTATGGTCCAGGGCGGCAGCACTTCCCACATGTGTCCCCTCCTCACCATAGTTGGTCATGTAGAAGGAGATCCGGCCCTGGGGACGAAGGGGCCCGGGCTTGGTTAAGGCAGTCCTTGACAGAGAACCCTGCCTGACTTTTTGTTTTGTTGTTGTTGTTTTGAGACATGGTCTCTCCATAGCCCTGGCTATCCTGAACTCACAATGTAGACCAAGCTGGCCTTGAACTCATAGAGATCTGCTTGCCTCTGCTTCCTGGGTGCTAGAATTAAAGGCGGGAGTGCCTAACTTGTACAGATATGAAGCCATCACTGCAGCCATCACTAAACTGGGCTGGGCTGCAGGACCTCCTGCCTCCAGAAAAAACTGAGTGGGAAGTTAGGGCTGAGTGACAAGAGCCCAAAGGATGGCACACACAGTGCCCGGCGTAGAGAGAAACTGCTGCAGTGGGCAAAGGCAGGTGGAGTGGAAGGCCTAGACAAAAGGACAAGGAAAGACCTGAGGCCAAAGAGCCATGACATGAAGATGAGGGAGATGATGTGCAAAGGCACCCCTTGGGCAACAAGGACAAACGCCTGGACTGTCCTCTAGGGTACTCCGCAGGAGCTGCAGCCACCTCTGCAGGGAAGGGATGGAGAACAGGAAAGACTGCAGCGACTCAGGAGAGGGGGACCAGGAGGGATAGATGATGACTCCTCAAAAGCCGAGTTAGGGGGGCTGGAGAGATGGCTCAGTGGTTGAGAGCACTGCCTGCTCTTCCAAAGGTCCTAAATTCAATTCCCAGCAACCACATAGTGGCTCACAACCATCTGTAGTGAAATCTGGTACCCTCTTCTGGCCTGCAGGCATACATGCAGACAGAATACTGAGAATACTGTATACATAATAAATAAATAAATCTTTAAAAAAAAAAAAGCCGAGTTAGTGCTTCTATGATTGACCCCACAGAGACCAACTAGCTTCTCTATCCTGGACCTGGAAAAGACATGGGGGTTCCCAACCCCCCTTGCTAGTGAGAAGTGGTTGGTCAGGGACAGTTTAAATCCCAAGCTTCAATGGAATC
Source organism: Microtus pennsylvanicus (assembly GCF_037038515.1). Classification (NCBI taxonomy): domain Eukaryota; kingdom Metazoa; phylum Chordata; class Mammalia; order Rodentia; family Cricetidae; genus Microtus; species Microtus pennsylvanicus. The sequence goes on along the minus strand of NC_134579.1, from coordinate 138,202,180 downwards.
TGCTTATGGGTTAAGGGAAACTCCTGCTGGCACCACCCATACCTCTACTTTCTTCCTGCCTTGCTCAGAGCCATGATGCCTGGACCTGTGGCAGCCATCCTGTGAGCCTAAGGCAACAGGCACACAACAAACAGCATTCTGTCCAAAAGGATGGAGTAGAGGGACAGGGTGGGTTTCCAACAGTGCTGTGGAGCTGCTACGAGACTCAATGTGCCAGGGAAGACAAGAAAGGTGGCTGGCAGTGCCTATCACTGAGAAACAGGTTAGAGGAGGAAGGGACACAGGTCAAGTTTGGGCAGGCTGTCTGCTGTGGGGCATGAGCAGAGATGATGCCAACTAGGTCTAAGGCACCAAGATGGAAGTCAGGCTAGAGAGATGGGGAACTCCTGGTGTATGATGAAATCGAGATCACCTAAGATCATGTGGAAACGCTCTTCCCAATTGCCCCTCAGGACCCCCACCCCTGTGGAGCTCAGCATTGCTCCGGGAACCTGGTTTTCCAGCTGCCGGGGAAAGTGATGAAGAAGGGCTTTTCTCTAAGTGGGGAGCCAATTAAAAGTTAATTGACTTTCTGGTGCCAAGTGGGTGGGCGGGTAAGGGATGTGGAGGTCCTGCAGGGCTGTCAAGTTCAGCATGTGGAGGAGCCTGAGATGCACCCCCACCTGGGGCTAGTGGCAGAGCCTGTCTACCCAGAGTCCTCCCCACCTCCTACACTGCCACAGGCAGGGGCTACTCAGATGAAAGGGCTAGTGCCAATCTCCCTGGCAACCAGGAAGGGCTGATGAATGCCCGAGAAAGCTCCACAAAGACTGCTCTACAAAGACATGAGTGAGGAGAGAGATAGGATGGGCCGTATTTGGCCTTCCTTCTACTTGCTGCCTGGAAGGAGACTCCAACAGCCATCTAGACTGTGAGAATCATAAGGAGACCATGAAGAAAGAGGCCAATACTGCACAGCACAGCAAGCAATGGAAGGAGGAGACAGGACATGCACTGACACTCACCGGCTGCTGGAGGAGTTCCAGGCCCCCTAGCCCTAGCTTCTTTTATCCAAGAGGACAAACCTGTCACATGTAAAGCACTGCTTTGGATTTTGTTTCTTAAGCTTTCCTTTGGAGTGGGGAATTCTACACCTCGCGCCTGAGCATAATCCTCAAACACAGGCTGTCCTGCGTGTAGTAGGTAAACTCCTTTGTGATAATTCCTTCCCATCCCAACACTACAGGTTAAAATACCAGCTCTCACTCGGATTTATGGGGTGGTGGTGGAGGGGCAGCTCTGAGACGGTGTCTTACTTTGTAGTTTAGGCTGACCTGGAATTCTTGGCTATCCTACCGCCTCATCCTCCCAAGTACTGAGATTACAGGCATGTATCACTATGCCTGACTTTTTAAGTATTCTATTCTATTCTCTTGTGTATTTACTTACTTATTTGTAGAGCTAATGACGGATCCCAGAGCCAAGTCAAGAATTCTACCACTGAGCTCTGTACCCAGCTAACACACAGTGTGGAGACCAGGTCAAAGACAAGAGAGATGTCCTGCCTGAAGTCATGACTGTAACTAGGTACTTCTGGAGCTCTTCTCTGCTGTGCACATGGCAGATTATTTTAGTGTTGCTTCCCACACTCTTCCAGCACCCAAGAACCCCCCCACGAACTCTCAGGACACCATAGAATGGATCCCCATACCACACCCTCCTTGGTGCATTCCTTGTATACAGCCACAGGTAGGACCTGAGGTGACCCCACCCTGCTCCAGCCTGTCCCCGTGTACCTGCCGTTGGGATTCATAGAGAATTCGGTCCATGGTGTTGAGCAGTGTCATGCTCCTGTATAACTTCAGTACCTCCTCCTGGGGCAGCTGCAGGCAGAGGCAGACAGATGGGGAAAGTTGGGACCAGAGGACTCAGGCAAGGGACCTGGGCATGGGGGCCTGGGACAGGGGAGCAGCCTCACATGGGGGTCTTCACTGGGGTTGATGATCTGGCCCTGGCGGTCCATGACACGGTAGATGGGGATGCCAGAAATGACATTGGGTTGGATGAACTCAAGCTTGTCTACAAACTCTGCCGAGGCCCCTGGGAACTGGGGCTTGTCGTCCAGGGATGGGAACTGTTGCTGTTGTCTGCTGGGGTGCTGGGAAGAGAAGCAGAGAAGTGCTGCCATCAGGAGCAGTGGAAGCTTCAGCAACCTCAAGCCTCCCTGTTGGCTAGCACTATGGTGGGTAAGGAGCCCAGTTAGTCTCAAACTTGCTTCTCTCTGAGGCTAGCCTTGAAGTCCTAATCCTCTCGCCTCCACAAAGTGCTGAGAATATCACCCACCTGGGGCCAACCTGGGCTATAGAAGACTCTTGTTTCAAAATGAAAAACAACACACACACACACACACACACACAAACCCACAAACAAACTAGTTAGACTGTAAACTGGCTATATAGAAAGGAACAAATCTTCCTGCCTTCCCCAAGCCTGCCCTAGAGCCAAGTTCCAGGAAAGTGCCACCTGCCAGAAAAAGTTGACCACAGCAAAAACCAGACTCAAGACTTCTCTCATCAACACAGAAGCTTCGGCTATCTGTCCTCAGACTTCCTGGAGGCCCACTCTCCTCCATGTCCATGAAGGAGATAAGATGTGAGCAGCCCAGTCTAGAAGTTACCAGGGTAGGGACTACTCCAAGACACAAAAAGAGGCCCCGCTGTCCAGGACCCACCTGTATCCCCACATTATCTTCCCTTACTGAAAACCCACAGAAACAAGTCGACCTCGGGGCAAGAGGGAGAATGGTGGAAGGGATAGACTGCCATCTTCCAACAATGCCAACTTGTTGCTAACTTCCTGGGTCATTCTGCCACAGCAGGTAACAGAACCTCAAGAGGCTGCCATCAGAGAAGACTAGGCTGGCAAAGCCATGGAGAAGCCCAAATGCTCAAGAGGTGCTAATGAGCAGGGTGCCAGGCTGAGCTTCACTTCCTTGGGGCATCAGTGAAGATTAAATGCCACTGCCAGGAAAGAGGTGAGCTAGCAGACTTAGGGGGTAAACAGCCCGTGCCAAGCCACAAGTCGAAAAACATGCGTCACAAGTGAATACTTCCAACCTGGCAGGGCCGTGATTCCAAGCCCAGAGCCCTGAGCCTCAACTGCCACAGCTTGTTCAGTTCCCACACATTGGCGTCTTTGCTGCCCACAGCAGCCAGGCTTCCCTTCAGGTCAGCAGTTGTGGCTTCACATCTAGGGAAGCCACAGAAACAGTGGGTTCTCCTGAAGTTCTATTTCACGTGTGTCCCCTCCTTCTTTTTAATTGTAGCGGCCAAGGCGCCGAGGTTCCAGCGGGCAGCAAGTTTCCTGTGCATGAGTATTGGCTTTGTGGCTGTGAGGAAATTACCACTCCCAGCGGCAGGGCAGGTTCAGGCTGGCACCACTCAGGCAGACTCCTCCTGCTCCTGTCTGTGCAAGGAGGAAGCAAGCAACCTCTCCTCACCCAAAGCTCCCGGCACAGCCGGACCCTGATACCTACCTGGAAGGTTCCTTTGTTCTGTGTCTGTCTCCCCGCACACACCACAGGCAGGGGAGGTGTCCGAGTTGGCTTACACAACAAGCACTCCATAGTAATCACCAACCACATGGGTGAGTTCAGCGGCCCTTGAGTCAGACAGACCTGGGTTCCACTTTCTGAGTTCACAGTGTGGCTCTCCACAAACACTGAATTTTCTCATGTCTAAAATGTTGCAGAGGGCTGCGTGTAAAGTTCCTAGGGTGATTTACACAGGGGTTCAAGCAGGCCTGGGCATAATGTGTGCTTGAAAAGTGGGGGAAAGCATTGCATGGCGGGGTCACTAATGCCAGCGCTAGAGAGGAGAAGGGAGGAAGATCGCAACCCTAAAATCAGCCTGGTTTAGACAAGCTCTCAAAAACAAAGAAAGACAGGCATGACAGAGCAGGCCTAGAATCTGAGTATTCTCAAGGCAAGAGGATCAGGAGTTCAAAGCCAGCCTGGACTACATAACAAGACACTATCTCAAGAAAAAAAAAAAGTTTTTAATTAAAAACACAAAAGCAGGGCTTCAGATGTAGTTCAGTCTGGCTGAGTAGTGACTCAGTATGTACAACCCTAGATTTGATCCCTAGCAGAACAGTAAACTATCGTGAGGGTAACTATCGTGAGGGTACCTCAGGGCTCTAGAGGCAGAGGGCAGGGTCAGTTCAAGGTCACCCTCTGGTATCTAGTTAATTTCAAGCTCTCCTGGGACACCTGAGACTATCAAAACAAATAAAAGAAGACACAGCCTAGAACCCCACTGTGGTGGTCTGAATGAGAATGGCCCACACAGACTCACATTTGAATGCTTAGAAAGTGACATTAGAAGGTGTGGCCTTGTTGGAGGAAGTGTGTCACTGGGGATGGGCTTTCAGGTTTCAAATGCTCGAGCCAGGCCCAGGGTCTCTCTCTGTCTGTTGCCTGTGGAGCCAGATGTAGAATTCTCAGTTCCTTGTTCACCATGCTGCCCACTATGACAATGGGCTAAATCTCTGGAACCGTAAGCCAGTCCTAATTAAACTTTATAGGCGTTCCCATGGTCATGGTATCTCTTCACACCATAGAAACCCTACCTAAGACACCCACTGAGGAGGCTGAAGCAAGAGAATAACGAGTTCAAGGCCAACCTGACCTACATACTGAAAACTTTCTCAAAACCAAGTCAACCCCACCAAAGACCCTAAGTTGCAAAGGTAAGAAATCAAGAAAGCCAGAGACCACAGACTCCTTGGGAGGAAGGGGAAGAGAGAACCACTGCACCTGAGGTTGGAGTTTGATACCAGACTCGGGGGAGGAAAGCAGTCACCTGGCCGTGGTGAGGGTTAGCAGGGCAGAGCTCAGGCTGAAAATGAGCTAGGGTATCCAAGCAAGACACAGAGATTCAACGCAGCCATCCAGGTGTGCTTTACATACTGGAGCGGGCCCAGAGCATGCTCTCCAGCCCCTTTACATACTGGAGCGGGCCCAGAGCATGCTCTCCAGCCCCTTTACATACTGGAGCGGGCCCAGAGCATGCTCTCCAGCCCCTTTACATACTGGAGCGGGCCCAGAGCATGCTCTCCAGCCCCTTTACATACTGGAGCGGGCCCAGAGCATGCTCTCCAGCCCTTTCTAAACCTGTGCCCATGTGTTTTAGCACTGTGCCAATTCTGTGAGTTCCAAAAATGCCCAGTAATAAAGATGCTAGATTATGGGATGGGTGGCAAAATGTTTACAGAGAAGGGATATGACCACATCCAATTTTTGCTTTGCCTTTTCTTGAGGGTGGGGGTAGTGTGGTGGTCAGTAACATAGAATGGCAAAGCTGTTCAGGCTGGAACAAGCCCTGAAGCCACAGGAGACCCTGCAGAAGTACCCTCAAGACCATTCCCGAAGGCCTAAGGCACCTTGGATAACAGCACAGTCAAAAGCAGAGTGCTGCATGACAAAAATTCCCTGAGCCTTAGTTTTTTCCAGTGCACAGTCTCATGGGCTATCATGAGGGTGGCATGAGCTGACAGGTACACGATTCAGCCTGACACAGAAGGAATGCATGGCAAACATGAGCCACGAACAGGTGTGTTTGATAACTGTTCCTGTCAAACAGGTAGACACAAAGCATTTGCTCTAACTGAGGCCTGGATGAAAGTTCGCACAGGGTCGGGCAGCAGATGCTGAGGGAAGCAGAGTGTCATCATAGCTACAACTAACCTGCTGGCTGGAATCCCAGTTCCATCCTGTCCAAACATATGATAGCAAATGGGAACCCACTGCTCTGAACCAAGCCCCATAAAGAGAAGGCCTGCCTTAAGGGCTGCAGGGAATAATACACCAATAAAGCCCTTAAAGAAGTGCCACCAACCACTCTACCTGGAGTGACCGAAACATTCTCTGAAAAAGGAGAGTTAAGCAAAGCTGCTTGTCAGGCAGGGAGAGGCAAGGGGGAGGAAATACTTTGGGCCCGGGGAAGAGCAGACTCCAGAGCCTAGTGTGGTTGCACAGGTATGTCAGGTCAAGCATCAGGAAAGTGAGGCAGGAGGATCTCAAGTGCAAGGCCAGCCTGGGCTACAAGACAGGACCCTCTCAAAACACAAACTAAACCAAACCAATGAAAAGGCTCTGGGTCTGGCACTCTGGATACTGGAGACCAAGATGACTAAAGCAGGTCAATAAGAGCCAACTGCGGGTGGGGCTGGAGCAATGGCTCAGACGTTAAGGGCACTCGCTGCCTTTCCAGAGGGCAGGATTTGTTTCCTGGTACCCATGTCAGCTGACTCACACTGCTTCTAACTCCAGCTTTAGAGGATCCCACACTCTCTTCTAGTCTTCACAGACACCTACACAAATGTACACACAAGTACACACACACAAATAAAATCTTAAAAGACAAAAAAAAACAGCAGTGTGTACACCATTAGTCCCAGCACTAATGGAGGCAGAGGAAGGCAGATCTCTGAGTTCAAGGCCAGCCTGGTCTACAGAGTGAGTTCCAGGACAGCCAGAGCTACACAGAGAAATCCTGTCTTGAGAAAACCAAAAACAAACAGAAAAAGAGCCAACTATGAAACTAGGTGCCATTTGAAGAACTTTATTCTGTATTTACTGAACCCCACCTCCTAGTGAGGCACCTCCATCAAATAAGGTGGAATTTGAGGCTCATGGGGCTAAGCAACTTGTCCAAAGCCACACAGTTGACAAGTGGTGCCGTTGGCATGTGCAGAGCTGCCTGACCAGAGTCAGCAGGGTTTAGAACAGTGTATCATCTGGGGTGGGCCTGCTAACTTTACCTTCTCTCTGTGGAAGAAGGGCAAACGCAAACATCCACACCCACTGAGCCTTGAACTGAGGCGAACACAGCAGAGAGCTACAGCTCCCTCTAGGATAAGGATAGCGCTTAGGCTGAAAAGCAATCAGGCTCTCTGGGCCTCGGGGACCCAGCTTTCAACTCCAGCCACCCGCCTTGGTGCTGCAGGTGTAAAAGCCCAAGAGGGCATTTCACTCTTTCCCCGAATCCGTCAACATCAAAGCGGTTACTGTCCCTGGAGAAAAGCAGTGGCTGCCATTTCTAAAATCCTGAGTTACTCAGTGCGGGGAATACAGAGTAAGTGCCCCTTAAGAACTTCCTCTCTCTTGGGGCTGGACAGAGGGCCCAGAAGATAAAAGCTCTTGCTGCTCTTTCAAAGGACCTAAATTCAGTTCCCAGCACCCGAAAGAAAAAAAGCCAGGTATGCTGCACACTTTTAATCCTCACTCAGAAAGGAGGGGCAGGAGGACAGCATGCCAAGACCTCTGGGAAAACAACAAACCCACTCTTTACCTAACCCACACCTGTAATCCCAGCCCTTGGAGGTGAAGGTAGAAGAATCATGGGTTCAAAGCGACCCTCGGCTATGAGACATTCTGTCTAAAAACCAAAACAAAACATCCCCCTTTAGCCCGTGCCAGCAAGTTCTAAGGGAAGTATTATTCTGGTTTTATCAATGGATAAACTAGCAGAGTCTGAAGAACTAGCAGGTCAGCCAGCCAAAACAGGCTTCAGGGCCCTGATGGTGGCCACCACTTGGTTTCCCCTCCACTGTTATGCTCCTCTGTCCCCTACAAGAACATCACTTGATCCTTTGTTCCTTAGATCTGCTTCCTTCAGCCTTGCATTGTCTATCAAACAAAGCTGTTCCATGGGACGTCTTCTCTATCCTGGGTGGAGCTCAGCAGTAGCATACTTGCCTAACACCCTCTATGGTCACGAAACTAAAGTCAGGCCTGCTAGTGCACACCAGTAACCCAGTGCTCAGGACGTGAAGGTGAAGGTGGGAAGGTGAGAAGTCCAAGGCCAACCAGGCTACAAGAGACCCTGCCTCAAGAAATATTTCATCTGTTAAAGCCATTTGCCAACAAGTTTGACGATGGACTCAAGTTTGATCTCCAGGACCCCAAAGTTGTTCTCTGACCTCCACAGTGGCAGGAACATGCCAGGTCTTCCTCAAAATGTAAGTGTCTTGTTAGGTCAACAATATTGTACTAAAGGTATTTCAAAACAAAACCCCTGAGTGTGGCAGTGCACACCTTTAATCCCAGCTCTCAGGAGGCAGGGGCAGAGGCAGGCAGGTCTCTGTGAGCTTCAGGCCAGCCTCGTAGTCTACAAAGCAAGTTCAAGACCAGCCGAGGACTAGATAGTGAGATGAAGAGTCAGAAACAAAAGAGTGCCCAGTGTACATGAAGTGCAGGGAGAGGAGGGCATGTGGGGCCTGAGCCCAGCTCTTCTGATGCTAACCCTGCCCAGGAGAAGCAACTGTCTTGGACAGACGCTGGTGGGAGGGACAGGAAGGGATGAGTGTCCAAGTGCTGTAAGACTGGAACATGACTAAGCTTCCTCCCCTTCCTGCCAGCTGGAAGGGAGTTAGGCTTTGGGACCCAGGGTGCCAAACTTTCTATTGCTGGACCTCAGTTTCCTAATTTTTAATGGCAAGGCCCAAGCACTCTGTGTGCTGAAATTGTCAGTCACAAAATATCTCATGATGTAAAAACCCGGTCAATTTTCTTAAGACATCAGCCACTCTCAGGGATGTCCAACCATGAAACACTGTAACATAGTGCTGTGGTCTACAAAGTTTAAGCTTAGAACTTCACCCCAGTTAGCAAAACATGCACGTACGCATGCGTGCGCACACACAAACACTGATAACCCCCATCTCATCATGTTTTAGCTAAGTTTATGATTTCATGTCTAGCTGTTTTCACACCATCTTTGGCAACATTTGGTCTCCAGGCCAAAGGGTAAATACAACAGGAGAAAAATCAATTAAAAAAAAAAGTCTCCTCTTGGCCCACAATATCCACTGAGCATGGACACATCACTTAGATAGCCAGGACCATTAGCAATGGCAAGCAGAGCCCTGACTTTAATCACCCCCTTACTCCAGTAGGAAATCTGCCACTCCACAAGTGAGGGTCAGAAGAGAGTGGATTTGTCTTGTAAGTTTTTCATTTTTTTAAGTAATTTACTTTTATTTTATGCGCATTGGTGTGTGTCTGTGTGAGGGCAGTATCGAATGCCCTGGAACAGGAGCCACAGACAGCTGCGAGCCGCCATGTGGATGCTGGGAATCCAGCCCAGGTCCTCTGGAAGAGCAGCCAGTGCTCTCAAGCACTGAGCCAGGCCTCCAGCCCCAAGTTTTTAATTCTTTAAATTACATTTTTATGCACTGTGTGTGCATACATATAGAAGTGTGAGATCACTTGTAGGAGTTGATGCTCTCTCCACCACGTGGGTCCTGGAGACAAATCAAGTCACTAGGCTTGATGGCAGTTGCCTTACTCTCTGAGCCATTTCAACAGCCTTAAGGGTGAATCTTTTTTTTTTTTTTTTAACTTTCAGGGTCATGCCATGTAGACCCAGCTGGCCTGGAGCTCGATACAACCCTCCTGTCTCTGCTTCCTGAGTTCTGGAATTATAGCCATACACTACCATACCCAGTTGGTGCAGTGCTGGCAACTCAACTCACAGCTTTGTGCCCACTGGGCCAGCATCCTGCCAAATAAGGAGACCAAGAGAGAGTAGTTAGGTCTTTGCTTTTTGAGTGTGTGTGTGTGTGTGTGTGTGTGTGTGAGAGAGAGAGAGAGAGAGAGAGAGAGAGAGAGAGAGAGAGAGAGAGAGAGGTTCCTCTTCCTCATCCACCTGCCCCAGCAACCCCTCTCACTGGTCCACAGCAGACAACCTCCCCACACGCCTCCAGATCTCCGCTCCCCATCTCCATCTGGATAAAACTGCACCTTCCAGCAATGGATGATGGCTCGCGCCTGCAATCCCACCACTTGAGAAGCTGAAGCAGGAGGAATGTCACTAGTTTAAAGCCATCACAGGCTACACAGTGACTTCCAGACCATCCTGCACTATGGTGAGATCATGTTTCTAAAGCTAAAAAAAAATTATATGAAAAAGGATTTTTGTGTTCCCAAACTGAGTGTGTGGTCCCTTCAGCAACAGGGTCTAACCATCAGTCACAGTAGGCAACCGAGAGCAGCAGGAGCCTGGCACTGAGGTCTTCACTCAGTGGTTCCTTTCTTTTGGGACCAACAGAGTTTGCTACTGTGAAGTACTTCCGTTGAAACATTCTTTTAAGGAAAAAAAAATTATTTTAATTAGCTTACAAACTAATGGGACTTCATTCTTCAGACAATCTTAGTTTTGGTTAACCCACCCTACTTCCTCTCCCCCACCTCCCTGTCTCCCATTTGAACTGAAACCTTTAGCCCCCAGTACCTTCCCTGTTCTCTCATAGCATGTAAGTTCCACTGTCCCTGCTTACTCTATTTTTTCATTTGATTTGCCAAGATCATAGGTTCTGCTTCAAGCACACTTGGTTTAGTTTACCTTTGCCTGGCCTCTCATCTCCCCATCTCTGCACAGCTACCTGTTTGAGCCCGTGGAGTTGACCCCCAGTGCTGCCCATCTCTACTTTCATGTCCCCTCCTTTCATGCATCCTCTCCTTACTCGCTCCTACCTTCCTAGCTTCCACACGCTCTTCATTTTAAAAACATAGAAGATGTGAAGCTAGAACCTTCATATGAGAATCTGCATTGCTTGCCTTTCGTGGCCCTACTTGGTATAGTGTTTCCCCAGCTCCATCCACTTACCTGCAGATTTCATGGTTTCGGATTTCTTTACACTTGAGTACATGCTACCGTGTGTGTGTGTGTGTGTATGAGAGAGAGAGAGAGAGAGAGAGAGAGAGAGAGAGAGAGAGAGAGAGAGAGACAGAGAAAGAGAGAGAGAGAGAGAGAGAGAATCCATTTGTCAATTGATCCCATGTCTAACTCGTGTGAACAGAGCACTGATGAACACAGATGTGGAAGTCTCTGCAGTAAAATGGCTATCAACCCCCCTTCAAAGCTCAAGGAGCATTGTGAAAGAGGGGAGAGAGGGATCATAAGAATTGGAGGCTAGGAGGCGTTGCTGTAAAATTCGTGTCCTTGTGACACAGCTATAGCACACACAGGTCACAGCAGTTGTGGTCACTTACAAAAGATCTGCACAAGACCCAGGCAGCTAAAAGTTCCAGCAAGTTCTGGGGAGGGGTTCTCAAGACCCCACTACCAGATGAAGAGCTATTAAGTTGCTAGCTTCAGGGGAAGGGAGACTCATTTTTCTTTAAGCCACTGGCAGTTTCCCCATGCCCTTGCGATGAGTCTGCGCCCATTCATGCATGGCAACATTAGCTGAACTCAGTGGATTAAAAAGCAAATAGACAAGTGAACGTCTTTAATCCCAGCACTCAGAAGGCAAAAGTAGGCAGATTTCTGTGAATATGAGGCCAACATGGTCCACATAGTGAGTTCCAGGACAGGGTTCTATAGATAGATGTCATCTTGGAAGCAAAAAAAAAGACAGATAAATAAACAATTTTAAGCGGACATGAAGTTGGGAGGGATATGAGAATCTTAAGGGGAACTGGAAGTGGTAGAGAGAGGGTATAATCAAAATATACTATATGCAGGTATGAAATTTTCAAAGAATAAAAATTATTTTAAAAGAACAATAAACCTTCAAGCTGAGCACAGGGGCACACACCTATAATTCCAGAATTTAAGAGCTGATCTAAGAGGACCACCAGGCTGAGACCAGCCTGGATTATAGTACGCAAAGGATGACCCTGTCTCATAAAGAACAAACCCCACAGCCCTCATGTTGCAATAGCAACACTCAAAGCGTTGGGTAGGCACGCATGGCTGGTGCAGCTACACTGTCTGGGAAAGCTCTATGGGATAATTTAGGTCGAAAATCTTATTTGGCTACTACCCAAGCCTGTTGCTACCACTCAAAAAGGTAAAGGGGTGGGCACGGCAGCACATGCCTGCAATCTGAGTACTCTGAAGGCTGAGGCAGGAGGGCCGAAAGCAAGAGGCTTGTGAGTGAGAGCCTGGCCTAGAAAGTCCTAGGTGAGCCAGACTGCACAACAAGACTAGGCCTTGAGAGGGGGGAGCTTTTAAAATCCTAGAACTAGCAAATGAAAACCAGGTAGAGGCAGCACTGTGAGATATGATCAAAGTATACTGTGTGAAAAAAATTAATAAAAATATAGTTTTTAAAAGTCAGAGCTGGGTGTGGTGGCGCACACCCTTAGTTCCAGTCTTGGGAGACAGAAGCAGGCAGATCTCTGTGAGTCTGAGGCCGGCCTGATCTACAAATTAAGTTCCAGGATAGGACAGCTACGGTTACATAATGAAACCCTGTCTCAAGACAGACAGACAGAGAGACAGAGACAGACAGAGAGAGAATATAAAGTCAGGCATGATAACAAATGCCTGAAATGCTAACATTTGAGAAGTAGAAACAGGAGAATCAAGGGTTCAAGATCCCTCCCCACTCCCTTACTTCACCCCCCCCAAAAAGGAAAAAATGAATAAAAGGGGAAGAATGATAAAAGAAGGGAGAGAAGAGGGAGGAGCTACCTCAGGAGGTAGAGTGCTTGCCTAGCATGTATAAGTCCTGGGCTCAATCCCTAGCACCAAATAAAACCAGGCATGGTGATGAACAATTTTTTTAAAGACATATTTATTTATTTATTTATTTATTTATTTATTTATTTATTTATTTATTTATTTATTACGCATACAGTATTCTTCCCACATGTATGGCTACATGCCAGAAGAGGGCACCAAATCTCATACAGATGGCTGAGAGCCACCATGTGGTTGCTGGGAATTGAACTCAGGACCTCTGGAAGAGCAGTCAGTGCTCCTAACCTGTGTCATCTCTCCAGCCCCTGTGAAAAGTAATTCTAATCTAAACACTAAGAGGGAGGCAGGAACAGCCAAAGTTCAGCCAAAGTTCAAGGTCATCCTTAGCTACAGAATGGGCTAGGAGGCCAGCCTGGGCTATATAAAACACTATCAAAAAGGAAAAAAAGGGCAAAAAGTAGAAAAATTTAAATACACAAACCAACAAAAGCTAGAGACTGCTCCCTCCTGCCATTTTCCCCAACTTCCTCTCAAATTAGTAAAGAAATAAAAGGGACAACAGAGGCCTGAGCCAGCAGCAAAACAGATTTAACCAGCCTCAATGACCTTTCCCTAGGACCTCACTTTTGCTCACTGCTCAGCCTACCTGCCCAGCTAACGACTTCAGGAACTGAAATTAGCTGTGAAGGATTTGATTACAAGGGGAAAAAAAACAAAGAGAAGAACAGCACAGTGCCCTACCTCACCTGGCTCCCACAACCTTTCTGTATTTGCTCGCCTCTACTGACAACCTTGCTAGGTAACCACGCCTCACTCCTAGCTCACCCTGATCATCTAGGATCCAATTCCCACCCCTCAGGTCACCCTTTCCTCTCCCAAATCTCTGAGGTTTCTGTCCTCGCCACTAACGTCAGGGCAACATTCCCATTGCCCTTTTGTGCTGGGACCAATTTGCAATGCTTCCACAAGCAGGTATTTCCACAATGACCTTAATGAAGTGGCCGCTATCAGCACTGTACAGAGAGGTGAAGGTAGCTCCTTGCCCAAGGCTGCACAACTGGAAAGAGGAGGAGCAGAGAAGTGAAACCAAGGGCTCCGGCTCCAGAACTCAACCATTTAAGCAGACCTGTTTTCACTAGATTTTTACTTCAAAAACGCTCTAACCAGGCACGACCAACAAGATCGTTCTTTCTTTTTTTGTTTTGTTTTTCCAAGGCAGGCTTTCTCTCTGTAGCTTTGCAGCCTGTCTTGGAACTAACTCCTGTACACCAGATTGGTCTCGAACTCACAGAGATCCACCTGCCTCTGCCTCCCGAGTGCTGGGATTAAAGGTGTACAACACCACCGCCTGGCTAAAATCTTCCCTTTTTTAAGAGACAATCTCACTATGTAGGTCTGGCTAACTGGAACTCTACATAGACCAGGCTGACTTGAAACTCACAGACATCCACCTGCTTCTGCCTCCTAAGTGCTCAGATCAAAAGCATGCATCGCCACACCAGGTCCTCAGTTTCTTTCTTCAATCTCTTTGGTTTTTTGAGACAGGGTCTCATGTGTAATGGTTTAAATAAAACGCCACAGGTCCCCACAGGTCCCTGACTGGCGGCAGTGGGCAGCGGGCACGAGACCACTGCGGGCCACAAAGGCAGCCAGGTCCCAGGCGGGAGCCCCCGAGCAGCCTACAGGCCATGAGGGCCAGCGGGTCCTAGGCAGGGAGTAGTGTGGCAGATGAGAGATCAAGAGCAGCAAGGCCCAGACAAGGAGCTGTGTGGCAGGTGAAAGACCCAGCCGGATAAGCACACCATGCAAAGTGAGGTTGAATATTTATTTAGTGGACTATGGAAGGGAAAGAGGAGAAGGGGAAAGAGAGGCAGAGAGAGAGGGAAGGAGGGAGGGAGGGAGGAGCTATGACAGCAGATACCTGAGAGAGAGAGAGAGAGAGAGAGAGAGAGAGAGAGAGAGAGAAATGGAGCTGAAGACCACCTTGCCTCGGAGGAGGGGGAGTGGGCGGGGCTTGTCTCTTAAAGGTACGGGACAGACCATTACATCCCGTAGCTCAGACTGACCTCAAATACCTGACCTTCCTGCCTCTAGCTCCCAAGTGCTGGAATCTGTCTTTCGTCACCACAGCTAGAGCACACAGTGTTAGGAGCTAAATTGTGGATGCTGGCAAGCACTCTGTCACCAAGCTACCTTGCCAGGCTTCAACATCATTTTTGGAAGTGTTATCTTGCCCTCAGTAACAATGGATCAAAAGATGACTCTTGAGTATTCTCAAGAGTTTTCAAGGAAAGTGGGCAGCTGAACTTGGTGGCTCACAGCTGTGATCCCAGTACTTGGGAGACTGAGACCGGACTGTTTCCAGTTCGATGCCAGTCTGGGCATATGAGTGAGTTAAAGGCCATCTTGGAGTACTCAGTGAGATGCTGTCTCTAAAAATAACGTGGACAAAGGCTCCTGTCTGGACTTCTAGCTCTTTGTCTTCCTTCATAAAGTCAACAAACACATTCTAATCTCCTGTAAACAACAGTCATGGAAATGTCCCCGGCCTTAACTTTTGATCAGGGGACAGAGGAGTCAAACCAGTTTCTTGCTCAACTCGCTTTGCAATCGAAATTAAAGTAAAGGAATAAAGAAAGGTTGGACCTGATCCTGTCCCATCTCACTCCCCGACTTGCTCCCTCCGTGCATGCCCACAAGGAGCTGCCTTGCTTTTCCTCTGAAGGGGATCTTCCCTTGAATTTCTCTCCAAGGAATCTCCTGCTCCTTTTCTTTCTGAGTTGGCCCTTCCTTGACAGCCCGCGGTGACCGGCATGCACTGTAAAAATAACCTTTACGTTCCTATTCCTCCTCAAGAAAGGCCCCATGGGGCCCAGGTACTCACGAATCTAGCCAAGCCCCGAGCCCCAGGCCGCCCCAGCAGCAGGAGAGCAGCCTGACCCAGGCCACCGCTCGGCCTCCAGATCTTGGCCATACACATCGCTACCGCCATCTTGGCTAATAACCACGCCTCCTTTCTCACGGGAGCGAGATGGGCTGACCCATCAGCTGCCTTATTCAAATGGCAGCACAACTATGTCAACAAGCTATCTAATTCCAACCACCCTGAATACGTAAGTTCATATGGAAATTCTTGTTATATGAAATTGCTCCAGTTTTCTACTTATAGTTGCTCCAGTATCAGGCAGAAAAAGGACAACCTGACTAGAGGCTAACGGGTTTAGGACCCGGGGGCCTTGGGCAAGATGGGCCCATTCCAACACCCGCCTCCTATTTTTTTATTGTCCAATGGCTTTGCCAGAATTAGGAGGTGGAGCTGGGCGGAACCAGATTGTTAGTAAACGTTAAGCCACGTGCGAGGGCCCATTCGGGCGTGCCCCAGGCTGGCGCATGCGCAGTAGTTACAGTAGTTGCGCGGCCGGTACGAGCGCGCGCGCGGCTGGGCGGAAGCTACGGTAGGGCCACGCGCATGGTTGGCGGCTATGGAGGTAGCAAAGTGTGCAGACGCCCGGGTAAGTACTGACACCAGAACAGAGTCCAGCCCTCGAAGTCCAGTCTGCAGCCTCCGGCATTTTGCTTGTGAACAGAACCTGCTGTCCCGACCGGATGGATCTGCTTCTTTTCTGCAAGGTAAGAACCTAGCCAGGGTTAACTGCGCGCGCCATCCTCACCCAAGTGGGGTTTTTGAAGAGCCTTTACCGTGTAGTGTGCAACCAAGTGCGCCCATCTCTTTGAAAAAAACTACTTCTAGAGGTTGGAGATACACACCTCCTCCGACTCGAAAAGATATGATACGTCCAGCTTGGTAAATAATCTGTCTGGGAAGGAATCAGGGGCAAGACCACCCTAGTAAGAATGAATTTCCCAGAGTAGGTGTAAGTTCACCAAGGCAAATATTCCCTTTGGCTAGATTTCCCAACACACGCTTCTGGATTCATACATCACCAGCTGAGGCTCAGGTGTGCATTTGCACACATATCCTTTGAGAGAGACTTGTCACCACCGCTGGTTTAAGTGTAATTACCGTGGCAGATGATTTATCCAATTCTCATCCTAGACTGACAAGTATCTCCCCTTCTCCCATCCCATCATTTGAGTAAACGTCCCCTTGCTTGGTATACACATCCCATCAGTGTATATGAATGTAGAGAGAAGACAGGTCTCATGGCTGACGCCCACACAACCCTATCTCCAGTGCGGGTCAGCCACCTTTGAGGGGTCTTGGGAGTGTGAAGAACTATCAAAGTAGACAGATTGGAGAGGGCAGTGAGTTGGTATCAGTACTGATGGTGAGCTGTGTTTGAGGTGTAAGGGCTGACCATTTTAGAGCTAATCAAGTCAGAGGCCATTGCTCCCAGTGCAGTATAGTGTTGGGATCCGAGAAAGGGAGAAAAGAGAAATGGAGTGGAGACAGCTCTTCAGGAGTTTGCCTGTGAGAGAGTCAGGTAGATGGGGCAAGAATTGAAGACCGGTAGGAGGCTAGAAAAGGCAAGAACTGGAAGCTGGAGAAATGGCTTGGTGGTTAACACCTATTGCTCTTGCAGAGGGCCAGAGTTAGTTCCCATCATCTATGTCAGGTGGCTCTCAACCACTGTAACTCAGCTCTAGATCTAGGAGATCAGAAGCCCTCTTCTGACCTCTGAAAGCCCCTACACAGAAGTGTGCGCACACCCCATACACAGAGGCACCCCTCCTGTGTTCCCATGGGGCTCTAGAGCAAGTGAGACACCTTGCAGACTGTCAAAAAGTATGTTCCAGACCCTTCTTAACTCAAAGTCTATGGTGAGTTTAGAGAAACTGCAGAACTGCCCCCCTCATCCCTTAGGGAGGGCACAATGGCAAACAATGCAAAACGGTGGGTATATTTAATAATGACAAAACGAAACCCATTACTTTGTATGTGTCCATAGGATTCTATGGCTGAGATAAGGGCCATGACCAAAAGCTACTTGGGAGGAAAGGGTTTGTTTGGTTTACATATCCCAATACATAGTCCGTTGAGGGAAACCGAGGTAGGAACTGCAGCACCATGGAGGAACCCTTGCTTCTCGTGGCTTGCTCAGCTTTCTTTCATATACAGCCCAGGGCTACCTGCCCAGCAGTGGCACTGCCCACAATGAGCTGGGCCCTCCCATATCAATTACTAATCAATAAAATGCCCTGCAAACTTGCCTACAGGCCAGTTTGATGGAGGCAATTCTTCAGTTGAGATCTGAGCTCCTTTCAGATCTGTCTAGCTTGGGTTGAGTTGACAAAACTAGACAGCATAGTATCTTAACTTAAAAACAGAATTAATTAAAAAAAAATTAATGGTATAGTCCCCTAATCCCAACACTTGGGAGGTAGAGGCAAGAGGATCAATTCAAGGCAGACTCACTCAGCTACACTGCGAGTTCAAGGCCAGCTTAGACTATATAGAGCCTGATCTCAGAAAATCCAACCGTGCAAACCTACAGCACCCAGGAGCTTATCTTGCCTTTGTTGGCTAGCTCTCTTGTTTTATTTTGCTTTGGACTTGGCACATGTTAGGTAAATGCTCTACCACAGAGCTCCATCCCTACCCCTTGGTTTTTAAATTACTGTTTTATGGATCTCCCTGGTGCCTGAGGAGGTCAGAAGAGGCTGTCGGGTTCCCTGGAACTGTCGTTACAGATGGCTGTGAGTTATCCTCTGGCTAAACAAGAAGTGCTCTTAATTGCTGAGCCGTCTCTCCAGCCCCAGCCTGTGATTGATTGACTTACACACATAAATTTTCAGTTTGGAGGTGAGCTGGAAAGTGTATTAGTTATTGAACATTATGGTCAGAAACATGTGGAAACCACTGTTTGTAGATGACCCAGAGAGGTTTTATCAGTCACACAAGGGCCAGGAATAGGCAGTCAGGCTTAGAAGCCAGACTTTTCCTTCTCCAGACCCATTCATGTTCATTCTGGGAAGATGAGCAGAAATTAAGATCCCTATCCATCACAATTATAGACCCCTTTGTTTTTTGTTAGGCCTTTTAAAATATTTTTATTAGTATATATTAACTATATGTAATAATGGATTTCTTTTTGGTTGGTTTATAAGATAGTCTCATGTAGCTCAGGGCCTCAAACACAGTTTGGAGCCAGGGATGACCTTGAATTCCTGACCCTCCCGTCTTTGTCTCCCACCTCCCAAACGCTGGTTGTGTGAGTGAAAGCCACGCGTGCAGTGCGCGAGTGGTCATGCAGGCCAGCAGAGGATGTCAACCCCTTGGAGCTGGGTTACATGGCGATTGTGAGCAGCCTGGTATGGGTGTTGTGAGCTGGAAATTGTAGTCCTCTATAAGAGTGGTGTGTGTGCTGGCCCACTGAGCTATCTCTCCAGCCCCAACTCCTTGTGAGAACTTACTAGTAGCTAAAGTCTGTGGTGAACTCTATGTTCACTATGTTCCTATATGTTTCAGGTGCACTGTGTCTTTAAAAACTGGTTTTCATTTCATCTTCTTGTGTGATGCTGAGAGACTCAGGGCTTCCTGCTTCTGTGAGCCATTGCCATGTGCTCTTCACAAAAAGGTCACGAGGGAGGGACGATAGTGGCCCCCACTTGAAGATGAGAAAGCAGAGAAGAGAATTGGTGAGGGTGGCATGGTCTGGCAGAGGCCTCCGCTGATGTCTCCCCAGGTGACACCTCTGTCCTGGCTGGAGTGTACGGGCCAGCCGAGGTGAAGGTCAGCAAAGAAATCTTCAACAAAGCTACACTCGAAGTGATCCTGAGGCCAAAGATTGGGCTGCCTGGTAACTGGACTCATCTAAACCTCCAAAGATCTATTAGGACCTCGCCCAACTCCTCCCTGCTGCTTGCTACATCCAGTCTCCACTGCCCTGCTCATCTCCCTCTGCCCAGCTCTTTGTTTTGTTTTAGTTTTTGCTGCTTTGGGAATGGAATCCAGAGCCTCACACCTGCTAGACAGATGCTCGCTAGGGAGCCTGGGCTCTCACTGGTGCGTTCTGGTCACACCCTCTTCTGGGCTCAGGCCTCCCAGGTCCTCACTGCTGGGCTCCAGGCAGGCATTCTAGTACTGAGCCACAGTACTTTGCCTGGTGAACCTCAGGTTATGTGGCTGGGCCACACCACCAGCCTTATACTTTTTAAGATGGGTCTCAAGTTGCCTAGGCTGGTACTGAGCTCTCTGTAGCCTAGACTGCCCTCAAATTTGTGATCCCCTCTCCTGAGCATTTCCAGTCCTGAGACTGCAGACCAGCACCACCAGACTCGCCTTCTCTTGAGCTGCTTCTTTGTCTCCATTTCTTTCTTCCCTTCTCTGCCTTCATTTCTCCTTACCATTAACTTGTTTTTCTGCCCTTTTACTGAATCTCCCTATGTACAGTGGGATGGGCCCACTCTGATGGGGTCAATACGGCCAGTAACATAGGACATGAGCGCTCCTGGGTATTCACCCTTGGGTGGCTGACTGGTAGACCCTTGGGAAGTTGTGGGCCCTGCCTTCTTTCGCCTGGGAGTATGCATGCCATCCTAGGCTGACTGACAGCCCCTTCCTGGAGTCTCCCTCGGGCTGGATTGAGCAGAACAAGATGATGAGGTAAGAGTCTGATAACTTCCTGTCTCCCTCCCCAGGTGTGGCTGAGAAAAGCCGGGAGCGGCTGATCAGGAACACGTGTGAAGCAGTGGTTCTGGGAGGCCTGCACCCCCGCACGTCCATCACAGTGGTGCTGCAGGTGGTGAGCGACACCGGCTCCGTATCCTTTCCCGGACACTCTAGGACGTGCTCGGAGCCTCCCTTGGCTTCCCTCCTGGTGACCCTGTAATGTTCCCTCAGCCACGCAGAACCCATGCCAGGAGGCAGCTCAGAGAACTTAAAACAACGCCAGGGCCAACAGGATGGTTCATTGGGTAAAGGTGCTTGCTGCCGAGCCTGACGGCCGCACGTGTTAAAAGGAGAGGACCAGTTTCTGCAGGTTGTCCTCTAACCATGTGAGCACACAGCACACACCTGCCCACGGGCACACAAACAAACAGATGCGGTTTTTAGAAATTAGCTGGCAGGACTCGCGTGCGGGACACTCAAGCACTTGTCAGCGCTGTCGTCTAGTTCCCACAGGACTTGTCCTGGGGAGCATTGTAATTCCCCTGTAGCTCTGAAGGCCTGGTCTCGGGCTTTCCAGTTCGAGAGCCTAAGGGCTCCAACATGTTTGTTTCTTATGTTGCCGAGTTTGGGGTAAGGAAACTGGAGCTCAGAGAGGGGCTGTGTTTTGCCCAAGGGAACAGAACAGTGGCACAGAAGGCTACAATGGTGAGGCTCAAGCTCAGGCGTGTCCAAGCCCAGAGCCTGAGCCAATGACTTCTTCTCTGCACATTGGCATGAGTTTCTGGCTCTACTGGGGAAGCACCAAGCTGGCAAAATGGTCATTGGCTCCATACTGCCCACCAGAGTCCCAGGTAGTGGACCTGGCTTTGCCAGTGTCTTCCGTAAGAGACTGGGAGATTTCCTGTCTCTGTTTTTGTGTGTATATGTTTTGTTTTGTTTATTTGGTTTTTTGGTTTGGGGTTTTTTTTTGTTTTTTGTTTTTTCTGAGACAGAGTTTCACTGTGTGCAGTCTTGGAACTCACTTTATAGACCACGCTGGCCTCAAACTCAGAGATCGCCTGCCTCTGCCTCCCAAATTCTGGGATTAAAGATTAGGGCCGCCCCCACCCATCTCTAAGATCCTTGGTACATCCTTTAGTGTATGTATCTGTTCCCTAGCATCATCTCATTTAACACAGGGAGGGAGGTGCTTATGCCCAGTATGGAGCACTGGCAGAACCACTTAGCCATCATACCATGCTGCTGCTCTGTGATCAGTAGCGGTGTCTGCCACAGGCATCAGCAAGTAAAGGGAAGTGTGGATGTGTTCTGCTGGCCAGTCCCACAGAAGACACTCTTCTTAACCTCCCTGTGATGCTCAGCTCTTGGCCTGCTGCTTGAATGCTGCCTGCATGGCACTGGTGGATGCAGGTGTGCCCATGCGGGCTCTCTTCTGCGGGGTCAGCTGTGCCCTGGACTCTGATGGCAATCTCGTGCTGGACCCCACGACCAAGCAAGAAAAGGTAGGTGTAAAAAGGTAATGTTGGCAAAGAGCTGTAGCCAGGTAGGTCTGCTTGCCTGCAGGCCTTACTTCTGTGTGAGTCAATTGGCTCATGCACCCTAGTCCATCTGGCAGCTTCTGTCCCATTCATCAAGGTTCATTCAGCTTTAAGTGCTAGACACCCAACTCTCACTTGCACTAGCCAGAAAAGAAACTTGCTAGCGTTCACTTCTGAACTGTAGAACGGATCTGTGCTTCTTGTGCCCTGTGCTGGTCATGGTGATGACAGTTCAGGAAGCATGTTCTTTTCAGCACTTTCTAGGAAGGCTTTAGGCAGGGGTAGTGACAGCAGTGCAGCCTGGGTCCCAGCCTGGCCCTGCCACGACATCATCACAGTTGGTTGCAGGTGTACACACAGGAAAATCCAGGGGTTCTATCTTGGATGTGGAAGTTCAGAACCCTCCTCGCGACTGTCACTTTTACTGCAACTACTGCTGTCAGAGTGGGGACCTCGATGCTTCTCTCGGGGCTTCCTGGGCCCCCCTCAGATAACTGGGGAAACAAGGGAAGGGAGCCATGAGGACTGGATCTCTGGCTTGCCTGTGTAGTGCAGAGCAAGGAAGGGAGAGTGGGCAGTGGAGAGGCACTCAGGAAATGACCAGCACTGTGGCTCCCCCTATGGGACAGGAGAACAGTGGTCAGAATAAAGGCAAAGAAGAGAAACAATTACCCAAGAGTGGAATCTAACATACAACTTCAGTTGACCTAGAGGCTGAGGGTTCAGTTCTCCCTGTTTGAGACTGGCTGAGATCTTAAAGAGGAGGGCCCCAAGACACTTACTACCTTCTACTTTTTGCTTCTAGGAGGCCCGGGCCATCCTGACCTTTGCTCTGGACAGCGTGGAGCAGAAACTGCTGATGTCCACCACCAAGGGGCTCTATTCTGATGCCGAGGTATCCACAATTTTTTCTCCTGTTGACATAACATCTTGTCCCAGCTCACAGCAAGCCCTTCTCTGCATCGCTGTTGGGTGGATGGATGCATGTTTGGGACTTAGTTCTTAAAGTGCTTGCCTGGCATGCCCAAGGTCCTGAGTCACGAGTTTAATCTCAGCACTTGGGAAAGAAAGGCAAGCATAGATGAGTTCAGAGCCAGCCTAGTCTATATGGAGAATTCCAAGCCAGCCCGGGCAACATTGTGAGATCCTGCCTTATCAAGCAAAAAGACCAAAACGGTGTTTTTATGTAGCAGTTTTAAAGGAATGCCTGAATAATGAGATCAGAAAATAGGGTTCACCTTGAATGAGGGGGTGTGTCTATTTTTTTAGAATTTTTTTATTAAAGATTTATTATATATACAGTGTTTTGCTTGCATACCAGAAGAGGGCACCAGATCCCATTAGAGATGGTCGTGAGTCAGCATGTAGTTGCTGGGAATTGAACTCAAGACCTTTGGAAAAGCAGGAAATGCTCTTAACCACTGAGCCAACCCCCAGTTTTCTATCTTAAGGTCCCCAGTCGTCAGCACAGAACAGTGCCACCTAGAATTCTGGGTTTCCAAGGAACAGGGTTTGGAAACTAGGCTGCACCTGTATTTCTTCTCTGGCCCTGTGGCTCTAAGCCTATGTGGTGGTAATGATTTAAATCTCTAATTTCATGGCTCTTAAGGTTATTTGGGTTGGACATGGTGGCTTGCTGCTGTGAACTCCAGACCGGCCTGGACTATATAGTAAACACTTGTTTCAGAAAGGGAGAGGAGGTGCTAGGTAGGTCTAGTGGCTTTCACCTTTACTCTCAGCACTCTGCAGGCTAAGGCAGGAGAATCACTAAGTTTGAAATTATCCTGAGCTACACAGGTCTAGGCCAGCCTGGGCTATATAGTGAGTTCCAGGCCAGTCTGAGCTATGTAGTGAGACCCTGTCTCAGGCAAACATCAATGAAAAGGATTTGAGGGTCAAAGGGTTATGGCTCTAATTCTTGGGGTCTCCAGCTCTCCGAGTTCCTCCAAGGTGTTAGGACTCTGATCTCAGGTGGCTTTCAGAGTCTGGTCCCCAATGCCCTTATGCTCTTTTCATTAAGATAAAACTTAAGGGCTGGAGCCGGGCGTTGGTAGCGCACGCCTTTAATTCCTGCACTCGGGAGGCAGAGGCAGGCGGATCTCTGGGAGTTCGAGGCCAGCCTGGTCTACAGAGCTAGTTCCAGGACAGGCTCCAAAGCCGCAGAGAAACCCTGTCTCGAAAAACCAAAAAAAAAAAAAAAAAAAAAACTTAAGGGCTGGGAAGATGGTTCTGAAATTAAAGACTTGCTGCTAGGCCCGACTACCTGCCTGACTTTAGACCCCAGGACCAACATGGTAAAGGAAAAGAATCAAGTCCCCAAATTATCCTCTTATTTCCACAGGGTATGCCTGTGTGCAAGTGCACAGGTGTTATAAATTACATACTAAAAGAGGGAAGTAGCTGGGCAGTGGTGGTGCACGCCTTTTATCCCAGAAGGCAAAGGCAGGTGGATCTCTGTGAGTTCGAGGCCAGCCTAGTCTACACAGTGAGTTCCTGGACCTCTAAGGCTACATGAAGAAATTCTGTCTCAAAAAAAGAAAAAAGAGGGAAACAAGCTTAGAGGAGAGGGACTGAGGATGTGACTTTATTGGTAGAGGTTTGTCTAATGTGCATGAGGCCTGGGTTCCACCCCCAGCACCATATACTGTACTCTAGAAACTGAGGCAGGAGGATTTTTCAGGGCCATTATGTATGTATGTCTCATTATGGGTATGCACCAGCACCATTACGGGTTGGGAGTTAGGCGGTGAGATAGGAAATGGCTGTTGTGAGGAATAATGGAGGGGAGGGTACTAGGTTTAGAGGCTCATTTAGGGAGTAACCCTGGGTGCTAACTGGCTTCTTCCTTCCCAGCTCCAGCAGTGCCTGGCTGCTGCCCAGGCTGCCTCACAGCACATCTTCCGCTTCTACCGGGAATCGCTGCAGAGGCGCTACTCGAAAAGCTGAGACAAGCCAGGGCAGGGTGCACCTCCTGTCACCACGCCCACCGCCTCCAGCCGTCACATGCCAGCTCCTCACTTTACCTCATACTGTGCCCATGTGACCTCCAGTCCTGTAACAGCAGGGGCTCCTGTGCCAGAACACCATTAAAAGGAGCTCACCTGTGTTGAATGAGTCATAGCCACCTATTCTGATGTCTGGTGAGCATCCATTCATCAGGCCTGCTGGTGCTGAGAAGCTGGCACTAAACGAGAGACCCAGACCGCATGTTCAGGGTAAGATATAGGCATGGTGGTACGTGCCAACAGTCCTACCTGGCATAGTGAGGCCAGCCTGGGCTACCTAAGAAGGTGATCTGGAGAGGACTCAGCAGTTAGGAGCACCTGTTGCTCTTCCAGTTTCCAGCACTCAAAACAGACAACTCACAACTGTGACTCCAGCTCTTGGGGCTCAGACATCCTTTTCTGGCTTCTGTGGGCACTTGGACACACACTCTAAAGGAGGGATCAGTTTTGAGGGGAAGTAAATTCCGTATCAGGATACAGGCAGGGGTGGTACAGCTGAAGCTATCCGTGAAGGAGGAAAGTGTGGCTGTGAGCTCTGGAGTAGCATGGGAGAGCGCTCCAGAGATACAGGCAGGGAGGAACACCTCCACATGGGGCTTTGAGGGCCACCAGCAGTACACTCGAGGTCCATTTTCACCCCGTGAAATGGGGTGATAGAGTCCTCACTTGAAGATGACATAAACAGAAGAGCCCAGAGGTCACCAGCTAACCTGCAGAAGACCAAAGGACCATGAGATTCCTGTCCCAGAGACCAGGCTGTTCAGGGTAACTCCAGCATTCTGGGAGCACCAAGTCACTGGAGCTCATCCAGCTGGTGTTCCCATACTCTTGGTTTTGAGAGGACTGGAACCAAGCATTTAAGAACTTCTGTAAAGATTAACTCCCACAACCTGTCAACATGGAGCCAAATCAGCAGGCCCCAGACGCTTGTTTCCATGTGCTGCGCCCATTCTGCCTTATACTTCACATGCTAGATCTAGATCCTCACACTCCACTCTCCACCACCACCCGCTGGACCGGTTTCTTCACTCCTGAGAACCGGGAAAGAAATGCACAGGTATCTTTAGCTTGGTGAGTGGAAAAAGGGTTTTGTTTTTTGGGTTTTTTTTTTTTTTCATTGTGGTGTGGTGTTTAACAGCCAAACCCCGCCTCTTCATTACTTGATGTTCTCAGGCCTCATTTTGCAAATACTCCCTGTGTCCCGCCAAGTGCTGAGCAAGCTGCTCACCTACTCAGTACCACCAGCTCTTTGTGTCCTCAGGGACCCACCCCTTACATAGCCAGGCAGCGCTGGTGCACACCTTTGGTCCCAGCAATCTGGAGGCAGAGGCAAGTGGCTCTGAGTTGGAGGCCCATTCTGCAGAGACTTGGTTGAAGTGGGTTTGGAAGGCCATTTTGTAAGGAAGGTATTTGGTCTGTAGATGATTTGAGCTGTCAGTCAGGATTCTCCCCCCCCCACACACCCCCAAGAGAAGTTGTGTCTGCAGAGGGAGCTATGTTCACATCATTGAAACCCGGGTACAATTTTTTTCATGTTTTGGTAACTCTAAAACTTTTTTTTGTTTTTGTTTTTTTAGAGACTGCGTTTCTCTCTGTAATAGCCCTGACTTTCCTGGAACTCACTCTGCAGACCAGGCTGGCCTCAAACTCACAGAGATCCACCTGCCTCTGCCTTTCAAGTGCTGGGATCAAAGACATCTACCAGGCTTATTTGGTTTTTTGAGACAGTCTCACTACGTAGCTCTTGACTGTCCTAGAATTCATTTGTAGACCAGGTTGGCATTGAACTCACAGAGATCCTCCTGCCTCTGCCCCCCTCCCTCCCAGTGCTGGGAGTAAAGGCATGCATCACCACCCCTAGCTGATTCTGGGGTTTGAACTAAGGGAGTTGTAAATTCTGAACAAGCATTGACTGATGAGCCATGCCTCTGGTCTTCTTCACCACAACCACCGTGTGACTGGGTTTCACTATGCAGCCCTGGCTGGCCTGGAAACTTACTAGACCCACCTGCCTCTCCCGGGTGCGGGGAGTGCCGGCTTCTTTCGTGTGTTGTCAGTCTCACTAAGCTGCCATGGCTGGCTCATCTCCTGGGACCTCGTATGTACTAGGCATAGTTCTGCTGCTAAGCTCATCTCTAGGTCAACTTGAATTTGTGATCCTCCTGCCTCAGCCTCCTGAGTTACCAGTATACTAAGCATGGCTCCGAGGTCTGGCTCTACCACCACACTTTCCTGTTGATTTTGGACAACTGGATGATTTCTCCATCTGCTGTGGGAAGAGCTCAGAGGGAAGCAGCAGGCCACCACACACACCTGGGATTCTTTGGACCTTGCTCGGCCCGAGGGAAGGGTTAAGTGAGACCTGGAAGCCTGGCTCTAATTCTGCTCACTACTGTGGAGAAGAAAATACTACAGTATCACACCCCAAGCTCTGAGGTCTGATGTCAGCCACAGCCTGAGGCTGACCTTGCTGGTCAGTCCTTCCTACTCTTGGGCACCCACACCAGTCCACCCTGGACACATCCAAACACACAGACAGACTTGGGTTTGGCTTCAGGGACTCTTTAATCTCTCACGTTGCTTCCTTCTGGGTAGGGGTGGCCAGGAAAGTAGCAGACTCTCATTTCTGGATGCTGTGGTCCTCGCTGTCACCACCATTTGCACCAGGATCATTCGTTCCTCTCATGGGTTCACTGGGGGGCCTCTGGCCTCTGCATTCACAGTGGGGGCTGAAGGGCAGCTAGGGCGGGTCTCGGGAGGCAAGGTAGGCAGCCAAGGTCACCAGAGCAGCAGCATATGTGCACAGGCCCAGCCCTACAGCAAGGACCCCCAGCAGGAAGGCATGGCGGGAAGTGGCCCCTGCCCCTTGGATGTCCCCCTTGGCCCAAGCCTTGTTTGGTCTGTAGAGGCAGTGGGCAGTGGTAACCAAAGTGTCCCTTGACACTCCACCCTGCTTCCTGTGGCTCTCCACAATCCCAATCTAACTAATTCATTTATCTAGTCTAAAACTACAGTTGGGGCACCAACTGAGCAACCAATAAAAGCGTTTCCCTGTGTGGTGGTGACCACTCCTTTAATCCTTGCACTTGGGAGACAGAGGCAAGTGGATCTCTGAGTTTGAGAACAGGGTTACACAAAGAAACCCTGTCTTGGAAAAAAGAAAGCCCAAAAAACAAGTGTTACCACATGCCACTAATTTATGCCTGTGTTTTCACTCAGTTAATCTGTACAACGGCCCTGAGATGGGGGTTATTTCCATTGACTAGTGAGGGAGACCTACGGCTTTCGCTGGCTTCCCAGGTCTGACAGGGACCGTTGTCAAAGCCACCACTCTAGGTTCCTGGCGGCATCTTGGCTCCCCCACACACACACTTCCTTCCTCCCTTTGTTTTGTTGTGACAGAGACTTAGGTCCTTTGTAGCCAAAGATAAATTTGAATTTAGATCTTTCTGTCGCCATCTCTGATTTGTTGGCCATCGAACCTAGGGCTTCATGCATGCTAGGCAAGCAGTCTGCCAACTGAGCCATAGCCTCAGCTCTGTTCCTTTGCTCTTCATTCTTTTGAGACAAGATCTCAGTTTGTAGCTAGGTTGGCCTTGAACCTCCTCCTCTGTCTCCCAAGACTACCTGGGATTACTGTCACCACCGTATCAGGTTACGCCTTTGTGTTTCTTTGTGAAGGCTTCTCTCCAGCCACCTCCCCCCACAGTCCCCCCACACACACCACCAAACAGTGTGGCTCCTCCTTGTTCCCCCCCCCTTTTTTTTAACCCAGCACCCTCCCAGTCCCAAACACAGACTAACCTTGTGGGCCAGACAGAAGGCAGCAATGCCCACAGGCCAAAAACAACACAGGACAGAGAAGACTGCCAGGCCAAGGTGGTCATGGGGCAGAAGAGGTGAGAGGCGGCCACCTCCATCATAATCTGAGTCACTGTCGCTGGATGATGTGTCCTATGGACAGGAGAGAGTCTGGGTGGGGATATCCCCACCTGTCTTCTCTGCCCCATCACCCCTGAGGACCAATGCTTCTCTGCGGCCTTTCCGGAGACAAAAACATTCAACAAGGTGGGCTTTAAACTTCTCAGTCTACTGGATCCCTGGAGGGGCGGGGGAGCTATTGATACTGCGGGTTTCTAGAGAGATCCACCCTCCTGGATGCTGGGTTCATTCTCAAGGGTCTAACTATGGGAAGATTGCTTGTAATCCCTAAATGGGAAGTTGTGAAGTGGGGGCAGACTTTGCCTTGGGTAGAAGAACCTGCATGAGAGATGGGGGTGAATGCTCTAGTGTCCTGAGTTGCTAAAACAAACCTGCCAGCCAAAATTGATCCTAAAGCTGGGTATGCCCATAATCCCGGCATTTGGGAGGTAGAGGCAGGTGGCTCAGGAGGCCTGCCTGCATTACATGACACCTGTGAGGGGAGGGAGGACACCAAAATCTTTCACTGTTTGTCTCCAGGTAGCTCAGCAGGAACAAAACAAATCCTCTCTGGAAGATGGCACCTTCATTCTAGGCCTCCAAATAATTGATCCTAAAAATACTTTCTTCAAGCAAAATGACCAGCACACAGTCAAATATAACAGACACACAAATGCTGAGCAGGACCTTAGAGGTACAATGTAGTTCTTCAAGTCTTCACTGCTAGGGCCAGTCAGAGATGGTAAAACTGTGGCAGGATGTTTTCCACCCCACCTGCTTGTGTTGTCTTTCTGTGTTGCCCCAGGCTGTTCTGTAAAGCCACAAGCTTCAGCCTCCTGAGTGCCCAGATTATAGGCAGGCACTTAACCTGGCTCCAAGTGCCTTTTTTTTTTTTTTCTTAAGACAAGGTCTCTTTTATGTAGCTCTGGCTATCCTGGAACTCATTCTGTACACCAGGCTGGCCTTGAACTCAGAGATTTGACTGCTTTGAGTACTGGAATTAAAGATATACACCAAAAGCTCTTCTGAGATGACTGATGTTCCTTCCCCACCCCCCAGCAGCTGTGCGGTAGGTTCTTCCTCCCTTGAATCTGGCCAGGTCTGCAACTCCCTCTTCCTTAACAGAACGTCACATAGTAACTCTACAAGATTTCCTAGGACAAAGTAAGTAAATCAGATCTGAGTCCCGAGGGTTGAAATTCCAAACCTTGCCTGGACTATAGAGTGAATTCAAAGTCAACTTGGGCAATTTAACCAGAGCCTTCCTCGAGTAAAATGGGAAAGAGGGGTGGTGGCTCCTGCCTCTAATCCCAGCAAGTGGGGAGGTGGAGGCAGGAGGAACAGAAGTTCAAGATCATCTTCGGGTACCTGGTAAATTTGAAGCTAGTCTGGGCTATGCAGTGAGACCATCTTACAAAAGAGAGAAACCAGATGGATGGCACAGGCCTGCATTTCCAGTTAGGAAGCTGAGGTCAAAAGGCGAATGTGAGCTGAGGCGTTCAAGGCCAGCATGAAGAACAAACTTTGTCTCAAAGAAAATTAAATTGGAAAATAAAAATGCAAGACATGTTTCACAATATGTGCAAGGAATATGACAGCATTCTTGGCGGTTGAGGTGGAAGGGTGAATGTAAAGCCGGACCCTGTCTTAGAAAAGGGGGGTGAGGATTAGAGAGATGGCACAGTGGTTACTGCCCTTGTATATGACCTGAGTCAGGTTCTCAGCTTCCTTGTGGGGACGATTCCAGTGCCCTGTACCTCCAACTCCAGGGGATCTGAATAGCGAGAAAATACAAGCACACACACAGTAGTGGGGGCTAGAGAGATAGCTCGGTTAAGAGCACTGATGAAGGACCCAGGTTCAATTTGCAGCACCCACAAGATGGCTCCCTACCATCTGTAATTCCAGTTCCAGCAGATCCAGCTCCCTCTTCTGGCCTCCACAGGCACTGCATGAATATAACGCACAGGCATATACACATAAAAATAAAAGCTTAAAAACAAAATGAAAGTCTGACATTTTTTAAAAAAACTTTGAAAGCATGGGGAAGGTCAGCAGTGGGATGGGTCAGCAGGTAAAAGCGAAGTACTGACCATCAACCCTAATGATCTGACTCCAGGTCAACTGCATGTGTGCCCTGGCCTCATTCCATACATACGTGCACGCACAAATAACTTAAAATATTAAAGACATTAACTTGAAAAACTGGGTCAGCAGAAGCCAAGCATTTGTGGGTTCTGGAATGAGAGAACACAGTCAGAAGGAAGACAGCAAACAAAGATCAAGGGACAAGGTGAGTGGTCTGGAGAAAAACAAAACTGCACTCTAGAGCCAGGTGGTGGTCTCTGAGTTCAAGGCCAGCCTGGTCTACTAGCCCTGGCTTCACAAAGAAACCCTGTCTCAACACAAAACAAAAATTCCAAGACTCCCAGTCAGGCCCTGCATAGTCAAGTGAGACTCCAGACCTAGACAGATAACACCAGCAAGCTGCCCTACACCCCTACCTCAAGGTCAGGGGTCTCCGGCTCCCCCAGGCCAGCACTCTCGGAAGAAAGAGGTGAGAGAAGGAACTGCCGGCCTCTCAGTGACTCCACAAAGACTGTTTCTGGGAAAGGGGGTCCCAGCTCTGCTTTGTTAGTCTTGGGGGACAGGAGGTCCCAGGCTGTGCTTGGCAGCAAGGGTTGCTGGAGTTCCTGTATGCTGGGGTTGTCCATGGCTGGGGGAGGGGCGCTGTTGTAGGGGGTTCCTGAAGACAGAGGAAAACAAATTCAAATTTCAAAAAATCTTGCCTTTATCCATCACCCTCTGACTGTTGGCTTCAGAGTGAGCTCAAAGTCCCCCAGAGTCATTTTAGAGATAGAAAAACAGACTGGAGAACAAAACAGGTTTGTTTAACTTACAGATAATTCACAGTCCCAGGCGATCAATTCTGGGATTCTCTCAATTACATACCTGTTGCATACTCACTGTAAACCATGTCTTACGCAGTTGTTTGTTCCATGAGCCCTCTCCACACACACATACACACAGACTCCATCCCCAGGCTCACATGCCCTTACCACCCATTCAGGCCCACACCCTTCCTCCTATAATATGCTCATCCATCTCCTACCCCCAGTGACCTAGGAACTCCACCCTAGTGCACACACACTAAGTCCAGTCCTCACACTAAGTTCCCAGGGTCCTCTCAAGGTAAGCCCGCCACACCCACACCCTGTCATCTGCCAAAGGTCTCCTTGAACACTTGCTGGGAATGACAGCGGCTCCCCTCGGGAACGTGTCTGAGGCAGGCAATATTCTTATGTACCCCTGAGCCTCCTTGCACAATCAATCCTCACCCTTGCAGCATTTGAAAACGCAAACACCTCCAACATACAGAGACCTCCCACCCCCACCCCCACGCTTCTCAGCTCTTATCGCTTCCATTGCACACCTATTCAACTCAATCTGTACCTTACCTTGCCCCTTTTCCACGGCGCCATACATCTCCCCATTGACCTGTCACCTTAGCCCTCCTGGTTCATTAACGCCGCCGCCCTCAAACTCAGCATATGTACTGTTCACACTCAACCAGAAAGATCTTTCTCGTTCTACTATCCCCTGCCCCAGATCGTTCCAAACCTCCTAGTCCAGATCCTCGCCAAAGATTCACCCCCATCCATTTCTCGCCCCCCCCCCACCCCGCCGCAACGCCAGGACCCCGGGGGAGGAGCAATGTTCTCATCTCCTCTCCGCCCACGGCCAGTTTCATAGGACGCCCACCTTGCCCTGCCGCCCAGAGATGGGCAAACCTGAACCCTGCGATCGGGCTCAGGGGTACCTGGCGCGGGGTCTGGCAGCTGCGCTGCGGTCTGGTCTCTGCGCCCCAGCCCCGCAGCGCACAGGGGAGGGGAGAGGCGTAGCTACAGCTCCAGACTCCGCCCCTCCGCTGCTCCTCGGGAGGGGGCCTTGAAGGCAGACTCCGACTCTGGGGGGGAGGGGGGTGTGAATCCCAGAGACAGCAGCTTCTTCTCCCTGAGCCCAGGCTCAAATCTGTTGGCTGGAAGATGGAGCACCCCCACCCCCTCCCCCCCATTATCTAGGTCTTTCCTGGCTGGATCCCACCTCTCCAGAAAAGGTGGTCCAGTAATAACCAAAAATAATAACAGTAACATTAGCTACAGCTTTGTGACTTGTTCTAGGTGCTTACATTCACAACCACGGAACAGTTCTAAGAAGCACTGTGCATGGTCGTCTTTACACGACAGCAAAGAGCACAGAGAACTGAAGTAACTAGTCCAAGAGCACACAGAAGAGCACACAGTTCACGAGGCCCTGTGCAGGGCGCTTTCCCTCTGCAGCTCCGTTTTCACCCTGCTGGGCAGGTGCGGAAACTGAGGCTAAGACCCTGGTTCCGGTGCCGAGGTAAGCCCCTGGGACCTGCAGCAGCAGACTGTAACCCAAGGCAGAATCCCTTGCTGACCCCAGCGGAAGGAAAGAAGCCAAAGAAGGAAGGTTGAGTGACGCTTCTAGAGGACAGAGGCCGAGGAGTGGTCCAGGTCCTATAGTAATGCAGGCGTGCTCGGTGGTTCAGGGTCGGACTCTCCACACACAGGCAGGTATTTCAAGGCACTTGATGTGTAAACTTTGGACCAGAGCTTCACCTCTCTGAATCTTTATTTCTTCATCTGACAACTCAGGACATATGCCCAGCCTTCTAGACGTGATGATGACACACATATGTTTATTTTTAAAAAATCTTTAAAGATTTTATTTATTATGTATACAGTGGTCTACCTCTATGAATGATGAATGCCTACAGGACAGAAGAGGGCACCAGATCGCATTACAGATGGTTGTGAGCCACCATGTGAATGCTTGGAATTGAACTCAGGACCTCTGGAAGAGCAGTCAGTGTTCTTAACCTCTGAGCCATCTCTCCAGACCCCCATATCTTTAATTTTTTGATTTTTTTCATTACGTTTATTTACTTATTTATTTAGTGTGGTGCTTCTCCAGCAAGTCAGAGGACAACTTGTAGGAGTTAGTTCTTTTCTTCCACCCGGCGGGTTTCTGGACTCGAACTCAGATAATCAGACTTAGCGGCAAGCTCTCTTTCTCACTTAGTCATTCCGACAGTTCAACATATGGATTCAACTTAGAGGTGACAACAAACACCCACACATTTACCCAAAGCCTGGCAAAGGAAGCACAGTGAACAGCTGAACATGTGGAATGTGCTTATCGAAGTTATTATTCATAATTCGTGTCCTTTTAGTTGACAAAGAACCCTCCTGGCCCTCCAAGCCACCTAGTCCTTCAGGGAGCCCACCCAGCTTGCACTGCCTCCTTTTCCGGCAGCCCTCCATCTGCCAGACTGGAGGATTCCCTGGCTTGATGTAGGGCCGTGGTGGAGTTCCCTAGCTCTAGGGTGCCAGGGCACTGTGCCAGGAGTGCAGACGCTCAAGCTGGCACGGGCCCCACACTCAGGGAGAGCAGATGGCGTCTGGGAGTGCGCTTGGCTCAGCCCAAGCTTCTGGCAGGGAGACCCACGGGAGGGGTAATGCCAGGAGCAGGGGCAGAATGGTGTTCACCAGAGGGGATTTACTAGTACCTCTCTCTTGTTCTAGCTGTTGTTTGCACCATGTAAGAACTGCCACCGTGTTCTGCTTGTGTGCTGCTCCTGACTGCACTCATTAGCATCAGCTCAGCCCTGGGGGCTAGGATTTGTTCTCTTTTGCTATGGCAGGGCCTCGGGCCTGAAACAGTGCTTGGCACAAAGGAAGTCTTACTTTGAGGCTCATAGGATGAGGGTATGAATTCCAACCAGTCTCAGTTTTTCATCAGATCACTGAGCTCAGGA
Organism: Microtus pennsylvanicus; assembly: GCF_037038515.1. Lineage (NCBI taxonomy): Eukaryota > Metazoa > Chordata > Mammalia > Rodentia > Cricetidae > Microtus > Microtus pennsylvanicus. The sequence continues at coordinate 138,167,828 of NC_134579.1, read as the reverse complement.
ACACCCCATCCTCCGCTTACCGTCCAGAGATGAATTCCAGTCAAGTTAGAACCATGACTACCATCCTCCTTGTAGAGTCTACCGGGCCCACCTCTTCCCAAAAACGAGGAAATGCCCTGGGTCTCATATCTTATTTTTGTGATAGGCCTAAAATGTGAAGTGTGTGTGTTTTGATAGAGAATCTAGGAACTCCTGCATACTAATAGGCAACTGTGTCCTAGCCATATCCTCAGTCCCTCACTGGGGGATCCTAGGCAGGGTTTCCATCACTGAGCTAGGCCCCAGCCCCTCATTGGGGGATCCTAGGCAGGGATTCTACCACTGAGCCAACCCCAGCCCCTCACTGGGGGATTCTAGGCAGGGTCTCTACCACTGAGCCACACCCCAGCCCCTCACTGGGGGATTCTAGGCAGGGGCTCTACCACTGAACCACACCCCGGCCCCTCACTGGGGGATTCTAGGCAGGGTCTCTACCACTGAGCCACACCCCAGCCCCTCACTGGGGGATTCTAGGCAGGGGCTCTACCACTGAACCACACCCCGGCCCCTCACTGGGGGATTCTAGGGGGCAGGGGCTCTACCACTGAACCACACCCCGGCCCCTCACTGGGGGATTCTAGGGGGCAGGGGCTCTACCACTGAACCACAACCCAGCCCCTCACTGTGTATTATGGTCCTTAACATGATGTGCAAAAAAAAAAATGCAAGCTAGGCGGTGGTGGCGCATGCCTTTAATCCCAGCACTTGCGAGGCAGAGGCAGGCAGATCTCTGTGAGTTCTAGACCGACCAGCCTGGTCTACAGAGTGAGTTTCGGGATAGCCAGGGCTATATAGACAGACCCTGTCTCAATACATACATTTGAACATAAACATACATATACAAAAATATGTGTATATATTTTTATTTTATTTTAAGTTTATTGAGACAGGGTTTCACTGTAGCTTTGGAGCCTGTCCTGGCACTAGCTCTTGTAGACCAGGCTGGCCTCGAACTCACAGAGATCCGCCTGCCTCTGCCTCCTGAGTGCTGGGATTAAAGGCGTGCGCCACCACCACCCGGCTATATTTTTATTTTATGTGTATGTGTCTGAGTGTAAGTTACAGAGGCCAGGACAGGGTGCTGTGCCAGTTCTCCTGGATCTGAATTACAGGTATAAGTCACTGGACATGGGTGCTGGGAACTGAACTCAGGTCATCTGGAAGAGCAGCAAGGACTCTTAACTGAGCCCTCTTTCAGTTTGCTTCCTGGTTCCTATGCATCTTTGTCCTGCATAGAATGTTTCCATTCTGAGGAAACAGTTATACAACTATCCACAGTCCCCAGGACCACCACACCTTGTTGTTTTTTTTTTCATATTAGGTATATTCAAGTTTGTGAAATTCATCAAGATGTTCATCTATTACTTGTATGCTTTTCTGCACAGAACGTTTAGAAAACGTTCCTTTTGAAAAGGGTAACTGAAATTTATTTTCAAGATGAGTCCCAGAGTGAAAAAAAGCAAGGTGTGAAACCATGTTGCAGTTGCCATGGAAAACAACATGACTGTTTCTCTAAAATGCTAAAACAGGATTTATAGTTCTGAAATCCCGCTTCCAGGGAAACGGCCAGAAGGACCCAAAGGAAGGTTCCAAAGAGGCTGCATGTCCAAAGCGGTAGCCAAAAGACTGGGGCCACATCAATGTTATCCATCTGAATAAAATGCAGTGTCTAGTCACCATGATGCCCTGTGGCATTCTGAAGGAGGGAAATTCTGACACTAGCTTTACAATATGGGTAACACTATGTGACAGTATTACTGAATGAATGAAATAAGTCAACACAAGAAATACTGTACGGCTAAACTGGAGAGATGGCTCAGTTGCTAAGAGCACATACAGACAGTTCTTGCATAGGACTCAAGTTCAGTTCTCAGCACCCATATTGGGTGCTCACTACTGCCTGTAACTCCATCGCCAGGAAACCAGATGCCCTCTGCCAGCCTTGGCAGGCACCTTTACAAATTTAAAAAAAAAAGCAAGCAAGCAAACAAACAAAAAAGGTGGTATTAGTATTGGCAGCACATACCCTGAAAACTGGAAAGGAAAAACTGTGCATAGCTTCTGAGGGACAGACAGACTTGGAAGCTGTTGGTTTCTGGAACTTCTGGTCTCTACATATGCAACATACACCTGAACATACACAAACACACACACAAAGTTGTTCTTGTCTAGTGGTTTTTGTTTTTTCCTTTTTAAAGAGGATCTGGACTGGAACTCACTCGATAGCCCAGACTGGCTTTGAACTTGCAGCAATCTTCCTGTCTCAGTCTCTCAAGTGCCATCATTCTCATTATAAAATGTTTTCAATTTTAAACTTTGTATCCTAGTGAAAAAAAATAAGAAAAAACCGACGGAGCATTTTTTGCAAAGGGGTTTCTTCCTTTCTTTTTGTAGGATTTATTTTTATTATTTGTGTATGCCACATATGTGGTGGTCCTCAGAGAAACCAGAAGAGGGCCGCCCTCTCGCTGGAGTCGGAGTTACAGAATACCAGGACCCGAATTCCTCAGCAAGCACTCTTCGAACCATCTCTCCTGTCCCGTCTTCCTCCTTTATCCTTACCCCACCCTCTTAGTTCAAAACCTGCTGTTAAAAATGAACTTAGCAGTAGCTCTGGGAAAGAAGTTGAACTTAGTTCTTGAGAATACTGGGGGTGCCCTGAAAACGGAAAAGAAAACTTACTTCTCAGTTTCTCTAGTATCAGAACACGGAGATCCTTTTATTGCCTCCAGTTATAACGCAGAGAGGGGCCAATGTTGGGAGTCCTAAATTTAGGTGCCCATTAGGTGCTGGCTGGCTCCATTCTGACTTATGGTCCTGAACAGGAAAAGTCTTTTATTGTTGTTGTTTTTGTTTTTTTGAGACAGGGTCTCTCTGTCCTGGCTGTCCTGGAACTCTCTTTATAGACCGGGCTAGCCTCCAACTCACAGAGATCTACCAGCCTCTGCCTCCAGAGTGCTGGGATTAAAGGCTTGCGACCCCACCGCCTTTTTTTTTTAAAGAAAGCAAACAGTTTATGATACGACGAAGATATGGGGAGGAAACAGTTGGCGCTTAAACTTCCTCAACTGCTATCTAGAAGAAATTGCCTAGCCACAACCGCAACTGGTCGCGGGAGCGAGGGTCGCGGGAGCGAGCGAGACCTACGCAGTTTTCCCAAAACGAACCGAGAAAAGGTGTCCATCACAACTACGCCCGCCCCCAGAGGGCAGCTATAGCGCCAATCATCAGACGCAGGGCGGGCACCAAGGGGAGGAGCCTGCTGTTGCCCCAGCAACAGCGGGGCACCCGAGGAGAGCGCAGCTGCGGAGGTATCCACCACAGATTATCCTCCTCCCAGAAGGACCCGGGCGAGGCGCGAGACTAGCCTCGACGGCGCCCGCAAAGAGAAGGAGAACAGACCTGTGAACTACCATCCCCGTGGTAGCTTTCGCTCCTCACAGTCAAGTACGCGAAGGTAGGAATAACGCATGCGCCGCTCCTAGCGGTGGGACTAAAGTGGCGCTGCACCCGAGACGCATGCGCCTTTTGAAGCTGGGCTCCTCTGCCGCGAAGAGGCGGGGCCTTGCGCGTGTGGGAGGGGCCACACATATGGGGGCGGGGCTTCCTAGGGTCTGAGACTTGGCTTATTTGTGCAGACTCCCCGCACCTCTGAGTGTCTTCCCCGTTTTTCTTGGGCTTTTCAGGGAAGGTGGCTTGTGCCGGTGGTGAAGACCGACCGCATTGTCAGTGGGTTGATGGAATTAGCTTAGAATCACAGTACCGCTCTTTCCTTCGTTTTTCCAGCTGTCCAATGTAAATAATAATACACTTAGCTCACAGGGTTGTGACTGAATTTTTCCCCTCCTAGAACCATGGCTGAAGTGCACGTGATCGGACAGATCATAGGGGCCACCGGTTTCTCTGAAAACACCCTCTTCTGCAAGTGGGGCATCCACACAGGTACCTTCCCAGGCTTGGTTCATCTCCTAACCAATACCCGGTACCCTCCCCCAGCCTAAGTCTCTGTCTTCTTTCCTCTACCCTCCAATGAACTCCTGACTCAGTCCATACTGTCTGCTTTTTTTTTTTATCCTTTTCTCTCGGGGTTATACCACCCTCTGAAAGCCCCATGATTGGGGGCTGTGAGATAAAACACACGCACTCACTTCCAGTCCTCAGGCCAGTAGACAGGCTGGGTGTGATGATGCACATCTGTAATTCCAGTACCCAGGAAGCCTTACATTCCAAGTAATGGGGCCAGCCTGGGCTATGTGACAAGAGACCCTGCCTCGAAGAACAGAGCACAGAATAATTATGAGATCACTGTAAATGCTAGGAAGAAAGAACCTGAGTGATGTAATAGGGGCTGATTTGGGATAGTGGGGTCAGGGATCAGAGAAACAGCATTTAAATTGGGCCCAGGATAAAGAAGGCCAGGAATAGGGCCATCCAGTAGCAGGCCTTTCCAGGCAGAACAACCCCTGCCAAGGCCCTGAGGCAAGCGAGCAGGAATGGGACCAGTGAGGCTAGAGGGTGGTGAGAGAGAGGAAGGTGAGTTCAGTGAGATGATGGGAGCCATGGCATCCCTGGGGCTTCGTTGGTGATGCTGAGGAATCTGAAAGCTGAGGTGGGGTGGATGGGATTAAGGATCCCAGAGAGCTGATGATATGAACCATTTTCCTAGCAACTGGCATTTAGCGCTCAGTGTGTGGACACTATTCTTTTTCCTATTCCTCACTGGAGTTGAGATGTGCTCTTGGATGGTGCCTAGCCTCTTCTTAGTCTTTGAACTAGGCCTCTAAATGTGGGGTGTGACTAGTAAGGAAATGATGTTGGGAATCTCATCACTTTGGGGGACATAGGCAAGAGGATCAGAAGAAGTTCAAGGTCATTCTCAGCTACATAGGAAATTTGAGATTAGTCTTAGCTATATGAGACCTTGTCTCAAAAAAGGAAGCACTCGATGCTTTGACTTACAGCTCATCAGTAGGACATGCGCCTAGTATGTACAAGGCTCTGGGTTGCATCCCCAGTGGCATACATAAAGATTAATAAGTGAATGATACTTAAAAAATCAATACTCCATACTTGCTATGAGTCTTCTAAAATTATGAAATTGTATTATTTGTCACTTATTTTGTAGATAGGGAATTTTTTTTCAAAGACAAGGTTTACTCTATCAGTCCTGGCTGTCCTAGAATTTGCTCTATAGGCCAGGCTGGCCTCGAACTCACAGAGATCCGCCTGCCTCTGCCTCCCGAGTGCTGGGATTAAAGGCGTGCACCACCACCGCCCGGCCCAGGCTCAGGTGGTCACAGAGATCCACCTGCCTCTGTCTCCCAAGTGCTGCGATTAAAGGCGTGTGCTACCACTGCTCAGTGAAATAGTATCAGGATTTATTCTCTTTCACACACTCTCCATCTTCCTCCAGTTTTCCTTTAGAGATTGGGACCCACACTTTAGCCTGTGCTGACCTCAAACCCCCAAGTGCCAAGATTGCAAGTGTGTACTTCTGGTGCCTAGATCTGAATCCAGATATTTGGCTCTAGAGTTCACACTGTGTAACTCCCACCCCCAGGGAAAGACACTCTTGTAGCCACAGTGGGGTTCCCTTTCTGCAGGCTGCTACTCACTGCCAACCCTATCTGTCATGGTTCTCATTACAGGGGCTGCGTGGAAGCTCTTGTCAGGTGTACGGGAGGGCCAAACACAGGTAGACACACCTCAGATAGGGGATATGGCCTACTGGTCCCACCCCATCGACCTGCACTTTGCCACCAAAGGTCTCCAAGGTAGGTATAGGATGAGAGGAGTGGGGCCGGTCAAACTTGGAGGAGCTGTGCTCAGAACACCATGGTTGTCCCTGCTCCCCATACTTTGCGAATCCCTTTCCTCTCACAGCTTCCTCTAGAGAGGTAAATCTGAGGCCTGACCTGAGCTCTAGAAAATCCAAGGCCCATGGAAGGTGACAGAGGTTGGAGCAGAGGAGATATCAGGAAGTGGGAGGTCAAGTGGGAGGGGGGCTGCCTTCCAGTAAAGGGCAATGAGGAGGCTGGAAGGGGTAAAGAGAGCTGGATGAGGAGAGGGGTGGGAAGTGGGCCAGTTGCCTTTGCTCACAAAAGCAGAGGCCCCACTCAAAGGGGAAGTGAGTGTGCGAGGGAGGAGGGGATCACATGGACACAGCTTTTCTCGGTAAAACACGCAGATGCTGGGAAATGGTCTGGGCCGTTCAGCTATCAGGGCTGTTTGTTGACTGAGCCTGTGCCTGTCCAGCTTGAGGAGGGACTCCCCAATCAAGACAGGACTCCAAGTAGAAGATAGACCAGTTTTCAGATGGGGCTAGCACGGAGGCCATAGGGAACCCAGAAGTCTCTGGGTGGTTACATGACCTGCTAGGACAGAGAACCTTTGGAGCTTTGCTATACAGGGCCAAGAAGAGCTAACTGGACCCAAGGACAAAAACAGAAGAGGCATCAACAAGGCAGAGAGCTGGGGTGCATAGAAGGCCCTGGGTGATGAGCAAGCCAGGCACTGGATGGCTCTGGGGGAGGGGGCAAGGGGCAGGGAGCCGCTGTGTGGGAGCAGAATGCAGGGCCCTGGTTGCCAAGGCACTGAGACCATCTCTTGAGGGCTCTGGGGACCTGATTTTGCTTGTGCACAATATCACTGGCTTCTGGCTGGGGGACATATTAGAGGGTGAGGTGGAGAAATAAACCTTCATCTCTTCAGGCCTGGCCTTAAGCTGGCTTCCCCCTTGATTTCTTTCTTCTTATTCCCCCATTCTGCCCACCACCAAATCCTATTGGTTCTAACATCCCACTTGAAATGTACCCCAACCTCCATTCCTCACCCCCTTCCTCCATCTTCTCCTAGCTGGACCCTTCTTTCAGGCTTTATTCACTGAGCTCCCAGACCCAGGCCTAGGGTTTGCACCCCACATGCAGCTACCAGGGGCATGTGAGGACCTAAGTCTGACCGTTGCCTTTGTGTGTATAGAACCTTCTAGCAGTTCTCCTTTTACTGAGGATAAAAGCGGGTGTCTTCCCTGCCATCACATGACCCTGTGTAACCTGGCTGTTGCCTCTTTCTTCCCACTCCCCCCCCTCCATTCTAGCTGCACTGGTCCCAGCAGGCTAACTCCTGCTTGAGGACTTCTGCATTGGCTGGGATCTCCCATCCCCTAGGTGCCTAGATGGCCTGCTCCCTTTAAGCATTTGTGTACGTATTGCCTCCTGGTTGATTTGTCTGTTTTTCAGATAGAGCCTCTGAACATAGTCCAGGCTAGCCTGGAACCTCAGCATCCCAAGTGTGCACAAAAAGGTCACCCTTCCAGTTAAAGCCTTCCTTCCTGTATAGCCCTGGTTATCCTAGAACTCATTATGCAGACCAGGCTAGCCTTAAACTTTCAGGAATCCTTTTGCCTCTACCTCCCAAGTGCTTCATGACAGCCATACACCGTGGTGCTCAGCCCCAAATGTCACCTTCATAGCAAAGCTTCCTTTACTCTCCCCCCACTTCCCCAAACTCCATCTCCACCCCTCCCTCCCTGGCGTTATTTTCCTCCATAGCAGTTATCACCATCTGACATACCCTGTAATTTTCTTATTTACTATGTTGGTTGTCTAGAATGTCAGCTGCACGGGGCAGGAATTTTTGTCTGCTGTGTTCATCGCCATGTCCCCAGCTTCTAGAATAGGACCCAACAGGAAGAGCCCAGGGTAGAGGGGGAGATGGGCTCACTCCAAGAGCTCTGACTAGTTCAGCTGTGCTTTGAGGATACTAGAAACCTAATGAAGGGGAGAGGTGGGTTGCTCTGGGGAAGAACAAAGCAGGTCCATGAGGACAGAGGGGGCTGGGAGTGCAGTGGGCTCTGTCACAGGGAGACAGAGGAGACCACAAAGCCAAGTCAGCAGAGGCTTTTCACGCTCAAGAGGTTGGACTTTGTACTGTGGCACAGGGTAGCCATGGAAGGGTTTGGAACAGGATGGTAATGTGAATTTATATAGATCCCTGTGGTGTATGAGGCATGGATGGGAGATGGGAACCCAGAGAGGAAATTTAGGCAATAATCAAAGGCAAAAGGACTGGGCCAAGGTCTCTAGTGGTTTCAGGGAGATGGGAACCCAGGAGCATGTGGCTGCCTCCCTTCATCTTTCCTTTATCTAACTGCACTTGTCCTGCAGGTTGGCCTCGACTCCATCTCCAGGTGTGGTCCCAGGACAGCTTTGGCCGCTGCCAGCTTGCTGGCTATGGCTTTTGCCACGTGCCTAGTAGCCCTGGCACCCACCAGCTGGATTGCCCCACATGGAGGCCCCTGGGCAGTTGGCAAGAACAGCTGGCACGTGCCTTCGTGGGTGGTGGGCCACAGCTGCTGCACGCAGACACCATCTACAGTGGGGCTGACCGCTATCGTCTGCACACAGCCGCAGGTGGCACGGTGCATCTTGGTATTGGCCTGCTGTTGCGCCATTTTGATCGCTATGGTGTGGAGTGTTGAGGGACTTCATCGCTACTATAGTCACCATCATCTACAGCCCTGGGAACTCTTGAGCACAAGATGGCACAGCCGTCAAGAACATGGACTCTGGAGACTGTCAGTCTTGACCTTACCCAAGTCATGGCCCCGCTATCCTACCTAGGACTACAAGGTCCTGCTCCATCGGACTGTCCGGTAGTAAGACTGTGGGTTACAGGGACTTGAGAACTGGCTGTTGGGCTTATGAGAGGCACTTAATAAAAGCTCTCGGTTTTCATGTGTATGGTGCCTCCTTTTCCCACTGCATCTCTCAGATGTCCAACGTCTTCTTACCTCATCCTCCTTGGTACCTTTCTCGGTAGACCCAAAGTCTGTCCAGCCTTTCAGTCTCTACATACTAGGTCCCCACCTCTAATATCTCCTCTGGGACCCTATTTTCTCACGAAGTCCCCATTTTTCTCATTGACCCTTCATCAACCCCCAAAGCCACGGGGCGCTTTCGTAGAGCTCAGCCGCCAGGAGGCAGCACCCTGGAGGTGGGGCGGGGCCGGGGTGCCCGCCTCCTCCCGCAGGGCTGAAGGGACCCCCCTCGGAGCCCGCCCACGCTAGATGAAGACGGTGCCCCCCCCATGCTCTCCTCCTGGGGCTGCCCCCGCCCCGCGCGCGCTTCCTGGGTGGGGCCGGGGCGGCTTCAAAACCCCCCGCCGCCCCAGCCGGTCCCCGCCGCCGCCGCCCTTCGTGCCCCAGGCCGTCCCCCTCCTCCTCCCGCCGCGGATCCTCCAGACAGCGAGGCCCCCGGCCGGGGCAGGGGGGACGCCCCTTCGGGGCACCCCCGGCTCTGAGCCGTCCGCGAAGCCACCTCCGCCCGAGCCGGCAAAAGAGCAGGCGAGGAGCCGTCCGAGGCCCCAGAATCTGAGTCTAGCCGCCGCCGCCACCGCGGGGAGGAGGGGGAGGAGGAGGGGGAGGAGGGACGAGCTGGTTGGGAGAAGAGGAAAAAAGTTTTGAGACTTTTCCGCTGCTACTGCGAGCCGGAGACGCGGGGACCGCTTGGCGCTGCGCTGTCCTACAGAGGCAGAACCTAGGAACTCCAGACCGCCCTGCTCACCGTCGTGGACGTTTGCTCGCTACTCGTCGTTCCTCAGACGCCCCTATCCCGGACCAGCCCTCGAGAGCCGCAAGCCCCGCCTCCCGCGAAGACTTCACCCCAAAACCGGGGCGCACCCCTTGCACGCCGCCCTCCCCCCCAGCCTGCCTCCTGAGTCCCCCGCATCCCAGGACCCTCTCTCCCCAAGGAGGCTGATCTCCCTCAGATCTGCTGGCAGTAGCTCCCCTATTTAAGAACACTCACTTTTTGGTCCCAGAGAGAGCGTTCATCTCTTTTTTTTTCCCCCGGTGGCATACTGAGACACCCTGTGTCAGAGCCTCACCGTGACTCCTGCTGCTTTCTCCCTCAACCTCAAATTACTCAGGACTCTCTGCTACCTTTACTTGGGAGACCCCCCCCCCAAACCCTGAAGGGGCGGGGCCTCCGCATCCCACCTTTGCCCGGGGTTCGCGCTCTTCGCATTGCCGCGGGGCGCCGCCTCTCCCATGCCGCCCTCGGGGCTGCGGCTACTGCCGCTTCTCCTCCCGCTCCCGTGGCTTCTAGTGCTGACGCCCGGGAGGCCAGCCGCGGGACTCTCCACCTGCAAGACCATCGACATGGAGCTGGTGAAGCGGAAGCGCATCGAAGCCATCCGTGGTCAGATCCTGTCCAAACTACGGCTCGCCAGTCCCCCGAGCCAGGGGGAGGTGCCGCCCGGCCCGCTGCCCGAGGCCGTGCTTGCTTTGTACAACAGCACCCGCGACCGGGTAGCTGGCGAGAGCGCCGACCCGGAGCCGGAGCCCGAGGCAGACTACTACGCCAAAGAGGTCACCCGCGTGCTAATGGTGGATCGCGCCAACCGTGAGCTCGGAGGGGGCCAGGGAGCCGGGAGGGAGCCCGCAGGGGGCGCCGGAGTGCAGGGGTCACTGGGAGGAAATTACCGGTAGAGGAAATTGGCTGGAGGAAGGGGACTCCTGGGGGCTCCGGGAACGAATGCATGGGTACCCCAAAGAGGATTGCGCTTAGTCTCTACCCCAGGTGCCTGGTCTCGGAGAGGAAGGGACAGTAAGCGAAAGTGGACCTCTTCTAGAGGGGAGCAAGATCGTGGGGACAGTCTTTTTTAGAAGGAACATTTGGCAGATTTTGTTGTTTTAAGTTTCTTCTTACAGTGCTTAAAAACGCAGGGCTCATTGGGTTCCCTTTTCAGAAAGGTAGAGCCCGGCTCAGGAGAATGGAAGGCGCCCAACATTTGGGAAAGGAGAGGCAGCGTGAACAGCTGACGCTAGATCGGGTCACTAGATGGAGAGAAGAGATTCAAGGACAAAAACTAGGGGATGAGGACCCTACAATTGCCAGATAAACTCTCAAATAGACTCATCTCCAGAAGGGGCCACGCGCACGCTGGATAGGGGGAATTCGTGGAGTCACCGTGGGGTTCCAAGTGATAAGTTAACTAAAAAAGGGAAGCGAAGTTGTTGAGAGGAATCTAAAGGGAGAGGAGCAGAGAGGGTGCGGAAAATGAGCCCGGAGGTGTCACGGGTGTTTTGCTTAGGGACGTAAAAGAGCGCGCCAGCGGGCAGGCGGAGCCCAGTAGAGGAAGCGAGCGAGTCCCCAAGAAATCTAGAATACCGGGTCATTGGAAAAGAGTTATAAAAGAGGGGAAACTGGCGTGGGAAGATGGCCCCGCGAGGTGGGCGGGCGGGTGGAGCAGGGACACCATGCCATCCAGGCGTGAGTGGTGAGCGCCCCTCGCCTGGGCGTGGAAGGGAGTGGCTGAGCCCTAGGAGTCGAGCCCTAGGGGAGCGGCTAAAAGTTGGGGGAGAGCCTGTCTACAAAACCCAAAAGAGAAAACCGAGTCAGTCAGGGTGAGAAAGCTCCACGTGGGTGCCACGCGTGTGGGGAGGAGCCTGCGCTTCCTGAGAGAGTAAGAGGACCCCATAGAGCTGAATCTTGGTCGGCTGTACCCCCAGAGTCCCAGTTCCTCTTGGGGAGGCTGGGGAAAACCCAGCGTCCGGCCTCCTAGCCCTCCTCCCTTCCCTTTCCTTCCCGTGCCCGGGAGGGGGGAGGCGGGGGATCGCGCGCGGAGCACGGAGCCTAGGGCGAGATGAGGCAGGTCCCGATCCCGCCCTCCGCCCTCTGTAGGCTGTTAGTCTCCCGCTCTCCTCACCCCAGCAGTGGGCGGGGATACTCACGGCCCCGCCCTGTCGGCACCCACGCGGGACCCAGGCACCTTGCATGACCCTGCAGCTTTAGGGGGCAGTAGTCCCTCCGGGTTGCACATTGCTGTACCCAGTTGTGGCTCCAGCCTAATGACACCCTTCTCTGACCACTACTTAATGTGACCCTTTAAGTGGAGAAGTCCTCTCTCTCCTGAGTCTGTCCGTATTTCTTCTCATAGGCATATAGCTCTTCGGGCGTTTGCCTCCCCATTTCTCTCCCACGTAACCTACTCATCTCTATGTCAGTCCACCTCCCTCTGTGACACCCATAGTCCTTCCTGCCCCCCCTCCCCTATCTGTTTCCCCCAGCTAAGATGCTACCCTTCCTTTGAGGTTTGCTGAGTAACAGCTGAACCAAGAATTGGGCCACAAGGAAGAGGTGTCTTCTGCACTTAATAGCTGTCTGGGACGTCAACCCATCCTCGCTGCAGGAAGCCAAATGCAGTTGCCCTAGTTGATGCAGGAATTCAGGATCTTACCCCCTCGCGCCCCCAACCCAAACATCCTCTAGCCTAGGACGCCCTCTGGTGAATGGGGCTCCCATCATTCGGTCATTCTTACCTAGAAATGCCCTTCACTGCGAACTGTGCAGGAACTGGGCTAAAGCAGGAAGTAACTTTTGACCGATGATACATGGATAATAGTAACATCACACTGGCCAAAAAGTAACAAGAGTTTAGGGATTCAGATCACAGTCGGCCAGGCATAGTGGTCCATGACTGTAATCCCAGCACAAGGGAGGTGATTATTTCAAGATCATCCTTGGAGCCTGGCGGTGGTGGTGAGAGGCAGGCAGATTTATGTGAGTTCGTGGCCAGCCTGGTCTACAAGAGCTAGTTCCAGGATAGGCACCAAAGCTACAGAGAAACCCTGTCTTGAAAAAAGAAAAAGTTCTTAGATACATAATGACTTTGAGGATAGCCTAAGCTATGAGATCCTGTCTTCAGAAACAAAGTAAACAAAAAATCAATCCCTGGAGCCAGGTGGTTTGCATCTTGCCATGTTGTGAAGTATCAATGTCTTTGTCTTTGTAAAGTGCTTTAAGTGATATCCTTACCATTTGCTGTATTTCCCTCACCCCTTTAGAAAAAAAAAAACAACAGAAAATATGGTCTCAGTAAATACTTCCTCAAAATACTCCTGCCTCAGCTTCCTCCGTGCTGGTTGCAGACTTGCACAGGCTAACATCCATGTTATTGATGTGTGTGTCAGATCTTTAGCTTTTGTCTCACATCTGTCTCATCTGCTCCTGTAATCCTGGAACTGGATGGTGTTTTACAGTTAAAGAGGAATTTGATCACCACAGGTTACACAGTGCTTCAGTTAGGACCGTCTGGGTTTGGGCGTCAGAACTTAATGGTACCACTGTTCCTCCAAAGACTAAGGGGACACTGGCCCAGCGCTAGGGCACGTCCCTAGGGCCCACCACAAAGGGGCTGGAGGTGTGGTTCAGCAGCTGAGCTGGTAACCTAGAACCTGCCAGGGGAGGAGCTGTGGGTGTGGCTCAGTGCAGGAGCACCTGAGGCCAGCAGCTGAGAAGTGGCGGGGAGACTCTCTGATCCCCCAAACTATACCTGTGTCCCTTACACCACAACTTGGTTTTGTTTGGTTTGAGACATTAGCTCTCCTGCAGCCTGGGTGGGCCAGCCTTGGCAGCTGTATGCTTGAAGGGAACTTGACAGGTGATGTTCATGGAACGGGCGGGACTTAGCAGAGAGGAAGCAAACCCAGACAAGGAGAAACCCTTCCCCACCCCAGGTCAGCCAGCTAAAATGATCAGTGGGGGCGGGAAGGGTGGCTCAGCGGAGAAGAGCATTGGTTGCTCTTCCAGAGGGTTGCCAGAACCCACATGGCAGCTCACAGCCAGTGAGCTTCAGTTCTAGGGGATTTTACATCCTCTTCCGGCCTCCACAGGCACCAAGCATGCACATTGTACACAGACACACACACACACACACACAGCCAAAACACCCAGGTACACAGCATACAATGAAAAGTTGAAAATTAAAGTTATCAGGTGGACCGCCGACCTGGGACTCTCCGAGTCAGGGTTCATGGCTCAGAAGCCCTGTTCCTCCCATCCTTGTCATGCACCTGATGTCTTCTCCTTCTTCTCATCTAGCAATCTATGAAAAAACCAAAGACATCCCACACAGTGTATATATGTTCTTCAATACGTCAGACATTCGTGAAGCAGTGCCTGAACCCCCACTGCTGTCCCGGGCAGAGCTGCGTCTGCAGAGATTGAAGTCAAGAGTGGAACAACACGTGGAACTCTACCAGGTGAGGCTTCGAGCCTGAGAGGTGGGGCACAGGCCATCAGTGTAGAGGACAGAGGACAGAATGTTGAATCCTAGGGTATTTTTAAAAAACTCTTAGACTGCATGCTATTAGCTGAATTTTGGGGACTGAACTCCAAAAATGCAGAAAGAGCCAGGAGATTGATATCTGTGCTTGTATGTCTAGGATCCATCAGTGAGGGGTTGGGGTGTGGCTCAGTGGTAGAGCCCCTGCCTAGAATCCCCCAGTGAGGGGCTGAGGTATGGCTCAGTGGTAGAGCCCCTGCCTAGAATCCCCCAGTGAGGGATTGGGGTGTGGCTCAGTGGTAGACTGATTGCTTATCATGACTAAAGAAAACATTAGGCTCCACCCTCAGCACAGAAAAAAAAAATGAAGAGTGAGGAAGGAAAGGAAAAAGGAAGGAAAGGAAGTTGGAGTCTTTAGAAGCACACATTTGGAATCCCAGCTCTTGGAAGATGGAGGCAGGAGATCAGGAGTCCGAGGCTGGGCTGGACTACATGAGACCCTATCTCAAGGGAAAAGTTTAGTTAAGTGAAAAGTAATTTCACTTAACTAAACTTGAAGTCGAAGGGCTGGAGAGATGGCTCAGCAGCTGGGAGCACCTAATGCTTTTGCAGAGGATTCTGGCTCAGTTCGCGGCACCCATGCGGTGACTCAAAAGCATTAACTCCAGTTCTCGGAGTCACACGCAAGGTATGCATACACACAAGGAGACAAAACCCTTATAACACATAAAATAAAAAAAATTGAAAACTTTAAGCTGAGGGGCTGGGGTGTAAGTTGAATGGTAGAGTGTCTGCACAGCAAGCGGGAAGCCCCGGCTCAATCCCCAGCACTACGTAAATCAAGTGAGATGCTGCACAGCTGCTGTCCCAGCACAGGGGAGATGGAAATGAGATCAAAAATTCAGGTCTAGGGACTGGAGAGATGGCTCAGCAGTTAGGAGCACTGACTGCTCTTCTAGGGAACTTGGGTTCAATTCCCAGCACCTACATGACCACTCTCAACCATCTGTAACTCTAAGATCTGACACCCTCACACCAGTGAGGCGAAACACCAGTGCAGCTAAAGATATATGTAGTCATACCTGGTGTCCCAGCTTCTAGGGACACAGAGGCAGGAGGATGTCCTGAACCCAAGCATTCAAGTTCAGACCAAGAAATTAAGTGTTTCAAATGCTCTTCTGGTCTCTTAGGAGTCGCTATTCCGGAGACAGGGTTTCTCTGTGTAGCCCTGGCTGTCCTGGAACTCATTCTGTAGACTAGGCTGGCCTTGAACTCAGAGCTCTGCCTGCCTCCGCTTCCCAAGTGCTGGGATTAAGGGCGCGTGCCACCACTGTCAGGCCAAAAGTAATATTTTTAAGCCTGGTTGTGGTGGTGCACACCTTTTATCTCAGCACACAGGAGGATCTCTGTTGAGTTCAAGGCCAGCCTGGTCTACAGTAGTTAACTCTAGAACAGCTAGGGCTACACAGAGAGACCAGGTCTTTAAAAGAAAAAAAAAATCCACTATTGGGAAGACCATTTTGGACATACACACAATAGTAATTATAGTAAAGTAATAAATAAACACATTAATGAGAAAATTACTGCTCTCAGAGGCAGTGTGCAAACTGCCGAACCATCTTGCATTGTGGGCCATCCCAGCTGCCATGGCTGAGCATTCTAATCACCATGAAAGAAACTGAGGCCCAGAAAGGGAAAGACATGCCAATGATGAGGTGCCTCATGGTGCCTTGACCACAGCTTGGACTGTTGTCTTTTCCCCACCTGCTTTCTGCTCTTGGGGGCTATTATGAGTGTGGAACCTGCAGGGCCCATAGTGTGATGTGACCAAAGCCAGTGTCTGGGGATTGTCTAGAAGCCACCTCATGGGGACAGGCAGGATAGGGTTACTATCAGGGTCTCTGAGGGCATGGTGACACCTACCCATTCCTCTTTCTTTGTTTCCATTCAGAAATACAGCAACAATTCCTGGCGTTACCTTAGTAACCGACTGCTGCCCCCCACCGATACATCCGAGTGGTTGTCTTTTGACGTTACCACAGTCGTCCGACAGTGGCTGAACCAAGGAGGTGAGGTTGCTTGTCTGTGCCCACCTTCGGCAGGGTCACCCATTGTTTGTCTTGGCATCACCGAGCCTAACATCCGTCACCACCACACACACCTGATACTGATGTCACAAAGTACCCTAGTTAAAAAGTACCCCACAGTTCTCACCACTCGCTCGAAGAATCGGTGATTGGTTGTGATGACCTAGACTCTGCCAGTGAAGCTAGGGACACAGCAGCTACCCAAACAGCTCACCCGAACTCCTGGTCCTTTGGGTAGTTGAAGAAGAAACGATTTCAGCTAAGTGGTGGTGACTCGGGAGAGAGCTGGAGATGAGCACTCAGGAGGTGTCCTGACTGTCTGTGTTCAAGGAGGGCTTCCAGGAGGAGAGGGCATGTGAGGTAATGTCCGTGAGATGAGCAGAAACAGTCAGGAAATGGAGATACAAGAGTAGCCTGTACCAAGGCTCTTTGGCCAGGAGAGCCTGACATGTCGATCTGTCCAGGAGGGAATCGTCTTGTCCCGTCTATCCAGAGTACTTTCATCTGTCTTCCTCTCTCATCTTTAGATCCAATCAGTGCCACAGGTTTCTGTTGTGAGTGATCTGTGCTGGACGCTGTAGGGGGCATAGTCATAACCTGGGTCCTGTCATCACAAGGCCCACAGGGTCCTGGTCTGTGATGAGGAAGGCCAGAGCAGAGCCCTCCACAGAGGGGGCAGGACTGAGATGAGGGAAGCTCAGATTCAGAGAAACCCAAGGAAGTTTAGGACCTGGTAGGGCTTCCTGGATGAGAGTGCCTGTGGGGAGACTCATGGGATGTGTCCTTTAGCCAGATGCATGATGGGATTGAGCAGGCTGGCACCAGGAAGGGCTTTGAAACCGGTTGGACCGAAGTTGAGAAGTATGTCTTCTCTCTCCATTGATGCTGAGTCTGAAGCATCCAGCAGGGCCCAGTACATAGTAGGAGCTTAGTATCATTTACGCATCCTCTCAAGAAATGTCTCCCACAGCCGGGCTGTGGTGGCACACACCTTTAATCCCAGCGTGGGAGGCAGAGGGAGGCAGGATCTCTGAGCTCAAGGCCAGTGTACAGAGTGCATTCCAGGATAGCCAGGGCTACACAGAAAAGAAACGTCTCCCCCGGGCCAGTGAGGTGGCTCAGCAGGTAAAGGTGTCTTCTGCCAAGCTTAATGGTCTCAGTTCCATCCCCAGGACCCTACAAGCTGACCTCTGACCTCCATGCACACCCTGGCACATGCATACCCTCCACAATAAATAAATAAAATGGGGAAAAAATGGCCAAATGAGCAATTTAGTACCAAAAAACAACAACCAAAACAAAACAAAAAACCCTACCAGTGCAGGGTTGGAAAGCAGGCAGCTTAGGTTTACACTGTGCCTTTGCCTGTGGCCCCCTGTGTGGTCTTGGCCAGGTCACTTCCTTTTTGTGTGCCTTCCTTTCTGGCCTGTAAGAGTGAGGTGTTTGAAGATTCAAGGGCCTTCCGCAGAGTTTAGATTAGGACCCGGCACCTGCGTTAAATGTGAACTCTTCTGCTTTACCAAAACTGCTCCTGACCCTGGGTCACAGTGGATGTTTATGACTGAGGATCAGGTTTCGCAGAGCACAAAGAGAACGGACCCACAACAACATGCATGATGGTACACAGCCTACTAAACCCTGCACTTGGGAGCCGGAGTCAGGAGGATCCGGAGTAGAGTTCAAGGTCATTCTTAGCCATATAGTGAGTTTGAGAATTTGAGGCCAGCCTGGGCTACAAAAGAGAAAGAGGGCCAGGGAGATGGTTCAGTGGGCAAGAGTTTTCACTTGCCAAGCATGAGAGCCTGAGTTCGAATCCTCCGCACCCATGTGAAACCAGGCATAGCATATGTTCGTAACCCCAGCACTGTTGGGGGTGGAGTGTAGGTGTGGAGACAGGCAGACACAGAACTCTGGCCAGCTAGCCTAGCCAAAGGAGCAGGCCCAAGTTCAGAGATCTGCCTCAAAGCGGTAAAGGAGGGAGCGGTTGAGGAGGCCACCAAACATCCAGCTGTGGTCTCTGCACGTACCACACACACAAACATGCCACATGTTATCATTTTCTATCTCCAAATATGTGTGCTGTGTGTATCACACACACACACACTTTTTTTTCTTTTTAAATGAAAGAAATGAAGGCAGGGGATGGGTCCCTCCCTTGAGCATGTTGTTCTACTGAACAATGAAAGGCAGAAATAGTCAAGCAGAAATGTCAGAGCCTCTGCCTGCCAAGGAGAAAGTGGAGGGATGGCAGTGTGAGAGGGATGTGTCTCTTTTGGAGCCTCTGCTAGGAATTGGCGTTTGAGCTGAGCCCTGAATAGGGTGAGAAGGGGCCAGCCACTCAAAGACTAGGAGCCAGAGTGAAGTATGTGGGGTGACAACAGGAAGGAGCCCCTGGAGTTGGCAGCTTCCTGCCGGTCGGCCTCCTCCCTCAAGCTGGGTGAGTCATAACCTCAGATTCCTTCCCTCTCCCACAGACGTAATACAGGGCTTTCGCTTCAGCGCCCACTGCTCTTGTGACAGCAAAGATAACGTACTCCACGTGGAAATCAACGGTGAGCCCGATGCCTGGTGTAGTCTGTGCGAGTGTGCCTGTTGAAATCATGTATCCTTGCTCACCCACGCATCCCTCTGAGTGTGTATGTCTTTCACCCCAACATCCAAACCTAAACAGGGATCAGTCCCAAACGTCGTGGTGACCTGGGCTCTATTCAAGACATGAACCGACCCTTCCTGCTCCTCATGGCCACCCCACTGGAGAGGGCCCAACACCTACACAGCTCGAGGCACCGCAGAGCCCTGGATACCAACTACTGCTTCAGGTGAACTTCTCTGCCTTCCACTGAGGCTGTGCAGGACTGGGGCTTGGCTGTAGTCTGTGGGACTGGTATGCCACCATTGATGCCTGGCTGGTGCTCTTAGCCTGAAGGGCTTGGGGACGAATTCCTGGTTCTATAGGCAGCTGAGAGTCCTAGCATATGGTGTATTTTCCTACTGGACTGGCAGGATGAGAGAATTCAGGAAGGCTGGCACAAGAGTTAGAAGTCTGTGTTGGAAGGTTGTCTTGTTGGATTTTAAGTTCTAGCTAGGTAGATTTCTGTCCTGTTGAGATTCTAATGAAAGAAGATTTATTGTGAGCAGTTGAGTGTTGACCTCAGGCAAGCAGGAGTGTTGGGATCCTAGCTTTTGGGTTCCCAATCAAAAGTGGTCTGCTTCAGGTTCCCGTGCTCCTGCAGACTGTAGTCTTTGGTATTGGCCACTGCCGAGTGGAATGGTGGGATCTCGTATGGGGATGTTAGCGCCAAGGTTGGAAGTAGGGAAAGCCAGGATGGGAGTCTCCTGAGGGTCAGCACCCTTGATCTTGCCTGAAGAAGTTGGGAGGTTGGACTTTCTGAGATATAGGCTTAGGTGTTGGTGTGTTGGAATACGACATTGAAATACAGGACTCAGGAGACAAGATCTTCAAGAGTTGGAAAGAGGGGCTTCTGGAGTGCCCAGATTACTCTCAGGATGGCAAGCTGTTCCCCCTTTCTTTTTTCTTTTTCATTTTTTTGTTTTTGTTTTTCGAGACTCGGTTTTCTCTGAAACTTTGGTGCCTGTCCTGGAACTAGCTCTGTAGTTCAGGCTAGCCTCGAACTCACAGAGATCCACCTGCCTCTGCCACCCGAGTGCTGGGATTAAAGGCGTGCACCACTACCACCCAGCTGGCAAGCTCTTTTTATTGGTTGTTTTTAAGTTATATTGTATGTGTATGAGTGAGTGTGTGTGTAGGGGCATCCGTGTCACATGACACTTGTGTGAGGGTCAGAGGACCATCTTTGGAACTCAGTTCTCTCCTTCCACCATGTGTCCTCGAGGTAGAACTGAGGTGGTGGGGATCGGCAGCAAGCGCCTCTACCCACCCAGCCATCTTGGAGCCGTCCTTTGCTCTGTTCTGTTAGAGGCAGGGCTTCGCTGTGTGTTCCAGGCCGGCCTCGGATTCACGTCTTTATCCCAGGCAGGCTTGAATTCTCTGGCTTGGAATTACAGGTGTGTACAGCCACCTGGTTCCAGAACGATGGACCCACACGAAACTTCAATGCTGCAGATGTGAGGAAGTTGAAATGCTTGCTCCTTGAAGGTTGAAATCCAGGGTGGGAGTGTTGAGAGCAATGAGCTGACCTGGCCGTTCCCTGCTTGAGATTGCATGGTTGTGTTCCATGTCAGCCCTCGGCATCTTCAACACCTACTGCCATCAGCCTTCACATAGGAGCAGATAGAAGTTCTGACAGATTAATAATAATCTTGACAATTAATTAACAGGTAGCTCTGTGAGCTCTGTTCCCACACACTAGAGAGCAAACCTAGGAAATCATGAAAATCTCTCTCTGTCCCTCCCTCCCTCCCTCCTTCCCTCCCTCCCTCCCTCCCTCCCTCCCTCTCTCTGCTCATATATATGTATATATTTATACATATATAGATAAATATATATACAAATACATATATACATTTGTTCTGCCTATGCCCGATGTCTATGTGGACCCTGGAAAACTCAAGTTTTCATGCACAGCAACCCCTTTCTTCACCCAGCCCTGTCCCCCGCTGTGACAACCCATTGTGTGCGAAAGAACACAGTGCCATTTAGGAAGGTTTGCCAGATAGAACAACCATGATCTGATGGGTACTATAGCTGCCACTACCATGTTTCTCTGAAACAGAGGGCAGATGGACATGAAGCTGTACCACAGGTATGCACCCAGCAGAACACAGGTGGTGGAAACCTTGTCAGTCTCTTCAGCAAACACAGTACAAAGAATGGGGGGATACATCGTCAATAGCACTGGAAGAGAGAAGGAGAGGTAGAGAGAGGAGGGGGGAGAAAAAGAAAGGGAAAAGAGACGTACTGTATGGGACCTTTTGGGAACTGTGAACTTTGAGTAGTATTTGATTTTTAATAAGTTCCTTTTAAATTCTTATCTAGAATTTTATTGTTGTTGCTGCTTTTGTGTTTCTGAGGAGGGAACTCAGCACCTTATACATGATAGGGAAGTACTCTGCCACTGAGCCATGCCCCCAGCACCTCACTGGGGGATTCTAGGCAGGGGCTCTACCTGTGAGCCATACCCCAGCCCCTCACTGGGGGATTCTAGGCAGGGGCTCTACCACTGAACCACACCCCAGCCCCTCACTGGGGGATTCTAGGCAGGGGCTCTACCACTGAGCCACACCCCAGCCCCTCACTGGGGGATTCTAGGCAGAGCTAGAGCCACTGAGCATATTGATTTGTACTTTTGACTCCGGTTAACATTTTAAAATATTCTACAAAAGCCAAATAAACAAATGAAAAGAATACAGGGGCAGAATGGAAGTAGGTACAATGAAATTAGCCGTAAGTTGGCTACTATTGACACAATTGTGAGGATGGGAACTGTTAAGAATCCATAATCCAACTGGGCAGTGGTGGCACATGCCTTTAATCTCAGTATTTGGGAGGCAGAGGCAAGTAGATCTCTGTGAGTTCGAGGCCAGCCTGGTCTACAGAGTGAGTTCCTGGACAACTAGGGCTACGCAGAGAAACCCTGACTCGAAAAAACAAGAAAAAAAATCCATGATTCAGAAGTTCAAAATCTAGCTAGCTGGCCATGGTGGACACAACTGTAACAATAGCACTGGGGAAGTAGAGGCAGCAAAGTGGGGTCCCAGACATTGGTAGTGATCTAGTGTGTTTGGGGCAGCCTGGACTACGTTAGATCCTGCATCGAAAAGGGCAGGGCATCTGGAGAGCTTGAGGACCCACATTCATCTCTCAGCATCCACATGGTGACTCATAACGACCCCTAACTTCAGTCCCAGGGCATTTAATTCCTTCTTCTGGCCTCTGTGGGCACTGTACATATGGGGTGCACACACATTTGTGCAGGAAAACACTCATATGTATAAAAATGTTCTTACAGAGCCAGGTTTGGGGCCACACATCTCTAATCCCACACTCAGCAGGCAGAGATAGGGTCTTCATTTGAGTTTGAGGCCAGCCTGGTCTACATGGAAAATGTCAGGATGCCATGTGGAGAGCCTGTCTCATAAAATATGAGTAATAATAACATTAAAATAAATGGGGGTTGCAGGAGGAGGGTACTTAACTTCAATAAAGTCTGTGTAAATATCCCATATCCCAAAACGTTGTCCAATCTGAAAGGCTTCTTCTGGTCGAGTGTTCAGTTCACACTGTAACAGTCTGCAGACTGGTGAGGGATTGAGCAGCGCCTAGGACTGCCCTCCAGGAAGTCCCGGTGTGTCATGGTCACCAGGAGAGCTGTTGTCCTTCAGCCCAGCACCCGTGCTTCAGCACAGGGACCTCAGTGTTTAGTGTTGCTGTGGATTCTGTAGCTCTTGTCCTGGGGTTCGCTCGTGGTCACCTCCCTTTTAGCCACATTGACCTGTGTGTCTCTTCCCGGAATTTGTCCCTGTGCTTTATTTTTCATTGTTTGAAATAAGGTCTCCCTATGCAGCCCTGGCTGGCTGGAAACTTCCTGCATGGACCAGGCTGGCTTCAGACAGTCAGAGATCCTTGCATTTCTGCTGCTCACTACTGGGATTATGGTTGTGCACAGCCATGCCTGCCCAGGGTACATGTTCTTTTTTAGTAGGCCAAATTTTAGTGGATTTTGTTTGTTTTGTTTTCTGAGACAGGGTTTCTCTGTGTAGTCTTGGCTGTCCTTGAACTCGCTTTGTAGACCAAGTTGGCCTCGAACTCACAGAGATCTGCCTGCCTCTACCTCGTGAGTGCTGGAATTGTACACTGTCACTGCCTGGGCAAATTTTTAGTTTTTATTTACTTTATTTTTGTGACTTTATTTTACATGCATGGATGTTTTGTCTGCATGGATGTACGTTCACTGCAAGTATTCATGGTGCCCCCAGGGGCCAGAAGAGGGCGCTGCATCCTCTGGAGCTGGAGTTACAGATGGTTGTGAGCCTCCAAGTGGGAGCTGGTAATTGAACCCAGGTCCTCTGTAATAACAGTCACTGCGCTTAACCATTGAGCCATCTCCCAGTCCCTTTCCCACATTTTAGAATTAATTTTCAGGTGTCATGAAGCCTGCATTTTCCTTCTTGGAGTTATTTTATTCTGATTCTAAAAACAGTCACCAGCTCTTGCTGGGAATTTGGAAAATCCAGAAAGCCATCGCACTCCTGAGCATAAAATCCCACTGTCCGCATTTTAATACATGATCTGCTAGCAGTTTTATTTGTGATGAAATTTAAATTATACTATACCTGTATCTTTACATGATACATGCCAATACACAGATGCTAAAGTGTTCTTGCTGGTCAGCCTGGGCTACATGAAGTCTGAGCCAACCTAGGCTACATGATATGATCTTGTTTTAACTATCCTCCCTCTTTTGGGGATCATGCAGAGTGATGTGGTAATTGCCTGTAATCCAAGAATTTGGGAGGTTAAGGCAGGATTATAAGGAGTTCAAGGCTAGCCTGGTGTACATCACAAAACCCAGTCTGAAGAATGAAAGACTGCCCAGCACTCAGGAGACAAGAGACAGGTGGGTCTCTGGAGTTTGAGGCCAGCTCGGTATACATAGTGAGTTCCAGGACAGCCATAGAAAGTCTCTCTTTCAAAAAATAGTAGTAATATTTATTAGCCAACTTATGTACCCAGCATTTGCTTAACATCCATAGTTTAAGAGACACTTTCCCAGCCAGGTGGTGGTGGCACACACCATCCTGGTCTGCAGAACTAGTACTAGACAACCAAGGCTACACAGAAGAAACTTCGTCTCAGGAAAAAAAAGAAAGAGAGAGAAAGACAGTTTCCTATGATGAGAGGCAGACAGACAATCATTGTTAATAACAATGCTGAAAAAAATCTGGGAAGGAAAACAAGTCTGGTGGAGAGGCCAGGTTAGAAGCCAGGCCAGAAAGAGTGAATATCATAAGCCAAGTGCGGAGGCATGCACTTGTGATCCCAGCACTTGAGAGGCAAAGGCACGAGGATCAGGAGTTCAGGGTCAGCTTTGGCTACAAAGGGACTTGTAGTCCAGTCTTGACTACGTGAAAACCTGTCTCAGAAAAGACAAACAAAAGAAATACTGGAAATCCTGGTGGTGGTGGTGCAGACCTTTAATCCCCAGCACTCAGGAGCCAGAGGCAGGGCTTTCTAAGTTTGAGGCCGGCCTGGTCTACTGTGTGAGTTTCAGGATAGCAAGGGCTATCCAGAGAAACCCTATCTTAGAAGAGAGAGGGGGGGGAGGGAGTGGGGGAGGGAGGGAGAGAGGGAGAGAGGGAGGGAGGAGAAGGAGGAAGAGGAGGAGGAGAGGAGAGATATCAATAATTTGGGACTATTTAATTTTCCTATTCTGATTAAGATTGTTTTATGGTGGAAATTTCAGATGTAGACAGAAGCAGCAGAGGTAACATAATCTTCCAGCTTCCAACATTATCTTGATTTTTGACCCACTTCAAATCTGGACAGTTTGGGGCTGGAGAGATTGCTCAGCAGTTAAGAGCACTGGCTCTTCTTCCAGAGGACCTGGGTTCAGTTCTTGGCACCCCACACAGTCACTTACAAGGATAACATCTATATCTCCAGTTCCAGGGAACCTGGTGCCCTCTTCTGGCCTCCTTGAGAATTATACACACATGATTCACATAAACTTACATAGGCACACACATACACTAATAAAAATGAATACATAAATCTTTAAAATACAGAAAAAGTTGGATGTGGTGGCACACATGCCTTTAATCCCACCACTTGGGAGGCAGAAGCAGATGCATCCCTGAATTTGAGGCCATGCTGGTCTTCAGAGCGAATCTGGTGACAGCCAGGGCTACGCAGAGAAACCCAACTCAAAACAAACAACACCAAAGACCATACAGAAATTCATATTTTCTTGTAATAGTCATAGCATTAAATCCCCAGGATTGAATTGAACAATTGTTTCGATGGACACTCTGGATGGCGGTGAGCAAGGCCCATCAAAGAGGGCTGTATTGATTTGTGTAATTGATACTCACTGAACATCCGTTGCATGCCAGGCACTATTTCAGGATTTAAGTCTCCCTGGTGATTGACAGTTGAGCTGCGGTGGAAAAAACACGTCATTATATATTGGTTTATTTGTTTGTTTTTAGGCAGGGTCTCGCCCTATGGCTGTAGCTGGCCTAGGACTTCCAGAGATTCCCTCCTGCCTCTATGGTAGGATTAAAGGCACGCACCACCATACATGGGTTTATTTTCACGTTTTATTATTTCATTTTATGTGAGTGCACACAAGTACCATGGTGTACCTGAGGAGGGCAGAGGACCACTTTATGGAACCTATTCTCTCCTTCCATGTTCATGTGGGTTTGGGGAATCGCGCTCAGTTCATCAGGTTTTCAAGGCAGTCTTCTCTTACCTGCATCCTGTCAACACTGAGCCAAACTTAAATGAAGCAGAGGGGGAAGGCAGAGTGGGCATATCTGCAAAGCTAGGCAGACAGCATGTGCCAAGGCCCTGAGGTGGGACCGACTGTGTTTTGACTTTTTGAGACACAGTCTCACATAGCTGACGCTAACCTCAAATTTGCTATGTATCCAAAGAGGACCTTGGACTTTTCATCATCCTGCCTTGCCTCTCAAGTGCTGGGATTATAAGTGTGTGTTCCCACGCTGGCTAGGCCTGTGATTGGGAACTAGAGAGGAAGCCTGTGTGGCTGATGACGTGGGTGAGAGGAGACTGAGGGAAGCCAGTTCTGGCGCACCTGTGACTCATGGTGATAACTTGGGCCTTTGCTATAAATGGGATAGAGCCACGTCTGGGATAGAAGAGTGATGTGACAAGCTGTGGCGAGTGAAGGCCTCCAAAGGCAGCGGTCATCCGGCGTCACGGCCTCACAGAGTAGTGGTTCGGTAAACATTGGTTGTACAAATAGGACATGTCAGCACACGTGGGGCCCTGGGATTACACTTCTGTGCTCCGTGTGTGGATGTGACGTGATTTATGACGTCCTCCCATGTGCGTGCTCTTGGGGTTTCTTAGTGCCTGTTGTGAGCCCTGCGATATTTATTAAAGTTGGGAAGGGCTTCCGCAGCAGCCTGGATGGTTGCTCTCTGTGTTGCTGTCATCACCGGGATCCTGGGGAGGCTGAGCTGAGGGCAGCCTAGGGTGCAGCACATGGACAGGCTGGAGAGGCAGCGTGACTCTCCCTGCTCCTCCTCCTCCTCCTCCTCCTCCACCTCCTCCTCCTCCTCCTCCTCCTCCTCCTCCTCCTCCTCCTCCTCCTCCTCTTCTTCTTCTTCTTCTTCTTCTTCTTCTTCTTCTTCTTTTTTCTTTTTCTTTTTTGGTTTTTTGAGACAGAGTTTCTCGGTAGCTTTGGAGCCTGTCTTGGAACTAGCTCTTGTAGACCAGGTTGGCCTCGAACTCAGAGATCCGCCTGCCTCTGCCTACTGAGTACTGGGATTAAAGGCGTGCGCCACCACCGCCCAGCCTGTCCCTGCTCTTGACTTGCATTCCTCCTGCCCACAGCTCCACCGAGAAGAACTGCTGTGTGCGACAGCTGTACATTGACTTTCGGAAGGACCTGGGCTGGAAGTGGATCCATGAGCCCAAGGGCTACCATGCCAACTTCTGTCTGGGGCCCTGTCCCTACATTTGGAGCCTGGACACACAGTACAGCAAGGTGGGTCTGGCTCATGATACAGGATGGAGCAAAGGCTGGAGTGGCAGGGAGAGAAAGAGATTGGACCAGTGTGGGTCAGCAGAATAGGGTGAAAGAGAAACAAGACAGAAATAGGGAGAGGCAGGGATGGGGACCGATGACAGATAAGAGAGACAAAGAGATGAAGCAATGGGAAGAGAAAAATGGGAGAGACAGATAGAAATAGACAGATTGGGAAAGATAGGGAGACAGATGGAAGTTGGGGAGAGACACAGATGGGGAGACTCAGAGATAAGAGACACAGAAATGTAGAGATACTAATGGGGAGAATCTGTGGACCCTGATCATGACCCTGACCCGCCCGCAGGTTCTTGCCCTCTACAACCAACACAATCCGGGTGCTTCGGCGTCACCGTGCTGTGTGCCACAGGCGCTGGAGCCGCTGCCCATCGTGTACTACGTGGGTCGCAAGCCCAAGGTGGAGCAGCTGTCCAACATGATTGTGCGCTCCTGCAAGTGCAGCTGAGGTCCCGCCCCGCCACGCCCCGCCCCTCCCGGCAGGCCCGGCCCCGCTCCCCGCCCCGCCCGCAGCGCTCGGGGCCGTATTTAAGGACACCTGCACCCCTGCTAAGCCCACCATTAATGGGGGTGTCCATTAAAGGTGAGAGAGGACTGGTAGTCTCCGTGTCGTTGGGCATCCGATTGCGTTTCCCTCCTTACTGAGGCTCCTGCGCATCATCCCACCACCCTGTGCCGCTGCCTCCAATTCTTAACGAAAACCCCAGGGTTCCAAGTGGGCAATGCCGGCGCCCAGAGGGAAACTATTAAACTAGACTCTGGGATCGAGTTCGGTTGGCGCTGTTCACAGTGTCTTATACCTCGGACCATTCGCGGAGACAATCCCGGAGAACCTGAGTTCCTGCAGTTGCCTGGGATAAGGGTGAAGAAGTGTTAAAAACGCTGGTTCGATGGGTTGTGGTGGTCCACATGACGAGTCCCAGAACTCCGGAGGCAGAGGCAGGGGAATCTTTGAGTTTGAGACTAGCCAGGGCTCTATGGTGAGATCCTGTCTCTAGTGGCAAACTACTGGTTCAAAGTGGGGCGTGTGGTACCTGAAATGCCAGCACCAGGAAGGCAGGAGGACCTGGGTTCTCAGACTACATCTCAACAAAATTCAGAGGGGGTGGTGACTATGTGGCAGTGTGCAAAGACACTTTTGGGGGAGAGACAGCTCCCAGGAGGAAGTGGTATTTGAGACTTGAAGGAATTTAGGGGAGACAAGGGGGTACATTCTTGGAAGACCAGAAGTGACAACTACTTTGGGGTGTGCCACCAAGTGAGGAAAGAGACCATTGGTGACCAGAGGAGAACAAGGGAAAGGTGTTAGGTGCTGAGTTAGACGCGAGCCAGCGGGTGACAGTTCTACACCTCAGGTGTGTGGCTGTCCTCCCTGGTTCACAGGAGGCTTCCCATGGCCTAAGGGAGCAGGGGTTGGCAGACTTTGGCCCAAAGCCCACCTCAGCCTACAGCCTGTTTCTGTAAGTAAGTTCTGCTGGCCCACAGCCACACTCGCTCCTTCCTCCACAAACTGTCTGCAGCCATGTAGACGCCTCTGTATCATAGCCCAGTGTACACAGGGCCAAAAATACCACCTGGTTCCTCAGAAAAAGTTTTCTGGGATGGGTGTGGTGATACATGCCTGTAGATTTGGCAGGAGGCAGAGGCAGGAGGATCACTGCAAGTTCAAAGCCAACCAGAGTGAGATCATATGGAGAGTCTTGACTCAATATTTCCCATTCTTTCCAAAAGCTTGTCTTTTTTGGTGGGGACTGTTTGCTTTTTACAGATCGAAGTCCCAACCTGCAGGAGCCCTTATGTTTTTAAAGCCATAGAGCTAGTGAGTGGCAGAGCTGGGATTTGAACCCATGGTCTGCACATGTACCTGAGACTGCTTTCTTGATCATACCAAGAATAAAGGACCCCAAAAGAACTTGGGGGACATGGAAGCGTGAGCATTACCAGATGATCTAAGATACTGAATTCAGGGGCTCAGTTTCTGGTAAGTCATTAAGAGAAAACTTGAGGGGGGAGGCATGTGGTGTGAGCATAACCTTGGGAAAATTATCTAGGCAAGAAATAGCCGTGGCTTGCGCCCTGTGCTGTCTCGTCCCTTCCTGTCTGCTGCGGTGACCTTGTGAGCTCTCCATGCTTCCTCTCTCCCCATCTACTCTCCTCCTTTCACTGCCTCTACCCTCTGCCTTTCTCAGGCCCCCAGGACTCCTGGGCTTGCTTTTCACTCAGGGAATGTCAGGAGGGGGTGGATGGAGGGCAGAGCCTTTGCTCTGAAGCTGACAGTCCTGAGACTGGGTAAGTCGGCCCTAGGCCTCCTGGCCTCTGCCCATTCCGGGTATGAGAGCCTCAAGGACCAGGTTGGACTTGGTTTGGTGGCAGGACAGCAGGGCGAGCTCACTCTGCAAGGACATTTACCATCGCCACTAGTTCACACCACTGAGGCCTGGCCCCAGGAGGGGGAGACATAAGCAAGGACACACATTGTTGGCGCTGGAGCCCCTCAACCACTAAACACTCCCACCACCTCCAGCAGAAGCCAAAATAGGAACGGTGTCCCACAACCACACCAAACATTCACCTCTCAGGACTGGTGACACCTGGCCGTGGTCATAGACCACACATGCATAGACTGTAAACAGCCCAGCCCTGGAGCCTCACAGGGACATGGCCTAAGGAGAGAGTTTGAAAGAAAAGGCCATCACAGGGCCATGGTTCCACCACATGCCAGACAGATTCACAGAGTCACATGCACCAGACACACACCACAGCATCAGAGCCCTTTTGGGAAACAACCCCTCCCCCCCAGCAGTTACACAAACATCCTCCACGGGGTCATGGTCATTGCGTGACCCATCACAAACCCACTCATACCACACACACTGAGGTTTTTATACACGTCACAACTCCGACCAGACTACCAACAGGTCACAGCTACCGTCTGGCACCCTTCACACACACCCACTTGCCCGGGGAGTCCCAAGTGGCCTCACAGACTCAGACACAGTCACACCCAGGATCCCAGACGTAGCAGCTCCCACGCACCCGGACACACCCCCAGGCTTCCCAAGCCATTACACCAGCCCTTCACCCTGGAGCCTGCCTGCTGGCTGTGCCCCATGCCCTGCCCAACTGCCTGTTGCTCCTAGGCAGGCCTGGCTGCTGGCAGTCATGGGGGAGGGTAATTTGCAGACTCAGCACCTTTGCTGGCCCTTGCACTGCCCTGATGCCCTGGCACTTGGGCTCAACGGGTTGCCTGACCCAGCAGAGCTGGGACTACCCAGAACATGTATCTCAAGCAGGATAGGGCACAGGGTCACCGGGTAGTCCCGCCCCTTAGGCAGCTGGGGCTTGGGGGAAGCTGTGGAGGGAGCCTGGGTTCCGGCTGGATCCCCAGTTTCCTGTCCAGCTTCTAGAGCAGGAAGCAGCCAAGGAGGCCTGCACAGGCCTTCCTGCTCCCTCCTAGACCTACTGGGTCTGGATGAACGGGGGAGGGGAAGGGAGACAGGAACAGATTCCCCTTGAAGCCTAGTACCCAGGCATACGCTGTACCAATGTGTTTGTTTCTGGTGTGTCCTTATAAGTCTTCTGAGTGTGGACACACGTGCTCCCTTCCCTCCCCCCTTTGTCTGTCTGTCTGTCTGGACAGCATGGCATTGTCAGTTTGGGGTGTGTATCGCCAGCGTGTGTTCTGCTCGGCGTTTGTGGCTAGGGCCACATTTCTGCTGAGTGTCTGCTGCTGGACAAGCTGGGGTACTTTCTGTGGGTTCTCTGCTGGCACTGTTTGCAGGTGAGAGGGCATACCAGTGGGTTGCCTATCTGGAACGAGTTTCGAGTTTGATCCCCCCGCCCCAAGCAGCTTCCCAGTTCTCTGGGTGTAAATTTTTGCAGTTAGTGTCAGTTCTACTTGGAATCAGGGTGTTTTTTGCATGTTTGTGGGTCTGTGAGGATTTTTTGGAAAGGTGTTGTGTGTTTTGTTACATGCGCTGTTTCTGATGATGTACATGTATGCTCGTCACCAGTGTGTGTGCCTTGTGGGAGGGTGATTTGGGGGTTACAACTGTGTGTGTGTGTTAGTTATATATATGGGGGGGCATAAGTATATGTGAGTGCTGCTTCTGGTGGCGGTCCGAGGTGTCAGAGTCCCCTGACAGGTTAATAGTGAGCTTTACCCGACACGGGTGCTGAGGACAGAACCCAGGTTCTCTTGGAAGAACTGTAACCGCTCCTAACTGCTGAGCCGTCTGTCCGGCCCATGGCTGAGAACAGAACCCAGGTCCTCTGGAAGAACTGTGAGCCATCTCTCTGGCCCACGGTGAGTGCAGAAGTTCAGGCTTGAGGTGTGCTGGGAAATCTCTGTAGCCTCAGGGTCACGTGTAGCCTGGGCTGGCTTTGAACTTGAACTCCTAGTTCTCTGTAGAAGGCTGGCAGTGCGGGTTTTATACAGATTTGAGGATGAAGCCCCAGGCAAGCACTGTACCAAGTCACACTCCCAGCCCGGAGGGCAGCATTTTGTGATTAGAGTGTTTTGTTCATAGTCCAACACATATTTCAGTTTGTACTCGCTGAGTCTCAGACACACTGTGGCACTTGGTGTCTGTGTGAGCGGTCATAGTGGGCTCTGAGGCCTGCATGTCCGTTTTAGACTGGCATCAGCGAGGGTGCGTGTCAGCGTGCAGGCAGGGTCAGCATCAGGCTGGTGACTTCAATATGTGAGTTGTATGGGTCACTTTTGAGAGTGTTCGGGGGTGTCAACACTAGGATTGGCGGGTGTGTGTGGGCTAAACTGTGCTGGTGTTTGCAAAGGAGGGAACTTCCTATCTTGTGAGGCCATTGGCTGTTGTGTCACCAGTGCTTGTTGGTCTTTGTGCTGAGTGGAGCCTGTCTGCGGTGTCCCCTTGCTGGCGGGTGCCACGCTGGCTCGGGGCTGGCTGTGGCAGCGGGCAGGGCAGGGCAGGGGCTGTGGTGGGCACTGGCCTTACGCCCAGCCTCGATATAAATATCCCCAGGCTGCCCGCTGCTGTTTACTCGGCCCGGAGCCCTGGGGGCGGCCCCAACAGGTCCTGGAGGGGGGCGGGGTGACCCGGCTACAGCACAGACATTTCCTTCTGCTCAGACAGGCAGGCAGCCTTGCTGGCCTCTCATGGGTGGGGACAAGGTGGTGACCCCTTGTTTTAGGTTCCTAGGGGCCACCAGTGGAGCTCTGACCTGGATTTCCCAGGGTCTGGGAGACAGATGGGGTTAGGGTATGGACCAGGAGACAGCAGGGAGAGGAACAGGAAAAAGTGAGGGTGAAGGCCGGTGGGGGACAAGGGGGTAGTAAAAGAGCTAAGAGCCTGGTGAACAACAAGGGATAGAGAAGTGTGTTTGAGGGACCAAGGGCAGAAGCCCAGGATAAGCAGGAGAGGATGGGAGACATGGGAGTGCAGATGGGAGAGGAAGGAAATGGGGACAGTGTGGGTCAGACAGGGACCTTTCCAGAAAAGAGCTAAGGTTGGGGAGCAGGAGGCAGAGAGGTGTCAGTAGACAAGGGTACCGGGCAATGGCCATCTGAGCCCAGGCCAGGGCAGGACAGACAGGAGACATGGAGGTGGGGGCCGGATACCCACAGAGGGGCTCTCCCCTCCCTGACTCAGCCTCTCCGCCCACCCCATCCCCAGGAACCAGATCAGAGGC
Source organism: Microtus pennsylvanicus (assembly GCF_037038515.1). Lineage (NCBI taxonomy): Eukaryota > Metazoa > Chordata > Mammalia > Rodentia > Cricetidae > Microtus > Microtus pennsylvanicus. Next base: position 138,135,253 of record NC_134579.1, on the reverse strand, counting down.
TGAGGCGCCAGCCACCAAGGGGGGGGGTTGGGGGGGCTGCTCAAGCAGGGTGTGCCTTTGCTGTCTGCCCCCTCCTCTGTCTCCACCTTTCTTCCTGTCTCCTCATCTAATCCCTGTCCTTGTGGCCAGCTCCACCTCTCATTTGCAGACTCAACCATCTGACTAAGCCCAGATCCTGACTCAATGGCTGTGTGGCTCAGCTCTCTTTAAAGTTACATAACAAACTGATGGATGGCGGCCTTTCTGTCTTCAATCAATTTAATAATCAGACAGAACACTGATCAACTGGGAAAAGACTTAAGCTAACCCAGCTCCCCAGAGAGCACTCTTTGCTCCCGCTGGGGGGACAAGGGCCACGGCACTTGCATCTTCCATGGGCTCTCCCAGATTGTCTTCTGCCCCCTCTGTTGTCCGGCCCACACACACGCTGGCAGGAGTGGCTGTAGGAGTGTGTTCTAGTCTTGGTTCTGCCTGGGAGGCCAGGTGATCTCAACAGCCTTTCTGGGCTGTTTTGTCGTTTGTGACAAGTGGCAGTTGACAGTCTGGGTCACGTTGTCAAGAGGTGTCACCACTGCCTCAGGCAGCCTGGCCCAGGTGGAACTGCTGAGGTCTTTTCCATATTTCAAGCTTTCATGCCAACACCGTCTGTCCCCAGTAGCTCTCTGGGTGAGTTTAGTTGACCCAGGGGTCAGGACTTTAGCTCGACAAAGCAGTTTTGAGGGTCCTGCAGGTATAGCCAAATAGAATGCCACAACTGTCTCAGAGTAGCTTGCCTCTTCAGGCTCAGACACGCTAGCCCCCATCCTCAGAAGGGACAGTAGCAGGTCCCTTCTATCTGCTGGGGCAGCAGGATCGGGTGTGGGGCATGGGAAGGTAGGACGTCTGGGTTCCCACAGGCCATGGCTGAGTCACAGGCAGCCATCTGGCCCTCATTAGTCGGAGGCAGCAGGGGGCTCTGTGGGGCGGGCCCTGTGGCCTGCTGGGGGCAGGGACACTAGGGCAGGCTATGTGTGTGTGTGTGTGTGAGAGAGAGAGAGAGACAGAGAGAGAGAGAGAGACAGAGAGAGAGAGAGAGAGAGAGAGATGACTCAGGACACATGATAACAGCCTATGCGTACTTGGAGAGTGTAAACAGGAGAGGGGGAGGGAGGTGGAAGAAGTGAAGAAAAGGAAAATTGTGGCTGGGAAGGGGGGCTGGTAGGGGACTGCCCCCTTCTTCAAGTGCCTCCTACACTCAAGCTGGCCCTGTGGTTCCCAGCCAAGGTCCAAAGGGAGCAGCAGAGCCTGGTGCCCTCTGGGTTCCCCTGACTCCCACCCAGAGGGAAGTCTCACTGGGTACCCAGGATTCTGCTGCCCATAGCTGCCAGGCCTGGGGGTGGGGACATAGAGGAGCAGAGCCATAAAGGCTGAGACAGGGATAGACAGCAAGGCAGAGGCCTGTAGACACAGAAGGGACGAGAAGGCCGGCCTAAAGACTGAGATACAGGAGAGAGGGGACCAGTGTAGAACACAGGCACAGAGAAATGGAAAAGCCCAGATCTGGGCGCAGCCTGATCTAAACACTAGAATCCATGGGACAGCTGCCACAATTGTTCATGGCTCTGTGTGAGCATAGCACCCAGAACACAAAGAAAGGCAGAAGGGTGGATGCACAGATGTTGGAGACCTAAGAAGCTAAAAGAGGGGAATAAGAACAAGACTGGTAGGCCAGTGCATGCACAGCGTGTGGGAGGCGGAGGCAGGAGGATAGAGTTTCAGGCCAGCCAGGGCTACAAAGCAATTAACAGGCTAGCTAGCTACACAGCGAGACCCCATCTCAAAGAGAAAGGACAGAGAGGTAGGGCCAAGGAGAGAGGGGCAATGACTTCCCAGGAGAAAAATGGGAACCCCATAAACAGAAGTGGAGGCATTGTCTGAGGTGTGCCAGGCCTGGGGGCCTGCCCTGATGGCCCCTGAGTCACTAAGCCAGCCTGTAATCAGCTGCCTGTAGGGGGGATGGGCGAGGTGTGTCACTGGCTGGAAGGGTGGGAGACATCAGTCCCCATCCAGCTCTTGGCTGGGCACATCCTCGGGCTCCTCTTCATCAAAGTATCGCTCCTCTTCATCGCGTGCCACGATGTCCAGGTTGTCAAAGTCAGGGTTGTCATCCACCGTGCTGCAGAAAAGGAGGCTGTCAGTGGTCATGGGGCCCAGGTCAGGGGAGCTGACCCCCTGGGGATGCTGGGCCTTTTGGAATTCAAAAGACATGTTTCCCAATCAGTCTACATAAAATCACTGGCTTTGAGTGTTGGAAAGATTACTCAGGGGTTAAGAGCCCTGCCTGCTCTTCCAGAGGTCCTGGGTTCAATTTCCAGCAACCACATGGTGGCTCACAACCATCTGTAATAAGATCTGGCATGCAAGCAGAACACTGTATATAACCAAAACTCTGGCTACTCTGTAGACTGGAAGATGTGAGAACACCAGGGCCTGCAGGGGGGCAATGTAGCACTCCGACTGTCCCCATGTGGATCTGAGTCACCGAGGTGTCACTCATCCAAGATGTACCCTCAGCAATCTCAAGTCTACCCTGGCACCGGTGTCCTTTTGTCCCTCACCTTCACTCTTGGCAGATCTGCTCAGATGCCTCACTAAGGCTCTGACAACACACTGCCCCCTCCCCTTCCAAGCTCCACCACTAATGAAGTCTCCCGTCAATAGAAGGGGGCCTCTTTCAGGCCGAGAATCCTTGGCTGCACTTACCCCTCGCTTTAACTCTGAATTCTGGACATAGAAGGCATACAGAGGCATAAATTGATGGTGGGACACATCTGGGTCTCTGCTGCCCTACAGCAGCCCTCCTGAAAGCACAGGGTTAGGTCCCCACTCCTGACATCCTTGGGGTTACCTAGTGTTACCAGGGCTGGCTCACAGGTGCCCTGCTTAGCAATGGATGAATCCACTGGTTCCAGATCTGTGGGATCCCAGCATGGCCTCTGGAGCAGTGGTAATCAGGCTCCCTGTTCCACTGATGCTGTTCATGGACACAGGTCACATGTCACTTGGGCTGGATGTGAATAAGTAGGATCCTGAGCTGCCAGGCCCATGATGGGATCATAAGGGAGAGACTGGCTCAGATGACAGCCATTTATCATTTACCTTTCTTTTCTTTCTTCTTGAGACAAAGTCTTATCACATCGCCCTGGCTGGAGCTCAGAGACCCAACACCTCTGCCTCCCACCTGCTGGGATGGGATGGGTGTGCACTACTGGCCTCATCTCAGTGCTTTGTCGGTGTACCTCTCTACCTATGGATGAAGGGACTAGGGCTCTGAGAGAGAGAGAGAGAGAGAGAGAGAGAGAGAGAGAGAGAGAGAGAGAGAGAGAGAGAGAGACAAGGCTAGCCCGAGACCCTAGCCATCAACTCTTGTTTATCTGACACCTCTGAGTGACTGACATCACTAGGACTCATGGTGGGGAGCTACTCCAGAGCCCTCTAGTCCCACTAAGGGAGGGCCTGTGAGGACAGACAGGGACCTGCTTGTGGCCCAGGGCCATGGGTGCTGGGCTGGGAATGGGAGGCACCTGTAGTCAAAGCCCCCATCTTTGCCATCCAGGAATCGCTGGTGCATGCGGCTGGTGAACTCCTCTCTCAGGATCAGCCTCTCCTCTGAGTCGGGCACCCAGGACTCCGAGTCCTTGTCTGATCTCTGGTCTGTAGAGATACCCAAGACAGTGACCTGAAGGCATCTGACAAGCTACCGTCCTATGTCCAGCCCCATGCCTGCCCTCCTGGGGTGTACAGTGGATAAAATGGATATGCAGTGGTCAGGAGGAAATGGCAGGGCAGAGGGTGAGGCCAGACATCGTGTCTATTCTCACAGATTAGGGCCCAGCCAGGTACCACAACATGGGGAACAGGCCTGGGGCAGGGTGCCCTGTTGTTGGCCCTCACCTTCCTCATCACTGTCCTCTTCCTCCTCAAAGCAAGCATCCTCCTCTTCTTGCTGCCGGAGCAGCTTCTGCTGCAGCTCTCGTTCCTGGTAGGACTGGAAGAGCAGGTCAGAGAGTGGGTAGGCAGGCATGCTGGGGGAGCCGGTCCTGGGGACCTGGGGGGCCGGTGTGCGGGCACTGAGCTCTTCTTGCGTGAGGTACTGTCCTATGTACTGCTCATACAGCAGCGGGGCCCGGAACCGCATCTGCTCATCGCTGAAGTACTCGCCTCCTGTGCACAAGAGGCGGGGTTAGGGGTGAGCACACATGTCCAGGCATGTGCTTAGATGTTTACATTTGTATGCGATCAAGGTACATGATAAAGTCACTCGCAGGTGACTGAGATCCAGAGGGGCCTGACTGAGCATGTTTATGTACCCAGGCCTGAGCCACTCTAGACCAGGCTGGCACCAAACTCAGAGATCCTCCTGCCTCTGCCTCCTGAGTGTTGGGGCTGAACCGCTACACCAGGCTCTTCTCCCTTCATGCTTTTCACCTGTGTTTTGTTCAAGGTGGCCGTGTATACCCAAGGCCATATGGATATCCCTCCTTGGTTTCCAACAGTGCTTTTTGTGCACAGTGTGACAATGGGAACTCCCAGTCCTTAAGGACACCTGATTACCACAGTGCTCTGTATGGTGTCCTCAGTCACAGCCATCTAAGATGCCAACTTCTGCCAACACTTGAAAGGCTGAGGCAGGAGGAATTTGGGTTCAAAGACAGCCTGGGTGAGTGAGACTTCTGTCAAACAAATGTGACCCTGTCATCTACTGAATTCTGGCCCTATCCGCTCATCTTTCTCTCCCTTACTTCATTGTGGGTCTGTGTCTCCGTTCTCTTTGTCTCAAAACTTAACTCCATGGATTTCTTGGGGTTCCTACACTTGGGCCTTGTCTTGCTCACTCAGCCTCAGTCTCCCTTTCCTCCCCACCTCTGTCCCCCCCATCCACCATCCCCCAACACCTTGGATGAGCTTTCGCAGGGCAGCATAACGTCGGTTACGCAGGCGGGTGCGCAGGGTTCGGGGTCGGGCAGTGCCTTGCCGGGCCACCTCGGCACAGTAGAAGTCAGCACGGTGGTCCCCACGCAGGTGGCTGAAGCAGACCAGGTGCTCTTCCCGGAGGCCGGTGCGGAAGCGCTCCAGGAACACCAGTGGCTTCTCGTGATAGAGCTGGCTCAGGATGGCCACCTTCTCGCGCTCTGTCAGGTCAGGCTCACCCTGCTGTTGGCTGCACACAGGCAGGTGGCTGGTGGCAATGGCCCGCAGCATGGCACTCACGGCCGGACTCTCAGCCTGGGAGGTGTCACCATCGGGGACTCCTGGTATACTCTCTTTTACCTCCTTGTTCTGGGGTGCAGATGGAACAGGAGCCTGGCTCAGCTCCCCCCAGTGCACACATCTGGGCTCCACACAGTCTGCAAGTCAAGGGGCATCTTTAGTTAAAGGCTAAGAGGGCATCGGGAAGGGATTAGGTAGGAAGTGGTTGGGTGTTGGCACACAGAGTTCGTACTCATCGAGCGCCCCTGGCATCCTGGGGAATGTTAGGCCCTGGACAGAGCATGGTAAGAGGTCCCATCGTGATGAGGCACAGTCAATGCTCTAATTAATTAACAAAAACATGGAGTATGTAGAAAAGCCAAAACATACAAGCCTGGCACAGTAGCACACCTTTAGTCCAGCACCTTTAATCTCAGAGGGAAGTGGAGCTCTGTGAGTTCAAGGCCAGCTAGGACTATACAGAGAGACTGCACCTCAAAAATGAAAACAAACCAACAATAAAAATCCAAAACATCACTGATGGTGACGAGAGAACCCCAAGAAGACAGGAGGAATGTGGGGGTGGCTCAACATTCAATGGAGGGTAACAAAGCTTGCCAGGAAGTGACATTTGGAGAGACGGCTCAGCTGTTAAAGAGGAGCACTGGCTGCTCTTCCAGACAACCAGGCTCAGTTCCCACCACCCACATGGCGGCTCACAACTGTAACTCCAGTGCTAGAGGATGCGACATCTTCTGGCCTCCTCGGCAAGATATGCTTGTGGTGCGCAGACATGAATGTGGACAAAATAACCAACACAGACGAGATGAAACTAAGCAAGTTTTTTTTTATCTGAGTAAAAACCTGAAGTGCTGCAGGGCGGTGGTGGCACACGCCTTTAATCCTAGCACTCGGGAGGCAGAGGCAGGTGGATCTCTGTGAGTTCGAGACCAGCCTGGTCTACAAGAGCTAGTTCCAGGACAGGCTCCAAAACCACAGAGAAACCCTGTCTTGAAAAACCAAAAAAAAAAAAAAAAAACAAAAAAAAAACAAAACAACAACAACAACAACAAAAAACCCTGAAGCGCTGAGAGACTGACCTCTGTACTTTTTGGGATAAAAACTTTTCAGTAGGGAGCAGCAGCACAGGCCCTGAGGCCGACCTACTGAGCTGCTGGTTGCCTGGGCCATCACATTAGGTTACAGCCACTGACTTGGTCGATGACTGGTAGTTTGAATAGGAACGGCCCCCATAGCTCCTACACTTGAATGCTGGGCCATTAGGGAGGGGCAGATTGTAAGGACTTGAAGGGTCAGGAGGTGTGGTCTTTGTTGGTGGAAGTGTGTTACTGGGGTAGACTTTGAGGTTCCAAAAGCCAGTGCCAAGCCCAGAGTTTCTCAGTCAACGGATGAAGATGTGGCCCTAAGCTACTGTGCCAGCACCTGCCGGCATCCCACCATGATGATAATGGACCAAATCTCTGAAACTGTGAGGCCCAATTAAATGCTTTCCTTTCTAAGAGTTGCTGTAGTCATGGTGTCTATTTTGTTTTTTATTGCTGTGAACAGACACCATGACCACAGCAACTGCTATAAAGAAAACATTTAATTGAGGTGGCTCACTTACATCCACTATCATCATGGTGGGGAGCAGCGCAGCGTGATGTGATGCTGGAGCCAACAGTGCTGCATCTTACAGGCAACAGGAAGTCGACTGATTGTCACACTGAGCGAAGCTTGAGCAAAAGACCTCACAGCCCACCCCCACAGTGACACACTTCCTCCAACAAGGCCACACTCCTAATAAACCACCAGTTTCTCTTCACAGCAACAGAACAGTGACAGGACAGTGACCTACATCCTTATTCACGTCCCCTTAGGTATCCCCACATCCCCTAACCGTTCATTCCCAAGTAAAGCCCTGAACCAGTATGGAGGACCCCTATAGTGCCCCCCTCCTTGCAGGGGGCGGGGCAGCCAGTCTGATATGGGAGGTCCTGATCAAAGACGATCTAGGCAAAGAACAGGAAAGACAGGCACCGGGCAAAGCCAGTGGAAGCAGGAAGGAACTTCAGCAAGTACTAGAAAAGTAAAGATGAGAGAATTACATGCCATTTTTAGATAACTGACTGGGATGGGGGGGGGCAGATTCAGACTGTAAAGTACTGTGGATTTCAGCCATTGAAGCAAGAGAGGCTGGGGCCGTGCAGTTCAAGACAAGCCATGGGACTGCAGGGCTGGGAGGGTTAGGGGTAGGTCCAAGGTTCTAGCCTAGGGGACAAACTCCTCCCAGGGACCGAGGCAGGAAGCAGACATTTGAGAGGCTGTATCTAGGAGAATGCTGGGACATAGGCCTCCCGGACCCCAGAGAGGTACAGTGCCAGAGACACAGCTGTACACATATACAGAGCCAGGCAGAGAGAAGCGACACATGGGTGAGGGGAGTGTGTGCAGACAATCCACTGGACATATGGGCAGAGGGCATGCCTGTAAAAGCTAAAAACTAGGTCTTCCAAAGACAGACACATCTTAACTGCTGAAACTTTTAACGTGTGTGGGTCTCACAGACATAATTATATTAAGGCTCTAAAAAACTGAGACATTAGCTGGGCAGTGGTGGTGCACGCCTTTAATCCCAGCACTTGGGAAGCAGAGGCAGGTGGATCTCTGTGAGTTTGAGGCCAGCCTGATCTACAAGAGCTAGTTTCAGGACAGCCTCCAAAGCTACAAAGAGAAACCCTGTTTCAGAAAATAATAAAACCCACAGAAAGCAAAAACAAACAAACAGAAAACCTGAGAGATTATTCTGAGTTAAATATCCTAAATGCAAGAGACTGAGGGAGGTGTGGAAAGATGGCTCAGTGGTTAAGGGCACCGGCTGCTCTTCCAGGGGACCCAGGTTTGATTCCCAGCATCCACAAAGCAGCTCATAATCATGTGTAACTCCAGTTCCAGGGGATCTGACACCGTCTTGGCCTCTGTGGGTACTATGCACAGACATGCATATAGGCCAAACCCCATACACATAAAATAATAATAAAAACAAGAAAGACAGAGGAAGATCAGACACACATAGGTGCTATGACGGTGGAGGCAGACATCAGAGTGCTATGGGCACAAGCCAGCAAGTGCCGGTGCCATCTCTAACTGGAAGAGACGAGGAACAGCCTAGAGCCTGTGAGGGAGCCAGGCCTTGTAGCCTGATTATTTCTGTCTGGTAATACTAAGTCTAGATTTCATTTCTGCTCACTTTAAACACCCATTTTTGGGTCATTCAGTACAGCAGTTGTGAGAAATAACACAAAGGGCTAAGAAGGAGCAGCCTGAGAAGCAGGGAGGAGCCAGAGCATGCTATCTCATAAAGCAAACTTGCCAGGATGGAGGGGTACTGACTCCTGTGAACAGTCCAGATGCTGGACTGGGTGGCACTCACCTGTAGCCCACTAGGGAGGCTGAAAGAGAACAATTCATGAGTTTGAGACCAGGCTGGACTACATGGTGGGTTCTAGGTAAGCCTGGGTTACAAAGCAAAACCCCATCTCAAATAAACAAACTAAAGGCAAATTGCTATAGAAAAAGGAATAGCAATGAAAATGTAACAAAACAACAAAACCCAAAGAACTAGATGGAGTAGCCATGTTTAACTGCACATGTGAGGATGCCATTGGGGATCCTAATTGAACAGGTACAGAGTAAAGGATAGGCTATACTGGGTGATGGGTAAAGAAAATGATGAGCAGTGTGTATTACTCTGGAGAAGGCAGGTATTTGGGAGGCTGTTGTGGAACATTATTTGAAGATGTGCTGCATTCATTCATGCTATGGAATATTTGTTTAATGATGCAAAGATGTATTGCATTCTTTTTTTTTAAGATTTACTTATTTATGCTGGGGGGTGGTGGCTCCCCATCTTTAATCCCAGCACTCGGGAGGCAGAGGCAGGCGGATCTCTGTGAGTTCGAAGCCAGCCTGGTCTACAAGAGCTAGTTCCAGGTCAGGAACCAAAAAAAAGCTGCGGAGAAACCCTGTCTCGAAAATCCAGAAAAGAAAGAAAAAAAGAAAAGAAAAGAGCATTTTAAAGACAGGTGTGGTAGCGCCGAGCTGTAACCCTAGCACTATGGAGGCTGAGACAGGAGGAAGGCAAGTTGCTATAGAAAAAGACTGACACGCACACTCAGGCAGTACTTGTGGGAATTCTGCAGAGCAGTAAAAGGCATTGCAGGCGCGAGGGAGAAAAGACTTGAGGAGGCAGGACGGACTGCAGACTTTGGGGACAAGGGAGTTAGAATGCAATGGGCGCTGTGGGTCTTACATAAGTCAGTTTGCATGGGACAAGAGAAGAGCTAGCTTGGGGCACTAAAAGCTCAGGCTGGCACAGGAAAGAGGTATCTTAAGAAAGGTTGGCCTTCCTCCTGAATATTAACCTTCATCAGGCGATGAAAGGAGACAGAGACAGAGACCCACATTGGAGCACCGGACTGAAATCTCAAGGTCCAAATCAGGAGCAGAAGGAGACGAAGCACAAGCAAGGAACTCAGGACCGCGAGGGGTGCACCCACACACTGAGATGTTCTATCGGGAACTCACCAAGGCCAGCTGGCCTGGATCTGAAAAAGCATGGGATAAATTTGGACTAGCTGAACATAGCGGACAATGAGGAAGAACGGGAACTCAAGAACAATCGCAGTGGGTTTTTGATCCTACTGCACGTACTGGCTTTGTGGGAGCCTAGGCAGTTTGGATGCTCACCTTAAGAGACCTGGATAGAGGTGGGCGGTCCTTGGGGGCTTCCCACAGGTCAGGGAACCCTGATTGCTCTTCAAGCAGAAGAGGGAGGGGGACTTGATCGGGAGAGGGGGAGGGAAATGGGAGGCGGTGGCGGGGAGGAGGCAGAAATCCTTAATAAATAAATAAATTAAAAAAAAAAGAAAGGTTGGCCTGAGACTAGAAGAATTTGCAGTGAAGAAGTTTATATTTGCTTGAGGCTTTGGCATGGGAAGAAATGGGTTAGCTTGGGACACTGAAAGGGATTCTAAGAAAATGGAGGGAACTGTCCACCTGCCACAAGGCAATAATCTGACCAAGTGCTGAAAATGCCGGGAGGCTGAGGTTACACTTCCTAGACAGTCTACCGGAACCGTTTCCAGGTCACACCGCAAGAGCCCCCTCCCGACGCCTGTGCCTGGTCAGTGCCTCACCAACATCGGACTTCTCCGTCACCGCCCCGGCTGCCACGGCCTCCATCCCAAGTCTCCGACTCATTAACCGCCGCAGCGGGGTCAGGAAGCCAGCACGGACCTTAAGCAGTCGTAGCCATTTCCGGCTATGGAAGCGTCACGGACCCGACTGCTTAAAACTGTACCCAGGCACTAAAGTTCCGGGTCAAAGGTGGCCCGCCTCTCTGCGCATGCGTGGCCCCATCCCCCAGCAACCAGGTATGAAAAGGGCGCTAGGCCGAATGAATCTTCAGCGTTCGCAAATTTGAAAACCATCGGGTACTGTATGTCATTTGATCGCTGCCGTAACTCCAGGCCCTCACGTAGTTAATGTTTACAATGGTTGTTGCGTGAGCACCCTCCAGGACCTGGAGACTCGACTATGCTTTTTAATTTAAAAATAATGCATGCATATGTGATCAAAGGACAATTTATGGGAGTAGGTTCCGGGGACAGAACTCAGTCAAGACTGCCAGCAAGCTTTTTGTTTACATTTCGAGACAAGGTTTCTCTGTGTAGACCCAGTCTGCCTCCTGAGTGCTGGAATTAAAGGCGTACAGCACCACCCTGCTACCCAGCAAGCATCTTTGACCGCTGAGCCATCTCACCCACCTCCGTGGTTTGACTCCCTTCTGTCATTACATTCTGTCTGTGGCTGGCTGGCATGTGATGAAGTCAGGGAAAGGACCTTTGTGTTTCTAAATAAGGAGGAAACCTGCAGGTGTGAGGGCTGTGGGACGGGGAGGGACCTGCCCACCACAGGGTAGGTGGGAGGCGTGTAGGTAGAGATACAGACCCCAGATAAGAGCTGAAGGGATAAAAAAGTTAAGAAGTATTTGGGGCAGTTTGGCTGGCATGGGTAGTACTAGATGTTGGAATGGCTTACTATGGTCAGGGCATACAATACTCAGAAGGCAGAGGCCGGGAAATCACTTAAGGTTTGAGCCAGCCTGATCATTAGTGAGTTCCAGGCCTCCCAGGGCTACACAGCAAGACCTTGTCTCAAGAAAATAAGAGGGTGAAGTGAGGCCATGGTCCTCAGTGCCAGGTCAGGCAGGGCTTCCTAGCTCTAACAAACGGTTGGAGCCTATAGGGTTTGAGGAGGGGAACCAAGGAAAGGAACTGGTGAGCACTGTGAGGAAGCTGGTGATTAATTCACAAACAGTGGAAGAGGAAGAACTAGATTGCATCCCCTAGCGTGGTGACTACTCAGCTGCATTATCAGTAGTGGTCAGCAGAGGGCACTGCTGCTCAGCACTCGCCTGCCAGGAGCAGGACTTGTCAGACTAGAGACAGTAGGACCCACCCCTCCTTGCCTTCTCTGAGACCAAGCTGACAAGTGCCTTTTAAGCACAGACATGGTCCCTCCTCAGACCCTCCAACTTCTCAGCCTCCCTCCTGATGTTTGGTCCTGCTGGTGCACTGTGAACAATATGCATTAGCCCTCACTTTTGGAGACAGGGTCTAAGCTGTCCAGGGAATTAATTTACATAACTGCAAACCTCAAGGGAACTGGGATGCATGCCTGTAGCTCTTCTGGTAAGTTGTGCCCCTTCACAAGGTTCCCCAGTTCCTCTAAGGGAGCAGGGCTGAGTTGCGTACACCATGTCGATGTGAATCACACAGCCTGCACAGGAAGCTAGGAAGCTGCACAATGAAGCAGGTGGGCTAGAGTCATGTTGCATTTTCTTCTCCAGAGAGCCCTCTTTCCATTACTCCAGGGTCTCTCTCTCTCTCTCTCTCTCTCTCTCTCTCTCTCTCTCTCTCTCTCTCTCTCTCTCTCTCTCTCTCTCTCAACCCTTGGGACTGTCACTAGTTACAAATATGTATCCCCTAGAGGGGGAACCTCAAGAACACGGACTAGAACCATCTCTGCATCTCTGCTGTTGCTCAAGGTCCCTAGCGCTATCCAGCAGGCAGTCAATGCTTATATGGGAGGCAGTACAAGCCCCAAGAGCAGCACCCTGGCCAGGCTCAAGGGATGTGGGTGGGCAACAAACCTAGGGATGGCTCCAAACCAGACTGGTCTCTTCCCTACAGGTCCCACCTGTCTGTCCCCTGTCCAAAGAACATGTGGGTGGCGAGGTAGAGAACCATTTTGTTTAAATGAATGAGTGAAGCGCTCCCCTTTGAAAGCCTCCCATCCCAATTAAAGGCCAACTGCAGCCAACACGTCAGGATGTCAACCCTGCTTCCTTCCTGATAGGAGGTGCCATGTCATTTATTGAATAAGGTAAAACAAAACAGGGTAAAACATTTCTTAATAAGTGCAGTTTGTTAAAATCCGATTAAAACATATGGGTAAAGAAGGTGAGAATAATCAAAGGGACCACTGTAAAACTTTGGAGGTCTGGCACCTGGAAGAGCAATGGAGGAGGTGGTGGAGGAACTTTAGGGTTAAAGGGAAGCAGGCCCCACCCCCACCTTCCCTTCACCCTCTCACCCACTTAAGCCCACCAGAAACTACCAAGACTCCTGGAGTAAAAGGTTTCAAGTTCAATAGTCACACTCTCTCCAAATACAAAAAGCAGTTACAATCCAACAGAACAGACACTTGTGTGCAAAGTTATGGGGAACTGAGACATCATACAAAAAGTTAGGTAAAGGCGATTTTGTTGTTTGTTTTGAGGGCGTGGCTCTTCCTCGGTTACCTGAACTCAGCAAAGAAATAGTTATTTGATGAAGTATCAATGGCTGACCCACAGTAAAAACAGACAAATTCTAAAAATTAAAAAAAAAGCATAATTACCAAAAAATATGTCACTGCTTCCTTCCTCTACATTTTGCTTCTTAAACTTTTTTTTTTATTAAAGTTTTTGAATTTTTTTTTTTAAATCCTGAAAAGTAGACATTAAAACAGCTCCTGGAAGAATTTACAACCAACTGCATGAGTCTGGGAAGCCAAGGGGCTAAAGCAGGGTGGGGAGGGGTAGATGGGCGGGGTCTCCCCAAGTCACTGCGGCCTCGCTGGGTAATCAAAGGAGAGGCTTCTGTAGTCAAAAAGGCAGGGAGAGAAGGTAGAGGGGACAAAGATAAAAGAAAAAAATCACTGTTCCTGTTTGAAGGGAGAGGCCCTCTGGAAGATGTGGGCTAGAGGGAGGCAAGCCCTGGGATAACTCTGTCCCCAGCACCACAGGACTCAGAGGGGTGGAGGGGCCAAGGCAGGCGCTAGTAGAAGCAGCTGGCATGGGCCTCTGGAGGCTCCAGCACCTGCTACTGTGTGCTTGTGCCCCCCTGTGTGCTGCCCGAGTATCCTCCATAGTCATAGTTCCCGTAGTACGGCGGCCACTGGCTCTGGTTCTGATAGTACTGGCTCCACTGCTGGGCATACTGGGGAGAGAGCAAGAATACCAGGTTATCTCCCCACCACTCCAGACTGTCCCTTCGCTCCTCTCATGGCCCACCCTCCACACATGAGCCCTTTGACAGAAAGCAAAGTGCTTTGGAAATAAGTGTTGAGCTGATGTCACATAAACAATCAGGGAATGCAGGCGTGGTCTCCTGGCTTATTGGCTGTCTTTAGCAGATGTGGTGGCCCCAGCATCAACTTGGATTAGCATTTGGCACCCCTGGCTATGGTGCCAAAGCCGGACACAGCTGAGCCAGGTCAGCTTCCTGCACAAGGGGCCAGTGGCTACACACCAGTTACTAGCCAGCAAAGACCAGTTTACCAAAGGTCCTTGAACACTAGCTTGAGGCAAAGCAGCTATCCATATTTCAGGAATAGGCAGAAAATCATGTCAGAATACACATCCAAGAGTGCTCCCAGAAGCCTCACTGGGAGGCCCATCTTGTACTTACCTGCTGATACTGGTTATAGCTGGGCTGAGGGTAGGTCTGGGCAGTGGGGGGTGGTGGTGGGGTGTAGGGGGCAGGATTGTAGGGGCCATAGCTCCCATAGTTGTAGGCAGGTGGTGGCGGAGGCGGAGGCGGTGGGGCTGTGTAGCCCTGGGTGTAGCCTCCTTGGTTGTAGGGTGGCTGGCTGTAACTAGGCTGAGTAGAGAAAGAGACAAAAGTTCCATGAGAGACAGCACACACAGGTACCAAGGCAGCTTCCCTGACAGAGGCAACTGTGCTAATGGTCTGGGAAGCAGCAGATCCTAGACCTGAGCTCTGAGACCCAAGGGCAGCAAGACATGTGGCCCTCTAAACCTGCTTCAGTCTACGGAAACATCTCAGCACAGCCACTGTGCGCTGGCCTGTCGGAGACCTTCAACAAGCTTGTGTGCACAAAGTGCTAGGCGCTCAGTGCTGAATCACTGGACTCCATGAGGTTTTCTGGGAAGAGCAGTAGTGACAAGTTATCAAGAGTGGGGCAGTTTGAATGTAATTTTACCCAATAATCTCACAGCAAGTGGCACTATTGAGAGGTGTGACTTGCTAGCAGTAGGTATAGTCTTGTTGGTGGAAGTGTGTCACTGTGGGGGAGGGCTTTAAGGTTTCCTATGCTCAGGATACCAGCCCAGTATGACAGTCTAGTTCCTCTTGCCTGCAAGATATAGCACCCTCATCTTCTCCAGCACCACGTCTGCCTGCACACTGCCATGTTCCCCACCAAGATGATAATGGACTGAATCTTTTAAACAGTAAGCTGCCACTTCAATTAAATGTTTCCTTATAAGAGTTGCTGTGAGCCAGGCAGTGGTGGCGCATGCCTTTAATCCCAGCACTCGGGAGGCAGAGGCAGGTGGATCTCTGTGAGTTCGAGGCCAGCCTGGTCTATAAGAGCTAGTTCCAGGACAGGAACCAAAAGCTATGAAGAAACCCTGTCTCGAAAAATCAAAAAAAAAAAAAAAAAAAAAAAGTTGCTGTGGTCATGGTGTCTTTTCACAGCAACAGAATCCCTAAGACGAAGAACTTCTCATGTACAGGATGGATGGATCATTAACTCATTCAGTCTCCTTAGCAATTCTGGCATCCTTTCCATTAGCTCTATCATACAGAGTTGGCTCAGTGGTTAAGAACAGCGGGTGTTCTTGTCAATGACCCAGGTTTGGTTTCCAGTACCCACACAGTGACTCACAACTACCTGTAACTCAGGTTTCAAGGAACCAAACATTCTTTTCTATCCTCCATATACACAGCACACTTGCGGTGTACATATATGTATGTACACACACACACAAGCAAACACTCAGGTATATACAACTAACTTAAATAATAGTTAATTGTTTTTGTTTTCTGAGACAAGGTTTCTCTATATAACAGTTCTGGCTGTCCTGGAACTTACTCTGTAGACCAGGTAGGCCTCAAACTGAGTGCTGGGATTAAAGGCATGTGCCACCGCTGCCTGGCATAATAAATCTTAAAAAGTAAATCTCAGTGAGGTTGTTGGGCCAAGGTTAATTTAAAATGACTAGCCCAGGTATGCCCAGTCCTAGAGCTTCAATTCACAGGACCTTCTTAAGTGAGTTCTAGTCATGTTTCTGGTCCTTTATGGGGAACACAAAGACCAGAGGGGTCAAGTATCTGTCCAAGAGCACAAAGCCAGGCTCATGGGAGGCTAGGCTTTGAATTTAGTCTTGCCAAACTCTTAGGAATGGCTAGATGGCATCTAGGAAGCAATCACTTATCTCCTGGCAGCTGCTACCAGCTACTCCCTGGCATGTAAAATGTCCTCATGAAATGGCTGTGAAATAAAAGAGACTGCTCTGGTTCACAAAAGAACCCAAACACCTGCTTTCTAAGAACTGGAACAGGACCTGGAACTGCTCAGGGACAAGGTTCTCAACCATCTTGGGCTCCTGGCCTCCCATGATAGACAAGAGGTGACTTCACTGAGTGTTTTCTTACAGACCCAGTGAGGCCTGTGACATGACCTTGCTCATGGGAGCCAATGCTTGCAGCTACCTCCTGCGCTGGTGTGTGTGTATGCGTGTATGCGTGCATGTGCCATGTCTAGTGAGTAGCTGCAAAAAAGGGGGGGGGGGCAGGCTGCAGGGGAGTGTAGACCTGTGGCAGGCCTGCCCCATATCTACACAAGTGATGTGTACAAATACACACACATAACCTCACCTGTGGAGGGCTGTAGCTGCTCACTGTGGGGGTGCTGGTATTGGCACTAGAGCCAGGGATGTTGCTGTTTTTGTTGTAGCTGCTGGCCCCTGGGGGGTTCCGAGCAGGGCTGTAGCTGGGTGGTGGTGGCGGCTGCTGTGGTGGTGGTTGTGGTGGCGGCGGCTGCTGTGGTGGTGGCTGTTGCTGGGGAGCCCGGTTATAGCTGCCTCGGTTGTTGGAGTTGTTGTTATCCCGGTTGTTATTACCCCAGCGGTTTTGGTTGTAGCCACCGCCTCCGCTGCGGTTGAAACCTGCATTGAAAAATCACCTGTAAGGGCTGGAGAGCTGGCTGCGTGGATAAGAGCACTGACTTCTTCGAGAGGACCCAATTCCCAGCACCCATACATCAGCTCACAGCTGTCTTTAACTCCAAAATCTGATATCCTCACACAGACATACATGTGGGCAAAACGCTAATGTACATAAAATGCATTTTTTTAAAAAGGAAGAAAAACTCACATGTAATAAGAGGCCTCAGCATGGCTATGCCCAAGGTTGAGCTCAATAAAGCAAGCAAATATAGGTGACCCATTTGAGCTTGCCCCAGGCCTTGGCACACTTCTTGTCCTTGCCCTGGCACAACACCTAGAGTCATCTGCAGACAGGTCTCTATCTTGCACTGGACTGTAGCTGACAAGGCAGATTATTTTGGGTGTGTCCAACTCTAACACAGCTGTTCAGCAAACTGGAAAGGATGTTTAGGAAGGATGCCACACAAGCCAGATGTAGTCCTAATAGAAGTCCTCAACAGGTTGGGCCAAGTGGCCTCTCCTGAACCTTTGTACAACTGTTTTTTTTTTTTTGGCCTGAACCCACAAACACACAAAAAAACAGGCTTAGTAGGGCCTTCCTGAGGTACTCCCTTGTATACATGAAGGTTAACTTGGGGCCTGAAGTAGGGTCTAGGACATGCTTGCTTTGTTTGTGTGTCTGTTTCAAAGACACATTTTATTTTATGTGTATGTGCCATATGTGGCTGGTACATACAGAGGTCAGAAGAGGGGAATGGGTACCTGGAGCTGGAGTTATAGGCAGTTGTGAGCAGCTCAATGCAGTTGCTGAGAAGCACACTTGAGCCCCCTGGAAACTGCTGGGCCATCTCTGCAGTCCCATGTTTATTAACTTAGGATCACACTTTATATCAGACACCACACTACTTATTCTTTATCTGTTTTTAAACCAAAAGTCAGTCCTAATATTTGTCCTTTGTCAGATCTAGAGATGGAACCCAAGATCCCCCAGAGGAAGATATGACAGACAGGGAAGACCAACAAAGAGATAGCACTGTTGTGTGCAAATGGGCCAAGGGCTTCAGAAGCAGTGTGGTTGGGAGGCTGGGCAGTGGAAAGGTTCCTGAGGTTATAGAATACTGACTCTTGACAGCCCTCCCCCACAGCCTGGCCTTGGGACGAAAGGCTGATGGAAGTAAATGGCTCACCTCCTCGGTAGTTGCCTCCTCCACCACCACCTCCACCGCCACCTCCTCCCCGGTTCTGAAAGCCTCCTCGGTTGCCTCCAGGGGGACCTCGGTTGTCGTAACGCTGGAAGCCTCCGCCACCCCCACGGCCTCGGAAGCCACCACCTCTGTTGTCAAAGCGCTTTTCTGGGGGTGGGCCGGCCTTGCGCCCTTCCTCATTGTACTGCCTCACCAGCTTGTCTGCTTCCTCTCGCTGGAGCTCGATAAATAGAACCTCATCCAGAAAGTCCCCAACATCGGGCAAAGTGAAGTTGGCTAGGAGGAAGTAAACGGGGAGCAGGTCAGCACCTTCTGACACCTGGCCCTCCTCACCCTCTGCTAGAGCAGGAAGGCTGAAGGAATGCAGTAGTCAACAGATGGGTTACGATGAGACCCCCCAATTGTTTGGTGTGAACACTGGCAGGGGATAACCTAGACTCTTTCTCTCTCCCTTTACCAGAGAGGACTTTGGGTTTCTCCAGTCTCACCTAAGGGAGCCAAGGTGGCAAGTGCAGCCACATCCCTTCTCCCACTGTGGAGCAAACTGGTGGTTGCCAGAGGCGGGAGATGGTGCAGGCCTTTTGGCTTGGGCTCTACATATATTTTCCCTCATGACAGCCATCCCCATCTATCCGGAAAGCTCTTCCCCAGACTGAGACTAGGAGCCTATTCCCTCATATGTGGGTGGTGGGAGAGACAAAACAGAAACAAAGAGACCACAGAGGGAATTGTCAGGAGCTGGGGGGTAGCTGTGGTGGTGCCCATAAAGAGGCCCTTCTCTTGAGATGTCAGGAGCCACTTGTTTCCTACCTTTCATTTCTAAGACCGCATGATCTGGGACATCTTTCCCTTCTTCGTCAGTTCTCTTTATTGTGCGGTCTTTTAGGTCCTCATCAGTTGGACAGATTACAATAGCTTTCCGCTGGAAGCCTTCAAATGGTCTCATTTTCCGTCTCTGGGCTGACCCATAAACGTTTGTCTAAGGGTAGGTAAGAGGTGACAAATGGGATCTTCAGAGCCATCTCTGCTGTAGGGCAGTGCCGAGAAAGGTGTGCTAGGGACCTTCCCAGCTGAGACTCAGGAAACAGACCCATGTCCCAAATGAACTGACTTAGAAAACACAAAGAGGTTGACTCCTAATAGTGGGGCTTTCCTTGTTGATACTACTTGTTACCAGCACTGCAGGTCACAAATTCTTCCCGTTCTCAAAGGATTATGGGCTTGCGGTAAAATATTCACCATACAAGGTACACAGCTTAAGGGAAAAACCTCTCCAACCACTCAACATCGGTCATGCTTCCCAGAGATAACACTGGATTTCGAATATACACTTGCAGAACTACTTTTATTTGCTTAATATGAACAGGCATTCCACTGCGCACATTCTTCTGAACTCATAATCCTCCTGCCTCAGCCTGCGTGCCAAGATTATACTACAGTTTGAAACTTTTGTTGTTGTTGTTGTTGTTTGGTTTTGTGAGACAAAGTCTAGCATGTAGGCCTGGCTGTCCTGGAACTCATTATGTAGACCAGGCCAGCCTTGAACTCACAAGAGATCTGCCTGTCTTTGCCTCCCAAGTGCTAGGATTAAAGGTGTGCACCACCATGCCGTCCAGTGTTTTTTTCCTTTAAACAGTTCATCAATGCAAAGAACATAACCCACCAGTCTTTCTGACACTGTGTAAACTGTTCCTCTCAACACCTTAAATCTTCTCCTCTGGTCCTCTCAACCATTGGTCTTACCCACAAGTCTACCCAAGAAGACCAACAGAGTGACAGTCTGTGCTTTTCCAAGGTGCAGCTGGCTCCTGGGAGCAGCAATAACAACATCCAGTGACCAACACCTGCCATGTGCCAGTCAATCCCTCTGCCAGGCTGGGAAACATGAACAGAGAGCAGGACAAAGTCTGAGTGGCAGCTATCAGGCAGAAAAAGCCTCAAAGAGAGGTATGACTTGGCAGAGCCTGGCCCTTTGTCAGACCTTCAGCCTGCTACTCTGTAAAATCATTGGCTGTGGATTTACTCCATTTCTGGCAAACAGTATGAAAGCCTCACGCTCACTATTGTGAAGATAGAAAAAGTTTATGTCAACAGATATGCGCCACCACTGATAACAGTCATCATTGGGTGGGGTGCTGTGGATATTTATACCATGATGCTGACTTGAAACAACCCAGACCAAAGGGCAAGGGTAAGCTGTAGTGGTCTCCCAAGTAGAAAAACAGTGAGGCAGACATAAAGAGCACAGGCTTTGGAGAAGCTGCGTGACAAAATCTTAGCTGTGTCATTTAGAATTTGTGAGTCTGTAGACAAGTCCCTTAATTAGCCTGAGCTTCAGACTGCATCTGAGAGATGAGGATCACATGGCCCTCCTGCTGGCTCTGCAAAGGATTCTGTGGCATGTGGCAGGGAAGGAAGTCAGCGCACAGGATGGATCTCAACTCAATGCCAATGGCCCAACAGTGATCAGAGAGGCTTCCCAATGCAAACACCTGGATAAACTCAACCCGAGGAAGAGACGGTACACAGGATCTTTTTTCAGGATGGCAGAGGTTAGGGTGCCATGACAGAGTAGTGGCAGATCCAAGCTGTGGGTGCAGCTGCTCCGGTTCTAAACCAATGAGCTCCCTGGACCAACCTACCTGCCAGGCTGAACAATCTTCCCTACTCCCAGAACTTCCTGAAAGCACAGTGATGGATGGAAGGCAGACACCTACATACTGTAGCCTTGAGTCAGAAATGATTTCAAGACACAGGTTATAGTTACAGGGGTAAAGGTAGGTCCTTGCTATTGTACTCCTTTTCAGTACCTACAATAAATGTGAAACATTTGGCTTCTTTCAGCAAAACTATTAAGTTTCCTCCTGACTCAAAAGCCAAAATGGGTGGTGGGCATCAGGGCCAATGTGGCCCAGAATATTTGCTGGTGCCCACAAGTTATCCTGCTCTCATTCCTGTGACCTGGGAAGGCAAAGAAAAACATATTCTGGAGGTCCGTGATGGCACACTTGCCCTGTCAAAGTTCCAAAGGGACAAAAGAAGTAACAAAAGAAGTAACGCTGACGAAAGAGCCAATCTCTGTAGCTTATAATATAGAAGATAAGGGCAGAGTAGACTGCACCCACAAGTGGCTGACCTTTGTCTGGGATGAGGTGTGACTCTAAGGCATCTCCTTGGGCACTCAAGTACTGAGGATCCTGTTCTGGACTAGGTCTAAGAGCCTATCTCTCCTGCTGCTTCCTGGGCTTTGGGAAGGGAAGAGGAGCCACGCAAAGCTCAGCTTTCCTGGAGGAAAGGGATGAAGTTCTGGTGGCTGTTACCAAAGCAAACAATGAGGTCAGAGCCCTGCACTCTCTGGTCTCTGGGGGGCTCTGTGGTGTTGCTAGGAGACAAGAATAACAGCAAAGTCAGCTTTTCCAGACCGAGATCCACTACCCAGCTCCTGCTCCTCCAGTTCCACAATGCTGGAGGATGTCAGCTAACTCCAAAAGAGCAGCCAGAGCAGACTAACTAACCTCGGCAAATGGGCAGAAGGGAGATGGGGTTCTGAGACAGGGTGCCTGGTTAGTTCTGATGTGGGACAGACTGAGGGCCTCAGGACACAGCAGATATAGCTGGTGACTTCTACTGATATTCTGAGATCTTTCAAAGGCCGACTGTCTGATCTGTCTGCTCTTTGTCATAGCCAACAGGGCCAGTCTGGCAACAGCAGAAGCATGGCTGGGTTCCAGAGGATTACGTTTGGCAAAGAAAGCTTGTTTTGGGTTGAATGAGGTGAATCCCAGTGGACGGAAGTGTACACACATAGGAAGAGGACTGATGTAATTGCCAGGAATGGAGCAGGCTTGAGGCTCTAGGGACAGTGGGGGTGGAGGAAAGAAACTTCCCTTCAGTGCCTGCTAACAAGCCACAGTTTACTTTGGGGCTCCACTCTAGCCCTAGGTTTGTGTCAAGAAAAAAATGTACCTGCCAACAGGGACAAGAGCAGGCCTAGAACCACAAGTTCTTTGTTGTATTTTGGATCAGGGTCTCACAACGTGGTCTTGGCTGGCTGCCTATCTCCTGAGGGTTGGGACTATAGTATGTATCATCATGCTCAGCTAGAACCACAGTGTCAGTGGGAGACTAAGACAGAAACGTGGTTGTATCCAGTCCTGACTGGCCACTGCCCATCCTGGCCTAAGCCCTGACATAGTCCTGGGAGGATCCCATAGACTGTAGCCCCCAAGTCCAAATGGGTAAAACAACTTCGTTATCACTTAGAACACACAGTTCCTGCTATCCTCTGATAGCCTAGGGACAGGTTAGAAACCTCATTCTAGTGGATTTCCATCTAGAACAGCGCCACCTGAAGCCACAAGACTTCCCTGCTCCTCCTGGGGCTTTCAGTAGCCAGGCATTTTTAGTCATATTCCTTACCCCCACACCCCTGCACATATGACCACACTGAACTGAGGACGAGGCTTCGCTCTTTCATTCTCTTTACACAGGCTGACCTTCTTGCAGGTTTTTTCTAGGTCCACTACAGACCCAACTACCCAGCATCCTGCTACTTGGGAAGTTAAGTTACCAATACAAAATCTTGCCCAAGTTTAGGGCAGGCTCCTTCCCTTTATGAGACTTTGTTTCTCCTCAAGTTTACCTCTATTTTTTTCCCCCAAGACACGGTTTCTTTGGGCAGACTTGGCCTGAATTCGCTCTGTAAACCAAGATGGTCTCAAACTTACAGAGATCTGCATGCCAGTCTCCTAGGTGCTAGGATTAATACCTCTATTTTTGAAGTTCTAGATGTTTCTCTCTGATACCTACATAATTTGAAGAAGCTGCTGAGATCATTATGGGATGAGAGCTGTGTCTATCAAATACATTTCTAGTGCAGAGGTTGGGGCCTGGCAAAGGTAGAATCTTGGCCATTCAGTCTCACCAGGCTTATAGAGGTTTGAGTTCTCTTCCAAAAATGAACACGTCTGAAGCTGGCACATATAATAGGTACTCAAGAGTTAAATGCAGGGAGTATGACTTAGGCCAAGAATCTGGGAATACAGGGACTCAGCATGCAGTGCTAGTTTCTTTAAGACAGCTATGCATTATCAATGTAATCCTCACAGCCACAGCTAATGATGTGGGCAAAGCTGACATCTCTTCTAAACCTTAGCATACAGTCATACAACATTCCCTTTTACATAATCTCAATTTTCTAGAACACACTTTTAGAGTTTAGGCTAAAACAGGAAAAAACCCACTGGCTTTAAATCCCTTTCTTGGCCTCACTGACCTAGAGCTTCAGCCCCTGGATCCAGCTTTGGGTTAACTAGAGAACTGTGTTCTTTACTTTGGAAGGTAGGAGCTTTGCTTTATGGTTGGCCTGGATCATATGGCCTGATCGGCATTCCTTCTGCAAGGTCAGCAGGCTGAAAACCATAGGCAACCTGGCGCAGCCCTAGGTCTGACTCCAGCTCCAAACAAGCCAGCACCAGGTTAGAAGGCTGAATACTCAGCTCTACTTGGTACCTGGCTGAACTACAGGACAGAAATGGCATACAGTGTGGTGAGTGTGCAAATCTGACCAGAGAAATGAGAAAAAGATAGACAGACAAGGAATTCTTTCTGGGGACCCTAAAAGAGGACCCTTAGGGTATTAACACCACTGTGTGGCCTCTCAGAACAATAAGTCCAGTTGGGCACAGACAGACTAAAAATCCCAAAATACTTTAACAAGGAGAAAAGGGCAAAGTGAGTTGGGGAGGGATGAAGATACAGTTTGATTGGAGAACACTTGCCCAGCATTTGTAAGGTCCTAGATTATATTCCCAGTGCAAAGAAGAGGCACTTTAGCTAGAGTACACAGTGGGCCTTACAGGGTGACCTCCTTGCTTATTTTTAGGTTCCCTTTTCTCTGTGCAGCCCTGGCTGTCCTTGAACTCACGGAGATCTGCCTGCTTCCCAAGTATTGGGATTAAAAGTGTACATTTAAAGGTTAAGAAAGCATGAATGTAAGGTTTAACTATAGATCCAGAGAAAAGCAAATAAACACTTCTGCTGCTACCCCATGGAGCCTACATGACAAATGTCAAGCACAATGTTGCACAGGCAACAAACATATGAAACTCACTAGATAGGGATTTGAAGCTATTTAAGGCTACTTGTTCTTTTGACAATGCTAAAACCATGCATGTTTTTAACCCAAGTCAAAAGTGACCAAACCCCACCCTTAACTGAAATGTAGATAAAATACAATGAGTTAAATATGTGCTCCCCACTTATAAAAACATGCCCAGCAGCTAGACCACCCCTACTCTGCAGAGCACGTAGTTGCTGAGCTAGGTGCTGTGGAGGTGTGGCACCATTAGGCTCTCCATTTTACAAACTACAACGCCAAGATTCACAGAAGGTTGGCGGCTCACAAATGCAGAGCTAACAAATAACACAGTTGGGGTTCAAGTCCAGCCTATGAGGCTTAAAAAAATCTTTGCCTCTTGAGGAAATGGCTGGAGAAATGGCTCAGTGCTTAAGATCACTGTCTGCTTTTCCAGAAGACCTGGGTTGACTCCCAGCACCCACATGACAGCTCACAATTGTCTGTAATTCCAGTTCCAGGGGTCTGATACCTCTTCTGGCCTGTGTGGAACCAGGCATGCATGTAGCATATTAAAACACATGCAGGCAAAACACCTACATACATTAACAACAACAACAAATGCCACTTTCATTTGACTATGTGACTCTTGTCTAAGAATGAATCAGTTAGCCAGTAGGTCTGGGTTGTGGTACCAAACCCCACCAGACAGGGCTTAGAAAGCAATGTGAAGGGTCTATAGCTATTCTCACGTATGGTGTAACCCTGGCCAGCACAGCTGCTAGAGAACATTATGAAGAAAGGAAAAAAGGGCTGGAGGGGAATTCCCATGCAGTGAGTAGGCTCCTTCCCTCCCAAGCACTGCTGGTCACAAGTACCTGATCTAGGATGTAGTTGCGTTTCTTTCGGGCAGCAATCTGAATGAGACGGTTGAGGCACTGAGTGGCCTGCTGGATCAGGACATCCCAGCGGCCAGCATAGTTTCGCTGCCGACGTAGACCCATCACCTGTGGGCAAGAGGTAATGAAAGGCAAGTGAGCCGAGGTACTGGACAGCTCCCAAAAGCTGGGAGGTGAGTAAAGTGATCCACAGGTCATCCTTACCCGCATCTTATCCATGATGGCATTGGTACCTAGAATGTTGTACTTCTTAGAGGGGTTGGAGGCTGCATGTTTGATGGCCCATGTGGTCTTTCCGGCAGCAGGCAGGCCCACCATCATCAGAATCTACAAGAATAGGACAGGGAAGGGTGCTGTGAAACAGCAGCAGCATGTAGCATGGTGACATAGTGCACCCTGGCTTGATGGTGCCCATGATGATGATTCTGACCTCCTGGTAGCCTCTGGAAAATGGAAGCAATAGCATCTATCTCAGTGCTGCTGTTGGGAGTCAAAGACAAGGCTTGTCAGCTTCTGAGTCTAGGGTCTGGGATAGGTAAGAACTATGTCACATCCCACCAACAGAGGTTATAGAATGATGACTTTTCCCAGACTCCGGCAGGAGAAAACCGTGACCCTGAACTATGGATAGCTATAAGAAAATTGTACAATCTCAAGAGTTTGAAAATGGGAACTGAGTTGTGCCCACAGGTCATGGATTCCATTTAATCATCATCTTTTGAATTCAACAAACACTACATGTAACCTAAATGCAGGATAAGGGTAATTAATGAGTCTTCTCTGGGACAACTAGAATGTTTATAGTCAGGTGTGGTGGTACACACCTATAGTCCCAGCTACCAGGGAGGCTGAAGAAGGAAGATGACAGAGTCCAGGAGTTTTTAGATCAACCTGGGCAACACAGCAAGACTGTCAGAAAAAAGATGCATAAAGGGAGATTTTCATGCAATGGGACATAGATCATAAAGTATGTAAAAGGACAGCAAATTGCCTGTCACGAGATCTGTTATAAATTAAGAATATCAAAAACAGGATAAACACCAAAATCTTCAGATAAATTTATTTGTTAGCGGTATAATTACGGGAAATTTTAAGATTTCTATACATTTCTTAATATTTTAAAACAAATAAAAATTGTTTATGATAAATATGTATCTTTTTTTTTTCTTAATGTGCATTGGTGTTTTGCCTGCATGTAGGTGTTAGGTACCCTGGAACTGGAGTTGCAGGCAGCTGTGAGCTGCCATGTGGGTGGTGGGAATTGAACTCGGGTCCTCTGGAAAAATAGTCAGTGCTCCTAACTGCTGAGCCATCTCTCTAGTCCCAAGATATATATCTCTTAAGAAAATAAAAAAATCACAACTACATCATCTGGGAGGCTGGAGGAGGATGGCTACAGAGACCCTAGCTCATAAAAAATAAACAAAAAGGAACAAAGGTCATTGGTCCAGCTACTTGAGCCACTTGTGGTGTTTGTAACCCAGAGAGGGCAGGTGGAATTGCTCAGCCCTCTCTGAGAAGACTAGTAACAGAGTATGCTCCTACACCATTCTGCTATGAGGACGCCTCTTTTCCCAGATTCAAGTCTCGCTGAAGAGTAGTGAAGTCACTTCCCTTTGGACCTCACTCTTGAAACTGCTTTGCAACTCCAATCTCAACCCTAAGGAGCGAGGACAAAGAAGCCACAGGACCAAGTTTATTCAAATATCTGTCCCTTTCAGCACATATAAGCTACTCAGTGTCTCTCCTCTGCCCTGGGCAGCTCTTCTGGCCCTACTTACCTCACACTCTGCTTTGCTCTTTGGTCCAATGGTGCCCCGGATCCGCTCACTGAGGGGAAGATGCTGGATGAAAGTGAACCCCGGGAGAATGGAGCAGTAGGGCTCTGCCCTCTGCCCAAAGTTAAACTCCACAGCACAGTTCTTCACCAGGACATGAGGGTAGAGGGCCTGACCCCCTAATGCTTCTTTCTGGATTCGGAAGGCAATGCCCATCCACTTGCCATTCTTAGTAAAAGAAAGCTCCACGTCATTTCCACATTCAAAGTCCTAGGAGAGAAAGCCAAGGGTAAACCAGTGTGATGGTAGACATCTGTAACCCCAGTATCTAGTAGGCTGAGGCAGGAGGAGCATGAATTTTAGACCAGTCTAGGCTACCTGAGGTCTTGTCTTAAGAACAAAACCACAAACAAATGCTAGGATATTAACTGTAAACTCTTAGTTGAAGGTACTGGGGCTCACAAGTGGGAGAGTCAACACAGGGAGTAAAACAACCATTTTTCTGGACCCCAGCACATTCTTCTTTGGTATACACACACACATTAGGCAGTACCAGGCAAAGTTCAGAGACACTTTCTGTCTCCTAACCAAAGATCTTGAAGCTGGTAACATATCTGAGTCTTATGCTTAGGCTAAGATAAAGATGAAGAAAAAGGTTATCTTGCCTTGTCCCCTAATCTGACAGGGCAGTCTATACAGATAGAGATAAGAGAAGCCAGAGCAGGCATTTTAACAGCTCAGTCCAGCTCTAAAGATGAATCCTCTCCTTCGTTTAATACACATTCCTAGAGTTCACACACTCTTCCTGGTACATGAATGTGCTGATCCGGATCCCATGGAATTCAGGGGCCAATGGAGAATCAAAGAAAAGACTCAGTATTGTAATTCAAGAAAACCACTCACGGGTTTCTTGGAGGGAACTTAAGTCTTGATCAATAGACAGAAACAAGCCATGAGTACAAACCTCATAGTAAAAGAATACAGACCTGTTGCTGGGACACATAAAAGGCAAGAGAAAAGTAATCTCAGACATGCAGGGAAGGACTGATTCATTCAACTGTCTACTGAGTTGCTGAAGCTCAGTGGATCCTGTTTTGTGGCCTTAAGCTAATTACTTTATCTTGTTTCTCTAAGGGGAAAAGGGATATCTGTGGTATTTAACACACAGAGTCATCCTAAGAATATGGTAAGCTAGTGCATTTAAAGCACAAAGGCATTGTGGGTGTGAGGGGCTGGGGATGGAATTGTGGGGGAGGAGTCGTCCTTAGGATGTGAAAGGCTTTCCAAGTTACCTCTAGAGGTCAGAACCACTGCTGGTGGTGGAGCAGAGCACTGACTTGCTTTAAGTATAGCGGCCCAGCCAAAGCTGCTCCAGAAAGGTCACTGACGCTACGGAGAGGAGGTTACAGTTAAGCTTCAAAACTCAGGATGAGACAGCAGACTGAAGCCAAGTATAAGTTCTAGTTTCTAACAAAATGGTACAAGATGTAGTATTCTTTCTGAGATTAGGAGACCACCTTAAGTTCCCCTTCAAGGACCAGTGAAGTATCCTTTTTCTGAGGAGTTTCCCAGTTTTCTATCAGCATCCCCCAAGTCTGCTAATTCCTTACACACCACAGGTTATGACCATGACGGGCAGACAGGCCAACACAAGCCTAAGGGAATCTTGCCCGCAGTAGTCTGCTGTATCTTCTACAGAGACAGATGGTCCCAGTCACCTTTGCTCTAGCACGCAAATGAATAATTTGAGTGTCGCCTACCTAGGGCATCACCTTTATGAGAAGAACTACCACAGTGCAAAGAAACCAGTACCCACAGCTAACAGGTCTACCCACATAGCCACCTGTCCAAGGCAGGGTTATGAAAAGTACCTGCTGACATACCTCTGTTCTGCACTCTACTCTTGAAATATACCATCTGCTCATTCTTCACTTGAAAATTCACTGCTTTGTTCTTTCTCTCTGTCAAGAGATCTGATACAAACATGTTCCCTCTGTTTCCCAGATCCTGATTTTTATACTCCCTTTCAACACCCTGTTATGAACCCTCATAAAAGTTATGACATCTTCTAATAAAAGGGAATTGTATGTGGAACCTTTCCTTAAACAGAATTGGATCTTACAAAAAAAAAGTTTAAATACAGGGTTAAGTATGAATGTTAAGGGAGAGAAAGATGCTCAAGGAAAGAATGGGTGTGAACTTTTTAAGAGACGGCTCCTTGCTGGTACAGTGGCTTACATCTACAATCCCTGTAATTGGGAAGTAGAGGGAGGAACAGGAATTCAAGTGAGCTTGAGATCATGTCTCAAAAACCAGACTAGATTTGGTGGTGCAAGCCTTTAATCTCAGCTCTTGGAAGGCAGAGGGTAGTGGATTTCTGTGAGTTTGAGGCCAACCTGATCTTCAGTGAGTTCCAGACTAGCCAGGGCTACATACAAAGTGTGACCCTGTCCCGAAAAAAGTATTCACGGCTGCTCTTGCAGAAGAAGACATGGGCAACTTGGGTTTAGTTCTCTGTACTTACATGACAGCTACAAACTGACTTTAGCTCCACTTCAAGAGGATCTGATGCCCTCTTCTGGCCTCCATAGGCACCGCATGTAAATGGTGCACAGTTATACATACAGGCAAAACATCCATATATACAAAATAAAATAAATCTGGGCCCAGAAAGATGGCTCAGTGGTTAAGAGCACTTGCTATTCTTGCAAAGAACAGGTTCAACTCCCAGCACCCAGGCAGCAGCTTACAAACACCTGTGACTCTAGTTCCAGGTTACCATCTTCCAGCCTCCAGGGATACTAGGCACATACACAGTATGTAAAACACTCATATACACAAAATTAAAAACAAAACAAAACTCTCCTGAAAATTTTAAACTAGGTAGAGAAACGGTCTGGCCAACATAGGATAAAAGCCTGAAGTTCTGTACTGTCACTTGCCCGCAGAACATAATACTGATACAAGGGTCTGAAAAACATGATCACAAACAGATACTAATGCCTTCAACTTCTTCAAAGTGCAGTCCTAGTGGTAGCTGGCCGTCAATATTTGAGATTACGGAACTAATCAGTTGGTAAGTAAAGTGCTTACCAAGCACGAAGACCAAGTTTGGATACCCAGGCCCCAGGTGGAAAGCAAGTGTGGTGGCATGCACCTGTAATCTCTAAGAGTGGGAAGGAAACAGGAGGCTGGCCTAGAGTTTGCCAGCCAGCTAGCCTGGCCAAAATGATGAACTCCAGGTTCAATGAAACTGACCCTGTCTCAAAAAAGTAAATAAGAGTGCCAGGTTTGGTGTCATATGCTTTTAATTCCAGGACCAGAGAGTCAAAGGCAGGGAAATCTCTTAGTTTGAGGCCAACCTGGACTACACAGTGAAATCCTGTTTTAAAATGCATATATGCATATTCCTACCCTCCACTACACACAACTTATAACCAGAAGTTAACTTAGGAAGAAACACTACATATATAGTCCATAATAATGCACAGATGTGGACTGGAGAGATGGCTCAGAGGTTAAGAGCACTGGCTGCTCTTCCAGAGGTCATGAGTTCAATTCCCAGAAACCACATGGTGGCTCACAATCATCTGTAATGAGATCTGGTGCCCTCTTCTGGTGTGCAGAAATATATGTAGCCAGAACACTGCATACATAAATAAATCTTAAAAGAAGAAAAGAATGCACAGATATATGTGAAAGCTGCTCCATGTGGGAAGAGTGAATTGTATAGGGACCCTGGCAAGTGGCAAAACGGTACCTACAAAAGCGGCACCTACCATAGCTGATAAACTGGAAGGAGAAAGCTACATCAAGTATAATGGTGAGACTACAGACATGACAAAAAGAACCCAATCAAAACCCCAAGAGGGCCTTCTGGTTCCCATAGTCCTAAAAAAGATCTTAAGGAATACAGTTAAGCAAGGGATAGAATAAACACGCTACCGTTTATGTTAAAGAAGCAAAACAAGTGTCCTTTTTCTTGTATTCAGATTCACCCTAGAACAGGTGGCTCCTGGTGCAGCTGGAATAAATGAAACAATGGGTGGGGACATTACCTATATACTCGCCGGGCAGTGGTGGCGCACGCCTTTAATCCCAGCAGCAGGCAGAGGCAGGTGGATCTCTGTGAGTTTGAGGTCAGCCTGGTCTACAAGAGATAGTTCCAGGACAGGCTCCAAAGCTACACAAGAGCTACATACTCTTAAACAAGTCCTTGTTTCTCTCTTTAAATCACACAAATTAACTTTAAAAATGGTTTTTAGTTAGCTCTGTATCACTTGTATGGCCACTGGAAAATTATAGGGACAGACATACTATTAATTGGAAAAACTATATTCAAGACTATAGATTATAACCATCATTAATTTTCATCTAAAAAAAGTATTTTATTAGAAAAGCATGGTATGGTGGTTGGATGCTTTTAATCCCAGCACTGGGATGGAGAGGCAGGTGAATCTAAAAATGCAAGGCTACCCTAGACCATATAGCAAGTTCCAGGCCAGAGAGTTAGATCCTACCTTAAAAATATAAAACAAAGGTCATAATTGAGTTCCAGGAAAGCCCGTCTCTCTCTCACACACACAAAGATCACACAATACATAGGAAGACTGGGAATCTGTTTCAAACTTAAGGAATCAAGACAGGGCAACAGAAAGCAACACATTCTGGTCAGCTCCTAAATCAAAAATACTCAATTGTACTAAACCAAGCCAATGGGACAACTTACATAATTTAAATGTGGGCTGATGGTAGCTACACCTGCCATCACTGATATACAGTAGTATAACAATCTCATATCTGGGAAATACTGTTAAGATGGTAGACTTAAATATATATGAAATATTTAGGATAGGATATATATAGTCTATTCTCAAATGGGTCAAATATAAAAGCAAAAACACACACGGTGAAAGTGGTAAAAGGCCCTGAAAATTCTTTATTCTTATCTTTCTAAAATTTTTGTTTTGTTTTGGGAGTGATGGTGTCCTTTTGTGTTTTTACTTATTTTTATTCTGATGTTGGTACATGCCTTTAATTCCAACACTTAGGAGGCAGAGACAGGCAGATCTTTGAGTTCACGGCCAGTCTGATCTATAGTACGAATTCCAGGACAGAGCTATAAAGAGAAACTCCATCTTGAAAAAAACAAAATCAAAAATTTTATTGATTTTTTTTTTGAGTCTCGTAGTCCAGGCTAGTCTAAACTTACTATAGAGCTGAGTATGACCTTGAACTTAGGGTCCTCCTATCTCTTCTGAGAGCTAGGATAATAGACATCACTGCACCCAGTTTCATGCAATAAAGAAGACTGAACCCAGGGCTCTACATACCCAACAAGCACTCTATCAACTGAGCAGCTTCCCCAACGCCTCTAAGTTTGAAATAATTTTCCAAGCTAACAGAGAGAGAAAGAGAGAGAGAGAGAGAGAGAGAGAGAGAGAGAGAGAGAGAGAGAGAGAGAGAGAGGAACTTTCTTTTAAAAGGAGTTATGTGAACAAATAAGGGCAAAAGATAAGATCCCAGGGACATATTCTCTGGGCAGTCCCTTCCTCTGGGACCTCATGACACAGTTCATAAGACTGCTTGTGATTATCGATGCTGACTATATGGAAGGGTGCTACTGAGCATTTACTATGTGCCTCCTATTAGTCTAAGTGGTTGTAATGGGTTAAAACTCAACACAAAAGAGGTAAGTACAAAGATTCTTATTTGGAGGAGACTCAAAGGGAAGTTGTCCAGCGCTGTGAGCCTTAGAGCAACAGCTGAACTCAGCAAGTCTGGGTGCAGAGCCAAAAGCTATCACCCAATCAGTGACTGCTGGTCTCCACTCTCCAGAACTAATGCAGCAGCACACACACCCTCCACCTTATGCTTCTGCTCTGCCAGAGGACAGGGCAAAATAGGAAGTCAGCTCAACTAAGATTAGTTCAAAAAACAATTTGGAAGATCAAGTGATGCCAATGGGGGCCCAACACTAATACAATGCCTTTGAAAGCAGACTGGCTATTTCCCAACAGAAGGAAGAAATTCTCAAGTTTGATTAAAAAATGTCACTGTGGTAACCATAGACAGAGGGAGTTGTGTACACTTGGAAGTCCTCAAATCTTCGTGGTACCATAATCAGCTCTGCATAAAGACGAGAAGGGAAAAGATGGCAGAATCTCACACAAGTCAGCAATCCCTACTCTGGAGGAGACAATATCAAACCACCAGAGACAATAACATATGGAGAGAGTGGCTGGATAAGCATAGACAATGATACAGGTACCCTGAAAAAGTCTACATCAGGCACCTGGCCCTACCAATTCCCACAGGCTGCCAGCACTCACCGCAAAGCAGCCAATCACATCGTTCTCTGCAAATTTGTCTCCGTAGTTTTCAAAGCGGCTATTGGTAGACTTCTTCCCTGTGCCTCCATAACCATAGGAAAAAGGCTCTTCACCTGAAGGAAGGCACAGGCAGGTTAAATCTCTGATGGACACAACACCTTTACAGCTGCCACAGTCATTGTCTTTACTATTTTGAGACAGTCTCACAGTGTAGCCCTGGCTGTCCTGGAACTCATGCTGTAGACAAGGTTGGCCTCAAACTCACAAAAGTCCACTTGCCTCTACCTCCCAAGTACTGGGATCAAGGGTGTATGACACCATGTCACTGCCGCCACTTCAAAATGAAGACAAACTAAGATGACTGTTTCCTCCTGGCTAGCTGGTACTTAGTTTACGACTGCACCTATGATTTTGTATGTTTTGTTGAGACTGGATAACAAGTAGCCGCCCAGCTTGCCTCAAATTCATTATGGAGCCAGGTCTATCCTCAAACTCTGATCCTTTTTGCCTCGACACCAAAAGCCGGGATCCCAAGTGTGTGCCACCACTCCTTCATTTAAAAAATAATTTTATCTTTAAGTACATTGGTGTTTTATCTGCATGTGTATCTGTGTGAGGATGTCGGATCTTAAGAGTTACAGAAAGTTGTGAGCTGCCATGTGGGTGCTGGGAATTTAACCTGGGTTCTCTGGAAGAGCTTCTTAACCATTGAGCCATCCCTCCAGCCCCTCTTTTAGACTTTTAAACATTATTTTTATGTGTGTGTGCACGCGTCAACCTGTTTGAATTTATGTGACCATGCAGGTCCAGGTGCCTTGAGGTGCTCTTACAGGTGGTTGTGAGCTGCCTGATATAGGGGGCTGGGAACCAAACTTAGCTACTCTGTAAGAGCAACAAGCAACCCCCCCCCCCCCCGGGCTTCTCTCTGTAGCCCTGGCTGTCCTGGAACTTGCTCTGTAGACCAGGCTGACCTCAAACTCAGAGATCTGCCTGCTTCTGTCTCCCGAGTGCTGGGATTAAAGGCATACTCCACTACTACCCAGTTTGCACTTTTTTCTTTAAAAGAATAATTCTTTAAAAAAAAAAAAGTTTTTTTGGACGTGGGAGTGGGAGTTCAAGACAGGGTTTCTCTGTGTAGCCCTGGCCATCCTGGAACTTGCTCTGTAGACCGGGCTGGCCTCGAACTCAGAGATTCGTCTCTGCCTCCCAGGTACTAGGACTGAAGGCATGTGCCTCTGCCTGGCTCAGATTTACTCATTTGAATGTGGACTGTTTTCCCTGCGTGTATGTCTATGTGAGGGTGTCAGGTCCCCTGAATGAGAGCTACAGACAATGTGAGCTGCCACGTGGATGCTGGGAATTGAATCTTGGTCCTCTGAAAGAGCAATCGGTGATCTTAACTGCTAAGCGGCTTACCTCTCCAGTCCCTCAACCTAAGAGTCTTAAAGAATGCTGCCACATATAAAAGCAAAAAGAGTAGCTATTATTATTGTGTGTGAATGAGCATGTAGAGAGGTCAGATGACCTTGCAGAGTCAGTTCTCTTCTTCCATTTTTACAAGGGTTCTACGTACCAAGTGCTCTTTACTGGCCGAGCCATCTCTCCAGTCCTTACAGGCCTTTTAACCTGATGTATCTTTCTGTGTGTGTAGTGCTGAGGATTAACCTAACATATCTACTTTTAAGAATTTGGCTTAAGTTGTCAAGTAATTACAAGAATAGGAATCCAAGCAAAAAGATGCAATTAATTTAAATGAGCAACAAAAGAAAACTTGTTAAATAAATACAATAGGGCCGGGATGTAGCTCAGCGGTAGGGTTTTTGTGAGGTCTTGGGCTTGACTCCCAGCACCCATTACAGAAAAGAAAAAGAGAGAGAGAGAGAGAGAGAGAGAGAGAGAGAGAGAGAGAGAGAGAGAGAGAGAGAGAGAGAAGAAAGACAGTCCTACTCTGGACAGAAAATCCATAAAGAACTTAACAGGGTTTAGGAATTTATTTCAGTATGGTGCGAGGGCAGAAATGGTTTAAAATAAAGGGGAACAGTTCTCTGCAGAGAACTTTGGACCCTCTTCTAAAAGAAGTGAAAGAATTAACTCTGAAAGAATTGTTCTGTGGCAGGTCCTCAAGTCAGGCAGTGAGTGACACAGTAGCATCAGTTGCACCTGTCTCCAGGTATTCTGAGTCCGCTAATGGGAAGAGCAGCTTAGGAGCCCCGAGAATCCAGAGGAAGGGTGATCACTCTATACCGAGCACTGCCTGGCTGACTTCTTACCTAGCTGAGTGCTGCAAGAGTCCAAGGACCAGCCAATACGGACAACGTGGGGGTCGGGCTCTGTAGATGGAAGGTGCTTCACGGAGATCTCCTCATTGATCTGAGGACAGAACATAACAAGGCTCAGGATTAATTCTCTCAAAGCTGCTGGATTATGAGGCAATGTAGGAGGTAAGTGTATCAGGCAATAAAACAGTGATGGTGCTTCATGCCAGTATCTCAGCACTCAGGAGGCAGAGGCTGGAGAACAGCCATAAATTCAAGGCCAGCTTGAGTTACACAGTGAGGGTGAGGCCAGCATGGGGCAGTGAGACCCTGCCTAGATAGTTATAGGTAGATAAGTAGATAGACAAACAGACAGACAAAAAGATAGAGAAGTTAAAAAAAAAAATGAAAAGACTTGATTATCGGAAGAGGAACTCAAGCAGCTCCCAACAGTCTATTATGATGGCAGGGACTCTAAGGCACCATGGAGAGTGTTTCCAAACACTCCACCCCTCCTCTTCAGTCTTAATACTTGCTGCAGAGGAAATAAACTTTCACTGGAAAAGGCGCTTGCCCAGCATGTATGAGGCTGGATCCCCAGCATTATAAAAACAAGACAGTACGTGCACACACTTTGTAACCATGCACTCTAGATCATCCCTAGGTACTAGGTGCCAAGGACCGTAGTGTGGGTGTGCAAGGATACCAAGGGTAACACTGTTTTATAAAAGCCAGGAAGAAAAACATCAATAAGGAACCAGGTACATTATGGTACAGCGAAGTCCCAAAACCAATTAAAAAGATGAGGCAGAGCTAAGGTAAGAGTATGAAAAAATCCAAGACACACTAGCAAGTAACAGAAGCAGGGAAAGAAAAGCACACTTAACATCCATGTTGCCCTGCCCTCCCTCTAAACTCCCTTTAAAGGGAAAGGATAGAATGGGAGCACAGGAGAATATCTGCTTTTTAATTCCATACTCTGTGCTACCCAATTACATCATGATGGCTCCCTCTCTATCTACCACAACTGGTCTGTAGCCTTAGAAAGATACTACATTTCACTGACTTTCAGACATTCTCCCTATCTACCTGTGAAGGAACAGTTCATCTTTCAACCACAGAAGAAAGTCATGTAGCTTGACAATATTTAAGTGGCCCATTAAATACTGTGTCTTCAATTGACTGTGTGTCAGTCAGTAGAATAGCCCTGTCTCAGCTGCACTCTAGACTGGGGTGTGAGAGTACTTATTCATGGTAACACTGTAAGATTAACGTTATAATTCACACGAAGAGATCAGCACTGATACTATCTATGTGTGAAGGGCTCTACAGATACTATCGTAAGTTGGTTTGGACATACAAAGAATACACAAGAATTTTTCCCCAATGCTGAGGGTGGAAGTCACTTCCTTGTGTGTGCACTTCCCGAGCATTACACCACCTTCCCTAGACTGTTAACATCTACGTGACCTCGGGGAGGCACACAGAAAAGACACACTATCTACGGTTACAAGTTTTATCAAGGTAGCTGGTGATAGGCTATTCCAAACGACAGATCTGCTTTCTGTCTTTCCCACTCACCTTCATTTCAAAACACACACGCCCCCTTCTGACCCCATAGCTGGCACGGGCTCCTGACCACAGGTATGCAAAGCCCTCGATCGTCAGCGGATAGCCACTACTCCGGTCTCGGGCTACTTTGAAGTGCAGGTCGCAGTTATCTGTGGAGGAAAACCCCAGGAAATTGGCTGATGTTTGGGGTTCCGAATAGGCTTCAGGAAGTCCCTCAGAAACAGTAGTAATACCTTTGAAGGGAATGTATCATGACCCTGGGAGAGGGTCTACAATCTTACAGATTCAAACTGAGATTTCAGGATATTGAGGGTTACCCCCAGCACCACATACATTAACCACCTCCCAGTGCCGACTGTTTAAGAGCAGTTTTCTCTTGCCAGCTGTGGTGTGAGTTTCTGACCTGAACCACACCTGCCATCCAGGAATACAGCAGGCAGACATCTACTGTCTCATGCAAACTGCTGACTCTGTAAGAACCCATCACAACTTCAGGGAAGCCTTTCCTGTGGGTGCTCTCATTTCTGGGCAGGCTGAAACACTACTGTCAATACATAAACACCGGCTGTCCTGATAAGGTACACTGTTCTTAAGGTGAGTAGACTTCTGGGTGTGTGTAAAAACATTCACTGGCTCTACCACTTAGACTGACTTTGGTGGCCCAGGCCCTCCATAATCTTTTCTCAGAGTGGTCAGATGTGCAGTCAAGGTGAAAGCCACTTATACACTGGAGAATAAAGAACAAGGCCAGTGTCTCAAAAGTCTAAGTGGCATTGGTTTCATTAGGAACGTGAGCAGCTGATGGAAACTGGCAAGCCAGTTGTCAAAGAGTTACGTTTCCCTAGTAGCACTCCGGTTTCCCTGATTAGAGACAACCCCCTTCTGCACACAGGGTGGTACAGGGTTTTCATATTCCTTTTTAGACCTTATCTCAAGAGTCTCACTGGACATCCTGAGGTAGGAAGGGAGCATCACTCCTCTTTGTAAAGCAGTAGGGAGAAGTAGAAGAGCTTGCCTAGGACCTGACAGAAACATTTAGGAGTAGGCCCAACTCCACACTAGCGCCCTGGCTCTGGAGCTGTGCTAGAAAGGGATGATGGAGATCAGGGCATGGCCTTGCAACACAGACTGGAAGAAGGTAGAGTCAGATGGGCTCTTTCAGGACTCACATGTGTCAATGGCAACAAGGGTGTCATCAAAGTCGTCTTCATCCTCTTCAGCAGGGGGCTGAGGAGAACGGCCCCTGTGTTGGAAAGAGGGTAAGTTATGCAATAGTTGGAGGAACAGGAATAAAATTTTTGCTGAGATTTACAAGTAGCTCACAACTGTTTCTGGATCACCACTTCTTCCCAGGGGAGTACCAAATACTTGCCGAGGGTAGTGAGTATTAATTCCCAGCCTAAGAAAAAGACAAATGGGCTGGGCAGTGGTGGCACAAGCCTTTAATTCTAGCACTCAGGAGGCAGAGGCAGGTGGAATTCTGGAAGTTTGAGGCCAGCCCGGTCTACAAAGTTCCAGGGTAGCCAGAGTCGTTACACAGAGAAACCCTATCTTAACAAAAACAAAACAAAGACAAATGGACTGCTCTGTAAAGGTCATCAGAATCATTCACTGATTCTTTTCAGATCTTTCTCTCACGCCCTAAGATTCTAACCCATACTTTCTGCACGTTTGTTGCAAACTGCTGCCCTTACTGAATATTGCAGAGAGGAGGCCACAGTATTCAAGCTGGGATCATAAGGGCAAAGAAAGGGAAAGGCCTGGACATAGTACAGTAATTGCCATGTACCCATATAACAGGCTTGTTAAAATCCTGCATTTGAAAGGATATGATATGCTCCATTTTTTCCTGCCTCTCACTCATTTAAAGTATCCTTAATTATGAACAAGGCATCTTTCTATAACAACAACAACAACAAAAAGGTGTTTTGTTAACACCTTGGTGATCTCCGCTGGGACACTCTTCACAGCAGTAGCTCTTCTAGGGAAGCGCCACCCAGCCCTGCTGGTCCAAGTCAGCAACTCTATTTACTCACTTATTAAAGACAGGCTCTCTGGCTGGGCCGTGGTGGTGCATGGCTTTAATCCCAGCACTTATGAGGCAGAGGCAGGCAGATCTCTGTGACTTTGAGGTCAGCCTGGTCTATAGAGCAAGTTCCAGGACAGGATCCAAAGTTACCCAGAGAAACCCTTTTTTTGAAAAACAAACAAAAAAGTACAGGGTCTCTCAACGTAGCCCTGGAACTCACAGAAATCCACCTGCCTTCCAAATGCTGGAATTACAGTCATTGCACCACTATGTCAGGCTCATGGCAACTTAAGTCTATACCTTCCCCAACAACTCCAAATTAGAGCTAATGTCCGTCCTCTGCTCTTCATCAGTATGTAGCTCCTGACCCTGGTTATGAGGAAGGAAGAAGAAATTCGCATGATATAGGCTCTTTGTCCTAATTTCAGTTACCATCCAGGAGATCCATTCCATTTCTTCTCTTCTGCCATGATGGGGGTGGAACCCAGAGCCTAATAAGTGCTAGGTAAGAGCTCTACTACTGAGCTACACCTAGCCCCACCCCTTCTCTTAAATAGAGTAATGAAGTGGACTTCCCCAGATAGGAAATAAAATGTGACTAGACAAGTAGTTATTCTAGATTCCATGATTGGAAAAGGCTTCTGACAGGAGTCAAAAGGAGGGAAGTAGGGAAGGGTAGAACAGGACCTGGAGGAAAAGGAAGGGGAGGGCTTGTCCTAAAGGAAAATGGCCAGAGAAAAAGCCACGCCTTCTTGTGAGCTCCCAAAACTCACATCTCTGGCTGCTCACCTTGAGTTTGCACTTTACTTGTAACAGTCCATCCCCAGCCCTATATGGGAGAGCAGAAGGCAGGCCCACTGTCCAAAGAGCTTCTATATTCTCAGTGTCTAGTCCCCAAGAGGCATCTCATGAATGCTGACTGGATGAGGGGTGGGCAGGAGGGGTTGTGCTGGGAAGTAAGGTCAGGGAAACAGCTTTCAAATTAAGGGATCCAGAGCCAGACACTAAGTCATGAATGGAGGCTGTGGGGCAAGAACATCTTTGTGAGTTTGAGGCAAGCCTGGAAGACAGTAAGTTTCAGGCCAGTCATAATGAGAACTTGTCTTAAAAAGAAAGGAAAAAGGCAAAGAACAAAAGGACACTGCAAAGCTACAGAAGCAGTAAGGGGAAGGGCTGAAGAGGCAGAATGGCATCTTAAAGGTAAAAATCTAAAGTCTCTGGAATTTGCTCTGCAGGTAATAAGCAGGGAGGAGCGGAAGGAAGGATCAAAGCTTAGGTAAATTCAATCTGGCAGCCAGTGAGGGAAGGAATACCAGGGAAGAGAGAACTCTACTCAGCCCCACTCAGTGAGTGGAAACCGACAACAAAAGTGCCTGTGTCTCATGTACCCACCTTCGGTCCTCCCGGTGCTCGAAGTACCCACGGCCCCGATTCTCTTCAAAAGGCCTCTTTCGACTCTGGAACTGTTGTCTGTCTTGTTTGAGCTGTGAGGTGTCAGGAGGGAGGAAGCCAGGTGGTGCTTCCTGCTTCATTTCTGTCTTCAGTTCTACTGTCAGGATGAATCAGGATGGTCAAGACACCCGGCAAACCCTAGGATTCTATGTCTCCAATCCCCTTTACTCCAGATGATGCTGGCAGGTTTGTGACTACAATGAAGGGCTGAGCTCCAGAGGCCTCCTGAATGATCCAAGGAGGCCAGGATGACTTGGAAGGGTGACAGTCTGCTAGCCAGGTAACACTCAGGCCTCAAAACAGGCAGGCCTTCAACACTAAAAAGGACAAGACTCCTCAAATGACCCAAAGGTAGAACGACAGCTTTTGGCTAATGTTCTGAAGGTTCAGGAATGCTGACTTAAAAGTTAATACCTTGGCCTACGTCAAGACGGAATGAGCCCTAAGAGACTGCGAAGATCCTGTAAACTCCTAGAGAGCTGTGTGTCTCATTCTCACAGAGCTTCTTTCTGACAAAGGCACGGGAGAAGGAACTCAGCAGAGTACTATGGGTCTACAGCAAACTCTATTGCCTCAGTCACTTCCTACCTCAGACAAGTGGGAGGGTCAGCCATTCAGTTCGTCTTGAAGCCTCATTAAATCACACTAAACAAGATGTCAAAGAGTATAACATCTGGAAACTAAGAAAGCTCCAGTCTCAGACAGATCCCATGAATTGATGGCTAACAAAAAACAAGCTATGGATTCATGGGACCTTCCTCTTTGAGAGGGTCCTGAGAAGACACCATCTCCACCTGCTGCTGGTGCAATTCACTCGCATCCTTTCATCCAATGACTGTTCGAGTCACTCCCTAGCTTTGGCACAGGCACCCAATATCTGAGTCAATGTCCCTGGTTCTCCAGGACAGAGATTGGGTTTAGTTTTTCCATGGCTTAAGCACAGACAAGACTCAGAGACCACTGGTGTTTGTTAACAGCCCAGAAAAATCATCTCCTTGGGCCAAATGACCCACAAGTCTCACAGAGCCTGTGGTGGTTTGAATGGGAATGGTCCCCACAGTCGTGTGTTTGAATGCTTGATCCAGAGGAAGTGGCCCTATTATGGGGAGTAGGTATGGCCTTGTTGGAGTGTGTCACTGTGGGGCAGGTTTTGAAGTCTCAGATGCTCAAACCCAGATTCAGTGGCTCAGTTGTTTTTTTTTCCTGAGGCCTGTCTATCTGGATGCAGAACTCTCAGCTCCTTCTCTAGCACCATGTTTACCTGCACATCACCATGTCCCACCATGACAATAATGGACCTCTGAACCATAAGCCAGCCCAATTAAACGTTTTCCTTTGTAAGAGTTGTCATGTCTCTTTACAGCAATAGAAACCCTGAGACAGAGCCTGACACAAATCTACAGTTTAACCTACATTCTTTAATGTCCCTAGCAGCCCCCCACCCACAAGTACCCAAGTAAAAGGGGATTTTACTTAGTGGGTGGATGAAACAGAATGGAATTAGACAGGATCAACTAGATTCACTAGAAAAGACACTGGGGCTGGCTGTGGTGATTTACATGGGTAAATCTCGGCATTTGGGAAACTCAAGCAAGAAGATTCCTGAGGTCCAGACCAGCTGGGCTTTACAGTAAGACCCTGCCTCAAAACAAACAAACTTTTCTTTTAAAATACTGCAACACCAGGAGTGGAGTGGCCACAGTTCTTGTTCTGCCATTTCAACAGCAGGACATTTTTTTTTCTAAATAGTCAAGACTTTCACAACAGAAACATACCTCATGTACCAAGAACGTTGGTCTGAGCTAGTTTCTGGGGTTTTAGCATCAGTTTTGCCATTAGACCAGTCAGCTCCTCGCATAAAGGGAGAAGAAGCTAGGAGATCCTATCTGTCTCCCTGCTGATTATGAAAAAGACTGTTCTGCAATAACACAGGTTTTAGAAGTGCAGAGTTTAAATACACAATACGAGGCTTATTTCAATACTAGACTTCTCAGAGCCTTTAATGAACACAATAAATCTGCACGAGGTGGGACAGCTATGCTGCATTTTTCTATATAGCTGTGTCTGGCTAAGGAACCCCTTTCCAATGAGTAGTCTCCTGGAGCGGTGTTCTTCAGAACACAGGGACCACCACACTGAATTCAGAACACCGTTTCTGGCTCCCACATTGCAAGGCTCTAGGGCTCAAGCAGCAGCCCCCAGGTCTAACCCTTCCAGGGTGCTGGCACAACACCGGAAAAGACACCAGGAAACCAGACTTGAGTTTTTCAAAACCAAACAGAAATGGAGGCAGAAGGACCCAGAGTACAAAGTTAGTCCTAGCTCCTTTTCCAGTTTATGGCTAGCTTGAACACCTAGTAAGGATATTATCTCAAAAATAAACCAAAACAAGAATAAA
Organism: Microtus pennsylvanicus; assembly: GCF_037038515.1. Lineage (NCBI taxonomy): Eukaryota > Metazoa > Chordata > Mammalia > Rodentia > Cricetidae > Microtus > Microtus pennsylvanicus. Next base: position 138,092,507 of record NC_134579.1, on the reverse strand, counting down.
ACCTTCAACCCCAAACAGAACAAAACCAAAATCCCAATCCAAATAAAACCTTTCAGAGGGACAAAGGCCAGAAGAATTGCCCAAGAGAAAGATGGCAAGGTCTTACTTGATTCTATTTCCACTAGGAAAGAAAGTATGGGGACGTCCTACCTGGGCGATAGGCCTGCTGCTGCGGCTCCATGTCTAATGGTCTCCTGTCATAGCCTGACTCGTTTTCCTGCTTGATGATCGGCGTCTCGTAGAATTGGTTCTGCCTGGTAATATTGTCCATTACATCTTAAAATTAAAAAAGAAAAAGTAGTTAGGTGAATACATTTGGAAAGACTCTTGTAACTAAGACAGCACCCTTACTTGGGCGAGTCAGACTGCCAAAAGACAAAGAATAACATTTTCAGGCGAAAACCTATACAGATAGGGGTTCTCCAAACGCCTATGGTATATGTCTTCTTTGTCTCAAAAGTCTACATACAGATCTGCAACTGTGCTCTATAGAAACCGAATACATTAAGCCAGCTGAGGAAGAAGTTCTTCGGTTAAAATGAGATGGCAGAGTAAGAGTGCAGCTGGATTTCTCTAAGTTTAGCCCCCAAGATGGGAGCCATTCTAAGACATGGCAGGCACCTCACTGAGCAGTTAACATCGGTCTCTACTTTAAGGTGGATCACTCAGGTTTACTTCAGGGCCCAACCTTCAAAACTTAGGGGACAAACCAGCCCTCTGACCAATCCCATCCGTGGCTTGAGCACTCCTGCCTGCCTCTGCCTTTGGCTGTACTTATGATAAAATGGAGGGCCTTGTACATGTACCCCCAGCACAGCCAACAAGATGTCCCCAAATAGCTGGAGTTAAAAGTGCTTAGGAAAAGTGCTCTGTGGGTCCAGGTGAGGAAGAGGGGTAAGAACAGCAATAGTAGCTACTTAAGGAATGCAAGCTGTACACCGGACCCTGCGATACAGGTGAACTTGCCCCACTGAAACGAAACATCCAGTTTAGGGAGACAGACACACATTGACAGACACTTATACTACATAATTATATATTGGCAGTATATGAAGCACCAAGAGCTGAGAAGGGAATCCAGTCTAAGGCTCAGTGATGAAAACAGAGAGCACTCTTGGGGAAGGATAGGATCTCCTGTGAAAAAAACTCTTACAAGCAGGACTACAGCAGAAACAAAGAAGAGAGAACTTGATAGACTTAAGACGGGCAACATACAGCTCTCTGTCCCTGGGGTAAGTGTGCTGACGGGTGCCTCCAGAGCCCTGCTAGAAGCTGTGCCAGGAGCAGGAAGGCAGAACCACAGGGAGGATAGACTATGCTGCCACTTGTTAACTGATTGAACTCTTCCTCAGAGGACAAATACATCTGGGCACAAACCAGGAGCAGTCCAAAGGGAGGAAAGTCACAGTGTCTATTCACCAAGGATGAAGAAGTGCTGGAGAGGGACCTGAGGAGGGCTTAGAGAATTTTACTGTAGACGTGTGTTGTGCGCACAACACAACAGGGGACAGAGTAGCTCCTTAATTGGAATACAAGGCCTCCAAACCATTCTGCTTCCTCCAGAGCATCAGGGTAGTGTTTTCCCCAGAAAGCCCATGTTCTCTCCTCTGGTAGGCTGGCCTAGGGAGGATATGATGGCGAAATCCTTCTCCACTCTCTACAACATCCCCCTGAAAACAGGTAACCCTGGTGTGAAGTCCCTCAGACACGCGATCTCATGGCTGACAACTCTGGGCGGAGACTCTCATCATTCCCGTTTTACAAAGAGGCTCAGAGAGGAAATGATTTGTTTAACTTCACAGTCTGAATGAGTCCACAGGCTGGGCTCCGAAGCATCAGCTCCCTTTCCCAAGACCCTTCTGGTAGCAGTGTTAGGGCTGTACCCTTGCTGCTCCTTCATAAGCCATTCTTGCCAGGGTTTCTCAGCTCCAGACATATTCACAGGCATGCCTCCCTCCTTCCCAGGGAACTGACCGTTTGCCAGCACATGGGTAATCCCTAGACCACTCTACACCCAGGGTGCCCCCTCCACAGGATCCCATGTTTCATGAACAAGTGAGTACCAGATGCCAATCCCAAGTTACTTTTGAGGCCTCATTTTTTTCTCTCAATATTTAGTCAAGTTCTACAGTACCTTCATCTCAGATAAACACTCTAAGCCTTGGATGCCAGTGTCCAGTTCCAGGTTCCCTCTCACACCGGGGTCTCCTCTGCTGCTTTAATCCTAGTTCTCAGAGTTACACTTCCTGGCTGATCAAGTTCCCCCCAGACTCCCTGAGCACACAAGTCACTGTTTCTGGGGACTTGGGAGCCCTCTCTTGGAAAGGAATATTCCCTCAGCTTCAATGAGGCCCCCAGCCTAATCAACAGGTTTCCTTTCTTCTTCAAATCCTCCATGCTTCCCTCCCCCACATGTGCTAGCTGCATACTCCCTGTCGGACACAAAGGTCCTATGCCCAACACACAGTTCATCCACTTGCTACCAGCTTATTCTCTCCAAGTCATTATTTGTGTTTGGAAAACCATTCATAGCTAACAGCGCAAGGCAATTCAGCAGGAGCCATGGGGTGTTGTCTTAAGAGCCTTCCTAATTCTAGACCCCCTAGGTCTTTTGTCCATTAAAATAAACTGCTTTTCCTTGCCACCAAAGTTCTTGAGCCACCTCTAGAAGCCAACTAGATGGCCCGGATCTCCCAGTACCATATATCCAAGCTGTGCCTGAAACGCAGGAGTTGTGGGGGCTCGGAGAGGTGGGGGCGGAACCAATCTTCTGCTGGTTTTTCACTATCCCCTAAAAGCTCACCTGCCAAACAGAAGCGCCTGACCCATCTCCCCAGCCTCGGACACCCGCAGCTCCAAAGCACCAATCCACCCCCCCCCCCCCGCACTAAGCAGATCTCCCGTATCCCATCCGACCGCAAAATCCGAGAACCGGTCTCAAAATTCTCCAAGCCCTGCACCCTAAATTCTTCTCCCTACCTGGAAATCCGCCTTTTGAGATCCTGCCCAAACGGTGAGGCCTGGCACAGCCACTGTCAGCTCAAATCACCATTTTCCAAGACCCTCCCCGAGACACCCCTTGCCCTAAAGCTTCTAGTTCTTCCGATCCCCCCCCCCCAAAAAAGAAAACCAGTTTCCGGTCTCCCAATCCCAGGATGTGGAGTCCTCCCCACCCGTTCGTTCACACACCTTAGTAGCCTTAGGAAAAAAGGGACAAAAAAAATCTACCGCCCCTACCCGCAGGGTTTTCCCTGCACCGAAGGCCAAGATCCGCCCTCAGGCTGCCCTGGGGCCCTGCCGCAGATCCCGTGCAGCGGCGGTAGGTGGTGAGATCCCAGGCTCCCCAGACCATCTCCCCGATCTCGGCGAAACCGAGTTCCCGCGTCCCCACAGCCCGTCCTCGGCCCGGACTCCAGGCTCCCGACCCCCCGCCCCGCGCACTCTCACAATGTCCGTCCGGCCCCGAGTAGCCGCCGGGCTCCGGGTGCGGCTGCAGCCCGGGCGGCGGTGGCTGCGCTGTCCCCTCCAGCTCGGAGCCCCCCTCGGTCTCGACCTCCTCGTTGGTGTGCTCTGGTAAGCCCGGTTCGTCGTCAGCCTCGATCTCCCGCTCTTCTTCAGGCTCCTCGGCCTCCAACGCCGCCAGCAGCCGCTCTGCAAGCTCGGCCTTGAGGCCTCGAGTGTCCAGACCGCGGCGCTGCAGCTCCTCGCGAAGTTCGTTCACCTTCAGACGGCGCACATCCATGGCCCGGGCCCCCGGGGCGGCCCCCGAGCCCGGCCCGGCCTCCCAGGGCTCTGTCCCCCCTAAACCTCGCCTGTCAAGAGGCGAAGGGGGAAAGGGGGGGGCCACTCCAATGGCGGCGGCGGCTCAAAATGGCCGTCGTCACCTCCTCCCCCTGGCCCGTACCCGTACGATGTAACACGGGTGTCAATTGGTCAGCGCGTCGGGCAACGGGCGCGGGCCCGGAGACTAGGCCAATCACAGTGTGGGTTTCAACAGAACGGCAATAAGAGGGTTCAGGGGCTGCCGGAGAGGAAGCGTTAGCCTACGTCGAAGTCGCGGCTAAAGCGGAGGGCGGGAAAAGGCAAGAGGCGGGGCAAGCACTGATTGGGTAACGTCCGCGCGCTGGCCCCAGTACGGTCAAATGGAGGGAAGGGAGTAACGCTGTGGAGCAATGAGCGAGGAGATCTCAGGATGCTCGCCCAGTCTCCCGCAGCCGCCTTTCGCTCACACGCTCTGTAAAACACATTCTGACTGGTCTAGATCTCCCGCCCCTCGCGGAGCCCAAGCGGGCAAAATCACTACAACCAATCAAATGCGGTGAGAAGAGGCCGGCCAGCCCTCGTCTTTCCTGTCGCCATTCGGAAGCCGGAAGGAGAGCCAGTCGCGGAGGGCCCGCCCCTTGCCGTTAGGGCGGTTTCAAAACAACCTCTCCGCCAATCGCAGCTCCGGTTACATTTCCCCACAGCCGTAGCTTGAGCGCTTTAGGAAAAGCTAACTAGATTGGCCATTCTTGAGAGGCTTGGCTTGCGAAGTTCTCCGTAATACAGGGCTGTTTAGTACGGAACAGCGATTAAGAGGATGAGGATATGTTACTCATCGTCTGCTAGAAACCCAGTTGCTTTTTATGAGAAACAAAAAAATGAGTTCTGGAGAGCGCTGAAGGGTAGAAAGCGGGGGTTAGGCGAAGAGCGGGAGAAAAGTTGCGTGGTAAATCGCACCCCTCCCTTCCCTTCGATAGTACATCTCTCTGTGGTTGCATGGACAGGCCGCTCTGCTTACGACCATAGAGCCTTCCCACTCTGGACACGGCTGCCGAAGTTCGCGGCTCTCTATCTCGAATTCTCTAACTGCTCACTCCGTCTTGCTGTTTGGTGTCCATACTAACCACATCGAACACGAGGATCCGTAATTATGCCTCGGTACACCTGTCGCCCTGGCTCAGAAGACGCACAATGCAAAACGTCCACTATTAACCAATCCCTGCCTTACATTCAACAAAAGCCACAATCACTCTCTACTCAGATAAAGGCAAGCATCGCACAATAAACGAATAGGCGTGACAGGTCAAAGCATCAATTCGGGATAAGACGTCGAACAGCAGTGTTAGGTGTGGCACAAGCATGCAGCATTGCACGACAAAGCTCCGTGGACAGTTCACGCTACAAACTTACACCACAGCAACCTAGACACATAGCACCCACTCAGCAGCGGGACAGACACTCACGTGGGCCCGGAGGTTCCAGTCCAGACACCCCGCCCCTCGCCCACGTCCGACTTCCTCTCTCCTCCCAGCTACCACAATAATTTGTTCAAAAAAAAAAAAAAGGCAACTTTGTGGCCCGGATTGAACTGTACCCAGTTCTTAGGAGCCACCACCGGGGGGCGGTCGGGCGCCGCCTAGGATTTTTATATTGGTGAGTCCACCACACCCAGGAACAAGTGAAGACCTTAGTGGACTGGCCTCGGTGGGGAGTTCTTTTGTGCACCCATGGATTAAAGTATTCTGATCCATTTCTCCTTGTCAATCGGAATGCTTGGGTGTGTGTGAATCGGTTGTGCTAATACTCCACAGGTCTGGGTACGTTGGTCTTCTTTATTGAGGCAGGGTCTCACATAGCCCAGACTGACCTGGATCTCTCTGTGTAATCAGGAATGAGTTTGAACCCTTGAGCTTCCTGCTTACACCTCACTCGTGCTGGGATTACAGGCACACATCTGATTCTCGAATGTGTGTAATGCCATTCTGTGTCTTGGTTACTAACGATTTTTTTCCTCTTGCTGGTGAGTACCAGCCTGTTGATGTTTGCAGATTTGCGAGTGTGGGTCTGTGTGTTTCTGTTACTGTGGCTGAAGAGCGGTGTGTTTGTATTCTTGACTAGGTGACCAGTGCATGTTTAGTAATTCCCATCTGTTACTTTGGTGTGTGTGTGTATAAGACCCACAATCTCTTTGTGTTTCCATATATACTTCTATATGCGTGCATACATATGTATATACATACGATTTCTAATATATGTATATTGAGTGTGTGTGCACATGTGCACACGCTTGCCCACACATTCCTCACAGCTTTCTGAGAGCCTGCCTTTCCTCAGTCGTACATATTTGTCTATGTGCATGGTTCATGTCTACCATCCAAAATGAAGAAAACATTCCCAGGTCCATCAAGCGATTCTTATCCCTTTCCTTCTCTTTGAGGTAGAGCTCCTCTATGATAGCCTACAAGCAGTCCTCCATCCTCAGGCCTGCGCTTCCACTGCACACAGCAGCCCTTCTTTCTACAATGAGGAAATAGAATTTCCAGGGAAAGGGGCCATAGCACAGCTGAATGGAGACAGGAGACAGAACAGTGATTGACAAAAGTTTTATGTGATCTGAGCCTCTCTGGAAGTGCCAGAGTCCACACTTTAGACAGGGATGAGGGACTGGCTCAAGGAGGCAACATGGCCCAAAAGGAGGGGGATGGTCCATTCCTTAGAGGAAAGACATTCCCAATGCATTGCACAGGCTTAAGGTGGGTACACCCCACATGAGGAGAGGAGGGTGCATAGGTGGCTAAGGAGGGAAAAGGCTTAGAGAGAAGAATGCCGCAAGGTTCCAACCTTGGCATCGTACCTAATATTCTAGACCTGTGAACCTTAAACCCTCAGAACACTGAATTCCTAAATTACTGTGCTTAGATCCTTAATATTTTTAGAAATATGTATCCTTGAACCTTTAATTAAGTGCTAGAAAGGCAGACGGCAACACAGAACCAAGAGGTGCCCAGCATTAGAAATGGTTAGGACTTTGGTGTCTAGTTAGTCACAATTAACTGTGAGCCTCTTGGGACCCAGAGTCTTGGACCCACAGCATCTTATAGTGCCTGAGATCAAGAGCAGGCCAACATCAGAGCTTTAGAGTTTACTGACTGTAATCTTGGAGCATATGATGTGAAATCTTGGACCACATTCTAGATTATCATCACATACCTTAGAAACTCAGCTGGACTCTTAAAGCTTTTGGATTTCAGATTCTAGAGTCTTATTCCCTTGAGGTGTGGGATCTTATATAAAAGAACCTATAATCAAAATGCCTCAGAAGCTGTAATTGATCATCACTGGAATCTTAGAAATTAAGAAAATAAAAGTTTGAAACATTCTGATCTGGAGTATTACAACATGAAGAGCTGTTAAATTTGAGAACAGTATGCTTTAGAACCTTCATGCCTAGAACCTTTAGAATTTTAAAATCTAGAAGCTTCCACTCCTAGGATCTCGGGCTCCAGAAAAATAAAGTCTAGAACCACAAAGTTTTAGATCCAGGACTCTCAGAGTCGGGCAACTGAAAAACCATGAGGGCATGATGTTTTAGAACCAGAAAAATCTAGAGTCACAGAATCTCAGAACCTTTGAACAGTGGGCCACGTTTACAACAAATAGCACTTGAGACCTAGAAACCAGCATCTTGGTTCCTTAGACCCAAGGACTTAAATCATCTTTGGGACCTAGAACCTTGAAATCTAGTCTCTAACCTTAGAATGCTGGGACTTAAGATCTTCCAAGACTGCAACCCAACCCTTCTTTCTATGGATGGGATGTCTATGGCACAGAAAGCAGGACACACCTTTCTGTGCAGAATTTGAGAAGGGATGGAAGGTCATGCTGCAGTTGGGGAGAAGGCCTGGAGTGGCAAAGTGGGGGTAGGTTCCCCCAGTGGCAGTGCCTAGCTTGGCTCTTGAGAGGGCGTCCCAGGTGGAAGATTGTCTCAGGCCCCATCCTCCTGCCCTGGGGGTGCTGGGAAGCCTCTGTCAGTAGACACAGTAGGTCCTGGAGCTGTAGAAGGACAGAGGACATAGCGCCCAGCAGCATGGACTTCAGCTGCAGTGAGACAGCTACAGGAATCCTTCGGGTCAGGGTGGGTTGAGGGCTCAGCTCCTCCAGCAGCACCACGGGGTTCAAGGTGGCTTCCACCCTCATCCATGTTGACATAGAGGATTTCATCAGGCTCCTGAGCAGGGGGCAGAGCCTTCAACGTGTTCTCCAGATCTTCCCGAAGCTCTGTAAAACTTGGCCGGTCCCGTGGGTTCAGCTCCCAGCACCGGGACATCAGGACATACCTACAATGGTAAAGCAAATGGCCAACTGAGTAGGGACTCCGAAGGGGAGCAGTCTAGTTCAGGGTAAGCTTTAGGACCCTCGGGTGACTGGGGACTACAGACAACCTCAGCAACTTAGACATATCTACAGGGAGTTGAAAATTTCCAAGTTTCCGGAGTGGGCCAGGAGATGTTGAAACTGGGAAAAACCTTAGGAAACTCTCTGGATCTCAGGTGTTTTTAGTGAGGATTTGAGAGCAGACTGTCCCAGAATGGCCGCCCAGAACAGACTCTCATATAAGGCCTGGCTCTGCCATTTACCAAGCACATCGTGGGTGGATGAAACCTAGTGGAGACGGGGATGGATTAGAAGTCTTTTAGACTGATCTACCTATGTCCTCACATTCTTTGACACCCCACCATTCAAAAGCTTGAGACTAAGGCCCCTCCCCTTGAGTGTAGGGATTTGCTACTGGCTCAGAAGAAGAGATGGCACACGTTTGACTTCTAACAGCAAGTCATAAAAGGCGTTGTGGCTACTACCCCTTGTACATTCTCTTGTACATTGGATTGTTGTGCGAGGAAGCGCAAGTGACCTTATGAAGGTCCCCATGGGTAAGGAACAGGCTTTTTGCCCCAGTCATGTGAGGTGCTGTCTTGAAAATGGCTTTCTTGCTTCCGGGTTTCACACGTAGCCACCTTGATAACCTTGTTACAGATCTGCAGAACCACCCTTCTAAGCTGTTTTCAGACTCTGATCTTCAGATATTATGAAATAAACGTTTTCTGGTTTTAAACTATGTGATTTTGAAGTGTGGCACTTTATACAGCAGCAAATGATATGCTCCACCCCTGCCCCCCCTCGTAGACTTGAATTTTCTCATCTGCAAAACTCGGATAGCAACGTCTATCTACTTCTTTTGACTGTGGAAAGGATCCAAGGAGTCAATACAAGCAAAGCATTGCCTTCCAGTAAATTCTGTAAAAGACTAGTGATTAATCTCATCCTCTTTGGGTCTAAGAGTGCCAAAAGGAAGCCTAGAGAGTCTGAATTTCATGCTGCCTCCTCCTGACCCAAGCTACATAGTCTCTTTAACCTCAAAGCACTGGCTATATGTCACACCCTCCTCTGCACGCTGAGACGCCGCAAAGATTGATAAGCTATCCCAAAGGATCCTGCCAGCAGCTCAGAGATCTGAGAGTCTGGAGAAGGGACCCCAGGCAGTGAGGCACATGAGAGGTGAGGGACCATGGGAGGTTGGTATCCCAAAGCCAGGGCTGCCCAGGAAGGTTGATGCAGTTGTTTAAGAATACCTGGCTGAGGCAGAAAGGGGTTGACCCAGCCTGCATTCCACACAACAGGCAGAGCTGGAAAAGGCACCTTTACCGAACTTGCACCCCACTGCCTGACTAGGAGTGGCACAGTGGCTTAGGGCATCGGTGAGAGGCAAATGGGTTTCTCAATATTCTAAGGGATTCCATGCTCATTTCGCCAGTCCTGGAGATGTTGAGTGTTCTGTGTGGGTAACTAAGGGCTGGAGTAAATTCTGAGGTGGAGATGGGAAGTCCCAAAGGTCCTTACAGGCCATCCAGGCAGTCCACTGGCTGTTTCAGGCGATTTCCTTGGCGTAGGTAGTCGTAAATCTCACTGTTCTCCACTCCTGGATAGGGGGTTTGGCCTCGTGTGGCGATTTCCCACATTGTCACGCCAAAGGACCACTGTCAGAGTAGGGAAGGGTGTGAGAGGGTCTTTCCTACACAAAAACACCTTCAACACATAAGTTCAGGCATGCACTCAACACTTACATGGGCATTTGTTGACAACAGTATCTATGGATGTATCACAAGTATGCACCGAAAAATTTTGGCACAGGTACACACACACACACACACACACACACACACGCACACACACGACTGACTTAGCAGGATGTAGAGATATACACATCCACGCACACATTCACATGTCACCCTTCATGTCCACGTTGCAAACACTGTATGGCACACTTGGTCACCACTGCTTCCTATCCTAAACTGCCCACCCTGCCACTATGCAGAGATGAACCTGCACATCTCTATATATTCTAGCCATGCACACATACTTTTCCTACATTCCCCAAACATGTCCAGGCCCCACAGACAGGTCCTGTGAGCCCTGGAGTTTCTCAGGTATGGTCACCCATTCCATGCCCTGCATGATCACCCACTCCTGGCTGGGGCATACCTACCACATCACTCTTGCTGGTGTAGACTCGATCTGCCAGACTTTCAATGGCAATCCACTTGACTGGCATCTTGGCGATGCGCCCTTGGCGGTAGTAGTCCCCGTTGTATATCTTCTTGGAGAGCCCGAAGTCTGCTACACACACGGACATGTTCTCATTCAGCCTGTTCAGATTCGGGGAAGCAATAAGGTCATCATGGGTCATGACTACCAGGAAGCCTGCTGGGTCTCAGATATGCCTTCACCTCTCACCAGACCCCACTGTCCTGATGGGGGTTGGGAGTCTGACTCCTGAGCACTCACCCTAGTCCCAAGGGGAAGTGCTTGCTTTACTTCTTCCTGCCAGGCTGAGTCTGGACAAAAGGGGCTTCTAGAAGATTTTTCAGCTTGAGTTTTTTAAATCAGTCTCGAGATCCTTTCAAACCTTGTGCTATGCAATGAGCTGCCCCTGCCTCCCTTCTCTTCACACTCTACATCCAAACCGTCCTTCAAGACATCAGTTTAGCCTGGTGTGGTGATGCACGCTTTTAATTCCAGCATCCAGGAGGCAGAGGCAGGGGATCTCGATGAGTTTAAGGCCAGCCTGGTCTACATTTCAGGGTTCAAGACAACTAAGGTTCTATCAAAACAAATAAACAACAGTAGAAACCGCAGTTTAGGACCTCCTTGCTGGCCTTTTACCATTTGGATGTGACGTGTCACCCTGAAAAGGGGGATGATGATGTGCTAAGGGCTTGGTCCCCAGCTGGTGGTGCTCCGGAGAGCTGCCCAGTGGGATGCTTGCTATCCATTCACTGGTTGGTTCACAGCTGAGTGGCTATCATGAGACAGTATCTAGTTGGAGGCAGTAGATTAGTAGTACCTCTGATGGGGCTCTGTGTCTCTCTGGTTTCCAGCTCCCTCAAGGTTAGCAGTTCCGCTTTACTACGCTGCCTGTTAACGATCCCACACCTCCCAACGGGTCATCCCAGGTGACTGTGGCCTGGAATCCCGAAAAGCCTGAACTGGAATCCACCTTTCCTCTTTCACTTGGTTATCTGTTTTGTTTTTGTCACAGCCACGAAAAGTTGATTACCACACCTGTCTGGGGCTCCAACCTTCAAGGGCTCCAGTCCCTCTTTCTTCCTGGGGAAGGGGAAAGAAGCTCTTCCAGCACACTTGCCACTCACATGCAGTTCCTGGCAGCCAGGTCTCGGTGTATGAATCTCTTGGTACTCAGGTACTCCATTCCACTGGCAATGTCGGCCATGAACTTCACCAGCATCTGAGTGGGCAGAAACTGAGGGGTGGGGAGGGGGTGGTAAGGCCGAGAGAAGGAGCGGTCTCACTCCTTAGCCCTCCTTCCCTCCTTGTGTGAGCCTAGCTGCATCTGCTGTGGTTCTCCATGGCTTTGAGAACATCAGCTTTTCCTGTAGCTTTTCCATAGATATAGGATCCTAGCAAATCTACCTCTCTCTGACTTGGTGGGTTATTGTTCTAGCCTTTGACATACACACCAGCGGGGGGGGGGGGAGGGGGCTGGGTGGATGAGGGTGGGGGGGGTCTTCCTGGTCTTCAGACCCTGGGCCCTGTTAAGTGGTAGGTTGGGATTGCTTCCTTCCTGGATCTCCCAATATCCCTCAGCCAGCAATTCCTTCAGTGTCACCCTTCAGTCAGGCCTTCCCTCCGCCCAAACTAATTCCCAGGCCTCCTTATCATTCTTTCTTCTGCATTTCCTCCGAGCACTTAATGCTCTCGCTTATTTCTGTTAACTTATTTATTGCTTTGTCTACCCCTGCAGTGCGGGATCTCGAGAGCGAGTCCACTGTGGCCTTCCTTCTCAGTAGCTGGTAGGCGGCCAGGGAATATGCATGGGCTGGAAGAAGGAAAGCCCCTCACCACTGGCTGGTCCCCGAGCCGGGAATACAGGAGGAAACTGTGTAGGTCTCCATGTTTCATGAAAGGCAAGATGACCACAGGTTCTGGGAAACCTTCTCGGTCAGAACCCTGGAAACAGACACCTGAGCCCCCCAGAGCAAGATCCGTCATTCCGGCTATCCAGAAAAAGGGGACCCAACCCCTCTCCCAGACAAACTCAGCCTTCCCCTTTCCCACCCCCTCAAATCTAATCTCCACATTGTTTGGGAGGTGGGTAGTAGGGACTCCAGCTTCAGAGAAGCCCTTTCCCAAGGATGTTTCCGGAGCCCTCCTGGGGACCTCAGCTATTTCTGGGAACAGGTCAGAGGTCACATTCCAAGTTGAGGGAGCAGAAGAAGGGGAGCTGGCTGATCCTGAAGGAGAGGGGGTGGGGGGCCTGGAAGTTTGATCTTTCCAGTACAGAATAGAGTGGTCTGTGCTCTGGGTGGCCCCAAGGGAACACACCCCTCCCTCACCAATGAGCCTCATGACGTTGGGGTGGTCGAATTCCTTCATGCAGACAGCTTCACTCAGAAAATCCTCCAGCTCTGATCTTGTGCAGATGGCAACTTAGGAGAGAAAGGGAGGTGAGCGACAAGGGAGAAAGAGGATGTCTCCTTCCCTCCTGATCCAGCATCATCACCCTCATCTTCATCATGTGTTATACTGAATCTTAAGATGCCAGGCTCACTGTCTTACCTGTGTTAAATGATTTTGTCTTCAATAGGTATGAGCTTATTATCCTCATAGTGTGAGCTTATTTGCTTATTTACGGGGTACCTAGGGAGGAGCCCAGGGTCTTGCAAAGGCAAGGCAATTCCCCTAGAGGGACAGTCTAGGCAAGGACTCTATTGGTGAGCCATGTTCTTAGTCCTTCCATGGCAAATTCTAACCAAACATTATTCTACTACTGAGCCATACCCTAGACCTTCACTGGGGGATTCTAGGCAGGGGCTCTACCACTGAGTCACACCCCAGCCCCTCACTGGAGGATTCTAGGCAGGGGCTCTACCACTGAGCCATATCCCAGCCCCTAACTGGGGGATTCTAGGCAGGGGCTCTACCACTGGGCCACACCCCAGCCCCTCACTGGGGGATTCTAGGCAGGGGCTCTACCACTGAGTCACCTGGTTTTCTTATTTTCAAACAAGGTGTCAAATGTTGGGGATATGGGTTTAGGCCACCTTTTTAGCCAATTTTAAAGACAAGGAAGGAGGCCCATGAGGTCTCTAACTCCCTCATGGAAACACTTGATTCTGTGTATTCTCAACTTCTTGCTGGCCATGGCTCTGGCAACAGTACCCTCCCTCTGCCCTTCAGCCTAGAGGTGGAAGAGACTTCCTGTTGTTGCTAATCTGTTTGTTTTGATGCCTGGGTTAGTATGTCTATCTGACCTCCATTTAACATGATAGCAGTGTCCCTGCATTCACTTCCTTCTATTCAAGGGCCTGGCATGGGCTCCATTTTCTAGCTGACGCTTTCCCAGGGTATAGGGAAAAGGCTCGCGTTAGGGACTGGGCCCTGCATGTGCACACACATGTTCACATACTCACTTTTCATTGTCTTCACAGCAACCTTGAGGATGGAGTCATCCTGGTTGAGCTGGCCCTCCATCACAGCACCAAACTCTCCTGTGGCAGAAGAAGGAAGACACTGACCTCAGCAGGACCCATGGGGACAGTGTTTCCTCCAGTTGGCTGAGAACTGGGGAGAGAGGAATCTCAGGGTTCTGGTGGGCCGGGTGTGTGTGTGTGTGTGTGTGTGTGTGTGACTCACCTTCACCCAGGGTCTTCCCCAAGGCCACCTTGTGCCGATCCACCATGACATCTCGTAGTTTCTCCTTCAGTTCTTCACTGATGCCCAGGCTGTTCACTGAAAAGAGTGGACAGCGCAGCATGGCAGGGTTGATGTCCAGGCCAGTATGTGCCCAGAGGGACCCATTGTTGGGTCACCGAACTACTTCTGCATTGCTTCAAATTTAGCTCCTGTCCCGAGCAGTCAATCTATCCCAGCTCGTGCGGCCTCTAAATCTGCCCTGTAGCAGCAGCCACAAGGTGAAAACCTGGCCACAATCTTGCTCCAGTGAGCACCCTAGTTGGTCCGTAGCCTCTGTACCAACTGTTAAACACAGTCACCAGAACAAAGAAACGCCAAGCGTTTGGAGAAGACGGAAAGTCTAGGGGGCTGGAGAGATGGCTCTGTGGTTAAGAGTGCTGACTGCTCTTCCAGAGGACCCAGGTTCAATTCCTACCACCCACATGGCAGTTAACAGCTGTCGGTAACTCCAAGATCTGACACCCTCAGATAGACATACATGCAGAAAAAACATCAATGCCAATAAAATAAAAATAAATAAATTATTAAAAAAAAACATGGGAAGTCTAGTAAGCTAATCACCCAGACTTGATAATTACACAGGCTACACAATTATCTAACTATTCCCCTGTATTCCAGAAACTGCACCCCATAAATATTATAATTATGTGATTACAAAATAAGTAAGATCAGGTATGATATAATATTCTTCTTGTCCTCTTCAGGGAGGAAAAACAGGCAAATTGCTGCGAGCTTGAGGCTAGACTGGGCTACATAAGGGGCCAGTCTCAAAAACACACATTTTTAACACTCAGAAAGCAGAGGCAGGCATATCTCTGTGAGTTTAAGGCCAGCGTGGCCTACATAATGAGTTTGAGGCCAGTAGGGGTTATATACTGAGATCCTGTCTCAAACAATAAACCACTACCAACAACAAAACAAAACAGTATCCATAATCTTCATATAAGAATATTATTAGGGTCGGGTGCTGGGTGATGGTGGCACACACCTTTAATCCCAGAACTTGGAAGGCAGAGACAGGTGGATCTCAGTGAGTTTGAGGCCAGCCTGGTATACAGTGCTAGTACCAGGATAGCCTCCAGAAAAACCCTGTCTCAAGGAAAAACAAACAAACAAACAACAACAATAAAATATTATTGGGTAGTGCAGAAGACACTGCATTCAGTTCATTTTTAAAAAGGTCTTAATATGCAGTTCAACCTACCTAGCTATGCTCTCAGCCCCTCACTGGGGGATTCTAGGCAGGGACTCTACCACTGAGCCACACCCCAGCCCCTCACTGGGGGATTCTAGGCAGGGGCTCTACCACTGAGCCACACCCCAGCCCCTCACTGGGGGATTCTAGGCAGGGGCTCTACCACTGAGCCACTCCCCCAGCCCCTCACTAGGGGATTCTAGGCAAAGGCTCTACCACTGAGCATTGAGCTACATCTCCAGGCCTCGTATATATATATATATATATATATATATATATATATATATATATATATATATACATATGTGTGTGTGTGTGTGTGTGTGTATACATATGTATACATATATATATACATATAGTACACAATATATGCCTGCAGGCCAGAAGAGGGCACCAGACCTCATTATAGATGGTTGTGAGCCACCGTGTGGTTGCTGGGAATTGAACTCAGGACCTCTGGAATAGCAAGCAATGCTCTTAACCATTGAGTCATCTCTCCAGCCCCCCTCCAGACCTGTTTTTACTTTTTCTTTTGAGACAGTCTTCACTAAGTTACATGGGCTAGGCTTGAACTCAACCTAGCCCAGGCAAGCCTTAAGCTCTTAATGTTCCGACTTTAGCCTCCCACTATCTGCAACCATGTCCTGTTTAAGGTAATAGTTTATTTTAGTTTTGATTTTTGTTTATGTATATGTATGCATGGGTGTTTTGTCTGCAAGTGTATCTGTGCACCATGTGTATACAGTACCCATGGAGGCCAGAAGAGGGCATTAGATACCCTGGCACAGGAGATCTTGCTGTTTGTGAGCAACCATGTGGTGGCCTGGAATCGAATCCAGGATCTCTGGAAGGACAGCCAACGCTCTTAACTACTGAGTTATCTCTCCAGCCCCTGACAATAGCTTTTTAAAAACACAATAACACACAAGCATATGTTTCTTTGTCTACAGGTTGTTGATGATATTATTATAGATCAGGGAGCCTCAGGGAAACTCCCTTGAAAGTTTATGAAGAATGAGGGTGCAAAAGAAGAAGCAGGATCTTGGTGACGATGCTACTGTGAAAATCACTTTGACCTCATGGATGTCCAGCCCAGGTCTCAGGAACCTCTCGGGACCAGGCTCATGCTGCGAGAACTGAGGCTGTGTATTACCCCATCGAATCACTGTGGCCTTCCTACTGCTGTCGCCTCTCTTCGTAAATAAATGTCTTTCCCAGACCTTCCCAACATCCCCCGGGACCCTGGCAGTCTGTGTGCTAGATCTAGACTTAGCTCTGGGTTTCAGTTTCCCCACTTGGAAAGCTGAGGCACTTTCATGAGTGGTGCCTCCGAAGGGCCTCCTTAGCTGGGACCTTCTGTGAGTCCATGATTTACAGGGACTTTGGTTCTAAGACCTCGTGATTTTCAAAACTATAAGAGGCTCAGTGCTGAGCATATTGTTTTTCAGACCAAGACTAAGTCTATCAATTCTATGGATTTTTTTCTAACGTTCTGTAGTTCCAAGAGGCCATTTCAGGGTGTGGTGGTTAGGAGTACTGACTTCAAGTCGTATATGATGGCATATGCATGTAATCCCAGAATACGGGAAGCTGAGGCAGGAGGATGGCAAGTTCAAGGCTAGCCTGAGCTACATGCTGAGACACTGCCTCAAAAAGTCAATAGTATACATCACTGTGCTACCCTGCTTGCCGAGGAGATGCAAGGCCCTGAGTTACAGCTCCAGGAAAGAGGGATAGGGAGGGGAGGAGTAAAAGAGGGAGGGAAGGAAGAAAGAAAGGAGAGAGGGAGGAGGAGGAGAGAGATCCTGGGAAAGAGGGATAGGGAGGGGGAAGGAGTAAAAGATAGAGGGAGAGAAAAAAGAAGAGAGGGAGGAGGAGAGAGAGAGAGATCCCAGGAAAGAGGGATAGGGAGTGGGGAGGAGCAAAAGATGGAGGGAGGGAAGAAAGGAGGGAGGAAGAGAGGAGGAGGAGGAAAGAGAGAAAGCGTCGGAAGAAGTTGGGGGCAGTAGGATCAGAACTTTATAAGGATCTTGGCTACATAGAAAGTTTAAGGGCAGCCTGAGATCCCATCAAAAATAAACAAAACCAAACAGAAACGACGTCAGAAGGAAACGGGATGGGTTTAAATCTCACTTGAACACATTTAAACAAACTGTGGGACACTGAGCAAATTGCTTAGCTACTCTATGCTACCGCTCCCTCATTTTTGAGGTGAGGGTGAGAACAGGCACCCATGCCTTTGGGTTTCGAGGATCAAATGAGGTGAAGCGTATAGAAGTGTGGAGGTGGGGGTGGGGGAATACTGTGCCACTGTCATTGTCTTCATCATCCACGTCAAGATCATCTATCATCACCACCTTCATTATCACCATCACCATGAGACACTTCCCCAAGAACTTGTGGCTCTTAGAGTTTGGTCTTCCTAAGATTTACTGTGTCGACCAGGCAGTGATGATGCACGCACTCGGAAGGGAGAGGCAGGCGGATCTTGAGTTTGAGGCCAGCCTGGTCTATAGGAATGAGCTCCAGGACAGGCTCCAAAGTTACACAGAGAAACCCTGTCTCAAAAAACCAGAAAAAAATATTTACTATGTCTGAGAACCACTGATCCTAGCATAGTGACCCATGTCCCAGTGCTCAGGAGGTGGGGACAGGAAGGTTACAAGTTTGTGGCTAGCTTTAGTTACAGAGTGAGACTGATTTGGAAGAAGAGGAGGAGGGGGAGGAGGAGGAGGAGGAAGAAGAGGGGAGAAGGAAGAGGAAGAAAGGGAGAGAGAATGAATGAAAAGGAAAAGAGTCAGGTGTCTCAGCTCATGTCTACAATCCCAGCACTTGGAAGATGGAGGCAAAAACAGTTGAAGTCTAGCCTGGGCTTCTTCTCAAAACAAACAAAACCAAAAATACATAAATGTCAACCTGGCAGAATCTTGAATTTTTTAGGCCACAAGCCTCTGGGCATGCATTGGAGGGAGTTTCTGAATTAGGAGTTGAGGTAGGAAGGACCCACCTTAAACGTGGGCTGCACCATTCCTTGGGATGGGTGGACTGAATAACAGGGAGAAATCAAACTGAGCACGAAGGCTTCATCTGTCTGTGCTTCCTGACTGCAGACAGAAATTGACCAGCTTTCTAATGCTTCAGCTGCCCGAGTCATACCCTCAAACTCTGAGCCAAAATTAACCCTTTCTTCTATAAGCTGTTTTTGTCACAGGGGTGAGAACACACAACACCCTGCCGTCTACTGTTCTAAAGTTGTGTGTGGTTCAGGCTTCACTATCCCTGAGGTTCTAATATCCTTGTGTTCTAAAGACCTTCAGAAACGTCTGTCTCATGCATCTACAGAATCTCAGACCACCTACAGAGACCCGATGTGGGATTCCCCTCTGTATGTTGTGAATATGTTTTGTTGCCATTGGTTAATAAAGAAGCTGCTTTTGGCCAATGACTTAACAGAATATAGCCAGGCTGGAAGACATATAGAGAAAAAGTAGGTGGAGTCAAGGGGATGCCAAGTAGCCACCGCCAAAGGAGACAGATGCCCGGGAACTTTACCGGTAAACCACAAAGCTTGTGGTAATACACACATTAATAGAAATGGGCTAATTTAAGATGTAAGAGCTAGGGCTGGAGAGATGGCTCAGTGGTTAAGGGCATTGCCTACTCTTCCAAAGGTCTTGAGTTCAATTCCCGGCAACCACATGGTGGCTCAAAACTTGGTGCCCTCTTCTAACCTGCAGGCATACATGAAGACAGAATATTGTGTACATAATAAGTAAATAAATAAATATTTTTTAAAAATATGTAAGAGCTAGCTAGAAAGACGCTTAAGTTATTGGGCATGCAGTGATCTAATTAATGCCGTTTTCTGTGTAATTATTTTGGGTCTGGATGGCCGGGAATGAACAAGCAGCCTCTGCCAACAGAAACCCAACTCTCTCTCTCTCTCTCTCTCTCTCTCTCTCTCTCTCTCTCTCTCTCTCTCTCTCCCGTATTTAAGCGACTGAGTGACCCGTGCATGGAAGGAGACATGGAGTTCACTTACAGGTGGCTTCGGTGGTCCGGCGACTGTAGGACTTTCGGACACGATACCTGACTACCAGTTCACCTCTTTCCATTGTTGGCTCGAACACCTCCCTAGAGGGAGAAGGGGAGAGATGAACAGAATGACGACGTGGAAGCCTTCCAGTGGGGACAACAGCAAGCACCAGTGCACTCCCAAGCTGAGCTTCTCTCCTCTAGTGCTTACTGAACACATCTGGACCAGCACCATCCATCCTTTCCTAAGGTATCCTCATCCTCATTCAGATCCTTCACACACACAGACGTACACACACTCCTCCTTGGTCTTCCATGACTCCAGCCTCTCCATCCCCATCCACAGAGCCTCTCCCACGGAGTTCTAACTCACCCATAGCGGGTCTCCTTCTTCCTCCGATGGACAAGGAACAGGGCCAAGATGAGGACGCAGGCAGCGGCCACAACTGCTCCCAGCAACACATACCACCAGGGCCACGAGAAGGCGGGAGGTGGGGGTTCACTCACTGTCAGGGGGTATGGGGGGACAGATCATGGCTAAGGTTCCTGGATCCAGTTCCCTGGGGCCCCGAGAGGGAGTGACATGGAAGGGAGGCTGGAGTGTGAAATCAGTGGAAAGGAAAGATCAGATGTGCACACCATGGGTATGAGTGTGCATGCAGATGTGTATATATACAGTGGGTATGAGTGTGCAGATGTGTATATATACAGTGGGTATGAGTGTGCAGATGTGTATATATACAGTGGGTATGAGTGTGCAGATGTGTATATATACAGTGGGTATGAGTGTGCAGATGTGTATATATACAGTGGGTATGAGTGTGCAGATGTGTATATATACAGTGGGTATGAGTGTGCAGATGTGTATATATACAGTGGGTATGAGTGTGCAGATGTGTATATATACAGTGGGTATGAGTGTGCAGATGTGTATATATACAGTGGGTATGAGTGTGTAGATGTGTATATATGCAGTGGGTATGACTGCAGATATGCATATAAAGGGTATGAGTTTTGATACAGGCTAGCTTCAAATTTAGTTGTAGCCAAGGATGACCTTTAAGCTCTGATCCGCCTGCTTCCATCTCCTGAGCACTGGCATTACAGGCATATATCACCATGCCTTGTTTATGCAGTGCTGAGTATGGGTCCCAGGGCCTCGTGCATGCTAGGCAAGTACTTAACCAACTGAGCTACGGTCCCGCCTCTTTTCTTTTTCCTTTTAGGTTTGTTGTAGCTCAGGATGGCTTGAACTCCTAATCCGTCTCCCTCCATAGCCTAAGTGCTGGGATTGCAAGCGTGCACCGTCATGACAGGCTGTCAGCAATGATCTCTAAGAATGTGATTCAGCATGAGAAGAGCGTGGTGAACATGCAAAGTGTGTGAACTGGCAAATGAGGAGAATAGGAAGAGCACAGGGAAAGGATGGGCGTACAACAGAGCATGGGAGGATTTGAGTGTGGTCGTGTGTGTGTGTGTGTGTGTGTGTGTGTGTGTGTGTGTAGGAGGAGGACAGAGGGAGGAGACAGAGAGAAAGGTAACAGGACTACTAAGGGTGAGGGCATTTGGGATAAGGTGGGTAAAATTCCTGGAAAAGAAGCTATAGTCTATGGGACAGCTGTGGACTGTCCATTTTTCAGTGGCTGCAATTATGTCGTGTGCAGTTGTGGATGTAAGGCACACACAGAGTATTCGCATAGACACTGAACATAACTGGGCATGGTGGTGCCTGCCTTTAAGAGTTTCAGGCCAGCCTAGTCTACATATAAAGTTCCAGACTAGTCAGGGGCTACATAGTGAGACCCTGACTCAAAACAGAAGTCGAGAGCACAATGGACATGTGTGAGGAACGAAGGGTTGTAACAGGCTCGAGAGGAGGGCGAGTGAGGGGGAAGTATGAGCGGATCTGCGAAGAGCATTTAAAGAAAGTGAGTTGCGTTCTGAGTGGAGGCACAACAGTGCCCGAAGGGTCCAATGGAAGTAGGTAGAATGTTTGAGAATTGCTGAAGAAATATTTGAAAGAGAACCTCTCTCCTTCTTTCTCCTCCCTCCTTCTCTTTTCTTCCATTCTTCCCTCCTCCTTCCCTCCCTCCCTTCCTTCCATTGCTCTGTCTATTCATCCCTCATACCTTCCACCCACCCATTTATCCATTGGCCTGTCCATATATGCATTCATCTATATGTATACCAACTCACACTCCATATGCCCATCCAACATGCATCCGTTTATCCTGTCCGTCAACTCACTACTTGAGATCTGCCTCTGCATCCTAAGTGCTGGGATCTGTGCTCCGCTACCCTTCAGTCTTTTCCCCCACACACATACATCTATCTATCTTTGTGTCTATCAACCCCGTCTCTGCATACCCATCCATTCATGCATGCATCAAACCATTCGGTGTATATTAATTCACCCCTCACATACCCATGTGTCCCTGAATCTATCCACTCAACCCATTCACTGGGTCATTCTAGACACCTCCATCCAGGACCACAGATATCAAAGAAGTGGAGGATTAGAGCAACATGCTTGGGAGGCATGAAGGGAGTGTGGAAAGTACGTATGACCCTCACTGCATGTTGAAGGGAGGGAAAGAGAGGGGATGCAAAAGCCCTTACCCAGATGGTGGAGTGGCTGTCCTTGCCCTGTGAGGAGAAAGGACAGAGGGGGGATGTGCTCAGAGAAGGCAAAACTGGCATGACACAGTGAACGGTTTGACGGAGGCTCTGTGTTGGACTCAGGGTGGGAACAGACTCTAAGTTGGGGGGAGCATCCAGAGGCGTGGGGAGCAAATCAAGGGTGCCAGAAAGAGGCAATCCCAAGGGCAGCTGGAAGGGACCTGGGCATGGCTGTGAAGTTACCTGGGCGCCAGGGCTCCAGGGGCACAGGAAGGCTCCAGGGCCCATCCCCAGCAGAAGTATAGGCTGCCACAGACACAGTCAGGTTAGCCACAGGCCTGTCCTCCCGAAGTTTCAGGGTCACCTCTCGCTTTAGTCCTATGTCCATAAGTACCTAGGAAGTCCAGAGGTGACATCAGGAAGATTGTTTAGGTCCAGAACTCCTAAGACTACAGCCTCAACTCTTCCTCATCCTTAGCCCCTCATCTCCACCCCGTCTCCATATCTCTAGCCCTGTGCATTCTGGAATGCCAACTGCATAGAGCAGGGACTCCACCTCATTCCTAGCCACATCTTTAGCTCCAAACAGCATTTGGCACCAGGCACAGCTCAGGTTTTGTTGAAGAAACAAAATCTCATTTTTTTCACTTCCATCCAACCTCTTCTAACTTTCCACCCCCTCTCTCCACCTTGGGGTATACCTAGCCCAGATAAAACATTTGTATAAATTAAAGAAGTACCCCTTCCATAAGATGCTGTAAAGCTTACAATACCAAGCCCAAGAAGGTGCTTTTACAGTGCTCACAAAAAGACACTCCTTAGCTCCTGTCTTGTGGACCCATTTAGGATCCTCGGCATTGCCTTAGTAGGCATGGTGCAATGTATAGTACCCGACTTGCACAGCTGCCTGTGTCTACTTTGTCACCTCTTCCCCAGTTCCCTCTTCCCACAACCATTCCACCCTAACCCAGCCAGCAGCACCCACCTCGGGGGTGTCCTGGCCTCGATATGCCAACCGGTACCCTAACAGGGTTCCCTGCAGGGGCACCCTTGGCTCCTGCCAACGCACGAGGGCCTGGCTCCCATTCCGCATGGCGCTAACGTTCTCAGGGGGGCCCAAGGGCACTGGAGGACAGGGAAGAGGGAAGATGGTACCCCCACCTCTTCCTGACCCCCTCCCCTGTTCCCAAGAAGTGGGGCAGGTTGCAAAGAGCACACGCGTGGGCAATTTTTGCAGGCCTTCCATGAGCGGAAGTTCAGGGAGAGATCTGGGGAGAGGCCAGCAGGCAGGGGTCAGGGGCTGGACAAGGAGACTAAGGCCATGTGGGGTAACGGGGTGAGAGAAGAAGCTTGCACAAAGCAAAGCACAATGGCATCTTCCTCCCAAGACCTTCTTACCTCCTTCTGTGGTCTCCACAGGAAGCCAATGGGTCCAGGGCGAGGGGCCCTGGCTGCTGGTGCAGGATACCCGGATGTGATATGGGGTATGAGGAAGGAGCTTTTCCAGCCGAAGCTGGTGAGGGGGCACAGATACTTGCAATGTGAGAGGTTCTTCTGGAGGATCTGGCTCTCCCAGCCAGACGCCCACCCCATCGTCTGACAGTACAGCCTGAGGATCGGGAAGACATGAGGACCAGAGAACAGTCTCACCACTCTTGATTGTGGTTCCAGTGAGACTATATAACTTTGTTATAGTATCTATATAGTAGATATGTGGGTGTGTGTCTCTCTCTATGTGTGCATCTGAGTATGCAGTTGTCTCCGAGTGTGTACACACCTCTTTGCATTCGCATGCATGTATATTGTAACTTCCCAACAGGACAGCATGGACAGACATTCAGATTTGCAAAGAAGCCATATGGTCTCACCATCCATGTCTTGCCATTTGCAAAAGCCACCTCTGGCAAGACTCCCTTTGCCCTTTCCGAGCCTCAACTTCCTCATTTAGAGGACCAGAGCTACCTTGAAAGAAAGGTACAAGCTGAAGGAGTGGTTCAGGGTAGAGCACTTGTCCAGTGCACACACTGGGTCCCCAGTGTCACACAGACAAACACCCATAAACAAAGCCCCAAAGCAACAACAAAAAGACCAGACCAAACAAACACATAAACAAAAAGATTAACTGTCGTTGTGGAACTGGTGTGGGTGACACACCCCCATAATCCCAGCTCTCAGTGAGGCGGAAGTCTCACCAATTCAAGGACAGCCTTGTCTCAGAAAAAAAAAAAAATCTTATCTTGAAAAAAAATGAATCAGGGCCAGGCAGTGGTATGCCTTTAATCCCAGCACTAGGGAAGCAGAGGCAGGGAGATCTTGTGAGTTCAGGGGCAGCCTGGTCTATAAAACGAGTTCCAGGACAGTTAGAACTATACAGAAAAATCTTTTCTTGAAAAACAAAAAGAAAAACAAAAAGCCAGTCTCCAGATCTTTCTCCTTATTGAGTGACAAGGGGACTTGTCATATGTCAAACGTTGTAGATTAGTTTGTCTATACAGAATAATCTCACTTTGCTCTCTCCCTGACTTCTTTTTTTCTGAACTAGTGTCACTATGTATCCCTGGCTGGTGTGGAACTTGCTACATAGACCAATCTGGCTTCAAACTCAAGCCATCCACCTGCCTCTTACTCTCCAGAGACAGAGACAAAAGGCATATTCCACTATGCCTGGTGGTGTTGTTGTTGTTACAATTATTTATTTGTGAGTGTGAGTATGTGCATTGCAGGACAAATTCTGTGAGTCAGTTCTTTCCTACTACACTTGGGTCCTGGGAATTGATTTCCTTTACCTGCTGAGCCATCTTGCTGGCCCCCACATTGTTTTTTGAGACAGGGTCTCTCAATAGGATGTGGAACTCACTGATCTGCCATCTCCATCTGCCCAGTACTGGTATCACAAGTGTGTTCCACTACGCTCTTCTCTTTGGTGTTGGTTTGAGGGATCAAACTCACGTCCTCAAGGTTGCATGCTAAGCACTGTGCTGACTGAGACATACCCCAACCCCCCTTTCTTGACGTGACTGGAGACAAACCCAAAGGTCTCATACATGTCACGCAAATATTTAACCACTAAACTATACCTCAGCCCCGCAAAATATTTTTCAAGTGCCTACTATGTGCTAAGACCTTGTTAAGCCTCCTGTTCGTGAGTAAGGACACCCAATTCCTCTTCTCCACTTATAGGCTCAATTCTTTTTCAC
This sequence comes from Microtus pennsylvanicus, assembly GCF_037038515.1. Taxonomy (NCBI): domain Eukaryota; kingdom Metazoa; phylum Chordata; class Mammalia; order Rodentia; family Cricetidae; genus Microtus; species Microtus pennsylvanicus. The sequence continues at coordinate 138,067,427 of NC_134579.1, read as the reverse complement.
CTTCCAATTTTATAGATGGTGAGGTTGAGGCCCAGAATTTCAGTAGCTTTCCCAAAGTGACACAGTCCCCAGAGGGAGGGTGACACTGGTATTACAAGATCTGAGGAGGAGGCAGGCCAATGGTGGGAAGCAGGAGGGGACAGGCCTGCTCTCTGACCTACAGTGACAGACGGGAAGAGGAACCTCTGCCAGGACAAAGGGGAGATGGGTGCAGACAGTGGGCTCAAACCCACTCCTACTTCTCTTTTCCCTGGGACAGCCATGACCCTCCCTCAGGAACTGTCCAGCCTGAGCCTGTGGCAGCAGGAAGTGAGACCTGGAGAGGGAGGAACACACACTTCTGCTTTTCTTGGGCACTGCCTGGATGTGGGTAGGAGTGCAGCTGTGGCCTGACCGACACTGGAGGTCTTTCAAGTTGGAGAAACTTCAGGATTGAATCTCAGTTTTGGTCTTCTAGCTAGGGGGTGGCCATTTTCCTTCCTGAATCTCTCAGTTCTATACCTTGAAAGAGAACGCCTCTCTGTGGTAAATTCTAGGCAGGGGCTCTACCACTGAGCCACACTTCCAGCCCCTTGGGATTCTAGGCAGGGGCTCTACCACTGAGCCATGCCCCCAGCCCCTCACTGGGGGATTCTAGGCAAGGGCTCTCCCACTGAGCCATACTTTCAACTTTTAACATCTTTTATTTTGAGATAGTCTTGCTATGTTGCCCAGGATAGCTCTAAACTCTTCATCTCTTGCTCTCAAATGCTGGCATAAGAGGCCTGTACCATTATAACTGGGCTGTTATATATTCCATCAAACAGCCTCATCAGTCTGACTTATATACTAGGCAACACTGGGGTGACCATGTGACTAACAGTATTGTCCTCAGAGAGCCCAAATGCCAGAGGGGGACAGACCTGCTACAGACAGTGACACCCTAGAGTGGTCAGGGCGAAGACAGCAAGTATATAGTGCTGTGGATGGAACAGCCACAAGTCCTGCTGGCTCAGAGCTCCCCATCTGGCCAAAGTTAATATCATCAGTTAATAGTCCATAATACATCTCCAGACACTGCTTTAAGTTGGCTACTTGCCTTCATTTACTGAATTCTCATTCCTATCCCATAACTATTACCCTCATGCCCATCTTAGAGATGGGAGAACTGAGGTCCACAATGGTAATGGGATTTTCTCAAGTCCACACAGCCCACAGGTAAGGTGGGGATTAAAACCCAGGACACTTGAATTAACTGGTGTCCTTGTTCTCTCCCAACACTGGTGTGGCAGGGCTGGTTTTCCGTGGGCACGGATGGAAGCGATCAGTGTCAGAGGGTCTCACCTGCAGGTTGCAGTGGGTAAGAGGGTAGATGCCACTCAGGCCAGGGGTCCAAGCTATTTCTAGCTCCGTGGGATGTCTTGAAACCACGTGGAGATGGCGAGGTCTCTGGGGGAGCACTGTGGACAGATGAGGGAAAGGCTGACTCTTGGAAACCGTCCCCCAAAGCTGGCCACATTCCCTCCATCTTCTCTGACCTCTCGTCCAGCCTCCCCAAAGCCTCTTGCTGTCACCTGTGATAGTGGCTGTGCGGGAGGTGGTGACGCCCTTGGCATTGTGGGCTTCACAGGAGAAAGAAGACGTCTTGTTCAGGCCTGGGGAAGAATATGAGAAAGCAGTCTAGTGTCACGTGGGGGAAGGAGAGACCCCAGGCTATGCTGAGCTTCCACACCTTGCTTGGCCTGGCCAGGTCAGTCCAGCCCACCTACTCCGCATGGAACGGAAGTGCAGGGGAAAGAGAACAACATGTTAGGAACACGGATTCCTTTCCCAGACACCAGTCTTATGCCTCACTACCTGAATGCAGGAACACACATGGCCCATGCAGGCTCACATAGTTACACTGTCATACCCAGACAGTGGTCCACACAGCCACATACACACATATACGGGTACACACAGAAACACGCATGCTTACATACATATACGCAGACACACACACACACTCAACTCACACAGACTCATTAAGACACATGAAGCGCTCACATCTGCCGAGCCAGACAGTACACGCCTGTCATTTCAGATAATTAGCAAGCTGAGGCAGGGGGATCTCAAATTCAAGCCTGCCTGGCAGTGTGAGTACAGGACTCAGTCTCAAAATTAGACGATAAACACAGATTGAAAGGGGCTGGAAAGGTGGCTCAGTGGTTAAGAGCACTGACTGCTCTTGCAGAGGACCTGGGTTCAGTTCCCAGCACACACATGGCAGCTCATGACTGCCTATAATGCCAGTTCCAGGGGATCCAATGCCCTCTCTGACCTCCATTATCACAGCTTGCATGTGGTCCACACACCTACACTCAGGCACATACACATACATATAAAAGAAATAAATAGCGGAACGAAAGCAAGATTCTGGATGTGGCTCAGTGGTGGAGTACTTTCCCACGGAGTGGAAGGCCCTGGGTTCAGTCACCATCACTGCAGAGAAAGGGAACCGGGCCCTTGCACACGTGTACCAACATATCAACACATACTCACACAGGCCCACACAGATTTCCAGAGAGACACAAACAATGAACACACACTTAAGGACGGACGTGTGTGGTGTGTACAAGTGTTTGCTCACTGATGAATTTGTCTCCGACACCTGCTTTCTCTTCAGTCTGCTACTGACACTCTGGCCTTCTGGTGTTTCTGTTTCTCTCTCTGTCTCTCTCTCTCTGTGTGTGTGTGTGTGTGTGTGTGTGTGTGTGTGTGTCTTACACACACATGCGAACACACACACAAACACATGCATGCACACACAGTCTTCCCATGGGTACCTATCTGACTTCTTCCTCCTTCCTTTAGGCTTTCTTCTCGGATGACACACCTGAGCTAGTTACCCTGTCCCTGACTAGTCCGTGTAGAATTGAAACCTGCCTCTATATCTGCCCTCTCCCCTGCTTTGCTGTTCCCACCTCCTCATTGCCAGCATGCTTCACAGGATACCCAAGAACCATATTGCTAGGGACTCTCCCTCAACAGACTGTCCACTCTAGGAGAACAGGGATCATCTGTTTAAGGAACCCTATGGTGGTAGCATGGCCTGGCACACAGTGGATGCTCCAAAAATGTCTGTTGAATGAGTGAGTGAATTTTTATTTTTTTATTTTTGTTTTGTTTTTTGCAATCCCACAAGGTTTATTGACAGGAACCAGTGCACTGGGGCCGGTGAGTGAATTTTTAAAAAGATTTAGTAGTGTGTGTGTGTGTCTACCACACGTGTTCAGGTGACCTCAAAGGCCAGAAGGGGGCATGGGATTCCTAGGAGCTAGAAGTACAGGAGGTTGTGAGTTGGCCCTTGTAGGTGCTGGGAACTGAACTCGGGTCCTCTGCAAGGACAGCAGATTCTCTTATTGGCTTAGCCATCTCTCCAGCTCAACTGCATCTTTCTGATTAAGTCCAGGGCTTCGTGCATGTTAATTCAATGCTCTACTTATGAGCTACACTCCAGGTCCTCTCTGATGAATCTAGATAGATGCCCACTGCTAAACTACAACCCCAGGCTTCCTTTTGCTTTTTCTTTGAATTTCCCAGACTGGCTTGAGCAGACCCTGTAGCTCAGAAGGGTTTTGAACATGTAATTCTCTTGTCTCAGCATCTGGAGTAGCTAGGATTATAGGCAGGCAAAACTAAGCCTGAGAAGCAAATGAACTCGTGTGTGTGCATCTGTGTCTGGGTGTGCAAGGCAGAAAGGGGAGATTGTATAATGTAACAGGCATGCAAGCCAGTTAATATGTTTTGAATAAACGTCTTTGTTTTTCTGGGAGAGATTTGTGGGCTAAGAAACTTATCTGAGTCCCTCCCTCATTTTTGTCTCTGTTTGTGTACCCACCCCTTCTGTGTGTACACCTGTGTCACCACCATGCACACACACACACACAAAAGTACAAATACAAACACCAAGACACAAGCATGCAAACACACAGATATGCATTGCCCATTTGTGCAAGGTCCCTGATATACGCATGTGAGTGTAAAAGATGAGTGAAGGCCCTAGTATTGGGCCTGCAATTCTGAGCGTGGTGGATGCGGATGTGCGTGCGTTTGCCCATCTGTGTTTCATGGCTCGTGTAAGTCTGGGGACATCGTGTACTTGTGTGATTCTGGCATCTGCATTTGTGCGAGTGTGGCGTTCCCTCCACCTGGTATTTTGGAGAGTGGCCTCGGTAGTCAGACACAAAGTTTCCTTTGCTCGGTCAGCAGAGGGAGTGGAACTGGGGAAAATCTGTCTCGAAGGCCGGAAGGGGGTGGGCAAGGAAGCGCCCTAGCCGAGGCTCCCCGGGAGGACTGCGTTCCCGCCAAGGTCAGGTGCCCGCGCCACAGCCCCCGCGGCCTGAGAAGGGATGCGTGGCCCAGTAAGGGCGGCTGGAGGTTGCCAGCGCTGGATCGCATCCAGCCACCTGGCACGTGGGGACCACTACGCGGGAGCTGGCGCCACAGGCCAGCCGGAGCAGCCCTGGGGCAAAGCGGGGCGGGAGGGGGGGTTCTGGAGCTCGGTTCTGTTCCAACCGCAGCATTCCTGCCCCCGCCTGAGTCACGGGGCGCCCCCCACCCTCCACTTCCGGCCTGTCCTGGGGGCACAGCCTGGGATTCCCCATTCTCATGTCCCAGAGGCTGCATCTCAAATAAGGACTCTAGGATGAACCAAGGGGTCTGGGACCCCTCTCTCCTCCTGCACTCCATTGCTCCACAAGAGCCTGTGGACTCCAGATGTATTTTCCAGATGTACTGCCCCGCCCCCACCCCATCCGCTCACCCCCACCCTTGGCTTTTCCAGGGGAATGAGAGATGGAGAAAGAAGAGGACACGCCCTGACTCAGATTGAGAGGGACAGAGGCATACACACACGCACAAACTGACAAAATTCCTTCACAAAGCACCCTCCCCTCCCCCCACAGTGAATCACTCTTAAATACACAGGGGCCGTTATTAGCACAAATGTAAACACAGGAATGCAGCTCTGGCTAAGCTATACACCATCCACAGGGCGGATGCTGTCCCAAACACAGTGACATAAATGCCCTGGGACTTACTGGTAAACACATGGGGGCTGACGATGAGGCTAGCTTCCCCCCCCCCCCCACACACACATAAGCCAATCAATGTGGGGAGGAACACATAAATACACAATCCAACCTGCACACATCCACTGTAAACACCTGGCCAAGTAATATACATAGACGTTCATATTGACAAACAAATCTCAGCAGACTACGCACTGAGCACCAAACACATGTCAACACTGACAAGGACAAACAAATACTAGAAACTAGGAAGCAATAAAAGTTAATGTTAACCCCACCACCACCACATCATACCCCCAAGAGACGGGGTGGAGAATGCCAAGCCTTTATCCCTGCCAAAACACAGACGCAGGCGGATGGGAAAACACAAGTATTGCGTAGCCACAACGGCCGTCCGTGGACGGCCCTCCGTGGAGACCGCAAGATGGGGATGTTGCCACATATGTATGGGTTGGCGCAGATGCATGGGCGACAGGTGAGTGCCTGGGGTTCAGTCACCAAGAATCAGGGGTAGTTAGTACAGGGAGACCCCAGAGAGAGCAGAAGCCTGTTATAATATTCTGCTGCGAATCTCAGCCTATTTGTTGCTCTCTCTTTTGTACATACTAAGACACAGAATTCATGTTGACAGTGCAGGGGATTACAGGCACACGCTGCCATGCCCAATGTGACCTCACGCCAGGACAGTGACCCACAGGTGCACTCCCGTGAGCCAATGTGTTGCCTTAATACACAAAAGTGCTCAAGCTAACCATATGGTGTCAACAGCTCTGGCCTCCACAGTGTCAACAGCCGTGGACACAGAACACAGAGGGAAAACCAGTAGCCGGTATTGATATTTAGTGACACCCACAAGAACACTCAGAGAGCCACAGAAGCTGGTCCCCAGTAAGATATACCCTCCTACAAGGCAGTCGGTGCTGATGGATACGCTGATTCAGGCGGGCACGGCTACATGTGTAGATGTCCCCCTTCCCCAGCAAATGTGTTCTGAGTTCCTCACCTCTCTGCAGGTGCTTCTGATCTGGTCATAACGCGCTGTTATTCACACGAGACCCTCTCACACTTGTGTGTCCCATTGCTCCCTCCCCCTCTTCTTGTCCAGCCAGGCTGACTCAGGCTCCATTCCTATTCCTACCAGACCACTCAAGCCACAGGCCTGAGTCACCCCTCTGGGGGCCAGCACACTCATCACACTTCCTTGCACACTCAGGACTCCCAGAATGCTAAGAATGTGAGCCCTTCCCTCCACACCGAAAGACCCCTTCTCACCTCCCGAGGGGCAGAAGGTGAGGTTTTTAGGAAGCTGTTACTCTTTGGGTATGGCTACCTCCCGTGATGAGCTACCCCGATGTGTAGTTCATCTTCTTCTATAAGGGGACACTCTATGCGCAAGGTCCCCTAGCCATGTCTCTGATGACTGTGTGTTCCTAAGCAAAGTGCCCCATCTGTATACTACAGAAAGGGAGGATCATTCTGAAATAGAGGTCCCAACATTCAGATCACACTATCAGTGTCTCTCCATGCTGGGTCACTTTGGTGGCCTCTTCTCTTTTGAGACAAGGTCTTCTGTAGCCCAGGCTAGCTTAAAACTCAGAATGTAGCCAGAGCTAGCTTTGAACTTGATATATAGTTGAAGGTGGTCTGGACCTTCAGGTACTGCTGCCTCCGCCACCCAAGTGCTAATGTTACAGGCATACACCACAAGTATGGAGTGCTTTGAATGGACTCAGGCAAGGGCTTCGTGCATGCTAGGCAAGCATCCCACCGACTGATCAGCACCTCTGTCCTTTGTTTTTCCTTATCGACAGGGACTCACACTGTAACCCAGGCTGCCTAGAATGCACTGTGTCATCTAGACAGACCCCAGACTGCTGAAAAGCCTTCTGCCTCAGCTTCCCAAGTTCTGGGATTATAGGTATGAGCCTTCGTCTTCTCTAACTTTCCTTCTCTGTGGCTCACTTTCTCCACCTCGTTCTACTTTGGGCTCTGTGTTCCCAGGAAACCCCAGCTGAGCAGAGACCTCCTCCCATTGGTTGAGGTCCAGGGGACACTTCAGGCAGGAGGTGGGCAGGTCGAAGGAGGAAGTGGATGGAGGAGGTTGTTGGTTAGTTCTGATGCCCTGCTTGGGTTAAGGGCTAACAAAGGAGCAGTAGGCCTACACACTTGGGCCACTGAACAGCTTAGAGGAAATTTGGGACAAAGAATGCTATTCAGAGAGAGAGAAGCTGGGGTGAACAGAAACATACACAGAGAAACAGTGAGAAAATGTTTGAGAAACAGAGGAATGGAGAACAGACAGATGAAAAAGTCACAGAGAGGAAAATAAGACAGAGAGGGACAAGTGGACAGCCGCAGTGATTGATGGGCCCAGCGTCTACTCTTAGACTCACCTGGAGCTTGCAGCCTGTGCTGAGAGCTGTGGCCTATGACGGGGACCAGGGGAACAGCATCTTGAAGCCAGAATAGGTTCACGGGTTCAGGCGGTCCCTGGGCTTGGCAGCTTAGGTTGAAGGGGGTGTTGGCTGGCACAGCTTTATCCTCAGGCTCCTCCAGAAAGTATGGGAGACCTGGGCAGTTGATGGTAGAAACTGAGTTCCCCTGAACTTCTCAGGGACCGGATTGTCATTAGGATATTGGAAGTGCTAAACACTAGACCTACCCTGCAGGGTCTTTGACTTTTCCCTTATTCTGATTCCTTTATGCTTCTGTACCTAGGACCATGCTTCCAATGTCTGCCTGACCACCTTGGGCAATATCCAGGGCAGGGCATGTGAGAGTCTCACCTCTTCTGTTTTTTTTCCCTTCCTCCTCCTCCCCTTCCTTCTCCCCCACCACCTCTCTGTGGTTTTTTTTTCTTTGTTGTTGTTATTTGTTTTTTTTTTTTTTAGTGACAGGGTTTCTCTACACAGCCCTTGCTGTCTTGTAATTCACTCTGTAGACCAGGTTGGCCTTGAAATCACAGAGATCCTCCTCCCTCTGACTTCTCAGTGCTGGAATTAAAGGTGTACACCACCATGCCTGTCTCTTCTCTTTTTGAGACGGGGTCTTGCTATATACCACAGCTTGGCCTCAAACTGCAGATCCTCCTGCCTCAGCCTCCTGAAGGTGGTGCTTTATGTGTGTATCACCATGCCTGGGTTTCCTTCTATCATTTTACTAATGAAGAAATTATGTCCTTGGCATGATGGGAGCATTAAGTCACATGTCTCTGACCCCTAGCATATCCTGCTGCAAGTGTATCTCCTCTCCCAGGACATCCAATATCTCCCCAAATGCCTTTCCCTCTGGGACATAGGATTTCCCTTAGACCTGTTCCCAACATAATTTATGCCCCCCCAGCCTCCTCAACCCCCACGATTCCCTACATCTCTAGGCTTTATGCCCTGATGGAAAAACTCTGAGTTCTCTATTACCCACCATGCTATCAGAAGCTCTGACTCGAGAACTCACCTTCCAGCCCTACATAGCCCGGCTGAGACATGAAGGTCCGTCCTCCCAGGTGCACCACACACTGGTACTTTCCTGCATCTTCAAGCTGCAGGGATGAGATTCTGGAAGGGAAGAGAAGGGACAGAGAGGTTCAGGGTTAGGACTCGATACCGGGAGGGTCAGCAGAACTGAAAGAGAGGGTCTGGACAAGAAACCCATAGAGGACTGAAATAGGCACTATTTTTAACTCATTTTTACAGAAGAGGAAAACGAAACCCAGAGATCATATCACAAGCTCAGGGCCACATGGCCAGTAAGCTGTCAAGCAGAGGTTCCCGGTCCAGGTAGAGTGGCTGCCCAGTGGCTGTGTGTACGGAGACTGCTGGTCAGGGACAGGTGCCACACCTGAGCTGACTGACGACTTTCCATTCATCTTGCCAGTCTTCCCCCAGGGGCACCTGGGTCTGGGTGTTATCAGCCAGCTCTAAGATCTGTTCGTCTCGAAGCCACATGACCTCGGGGGGCTCCCCCTGAACCTGGAGCTCACATCGAAGGGTTCCTGTGAGTCCTCTGGCACCGGTGATATTCCCTGGGTTCCCCACAAACGGGCTGTCAGCCTCGGTCTGTGTGTCTGTCGGGGAGATGGTAAGGAGTGTGTTTAGGAACCCCAGAGTCCATTGCTCCTCTCTTCTACTCCTTCTGTCTGCCCACCACTGCCAGGACCCTACATAGTTGTAGAATGATCTCAGGGGAGGGGTGGGAGTAGAGGTATTGGGGGAGGATGGGAGTCTTCCCAGGGGACTGAGGTCCGGCTTCCATCCCATGTCCAGTCTGCTGGGAGGAAGGCCTGGGATCTGGCAGCCTCCCACGCCCTGGACTGCCTGGCAAGGCCGGTCCCTGCCATTCCGGTCTCCAGGGACTTCACAGTCTGAACTGGGAGATAGAGGGAAAGAAAACGGAGCAGAGAAGTGAAGGGAAGGGGGGAGGGAGAAAGGGAGGGAGGGAGGGAGAGAGAGAGAGAGAGAGAGAGAGAGAGAGAGAGAGAGAGAGAGAGAGAGAGAGAGAGCACTCCAGCAGGGCAAGTACAAGTGGTGGAGGGGGGACGGCAGTGACAAGGGGGCCCCAGGACTCCCAAGCCCCCCTTCTCCAGCCTGTCTCTATCTTTGTTAGGGAAAGATCCTTTCCTACCATCTGTCCCCCACCACCCCAGTTCTGTCACTCTCCTCAGGACCCAGATTCATCAGTCCCCAGCCCTCTCTTAGCTTCTTCCATCTGTCTTTCTGCCCGTCCATCTTCTGGTCCTGACCCTCCCAGTTTCTGTTTCTTATCCTTCTGTTCCTCTCTCAGTTGCTTTTCTTACCCCTCCACTCTGCTACGAGTCTGTTTCTTTCTGTCCCCGTTCCCCCCCCCATCTCCCACAAGTCGGCTCTCTGTCGTCCTAAGGAAACTCCCTAAACCAGCCCAGCACCCCAAACACCTGCCAGCCAGCCCCCACCCGCTCACTCCCCCTGCCCTGTGTCCCATCAGCGGGTGTCACTCCTCAGTGAGTCCCCATCACTTACCCTTAGGAGCCGCGTACCCCCAGCACCACAGCGCCAAGCACCAGGCCAGCGGGACCCTGCCCATCCTCAGGACACCACTACTGCAATCGATGCCAAACTTTCTTCCGAAGTTGATGGGCACCACTCTCGGGAAGGGGGCAGGGCCGGGTTGTCCCCGGCCCTCCCCCCAGCTCTAGGCTCCAGGGATTTGGCACTGCCCGCCTGGCACAGCGGGAGCCCCTCGGCTGGCTCAACTCCTCCGCAGCTAGCTGCCTTCCCGGCTACCCTGCCTCATTCTCTCCCTCCCAGACTTCTTTCCCCGCCCCTGGCTCCCCCTCCGCCTCCGCCCACTAGGGCCCCAGCCCAGGGGCCATTGGGACTCGGAGGGGTTAACTAAAAGAGAAGAGTACTGGGTCGGCCTCGTCTTAAAGGGGCCTTGGCGCCTTGGAGAGGGGCTGGGGAGGTGGAAGACTTTTGTGGTTGACGGTGGCTGAGGGCCGATCCTGGACTAGTGAGTTAGGAGAATGGGCGCTGTCCCCCTGGACTCTCACAGGGTCTGGTAAACATTCCTGCAGAATTTCCACTCCTCTCAGTCCAAGACGCCCCCCCTTTCGGGCCTCCACCCTCAGCCCAGCCTCCCAGGCCTCCCTTCACTCCCCTCACACTCACAGCAGCTTAAACAAGGACATACACATTCTCTCTCTCTCTCTCTCTCTCTCTCTCTCTCTCTCTCTCTCTCTCTCTCTCTCTCTCTCTTTCGGCATTGACACAGAAGCTGGGACAGGTAGAGACACGCAATGGCATGCTGCCTGCCTACATATGCCGTCACATGAGCTGGGTCAGGCATTTGCATGCTGGAGAAGTCCGACAAATGGAGGGGTCACTGCGGGATGGGCGGACCCTGGGTGGGGGCACGCATCTAAGGAGACATCAACCCTCTCAGCCACCGAAGCCCACTTGAACACAGAAACAGGAATCCAGAGGTGGCTGCAGACTGGAGTGGGAATTCTAGCTCTGTCCCAGCCATGCGACTATGGGTAGTGGGCAAACGCCCATCTTCCCGAGTCTCAGTGTGTCTACCTGTAAGATGGGAATGAGGACAGCCCCTGCTAACGTAGCAGGCCAGTGCGAAAATGATCTAGGTCAAAGTGCAGTGCAGTTTCTTGCACGTGGGTAGCCCAGCTGACAAGGTGCCCAGGATTTTTGGCATCCCATTGTCTTTCTCTGCACTTGCGCTGTTTGCTCCTTCCTCCTAGGGGGAACCTTGCATCCAGCCCTTGCAGATCTGGGGCCAGTTCTCTGGCTCCCATGCAATGTCTACTGTGTCTCTAGGTGTTTGCCGTAGAGGGTGTGTTCAGAAAGCCTCTAACATCTAACTCTCTTCTCCGTTAACCAGGTTGCTGCTTGATTGGACATATTTATATACATACATACAGACAGGCAGACATGATTTATTTATTCCTATTTTATATATATTGGTGTTTTGCCTGCATGTATGTTTGTGTGAGGGTGTCAGATCTTGGAGTTACAGACAGTCCTTAGCCACCATGTGGGTGCTGGGAAATGAACTCAAATCCTCTGGAAGAGCAGTCAGTGTTCTTAACCACTGAGCCATCTCTCCAGGAACTGTTTTTGATGACCTCAGAATGCTGTGTTACCTCCTGGTATCTCTCCTTATTGACCTTTCTCTACATCCGCTACTTTCTCCTCCTTCTGCTCTCCCTCCCTGCAATCCATCTCTTGCTTAGGATCTAGAAGGATGTTTCGGAGACAGACCCCACCCCTTAACCATGGCTAGCCCTGTCTGACCTCTAGCCATGATTCTCCAGTGCCCTGAGGATGAACTCCAAGCTCCCCGACTGCCCACTCAGGGTCCTAACCCTAACCATCGTTCTATTTCTGTCTCACTTTAGTGACTGGCCAGCCTCGGACCCACCCACCTGTCTGGACTTGGGGTCCTAGAAACACTGGACGTGGGTTATATGGAGTTGGCATTCTAAGGTTCCATGAAGAACTCAGTTTACAAGCCTCTCTTCTACTTGGCTCCCTTTCCACAATGTCACCCTCGTCTCGTCCTCTGCCACCTGGATCCCAGCTGTGGTTTCCTCCTTGGGTGGCCTAAGTCTATGAGTCCTTACACTACGTTTCCCACTTAGCAGTCACAGGCTGTTTCCTAACCCCACATCTGACCCTTTACCTCTCCCATCCCCTCTTCTCCCCCCCCCCAGTCACATCCCCACTTGCTGCTTTACAAAGACCCCTCCTACCCACCGGACCCTGTCCTCCGCTCCCTGGTCAGCTTTCCTCTTCCCACCCCTGACCTTCACTTCACAGGCCTTGGAGCATCCTTCTGTAGCATGTTGCCCTGAGTCTCTACAATCCCGTCTGTCTTCTCCCCTCCCTACTGTTCCAACCCCACCCCACTCTAGCTCCACTCTCACAATACGCTGTTCACGATCAGCGCCTTTCTTTTTCCTCTTTTGAGATGGTCTCCCTATGTTGCCAAGGCTGGTCTCAAATGCCCGGTCCCCCTCACTTCAGCCTCCAGCGTATTGGGTTGATAGGCGTGTGCCGCCACGCCCAGTTCGCCCTGTGTTTTCTTTGGCAGCATTTCCCGTGGATTGTCACTATGGGTTCCTTGGATGATTCTCTGTTTTGTCTCTTCTCTCTGACTTGTGGGCTCTGGGAGGACAGGTTGGGGATAGCTTGGATGTCACTGTAACCCACGGAAAAGGCATGCCACACAGCATTGCTAATAAAGATGGCATCTCTAGGGTTCAGAAGTCCATCCCAGGGCTGGGGATATGGCTCAGTGGGGAAGTGCTTGCTTCACTGGGGAGGGAGCTGACTCGTTGCGTGGCAAGCACTATGCACAAGCCTGGTATGGTGGTGATTGCCCGTAACCCTAGTGGGGATGCATATGGGTGCATCCCTGGGGCTCACTGGTGAGCCATTCTAGCTGAAACTGTGATCCTTAGGTTTCATGAGAGACCCTACTTCAAAGAATAAGGTGGAGGGGCTGAGGAGGTGACTCAGCAGTTGAGAGCACTGATCACATTCTGGAGGGCTTGTGGGTTCAGTTCCCAGCACACACTACCATCTGGTCCAGAGGGATCTGGCGCCCTCTGCTGGCCTCTGCAGGTACCAGGCACGCACTTGGCGTACAGCCCTACAAGCAGACAAAACACATACAACAACCCTTAGCAAAAATTAAATAAATAAAATAAGGTGGAGAAAGAGGAAGATGTTTGATCTCTACCTCTGACCTCACACACACGCAGGGGGGCACGTGTATCCTGTGAATATGGAGGCAGGCCCACATACACATACATGTGTACACATCACACACACACCCCACACAATTTTTTTTATGTCAGTGGGAATTCATGTCTAATTTAAACCTGTGAAACCACTCGCTGAAGGGCCTGACAGGCTATGGCAGGAAAAGAAGCTGACAAATTCAAGGCTAGCCTTTGCTACATAGGGAGACCAGCTCACAAAAGCAAACAGGTGTGGTGTACTATTGTGGTGTCCACCCACAATCTACAGCACCTGGGAAGCAGAGGCAGAAGGATCAGGAGTTCAAGGTCATCCTCAGCTACGTTGAAAGTTTGGGGCTTGCCTTGGCTATACAAACCCTGTTTCAACAACAAACGACAACAAAGTATTTGTGCCTCGGATGTGGCTTTAATTTGCCTTCAACTGAGTTTTAGAAGATGAAGATAGGTGCCAGAGAGTTGGCCAAGCAGTTAGGATCACTTGTTGCTCTTGCAGAAGACCCAGGTTCAGCACCCACATGGCGGCTGACAACTGTCTGTGACCCCAGTCCCAGGGATCTGACCCTTTCTTCTGAACTCCAACATGTGCTGACAAGCATGCGAGCAAAACACTCACACACATGAAATAAAATTAAGTTAATAGTAAAACTTTAAAAATTAGAGACAGATGGACAGAAAGGCCTTTGACACTAGGAGCTGAGATCATGGCAAGTCAGTCTTTGCAGAGTGCCTATTCTTGCTTTCATTAAAAATATTCGTGTAGGGCTGGAGAGATGGCTCAGAGGTTAAGCTCTTCCAAAGGTTCTGAGTTCAATTCCCAGCAACCACATGGTGGCTCACAACCATCTGTAATGAGGTCTGGTGCCCTCTTCTGGCCTGCAGGCATATACACAGACAGAATATTGTATACATAATAAATAAATAAATAAATAAATAAATATTTTTTTAAAAATTCGTGTATTTTCATGTGTATCCGTGTGTGGTGTGTGTGTGTGTGTGCACGCATCTGACTTCAGTATCTCTGTGTACCATGTGGGTGCAGAAGCTGCAGAGGTCGCAAGAGGGCATGGGAACCCCTGGAACTGGAGTTACAGATGGTTGTGAGCCCCTTGTGGGTGCTGAGAATGGAACCCTGGTCCTCTGCAAGATCAGCACATGCCCTTAGCCATTGAGCTACCTCTCCAGCCCAGGATCTCCCATCCTTAAGAGACAGAAAAGCAATTATACAAGTATTTCTGAGAAAGTAGCTTGGACCGTGAGGAAAGAGCTTAGGGGAGGGAAGAGCAGGCATGGGAGTATTATGTCTAGAACTGTGGCTAAGGAAGGCGTCCCCGAGGTTAACCTGGGGAGCGAAGGACTCATCAATAAGCCACGTGGCAAGAGCATCCCAGCAACGGGGAAACAGCCAGTGCAAAGACTCAGAGGCAGGTGTGAGGAACTCAGGGAGACACATTGGGGGCTGGAGCAAATGCAGACTGGAGCAGGCACAGGAAGGGTCAGGAAGAGTCTCAGCCCGAGAAGACCTTACTGATTCTTCTGAAGGCCAGAGTGGGTTTTTTTTGGGGGGGGGGGGACAGGATTTGATGTGGTTTTGTTTATTGATTACTATTTCTTTGGTTTTGGGAACTGAATCTAGGCCTAATTGTGCAAGTAAGTCCATATAAGGCAATCTGTGGATTGAGTGGATAAACCACACCCGCAACCCCTCACTGGAGGATTCTAGGCAGGGGTTCCACCACTGAACCACAGTCCAGCCCCTCACTGGGGGATTCTAGGCAGGGGCTCTACCACTGAGCCACACCCCAGCCCCTCACTGGGGGATTTTAGGCAAGGGCTCTACCACTGAGCCACACTCCCAGCCCCTCACTGGGGGGTTCTAGGCAGGGGCTCCACCACTGAGCCACACCCTAGCCCCTCACTGGGGATTCTAGGCAAGGGCTCTACCATAGACCTATAGCAATGAGCTACATCACCAAGCCTTGTGGGGTTTTTTTTTTTGACAATATTTCACATTATAGCTCAGGTTGGCCTTAAATTATTTTTATTGATCTTCCTATTAAGCCTCCCAGGTGTCAGGATTACAAGGGTGGGGCACCATGCTTAACTGATAAGTTTAATCAATCAAGAAATAAAAGGAATGGCCTCACCCACTCCATACAAATGCTCTCTCACTGGCCTACACCCTCAGTCTTCCTTGGGCCTTGCGTTGATTGTGTTTAATTTTTTCCAGCATTTTCTCTATTTATTTTGTGTGTGTGGGACATGTCACTGCATCTTCGTGGAAGTCAGAGGACAGTTTACAGGAGTCACTTGTCTCCTTTCATGTGGGTCCCTGGGATTGTTAGGTTTGGTGGCAGGCCCTTTTTTCCCATGATCTGTCTCCCTGATCCTCCATTGGTGGGAGACTTCCTGACAGGCGACACCGGGACCCACATATACCAGTCTTTACTCTTATGACATGGGATGTGTCTCTGCCACGTGATGCGATGAGAGGGTATGTTGTGGAGTAGCCTTCAGAGAAAACGACCCGAACATGGGCTTAAGTCAATGGAGAGTCTTTACTAGCCGGTTGGCCACTACACAGCGTGTTCAGAACCGCAGTGCAGCCCTGAGCCTTTCTCAGGATGAGCTTCCAAGCACAAAACTCATGTCCTGGGTTGACACACTTCAGTCACCAAGAACAGCTAGCCAGAAGTGGAACTGCAGAAGCCAAAAAGCAAGATGAGTACATTTAGAGACCTTCCCAGAACCATGGATTTCGATGGATTAGGTCTGTGTTTCCATTTCGGCAGGTGGTGCAGTCTACTGTTGAGTTCTACAACCTGAACAGGACTTCCATCATGGCATCGGTCGTGCTAAGGTCTGGTAGCTTATCACAGGTGTAGCACCTCCAACAAGGAGTTCTTTGCTGGAATGAGCTTGCATCTAGTCCGGCTTCCAGTTTCTGGGGGATTCATGGAAGGAAAGGACATTGATTGACAGCACAAAGATACCCTCAGTCAAACCAGAATATAAACAATTCCACAGGGCAAGTGACCCAGTTTATTAAAAATATAAATGATAAGTGGAGGGTCATGGCGCATGCCTAGAATCCCAGCACTCAGAAGATGGAGGCAGGAGGATATTGCATTTGAGGCCAGCTTGGGCTTCATAGCAAGACTGTTAAATGGGAAATAAAGTAAAACAGGATCAGTGAGATGTTTCAGCATGTATAGGCAACTACTCCCAGCCTGAGTTCAATCCCTGGGACTCACATGATAGAAGGAGAGAGGCAACACACACACAGACACACACACACACACACACACACACACACACACGTAATAAAAAGTAAAGACTAAATTAAATGAAGCGGAATATTATAAACAAAACGATGGAGAATGGCTGCAGATTTTAAAAACCTGAGGCACATATCAAATGAGACTGGGATTCTATTTTTTAAACAGTTTGCTTCTATTGCCTGGTGTGGTGGTGCAAGCCTTTAACCCCAGAACTCAGGAGGCAGAAGCAGGTGGATCTCTGTACATTTGAGACCAGCCTGGTCTACAGAGCAAGTTCCAGAACAGCCAGGGCTACAGAAAAACCCTGTTTGAAGCACCAAACCAAACAAAAAATTTGGTTCTATTTTTATGTGTATGGGTGTTTTGCCTGCATATGTCTGTGCACTATGTGTATGCAGTACCCACAGACACCAGAGAGGGTGTCTGGAATTATAGATGGTTGTGAGCTGGGTTCTGGGGATTGAACCCAGGTCCTCTAGAAGAGCAGCTTAGTGCACTTAACTGCTGAGCTGTTTCTCCAGTCCTTGAGTTTTAATTTCAAACGTCTAAGAGAGGCGCAGTGACACAATCTCAGCACTTGGAATATGGAAGCAGAAAGATCAAGAGTTCAAGGCCAGCCCCAGTGACACAGTAAGTTTGAGGCCAGCCTGAGCTACGTGAGGCTTTGTCTCAAAACAGAGTGGGGCCAGAACAATGCCTCTCAACCTTTCTAACACTGCAGCCCTTTAATGCAGAGGTGCTGTATCGTAGCTGCAGTTTTGCTACCGCAGCGAATGGTGATGTAAACGCCCGCTAAGTGACCCACAGGTTGAGGACCACTGGACTAGAGCAATCTCTTGGTCCTTAAGAGCAGTTGCTGCTCTTACAGAGAACTGGGGTTGAGTCCCCAGCCCTTACCACCTTTATCTCCAGTGTCATGGGATCCAGTGCCCTCTTTTGGACCCCACAAGCACCAGGCACACATATGGCACACATATATACATACAGGTAAACTCATGCTCCCAAAAATTTCAGATCTGTACCCACATCCAAGGACACTAAATAGACAAACTCAAAAATCAATATATCCCCGGCATGTTTAATATAAGGCCAGTGATATGGCTTACTGGGTAAAGATGCTTGCCTCTAAGGCTGGTAGACTGAGTTTGATACTTGGAACCCACACAGTGAAAGCAGAGAACCGACTTCTGCAAGTTGTCCCCTGACCTGCACATGAGCGCCATGGCATGCAAGTACCCACACCCCCTTCCAGCACAAAATAAATAAATGTAAAAGAGTGAACGCAGAATCCCTTTGTGAGGCCCCCCTGATCAGTCTGTCATGATGAGGGTCAGAGTGAGTCATAAGGTTCTACTTTTCAGAAATAAACCTTAGCCGGGTGTGGTGGCTCATGCTTGTAATTCCAGCATTCAGGAGGCTGAGGTAGGACACTCACTGTAGTCAAAGGCAGCCTGAACTACATAGTGAGTTTCGGGTTAGCCTGGGCTGTAGAGTGAGACCCTGTCTCAGAGCAAACAAAATTAGGGGCTGGAAAGATGGCTCCATATTTGAGCACTTGCTTCTCTTGCAGAGGGATGGAGTTCAACACCAAGCATCCAAGCTGGGCAAACCCCCAGTAACTTCAGCTCCAAGGGATCTGACGCCCTCTGCTGGCCTCTGCAGGTACTGCACACACATGAACACAATACAACAATGGCAGTAATAATAAAGATGAATCTATTTAATATTATTAAATTACATACTTTTGACTAAAAGAGCTGATGAGTTTTGAGCCCTGGAGCCCACACATGGTGAAAGGAGAGAATATGTAGTGTGTGTGTGTGTGTGTGTGTGTGTGTGTGTGTGTGTGCGCGCGCACGCGCTTGCACACATGTGTGCTTCTAGGCTTTGACCTTAGGACCTCATGTTTGTAAGGCAAGCACTTACCAGTTGAGCTGCGTCAGTGTTTCTGTGGTACTTACTAAGCAAAGACTGCACCAATGAACTCTCTCTCCAACTCAGTGCTCAGTGACCACATTCACTAATCTAGTAGGTTTTACCTCGGTGCCCAGCGATTCTTCTCTGTGAATGAAGCCATGAATGAATTTGTCTTTTCTTCTTTTTCTTTTTTCTCCTGGAATTGTCATAATGTCAACTGTTATGTTGACATAGTGCAAGGTCCATCCATGGTTATTTACCTACCTATCTTTGAGACAACCTTGAGATTTAGCTTAGGCTACCTGAAACTCATGGTGTACTCCATGCTGGCCTCAAACTCTTGGTAATTCCCCTGCCTGAGCCTCTTGGGTGTGGGGATTAGAGGCACACACTACCATATTTAGCTCCACAACTCTTTAAATGCATTACTTTGAGGATTCCAGATTTCCTTGAATGTGATTTTGAATACAAAGCAAAGGTAAGTCATTGCTTTTTTCTTTCTTTTCTTTTCTTTTCTTTTCTTTTCTTTTGAGACAGGGTTTCTCTGTGTAGCCTCAGCTGTCCTGGACCCTGCTCTATAGACCAGGCTTGCCTCAAACTCACAGAGAATTTCACATCATGCACCCCAATTCTGCTCACCTTCCAGTCTCTCCATGCCTTCCCCCTGCACCAGACCCCCAAATGAAAATTAAAAAAAAATCAAACTAAACCAATAAAATAAACAAAACGAACAAAAAGAAAGAAAAGAAACATCTTTGTTCCTCTGTCTTTCCTGCCTCTCCTACACCTCTTCATTCATCCTGGTGGCTTTGGGATCCACAGTGAGTCACACGGTGAACCCTTTTGTTCAGTCAGCTCTACTCGCCAGTGTTCATGGCAGTGAGTCTGGTTTCTAGTCCATACATCCTCACTGGATCCTCACTGGAACTCTTCTGGGGTATCCCCGAGTCATGGTGTCTTTCCACAGGATCAGACCCTTCACTAGCTCCAGCAGCTCCTGGATGGGGTAGACGTTAGGGTGGGCCTGGGTGGTAGTTGAGTTGGTCAGACCAGACCACCATGCCTATCCCATGAGGAGGGGGCAGAGTCAGCTTCCCTATGCCCATGCTACCAGGGTCGCCAATCTCTCCCGAGTGTGGGTAGGGGAAGCTCTCCTGCTGCTGCAGCATTCACTGAGGGGCAGGGCCAGCGGGGGGTGAGACTGGCCCAGCATGGCCCTCTGATTCCATCTCACCCAGGGTTGTTACACAGAGAAATTCTGTCTTGAAAAACAAAAAATAAAAGTCAAAAAATAAATAAAAGACATGTTCAATTATTTTCTAATATTTGCCTTAAAATCACCCTGAACAAGAGCAATAAGTAGAATAGACAGAGCAGGAAGTTAGGTTTTTTTTTTGTTGTTGTTGTTTTTTGAGACAGGGTTTCTCTGTAGCTTTGGAGCCTGTCCTGGAACTAGCTCTTGTAGATCAGGCTGGCCTCTAACTCACAGAGATCCGCCTGCCTCTCTGCCTCCTGAGTGCTGGGATTAAAGGCATGCGCCACCACCGCCCGGCTAAGCAGGAAGTTAGTGATTATTTTATTTCTAATTCTATCGGTGATAAAGAACTCATGGCCCTGTATATGTTAGGTGGGTGTCCTCCAGCAGAGTTGATAATTATTTTTTTTAATGAAGTAATGGGGAAAACAGGGGGGGAAAGGAGGGTAAGAGAGCCAAGAACAGGGCAGCAGTCCTGTCCTTAGTGCCCGTGTGTCCACATCTGCTTCCAGAGGCCAGATCTGTCATTGGCTGAAGAAGCAGGACAAGCAGACAGCCTCAGCCCTGTCCCTCCCTTCCGCTCCCCCTCAGCTTCACATCTGGTGCTGATGTCAACAGTGAGGTGGGCGGTGACCGTGTTTTTCAGCTCCCTCCCAGCCTCAGGGGAGGGGCGACTCCCCCATCCCCACCCCTTACTCAGAACACAAGCAGAGGGGGTCCAGTCCTGGGCCAGAAACAAACTTTTATTGCAAAACGGGGACTTCGAAGCCACAAAGAGGTCAGGTATGGCCTCTGTCCTGTTATGGAGGGGCAGAACCCATCCCCCCTTTCAGGGGACTGGCTAGGAAATGGTTGGATGGAGATTTAAAAATTTTTGTTTTTTGAGCAGTGCTGGGGATTGAATCGTAGGCGTCACGAATGCTAGGCAAGTGCCCTGCTCCTGAGCTACATCTCCAGCCCCCAATGGGGACTTCAATGCCAAATAAAGTCAGGATGTGTTTGAGAGCAGAGCCCTGATTAAACTTGAGTACATAAACATGGCTGGGCAAGCTTCTCCTTGGGGTAGCTGGTCCTCATTTGTACAAGATCTCTGTGCACAATTACAGTCCAAGAAACATTTATACTTGGGAAAACTTGTTGCAGGGAGTGTGTTCAATGAACAAGGGCGTGGAGGTAGCCGGGAATAGTTTTGCCATCATGGCGTATCTCAGTAGGAAGAAATTCGGAAGAGCCAAGACATTGTCACATATGGTTTGGCTGGGTGGATAGCTGGCTGGTGGCCATAGGTGGAGGTACTCATGTGCCTGGATGGTGGTGAGGTCATCATGGGAGTAGACAGGGACATCGCTCTGGCTGGGATGTGACCCCAGCTGGGGCATGCTGTTTTCTATGGCAGGGGCCCAGCGACAGCGGTGACAGACAGGGAGGACATATGAATCCTGAACATGGTTGGGCTGTCTTGTGGCTGTGTGGGTGGTAGCTGGGTTGGGATTGGAGCACAGGGAGCCGTGTCGTGGATGGGCTTGGTGGGGAATCTAATAGGAGGCGTGTGGGTTCAGAAGGCGTGTATGACATTTGCGTCGTCTGAAAGCCTCTGCAGCCCCTTAGTGGTGCATCCCTGTAATTCCAGAGCTCAGGAATCTGAGGCAGGAGGATCACAAGTTTGAGACCTGCCTGTGCTACATAGCGAGACCCTGGTTCAGATAGCCTTCTCCAAAAAAAGCATATACATCAGTTGCCTTGTTGTGTAGGGGAGTGTGGTGCCAGGTCACATGGTGTGCGGTGTGGTGTAGCTCCTGAGACACCTGGTTCACACACCCCCTTGAGGCGACCATCCCAGGTGGCTCCCACCCTTCTTCATCTGGACTGGTCACCCGTGGGCCGGAGCTGCAGTTGGAAGTCTGGGGGGATGTTGAAAAGTCCACTGACGATTGGCTGCAGGCTCAAGTCACCTAGTGGGCACGGCGTCTCCAGGGAGAAGGCTTGGAGGATAGCGGTGAAGAAAAGCCAGAGCTCCGCCCGAGCTAGGCCTTCTCCCAGGCAGACTCGTTTACCTGGTGGTGGAGGGGGACCTGAGTCAGCTGTGCTCACATCTGGGCCCACAGAGTGGGGGAGGTGGGGGGAGTCAACAGGGACCCTGGGGTGCAGGAAAGCGCTGCCCCTGCTGGCACTGACACCCACTGGTTATAAGCAATCAGCACCCTTTGGTTACCCCTAAGGCCCAGTAGATACCTAAGGAGAAGGGCAGGAAGGCTTCGTGTTTCCTCAAATGGCCATCGGTGTCCAGGAAGCGGTCTGGGTGGAATTCTTCTGGGTTCTGGAAAACCTTGGGGTCATGCAGTACAGAGCCGATCAGGGGGAAGACTTCAGTGCCCTGGGGGACAAGATGAAAGTTCACACACTTGGTTTCCTAGATTGATACTTTTAATATAACTTACTTTAAAAAATAAAAATTTAAAACCAGATTTATTTGTTTTGTTTTGTTTGAGACAGGATTTCTTTAGAAATACTGGAACTAGCTGTTCTGGAACTAGCTCTTATAGACCAGGCTGACCTCGAACTCACAGAGATCCGCCTGCCTCTATCTCCCCAGTGCTGGGATAAAAGGTGTGCGCCACCACCACCTGGCTCAATTAAATATATATATATCCCAGCACTCGGTAGATAGAGGCAGGCGGATCTCTGTGAGTTCGAGGTCAGCCTGGTCTACTTACTGAGACCCTGTCTCAAACAAAAAAGCAAACAACCAAACCCAAACATGCTGTCAGCATTTAAGTAAATGCCTCTGTGTCTCTCACTCTCTCTTTCCTCCCATTTACTCTTACTTTCTCTAAAGACAGGGGCTCACTATGTAACCCAGGCTAGCCTTCAACTTTTAGCAATTCTCCTGCCTTAGCTTCAGAGTGCTGGTATAACAGGCATCTGCCACCACATTGGGATAGCCAAATCTTTCTTTGGACACTCGCTCATCCACACTGCCATGCGCGTGACAGTTGCACACGATGCCCTCCCTCCTGTCCACTTTCCTTGAATCTCTGGAAAGCAGGAAGGAGATAATAATACCCCCAATTTAAAGACAGGGAATCTGGATGTGGCAGCACACGCCTGTAATCTCAACACTCGGGAGGCTGAGACAGGAAGATGGCAAGTCTGCAAGTTCAAGGCCAGCCTGGCCTACTTCATAAGATCTTATTTCAAAAGAAAAAGAAAGAAAAAAAGGGCACGTGTCTAGGGATGTAAGTGGTGGAACACTTGCGGAACATGTGAGAGGCGCTGGGTTCAACCCCTACTACCCCACAGCATGGATGGTAAAAGATGAGGAAGCTAAGGCCTGGGGCTCAAACAGTAGCCGAAGGAAAGCCCTGGTCAGCCTAGCAGAGCGTGTTATTTTTACACTGTTTTGAAAACTTGGGAGTATGTTGTGATTCTGAGATTAAGCTGTGTATCTGAAGTCACCTCTCTGGGGAATGTCTCCGAGAGGCAAAGGCAAGGGTGTGTGTGGGAGGGTTGTCCATGAAGGCCACAGCCAGGCAGGGCTGCAGCCTCTTGGGCCAGACTAGAGCTTGTGTATCCTTGGAGCTACGGTTCTCAACCTCCCTAACCCTGCGACCCTTTACTGCAGTTCCTTATGTTGTGGAACTTACACAACCGTAAAACTATTTCATTGCTACTTCCTAACTGTTATGTTGCTGCTGTTATGAATCGTACATAATATTAGTATCTGATATGCAAGACATCTGATATGTGGCCTCTGTGAAAGGGTCATTCGACTCCCAGGTTGAGAACCGCTGCCTTAGAGGGGGAAGGCAGGCCGGAGGAGTTCTTGGCTAAGCAATCTGGCCCACGGGTTGTGAGCTGGGAAGCTGAAGTGAAAAGTGTCATTGGACTGTTGTTAAATAACAGACAGGCAGGTAGAAGTGGTTAAAGTTTAGGTACTGGGTTCAAATCCTGTCTTCCTACTTGAGGGCTTGGTGCGTTCATACAGATGTTTTTTCGATGTGTAAAATGGGTGTGATAATTACACAGGATTGTTTTGGAAACAAAATAACTAAAAGAAAGCATCCAAAGCAACAGCTGGCACACCGCAAATGGTATGTTTGATTCATGTTATTATGACATTGTGCTGCCCTTTCTAAGTCCACAAGGCACCCACCCACCAACAGCTGGGTAGGTGTTCCACAAGCATTATCTTTCAAGTCCAAATGGATATTATTATTATCCCAAATTTATAAGAGGGGTATCTTGAGGCTCAGTGGATAAAGTAATTTGTTCAAGTTCCAGCTAAGAAAACAGCAGGGCTGAAAACAGATTTGGTTCTAGGAGCCGCTGCCACTGTTATCTCAGGACTGAGGATATGTCGCCCCCTGGTGGCTGTATGTCCGAAGTGCTTTTCAGTTGGGGCCAGAGAGAAAGGGGTGGTGGTGGGGAGGATTCAGACAGACAGAGAAATCACCATCAGGGGACTTTTCGACATCGCCCCAGACTTTCAGCTGCAGCGCTGCCCCCCGGGTCTGTCCCCAGGGCAGAGATAACTGCTCTGGCTGTGCCATCCACCCACCTGCGGCAGAGTGTATCCGCGGAAGCAAGTGGTCCTCGTGAGGGTATGGGGCATTCCCATGGGCACCAGTGCCAGGAGCCGCTGCGCCTCGTGTAAAACTGCATCGGTGTAAGGGAGGCGAGCGCGATCGCTCAGACTCGGAGCCCTGCCGGGTCCCAGCTCCTGGATCAACTCTTCCCGAACTCGCTCTGCATGCAAGAGGAGGGTTGCGGGTCAAGGGCGGGATGGACACCCTGATTCTCCTGGAAGCCTCATCTTGTGCAGCGGTGGTTTGAAGGTGATGCTGGCAGCACGCGCGGAGCAGAGCTAGGCCTGGGGTCTTGTTCGTCCTAACTAAATGCTGGGGTTACTGCTGTGCACGGCCACACCTGGATGGTGACTCCAACTGTGTGTGGTGGGGGTGGGCGTGGGGTGGGGGCGCAAGCGCACAAGTGTGCTTGGGTGGAGACCCAAGGAGGGTGTCAGGTTCCTACTGTAGCACTCTCCACCTTATTCCCTTGAGACAGAGTCTCTCACTGAACCTGGAGCTCGGCTGGCGGCCAGCAAGTCCCAGAGATTCTCCTGTCTCAGGTCCTCATCCTTTAGTGCTGGAGTTATAGTTAAGTACAGACATGCCATGCTTTTTACTGGTGGTGGGGATTTGAACTCAGGTCCTCACGCTTGTGCAGCAAGCGTTCTTACCCCCTGAGCCATCTTCCCAGCCCTGATTACAATTAATTATTTAATCTCCAGTTCTGATCCAATGTCTTGTGGAGCTTAGATCCGTTTTTATGATCTTCGGCCCTTCCGTGGTGACTTTAATATCTACCCCACCTCCCCCCCCCGCCCCTTTCTCTATGTAGCCAAGGCTGGCATTTACTATGAAGAGAAGGCTAGCCATGAACTTGTGGCAATCATCCTGCTTCAGGCTTTCTATGTGCTGGGATTACAGGCATGAGGCACTGTCCCTGTTCAACATCCCCTTTGAAATCAACTCCGTCTCCATTCTTCCTGTGCCTAGCTCAGTTTCCCAGCTAGAAACTCAAGTCTGCCCCTGGACAAGTCCATCCTACCTTCTTCTACCCTCGTCCCTATGTCTCCATAGCCTCGTCTAGCCCCAGGTTTCTGTCCACACGATCCACTCTGTGTGTGTGTTTGTGTGTTGAAGGGGGTAGCTGGGAATGATACCTAGAGCCTGGTGGATACTAGGCAATCACTCTACCCTTGAGCCATGCCCCCACCTCACCAGTAGATTTGAGGCAAGGGCTCTTGAGCCCCCATACCGCTCCCCCGAGATTCTAGGCAAGAGCTCTGCCACTGAGCTACATCTCCTACAGTTCATCCTGTCGTGGCAGCTGGATGAGTTTCTAAAACACAGCTTTAAACTGAGTGTGGTCTTTCTCATCTATAAAACTCAGTTGAGCCAGGACGCTGAGTTAGAGGCCATCCTGGGCTATAACAGTGAGTAACAGGCCAGCTTGGGCTATGGAGTAAGACTTTATCTCAAATAAAAATCAATCACTGAATAAATGCAAATACAATTACGTCTTCCCTGCTCAAGGTCCTTCTGTGCACAGCTCCCCACAACTGGGGACAAGGCACATGATAAAGCTGACAAGGTGTCACAGGTATGTCGTGTTCCGCTTGCCACTGTTGCTCGCTCAGACCGTGCTCAGAAGCTCCGTCCCCACTTGGGGAACCCTAAACTCTGGGCTCATTTTTTTTTTTTGGGGGGGGGCTCATTTTCATTTCCCTGCACAATCTTCCCATCACTTGGGTGTCTGAAACCTGGCTGGTGGGAACAGCTTTTCTTTTGGTTTTTCAAGACAGGGTTTGTCTGTAGCTTTGGAGCCTGTCCTGGAACTCTCTGTAAGAGCAGGCTGGCCACAAACTCAGAGATCTGCTTGCTCTGCTTCCTGAGTGCTAGGATTAAAAGTGTGTGCCACCACTGCCCGGCAGGGACGATTTCTTACGTTGCACCTGAGGGTATTTCATCAGGAGCAGGAGGGCATAGCGGATGGTGGCACCGACGGTCATTGTCCCAGCAAACAGCAGGTAGGTGACTGTCATCAGCAAGTTCTTCTCGGTGAATTCTGTGCCCGGCTCCTGTTTCTCCTGAGCAGTAAAAGAAATGTTTGGGACTAGATGAGAAATGAGGAACTGTTATTTGAGTCAGATAGAGATTCAGGATTTAATTTTTTTTTTTTTTTTTTAGATAGGGTTTCTCTGTGTAGCTTTGGAGCCTGTCCTGGAACTATCTTTTGTGGCCTTGAACTCAGAGATTTACCTGCTTCTGCCTCGCGCATGCTAGGATTAAAGGCGTGTGCCACCACTGCCTGACAATTTTTTTTTCTTTTGTGTGTGCCATGGCATGCACATGAAGGTCGGAGGACAACTTGCAGGAGTCGGTTCTGTCCTTGCACTGTGTGGCTCCAAGGTAGTCAGGCTTGGTGTCAAACACCTTTACCCACTGAGACATGCCATCGTCCATTCCCCCTGCTTTGACAGGGTCATATGTAGCCCAGGCTGGCCTTAAGCTTGCTAAATAGCTGAAGATGATTTTCTGCCTCTACATCCCAGGTGCTGGTATGACAGGTGTGAATAACCATTCCCGGGTCACGTGACACTGGGAGTAGAACCCAGGGCTTCCTGCACGCTTGGCAGAGACATAAGGGTAGAGAAAGAGACCTGAAGGTTTAGCCCTTGGGAGGCAGAAGCAGAGGGATCTCTGCAAGTTTCAGGCCAGTCTGGGCTACAGAGTGAGTTCTGGGCCAGCCTGGGCTATAGAGTAAGACATCTCACCAAAACTAAAAAGGAAAGAGATCGATGGAAATCCTCAGAATTTCCCGAAAAAAAGCGCTGTAAAGCAGGTTAGACCGAAGAAGGGACAGTCTCTTTCCCCAGCAAAGTTAGCCATTCCCGGTCCCACCCTGAGTTCAGCCCAGGGATGAGGACTCAGCAGATGCTAAGTAAACAGACGATCAGGCAGGCCATAGCCAAGTTTCCACACCTGTGCCATCTTCAGCAGGAAGGCATCAACGACATCACGGGCAGGACCTGAAGTGTGGGTGCTTCCCTGGTGTCGCTGTACCTGCTGGACAGCGAAGGCAGCCAGGGTGCCCAGGTGGCGCTGCAGCTGCGTGTGTGGGCCCGGCAAGGGCTGCAGTAGCCAGGAGAACATCTCGTAAGCCTGTGGGTGCAGAATGCAGCTTGTTCTCAGTGTGCTCGGAAGGAATCACTGAGGCTGGAGAAGACTTCGACCATTTACCTGGCCCCACGGGGAGCTGATCGCCAACAAGGTACCACTTGCTGCCTGGATCACAGCCTGGAACTCTTTATCTTCATAGGGCAAACGGATGCCAAAGATGAGGGAACAGACGACATTAGAGGTAGCCTGGGCCAGTAGCACGGAAGGGTTGAATGGTCGTCCTGGATGGCGGGGGTTGGGGGAGAGGGAGAGAGAAGACTGGATTAGCTGAAGACATGGGCACAAAGAGAGTTAGGGCTAGGTGTGGTGACTCACACCTGTAACCCTGGCCTTTGACACATCGAGGCACGAGAATTGCTGGGAGTTCAAAGACAGCCAGGGCCACAGAGTAAGTTGTGCTTCAAGAAAGAAAAACAACAAAAGTTGATGCCCGTCTCTGGGTCATACATTTGTGGTCTTGACCAGCCAGGAGCAAATTAAGAATGAATGATGTTGAGAAAGGCAAGAGTTTTGTTCAGAAGTGTGCCTAAGGAAAAAAAAAAAAGCCGGGCGGTGGTGGTGTGCGCCTTTAATCCCAGCACTTGGGAGGCAGAGGCAGGCGGATCTTTGTGAGTTCGAGACCAGCCTGGTCTACAAGAGCTAGTTCCAGGACAGGCTCCAAAACCACAGAGAAACCCTGTCTCGAAAAACCAGAAAAAAAAAAAAGAAGTGTGCCTAGTGCCCCAATGTGGAAAAGGTCGGCTAATGTAAGACTGGACCACATCTCCACGGTCTGTGTGAACGAAGACGGTCAGGCCGCTGGATTCTCTTACACAGAAGCCAACATGAGCAAAGGTACCACCTGGGGAGGGTACCTGAGAGAACATGTGGGGAATGCCAAAAAAAAGTACATCCTGGGAACAAAGCGATGCAATGGAGAAGGAGGAAGCTAATAGCTTATCTTAAAAAGGCCACTAACGAGTAACTCCACTGCCTTGTTTATTACGTAACAAATGTCTCATGGCTTTCAATACGTACTATGAGTTAACTCAACAACGCTTTTTGTTGGGCGGTCCTGATCCAAGTAAAGCTGGCTTGTACGTGGAAAGGTGGATGTGATCTTTCTGCATCAACACCATCATGTTCTCCCTTTCTCGAGATGAGATTGGACTAAATTAGTAGTCTTCCATTCTCCACAAGGATGGGGCTGTCACCGCAGACCTACTGACGGGTTTTGTATTTTGATTTATGTAACTGGGCATATGAATGTGTTTAAACACGGGGAAAATTCTGTCACTGTCTCAGAAACAAGTTTCAGTTCGTGTTCACTGGCCCGTGACGGGCAATGGCTAACCGTCCGGAAGCAACTTGACAACACCGATTTAGTTAGAATCCCCTATGTCCTTTCTTATTTTATGTGCACTGGTGTTTTGTATGTATGCATGTCTGTGTGAGGGTGTCGGATTCCCCTGAAACTGAAGTTACAGACAGTTGTGAGCTGCCATGTGGGTCTGGGAATTGAATCGGGGCCTCTAGAAGAACAACCAATGCGCTTAACTACTAAGCCATCTCTCCAGCTCTGGGTGCTGCCTTTTCTTGCTGAGAGGCACTTACTGTGGCTTATGTATATTGACAAGTAAAGAGTATTTAACACACACACACATCCAAGACCCCCAAAAGAAGACAAAGAACAAAAGGAGCCAGGTGTGGTAGCTGGCACCTGTAATCCCAGCACTTGGGGGTTGAGGTAGAAGGATTAGTCACCAGTCCCAGGCCAGCCTGGCCCTACTAGTGAAATTCCTCCATCTTAAACAAGACAAAGCAGGTAGGGGGTAAAGATGGAAGAAAGGAGCGAGGGGGAGAGAGAGAGAGAGAGAGAGAGAGAGAGAGAGAAAGAGAGAGAGAGGGAGGCTGGGCGAAGGTTGCCAATGTGCCAATGTCCCAGGGACAGACAGAGCTGTTGTGGCACCCCCAGGTATGGAAGGATTCAGTCAGTGTGGAGGTGAGCAACCCCCTCCCGCCTGCCTCCCCCATCAGATTCACCCCCCTTTTCCCCCTCCCCCCGAGAACAATGGAGATGGTTCCTCTTCCTCTTGGCTGGAAGCATTTGCCGGCCCCTCCCTGCTGACCTTCTGTCTTCTGGAAGGCCTCCACCAGGTTCTGCACCTCTGCTTGGATCAGCTCCTCGCCTTCTCTCTTGCCCATGCCCAGGTCCCGTAGTGCGAGTAGGGTGAACTTCCTCAGCTGTTTCCACCGCTCCCCATTGGCAAAGAAAACCCCTGCACAGAAGGCTGGATTCAAGAAGGAACTGGCTCCTTCCTCCCAGTGAGATGTTCCCAGGGCTCTGCCCTGAATCTGTACCAGCCTGGCAGGTGTGTGTGTGTCTGTGTGTTCTGTGTGTGTATGCATGTGTGTGTGTGTGCCGAGAACTCAATAGGTGCTCCATAGGTGCACAAATGAATTAGATTTTTATCCTTTGAGCTTAAACCAGAGGAGACAGTCTCTTGAATGGGTGGCTACCCCTCCCCCATCACCTTTTCATCTCTCCTTGTCCCATCTTCCCATCCCAGCACATGGGGCAGATGAGGCCATGGTGAGAAAAGAAGGTTGGAAATATGCTGTCTTCTCCTTTACCCACGACACCCATTCAGCACAGACCTCCCCTTCTGAGCTCAGTGCTATGACTCTTGTTGAAGGCTGGCTTGTAGTGGCAGTTGGAAGCTGTCCTTGGCCCCCTCATGTCTGAAACTAGCTTGCAAACCGTTCCCCTCCCCACCTCAGCCCCACCATCCACCCTCTGAACAGAGCCTTAGGCCTCTCCGGCTCTTGTTTCTTCCAAATAGCATCTCTCGCTATGCTTAGCCTTTGCCCTGGTCCAGCTCAGCTCCTTCTTGGGCTTCCAGCCTTCAGTTTTACTCACTTTGCAGTCTTTCCCTGTTGGAAAGGCACAGCCCTCAGAAAACCAGAAGCCCAGCCGCTCTGGTGTGACTCACAGGCTTGCAAGGTGGCCAGAGTCACGCTGACTTTTAGCTTTATTAATCATCTACTACTACATCTCTCATTTCCTCAAAGCATCATGATCGCTCACCTCGACCTGGGCC
This sequence comes from Microtus pennsylvanicus, assembly GCF_037038515.1. Taxonomy (NCBI): domain Eukaryota; kingdom Metazoa; phylum Chordata; class Mammalia; order Rodentia; family Cricetidae; genus Microtus; species Microtus pennsylvanicus. The sequence goes on along the minus strand of NC_134579.1, from coordinate 138,036,847 downwards.
CTTGCTGTTTTCTCTGTCTGTATCATGTTCATGGCCCTCCAACATTTTAGGGGCTCTTGACCATGAACCTAGGGCATTGCACATGATAATCTCTCTACCAGTGAGTCATGTCCCACCCAGCCCCTCACTGGGGGATTCTAGGTAGGGGCTCTACCTCTGAGCCACACCCCAGCCCCTCACTGGGGGATTCTAGGCAGGGGCTCTACCACTGAGCCACACCCCAGCCCCTCACTGGGGGATTCTAGGCAGGGGCTCTACCACTGAGCCACACCCCAGCCCCTCACTGGGGGACTCTGAGAGGACCCTACCACTTAAATACATCTCTAGCTGCAGCTTATCCTTTTATTTATTTTAAAAGATTTACTTTGTCAGGTGGTGGTGGTGGTGGTGGTGGACACCTTTAATCCCAGCACTCAAGCAGAGGTAGGTGGATCTCTGTAGTTTAAGGTTAGCCTGGTCTACAGAGCTAGTTCCTGGACAGTAAAAAAAAATCCGGTCTCAAAAAAAAAATTTACTTAACTTTATTCTTTATTTGTATGTTCATGTGTGTTCAAGTGCCTGGAGAGGCTGGAGAAGAGGCTGTCAGAGCCTCTGAAGTTGGAATACAGACTGTTGCGAGCTGCCTGATATGGGTGCTGGGAACAAAATTCTCTAAGAGCATCAAGTACTCTTAACTGCTGAGCCATCCCTCCAGACCCCATTCTTTCACTTTTAATTGTCTATGATTTTTTTTTTGAGAGGGTCTTTCTATATAGCCCAGGCTAGCCTGAATTCCTAGCAATTCTCCTGACTCAGCCTATCAAGTACTTGAACTAAAGAGTAATGGCTCTCAGCTGCTTCACTGTGCTTGGTGAACTCCATCCTTTGTGTTTCAACCCAGACAGCACCTCTCTGAGAGGCCTGCCTCCAGCCCCGTCCCACTCCAGTTCAGCCCCCCCCCCCCATCCTGCTCTCAAAGCCCTCACAGTGAGAAGACACTGCAGCCGCCTTGGTCAGCTCTATTTTCTCAGTACCTAGGACAGGGACACGCACCGGGAGTCTGTGGGCTGAAGGAATGTGTCCTCCTCTGTGTGTGAGCACAGGCATGTCCTGCATGGGACACAACTTCCCTTCCTCAGCGTGGGCATCCCACAGAGAACAGGCTGGGTCAGAGGCTGCCTGTGGATTCCTAGAATCCTAGCTATCCCCCCTTGCTAGCTTGCCCCTCCCATACTGGCCAGTTCCTCTCCGTGTGGTTACTGATTGATGACAGGTCTGTCTGGATGCTCTAGGGGAAGTAGGCAGCGCTATCTTAGTCACTACCGTGCTGCCAGGCTCTTCTGTACTCAGGGCTGTGCAATGCTGCATATTCTGTCTGAACATGAAAAATTATTTCTACATTTAGGGCCCCCTAGCCTCTTCTTTCTCTTTTGGTTTGGGCATGGAAGTTGTGGCCTTACACAAACCAGGAGGAAGACATGCTTCCCCTGCCCCCCAGGCCTTCATTGGTGAAGTCTAGGCAAACACTGCTGAGCCCCAGCCTCGCTGGGGGATTCTTGGCAGGGGCTCTACCACTGAGCCACACCGTAGCCCCTCACTGGGGGATTCCAGGCAGGGGTTCTACCACTGAGCCACACCCCAGCCCCTCACTGGAGGATTCTAGGCAGGGGCTCTACCACTGAGCCATGCCCCAGCCCCTCACTGGGGGATTCTAGGCAGGGGCTCTACCACTGAGCCTCACGCCCAGCCCCTCATTGGAGGATTCTAGGCAGGGGCTCTAACACTGAGCCTCACCCCCAGCCCCTTACTGAGGGATTCTAGATAAGTAGTCTCTACAGAACATGACCTGTGACCATCACTGTGGGTTCTGTGCATGTCCTGCCACGGAACTATATATCCTTAGTTCTGGTTTTTAGAGGACGGGGGTCGCACTGTCTTACGCTAAGTAGCCAAAGCTGGCCTTGAACTCACTATGTATCCTAGGTTGGCCTGCCTATCAGTTCACAGACCACGGGGTAGTGATTACTATCATTGTAGTCTGCAAGCCCAGTTTCCACTGGATCCTCAGTGCAACCCTAAATGACAGTCACCACCATCATCCCCTTTCATAGAGAAAGAAAGCAAGGCACCAGTCACCTGCAAAACTAACCTCCACACCTGTAAGCAGGGCAGGACCCAGCAGCCCCCATTTGCTCTCATGACTCACCATGACCATCAAAAGTCTTGTCCAGCGTTGCCAACGTTCCTCGCCCGCTGAATTCCTCAGCCTGACCTCCCAGGGCCTCTCTTACGGCATCATGGCCAACCAGGACCACCACGCGGCGCCAGGGCCCCAGGTGTACAGTGAACACAGGCCCATACTTCTTACTTAGCTGGGGGCAGAAAGGGAGAAGAGGGTGGTGACTGGCCCCAGAGAGCTGCTTCTGCCAGGCAGGCTGCATTAGTTCCAAGCCCTGTCCTCGGGTAAGTCATGTGGTCTGGCTTTTGCCCCCTATACCAGGAACTGGTTCCCTTGCCACCCCAAGCAAAAATACCTGTTTGGGAAGTTGTTCTTTTTCTTGCATGGGAGTGTAGCGTAGGTTCTTCTTAAACACATCCTATGCCTTCCCTCTCACTTCCAGGCTCTAACCTCTGATCTTGGGGCCATCCACAGTCAGCTTCCGTTTCCACCCCTTTCCCCAGTACCCAGCTACCCAGTTCAACCTCTGCTAAAGCCTAAATCCCACAGCAGTTTCAGTGGAACATACGTCCCATCTCTCCCTTAGACGCCCACCCCCTTTTTCTGTCCTTAAATGTCCCTCAGAATATTTTTGAATGGAATGCTTCATCCCCCACTACCCCAGGCAGGTTGGGACTGCCTCCCCATCCTCCCACCCGGTGGCAGGAACTCCCAGCTCCCTCCTAGCTGAGCTACACCCATCCTCCCACTCCGGGAGTCTCTGAGGCAGATTCCTTTAGCCCAGGATGCTCTCTGCTCAGCCCCCTCCAGCCTCCACAGGCTTCCAGATGTTTCCCTCCCAACAGGGGTACTGGGCACAAACTCGTCCACTACCATCCTTGCCTTAGAGAGTGCCTGCTTTACAGTTTTGGTTCCAGCTCACTACCTTTCCAGTATTCTGTGGGTTCTTGAGACCTGGAACCCCTGCCCTTCTGGGCCCCGGTCCCATTTCTTTCTAGATCTCTATGAGCTGTGTTCCTCCCTCCTCTAGTCTCCTTCCCAGGACATTTCGTCCCCCCCCCTTTTTTTTTTTAGCACAGAACTACCTGCCCCTGCCCCTTCAGGAATCACTTTCCCCCTTGGTCCTGCCTCCAGGACTGCGTGAGCTCTGCCCTTCTCAACCTGGGCACCCTCCCTGGCTCACCCTCCAGTTCGCTCATTCATAGTCCCTTTGCCCCGAAGACCGCTGCCTCTACCTTTTTCCTAAGAAAGCCCAAGACTCTTGCAGAGCCCAGGCACTCAGGAGATCTCCACCACCACCCGCCCCCCGCGCTCCCCCTCTCCGGTTAGGATGTTCCCACGTCCCCTCACCCGCAAGAGCCCGGAGTACAGCGCCCCGGGACGCAGCTGCAGGAGGTTCCCCAGCAGCGGCAGCGGGGTGGGCCCCGGAGGTAGATAGCCTCGGGCTGGTGTCCCGGGCAGTGCCAGCGCCAGCAGCAACAGCAGCAGCAACACCAGCAGTAGTGCCCAGGTGCTGGTTGCCTCCATCTCTGCAGGTCGACTCGGTCTCCACCTCCTAGATCCGCCGGGCCAGTTAGGGGCGGGAACGGGGCGGCTCCCTCCTCAACGAAATCAGGCGGAGGGGGGGGTGGGGAGGGGGCGGGGCAGCCTCTTGCAAGGCGTCACTGCCCGCACCCGAATTTCTCCGGCCCGCAGACCCTAGAAGTCCCACACCAACGCACAAACGGATCTCCTAGGTCATCTAGATTTTCCTGGGGTTCAGAGGGCGGAGTCAATGACTTGGGCTCCAGGTAGGGCGTAGTAAGCAAACAAGAGGAACCTGGGAGCAGGAGACTTTGGCTGCCTGCAGGGGCCACACCTCGTGGGGCGGTGACCCTGCTTGGTTCTTCCTGGCTCTTGCCTCCTCCGGCTTATCTTGGTGTGCGTGCTGGCGTGCAAGTGTGGTGTCTTGGAGGCAGTTTCCTCCCGCATCCTACCTTCACTAACTAGGAGGGATTTGACATTCTGTTGTCCCTAGATTACAAGGTTCCATGACATAGTTATTCGACCTAGGTCAGTCTAGATTTGCTGAACCATTCTTTTATTTTGTTTTGAAACCCGGCCATAGGTTGCCCAGGCTGCCCTAGAACTCAGTGAGTAACTAAGGATGACCTTGAACTTCTTAATCCTCCTGCCTCCACTGCTCACTTGGTGGGATTAAAGGCTTGATCCATCAAGCCTGGTTTGTAGACTTTTTTTAAAAATTAGTTTTTGAATGTGTATCTGTGTATTTGTGTCTCTCTGTGTGTGTTCATGTGTATGCTGGTGCTTATTCCTACATGGGTATTCACAGGCATTGACATCCCACAATTCCTATTGACTGTATTTATTTAGGTAGGTTCTCTGAAATCCCTCCTCTAGCTGGCCAACTTGCTCCAGGGGTCTCCTGACTTCGGTTCAAAAGTTCTATAAACTGGAGCCTATAAACTCCAGTCCTCGTATGGAAGTGCTTATCCACTCTGCCACCTCCGGGCCCTAACTTCCTTCTTATTAGCATATGCTAATGATACCTGTAATGAGTTTCGTTCTGGCATTTTCCTACACCACACACAATGTATTTTTATCCTATTCAACCTGTTACCCTCTCTTGTTCCACTCCCTCGGAGTCCCCTTCCTCTTTCTACCTAGTCCCCTTTTCTGCTTTTGGTTAGTGGATTTGGATGACCTGATGAGCTCCATCAGGGTTGCTTACGGGGTCTTAGCTGAGAGGTTGTTTACGGGAGCATAGACTCCTGATTCTGAGGCCACACCATTGAAGAGACTCTCTCCCTCTTCCAGGGACCATCTTAGGGCCCCGGGAGTCCTTCTCTCCTAACTCCATTCTCTCATTGATTCACTTAGAGCAATGGTTCACAACCTTCCTAATGCTGCAACCCTTTAGTTCAATTCCTCATGTTGTGGTGAGTCCCCCAAGTTTAAGATTATTTTCCTTGCTACTGTGAATCATAATGTTAATATCTGATAGTGGCGACCCATGGGTCGAGACCTACCGACTTAGCATCGCCTGTGTACCTGTTGGTGTCCAACAGGCATCTTGAATCCACAGCTCTTGCTGTGCTGTGCTCCTTAGTAGAGCTGCTTGCCCGGATTTAACAGCTACTATATATTTGCATACAATCTGAAACAGGGCATTTAATAAGTATCATTTTTTTTCAGTGCTGGGAATAGAATCCAGGGTCTTGTGTGAGCTAGGCAAGTGCTCTACCACTGAGCCACAAACCCAGCCCCTCTCTGTGAGGAAGCTTTGATGTGGGATTGCCCTCTGTGTGCTGTGAATACCACTGGTGATAAATAAACTGCTTTGGCCTATAGCAAGGGCAGAACTTAGGTAGGTGGGGGGAAACTAAGCTGAATGCTGGGAGAAAGGAGGCAGAGTCAGAGAGAAGCCATGAAGCCCCACCAGAGAGACAACAGAACTTTACCTGGTAATCCACAGCCATGTGGCGACACACAGATTAATAGAAATGGGTTAAATTAATATGTAAGAGCTAGCCAATAAGAAGCTAGAGCTAACAGGCCAAACAGTATTGCAAATAATTTGGTTTCTGTGTGATTATTTCTGGAGTCTGGATGGCCAGGAAATGAACACGCAGCTTCCAACAACAAAGCTCTTACGAAACAAGATTTTGTTCTCCATTTGAGGATGTACTGTAAGCAACCTAGAGGAGGGCTGGGTTCTTCATTTCCATGTGCAAATGAGGATGAGATCAAAGAATCTGGAAGTACAAAGGCTTGAGAGGGTTAAGGCAGAATCAGACATTAGACAGCTGCTGGGTTAGTTTGCTGCAGGATCCCTAGCCCTGCCTGGCACACACACACACACACACCCCTGCTGCACCAAAGATTGAGTAGGAGATAGGACATGGACTCTAGGGGTCTGGGGTGCCTCTCGTAGGGCAAGACTTTTTAGAAAAAATACTGTGTTTTATTTCTGTGCTAGGAAAGCACTATGAACTGATGCTTCCCGGAAGAAGTCGTATCTGGGTGAAGATCCTGCAGGCGGACGGCTGAACTACAATTTCAGATTGTGAAGAGACAGAATGTTGTGCGGTGTGAGTCAGAATGACGCCGGGCTATCTTTAGTTCCACTTAACAGCCGCTTACTAGCGCCACATCGGAGTTCACATCTCTGTGCCTATTAGGTATAACTCTTGGAAACTGTTAAACGCAGCAGACACAGGCTCCCACTACCCGGAGCTTAGAGTGTTAGGAGATGGCATCTGAAACCTATAAAGCTCTGCCTTATATTTGGTAAATGCGGTGGTTTATGGCTTTCTTTTGTTTTGTGACTATAAAAAGTTCATGGTCTCCTCCTCCACAGTGGAAGAGGCCGTTAGGAACAGCCTGGATCCTTGTTTCCAGACATGGGAGAGAAGTTCTTAAGACACTGAACTAAAGATACCCAACTCTAGGACATTTGTCTTATTGGAGCAGCCGAAGAACAGGGCATAGAAGACTAGGGCAAGCTAGAAGAGGCTGACATGGCCTCATCTGTGAGCATCTGACACGGACAGCGGCAGCACCTGGAGCTTTCTAAGCAAAAGGTGCTGGTTAGCACCTGGTCCCCAGTCAACACCAGGATTCGTTCCTATCTCCCCCAGTGTCTACACTTAAGAACAGCCAAGGGCACAGGAGGAAACAAAGTTATCAGGATGATCACTGGGCCAGATGCTCTTCCTAATGCAAAATCAGGAGGGTAGAGTAGAAAGCCATTACTAGAAAGAGTAATGGGGATGGCTCGTCCACTCCTGTTGTCTCTCCCCGATTGTCTAAGCTCCGCTTTTCAGAGTCACTGTCACAATGGTTTGCAAAAAGGCTGATCCTTCACTTGGCTGCTCCGTGTAGGGGTCCTGCGGTGCTTAACCCAGCCACAGTGGCCGCCTCAGCTGGGAGCTCCCAGTGTCCAACACTGGGGGAGGATGGAAGTGAAGAAGAGTAGTCGCTAGTGTGGCCCCCGTTACTAGCCTGCCTGGCTGGCTACAGGAGCTGAAGGGGCTGAATGGCTTGGTGAGCTGTGCAGGGACTTGCAGGCAGCCAGGAGTTGTTGCTGTCTGTGCAAAGTTACCACCTCCTGGACCACCTCCATTCGAGGAGAGGGAGCATTGATCCTGTCTTGGGACCCAAACAGAGCCAGGACCAAACCTCCTCATCCTTCCCCACGAAGGGAGCTCAGTTGCCCATGGAGAGCTGCTCCCCTCCTCCAGGCTGAAGATGAAGATCACAGCATCCGCCCAGCCTGAGAGCTTGGCATCAGGCGCTCCCGCTTCCTCTCTGATCAGCACCAGGTAAGTTTGCCCGTCCACCAGCATCTTCGTCTTGTACTGCTCACTTCTCCAGCACCTGTTCCAAGCTAGCCTCACCCGCAGACTGACTGGCCTATCGGCGAGTCTTCTGTTCTGTTCCTCACACGGGGCACCCGGGTTCTCTGGCAGTAAGAGCAGGGGCAGAGCCGGACCCACCAGCCTCTCCCTGTGGCTGAGCAGGATGTTGAGTGTCAAACAACCCAGCCCTCGCCCCTGACCACCGGAGAGAAACACAGCCACTGAGTCAGGAGTCTGTTGAAGCAGGATCTCGTTTAATTGCATCAGGCAGGAACTTATATAGGCTGAGATAGGCGGTGGGAAGCCTGGGATGGCAGAGTAAGGAACAAGGGCCAGTAATATTCTGCGGTGGCTGGGCAGAAGCAGGCCTAGGTCAGGTAGTCAGAGGCGGGTCTCCAAAATTGAGCTAGGCTCAAGAAGTTACACTAGGTCTCACCAAACTCAAGTTGGGCTTAGGAAGTTACACTGGGCCTCATGCCCAGGCCTCATGAGGCCCAACAATACTGTGACGCAGGACCTCAGAGACAATCCATTTTCACTCAAATGGTCATCTGGATTGGCATCAGGTACCAGGAAGAGCTGACCAACCATGCTGCCTATCTGAGTGGATACTGGTGATTTGTTCCAGGAACCTGCACCCCCTCCCACACCACCTTTTCTTTCGGTTGATGGTCTGCTGGTTTATTCTAAGCTGGCTGTTAGGTTGGACATTCTATTATTGTTTCAATCACATTCTTTTTTTTTCTTTTCTTTTCCTTTTTTGGTTTCTCGAGGCAGGGTTTCTCTGTGTCACACCCCTAGCTGTCCTGGCACTAGCTCTTGTAGACCAGGCTGGCTTCGAACTCACAGAGATCTGCCTGCCTCTGACTCCCGAGTGCTAGGATTAAAGGCGTGCGCCACCACCACCTGGCTTCCAAACATTCTTTTAGACATTTGTTGCTAGCGTTGGGCCTTTCTTCTCCTGCCATTCCTCCAACATTAACTTTGTTTTCCTGTCTCTCCCTCATCTTCATTGCAGCCTTGCCCCATCTGGTTTGGAAATTCTGAGGGCTGGTTGCGAAGATGCTGACGATAAGAGGCCCTGAGTTCCTTCTAACCCAGCAGGTGGAGATGTCAGAAGAAACTCTCTGGGACATGTGGTAGCCTCTTTCTGAGCCCCCCCCCGCCCCCAAATCCCATACCTTTGTCAAAATGGCTCAGCAGGTAAAGGTGCTTGCTGCCAAGCCTGATGTCCTGAGTTCAGTCCTGGGGATGCCAAGGTGGAAGAGAGACCTGACTCCTGCAATTTATTCTTTCACCTCCACACAATGGCCTGACGTGTGTGCTCCGTCCCCAATATAAATAAATGTAAAAATATATAAATAAGAAACTAAACAAAATACCTTGTTCCTGGGCCAGAAGTTCCTCTTTTGGCTCACCTAGAAAGGCACACATAAGAGGTGACACCCAGTGCCTGGGGTCCCTTCACATTGTCATAAATGCATAGTGTGAACATCAGACCGTGTGGGCAGAACTGACCCTGGGGTGAAACCTGAATGAACTACTCCTGTGAGCGACAAATAAGTCCAAAGCATAACTCTCCAGCTGACACGGGAGAAAAGGCCATCAAAATTGGACGCAGAAGCACAATGACAAGATGCCCACCAACCACACAGCACTTGGGAGGCGAGAAGACCAAAGTTCAAGGAAACTCTTGAACAGGGTGAGCAAGGCCAGTCTGGAGGCTGCTTGAGACCCCGTCTCAAAAACCAAAATGGAACAGAAGAAAAAAATCTAAGGAAGGAGAAAGCATTCACGATAACCCCCCTCTGGTATGCCAGGTGGTTTTGTTTGATAATTAGGGTAACTTGCAATCATTTGGGAAAATGTGGAGACTGAACTAAAGGTCACCGGACTTTATGCTTTCCTCGATAAGGGAGTGTTTGATTTCCCTGTGGCCAAGTCAGAGTCGTAGGTAGTAAAGCGAGAGAAGGTGAGTTGGGGCCTGCTTTAGCTGGAATTAGAAATGAAATGATAAAATTGTACAAGAATCTGATGGAGTCCAGAACATAGAAGATGGTTACTCAGGGCAGGGGTGCCCTCCAGTCACATGCTCAGTCATAAGCCAAAAATGTCTTTGGTTCTGTCCTGGCTAGAGGCTGGTAGTGTCTGGTGCTGTGTTCCCTGGTCTGCTTCCTAAAGATTTTAGGGTTACTTCTTCAGAAATGGGAAATGGTGGAACCAGGCGGCAGAAACATGCCAGACAGGGCTGGGACCCCAGGGCAGCCATTTGTTGAAGGCCAGGAATGCCAACTCATCCCCTCCCCATACTACACCCCAGTTTCTGGCATAAGTACTTTATTGTATTTATTTATTGTAATTTATTTATTGAGACAGTCTCTCTATGTTGCCCTCGCTGTCCTAGAACTCACTAGATAGACCATGCTGCCTCAAACCTGGAGATCCTCTTGCCTCTGCCTCACTAACACTAGGATTAAAGAAAGGTATGCACCACCATGTCTGACCTGCATGTGTCCTTTCAAATGGCCCCAGAGAAGCAACTAGACGGTACTTATTTCCTGGGACCCCTCCTGCTCTACAGGAGCCTTGTTCTAGCTCCTGTGTTTCCTCCCTCCCTCCCTCCCTCCCTCCCTCCCTCCCTCCCTCCCTCCCTCCCTTCTTCCTTCCCTCCCTCCCTCCTTCCCTCTCTCATTCCCTCCTCCTTTCCTTTCTCCCTTCTACTTCTCTCTAAAATTTACTCTCTTTGGACCATGATTTTCACTCTCTGAATTTAAGAGATGAGAACCCCAAAGCCATTGGCTCAGGGCAGCCTTAGTGGCTGTTGAGTTTCCCGGGGTTCCTAGCTCCCCAAGAAGAGAAAGACCCCATCATTCTCAACACCTCAATACTCCGATATCATGAGACTTGAAAGACGTCGGAGGACAGGAAATTGATGAGAAAATGTCAGTGCCTGGAGAGATTGGCTCAGTGGTTTTAAGCACTTGTGGCTCTGCCAGAGGACCCAGGTTCAATTCCCAGCACCCACACGAGGTGGCTCACACCATCTGTAACCACAGCGCCCAGGGATTCAACACCTCTGGCCGCCCAGGACACCTGCTCTCACAGGCACATAGCCACATGCACACACACCTACACATAATGAACTTTTCATCAGAACTAAAGATGAACTCTAAGGAAGTTAACCCCTACTTCCCCACTGCCATTCACCTTTCTCTGTCAGGCTGCTCCTCCATATTGTGCTCTTCCTCCTCCTCCTCCTTTTTCTTCCTCCATCCTCATCTTCGTTTTTCTTGTTTTTGTTTTGCTTGTTTGAGACAGGATTTCTGCATGTAGCCCTGGCTCACTCTATAGACCAGGCTGGCCTCAAACTCACAGAGATCCACCTGCCTCTGTCTCCCAAGCACTGGGATTAAAGTTGTGTGCCACCACCACATGAGAACAATATTCTGTATCAAAAGAAGGCATTGTTGTAGCCTCTATCTATATCCCCTGGGCCAAAGATTGAGCTGGTGACTGGCAGGATGACTCAGCAGGGAAAACCCTTACCACATGAGCCTGGGCACTTGGGTTTGATGCCTGCAATTCTGGGTGAATGTAGAGAACCTGCTCCCAAAAGCACCCCCTCCTCTCTTGTGCTCAAGCATGCAAGCATGCGTACACACACACACACACACACACACACACACACGGTGTGGGAAGTCCTTCTGTATATATGCTGCTTTTATTGGTTAATGAATAAAGCTGTTTCGGCCAGTGGCTTAGCAGAATAGAGCTAGGCTGGAAAACTAAACTGAATGCTGGGAAAAAGAAGGCAGAGTCAGTGAAAAGCCATGGTGTCAGAGGAGAAAGATGCAAGCTGCCAGCAGAAACTTTGCCAGTAGTCCATGACCTCATGGTGATGCACAGATTAATGGAGATGGGTTAGTTTAGTATATAAGAGTTAGCCAGAGCTGAGCAGTGGTGGTGCATGCCTTTAAATCCCAGCATTCAGGAAGCAGAGGGAGGCAGATCTCTGTGAGTTTGAGGTCAGCCTGGTCTACAAGAGCTAGTTCCAGGACAGGCAGCCAGGAACAAACAAATGGCTTCCTACAACACACACACACAAACAAAACAAAATATCTTTTAAAAATTGAGTTGGAAATGTTATGCCCAAATCATGAAGTCCCCCAAAAACCAACTAGGAGACCGAGTTCTGTATGGAAAAGTAAAGAACCTTTATTCAAGTTTAAGCTTGGACTCTTCATCTGTCCGATGCAGCAGTTGAGAGCAGAGAGTCCCAAGCCCAATTGGGATAGGTATGTATATATATATATATATATATATATATATATATATATCATAGTAGAGGTTGAGGTAAGGGGGTTTTCAGGGTTCAGGGCCGGCCCTGATTGGCTGACATTTGTCTCGGGGGTGGCAAAAGGAGAATAGGTGCGTCCCGGGCTCAGAGACACCTGGTGATCTTAATCTTATTTAATGATTGGAATGTCAGGTAAACCTTAGCTGCTGGCTGTCCCTGGGTGGTGTTAGCTTATGGCTTTTAGCTGGAATGTCAGGTACTTCCCCTTAGGTGCTGGCCATTCCTGGGTGGTGTCAGTTTATGGCTTTTTCTGGAGCTCGGTGCTGCCTGCTATGGCAGCTGTGTGGCCTGGGCCCTTATGTGACCAGGCTGCCCTGGGCCCCACAGAAATTTTGGTTGTGGGCTTTCCTGATCCATGCAAGGACCCTTTGGGATTTGCTAAAGCATTTCAGGTCACATTACTGAACCGTTTTCTGACCTATCAAATTAATTTAATTATTGGCTTCAGGAAGTAAAGCAGGGGATGGTTTTGCTTGCTAGATAGGAAAATCACTGTGTGCTGGCCCTGATATACACATCTGTAATCCTAGTGCCTGGGAACTAGAGGCAGGAGCATGAGGAGCTCCGAGTCACAGTCAGCTATTGCTGTGTTCCAAGACAACCACATGAGACCTGCTCAAAGAACCAAGGAGGGGTCAGTGAGATGGCTCAGTGGATGCGGTCGTTGCTTCTCTATTGCTATGATTAAAACACCACGCCCAAGGTACCATAAGGAAGGCAGGGTCTATTTAGGGCTTAGGCTCCAGGGGCGTGAGAGTCCCTCACATCCTGGTACGGTGCGGCAGCCACAGAGGCTGAAACAACAGCTGAGAGCCCACATCTGATGTGCATGGCTTCTGAGACCATGAAGACCACACCAGCGACACACTTTCTCCAGCAAGGCCACACTCCCTAAGCCTGCCCAAACACTACTACCCACTGAGGACCAAGACTTGGAATACCGGAGACTTATGGGGGTGGGATGGGGGGCAGCTCATTCAAACCACTCGCTGCCAAGCCTGAGGACCCGAGGTTGAACCCCGGTACCCACGTGGTGGAAGGAGAGAACTGACTCCTACACGCTGTCCTTGGACCTCCACGTGGGTGCCAAGGCCTGGGCCCTCCACTCCCATTCATAAAAATGAAATTTAAAACAAGGCAGAGTTATGTGTGGGGGAACACCACACAGAAGACTGTGGGTTCAAGGCCAGTCTGAGTTACACGGATTGTTCAAACCAAGTTGGGCTAGTGGTATTTAAAGAAAGAAAGAAGGAAGAAAGGAAAGAAGGAAGAAAGGAAGGAAGGAAGGAAAGAATCAAAAACAAGAGAAATCTATTCTTATCATATACACATATATTTGAGTCACACAAAATAAAAGACCCTAAGAAGGGCCGGATGGGGCTGGAGAGATGGCCCAGTGTTTAAGAACACTGGCTGCTCTTCCAGAGGTCCTAAGTTCAATTCCTAGCACCTACAGGGAGGCTCCCAACTGTCTGTAATCATAGTTCTATGCCCTCTTCTGGTGTGCACAGAGGCAGATGAAACAGCCGTATGCAGAAAGTACAGAAGGGCGGGGTGAGCTTTGTATTGCGGTGGAGCAATGACAGAAGCAGGTGTCAGCTCTTTTTGAGGGTGGGATGGCACAGGGAACACGCGTTATGAGTGAGTGAGGGGAGGAAATGAACGGGAACAAAGGTTGCAAGGTAAGAATGGGGGGGGCAAAGTACAAGTTTCTCGATGAGTCAATTCTAATCTACAGCCACTGTCTTTTCTCCCCTCCCTCCGTCTTTTTCTCCCCTCCATCACTCTTTTTTCTCCCCTTCCACACTCTTTTCTTCTTCTTCTATGTATACAGTGTTCTGCCCGGTATGCCTACAATGTAGACCAGAAGAGAGCACGGGAATGCATCCCAGATGGTCGTGAGTCACCATGTGGGTGCTGGGAATTGAACTCAGGACCTCTGGAAGAGCAGTCAGTGCTCTTAGCTTCTGAGCTGTGTCTTTAGACCCTACCCGCCTCTTTCATTCCCTCTCTCCCTTCTCCCCTGTCTTCCTCTCTTCCTTTCCAAAACTTCTGTTCTTTTGTGACTCCTGGATGGTTAAATAAACTTCATTCACCCTTTCTCAGAGTCTCTTATTTTGCGTGTCTTCCACGCACATGCATATAGTAAAAATGGATTTTCTCCTGTTAGTGGTTTTTGTCTCTCTGTATAATGGGGATCAAACCTAAGCCTTTGCACATGCTAGGCAAATCCATGGATTGTATTCATAGTCCTCTTGCTTTTTATTTTATTTTTGTTTTGTTTTGTTTTTCAGGACAGGGTTTTTCTATGAAGCAGTCCTGGCTGCTCTGGAACTCACTCTGTAGACCAGGCTGGCCTTGAACTCACAGAGATCTGCTTGCCTCTGCCTCCTGAGTGCTGGGTTTAAAGGCGTGCGCCATCACTGCCCAGCATCATAGTCCTCCTTTTACTTTAAGACAGACATTCACTAAAATTGACCAGACTAGCCTTGAACTCTGTAGCCCAGGCTAGGATCCTCCAGCCTCAGCCTCCAGAGTAGCTTGAATTCTGGACCTGTTCAACCTATCTGACAAGTCCTTCCTCCTTCCCTTTCTTCCTCCCTCCCTCCTTCCTTCCTTTTCTGCCTTCCTTTCTTGCTTCTTGAGAAAGGGTCTCTGCGTGTAACCCAGGCTATCTTGGAACTTGCTGTGTGACAAGAGCTGACCATGAACTCCTCCTGCCTCAGCCTCTGGAATGCTCAGATTACCGGGTGCAGGCAGCCAAGCTATGTTAACATTAGAGCCGTCTCTAGAAGATGAGTGGGCCTTAGGGGAAACCTCTTCTTGCCTCTGATAGTGCCCGATAGTGCCCAGCCAGTCTGCCAGAACATCAGGCTGAAGGGCATGGTGCTCAGAGCTCCCCCCCACACCATTACTTTGAATTAGCTTCCTGTACTCAGAAACCAGACTCAAAATCAAAACAGAATCACTCGTGCTAAGTTCCATGTTGCTAGACTGAATCTTGAGCTGTCATGTGACCTTCCAGGAAGCAGGGAGACAGGAGCCAACCTTCTTAACTAAGCTAGTGCAGGGAGCTGCAGCAGCAGTCTTCCTGCGTTTCCTTCTGCCCAACACGCTCGGCAGAGACGCAGGTAGATAGATAATGGAGTATTTGTTTGGAATGTTTTCCGTGTCAGGGTCTTTTGTTTGCATGTTTGGTTGTGTATCAGGTGCATGTCTGGTGCCCAAGGAGCCCAGCAGAGGATGTTGGCTCCTCTGGGGCTGTATTAACAAAGGGTTGTGGGCCTCCATGCTGGGGATTGAAGCCCAGGGCCTCTGGAAGAGCAGTCAAGGCTCCTAACCGCTGAGCTGTGTCTCTAGCCCTTAATTCTCACACAGACATGGTATTCTGATGTTAGCCAGTCACTTTCCTATTCTACCTCCCTGCTTCTATCTTACAAAGAAAGAGGTTTGAGCAGGGCTTGGTGCTGCAGTGTGCTTTGGGGTGAGTCTGTGGTGGGAAGATCTGTTAAGACCTGCCTGGGTTACACAGTGAGTTCAAGGTCAGGCCGTGTAAATTATGAGGACCTGTCTCTGGGTAAAAGGTAAAAGGAAGGCTGGGGGTGTAGCTCTGCAACAGAGAGCTTGCTTAGCGTGTGCAGAGCCTGGGCTCAATCCCCGCACAGCAGAAACTCACAACTGGCTCACTGGCACACAACATAAACTGTTTGGTTGAATGAAACGCTGCACAGTTTTAGAATTACCTATAAATTAATACTTTTTTTTTGAGACAGAGTCTCACTGAAGAGCCCTGGCTGGTCTCAAATTCACATGTAGACCAGGCTGATCTCAAACTCACAGAGATCTGCTTGCCTCTGTCTCACAAGTGCTGAGATTAAAGGTGTGTGCCACTATGTCTGCTTTTAATTAAGATCTTTTTTTTTTTTTTGTTTTTTTGGTTTTTCGAGACAGCGTTTCTCTGTGGCTTTGGAGCCTGTCCTGGAACTAGCTCTGTAGACCAGGCTGGTCTCGAACTCACAGACATCCGCCTGCCTCTGCCTCCCGAGTGCTGGGATTAAAGGCGTGCGCCACCATTGCCCGGCTTTTAATTAAGATCTTTATTTATATGTGAGGCTGGGAGCGTAGCTCAGGGATAGAGCGCTTGTCTAGCAGACAAAATCCCTGGGTTGGATTCCTTATACATACTGCCAGGGAAAGGGGAAGAAAAGAAGGAAGCCGGGGAGGCTGGAGACCTGGCTGAGTGGTTAAGCACACTGGCTGCTCTTGCAGAGGACCCATGTTCCATTTCCAGACCCTACACGGCTGCTCACAATGGCCTTCAATTCCAGCTCCAGGAGAGTCAATGTCTTTTTCTAGCTTCCACATGTATGTGGTGCACACAAACTCAAGTAGGTAAAAACACACACATATCTAAAAACAATAAATTGTTTAAAAAAAAAGAAAGAAAAGAAGCCAGGGGGATGGTACAGGTACTTGGGAAGCTGTCAAAGGAGGACACGAGTTCTGGGACAGCCTGGGCTACACAAGTCTTCCTTTGCAGTCATAACAGCTTGGCACACAATTGGCACTGATTCTTTGTGTGTGTGTTGAATGCCTACCACGGCAAATGTGTGGATTTGTGGAGCTCAAAGGACAACCTTAAGTACTGATCCTTGCCTTCCATAGTAATTGAGACTGCGTCTTTCTCCGTTGTTCTTGCCTTCTACCCTTCCAGATATGCTCCTGTCTCCTCCTCCTGTCTAGTCATAGCGTGGGGATTACAGATACACTTACAGAGCTTTGTGTGTGTTCCACGGATTTGAACGCTGACCTTACACTTGCAAGACAAGGGCTTTACCTGGTGTGGCATCTCCCCACCACCCACGCCTAGTTCTTTTGCAACTGGAGGCTCACTGTCTTTCGCAGCTCTCTTTATGTGCGTGTGGCTCTGGTTCATTTGTTTTTAACTCCTAGGAGGTATTTCACAAAATGACTTTGACATATGTCTCCATCTGCTCCCCCTAGAGACATTGCTGATTGCTGATTGTTCCCAGGCCTTTCCTTTGAAATCAGTTCTGCATCTTTTTCTGGGTTGAGAATTGAATTTCAGAAGCCAGAGTCAAAGGAAGCCTGTTTCCTTCTGCATTCCCTCTCTTTGATCTGCCCTCTATGCCCTTCTCCATGGGTCCAGTTCCCTCTTGACTTCCTTCCAGACCTCTCCTGCAGCTCCTCTACTCCCAGGAGGCTGCACTGGGTTCAGCTCTGATTTCTCTGCCTAGACCAGAGAAGAGACAGGTCCCATCTGTCTCACCCCTGGGTATCCTACAAATCTCAACAACTGGATTCCAACCGAGGCTTAGTGACTTGCATCTGTAATCCCTGTCCTTGGGAGGCTGGCAAAGGAGGATTGCAAGTTCCAGGCCAGCGTGGGCTACACAGTGAGATCCTGTCTCAAAGCCTTGAAATAACAACAACAGCAACAGCAAACATTAAACCACAAAAACATAAACAAAACAACTGTTGCAGAGATAAAACCACATGATAAGGGGTCTGGCGTGAGCCGATTGGGTAGTGGGAGAAACCAGGAGGAGAAAGTTTTCTTGGAAAAAGATCAGACAATGTTTGGGAGATGGGGGGAAGGGGGGGACACTTAGATTTTTTGGACATTCTAGGCGAGGGGAACTGTCTGAATTAACCCTGCTGCAGCTACTGCCTTTTGTGTGGCTTTTGCAAAGGGTCCATCTCCTAGGTTTTTCTTCTCTGTACATGTAATTCAGATCTGCATCTATTCCCCGTTACTTTTTTAGAGATTTATTTTTATTTTATATGTATGAGTGTTTTGCCTGCATGTGTGTCTATGTACCACATGTGAAGTGTTACATAGTGTCCTACAGAGGACAGAAGAGGGTGTTGGATCGCCTAGAACTGGAGTTACAGATGGTTGTGAGTCACCATGTGGGTGCTGGGACTTGAACCCAGGTCCTCTGGAAGAGCAGTCAGTGCTCCTAATGGCTGTGTCATCTCTCCAGGCCATCCCCATTCATTCTTTAACTTAGGTACCGTTCTCTCCTTTCCATCTTGTATTGAGGACCTTGGGACTGAAGGTTGTTTTCCCAGTGTCTGATTTTCTAGGATACTCCACCCCGCACCTCCCTTCTTTTGCTCTGCTTCCCCTGGTCTAGTACAGAACGGCCCCTGGGCGGTGGTGAAGACATTGATGAGCAGGTTCCATTCTGACTTCCTTCCTTTTTGTATCCTCTGGGACCATCTGCCCAGATGTACTGTACCTCTCTCATGAGCGGACTAGCTCCTGGCTGGCTCACGCCATTGCACGCGCATAGTGTCCACCAGGGCATGTTCCAGGCCTAGAGTCACTACTTTAAGAAGCCCCTGGGGTTGGAGGGCTAGATCAGACCAGGATCCCCTAGAGGGACCGAAACACTCTGGAATCAGAGAAACACTCTGGAATCAGAGAGAGAGACCCATAATCCTTTCCCTTCCTCCCTTCGTGTTTCCCTGAAGCAATCAGACCCTGTGCTGGCCTTGTGTGTGGTCCTGGGCAGGAGTCCTTCCGCAGTGATCTCACCCAGCAGGTCCAGGCACCACATCAATCCATCTTCCAGAGGATTTGGGGAATCCTAGGATTAATACTTGCATCATATTTCTAGCAAATCCCGGTGCAGTCAGCCAGTGCGAGGCAACTAAAGTTCTGGGCATTTGCTTTGGAGCGAGCCCGCAAGGAGCCAGTCAGCTCACAAGACGGGAGAGGGTCCCAGAGGATACAAAAAGATGGATTGTCAGAATGAAACCCACTCACACATTTATTCATCACTGCCCAGGGGAAGCAGAACAAAAGCAGGGAGATGGGGGAGGGGTGATCTAGAAACCCAGACACTGGGAAAAAAACCTACTGCCCTCTGCCCAAGTTCCTTGGGGTCCTGGGGTGGAGCCCATGTCTTACAGCCACCCAAGAGTGAATATCATTATTTTTTCCAGGATAACCTCTCACAGAAATTCCGTTCCTCCAACTGTAGTAACTTGTGAAAACAGGTTTGTTACAAATTTCAAAAGCCATGGGAAAGAATTTTTTCTTTCTGTATACTCTCTCCCAGGCTACTGGCTATCTCAGCCACACCCCGTTTCCAATCCAGGCACCTCTCGCCAGTTACTAATGTTTAACTTTCTTTGTCTGAACCGGCCTGGGCTCGCCTGTTCTGCCCTTCCAGAAGGAAAAACCTCACCCTCACAGAGTAGAAAGAAGGTTATAGGCTCCTGAACATTCCTTGCTGGGATCAAGATCCTCCTGACACACCCACACCTCTGAAAAGAACATAAATCCCATCTCTTTTTAAAACATGTCAACACGCCTCAGCTTCTAGAATAAGGAGGGGCTGGAGAAGGTGGTGCCGAAGATGCCTCCAGCCATTCCTGGTATCAAAGGTCTAAAGAACCCCACCTGTCTCGGGAATCAGCTCCATGCCCAGGTCACACTCTGGGGACTTGGAAATGGACAGTCGTGACTTGTGACTCTCACAGACCAGCAGAGGCCAGGGAGACAGATCAACTTACAGTCTAATTAGGTTCCCAACTTGACATGTACAAAAGAAATAAACTTGGAGTGTTCAACCTCCACATCCCATGGGAGTGTGGGTAATGGTTGCTGTATATTTCTCCCTTAAAGAGTTATCAGAAACATTAGAGAAGGCATTTAGTAATTACAGACTTCAGTTGTGTGAGTGTGGGGAGTGTGTGTGTGTGTGTGAGAGAGAGAGAGAGAGAGAGAGAGAGAGAGAGAGAGAGAGAGAGAGAAAATGTGCAGGTAGAGGTTAAAGGACAAATTTTTAGGACAAATTTTAGGTGTTGTTCCGCATTCATATATATATATATATATATATATATATATATATATATATATATATATATATATATATACTGTAATGAATTAATAAAAATACTGCAGGATTCTCGGCAGCTGCAATGGCAGAAATGCTGCAGGTCCCAAAGTGGCAGCATGTGTTCGTGTGGCCATGCCACAGGTGAACGTGGCTGATCCCAGGTAGGGAGCCACATGGCGGGTGAGAGACAGAGACATGGATAGGCATGCCATGCAGAGTGAGGTTGGATATTTATTTAGTGGGTTATAGAGGGGAAAGGGAGAAGGGGAGAAGAGCAGAGAGGCAGAGAGAGAGAGAGAAAGAGAGAAAGAGAGAGAGAGAGAGAGAGAGAGAGAGAGAGAGAGAGAGAGAGAGAAGGGGAGAAGTGGGGAGAGGCAGAAGCTGCCTTTTCGAGAGGGAGTTGGAAAAGGAAGAGACTCAGGCTGCAAGCAGGAAGGAAGATCTGCCTGCTTCAGCAGAAGGGGGGGGGGATAGGCATGGTTTGCTTCTTAAAGGGACAGGACAGATTATTACACATACATACACACATATGTCTATCTATATCTATCTGTCTGTCTGTCTGTCTACTTTTAGATACAGCCTTTTACTAGCCCAGGGCTCATCAATTAAACTAGGGTATCTGGCCAGGAAGGCCCAGAGAGCCCTGGCTCTCTCTTCTCAGCTTTCCTGTCTTCATGTTTTTCTGTTTCTCTTGTTCTGACAGGGTCTCATGTATCAAACTCACACAGTAACTGAGGAGGACCTTGAACTTCTGAATCTCTGGCCCCAGCCTGAGCTGCACTCGGTGTTTAGTGCTGTGGGTTAAACCTGGAGCTTCATGCCTGCTAGGCAAGCACTCTCCTGACTGAGCTACATCATCACCTCTTCAGTTACATTAAAAAAAAAGATATACTTATTATTTTATTTTTATTCCGTGTGCACTGGTGTTTTGCCTGCATGCATGTCTGTGTGAGGCTGTCAGGTTGTGAGCTGCTGTGTGGGTGATGGAGACTGAACCCAGAGCAGTCAGTGCTCTTAACAACTGAGCCGTCTTTCCAGCCCAAGATTTTACTTCTTTTATGAGTATGAGTGTTTTATTTACATGTATGTCTGTGGACCACGTGTGTGATTGGTACCCTCCAAGGTCAGAAGAGGTCCTTAGATCTGGAACTGGAGTTGTGGATGGATGTGAGCCACCTTGTAGGTGCTAGGAATCAAACCTAGGTACTTTGCAAGAACAAGTGCCCTTAACCACAGAGCTATCTCTCTAGCCCCTAAAATTTTTTAAAAGAATAATTTATTGCTGGATGGTGGTGGCGCACGCCTTTAATCCCAGCACTCGGGAGGCAGAGGGAGGTGGATCTCTGTGAGTTCGAGGCCAGCCTGGTCTACAAGAGCTAGTTCCAGGACAGGAACCAAAAGCTACGGAGAAACCCTGTCTCAAAAAAAAAAAAAATCAAAAAAAAGAAAAAAAGAAAAAAAAGAATTATTTATTTATTTAGTTAGTTAGTTTTTCGAGACAGGGTTTCTCCGTAGCTTCTGGAGCCTGTTCTGGAACTAGCTCTTGTAGACCAGGCTGGTCTCGAACTCACAAAGATCTGCCTGCCTCTGCCTCCCAAGTGCAGGGATTAAAGGCATGCACAATCACCACCCGGCCCTATTTTTATTATTTTTAATTATATGTTTGTGTGTATCTGCATGTGGGTATGCACACATAACTGCAGATGCCCAGGAAGGCCAACAGCATTGGATCCCCTGGTGATGAAGTTCCAGCAGCTGTGGGTCACCGGACTTGGTGCTGGAAACTGAACTTGTGTCCTGTGAAAGAGCAGTATGTTCTCTTAACCACGGAGCTGTCTCTCTAGCCCCATCTTAAGAATTTTCATCCCTGTGGCTGAAGAGATGGCTTGTCGGTTAAGAGCAAGTATTCTTTTAAGGGGCCCAGGTTCAGTTCTCAGCATCCATGTTGGGTAGCTCACAACTGTCTGGAACTCCAGTTTCAGGGAATCCGATACCTTCTTCTGGTCTTCGAGGACACCTTCACACACGTTGCACATAAATTCATGTAGGCACACATATATACATATAAACAAAATACAAAACCAAGCCACAAACCTCAAAAAATTCCCTCCTTTTAATCTTGCTGCTGCAAGCATGGGCAAATAGCATTCACACAACTTACCAAGAATCCAAAGCCTATTAATATAATAGCACCTTTTTCATCCTTTTTTTTTGGGGGGGGGTGGAGTTGTTTTTGAGATAAGGAAGGTTTCTCTATATAGCTCAGACTTGCCTTAAACCAACTATTTTTTATAACTATTACCCCCTCCAAAAATTGTTTTATCTATTTATTTCTAGACAAGGTCTTATACTACATAGTCCTGGTTATCCTGGAACTTGCTATGTTAAGCCAGGCTGGCCTCAAACTCACAGAGATCTGCTTGCTTCTGCCTTTCTCTCCTCGTTAAAGGCTTGCAATTAAAAAACATTTTTATTTCTTTTAAAACTAAAAAGCAAAGACTTTCAAGAAAATCATGTGAGACACAGGAAAACCTAAAATACGTTTTTCCTGTTAAGAAAATTAACTAATTAACTATTTTTGAGATAAGGACTCATCCAGCTGCATATCTTGTATTCTTTCTTAAAAAGCCTTATTTTTATGTACTGTGTGAGTGGGACTGTATGCTGGTCAGAGGGCAACTTTCAGGACCCAGCTCTCTCATGCCACCATGCGGGTCCCGAGCATTGAACTCAGGTTGTTGTGCTGGGCAGCAAGTGCCTTTACTAGCTGAGCCATCTTGTGGCCCCTCTATTTTGTGTTCTCCCAATACAGGTCTCTTTGAGGATTTTTTTTCCCACACAATGAGCAATTCTGCATCAGGCAGCAGCTTGGTACTCTCCAATTCTATGAAGTTCCCGACATCTACTTGGAGACAGTACCAGATCTTCCAAGTTGAGACTCTCTGGCAAGGCATCCCCCTGCCTCCACCCATACAGAAGAGCGCTGCAAAGCGTCTGTCTGATTGTCTGCTCTATGCTTCTGATCTATGACTATGAGTCTGGTTCTCATGACCCCCCACCCCTGCCCCCAGGGCTCAATTAATTTGCCAGAGGGGAACTCAGGGGAGCAGAATTTCTGTTTCCTGGTTTATTAGAAAGGCCAGATGGAAGAGATGAGGCCAAGGGTGGGAGGAGGGATTCTGCTCCCAGCTTTAGTGTCCCACGTGCTGGGAACACACAGGCGTGGCCCATCATGTCTTAGCAGGTGTGGTAGCACATATTCAACTATCTCAAAGTGCTTCAATCCCATCCTTTTATTTTCTTTTTCCTTTGTCTTTGGAAGTAAAGTAGCCCAGGCTGGCCTGGAAACCGCTACACAGCCAAGGATAATCTGATCTTCCTGGATCATGGTCGAGTGCCACTATGCTCAGTTTATGTGGCAGCTGAGGATGGAGCCAGGACTTTGTATGTGCTAGGCAAGCCTTCTACCAACACAACTGCACCCTCAGCCCTTGTCTTTTTTCCATTTTGATGGAGACGTGCTTGAATACAGCATGGATCACGTTGAAGAGCTTCACGTTCAGCCTCTTTGTGCACTATAGGCCAGGCAATTGTCTTTAAGTCTCAGCTTTCTAATCCACCCCTTGGTCTTTGCAGTGGCCAACCCTCATCTCAAAGCCACCAGCCATCAATTTAGCACACCAAAGATACTTGCCACTTCAGAAATTCCAGTATTTACTTTGTATACCCATGTGTGGGTGTGTGTGAAGGCCGCAGGACAGCTTTTGGGAGTCTGGTCTCTATTTCTACCATGTGGGTTTCGGGGATCAAATTCAGGGTGTCAGGTTTGGCAGCAAACCTCGCACCCCCTTGAGCCATCTTTCCAGCCCAGCTCTGTGTGCTATTAATGTTAACCATCTCTTTATCTGTTTCTCATTTTTCTGCAATGGCAGCATGACCTGAGGAGAGCAGAGAGGTAATGTTGATTTTCTTTTCTTTTTGTGGTACTAGGGTTTGAACCAAAGTCTCATCCTTGTTAGGGTAGGATTCTATCACTGTGATATATTCCCAGCTATTTTTTTTAAAAAGTAAATCATGAAAAGATGGGGGTATAGCTCAATGGTAGAATGATACATTTTTAGCACGTTCAAAGCCCTGGGTTTAATCAGCAACACACACACACACACACACGAGTAAATGAGCAAGCCATTCTCAATTAGTTCTTTTTAGAGAATTCTCAGTTCATGGTGCTGTATATTATTATTATTGTTATCATTATCATTATAATTATTGAGAAGGAGATCTAGCTATGTATCCCAGCTCTGAACATGTGGTCCCCTGCCTCAGCCTCCTGAATATGTATAACTGTGAACCAGAACACCTCACTTGGGATAATCTACTTAGAAATGAGGATCTGGGTGCTCATTCCCTTTAGTTTGTTCCTGCATCTGTCTGTCCCAGGAAAATCCTCACAGATCGCTGGTAATCATGTGCCAGTCTAATGTCTAGTCATGACCTTGAAGGGTCATGGTTTCTGTTTTTCCACTTTCTGGGCTGTTATGGCCTATAATAATTCATTTACATCTTCATAGTAGGAACTGCACATCCTTGTGTGTGTGGAGGTTTGTATACGGCCAGAATCTTAATTCTAATGCACACTGTCAGCATGGACCTGCTTAAGGGTTCATAACCATTGCAATCCAACAGTGACAGCTCGTGTCACCAGGAACTGTGCTGAGCACACAAGAAGCATTGCCTTATTTAATTCCCATTTTACAGGCAAGGAAATGGAGGCTTGGAAACCTCTCCTTAAGGCTTTTCAATGAATAGCTCTCAAACTAGGGCTTGAATCCAGGCCCATTTGAATACAAACACATGCCACTCTGCCTGGAGACTAGACTCTCAGAACTGCAGAATCATTAGTGTTCGTTTGTTTGTTTTGAGACAGGGTTTCTCTGTGTAGCCCTGGCTGTCCTGGAACTTGCTCCGTAGACCAGGCTGGCCTTGAACTCAGAGATCTGCCTGCCTCTGCCTCCTAGGTACTGGGATTAAAGGCATGTGCCACCACCACCCAGGAAAATGGCAGAATCTTAATCCAGAGACCCTTCCCATCCAGTGCTCAGTTTTTGCAAAGACTCATGCTTGGCCAGAGTCAGGAAGTGGCTTGTGCAAGATCCATCTATTTCAGTTGTAGCAGGTGTAAGGTGTGCAGGAGAAGTTGGAATTGTGGGTGAGAACTCTGATACTTGGGAGTTGGGCACAAGTTCGTTTGAAGTTAATAAATACCCAGGGTAACAAGTCGAAAGTTTCTGAGCTCCTCTACTACACCCTTTCTTTGGCTTCACAGGTGCTTGCCAACAGGCTCTACTACTGAGCTCCAGTTCTAGCCTCCTTTGTATGTGTGTGGATGGGTGTGTGAGCACATACAATATTGCATGTGTGTAAGTCAGGAGGCTACCTGGAGGCTGGGGGGTCATCCCTCTCCCTACACCACAAGTGGGTTCTGGAGATCAAACTGTAGTCATCTTGTGGGTACTGTGTTCTCATCTTGAGACGGTACCTTGCTAAATTGCCCAGGGTGACCTTGAACTCCGTAGCTAGGCTGGCCCTGAACTTTATATCTTCCTGTCCTCAGCCTCCCAAGTGGTCAGTATGACAGTCACTTTCCACCAACACCTCCCCCTTCCCCTGAAGGTTTTTTTAGATGACAGAGACACAGAGAATCAGCTGAACTGATTACCTCCTTGGGCTAACCCAAACCAGATGCCCTTATAAACCTGGATTCTCTGCCATGGCTTTATTGAGCCAGGCTGGGCAATCTAACTACACACAGATAATCCAAGAAAGTAAAACATTAGCATTCTGGCCAATTGTGGTGGCTCCTGTTTGTAACCCCAGGAACTGGGCACCTGAAGTTAGACATAATTAATGGGAGGCAAACCTGGGCTAGAAAGCCAGATTCTGTCTCAAAACAAACAAGGGTGGAGGTGGGGGAAAAACAAACACAATTCTGCCTCTGGGTACAGAGGTACAGACTGACTGCTCACCCAGGCCTTGGAATCCATCTTAACTTTTAAAAAATTTTTGGTATTTTGTGTGTACATGTATGCATGTGCCTCTCTCTCTCTCTCTCTCTCTCTCTCTCTCTCTCTCTCTGTGTGTGTGTGTGTGTGTGAATGCGTGTGTGCACTCAGCTGTGATGGCAGGCAAGTGTGGAGGTCAGAGGACAACTTGTCAGTCAGTTCTTTCCAACCACAAGAGTCCTGGGGATCGAACCTTGGTGTGGGACAATTCTGTATTCTGTCAATTATGTTTTAAATAAACGCTGATTGGTCAGTAGCCAGGCAGGAAGTATAGGCGGGACAACCAGACAGGAAGTAGAGGCGGGTCAATGAGAACAGGAGTATTCTGGGAAGGAGGAAGCCCATTCCTCCACAGTCCTGTCCAGACACCAAAGAAGCAGGATGTGACCAACCCGGCTGAAAAAGGTACTGAGCCATGTGGCTAACATAGATAAGAATAATGAGTTAATATAAGTTATAAGAGTTAATAGGAAGCCTGAGCCAGTTAGTTTATAACTTATGTAGACCTCTGTGTGATTTTCTTTGGGTTTATCAGCTGTGGGAACTGGGCAGGACAGAAACCCCAAAAAGCAGGCCCTTATGTTACAAAACCTAACTTGTCAGGCTTGGTAACAGGCACCCTTATCTGTTAATTCAGCTTGACAGCCCCACCCTAATGCTTGATCTTACCAAACCCTAAATCCAGCCACAGAAGAGGGGCGGGGCAAATTCATGCAGAGACCAAGGGGAAGATGATATGTGTTAGGATGAGAGGGCTGAGAGTTTCAACTAAAGGGACTCCCCAAATCTTTGTCAGCAGGAAAAAAAAGCATCAAAGGGGCAGAGAGATGGGAGGAGGGGGGCATTCAGGCACTGGGCCTCATGGGGAAATTGGTCCTTTGGGCATGACACGACCATCACAATTTTGGGGCAGACTGATGGAGACCTCATGTCCATAGCCCAGGCAAGAACATAAAGGGGACAGTACCACACTACTGGGGTAACAACTACAGCAGGAGATAATGAGTCCTGAAGTGGCTAACATTTCCTCCTGGAACAGAGGCATGGTTAACTATACACTGCCCTTCTCCAGACAGGAGAATTTGTGGATCACCATGCCTTTCTGATTTCTCACCAACTCTCCCTTGTTCACTGCACCTACGTAGGAAGTCAGAGCCAGGTCCTAGCACTCGAGTGGCAGAGGCAGGAGGATTCTTGCTTTGCGGGGATAGGATTGCACGTGGTCCAGCAGGCCTTGAACCTTCTCTGTAGCTGAGACTTTCGCTGAGGTGAATTATGTTTGTACAGGGACGCCTGACATTCAATTTTCACAGCCCCGTTTTGGCCCAAGAGTTATTTCAACTGACACACTGTAATAGACTTAAGCCACATGATTGGGCATAGACTTTTAAAATGGGCGCTTGCAATTCAAAGCCAGATCCACTGTTGCCCCTGGGATGCTTCTTAGAAAATCTTTATAAATTGGGACTGTCCAATACAGTCTGTTCCAAATGGCTAATTTCTAAGACTAAGATTTGGTCTCAATCTTAGTGCATAGAGAAATTATGATCTTGACAATGGGACAGAGGGAAGCCTTGAGTTTACTGTCCTCCAAGACCTAGAAAATTTTTGTTGCCATGGGGACAAATGGACAGAGCTCTCCTATGTCCATGGTTTTTGAACAATGCGCTCTCACCCCTCCCTCAGTAGCCAGTGTCTTGCAGCACTGGTTTTGGTAGCTAGGATCATGGAGCCTCCAGATTCCCAGCCATCTGGGAATTGGGATCCAGATAGTTCAGCCTTGACCACGCAGCCAGAGGCACTGGTCCCTCCCCAACTCCCTGGGACCCTCACTACCCAACCCCCTTCTGTGGAACAACATTCTCCACATTCCTCTCCTCACCCACCCTCACTTACTCCCTCCCTCGCCAAATCAGAAGTTCAAGGTCAATTTTCCCCTTACCCACCTTCCTCCCCCACCACAGCATCTTCCTACCCTTGGACCCCCTCTGCACAGTGGGTTAACCCCTCCCAATCCTCCCCTATCTCCTCTCATACCAGATCCCACCATAACCTGGCCCTTCTCTGTCTTCTCTGGGAGGTGGTGGGAGCCAATGGCATTATTAAAGTTTATGTTCAGTAGGATCAAAAACCCATTGCCATTGTTCTTGAGTTCTCAGTAGTCCTCATTGTCCGCTATGTGCTATGTTCAGCGAGTCCGGTTTTATCCCAGGTTTTTTCAGACCCAGGCCAGCTGGCCTTGGTGAGTTCCCAATAGGACATCCCCATTGTCTCAGTGTATGGGTGCACCCCTCGTGGTCCTGAGTTCTTTGCTCATGCTCTCTCTCCTTCTGGCTTTGTGGGAGCCTAGGCAGTTTGGATGCTCACCTTACTAGACCTGGATGGAGGTGGGTGGTCCTTGGACTTCCCACAGGGCAGGGAACCCTGATTGCTCTTTGGGCTGAGGAGGGAGGGGGACTTGATTGGGGGAGGGGGAGGGAAATGGGAGGCGGTGGCGGGGAAGAGACAGAAATTTTTAATAAATACATAAATTAATTAATTAATTAAAAAAAAGAAAAAAAATGAAGTTTATGTTCCTTTTTCTCTTCCAGATCTCTCTCAGATAGAAAAGCAGCTGGGTTCCTTCTCTGCTAATCCTTCTGTTAAAATTAAGGAGTTTCGCTATCTGTCCCAGGCCTACGATCTAACCTGGCATGACTACTATGTCTTTCCAAGCTTCTACTCTCACTCCTGAGGAGTGAATTAAAATCCAGGCAGCAGCTAGACAGTATGCAGACCAGACTCATCTGGTAGACAGTACGGTCCCTGTGGAGGAAGTGGCCGTGCCAGCCACAGAACCACACTGGGATTACCAACCTGGCCAAAGCAGCCGACAGAAGTGGGACATCATGGTTCGTTGCCTCCTTCAGGGTATGGAGATGGTCTCAAAAAAGTAGTTAATTTTGACAAACTTCAAGAGATCACACAGCTAGCTGATGAAAACTCAGCTATTTTTTTTAAATCAGTTACAAGAGACCATGGTCCAATTTACCTGGCTGGATCCAGCCTCCCCAGCCTCGCTACCCATTTTATTTCTCAGTCAGCACCAGATATTAGAAAAAAGTTTAAAAAGGCTGAGGAAGGTCCTCAAACCCCCATACAGGGATTGGTGAAAATGGCCTTTAAAGTTTTTAATGCCTGAGAAGAAATAGCTGACAGACGAGGCTGCAACAGGCGGCAATGCTCCAGGCCCAAGCCCTAGCAGCTGCTCTACGGCCACCAGGACCCCCAGAAGGGGGACAAGGGAAGTCAACCATGATAAACCTCAGCCTCAGTAAACCTCTCCAGCAGGCTGCTTCAAATGTGGTCTAAACGGCCATTTGGCACGATTTTGCCCTGGGCTTCCTATGAGGCCATGCCCTCTCTGCCAGCAACCTGGACACTGGAAATCACAATGCCCCCGTGTGGGCTCGTTCTTTATGCCATGCCACAGAGGTCCAGCCTCACCGACATCAGCAAGTGAGACTGTGCCAGCCTTTGAACTTCTCAGCCTTGCAGAGGATTGATGCAGTCCAGACTTGGTGACTCCCATAACCCAATCAGGACCCAGGGTAACATTATAGGAGAGGGAAAGTCCATTGCCTTCTTTTGGACACAGGAGCTACCTACTCTGTTTTAACATTTCTCTGGGGCCTTACGTTCCCCTCACCAATTTCAATTATGGGGGTAGATGGGTCCTGTTCCTCCCCACTTAAAACTTTGCCAATGCCTTGCATTCTTGCAGGGCATTTTTCTCTCATTCTTTCTTAGTAATACCTGCTTGTCTGGCACCTTTACTGGGTTGAGATATTCTCAGCCACTTCAGGGCTATGCTCACTTTGGCCCCCACACACTCTCCCGAGTCACACATTCTTCTCACTTTAATGGCCTCACAGGTTCCCACCCCAGACTGTTCTGTCCCTACTCTCCTTGATACAGTAGATCCCAAGTATGGGACACTTCTATTCCTGTGATTGCTGCTCACCACCAGCCAGTCCTAGTTCGCCCTAAAAACCCTTTGTCCTTCTCTTCCAGACCCCAGTTTTCTATTTCTGAAACCCACGGCCGAGGCCTTAAGCCTATTATCACCGTCTCCTACCTCAAGGACTTCTGATTCCTACACTTACCACTTGGTTCAAGTCCTCAGCCTCATAAATGCCGCAGTTGTTCCAGTTCACCCACTGGTTAACAACCCGTATAATCTCCTGTCTAACGTCCCTCCTACCACCTCCTACTTTACTGTTCTGGACCTATGTAGTAATAAGGAGTGGCGCGGCGGCGGGCTGCGTCCCCAAACACCCCAGCCGCCTGCCCGGCTAGCTTTACCCGAAATAATTACACAGACACTGTATTCATTTAATCACTGCTTGGCCCTTAGCTCTAGCCCTTACTGGCTAATTCTGATATCCCAATCAACCCATCTCTAACAATCTGTGAGCACCGGTCTTACCGGGAAGATTCTAGCCTAAGTCCATCCTGGGTCGGAGCTTCATAGCGTGCGTCTTCCCTGGAGCAGGTAGATGGCGTCTCTCTCTGAGGTGTCTGCTCCGGAGAGGAGAGCTGCGGAGTCTGACCTCACTTCCTCTTCCTCCCAGCGTTCTGTTCTGTTTACTCCTCCCACCTATCTCCTAACCAATGAGAGCCAAGCAGCTTCTTTTTATTTAACCAATGACCTTCCTCCATCAGACCTAAAATGCCTTCTTTACTGTCCCTTTACACCCTGACTCACACTTCCTCTTTGCCTTCACCTGGGAGGACCCTGACTGCCGGTCCTCCAGACAGCTTACGTGGACTGTTCTCCCGTAGGGTTTTCGGCACAGCTCCCTTTCTTTGGCCAAGCTCTGGCTTGAGATCTCTCAAACTTTGACCCAAGTTCTAGCACACTTCTTCAATATGTGGATGATCTCCTTCTCTGTAGTCTGACATTGTCTTTGTCCCAAGAGGCCATCTCTGTGCTCCTGAACTTCCTTGGATCCTTGGGATATTGAGTTTCACTGAATAAGGCTCAGCTGTGCTCTCCTATAATGGTATATCTGGGTGTTCAACTTAGCCCGGGGTTTTAGACTCTCACCTCTGACAGGTCCAGGCCCTGCGGGATTTACAACCTCCAACCACAGGGGCTCAAATCCTCTCATTTTTGTGTCTGCTAGGGTTTTTGCCATTGGATCCCTACTTTGCTATTACAGCATTACAGCCAAGCCTCTGTACCAGGCAGCCAGAGAGACCCACGGGGCCCCTCACCCACCCAACCATCGTCGGATTCCACTTTTCTCTACTGCGGGATGCCCTTCTGACAGCCGCTGCTCTTGTTCTTCCAGACCCCACGAAGTCTTACCATCTCTGTACAGATGAGAGGCCACCAGAGTTCTAACCCAACAGGCTGGGCCTTCGAATTGGGCTGTTGCCTTTTTATTCAAACAGCTGGACCTCACCGCCTGTTGATGGCAGCCATGCCTGAGAGCCCTGGCAGCAGCAGCTGAACTCACTCAGGAAGCTCTCAAGATCACCTTGTCCAGGCCAATCATGGTATATTCCACCTACTGCCTCCCAGACCTTCTGAGACACTCCTCTCTCTCTCTCTTTGGGCCTTCACGAGTCCAGTGTTTCCACTTACTATTCCTAGAAAATCCCCAGATTACTTTGGCTTCCAGTCTTGCCCTAAACTCTCTTTCCTTTCCCTCCCCCTCTGGTACCTCCTCTGTAGAAGCTTTAACCTCACCCTGGCCGGGTCTTCTAGACCAGCCACTTATAGATCCCCAACTCACCCTGTTTGTGGATGGAAGTTCCCTTATAGATAAATCAGGAAATGTGTATGCAGTAGTCACTTCTAGTAACACCGTAGAAGCCTCCAGCCTCCTCACAAAAGGCCAAAATAATTGCCTTGACTAGGGCACTCCAAATAGCCAAGGGACAATGGGCTAATATCTACACTGACTCTAAATATGTCTTCTCAATAGCCCATACTCATTCTGCACTCTGAATAAAAGGGGCTTAACCAACCTCTTGGAGATCCTCCAGCTCCCTGCAGAAGTAGCCATTATTCACTGCTGGGGACACCAATCCTCCAAGGACCCAGTGGCCTTAGGCAATGCCAAGGCTGACTCAGTGGCCGCGGGACTGGCCTCCAGGTTCTCGGATTCCACAGAACATATGTTGTTCTTAACTCCCTCCTGTCAGCCCTGTTACCAATCAAAAGAGAGGGACGAGCTTATAAAAAGGGGGGCCCACAAAAACAAAAGATGGATACTTCTATTTAAATAACCGTCTCATCCTTCCTCAAGACCAGACATTGTCAATCATTTCAGACATCCACCAGACCTTACACATAGGCCCCAAAGCTTTGTTCTGCTTCTTGGGGATTCTCTTTGACCCCACCCATCTCCAAGATCATATTTCCAGGTTCACTCCTCCTGCCAGAAGTGTGCTCAGGCCAATTCACAGGGGGTTCTCCACATATGTCAGTCTCTACACCAGCTTTGTGGACACCAACCAGGCAAAGTCGGCAGGTTGATTTCACCCATATGCCTACTCATAAAAAAACTTTGTTGTCTCTCAACACTTGTGGACACTTTTACAGAATGGATAGAAGTATTTCCGGCTTCCAGGGAAATGGCAGATGTGGTGGCCCAGGCACTCCTGGACCACATCATTCCTCGGTTTGATGTGGACAATGGACCAGCCTTCACTTTCAGGATCATGGATCTTATGTCAGAAGCTCTCAACATCTCCTGGAAATTTCACACCCCCCTACCATCCACAATCCTCAGGAAAGGTGGAAAGGCCAATGAACTCATTAAACAACAGCTAATCAAGCTCTCCATTGAACTCAGGTTATCTTGGCCCTCCTTTCTCCCCATTGCCCTTACTCGCCTCAGGGCCTGAGCCCTTTTGAGCTGCTTTATGGCAGGCCCTTTCTCTTTAGCCATCACCTCCCAGTCCAAACTCCTCCACTGCTGGGGTACCTACCCTACCTCTCCCTCCTTCTGAGGTCCCTTCTCCATTCACATGCTGACAGTTGTCTCCCTGCCACCACACCAGTGGACCCTAATGCCCCTAAACCTGCCCCGCTCTCCCCAAGGGACAGGGTACTCCTCAAACAGCTAGCTCCTAGGCCTCTTGAACCTTGATAGACGTGGTAACCCTCACTACCCCCTTGGTTGCCAAGCTCCTGGAACATCCATGCTGGTACCATCTCTCCAGGCTCAAGCAGGCACCTACTCAGGACACTTAGTCTGTCCAGCAGTTAGGACCTTCCACCCTCCGGTTTTCCAAGATGCCTCAATGAAGGGCCTACCTGCTCCTCAGCCTGGCACACTCAACTCTGGTGATACAAACAAGATGGGTAATAACAATATATTTTTCTCCTAGACATCTGTCTTCTTACCTCCCCCAAGAAACAGAAGCCTGATGTCTCTGGAATGACAGTAAACAGGATGCCTCTCTAGCCACACCTCTCGCTGAGCGTGAAGCCACCGACATCCAGCTCTCCCCTCCCCCATGCCACCCCATATCCACAGGAAGTAGCCAGACTTGAGTGGATGCCCCTTTTCCCAAAGAGAGCCTAAAATGTTGGTCATAAGTATCACCTCAACTTCCTGTCACCCTTATACATACAGTCTGGAATGTAATCCTAGCCTTGGCCTCCATCTTTGGAGGCTCCTTCCCTGTGCCCATTGACCCTTGACCCCTCCCCAAGAAGGGTCAAGGTAGCCTGCCAAACCTTGACCCTTCCCCAGGAAAGGTCAAGACCACTCCCATAGGCTATTTAAATTGCTCCCCAGAAAATAAACACATGGTTTTCCCTCTTCCTCTCGGTGGTCATGTTGGTGACTTCCCATTTTCCCCAGGAGTGCTGGTGTCTAATTAAACCTGGGTATCTTTTAATCTGGTCTGATTTGGCTTGTTTGGGATTATTTTGCGTCAGCGGAGAGGCTTGGTTAGGAAAATATTCCAAAGACTCAGTATGCCAGTATTTGTTACCTGTGGCCACTGGAACAGACTGCTCTGAGCTCGGAGACATATGCCGGCACAAGTTTGTTTTCTTACGGCTCTGAGTAGGTGCGTATGATCTGAATCACAAAAACCTGTAGGCTGGCTCTTCTCCTTTTCTCCCTCTGCAGACATCTGGGGGATGCTGGTTTATTTCCTGCTGTTGGTTCCCGGATACAATCACATCAATTTCTGGTTTCCTGGTGATCATATTTGGCCATTGGAAAAAAGGTCTAAGACTGTGGTTCTCAACCTGTGGGTTGTGGGGTTGAATGACCCTTTTCCAGGGGTTGGCTAAGATCATTGAGAAACACAGATATTTATATTGTGATTTATAACAGTAGCAAAACTACAATTATGAGGTAGTAATGAAAATAATTTTATGGTTGGGAGTCAGCACAACAGAAGGAACTGTGTTAAAGGGTTGCAGCATTAGGAAGGTTGAGAAGAACTGCTCTAGATGACCCTCCCCATCTCAAGACACAATCACCTCGGCTAAGTCTCCTTTGCCACACCCTGGGGCCCAGTCACAGATTCTAGACTACGGGCGATTCTTTAGTGCTAAGGACAGTTAATCAACTTCACTGAACTTCTAATCACCCAGGAGACAAAGCCCTGAGTGTGTGTGAAGGTGTTTCCAGAGAGGCTCACCTGAGGTGGGGAGACACACCAGAACCTAAGAGGTCCTGGACTTAACAAAAACAAGGACATTAACTGAACACTAGCATCCCCTCTGTGCTTCCTGACTGGGGACATGATATAGCCAGCCACCTTACACATCTGTCACCGTGATTTCTCCATCACGACAGACTGCATCCCAAAACTTGCTTTCTCGCAAGCCAGAAACCCTTACTTCCTTCCATTGCTTTTGCTGTTGTCTCAGCGATGAGAAAGGTAATGGATTCAAGGGCCACATTTACAGTCTGACTTAGCAGGATGGAGGAGGTTGAGTGTCTCGGTCATAGAATTCCTCCAGAAACCAAGTGCTGGCAGGTCTGGAGGAGACGCCTTCAGCACACCTTCTCTATCCCTCCCTACAGTGCCATGGTTGGGGTTATCTGTTTCTAACTAAACCAATATTGAATGTTTACATTATTATGTTTATTTAAGTGAGTCCTTGCCTGGGCCATGAAGTGACCTGCGCTTACATTTCTCCCAAAGCATATTTTTCTTCAAATTAATAACTGCCATGGTTTTTTATTTGTTTAGCTTTTGAAGCACTTGTTAATATTTCATTCCTAGATTCTGACAGCTGTAAAACTCTGTGAGCAGCGCTGTCAATGCCACTTCAGGGAACTTCACGAGACTCTTTTATTAGATGTTAAAGGAGCCCAACCTTTCATTTCTTTTTTTTTTTTGAGATGGAAGTCTTACTATGTTGTTCTGACTGTCCTGGAACTACATATGATCCATGATGGCTTCTAACTCACAGAGACCCACCTATCTCTGCCTCCTGAGTGCAGAGATTAAAGGTATATGTCACCATCTTAGGTAGCAAGCCAGCTTCCAGTTTGCAGTAGAGGTGGGGGTGACCTTGAACTGCTGACCCTCTAGCCTCCACCTCCCATGAGCTGGCATTATAGGCCTGTACCAGCAGGAGAGACCCATGCTGGTTGGCTTTTGTTGGTGTGACACTAGAGTTATTTGGGAAGAGGGAACCTTGATTGGTCTGTGGGCAAGTCTGTGGGGTCATTTTCTTGATTAATGTTGAACTGGAAAGGACCAGCCCACTGTGGATATGACCACTCCTGGACAAGTGGTCTGGGTTGTATAAAAATCAAGCTGAGAAGCCTTGGAAAGTAGGCCAGTAAGCAGTGTTCCATGGTTCTGCTTCAGTACCTGTCTCCAGGTTCCTGCCTTGACTTCTTGCTCTGGCTTCCCTCATTGATGGGCTGTAAAGTATAAGCTGAAATAAACCCTTTCCTCCCAAGTTGCTTTGAGTTATGATGTTTGTAAGGCCCATATTTCTACATGGTGTGACAGCCAAGTTCTCGGGCCATGGCTAGTATCCAGAGGAGTCATGTAACCTTCCAGACAGGCTGTCTCTAACCTAACAAAATGTCAGAATGTTGTTTTGCTCCTTTCTTTGTAATTTGGAGGATGCCTGAGAGAGATGCTGATTCAAGCTACGTGCCAGCTAGCATACAGAGCAGATAGGTAGATGTGGACATGACTAAAAGCCATTCAACTGGTTACCTAGGAGACAGACTGCTAATGTATTTACCCCTCAGTTTATGTTTGGATATATACGGCTGTTTGGAGAATAAGGCAAGGGGAATTCTTCAGGATGTGAATTCAGGATATCATGAGGGATCGCTGAGAAAGAATCTCCCTCCCAATGAAGCCATGTGAGTTTTGTCTTTATTCCCACGCTGCCACAGCAGTCAAGAGAGAGATAGTTTATGTTGGGGTCTGGTCTAGGGAAATAATTTATGGTCTGGGCTAGCATCGAACCCCAACAGATGTTTAACACAGTAACAGAAACCTAGCCAGGGCAGAACAAAATATTATTTTGAAGATTCATAAAAGAAAAGAAGCCAAGGGCTGTGGAAGAACCCTTTTGTACAGAGTGAAAATTTGTCACTCGGATTTGTTTAATAAAGGGCTAAGTGGCCAATAGCTAGGCAGGAAGAGGTTAGGGAGGATAGCCAAACTGAGAGAACACTGGGAAGAAGTCATGTGAGATCACCAGCCAGATGCAGAAGCAGGAGATGAATATGCGGTGCTGAAAAAAGGTACCACCATGTGGCAGAGCGTAGATAAGAAATATGGGTTAGTTTAAAATGTAAGAGCTAGTTAGTAATAAGCCTAAGCTATTGGCTGAGCATTTATAATATAGTTCAATTATTAATGGATAATAAGTCTCTTGTGGTTATTTGGGAGCCAGCTGGTGGGACAGAGCTGAGTGGTGGGACAGAAAAACTCTGCCTACAGCCAAGGCTCATGGCAGAGGCCTGTAATTCTAACCAGTTGGGAGGCTGAGGCAGGAGGATCTCAAGTTCAAGGCTAACCTGGGCTATTCTAAGAGATTTTGTTTCAAAATAAAAGTAAAATGCTGGGAGTAGCACTCACTTAGAGCTTGTGCCTCGCAAGCTCAAGGTCTTGTGTTCATTACTATCAAAACAAACACAAGTTAAATTACATTTACCCACGTATGCACACACACACACACACACACACACACACACACACACACACGGAAGTCAGAGGACAACTTGTAGAAATGGTTTCTCTTCTTCCACCATGTGCATCCCAGCAACTGAACTTCGGTTGTCATCATTGGTGTTAAGTGACTTTACCCTCCAAGCCATCTCTGCCAGCCAGTCCTCTTTAGCCTTTTCTACATAAACTGTACACCAGGATTCCCTTTCTCCTAATCTGAAGGTTAAGCTCCCCCCCTTTTGCTGTTCTTGCTT
Organism: Microtus pennsylvanicus; assembly: GCF_037038515.1. Classification (NCBI taxonomy): domain Eukaryota; kingdom Metazoa; phylum Chordata; class Mammalia; order Rodentia; family Cricetidae; genus Microtus; species Microtus pennsylvanicus. The sequence continues at coordinate 137,999,613 of NC_134579.1, read as the reverse complement.
TAAGTAGCCCAGAAACTCATCATCCTCCTGTTTTAGGTTCTCAAGTGCTGGTGTAACAGAACCACCACACTCAGGAAGATTTTGGTTCTCAAAGGTATTAGCTTAGTATTTAGTGACATTTGCCTTCTCTGTGTGACCTGTATCTTTCCTTCATCGGTTCCTCTGTCCCTCCCTGCCCCCTTGGTTTACTTGTGTATCCTGGCTGGTTTTTCACTTACTTTGTGAATCAAACTGGCCTCCAACTTGTGGCAACCTCCTGTCTCTGATTATTGAGTGCTGAGATTAAAAGCCATGGCAACATGCTTGGCCTAAATTTTCTTTTTCTTGAGAGGAAATCTTGCTTATAGCTCCTCTTGAAGCTACAAAAATCACAATGTTTGGATTATATGCATGCCTCACTATGCCAATCCATATCTATCTCGTGGTGTGGGAGTCTCCTCTGTGCTGTGGTTACCATTAATGAATAAAGAAAGTGCTTTGGCCTGTTGATAGGGCAGAACTTAGGTAGGCGGGAGGACTGGTCTGAATGCTGGCAGGAGGAAGGGCGGAGTCGGGGAGATGATATGGACCTGTGGCCAGAGGTAGACGTGTTGAAACTTTGCTGGGAGGCCATGACCTAGTGGTGATGCACAGATTAAAGGAGATGGATTAAATTAAGATGTAAGAGTTAGCTAATAAGAAGTTAGAGCTATGGGCCAAGCAGTGATTTAATTAATACAGTTTCTGTGTGGAAAATTTGGGTCTGGGTGGCTGGGAAGAACAAGGAGTTCCTTCTTACAACAATCTCATATCCATATCACATGCCTGCATTGTGCACGCATACATGCATGTGTGCATGTGTCCCCCCCCCCCCCAAGGATGACCTTGAACTCCTGTCCTGGTCCTCTTGTCTCCATTTTTCAAGTGCTGAGATTACAGGTGTGTGCCACAATGTGAGTTCACGTGGTGCTGGGAATTGAACCCAGTTGTGTGCACTATGTGAGCACTTGACCCACTCTCCAGCCTGCTATCATGTATCTGAGTAATCTATATGTCATTTATGTCTTTACAATATCTTATTATCTCTCATATTTATCTAGATCATTTTATACTACACCTATTGTTGATATCGTTTGCTTATATGTACCTATATGTATCATTCGAATGTGTTCATCTTGTATTTATGTGTTATATTCAGAATAACATTAATATTATTACAATATATTTACTGTAAGACTTTTTAAAAGCTAGATTCATTTTGGCTTTTGACTATAAGCACCTAAAGTCTAATACTTTATTCACTCACGTTCATAGACGTTATCTCAACCACACAAGTACCCATTTCCAAAATGGGGTACAGAACAATCCTTGGTACTGCTCAGGGAGATGCGAGCTCATGTAGGTCTTTCTGACTTGACAGATTCTAGTAACTTCAGACTTTTCCAGCTCGTTGCCTACAGTGTTCCACTGAAAGCTCTATGCTTCATGAGATCCAGACCCAGCCAGGTTCATACAGAACGGACAGGCCACATTTTTCTATCTATGACACCCACGAACAAGACTAAACATTGTCTCAGCCAGGGAATAACGGCTCTATCCTCCTTCTCTGTCCTGTCCTCTAGTCCACCATCCAGTTTCGTGTCTCAGCCAAAGATGAGACCCTCCATACCACCAGGTGGCGCTGTTAGTACACAAATCCCTAGGAGAAACTAAACCTCGGTTCAGTGGGAGATTTAAGGGGAGAGAGAACAGCAGGGCTCATTCAGTTCTCGAAAGTACCAAGGAGGGGCTGGAAGGATGGCCCTGGGGTGAGGAATGTGTACTGCTTTCGAAGAGAACTGAGTTTGGTTCCAAGCACCCATACCAGAGGTCTCACAACTGCCTGTGGTTCCCTCTCCAAGGGGATCATCTGCCTTCTTGGTTCTGTGGGCACCCATACTCACTCGCACCCCCCCCCCCCCCCACATAAAATGGTTCTTAAAATAAAAAGTTCTGAGTGTGCTTAAGGTCTCCCCTTCCTAATAGACCGGGGCTCAGGCAGGAGATGCAGTTGCTTAAATTCCCGAAGCAGATGCAGAGGAACTGGCAGATTGAAAGAATTAACTCACACAGGAGAGGGAAAACTGACCCTGACGGCATGGTTCTGCCCCCTTGCCTGAGTAGGGCCGTTCCAGTGGTCCAGACTGACCAGCTCAGCTGCTACCCAGGGCCACAGCCTGGTCTTGGGTTGGCCCACCTTAGCATCTACCCCATCTAGTGTTGTGCCCAAATCTGCGAAGTCCCCACAAAAGCCAACAAGGAGACCGAGTCCCATACATAAAAGCAAAGAGCCTTTATTTTAATCAAGTTTGCAAACTCGGGTCTCTTCACATGTCCAACGTACTGGAATAACCGGAGAGCCCCGAGCTTAATTAGAATTGGGTTTTTATAGTAGTAAAGGTGGGGGTGAGGGGTTTCTGAGGTTCAGGACCCCTGACTGGCTGACATTTGTCTAGGGGTGTCCTGGTGAATGTGCACTGGCAGTTGGAATGTTAGGCATTTTCTTTGAATGGTCTGTTCTAGAACGGTGGTCGGGTAATCTCAGCTTGTGGATACTCCTGCAACCAGGTATTGCCTCAGGGCAAACTACTCAGGCCTCTTATTAAATTTATGGCTCACTGAGTTCTACTCTGGCAGCTGATAATGGTTGGAAGTGAAGAATTTCCTTTGGGTGACCTGCCCATATTTAGCTTATCATGGCTGGCCCCCAAACTAGGACCTGCTGGAGCTCGTGAACAACACCCACAGGATCTCCATGACCCAGGGCAGCCTGGGAATATCTCAGAGGAGTTCTGGTGAGGACCCAGTGATGATGGTGTACCAGAAACCAGAGGCCTTGAACCAGACCAGTGACTCACTGCAATGAACATTTGTTAATAAAGCTGATTGACACAACATAGCTCACAGAGCCACCAGAACTAATGGAGAGGTGTTAGAGAGGCAGGAAAGATGCAGGAGCAAAGAGGTTTTTATTTATTTATATTTAATTATGTATATCTTACTCTCCTGTTTCCTCTGTGTCTGCTGACTGGCGGCTGCCTGGCTTCTGCCCTTTCTCCCTCCTTTTCTCTTGTTCCTCAAGCCTAGGTTTCTCCTCCTACTTCTCTGCCCACCAGCCCCACCTGTCCCTCTCCTGCCTAGCCACTGACCATTCAGCTCTTTATTAGACCAATCAGGTGCCTTAGACAGGCAAGGTGAAACACCAACACAGCTTTTTGATGAGCAATTTTGTGGTGGAGAAATGGGAAAAAAGCAGAATGGTTCATGTGCTGTGGAAAGAGGCGGAATAGAAGAAGTGAAGGCAGTAAGGAGTAGGTTGATGTGGGAGGCCTTCACCATGACTCCGGGTAGCAAGACCTCCCACCTCAGTTTGCTCCTCATCATAATGGGACCCATTTGCCTGGCACTGGCGTTCGCCTGTGGATGTCTTCCTTCCAGCCCAGGTCTTGAGGGCCCAGGCTGGCCGATGGTGCAACGTATTTTAAACACCAATTTGTCTTTTTTTTTGTATGTGTATGAATGTCTTGCCTGCATGTAAGTCTGTGTAGCACTTATGTGGCTGACCCCTCAGAGGCCAGAAGAGGGCACTGGATCCCCTGGAACTGGAATTGCAGACCACTGTGAACAGACATGTGGGTGCTGGGAATCAAACCCTGGTCCTCTGGAAGAGCAGTCACCGAGCCATTTCTCTAGCCCAACATTTTGCATTGTTTGCTGTGGTACAAGGGGACTATTTTTCTTTCTTGCTTTGACCAAATATTTTAATTAGCATTCTGCAGATGTTTTAAAATACTTAATGGCTTTATTGTGTGGGAAGTTAAGGAGAACTTTTTACCCCAGATTCTCAAAGAGCAGAGGGCAGGGGGTATGGTTAGCCTTCTCTGGGTTTACTAGGTAAATGGCAATTTCCTATGTATTAGGACCAGATGTTTTATACAAGAACTGAGTTTTGATGAAAGGCACCCTGAAGTCCTAATGTAGCCTACCCCAGCTACCCTCTAATAGTTGGCTTATTTGAACATTTCTTGACAGAAAGCAAATGACTTTTGGATGGGGAGATACACAGAGACGATCTGAGAATTGACTTCTTTTCTGGGAAAAAAATCAGATCATAACTGGCTTTTAGGAATGTTTTTATTTGGAAACCTACATTGGCCAAGTCAGGGCTGAACACACTTAACGTTTTCCTGCTGAAACAATCCTATTATCAAAATTACCCGTTTTACTATTTCTTTCACGAAACATACAGCTACAGAGAACCTCACTGGGAAACTTAAAAAGTCACCACAACTTCTTTGACTAATTCTCGGGTAGCAGAAGATAGCTTCCATAACTGTGTCTCCCAGTACAATATAGAAGGATGGCCCCCCCACCTCATAGTGGTGGCTCATTTTGCTGGAAATCAACTCCTTGGAAGAACTAATCTTAAAATTTCGTGGAGATGCCACCATCAGCTACATGTGGGGAAGCCTCCTTTTCCTCCACTCTTCCTCTTCCATCTCTGCGAGGGCCGGTCCATCTCGAAGGTGGAGGTGGTCCAAGCCTCCCGCTCCCGGCGGCTGGTCTGGTGGCATGCTCCACTCTGCTGGCTTCTGCTTGCTCCACTGGGGCTTTTCCATTGCAGGGCTTTCCCCTGGCGTTTCCCGCCACAGCCTTCACACGCACGGGTTTTTCACGGCTGCGCAGTTACCTCTTTGGGATTTGTTGGTTTCCCGGGCTTTCCTCAGAATGGAACTATAAATAGTGGAAACTATTTGCCCATACTTCACAAATAAAGCTAGAAGGGTTTTCTCTTTGAACTCTACTAAGCGAGCTACAGATGAGGTACTCTGGGCGCTCTGCTTCAGGCATTTTCTTCTCCCCAAACCAACAAGAGTAGGAACGGTCTGGAAGGCCTTGTGCACGGCTCTCGGTTTGTAAGACGGCTGCCAAGTCCTGGTGCCGCCAAGAAAAGAAAAAGCCGCTAGGACCACTGAATAACCCACAAACTGCCAAAGGCAGGTGGCATTTGTTCACCACTCATCTCAGCCTCTCGACACCCAGGGTTGGAACCTCTTTCTCCTCCACCTCGGGCGCTCAGGGGCAGTCCGGAGCCTAGCTGTGAGGAGCCCACCTCAGAGCGCCTCTGCATATGGACGACAGTGCAGTTATAGCATCACTTCCGCCATACATATAGGTACTTCCGGTGACTAGTGTGCAGGCGCTACTTGGCCCAGCCACTAGAGGGCGCTGCCACCCTGAACGTTGGGCGAATACAGCCTTTTTGAGAGGCTTTAAGACTGTCAATCAGATCCCAGTGGGGATTTCATTTCCAGCATGTACAATTTGTACGACCCTGGCCAAGGGGCTAGTTTTATGTCAACTTCTCACAAGCTAGCGTTATCTAAAAGAAGGGAAGCTCAATTGAGAAACTGCTTCTACAAGATCTGGATACTGGACATTTTCTTAATTATTGACTGATGGCGGGAGGACTCAGACCTGTTGGTCCTGGGTTCTGTAAGAAAGCAGGCTGAGCAAGAGAGAGGAAGAAGTTTGGATGTTTGGATGGAATATTCTATAAGTGTTTGCTAAGTCCATTTGAGTCATAACATATGTTAGTTCTCTTATTTCTCTGTTTATTTTTTTGTCTGATTGACCTGTCCAGTGGCAAGAGGGGAGTGTTGAAGTCTCTCACTATTAGTGTGTGGGGTTTAATATATGATTCAAGCTTTAGAAGTGTTTCTTTGACATATGAGGGTGCCCTTGTATTTGGGGCATAGATGTTCAGTATTGAAATTTCCTCTTGATGGACTTTTCCTGTGACTAATATGAAAAGACCTTCTTTGTCTCTTTTGACTGATTTTAGCTTGAAGTTTATTTTGTTAGATATTAGGATAGCTACACCTGCTTGGTTCTTAGGTCTGTTTGATTGGTATATTTTTTTTTCCCAACCCTTCACTCTGAGATGATGTCTGTCTTTGAGGTTGAGATGCATTTCTTGTATGCAGAAGAAGGATGGATTCTGTTTTTATATTCAATCTGTGAGCCTGTGCCTTTTTATGGGTGAGTTGAGTCCATTTACATTAAGGGATATTAATGACCAGTGGTTGTTATCTCCTGTTAATTTAGATTTCATCATTGGTGATGTTAGTTTGTGCATTTTTTTCTTCATTGGAATTTGCTGTAATGAGCTCATCAATTGTCTGTTTTTTTTGTTGGTGTAGCTGTTAATGATTGTTCATATAAGCCACGCCCATTCCCTCTCCCATCCACTGAGGCAAGCTGATCTTCAGCTTCTGGCCTGAGCTTGCTCTCTTTTCCATCTTCCTCTTGGAGAGGCAGCTTCGCTTCTGCCTCTCTCCCCACTTCTTTGCTCCCCCCTTTTCTGTCTCTCTCCCCTCTTCTCTCTCTTTTTCTTTCTGTCCTCTTCTCCTTCTTCCCCTCCTCTCTCCTCTAAGTAATAAATATTCAATTCTATCCTATACGATGTGTCTGTCCATGTGCCTCCTACCCACTGCCTGCTCACACCACCGGGCTCGCAGGCACCAGTCTGCCCGCCATGTGTCTTCCTCCCTGGGACCAGCCACTGCTCGGGGACTGGCAGCTGTCTCTACCTGGGCTCTCCCAGAGCCTGCTGCCACATGGCCTGCTACCACCATTTGGGGACCTAAAGCATTTCTGCTTCCTACTGCCACAGGGGATCTTGATCTTGCAGCATTTTTAAAAAAAATCATAATAGTAGCCATCTTCCTTGGGTTGGAATTTTCCTTCTAGTATTTTGTGTAGGGCTGGGTTTGTGGCTAGGTATTGGTGGAATGTAGGTTTGTCATGGAATATCAGTTCCTTCCACAAAATAAGAGGTTCCTAGGAATAGCTGGCGTCCTGTGTTCCTGGATCCCCTCTTTTTCTCTCCTTGCCTGCTCCTTATATGAGGCAGCTCTTGGATCTCTGCATGAGCCCCTCCTCCATCCCATTAATAAACTCTTTCAGAGACTCCAACAAGCCCTTATCTAGGCCCCAGCTCTTCATCTCCCAGATTTAACTTGTTCTTTCTCCCTCTACGTAACAGAGAAGGAGATATATGCCCTTGGGGTCCTAGGACATCAGCTGGGACCTTCCTTTGCACCTGTAGCATACCTGTCAAAGAAGCTGGACCTCACCACTCAGGCTGGGCACCTTGCATATGTGCTTTAGTGGCTACTGAGCTTCTTATTTGCTTTTGCTGGTCCTTTCTCTCTTTCTTTAAAAATATTTTTGAGACTGTTTTTTTTAAAGTTTTTCTAAAACTTGTATCTTAATTCAGATTAAGCAACATTTTTAGTGATAAAACAAAAATGGTAATGGTAATGCTGATAATGTTTATAATTGATATTACATAAATCCCATCTAAATTAGTTATCCTCTCCTTTAATCGTTCCATTTTCAAACTGTGCACGGTATTATCATACAGAGACCCAAATCCCTTTGATATAATGGTGTTTCCCTTTCTTATTGATTTTTTTTATTGAGCTCTACATTTTTTCCTGCTCCCATCCCTGCCTTTCCCCTCCCCTTCAACCCTCTCCCAAGGTCCCCATGCTCCCAATTTACTCAGGGGATCTTGTCTTTTTCTACTACCCACATAGATTATATCCATGTATGTCTCTCTTAGAGTCCTAATTGTTGTCTAGATTCTCTGGGATTGTGATTTTTAGGCTGGTTTTCTTTGCTTTATGTTAAAAAACCACTTTTGAGTGAGTACATATGATAATTGTCTTTCTGGGTCTAGGTTACATCACTCAAAATGATGTTTTCTAGCTTCATCCATTTGCCAGCAAATTTCAAGATGCCATTATTTTTTTCTGCTGTGTAGTACTCCATTGTGTAAATGTGCCACCTTTTCCTTATCCATTCTTGGGTTGAGGGGCATTTAAGTTCCGGGTTCTGCCTATGACAAACAATGTTGAGACAGGTTCTTGATATAGATCCTTGGCTAGCCTGGAACTTGGTAAGTAGACCAGGCTGGCCTTGAACTCAAAGATCTGCCTCTTTGCTTTTGCCTTCTAAGTGATGGGGTTAATGGTATGTGCCACCATGCCAAGTCCATGATCTTTTTGTAGTTTATGATGTATCTGGCATCATTGTACCATCAATGACATGTGTGGCTCTTGGTTTGTGACTAGGCTCAGTGTCCATTGAGTGACCAGGACCTGGTCTTAGCATGTGACCATTGTAGGACCCAGCATGACAAGCTCAACAGAGGCCTGAGTCTCTGTAGTTTACCTTAAGGCAATACCTGGTTCTGATAAAGACCACAAACTGAGAACATCCAGGCACCAACCATTGTAGAAAATTCCTAACATTCCTAACCATTGTAGATAGGATCACCTGCCAGCACATACCCATCACTTTTCACCAGGACACCCCCAGACAAATGTCAGCCAATCAAGGGTCCTGAACCTTGGAAATCCCTTACCTCCACTTTTACTACTATAAAAACCCAACTCCAACTGAGCTTGGGGCTTTCTGATCATTCCAATATGGACACACAGAGAGACCAAGTTTACAAACTTGTGTAAGAATAAAGGCTCTTTGCTTTTATGTACAGGACTCAGTCTCCTAGTTGGTTTTGGGGGGCACTCCTGATATGGGCAAACAACCATGACCTATGGTCATTGCTCTGGCCAGAGGAAGGCTTCATTTCTAAATAACAACTGCTCATTTTCTCAGGATGTTTCCTACATTGTTGCCAGCTGCTACTGAGATACCAGCTACTTGGCTCACTTTAGTACTAAATGGTTATTGCTTGGTCTCAAATCTGGGACAAATAGCTGAGGTGCCAGGATCTCCCAGTATCTCTCAGTCCTTACCTGTTGTTACACCTAGATTATGGGGTTCCCAAAACCCACCACAGAGTCTGCTCTTGTATGTGAAAGCAAAGAGCCTTTGTAGTGATCTGTCCTGTCCTTTTAAGAGAAAAGCCACACCCACTCTCTCCCCCATCTGCTGAGGCAAGCTGATCTTCAGCTTCCAGCCTGAGTCCCTTCCTTTTTGTCTCCCTCTCAAAGAGGCAGCTTCTGTCTCTCCCTACTCCTCACTTCTCTCCTCCCCCCTGTTTCTCTCTCTCTCATTCTCTCTCTCTGCTCTTTCCCGTTCTCCCTCTCCCTTCCATAAAAAACTAAATAAATATCTAACTTCACTTTGCATGGCATGCCTATCCATCTTGTTCTCTCATCCACCATGTGCCTTCCTGCCTGGGACCCAGTTGCCTTTGTGGCCTGCCGTGGTCTTGGGACCTGCTGCCTGCTGCTTGCATTTCGGGGACCTGTAGCGTGGTCTCAAGACCCGCTGCCTGCTTGGACCTGTGGGCATGGTCTCATGGCCTGCTGTTCGCTGCAGCCACTCGGAGACCTGAGCATTTTACTTAATCCATTACACTGGTGCTGTAACAATGGTGCCACGACTCGGCCAGACTCTCCATGTTTCTTCCTGCCTGTGGATGGGCTGACTGAGGACACATGGAACCCTGGCTTGGGAACCAAGTTTCTTTACAACAACTCTCCATTCTGCCTGAGCATGATTTCTATGCACATGACTGGCTTCAATTGTTGAGTTTCACCTATTCTGGTAAACTTAACTGTTTTTTTCAAACCCTAGGAACTGACTATTGAGCTCCCAGAAATCTTCTGGTGTTCCTAGAAATGGGGAGGACAACCCCCAACCACAGTCTTTATGTCTTTGGTTGAGCCCTTCACTGACATTCATCTCTGGATTGCCTCCTTTAGCTGAAATTGTGTTTGGTTGACCTGGCACTGCAATGCTGTGTTGTGCATTCGACTAGGGCCCAGGGTCCCTCAGATTTTTCTTTCTCCTTTTTTCTTTTATTCCCCCCTCCCCACCCCCGCTGCGTAAGGCTGCTCAGAGGGGCCTCTGGCCACTCTGGCTTCTGAGTCACCCTGACCGGAGCCAGTCAGGCTTTAGCATCCTGCCTGTAGGCAGAGGACACTCTCCCACAAGTCCTTAGGTGTTTGCCACCAATTTATACCCCACCTATAGAGGGGAGACATCACCCTATAGGCCTTGTGGTGCTGCAGTTTTCACGGGTTTTCACTGTTTCAGCTATGGGTAGCAAGCCATCCATGTCTGTCTATCCAGCCTCCCCTGAGATGGATGCCTTTTAGAGGCCCTAAAACCCCAGGCCTTAATGGCCTACTTCTTCAGCTCCTACCTTCACTCTGCTGGTGTCCCGCTGGCTCCACTTTTACAGGAGCTTTCTAACTGCTGGCAGCGCACAGGCAAATGGAAGGAGTTTCCTCAAACTGTCCCTGCCACCACTACTGCTGCCAACAAGATTGATTAGATCCACGAGATGGATGTTTTCAATTCCAGCCTTTTGCTCCCTGCCGTGGTGTGTGGCATGGTGGCTCAGTAATAGGGTGGATCATGTCTCTAGGTCTGTTTTATTATTAACAGCTCAAAAATCCCTTCAGCTCAAAAATCATGGCTTTTCCATACAACATGTGATCACTGTCATTTTGACTGAGGTCGGGTGACCTTACCATCATCTTGACTGAGGTCAGGTGACTTTACCACCATCTTAACTGAGAGCCAAGTCAGGTGACCAAGTCCCACCATCTTTACTGAGGTATACCCTGCCTGGTCCCCCGGTTTACTTATGTTTTTGTCTCTAAATTCCTCTTGCTGACTCTGTTGCATGTGTATTTTGTGCAGTGGCATGCCTTAGGAAGGGCCCACCAAGAGCATCCACTTTGCCAAATTCCTGTTCACTCCATGTACGTGTGCATGCATATAACTTAAATTCACCTGTTTCCTGTTAAATGTTATAATTGTCATTGCATCTCATTTCAGATTACAAAAACAATAAGTCTCATGTTTTAAACTGGTATGTACTTTTAAGTCTCATACAAAAATACTTTATATTTACTCCAACCCTCATTTAAGATATATTAAGATGTTCTCTACTATTGTCAGTTTTGCCATTAACCTTCTATTGCAAACAATTTTTTCTTCTTTCTGCTTTTTACAAGTGTAAATTTTACCTGTTAAGTTAAGAAAGAGCCAGTACAGTCAAAATCAGAACCAGCTCTCCAGGCAGATTCTATACTGTAGTTACACCTGATAAGTAGCCCTCAACTTCTCAGAGATTTGGCAATATGGCATTTAAGTATTTAATTATTAAAAGACTTTTCATAACAAAAAGAGACAGGTTGGCTCCTAGCAGCAGCGCTCTACTTCCTCCAAAGGAGACAGAAGACAAATGGGCACAGAACAAAGTCCATCCGCAATTTGCTTCAGCTGCCAAGCACTGACCACTGGGAAAAAACTGCCTTTCATCTAAACCAAAGATCACCAGACAGTGGAAAGAATTGGTAGAATCTACAGCCTAGTGCTCAGGTCAAGGTAGGCTTGTTTCCCTACAGATTTCTTAGCTCACAGGATCTTCTGGAGCCTGGCAGGCCCTGTACTAAATAGCAAAAGGCAAATATGACCCCCAATGACCATGGAGGACCCTGAGGAGTAGCTCTAGGTGCCAATCAAGTAAGTTCTCTGTTGTTTTTTTTAGTCAATAATGCAAGTAAAGCTTTATCCTACTCAAAGATCTCTGATGCAGTTTGGCAGTTGAGAGGTTTTGTCAGTTTTAAAGGACAACCTCACAAAACAAATTTCAGAAAATACAAATACAAGTTATTAAAATGTGTACCTGCAAGTTATAATTCTTGTGAGTTCCAGGGAGCCAGATTAAAGGATCCACCTTAAACAGGTCAAATACACCCCTCTCAATTCCCTGGTCCTAAAAATTTATTTTTCTTTAACTTAACTTGGTCCTCTGTTCTGCCAATACCTTAAACATGTATAAGAGACACCAGACATTTCCATACCACAAACACTGGACAGAAGCAAAGAGACCAGCTACCCAGATGTGACCAGCACCCAGATTTCTCAGGTTCCCCTCCAAAGATGACACCCACAAACAAACAGGAAGCAGTCTTGAGAATCTGCTGCCCCAATTCCTTTAACCTGTTATGCCTAACCTCCTGCCTTTTTATTATAAAAAAGAGATAGGGATGTAATGATCTTTACTGCCCCTTTAAGAGAAAAGCCACGCCCATTCCCCCACCCCTGTCTACGGAGGCAAGCTTCCCTTCCTTTCTGTCTTTCTCTTGAAGAGGCAGCTTCTGTCTCTCCCTTCTCTCCACTTTTCCCATCCCTGTTTCTCCTCTCTCTCTCTCTCTCTCTCTCTCTCTCTCTCTCTCTCTCCCTCTATCTCCCTTTCTCTTTCTCTCTGTGTGTGTCTGTCTCTGCTCTTCCCCCTTCTTCCCTTCCCTTCTATAACCCACTAAATAAATATCCAACTTCACTCTCCATGGTGTGCCTATCTGTTTAGGTCTCTCACCCGCCACATGGCTTCCTGCCTGAGACCCAGCTGCCTTTGTGTCCTTCTGTGGTCTCAGGACCCATTTCCCACGTGGTCTCTGGCCTGCTTCCTGCTGCCACTTCAGGGAGCTGTGGCGTGGTCTCATGGCCCATTGCCTGCTGCAACCACTTGGGGACCTGCAGCATTTTACTTAATTCATTACAGCCTTTATTCAAGCTTAAGCTTGGACGAGATCTCTGTCTCTCTGAGAGCAGAGAGTATCTGGGATATTTGGTATAGAGTTGTTTTTTTTATCATAGTAGAGGCTGGAGTGAGGGGATTTCCAAGGTTCAGGACCCTGATTGGCTTACATTTATCTAAGAATATTTGCAAAAAGGGAATAGGTGAGTCCTGGGCTTAGAGATATCCGGTGATTTTATCTAATCTTATCTAATGGTTGGAATATCAGGTACCTTTCTTTAGATGCTGGCCCTCCCTGGGTGGTGTCAATTTATGTTTTTTTCTGGAACCCAATGCTGCCTGCTATGGCGGCTGTGTGGCCTGGTCCCCATGTGTGGCCAGGCTGTCCCGGGCCCTACACCTGTCATAGATATGGCTGGCATACCCTTCTTCCTCCCCTAAAGTTCTCTAGCCCAGGGCTGGGTGCCCTTCCCTCTATAATCCAGCCATTTTGGTTATCTACCCCCTTCGTCAACCCTTTACCTTCCTGGTCTCTTAATCTAGTGCTCCCCCTTTCCCCTCCCCTTTCTCCTCACATGACCCAGCTCAGTCTGGACTCTTCCAGATGTCCCTGCCTCTGGCTGTGCTCTCCCTTTTACCTATAATAAACTTTCTCCTCCACCATACGTAGGAGCAGTCATGTCCTTCCTGTTTTATTTCTCTCATTCGTCTGGTGCCGGAACCCAGGACCCATCTTGTCTTTTCCCTTTTTATTTTTTTTTCAGTTATGAGTTACTTTGGTATGACTCTGACCTTCCAGAAACAGCTTATAGGAAGAAAGTTTTAATTTAGATCCTGGTTTTGGTCGATCTTAGTAGAAAGGTATGATGGTGGGAAGGACTTTGTTTGTGGTGGGGGGGTTGGGTGGTAGAATTGTTCACATGCTGGTAAATCAAGGAGCAAAGATAGTATGTAGTGTAGGGACCAGCCATGAAAAACTCAAGAGGCCCGAGTTTCAGTTTACCCTAAGGCCTTGGATTCAGGAAAGACCACAAACTAAGACCACCCAGGCACCACCCAGGAATGGACCATCCAAGAAGAAAGTACCTAACATTCCAAAGGAATTCCTAACATTTCAGCCATTGTAGATAAGATCACCTGATGTTCCTTAGCCCAGCACACATCCATCCCTTTCATCAGGACACCCCAGACAAATATTAGTTAATCAGGTGTCCTGAACCCTAGAAATCCCTACCCCATCCTCTGCTATGATTAAAAACTCTAACCAAACTGAGCTCAAAGGTCTCTGGTTGTGCCACAATGCATTGGACATATGGTGAGTCCTAGTTTGAACTTGAATAAAGACTCTTTGCTTTTACATATGGGACTTGGTCTCCTTTTTGATTTTTGAGGGACTCTGCAATCTGGGCATAACAGTTAGGACCCAAACACTATGCCTAATGGCTTCATATTCTTCAAAATACCCCACCCAGGGAGGGCTGGCATCTAAAGGGAAGTACCTAATATTCCAACCATTAGATAAGATTAGATAAGATCACTGGATATCCCTGAGCCCAGGACTCACCTATTTCCCTTTTGCCAACATCCCTAGACAAATGTAAGCCAATCAGGGTCCTGAACCCTGGAAATACCCTCACTCCAACCTCTACTATGATTTTTTTTTGTTTTTAGAAGTTATCCATTTCCTTTTTTTTGTTTTGTTTTTTTTATTGATAAAAGGAGAATAAAGAAAAGAAAATAAAAACAAATTTCCACCTCTATCCCAAATATCCCAGAAACTCTCTGCTCTCAGAGAAACAGAGAGTCCAAGCTTAAGCTTGAATAAAGGCTGTAATGGATTAAGTAAAATGCTGCAGGTCCCCAAGTGGCTGCAGCAGGCAATGGACCATGAGACAATGCCTGCTGGTCCCTGAAGTGGCAGCGGGCAGCAGGTCCTGAGACCACACCTAGGTTCAATTCCCAGTATTCATGGGGTGGCTCAAAACCATCTATAATTCTAGTCCCAGGGTATCCAATGCCCTCTGCTGGCCTCCAAGGGCAATGATGCAAGTAGTATACATGTATATATTCAGGCAAAACACTCGTACACCTTAAATAAAAATAAATGAGTATTCTAAAAAAAAAAAAACTCCATAAGATCAAAACATACAAAACATGAGCAACTCCAGGGGAGGATGCTTAGGCTCATGACATCGTAGTAGGTCATGAGTGCTCCATCCCTTTAAGAGACAAGCCCCGCCCACGCCCCCTTCTACTGAGGCAAGCAATTGGATCTTCCTCCCTGCTTGTAGGCTTCTAGCCTGCACTCTCTTTGCCCAGTCTCTCTTCAGAAAAGGTGGCTGTCATTTCTTCTATCCCCCTCCTCTCTCTCTCTCTCCCCCTTACCTTTTACTGAATAAGGTATTTCCAAACTCGCTCTGCATGTTGTGCCTATCCAGCTCTGTCTCTCACCCATTGCTAGCCGGCTGTCCCTTGTGGCCAGCTGCCTGCTGCCCCCCCCTCCCCCAGGAACTGTGCCACAGTTTTTATCTAAACCATTACAGTGAGGCTCTATCTCGCTTGGTTTGTAAGAAGGAAGAACAAGAGAGGCGAACTCCTTTTAAGACTCTTACCTTTAGCTGTGGAACACACTGTCCCTGTGGGTTCAAACAGCCTTGAGTGTTTTAGCAGCTTGTAGTCCTCTGGATGGTTCCCCAGGTATAGTAGGAGCTGTGGGCTGCATTCCTGCCACCCAGCTCCTGGCCGCCTGGCTAGCTTATGCCCCAAAATAATGACACACAAACTGTATTCATATAAACACTGCTTGGCCTGTTTCTATAGCACCACGAGGTGCGCTTACCAGGAAGATTCTAGCCTATGTCCATCCTGGGTCAGAGCTTCATTGCATCTGCCCCAGAGAGCAGTGGCATGGCATCTCTGACTTCACTTCCCTTCTTCCCAGCATTCTATTCTGTCTACTCCACCCACCTAAAGGCTGGCCTATCAAATGGGCCAAGGCAGTTTCTTTATTAACCGATGACCTTCCTCCATCACCCAGGCATATCCTCTTTAGCTGTGCCAAGAAGACATCTTGAGACTCGAGTTCCATCTAGTGCCTTCGGGGGGCAGCATCTCACCCAGGAGCTCCTGCACCTTATCCTGCTCTTTAAATATCTATTTGTTTCTATTGCATGTGTATGAAACTGTGTATTTGCCGGAATTTGCATCTGTGTACCATGTTTGCTTAAGTTTCTAGGACCTTCCAAAATAGTGCCACTAGCTGGAAGCCAAGCTCCCCTACAAGCCAGCTTTGTCCTCCCCCACCACTATCACACACTTCTTTTTTGAGGTAAGGGCATTTTCCATGTAAATCCTAACATGTACACACACACACACACACACACACACACACACACACAAATAAATAAATAGATAGATAAATACATAAATAAATAGATAAATCTAATTAAACATATAAATGCCTAGCCAAGCTGTAGTGGCGCACACCTTTAATCTCAGCACTAGGGAGGCAGAGGTAGGCAGATCTCTGTGAGTCTGAGTCAAGCCTGCTCTACATAGTGAGTTCCAAAACAGCCAGGGCTACACAGTGAGACCCTGTCTTGCAAACAAACAAAACCAAACAAACAAAATGTCATTGTGACTGTGAGCTTGTGGAACACTGTGTTTGGACCCTCACCGTGCCTGCGCGGTCCTCAGCAAGTCCTACCATATCCTGTGCCTCAGTTTGTCAGCTGTAAAATGAGAGGGGTGGGTGTCAAGCAGTCATGTCAGGGTGAGCAGATCTGCAGTAATTGCTTGTTATGATTTAGACAGAGAGTACCCTGGCCTTCATCACTACCACAATCTGCAGGGTTTCCTTCTTGGTGGTGGTGGCTGAATAGTACTCTACAGTGCATAGCAATCACGTTTCCTTATGAATTCATTGGCTGGTGGCCATGAAGGTTATTTTAATTTCTTATTTATTGTACATGGTGCTGTATGAACACAGGAGGGCAGAGGCATCGTCAGTGGATAGATTTGATTTTCTTTGGATATGTACCAGGAGTGGGATTGCTGAGTTATGTCTTTTCTTGTGTATGCTCTTTACTGCATGATGCAACCAGTGTATATGAAATACTTAATTCTTGTGAAATAGAACGTGGAAATTCCGAGAGGTAAATGTTAAGGACTGACAAGTAGAAGATTGTATGTCAAGACACATGTTATAGACTAATTTTTGTACAGATTTCCAATTCAGTTTTCTTGAATATTCAGAGGTTCATGAAACGTGGTTTGAGAAACCTCAAGACATATGACTACATAAAGGAGAGACTTTCTGGTGTCTGAGGTGACTTGCACTCGAAGACACTCCAGTCAGCAAGGGGTCAGGCAGACTGAACTGTTTCAAGTATGCAGCTGCCTGGGAAACCTTCACACGATTGAGCCTGACCTCGAGCTACTGGGGCTTGCAACAGCAGAAGGGCAGCTGGGACCCGAAACCAAATTATGTTTTGTTTGTTTGTTATTTTGAAATATTTCATTTTGTGGTGCTGGAGAGTAGCACAGTGATTAAAGCCACTTGCTGATTTTCCAGAGGATCCAGGTTTGATTTTCAGTGAAGGGTCCAAGAATAAGAATATATAAATGTAGATTTCAGAAATAGGAATGTAGAACTAAAGAAGTATAAAGTTGTAAGCCTAGGAGAATGAGAACAGACTGTCAGCAGCTTCCTCAGTAGCTTAAGGATTAACTATTAACAGTGGGTTACTCCGCTTTACAACCCATACCTCTGTGTACAAGGCCGAAGCATCTCTCTGCAAACTGAGAGCTAGCCTACAGATATGAGCTGAGTCAACTTTTAGGAAATATGACCTCTGGGTTACACATTATCCCTGCTATGTGAAGCTGGTAGCATCAAAGGGGACAGCACAGGGCTTCAGTAAACACCACCTGGAAGTACTAAGACAAGAGTAAGTACAAACACTAGTTTAACTAATACTCTGTGAGTGGAGATTGTAAAGTAACGCAATCTGTATCTGAGTTTTACCTTGAGATTGTAAAAATTCCTTTGTTCAGACCTAATGCTTGGTGCCCCTACTATAAAAAGGTGGGTTCAGAAACAGGCCTTTGACACAGCCTTACAAAAATCCATCTCTGGCTGTGGTCTCAGCTAGCTGATAAGCTGGATTCTGGTTTCTGGAATATAGTTTGCTTTATTAGACTTTGGTGGTCTGTCCCCATCGTTGTGTGTCCCCCCAGAACATTCATTGTGCACATGGTGGCTCACAGTCGTCCTTAACTTGGGTTCCTGGAGATTTGGTGCCCTCTTCTAGGCTCTGAGGTCACCAGGCTTGCATATGCAGGCAAAAACTTACACATATAAAATAAAAAGCATAAATACAACTTTAAAATTACATTTAAAGATAAAAAGAATAGATTCAACGCAATCCCCATCAAAATCTCATCAAAATTCTTCACAGATCTGGAAAAGACAATAATCAACTTTATATGGAAAAACAAAAAACCCAGGATAGCCAAAACAATCCTATACAATAAAGGATCATCTGGAGGCATTACCATCCCTGACTTCAAACTCTATTACAGAACTACAGTATTGAAAACAGCTTGGTATTGGCATAAAAACAGAAGTTGACCAATGGAATAGAATAGAAGACCCTGACTTTAAACCACAAACCTATGAATACCTGATTTTCGATAAAGGAGCTAAAAGTATACAATGGAAAAAAGAAAGCATCTTCAACAAATTGTGCTGGCGAAACTGGATGTCAATCTATAGAAGAATGAAAATAGATCCATATCTATCACCATGCACAAAACTCAAGTCCAAATGGATTAAAGACCTCAATATCAGTCCGAACACACTGAACCTGATAGAAGAGAAAGTGGGAAGTACTCTACAGCACATGGGCACAGGAGACCACTTCCTACGTATAACCCCAGCAGCACAGACACTAAGGGCATCATTGAATAAATGGGACCTCTTGAGACTGAGAAGCTTCTGTAAAGCAAAGGACACTGTCACTAAGACAAAAAGGCAACCCACTGACTGGGAGAAGATCTTCACCAACCCCTAACTGACAAAGGTCTGATCTCCAAAATATATAAAGAACTCAAGAAACTAGACCGTAAAAGGCTAATCAACCCAATTATAAAATGGGGCACTGAGCTGAACAGAGAATTCTCAACAGAAGAACTTCAAATGGCCAAAAGACACTTAAGGTCATGCTCAACTTCCTTAGCGATCAGGGAAATGCAAATCAAGACAACTTTAAGATACGATCTTACACCTCTCAGAATGGCTAAAATAAAAAACACCAGTGATAGATAGCCTTTGCTGGAGAGGCTGTGGAGGAAGGGGTACACTCATCCATTGCTGGTGGGAATGCAAACTTGTGCAACCACTTTGGAAAGCAGTGTTTTGGTTTCTCAGGAAATTCGGGATCAACCTACCCCTGGACCCAGCAATACCACTCTTGGGAATATACCCAAGAGATGCCCTATCATACAACAAAAGTATATGGTCAACTATGTTCATAGCAGCATTGTTTGTAATAGCCAGAACCTGGAAACAACCTAGATGCCCTTCAATGGAAGAATGGATGAAGAAAGTATGGAATATATACATATTAGAGTACTACTCAGCAGTAAAAAACAATGACTTCTTGAATTTTGCATGCAAATGGATGGAAATAGAAAACACTATCCTGAGTGAGGTAAGCCAGACCCAAAAAGAGGAACATGGGATGTAATCATTCATAATTGGTTTCTAGCCATAAATAAAGGACATTGAGCCTATAATTCGTGATCCTAGAGAAGCTAAATAATAGGTGAACCCAAAGAAAAATATATAGACATCCTCCTGGATATTCACCTTCATCAGGCGATGAAAGGAGACAGAGACAGAGACCCACATTGGAGCACCAGACTACAACCCCAAGGTCCTAATCAGGAGCAGAAGGAAAGAGAGCATGAGCAAGGAACTCAGGACCGGGAGGGGTGCACCCACACACTGAGAGAATGGGGATGTTCTATCGGGAACTCACCAAGGCCAGCTGGCCTGGGTCTGAAAAAGCATGGGATAAAACTGGACTCTCTGAACCTAGCGGACAATGAGGGCTACTGAGAACTCAAGAACAATGGCAATGGGTTTTTGATCCTACTGCACGTACTGGCTTTGTGGGAGCCTAGGCAGTTTGGATGCTCACCTTACTAGACCTGGATGGAGGTGGGTGGTCCTTGGACTTCCCACAGGGCAGGGAACCCTGATTGCTCTTTGGGCTGACAAGGGAGGGGGACTTGACTGGGGGAGGGGCAAGGAAATGGGAGGCGGTGGCGGGGAGGAAGCAGAAATCTTTAATAAATAAATAAATTAAAAAATAAAAAGAATAAATACAACTTTGACATTTAAAATTTACTTATTTATTTATTGGGGCATGGGTTCAGATCAGCAGATAATTTGTGGGAGTCAGTTCTCTTCTTCTACTATGTGGGAATCGGGGGTCAGATTCAGGTTACAAGGCTGGGCAGCAAGCACCCACTGAGTCTTTTTGCCAAGTCCCAAATCCAACCTTTTGACATTGCAATACGATGCCACAATCTCCAAAGTTCCTACCCCAAGATAGTACTATCGAATTGCAAAAAAATTATTTATTTCATTATTTTTAAAAAATTCATATGTGTTTATGCATACACACACTCAGTATAATATTCTCTATTCTCTGTTATCTTTATTCCTATCCCACTGAGTCCCTTCTTCTTCCCACATCTCTGACCTTATCTTTTTGCTTTGTGGGTGACCCGCTGCATTTAATAAGGGCTACTATGTGAGGATGGATGGGGGGTATTGGCCTGTGTGGCGGTGGATTGGACAAAGGGGTGAAATACTGAAAGGCAGGGAGAGGGTGGGTGGGGGTGGTAATCTGGGCCCTGTCAGCTACAGCCACCTGACACTGAAGCCGATTGCCTGGAGGAGGTAGATGTTAACCATAGTTTCAGAATTCCTTAGGTGCTTTCAGGTTCACACCTGCTTTGTCCAGTGTTTGTGTCTCCAAAGGCGGGCATGGAAGCAATGCCTAAAAGAATGCCAACAGTTGTGGCAGCAAACCAAGACTGCTCCCTCTTCCACGTTCCATCAGCCACAGCCTGTAACAGAGGCAGTACACAAGGTCCTTCTCTTCCTACAGTTCCGACAAGTGCCAGAATAAAGGAGGTGTCCTGTCTACCATTCCACTGTGAAGTAGGAAGACAGCTTCGCTTCTGCTACCTGCTTGCTGGTGGCCTTGTACAAAAGTCTTAGCTTCTCTTGCTAACAGAGTCTTTGTCTTTGGAATGGGAGCCGGTTTATACCATGCCTCGGCAACCATCTAGGCAGCAATGACTCACGGTGCCACAGTAAGGCCATTTTTGGTATGACTGTTATTAAAGATGTCAATGTTGGGTCAGGTATGGTAATTCACCCTTGAAACCCCAACACTTGGGAGGCAGAGGCAGGAGTATCATCACAGATTTGAAGTCAGCCTAGTCTACGTAATGAGTTGTAGGAAAGTCAGAACTTCATAATGAGACCACGTTTCAAACCCCAAGAAGGGGGTTTGGGCATCCATGTTGGGCTGTGTGAATGGTGGATCATGCTTGTATGCCCAACTGTTTGGGAGACTGAAGTATGAGGATTGCTTGAGTCAAGGGTATAGAGCAAGCCTTGGCAATGCTGGAGCCACAAGCAACGTCTCCAAAGAAATTCCCTTTAACTCAGCTAGCTAGACCTGATGCAGATCAAACATTTTTAGCTTCCTCCCAGTCCTGCAGGTTACCATGGTTACCACTGCCACATTTTTCTACAATTATTAATCACAAACTTCTATCCTAACTAGTTACACTTAAGAAATGTAGTTAGTACGTGGAAACTTCTTAGAATATTGTATTGATTTTTAATTAATCCTCCCAGTATCTGCTGGGGAGCTTCACAGCCATGCCCCCTCTGAGACGCAAAGCCCCTCCTTGCCAGATTCAGCCATTTTTTGTGATCCTGTGAAATGCATGCTTGTTAACTATCTGTGTGGGTATATAAATGGGAAAGCACGTGGGATGGGCAGAACAATCAATAATGAAGAGGAACTGGCAAGAGAACAGCGAAAGAACAGCAAAGAGGAAGAGTGAATTACAGAGAACATACGAAGAATACAGGAGACAGGATGAGAAGACTTGTATGAGCTAATTTATTTTATTTACCCTCAGATATCTTAGCCAGTTTTCACCTGCTATAGTGATCTTTCTGAACCCTGAGAGGTTTAGTGGGCTTAACTGTAATGGTTTAGATAAAGTGGCACAGTTCCCCAGGGGTGGCAGGTCCCAGGCAGGAGCCGCAGCACACAAGGGGCCACTGCGGGTGACCTGAGGTCATGGTAGTGATCCTCAACAGGTGAGAGATGGATAGACTCACCATGCAGAGAAAGTGGGAATAGTTCATTTAGTGGGTTATGGAAGGGAAGGGGAAGGGTGGGGGAGAGAGAAACAGAGAGAGAGGGAGAGAGACACACAGAGAGAGGAGAAAGAGAGGAGAGGAGAGAGGAGAAGAGGCAGCAGCCACCTTTTCTGAAGAGAGAGGGAGAAAACTCGCTCAAGCAGAGGAGGGAGGAGTGGGCAGGGCTTGGGTTAGGGTTAGGGTTAGGCTATCAATTCCAGTGATTCTGTTCACTGTCTGGTGATCTTTAGTTTAGATAAAAGTCAGTTTTTCCCAGTGGCCAGCACTTGGCAGTTGAAGCGAATTACAGATGGATGTTGTTCTATTTTCTGTCTTCTTTGGAGGAAATAGAGTGCTGCTGCTAGGAGCCAACCTGTCCCTTTTTGTCACGAAAATCTTCTGATAATTAAATGCTTAAATGCCACATTTCCCTGATCTCTGAGCAGTTTAGGGCTGTTTGTTGGTTTTTAGATAAGTTATAACTACAGTTTAGAATCTGCCTGGAAAACTGGGTCCAAGATTGACTGTACTGGCTTTCAACAGGTAAGATTTACACTTGTAAAGGCAGAAAGAAGAAAAACTGCTTGCAATAGAAGCTTAACAGTAGGTCTGACAATAGTAGAGAACAACTTAATATATTTTAATCAGGGTTGGATTAAATATATAGTATTTTTTAATATTTATTTATTATGGATACAATATTCTGTCTGTGTGTACGTCTGCAGGCCAGAAGAGAGCACCAGACCTCATTACAGACGGTTGTGAGCCACCATGTGGTTGCCGGGAATTGAACTCAGGAACTTTGGAAGAGCAGGCAATGCTCTTAACCACTGAGTCATCTCTCCAGCCCCAATATATAGTATTTTTGTAAGAGACTTAAAAGTACATACCAATTTAAAACATGAGACTTATTGCTTTGTAGTCTGGAATGAGATATAATGGGCAGACAATTATAACATTTAACAGTAAACACATTTAAGTCACATGTATGCACACACACACAGACATACACACACAAACACATTAAATAGGAATTGGGCAAAATGGATGTTCTTGGTAGGCACTACCAAAGGCATGCTACTGTACAAAACACACATGTAACAGAGTCAGCACTGGGGGACCAGGCAGGAAATACCTCAGTAAAGATGGTGGGGCTTGGTCACCTGACCTGGCCCTCAGTTAAGATGGTGGTGAGGTCACCTGACCTCAGTTAAAATGGTGGTGGCCATGTGTTGTATGGAGAAGCCATGTTTTTTTTTTTTTTTTTTTGAGCTGAGGGAGTTTTATATAATAACAAAAGAGATATAGAGGCTGTGTAGACCATATATTTAAAACAGAATTACACCCGGGGGGCCACACCATTCACACATTCTTTTATACATGAAGTAGAGAGGAAAATTACTCGGTACTGTGATCTGCCCTGTGGCTGAACTGCCACGCCACAAGCCCACAAGCCGCGGTGGGGAGCAAAGACCAGAACTGAAAACAGTTGCCTCATGCATCTGACTAATCTTGTCGGTTTCTGCAGGACCAGAGGTAGTAGTGGCAGGGATAGAACAGAAGGAATGGAGTGAGAGGAAAAGAGCGTTTTTAGATGGGTGGGGTAGGGGCTGCCCAGCATAAGGAAAGCAGAGTCAGCAGTACACTGGCAGAGTGTTTACAGGCGGGTGGATAGTTTGAGGGTTTATTTTCCATTGCCGAAAATGTGGAAACCTGTGGAAACAGCAAACACCTCAAGGCCTGTAGGAGGAATCTCTCTGTAGGCAGGGTGTTAATGAAGCCTGGCTGGTTCCGGCTGGGGACTGGAAAGTCAGAGGACAGAGGCCACCCCAGGTGACCACAGCAGGGACCACTTACTAGTGGTCCAAAAGCAAAAACAAAAACAAACAAGCAAAAAATCTGAGGGACCCGGGGTCCCAAACAAATGTACCACTCAGTGTCTGCAGTGCTAGCAAGGGATGACCACCTTGGGTGTTCGGGTCATGATTTTAGCTACGGGAAACAGCCAGAGATGAATGTCAGCAAAGGGCTCAAACATAGCCGTGAAGGCTGTGGTTGGGACCTTTACCCATGTTTCTAGGAATACCAGAAGCTTGCCAGGAGCTCAACAGTCAAGACTTTGTGTTTGGAGAAATAGTTAAGTTGATTGGAAGGGGAAAACTCTTCAATCGAGCTGCTGGTGTGCGTGGGGGTTGGTGGCCAGGCAGATAGAACGTGGAGGTGCTGTTGTGGAGAAACCCCGTTCCTGAGCACAGGGTTCCACATGTCCTCAGCCAGCCCACCCATGGGAAGGAGGGAACGTGGAGAGAGCCTGGCTGAGCACCAATGTAATGGTTTAGCTAGAACGGCACAGTTCCCTGAGGACCAGTGGGAATGTATGGCCTGTCCTGTCCCTTTAAGAGACAAGCCTTGCCCTCCTTTTTCCAGGGCAAGCAGATCTTCCATTTGAGTGGGCTTTCTCTCTCTCTCCATCTCTCTTTGGAAGAGGTGACTGTTGCCTCTTCTCCTCCCCCTTCCCTTCTCTCCCCCCCTCTCTGTTTCTCTCTCTCTCTCCCTTCCCCTTCCCTTCCATAACCCACTAAATAAACTATACCCACTTTCTTTGCATGGCATGTCTATCTGTCTCTCACCCACCCAGGGCCACCGCTGCTACCTCGAGTCACCCACAGTGGCCCACTATGATCCGCCATCCCTTGTGGCCTGCTGCCACCCCTCGGGAACCTGTGGCACTTTATCTAAATCATTACATTAACCTCACCATAAACATCAATATCTAGGTCACCAAGCAAGTCTCTCTCACTTTCAGTTGCTAAGTCAGGTAAAATTTATCCATCTGAGAACTCTGACACTGTTTGATGAACTTGGCTAGTGGTAGCTTTGCCAATTTGGCAGCTGTAACCAGAGCCTCAGCTGCCTTCTCAGTTCTCTGTGTAAAATTAAGATCATAGGCTTAAGTCTCCTAGAGCTAATACCAAGTCTAGACACGTCTACCTCATTACCAGATCAGAAAAGAGAGATAACTCACAAATTTCAGTGCAGCTTCCTACTATTCCTTTATTTAAAGGGACTGACTTTGCAGTAACGGCCCCCAGCAATCAACCACCTGTGTCTCCTGAGTGTTAAGGTGACACCCATGATGATGGGGAAGGAACAGGTGCTTTGAGGGCCACATATGTAAAGATAGTAAAGCTTAAGATATGAGCATCTAAGAACATTTTAGGGTCTAAGAAGGTGTTTAAAGGTGTGCAAATGCACGTTATGAATGTGTACAAATGTGTGTTATGAAGGTGTGCAAATGAGTGTTATGAAGGTGTGCAAACGCGCGTTATGAATGTGTGCAAATACGTGTTATGAAGGTGTACAAATGTGTGTTATGAAGGTGTGCAAATGAGTGTTATGAAGGTGTGCAAATACGTGTTATGAAGGTGTGCAAATGCGCATTATGAAATTGTGCAAATACGCGTTATGAAGGTGTGTAAATGCACGTTATGAAGGTGTGCAAATGTGTGTTATGAAGGTGTGCAAATGTGTTTTATTAAGGTGTGCAAACGCACGTTATGAAAGTGTGCAAACGCGCGTTATGAAGGTGTGCAAACGCACGTTATGAAGGTCTAAGGATGGAAAAGCTTAAGTGATGACAAAGGCAAGTGATTTGAGGTCTTTAAAAGAATAAAACATGATCCAGATTTCTCTCCCTCATTATGCTACTGTTATACTAAGCTCCAAAAGTTCATAGTCTTAACATTAATTAATACAATTCTGAGAAGCTATTAATCTACCTCTGGCAGAGTACTGTCACTATCATCATAGCCAAAAGCTCAAGATTGTCTTTGGTTGTTTCTTAACTATAGACTTTAAGGCTGCTTTTCATTGTCCTAAAAATATCTGTCTGGATGGTGATGGTGCACACCTTTAAACCCAGCAGTCAGGAGGCAGAGGCAGAGGCAGAAGCAGAGGTATTTCTGTGAGTTTGAGGCCAGCCTGGTCTACAAGAGCTAGTTCCAGGACAGTCTCCAAAGCTACAGAGAAACCCTGCCTTGAAAAACAAAACAAACAAACAACCCCCCTCCACACACACAATCAAAAAAACAAAATCAAAACCAAAACCAATCTGTCACAGTTTTTTTTTGGATAGAAGAAAGAGGGTTAATGCTTTCAACCAAAATCATTTCTGGCATGAGTATACTGCTCTTTCTACAATGTAAATTTCAGTAGATATCATATAGAATGGGAATGCGAATGTGTCTAAAGCTTATCTTTTCACAAACTCTTGCTGGGGCCTCCACAAATGAGGACATTCTGGAGCTTAGCATGTTCTTCAGCCACACCTGGCAAGAGCATAGCACTTGCCAATCAGCCTTCTGGTGTTTGTGGTGTGTGTGCATGCACGTGTATGTGCATGTGGTGTGTGTGTGTGTGTGTGTGTGTGTGTGTGTGTGTGTGTGCACATGCAACGTGCTTCAGAAAGCCAGAGAACCACCTTGGCATTGCTCCCTAGGAGCTATCCACTTTGCTTTTGAGACAGGGCTTCTCCTTGGCAATTGAGACTCACTAATTATGCTAACCTGGCCGGATAGTAAGCCCAAAGGATCTGCTCATCTCTTTCCTCCCTGTGCTAAAATCACAAGTGGGCCCCACCACACTTGATTGGTTGCCTGGGTGATGGGGATCAAATTCATGTCTCCATGTGTATACACCAAGCACGTTGCTGAGTGAGCTAGATTCTCAGCCTCCCTGTCAATATTTTAATCTTGGGCCATCTGTCTTCCAGAATCGTGAGACAGTGATTTCAGTTGAAGGTAGTCAGTTTGTGATCTTTGTTCCTGAAGCCTGACTGACAACCACAAATACCACAGGGCAGGTTGTGGTGACACATGGCTTTAGTTTCAGTATTCAGGAGGCTAAGATAGGACAATTGAATTCAAAGACAGCTTTAGCTACATAATGAAGGCCTGTCATAAAAGTCATCATTGTTATATTTATTTTTATTTATGTATATGTGTACCACATGCATGCAGTACTCATAGAGGCCAGAAGAGGGCATCAGATCCCCTGGAACCAGAGTTGCAGGTTGTTTGAGTGAGCTGATGTTGATATTAGGGACCAATCCTGGTTCCTTTGCATGAACAATAATACAAAGTGTACTAACCACCGAGCTATTTATACAACCCCTATTAATTTTTTATTGTTGTTCTTTCATTGTTGGCTTTTGAGACAAGGTCTTGCTTTGTAGCCTTGGCTTGCTTGGAACTGGTTATGTAGATCAGTTTGGACTTGAACTCATATAGATCATATAGGCATGCCTCTAGCTATGCCTAAAAAACATTTAGCACTTAAAACATGAGCATTGCCTCTGCATCACCCTGCCCCTCTCCTTCTTCAACTCCTCCCATGACCCCTCTCCATCTTGAATTCATGAACTCATCTTTAATTATCGTTACATAATCCACTTTTAAAATTATTTGTGTGTGTGTGTGTGTGTGTGTGTGTGCGCGCGCGCGCATGTATGCATGCTCATGTGAATGCAGGTGCCCACAGAGACCAGAAGCATCATATCCCCCAGGAACTGGAGTTGTAGGCAGCTGACACCTGCCTCATTGTTGTAGACTATTATTTTAAGGTGTGTTACGTTTGTTTACACCATGGAACATTTGTTTAACGATGTAAAGATGTGTTGCTTTTGTTTATGCTGCATTTGTTTAATTTGGTGAAGCTGTAATTCTTTGCCTGTCTAAAATACCTGATGCTCCAATAAAGAGCTGCATGGCCAATAGTGAGGCAGGAGTGGGGCTGGCAGGCAGAGAGGATAAATAGAAGGTAAAATGAGAAAGGAAGGAGGAGCAAGAGAACAAGGAGAGGAGAATAGTAGGGCCAGCAACCCAGTCACACACACAGCCAGCCACAGAGTAAGAGTGAAAGCAAGATATACAGAAGAGAGACAGCAAACTCCACCGGAACAGGTGCAGGGGAGCAACCACTGGGCAAGTAAGCCAGAGCCAGAGACCACTGACGGCTCAAACATGAATCTGGGACCTTCAAGGCAGTAGACCTAAGCCAGGACCCCTGTGGGTCTGGATATGAATCTAGGACTTCCAAGGAACAAGTCCTGAGCCAGGATCTCTGCCAGTCTGGGTGTGAATTTGGGATCTCTGAAGGAGTAGGCAGGAACCAGAGATCTCTGCAGGGCCAGGTGTGAGTCTGGAACCTCAGAGGGAGTAGGCCTGAGCCAGGACCTCTGTGGTTCTGGGTGCATCCAAAGCTGGAAAATCTGAGGCAGTAGACTGGATCTAGAAACTATGCAGGACCAACTCCAAGTCAGGGAATTCTGCAGGAGGGGATCAAGACCAGGATTTACAGAAACAGGTCAAGCCAGTAAACTAGGCCAAAGTAGGCATGAAATAGCAAACTCCAAGGGAGCTGAGCAAAGCCCAGGAGCTCTGAGCTATCTCCAGGAACATGGAACATTCAACGGGGTAACTAGAACTGTGGCACCGACTGTACCACGAGGAACAACCATCTGAGCTTTGGATTCACTGGTACCTAGAAGATTAATCAACAGACTCTCAGACAGCCCTAGCCATACTTCTTAGAGGAAAAGATGAGTAGAAAAGGTAAGAACACATGCAACACCACAAAGAGCAACACAACACCAGTAAAAAATAAAGACTCTACAACAGCAAGACTTGAACAACCAAATATATATGAAGCTGAAGAAAATGACCTAAAACATAACTTCAAGAGAATGTTTGAAATTCTTAAAGAGGAAATGAGAAATTCCCTTAAGAAATGGAGGAAAAAACAAACAAAAAACTGGAAGACACCAGCAAATCCCTTAAAGAAAACCAAGAAAAAGTAATCAAACATATGAAAGAAACTATTCAAGACTTGAAAACTGAAATAGAGACAATAAAAAAAACACAAGCTGAGGAACTTCTAGAAACAGAAATAATGAGAAAATGATCAGGAACCACAAACACAAGCATAAAGAGCAGAATACAAGAGATGGAAGAGAGAATCTCATGCACTGAAGATAACAATAGAGGAAATAGACTCATCAGTTAAAGAAAACATTAAATCTAACAAAACCTCAACCCAAAATATCCAGGAAATATTGGACACCATGAAAGGCCAAATCTAAGAATAATAGGTATAGAAGAAGGAGAAGTTCAACTCAAAAGCACAGAAAATATATTTAACAAAATCATAGAAGAAAACTATCCTAACCTAAATAAAGATATGCCTATGAAGATGCAAGAAGCTTACAGAACACCAAATAGACTGGATCCCCCCAAAAAGTTCTCTCATCACATAATAATTAAAACACTAAACATACAGAGTAAAGAAAGACTTTTAAGAGCTGCAAAGGAAAAAGGCCAAGTAACATTTAAAGGTAGACCTATCAGAATTATACCTGACTCCTCATTAGAGACAATGAAAGTCAGAAGGTCGTGGTCAAGCATTATGTAGACATTAAGAGACCACGGATGCCAGCCCAGACTACTATACCCAGCAAAAGAGCCAATCACCATAGAAGGACAAAACAAGATATTCCATGACAAAGAATTCACCAATATCTAGCCACAAACCCAGTCCTACACAAAACACTAGAAGGAAAACTCAAGGAAGTTGGCTACACCAACAAAAACACAGACAATTGATAATCTCATAGCAGCAAATCTCAAGAAGAGAAAAATGCACAAATTATCATCACCAACAATGAAAACTAAATTAACAGGAGATAGCAATCACTAGTCATTAATATCCCTTAATATAAATGGACTCAACTCACCTATAAAAAAACACAGGAAAACAGATGGGATACAAAACCAGAATTCATCCTTCTTCTGCATACAAGAAACACATCTCAACTTCAAAGACAGACATCGTCTCAGAATAAAGGGTTGGGAAAAATATTCCAATCAAATGGACCTAAGAAACAAGCAGCTATCCTAATATCTAACAAAATAGACTTCAAGCTAAAATCAATCAAAAAAGACAAAGAAGGTCATTTCATATTAGTCACAAATCAAATTATCAAGAGAAAATCTTAATACTGAACATCTATGCCCCCAAATAAAAGGGCATCCTCATATGTAAAAGAAATACTTCTAAAGCTTAAATTATACATTAAACCCCACACACTAATTGTGGGTGACTTCAACACTCCCTTCTCACTGCTGGACAGGTCAGTCAGACAAAAAATTAACAGAGAAATAAGGAAACTAACATGTTAGGACTCAAATGGACTTAACATACATCTGTAAAATATTCCTTCCATACAGAAAAGAATATACCTTCTTCTCAGCACCTCACGGAACCTTCTCCAAAATTGATCACATTCTCAGTAACAAAACAAACCCCATCAAATACAAAAAAAATTGGAATAACCCAATGTACCTTATTAGATCACCATGGTTTAAAACTAGAAGCCAACAGCAATACTAATTCCAGAAAACACACAAACACATGGAAATTAAACAATGCTCACCTGAATCATCAATGGGTCAAGGAAGAAATAAAGGAATAAATTAAAGACTTTCTAAAATTCAGTGAAAATGACCATACAACATACCCAAATTTATGGGATACGATAAAAGCAGTGTTAAGAGGAAGGTTTATGGCACTAGATGGCTACATAAAGAAGCTGGAAAAATCCCACACTAATGAATTAACAGAACATTTGAAAACTTTAGAACAAAAAGAAGCAAACTTACTTAAGAGAACTAGATGGCAGGAAGTAATCAAATTGAGAGCTGAAATCAACAAAATAGAAACAAAGAAAACAATACAAAGATTCAGTGAGACAAAGAGTTGGTTCTTCGAGAGAAAATCAACAAAATAGACAAACCTTTATCCAAACTAACCAAAAGACAGAGAGAAAATATCCAAATTAACAAAATCAGAAATGAAAAGGGGGACATAACAACAGACATGGAGGAAATACAGAGAATCATCAGGTCATATTTCAAAAACCTGTACTCCACAAAATTGGAAACCTTAAAGGAAATGGACAACTTTCTGGATAAATATCACTTACCAAAATTAAATCAAGACAAGATAAGCAAATTAAACAGACCTATAACTACTGAAGAAATAGAAACAGTCATCAAATGTCTCCCAACGAAAAAAAGCCCAGGACCAGATGGTTTCAGTTCATAATTCTATAAAACTTTCAAAGAAGAACTAATACCAATACTCCTGAAATTATTCTACACAATAGAAACAGAAGGAACATTGCCAAACTCTTTTTATGAGGCTACAATTACCCTGATACCAAAACCACAGAAAGACAATACTAAGAAAGAAAATTACAGACCAGTCTCACTCATGAACATTGATGTAAAAATACTAAATAAAACACTGGCAAATCGAATCCAAGAACGCATCAGAACCATCATCCATCATGATCAAGTTGGCTTCATCCCAGAGATGCCGGGATGGTTCAAAATACAAAAATCTGTCAATGTAATCCACCATATAAAAAACTTGAAAAATAAAAACCACATGATCATCTCATTAGATGCCAAAAAAGCTTTTGACAAAATACAACATCCCTTCATGATAAAGGTCTTGGAGAGAGCAGGGATACAAGGAACATACCTAACCATGATTAAGGCAATATACAGCAAGCCAACAGCCAACATCAACTAAATGGAGAGAAACTCCCAGTGATTCCATTGAAATCAAGAACAAGGCAAGGCTGTCCACTCTCTCCATATCTATTCAATATAGTTCTTGAGGTCCTAGCTAGAGCAATAAGACACAAAAAGGAGATCAAGGGGATACAAATATGAAAAGAAGAAGTCAAATTCACACTGTTTGCTAATGATATGATAGTTTACATAAGCAATCCCAAAAATTCTACCAAGGAACTTCTATGACTCATAAATACTTTCAGTAATGTAGCAGGATACAAGATTCACTAAAAAAAATCAGTAGCCCTTCTGTACACAGATGATAAGAGTGCTGGGAAAGAAATCAGAGAACCATCACCCTTTACAATAGCCACAAACAGCATAAAATATCTCGGAGTAACTCTAACCAAAGAAGTGGAAGACTTGTATGACAAGAACTTTAAATCTTTGAAGACAGAAAGAAATGAAGTGGAAAGATCTCCCATGCTCTTGGCAGAATCAACATAGTAAAAATGGCAATCTTACCAAAAGCAATCTACAGATTCAATGCAATTCCCATCAAAATCCCAGCAAAATTCTTCACAGACCTCAAAAGAATGATACTCAACTTCATATGGAAAAGCAAAAATTCAGGATGGCCAAAAAAGTCCTGTATAATAAAAGAATTTCTGGAGGCATCATAATCCCTGACTTCAAACTCTACTACAGAGCTACAGTACTGAAAACAACCTGGTATTGGCATAAGAACAAACAGGAGAACAAATGGAACAGAATAAAAGACCTGAATATTAGTCCACAGAGCTTTGAAAACCTGATTTTTGGCAAAGAAGCAAAAAAATACCAAATGGAAAAAAGAAAGCATATTTAACAAGTGGTGCTGTCATAACTGGATAACAACATGTAGAAGAATGAAAATAGACCCATATCTATCACCATGCACAAAACTCAAGTTCAAATGAATCAAAGACCTCAACATAAAGCCAGCCACACTGAACCTTATAGAAGAGAAAGTGGGAAGTACACTTGAACACATTGGCACAGGAGACCACTTCCTAAATATAACCCTAGCAGCACAGACACTGAGAGAAACAATCAGTAAATGGGACCTCCTGAAACTGAAAAGCTTCTGTAAAGCGAAGGACACGGTCAATAAGACAAAACAACAGCCTACAGAATGGGAAAAGATCTTCACTAACCCCACATCAGACAGAGATCTGATCTCCAAAATATACAAAGAACCCAAGAAATTGGTTATCAAAAGAACAAATAATCCAATAAAAAATGGAGTACAGACCTAAACAGAGAAATCTAAAATGGCCAAAAGGCACTTAAGGAAATGTTCAACATCCTTAGTCATCAGAGAAATGCAAATCGAAACAACTCTGAGATTCCATCTTACAGCTGTAAGAATGGCCAAGATCAAAAACACTGATGACAACTTACGCTGGAGAGGTTGTGGGGAAAAGGGAACACTCCTGCATTGCTGGTGGGAATGCAAGCTGGTACAGCCCCTTTGGATGTCAGTGTGACTATTTCTCTAAAAATTAGGATACAACGTTCTTCAAGACCCAGTAATACCACTTTTGGGTATATGTCCAAAGTATGCTCAATCATGCCACAAGGACATGTGCTCAACTATGTTCATAGCAGCTTTGTTTGTCATAGCCAGAACCTGGAAACAACCTAAATGCCCCTCGACCAAAGAATGGATAAAGAAAATATGGTACATTTACGCAATGGAGTACTACACAGCAGGAAAAAAATAATGACATCTTGAATTTTGCAGAAAAATGGATGGATCTTGAAAACATTATTTTGAGTGAGGTAACCCAGACACAGAAAAACAATTATCACCTGTACTCACTCATAGATAGTTTTTAAACATAAAGCAAAGAAAACCAGCCTACAAACCAAAATCCCAGAGAACTTATACAACAATGAGGACACTAAGAGAGACTTACATAGATCTAATCTACATGTGAAGTAGAAAAAGACAAGATCTCCTGAGTAAATTGGGAGCATGGGGACCTTGGGGGAGGGTTTAAGGGCAGGGAGAGGCAGTGAGGGGAGCAGAGAAAAATGTAGAGCTCAATAAAAATTAATAAAAAAAGATTAAAAAAAGATATAAAGAAGTAAGAAAAGGAAAAACCCAGAGGCAAAGGGTGGACAGATTAATTTAAGTAAGAAAAGCTGGCTAGAAACAAGCCAAACTAAGACTGGACTTTTTAAAGTAAGGATAGCCTCTGTGTATTTATTTGGGAACTGGGTGCTGGGTTCCCCAAAAGAGTAAAGACTAAAAGACTACCAACAACACTTCATGTGTGTCCTGGGACCCAAACTTGGGTCCTCTGTAGGAACAGTACCAGCTCTCAATGGCGGAACCATCTCTCTGGTTCTGTGGTTCCCAACGCCGTGTCTTTGGGAAAGGCAGGTCTAATCACGTCTCCACCCTTTGATTTTTGGGATAAGAGTTTTAGCAGTGGACAGGTCACACTGGAGGGTCACTTATGATATCCAGTCCCCATGTGTTTCATTTTATGACCTTTGTGCATCTGGGCTGTTGCTGACGAGTCAGTTTCATGCCTGGCTGAAGCCCAGACGCCTCCTCTCTGCCCTCTAGTTTGACTTTGTTTTTCTCATATGACTTAGATCTGCCTGAAGTAACAAATACAGCCACCTGTTTATCTGGATTTTAGAAAATTTGCACACATATGATGAGATGTTTGGGAGATGAGGCTCACAAAACTTATTATGTTTTACATATATCTATAGATAGCCTGAAAATAATCTTTTTGTTGTTTTTTGAGACAGGGTTTCTCTGTGTAATGGCTCTGGCTGTCTTGTAATTCCCTCTATAGATGAGGCTGGCTTCGAACTCACAGCAATTACTAGCTTCTGCCTCCTGAGTGCTGGGATTAAAGGCTTGCACCACCACTGCCTGGCTGAAGATAATCTTAAGTAATATTTTACTTACATCTGTTTCTTTTTTTTAATATTTATTTATTTATTATGCATACAATACTGTCTTGTGTATATGCCTGAAGGCCAGAAGAGGGCGCCAGACCTCATTACAGATGGTTGTGAGCCACCATGTGGTTGCTGGGAATTGAACTCAGGACCTTTGGAAGAGCAGGCAATGCTCTTAACCTCTGAGCCATCTCTCCAGCCCTTACATCCATTTCTTAAACATGATCAGTAATATGCAGTTACATGTGGAATTACTCACTTGAGGCCTTCTGTCAGAACTCAAGAAGCTTCAGTTTTGGGAGTACTTTGAATTTTGGGGTTAGAGATAGTCAGCTTGTACTAAATCGTATCATAAGAAATTAGACCTCTAAGTTGGGCATCCGTAGTGCGAATCTGAATCCCAGTGCTTTGGAGGTGAAGGCAGAAAGGTCAGATATTTGGGATTATTCTTGGCTACATAGTAAGTTTGAGACGCCCTGTGCCAAAATACAGAAAGCAAACAAACCAAGGGAGGAAAAAGAAATTGGCCCTTGCTCCTGGTCAGTGGGAGTCATGGACACTTCCACTATGAGAATGAGGTATGTGTCATGGTACAGTGTTTGCTCGTGCCACCATTACCAAATACCACAGTGGCTCAGAAGCTAGAAACGTTTCTTCTCATAATTCTAGAGGCAAGGTCCAAGGTTCAGGTCAAGGTGGGGGCAGGTTTGGTCTCCTCTCTCCTTTGTTGCCTTCTCTGTTTCCTCTCATGACCTTTCTTCTCACTTTGAGACAGGGTCTCACTGCCCAGCCCTGGCATGGAACATGTGTGGAGACTGGGCTGGCGTTGACTTCACTGGGATCCACCTGCCTCTGCCTCTCAGGTGCTGAAATCCAAAGTGTGCACTAGCACTCAATGATCTCATGACTCTTCCTATGCGTAACCTGCATTTGCATACATATTTCACTAGATATAAGCTCCCCAAAGGCAAGAGATCATATAAGTGCTTGTGTGTTGACAGGAAGCTGTTAGTTCATTCCTGGCTGCCCAGTCCAAGAAATAACCACACAGAAACTCTATTATTTGCAATACTGTTTGGCCAACAGCCTAGGTGTATTTCTAGCTAACTCTTATATCTTAAATTAACCCAGTGCTATTAATCTGTGTATCACCATATGGTTATAGGTTCTGGCTATGCATCCGTCTCTGGCGGAGGCTACATGGCTTCTCCCTGACTCTCTCCTCCTCTATCTGCTTGGAACTTCTGCCTTGCCCTATTCTACTAAGCCACTGGCTGAAACAGATTTAGTCATTAACCAATAAAAGCGACACATAGACAGATATGTCATTTGTGGAATAGTGAAGGAATGTGTGTGGGCACTGAGTGGGATAACCTGGGATAACTCTCTAGCTCTGTCTCAAAACTATTGCAGCAAACTGCAATTTAATGGGTGGAGTCAGTAACAGAAATATTGGCTCATCTTCTGGAGACCAAAGTTCAAGATCCAGGTGTCCTCAAGATTGGGGGCGTCTTTCTTTTTTTTTTTTTATCATTTCGTATTGGGAAATGAACCTAGGGCCTTGAACATACTTGATGAGTACTCTGTCACCAAGCCACGCCTTAGCCACTCACTGGGGGATTCTAGACAGGAGTCCTACCTGTAAGCCATACCCCCAGCTCCTTACTGGGGGAGTCTAGGCAGGGGCTCTGCCACTGAGCCACACCCCAGCCCCTCACTGGGGGAGTCTAGGCAGGGGCTCTGCCACTGAGCCACACCCCAGCCCCACACTGGGAGATTCTAGGCAGGGGCTCTACCACTGAGCCACACCCCAGCCTCTCACTGAGGGATTCTAGGCAGGGGCTCTGCCACTGAGCCATGCCCCAGCCTCTCACTGGGGGATTCTAGGCAGGGGCTCTGCCACTGAGCCATGCCCCAGCCTCTCACTGAGGATTCTACACAGATACCATTCTACTACTGAGCAAGTAAGTGCAGATGTCCTCAGAGGCCAGAAGAGGGCATTAGATCTTCTGGAGTTGGAATTACAGGAGGTAGTGAGAAAACTCATGTAGGG
Organism: Microtus pennsylvanicus; assembly: GCF_037038515.1. Taxonomy (NCBI): domain Eukaryota; kingdom Metazoa; phylum Chordata; class Mammalia; order Rodentia; family Cricetidae; genus Microtus; species Microtus pennsylvanicus. The sequence continues at coordinate 137,962,945 of NC_134579.1, read as the reverse complement.
GCTGGGAACCAAACTCAGGTGCCCTCTTGTAACTTCATTGTCTCCCTGTTTCCCTCCCCCTGTTATTGGACTGGGTTTTACTATGCAGCCCTATCTGGCTTCAGCTTCATGGATGGTCCTCTTGTCTCTGACATCCCTGTTTTGGCTCTCTCTTGTCTCCTCAAGGTCTCCCATCTTTCAATACCATTACACTGGGGACCAAACTTCCAGGACACGACCCTCTTGGGAACAAGACCTCTTAAAGCATAGTGTCCTCCTAGGAAGGCACGGACCAAAGGCTGAAGTCTTTTGGAAGATAACACAGCACAGTCCAGTCAGCCTCAGGTAGTGCTGAGGAGCCCAGAATGCGTATTCTGACCTCAAGGCTTTGCTCCAAGATAAATTCCCCAGCAGATTAAAGGCTTATTGTCTGGGGTGTTTATCTACTCTCCAAAGACTGTTCCAAGGAGACCCGCCCATAGGAACATCAACACAGAGGCCCCTGCTTTTGTTCTTTCCTCTTCTTTTATTGCGTGAACTTGCAAGTATGTGGTGAGTCACTGTTCCTACCCCTCCCAGAACTGTCCCTTGGAATTCTAAGCAGGGTGACATTACCCACCTCTAGAACTCACAGTGTGAGCAAACACTCGGCACAGGCGGTATGGTGTTTACACAGGGTGAAGAGGGACTTTTGCTGTAGTGACAGTGAGCTCCAGGGCTGGGGCTGGGCTGGGAGAATGCTCGTCTATCATGGATGAAACTCTGCACCTGTAAGCAGGGTTTGGGGGCTCACGTTGTGATCCCAGCATTTGAGAATCAGAAGCAGGAGTTCAAAACCATCCTTAGCTACATAGCAAGTTTGGGGCTAGTGTGGGCTCCATCTTAAAAAGTGGGTTCTGCAGTCTGAGGGACCCCATTGACATCTACAGCCTACAGCCTACTACTCAATGACTGATAAGGGCCCTGGGTCCTTCTGTCTGTCTCACCCCTCCCTTTTCCTCCCTGCCACTCAAGTCCAGCCTGGATCCTGGACACACCACAGCTCTGGCCCTCATCTCAGGGCCTTTGTGCTGGCTGTTCATTCTTCACAGAACACTTTCCCTCAAAGGTCCAAGTCTTTCCCACCGTCACGTCCCTTAGGTCTTTATTCTGTTCCTCCCCTTGTCAGGGAGGCTTCCCCTCTGTGTTCCCACTGTCTCCGCCTTCACCATCACCTGCGCACCCTCTTTCCTTTTTGAGATACTGCGACACCCCTTATCTTGGTTGTTGTCTGTTTCCAAACAACCCTGAGAACAAGGCATTTTCTGTCAATAGTTATTTATTTTAGATGGGGTTTCGTGTAGCCCAGGATGACCTAGAACTTGCTTCATAGCCAAGGGTAATCTTGAACTCTTGCTCCTCCTGACTCTTCCCCAGTGCTAGAAATGCTAGTGTCTCTCTCCACAGTGGTCTCTGGAGTTTTAAACAGCTAGCCCTCAACAAAGCAAGACCCGGTGCAGAACTGTGATGAGGTCTTACAAAGTCTGACTTCCCTACTTTCTGACCTCACCCTCCACATCTCTAACATGGAGTCTGAGAACTGATCTCTTAAACATGATGGAAAGGGGCTGATGGGATGGCTCAGTGGGTGTGGGCGCTTGCTGCCAAGCCTGACTCCCTGAGTTCGAGCCCTCGGACACACACAGTGAAAGGAGAGCATAGAGTCCACAGTTTGTCCTCTGATCTCTGCCTGCAACCTTAGCAAACAATAAATAATTGGAACACAAAATAAAAAAAACATGAAAACAATCCCAGGATCGGATGACCACAAAACATTTTCCACGTCATCTGGCCCAGAATGAACAGTTAATAAAGGTGGGCTCTCTGTGTCCTGGGAGAGCTGTGCTTCTAAGACATGACCTGCTTGTACTGTGAACTCTTCGAAGTTCACAGCCCTGCTTTTCCTTAAAGGGAACACATGGTGTAAAATCAAATTAGACTGCACTAACTAGGCACCGTATGATTGGCCACACTGGGATTATTTTGAAAGACAGATTGTTGGTAATTAAGCCAGGGCAGGAAGACAATCTAAAAGTCATTCCTGCAACAAAGTCACGGCTGACAGGGGCCAGCAGTGGGCAGATGTTATGAAATCGGTTTCCAAGTCACGTCCTGTGCCTTTGCTAGGTGACTGAGTTACATAAGAGGCAGGGTCAAGTTGTGTCTGCTGAACATTCCTTGGCTCACAGCAAGAACATGTGTGGGAGCCATGGCCTGGCACCCAGCTTCAGTGGGATCCGGGGGGTGGGTCTCAGGGAGACATTGGGAGTGACTATGGGGTTCTTCCTCGGCAGGTACCTTCAGCTCCCTGGGCAAGGAGAGATCGAAAGTTCTCTCTTAAACATAAATCAAAAGAGGGTTGGTGCTGGCAGCTGGGTGGTGGCGCACGCCTTTAATCCCATTGCTCAGAGGCAGAGGCAGAGGCAGGTGACTCTCTGAATTTGAGGCCAGCCTGGTCTACAAAGTGAGTTCCAGGACAGCCAGGACTGTTACACAGATGAAAACTTGTCTTGAAAAACCAAAGCCAAAAAAAAGGAAGGAAGGAAGGAAGGAAGAAAGAAAGAAAGAAAGAAAAGAAAAGAAAAGAAAAGAAAAGAAAAGAAAAGAAAAAAAAGTGTTGGTGCCCTTGCTAGCTAGGGCCAGCCTGGGCTATAGAGCAGGACTCAGTCTCAAATAGTAACTGCACTAGGGATGTAACTCAGTTTTCAGCAGCACTTGTCCAGGACAAGTGCTTTTCCAGGTTTCATCTCCAGCATGGTGTGAACTAGATGTGGTGGCTTCTGCCTATGGTTCTAGAGCTTGGGAGGTGGAGGAAGTGTGATCAGGAGTCCAAGGTCATTCTCTGTTAGTACCGAGTTTGAGGACAAGACTAGGTCGTGTGAAAGGCTACCTCAGCAGCTGTGTGCCCCCTCCCCCACCACCACAAAAAGAAAAACTCCAACCAGAACAAATCAGGTATGGGTGCGTAGCTCAGTGGTATTTACTGGACTTTGTGAGGCCCTGGGTTCAACGCCTAGCACCCTAAACCAAAACCCATATTCAGTCAACTTTCTTCTTTACTCATAATTTTCCATGCTTCAGTCTCTACGATCAATCCATTCTCCATTGCCCTGGTGCCCAGGCATATTCACTTTGTGCCAGCAACCCTCACCCTCTGGCTCTTTCCGAACTCAATTAATGGGGCTGGGTGTTTGCACCTGTTGGTCTCATTCAGACAGCTGTGCTTAGCCCTCGGTCACCTTGGTTCTGTTCCCAGTGATCTGTTCCCAGCAGGAGATCACTGGTCGATATAAAGAGATAAGTGAGTGGTGCCTTGTGTGGCTCTGCTGGGATCGTATTCTTTCATAGACAGTGGGTATGGGAGGGAAGAACCTGTCCCCAAATGCCACCTATGAAAACAGGGTGCAGGGCTGGAGAGATGGCTCAGTGGTTAAGAGCATTGCCTGCTCTTCCAAAGGTTCTGAGTTCAATTCCCAGCAACCACATGGTGGCTCATAACCATCTGTAATGAGGTCTGGTGCCCTCTTCTGGCCTGCAGACATACACATAGACAGAATATTGTATACATAATAAATAAAATGTTTAAAAAAAAGATTACCCATCATGATAAAGTTGGTTTAAAAAAAAAAAGAAAACAGGGCGCAGATCCTTTGCAGCCTTTGTGCTACAGCCAGGCCACAGCCAGATGGAGGTTGGCGTTGGCATGGGAGGTGGGCTTGGGTCTCCCTGACCTGCAGAATGAGCTCCAGTGATAGATGGCTGTAGAGTTTCTCTTGCTATGAAGAGACACCATGACCACAGTGACTCTTATAAAGGAAAACGTTTGATTGGGGTGGCTTACATTTTTAGAGGTTTAGTCCATTATTACGGTGTGACATGGTGGCGTGCAGGCAGACATGGTGCTGGAGAAGAAGCTGAGAGTCCTGTGTCTTGACCCACAGGCAACAGGAAGTAATCTGAACTGTAACACTGAGAGTAGCTTGAGCAAAGGAGACCTCAAAGCCCACCCCTACAGTGACACACTTCCTCCAACAAGTCCACACCCACTCCAACAAGGTCACACCTTCTAATAGTGGCACTCCTTTTGGGGGCCATTTTCTTTTAAACCACCACAGTGGGGCTGTAGATCCAGGGTCCCAGGAGGCAGCAAAGAGGTGGGTGAGAAGTGCCAGAACATGTCGGTGAGGGAAAGAGATAGACGGGGATAGAGACTCTTTAGGACACGCTCAGTTCCCTGCTGACCATGAAAGTAGGGATTCGAGGAGACTGAGGGGGCAGTTGGGAAGGAGGGGTCACAGAAAAAGGTGGAGCTTGCTGAATAGCGTTTGCCTCTGAATTCAAACGCTCCTGGAGGAAGATGCCCAAAGCTACCGAAACTTACTACACCCAAAATGCTCCAAAAGTTGTCAGAGTCACAAAGCCCCTAGCCAAAGAAGCAGCAAACAGGGCTGGAGAGATGGCTCAGTGGTTAAGAGCATTGCCTGCTCTTCCAAAGGTCCTGAGTTCAATTCCCAGCAACCACATGGTGGCTCACAACCATCTGTAATGAGGTCTGGTGCCCTCTTCTGGCCTGCAGACATATACACAGACAGAATATTGTATATGTAATAAATAAATAATATTAAAAAAAAAAAAGAAGCAGCAAACAGTTGCTGCCGGAGGAGGCTCTTCGTGGAGCTGCCTGCAGCCCGTGTAGAGCTCTGGGGGTGCGGCTTCCCCTAGTCAATGCTGGGGTGGACTTTTTAGTGCTTTAGTTGTTATCCACGCTGTTGTCAATAACTCATCTATCTGCCTGTAAGTCGCCCCGGTAAACTCATTGGTTCACCAAGCTAAACTAGGTGGAGTTGTTTCTTTGGTCTGTTGCTGGTGGCCCTATTTAGGGGGTATGGGTGTTTGTTCATGCCTCCCCAGGAAAAGTTAAACAGCAGATATATGTGTGTGTGTGTGTGTGTGTGTGTGTGTGTGTGTGTGTGTGTGTATGTATGTATGTATGTATATTTATTAGAGACAGGGACAGTTGAGAAATAGAGATGGTGGAAGAGACAGAGCTCAGAGATGGAGCTCACAGATGGAGGGGCACAGAGACAGGTCAGGGTGGGGGAAGATCTGATCAGCTCTAGAAAAGACAATAACATGAATGTGACTTTTGAGCCAGTGTCTGATGGATGCTTTAGTCTGAGGCTGGCTTAAGCAGGGCATGGTAGTGTGCGTTTATAATCCCAGCATGCTGAGGCAACAGGCTCACGAATTGGAGGCAAGTCTGGGCTGCATAGTGAGACTCTGCCTTAAAAAAATTAGACTTAGTTTGTTTCGTGTTGCCATAAAAGGCTGTCACAGACTGGATAACGTACCAGGAGTTATTGGATTATGGTTGGGGAGCTCAGGAGCATGGTGTTAGCATCTGGTAATGGCTCTGCGCTGTGGCAAGAGTGGCACCGGATATGGGGTGAGGAGTAGTTGAGGAAGACACCCGAGGTCAAGCCCTGGCCTCCATATCACGTTCATATGTACAGACCCATGTACCCCCTACATGTAAACATGCACACAGAATAACTAGTCGAAATATTCATGTGTATATTTACTTAGGCAGGATTAAGAAGGACACAAATGAAACCGTAAATCATATTTGCCGCTAGGTTGCAGATCTTACCCTCAGGAGAGAGCTTGTGCTTTCATTTTGTATTCTTATTCCACTTAAAAAAATCAGTAGTGAGGATTGAACTCAGAGCTTCACAGATCCTTGGCAAGTGCTTTACCATTGAGCAACCACAGTTTCTCACTGGGGGATTCTAGGCAGGGGCTCTACCACTGAGCCACACCCCCAACTCCTCACTGTGGGATTCTAGGCAGGGGCTCTACTTCAGAGCTACATCATCCCCTTCTCTATATTTTTGTTTCGTTTTATTTGTTTTGATTTTGAGACAGATTTTGTTTTGTAGCCCAGACTGTTTGTAAACTTGCAGCGATTCTTCAGTCTCTCAAGGGCTAGGACTACAGGTGTGTACCATGACTCCCGGCTCTTGACTTTGAGAAAATATTTTATGCATTTGAGTGTTTACCTGCATTTATGTTGTGTTCTTTTTACCTGTACCATGTGTACGTTCCTGTCCTTTGGAAGTCAGAAGAAAGTATCAGATCTCTTGAAATTGGAGTTAGAGTGTCAGGGAGTCATGGGAGAGGAACAGCAAGCAGCTCTGGAATGCCTGGACTACAATCTGGGGGTCAACATAAACAGGCTGGGTGAGCCTTGGAGAGACAGAGTCTGAGGACTGTGTGTCCTGAGGAACTCAAGCTGCTATTGAGCATAGCTCTGTTTGTTGCTCTCATGGTCGGTCACCATGTGCTGTGGGGACTCCTTTAGCCAAAGCCTTTAAGATACTGGCCCACTTTGGGCGTATGCCAACAGCCATGTCTGTCATAAACTATGAGCTGTATGAAAAGCTAATAGGGTGTGTCTAGCCCCTCACTGGGCAATGTTACTGGTACTTGCAATAATAGTGATTGCCTTTTTCAAAGCATTTCTATTGCAGCAGATGAAAAAAATCAATCACCACCTTAGAAAGAACTTTGGGATGTAGACTGTTAGTAGGGTTAGGCTGAGATGCTTTTGTTAATGGCTTTGAGGTGGAAATCCTTGGGGAGCAATTTCAAGTGCAGAAATGCACACTCTTGTTTGTTAAACAAGAGGCTCACTGAGGCCTGGGAACAAAGACAGTGGCAGCCTGGCTGTTGCTGGCTGATGAGCCTTTCTTGTTAGGATGGGTTCATGATCAAAGGTGATGAGCAATTCCTTGTATCTATTTATGTTCTCAGATTTCTAATATGACTTAATAAAAAACTCTTCATGGGTGGGTCTGCACCCTCAGGATTTAAAGTAGAAGTGACTGTATTCATATATAAAAGTCTAGATTTGTGATTCTTTTAAGATTTTTTAAATTACCTTTCGAGATAAATAATAAAATGATTGATCCTTTCTTTGTAACTGTAAAATGCAGACTGCCAGTAAAAGAACTGGCTGAGGAAAATTCCTTGCTTGCTTAAACTCTGTTAATCCACAACAAGTTGCTTAGATAGGAACGTATATAGATCTTTGGAAATGACTTTCTCTTCTTTTCTTTTCTTTCCTTTTCTTTTCTGTGACAGGGGTTCTCTGTGTAGCCTTGACTGTCCTGGAACTCACTCGAGACCAGGCTGGCCTCAAACTCCCAGAGATCTACCTGCCTTTGCCTCTTGTCTGCTGGGATTAAAGGTGTGCGCCACCACCAAGCCGGCTTGTTTTTCACATCCTTGAAAGCTTTAATTACTTAAGGGAAATGAGACCCACACTGACTTTTACTTGTACTCAATGCAGTCCTTCACCTGAAAGGAAGTATCCACACTGTGATTTTTATACTGCTTGAAAGATCCTGCTGTAGGAGACAAAGACACGAGAGACCCTGGCATGCTGGAGATGTGTGTGTGCCTGCATGTGTGTGCATGTGTGTATGTGTGTGTTTCCCTTTTTCACATGCCCCAGAGGAGTACTTTTTACTCCCTCGGGGGAAAAAAAAATCTATTGTGTGACCCTTTGCTGACTCCACGGCCCCTCTTCAGTTCTTGAGCTGCTGAGATCTGTTTCACCAGCAGCATTACAGATAATTTTTAGCTATTATATGGGGGTGACAATCAAACCCAGGTCCTCTGGAAGAGTAGCCAGTGCTCTTAACCACTGAGCCATCTCTGCAGCCCCTCATTTCTTCTCTTTTTCTTTCTTTTTTTTTTCTTTTAAACACTGCCTTACCCATTAGTTTCTAGCCTCTTATTGGCTAACTCTCACATCTTGATTAACCCATTTCTAATAATCTGTGTAGCTTACCAGAAAAGATTCAGCATGTCTGACCTGGCAGCTGGCTCCATGGCGTCTGACCAACTATGCTTTCTTTCTCCCAGCATTCTGTTCTGTCTACTCTACCTATGTATATCCTGCCCTATAAAGAAGCCAAGGCAGTTTCTTTATTAACCAATGAGAGTAACACATAGACAGATGACCCTCCTCCATTAACAGAGTGTGTGGAAGTCTCTGTGGATAGGTTTTGGGATCTGGTGACTTTATTCATGAAGTTCACTAAGGTTAGTTTCTGAAATTCTGGGATGTTTCTCAGTGTGAATCTGTGTCAGCAGCTCTGTAGAGAGCTCTTCTGAGGTCAATCAGATAGAATATTGTAGATGTTTCTGTGAGGTTCTCCAGTCCCAAAGCATATCCATTATAGTCAACAGGGCTGATGATGGCAGCTCCGTTCCTGATGCTGCCTGCTCGCTTGGGACCACTACCTCCAGCCCTTGTATCCTGAGGCCTCCTGGGACCCAATCGGAAGACTTTCCTAACCGGATGCACCTCCTGGGCTTCTGAGAGGACAGAGAAGTACCAGTCTCCCAGTTCTCATACTACTGGAGAGGCTGCTATCATTGATATGGAGCTGCTCAGGAGAGGCCTGTGTTTCCATGTCCACTAATTAGCTGCTGAGTATCACATGGAGAGTCTCAGGTCATGTGCTGGAACAGGCCCCATGTCCATGTTCTCTGCCTTGGTGTTTTCTTTCTTTTTTAACAAGTGTTTGCATTTCACAGTCGTTAAGATTAAACTATTTCCCAATGTTTACATTGCTGTAGAAGTTTTACATAACTAACAAAAAGTGGTTACGAAAAAACTGTTTTGGATTAGATGGGCTTTCATTTAGAATGTCCAGAACATGCTTGCATTTAGATTTTTTTTTTTTTTAAGAAAGCAAATGGACACTGTTCTAATGACACCCTTGGGTGTTTTCATTGCCTGGCTTGATCTACAGCTCCTGAATGAACTGGGCATGCTCAGTGACAAGTGTGACTGGAACAGATGTGGGCTTCCCTTTCCTCTAGTCACTTGAGCCCAGGTGTACCATCTGTCAGAAGATAGGAACTGGCTTATGTTGAGGAAGAACAGAGAGGGTTTCATGCTCCCCAGAGTCACTCAGCATGGACACCTGTCCAGAGAAGGACAAGAACTAGAAACTGCTCAGGTTGGAATGAAGCAGGTCCTGGAACTGCTCAGGGCCATGAAGGATGGAGCGGAGCAGTGAGAGAACTGTGGTCCCTGCAGGAGGAGTTGGCACAGATTATCATGGCTGTCTACCAGGACTGCACACAGAGATGGCCTCCTGGCATATGTCCCCCAAACTCTAGAGCCTACTCAGCCTAGGGACAGAGGGTGTGAGAGCATGGGCTATGAGGCCTGCTCTCTCCCAGCAGGGTTTCTGCAACCTTCTCCCTTTGCAAGGTGAGTATAGCGATGTCTATCTAGCTCAGCCAATGAATTGCAGATGTGTCTTGTCTTAGAATGAGGCAACCAATGGCCATAACCTCATTGGAGGTGAAAGACGAACCCCATGACCAGACACACGGATGCTGCATTGGGATTGTGTAGTTGATGGGAACTGTGGCCGGCTCACCCAGGGTTGAGAGAGAGCACTGCATATCACTGGTATAGTACATGATCAGTTAAAACCCCAAAGTCAAGGAGTGGAGAGATAGCTCAGCAGTTAAAAGCCTTGGCTACTCTCCCCCCACCCCGCTCCCCCGAGACAGGATTTCTCTGTGTAGCATTCCTGACTGTCCTGTACACAGACTGGCTTGGAACTCACTGAGATTCACCTGCCTCTGCCTCCCATGTGTTGGGATTAAAGGCGTGGGACACCACCGCCTGGGACCCTGGTTACTCTTGCAGAGGACCCTGTTTTGATTCCCAACGCTCACTTGGTGGCTCACAACCATCTGTGACTCCAGTTCTAGGTGCTAAGTTTTCCTCTTTGGGCATTTGTGGGCAACATACACACACACACACACACACACACACACACACACACACGTGGTCTAGACACACATGCTGACAAAACATCCTCACCTTTTCCTCAGCTCCCTCACCTGTCCCCAGCTCTCTCACCCTGTCCCTGTGTCTCTGTCAGGCTGTCTTTAGCTTCCTACATCTCTGTGTTTCTCTCTGTGGCACCAGGTGCTTACTGAGCACCTACAAAAATGTCAGGTGGTGAGCTTCCCAGCACTTGTTTCCATCCCATGATGCACCTGTACCATTAGCATCCTTCAGTTTTCCAGATGAGGACATTTAAGACTCAGAGCTAAGTAGACACTTATCCAGGTCTCTTCAGCAAAACAAAACAAACAACCACACTGTGATATGGACTCTGGTTTGTCAGACTTAGAAAACGGTGTTTTTCTACGACTTACAAGCACTTCCTAGAGGGGCCCCCTTGGGACAGGTGCAGGGGAGGTGGGGATGAACAACACATCAGTGGAAGAAAAGCTGAGATGCTGACTCTGGGGAGCTGTTGTTGGCTGCTCCCTCATCTCAGTGAGTCATTTCCAATTCCCATGAGCAGCATTCACTCCGCAGGTTAAGAAGTCTGTTACTTTTCTTTTTTTGAGATATGGTCTCATTAGCCCAGGCTGTCCAGCACTCACTATGTAGCCACCATGCCTGGGCTATGTCTTGCTGATGATCAAACTCAGGACTTAGTGTGTGCTAGGTAGTCGCTCTCTCAACTGAGCCTCGTCCCTAGCTCAAGATATCAGTGTATTGTCACCATCCCTGTCTCTTTGCTGCTTATCCACCCACGGAATCCTAGAGCCCTCTCTCCTCACCTCTCACCGTCCTTTGTCTGTCTGTCTGTCTGCCTCACATTCTCCTTTAGCAGGCTCTGAGCCAGACTGATCAGGGCTGACACCCGACTTTACTTCTGGACTACAGTGGCCCAGAGCAGGGTGTCAGCCACTCTGTGCTTTACTGTGTCCACCGAGAAATGTCGGAGGACAGCAGCACCTTAGGTATTTTCCTCACTTGAAAAAGTAGTTCTTTGAGGGTTTCATATCCTGTAATTTAATCACATTCACACCCTCCAGCCAGTTCCTCCTAGAACCACGCCCCTTCTCTAACCTCCCAAGTCTGTGTCCTCTTTTTTCTTTTAAAAATCCTTTCAAGTCCAGTCGGGGCAGCAGTACTATTCTGTCAGTGGATGACTAAGCAGATTATTCTGTACAAAGGATGCGATGCTTTCCCATCATGCTCTATGCTCTCTGGGTGTGGAATGGGGACCTAAGCTGCCCAGTAAGAATAAGGTCGTGGGTTCATAAAGTCCATGGTGATGTCTTGCCAAGCTCGTGAGTGTGCAAAGGTCCCGTGTTCCGCTGGTCCACCCCCATGGGGTCAGAGGAGTTTGTATGTGCCAGTTTCTGGAAGCCTTGACTTTTAGACTCAGAAACAGCATTTCTCTCTGGTCTCCTTCTCCCAAATCAGGACTACCAGTTTACCTCTGTAAGCGGTTGGTTGGTCATTTTAACAGAGAAAGAGACAGCAATGTGAACGCATTTGCCCCACAGTGGGGAGTTAGGGCCTGAGTCCCGCTGAGATGCACAGGATGCAGGCTTACCATGATAAAGGAGACAGACCTTTACTGCCAGACACCAGTAATATTAAAACATCCCACTTCCTTGAGGTCAGAGGATGAGGGAAGAATAGAGATGCAGAAAAGAGAAGAAACAGGGGTGGGGGATTAGGAGTGGGGGGAGGAGGATGGAGAGAAAAGGACAACAGGGAACATCATGCCCCAAGGGGCAGAAAAAGGGCACTCAGACAGAGAAGGATAAAGGCAGAACAAGACAGGGAGAGAGTGACCACCTCAGTCAGAGAGATGCAGGAGTCCATGGAGACATGTCTCCTAACAGCTGTGTTCCTGTGTTATCAGATCCCTGTTTTACTGTCTTCTTTACCTGTTCTAATCCTCTGCATCTCAAGCCACAGTTGGACCTTCTCTCTGTTTCTCTCATCTGTGTCTATGGTTGTTCCAGAATAGAGGTAAAGGAGAAAGATAACACACACACACACACACACACACACACACACACACATGCATGCATGTGTGCAGAGTGGTTCTTAAATGCAATTTTTAAAAAATGTGCTTGGCTACCCCCCGACATTTGTGCCACTATTGTGCCAGTGGGCATATCAGCATATCTTGCAGGCGGTCATTACTGTAACTCACAGGGCTCATAGCTGGGTGAAAATGATGATTGCTCTTCTCCTCCGGTAGCATGCTTGTGCCTTCTAGCACTGTGAACACTAGTAAGTCAGGGTGAGGCTTCCAGATGAGTACCAGCTACATTGCTCCATGTTCTTCTGCACCGTGAGAATGTGGTATCCTCAGTAATATGGGTTTACCATCAGGTTGTGAAATCAACCAATGGCATTGGAAATAGACTCTGATGTTTGGGGGCGGGACAGTCCATGGGACCCATTGGGCCAACTCAAGAAGATGTAGCCTATTCTTGACACTAGTGACATGAACCATGAAAAAATTGGTAAATGGAACCTTATAGGTTGGGGGGAAAAGGCATAGCCCCTTAAATGACCTTCAATTTCAGCATTTGGGAAGTGGAGTTTGCTGTAATTTGAAATGTGTTTTGTAATTTGGAATGTTTGCTCCCATGTGCATTTGTCAACTTACTGATTATTTAAGAAAGAGGTTTAAGGAAGGGGCTGTAGCTCCCTTGGTAGAGTGCTTGCTCAGCAAGTGTGAAGCCCAGGTTCAACACGGAGCTCATCATAGACTTGGTGCTGGTGCCCACCTGTCATTCCAGCAGGTGGAGGCAGGAGGATCAGTTGGGGATCGGTTCATGACCATTTTTAACTACAAAGCAAATTCGAGGCCAGCATGGTATAAATGAGACCTCTCATCTCAGAAACCAAGTCCAGCATTGCTCATGTTTCTACCACCTTTCCTGCATCGCCCAACGGCACCGAGTTTGCTGATGATAGAATTGCTTAGAGCAGGCTAACAACCTATGTGCTCTGATAAAGCTCTGCCTTCCAAACTCTTTGTTTAAAGTATGAGGATGTCTTTTGTAGGCTGTGAGGTGGTCAATTCTCTTCCTAAGGATGGAGTGAGCAGACAATGACTGGACAACAAGGGGACTCTATTTACCTCATGGGAACAAGCATTTAAAGGAGAAATTAAACATCGAGACCCCATGATGGCAGAAGGACACACACCATGAGACACTGTGAGCACCATATCTCTGCACTCCTGGTCTTCTGTCCCTGGGCAGGTCTCAAGGGCTAGAGTCAGCCTCGGGAATGAATTCTCATCTTCAGCCAAGGGATAGAATCTCAGAGGCAGGAATGTGATCCATAGCCTGTGTCCACAGTTCGAGTCCCACAGGCTGAAGTCGTGGGATCCCAAGCAGGCTCTCTGCTTAGACAGAAGCTTCAGAGCAGCAATCCTCTGACTTGTCTGTCTCTGTGAGTCTTCATCACACTGTTTCTTCTTAATGGAGCTCAGCCCTCAGCCAGGAGCCAGGAAAAGTCAGGCTCTGGCTAGGTTGCAGAGTGGGGAATCCTCCTTTTCTGACTGTTCAGTGACTTTACCCCTCCAGAGGTCATCTAACTCAAATTTATAGAACCATCTGGGTCTCATTTGGCTGAATGTGTGTGTGTGTGTGTGTGTGTGTGTGTGTGTGTGTGTGTGTATGTAAATAAGGTGAAAAATGGAGCCAATCAGAGAAGAGTTGTCAAAAATCTAGTGGGAGAGGGAGGGAAACTAGTCCATAATCAGGTCAGTGCCTACCCACCTTTTCGCTGTCCAAAGCACTCCTTCCTGGCTCACCTTCCCCAGAAGCTGCTATGGGGTGGGGTTCTCCGCCCCTCCTTCCTGTTGCTACGGTCACTTTGACCATACACCCACCCACATACATCATTGCCTGCTTCCATGAGCTGTTCCACGTGGTTCACCATGGCAACTCTGTTTGTCAATCCCATTCAGCTGGGGGTTGTGTTCCTTTCCTAGCTGCCTCATTTGACAGGTTGGGTGCCTCCCTCCGGGTTGTCAAATAGCAATGCAGAGCAGCTGGAAGTCCTCTCCTGTTTTCCCTTCTCTTCCACAATGACCTCTGAGCCTCAGGTGCAGGACTGTGCTGTGGTTATAGTCACTGTATTCTGTTTTCTCCAGGGATTGCTGTGTTGATACCTCTGGCTTCAGGGCATTCAGAGAATATCTGGAAGCTAGCAGCCACAGCCTGGGGACTATCTAGTGACTTTCTAGATGTATCATCAATGATGCTAATCTGCAGTAAGAGAATTGCACAAATTTATACTTTCACTGGTTTTGAGACATGGTCTCACCATGTAACCCTGACTGTCCTAGAACTCACTTTGTGGTTCGGGTTACCTGGAATTCACTGAGATCCACCTGGCCCTGCCTTCTGCATGCTGGGATTAAAGGCATGTGCCCCACCACTGGCTCATACACTTTTATGTGCTTAGTTAGTGCTACATCTGTTTCCCTAAAGTCGCCACCATGAACATCAAATGTTTCATTGTTCTGAAGTTCTGGTGTAGGTCTAGACTTACAGACAGGAAACCCCAAAGCAGAGATACATACACATGACTTACATCACCATTTCCTTTGTGGCCAGTTTGTGTACACTATAAAATATTTACAAAATGCTTTAATTTTTTTCCTATTTAAAAAGTTGTACGTTTGTGTGTGTGTGTTCATGCTTATGTTTAGAGGTCAAATGGTGGTATTAGCATCTTCTTCAGTTGTTGTCCATTTAATTAATTAGTTTAATTAATTAGTTAATGAGTTTGAGACAGAGTAAAGGAGTACGTCACAAAACAATCCCACACCAGTTTGGAATTATGATTAATAAAAGGGTTATTTATCTAAAGGGAAAGACTTACAGATCACCATCCTAGACAACAGCCTCCTGTACGACCAGGAAAAGCGCCTGATAGCCAGAAGCAGAATCCAAAGCAAGAGAGAGAATGGAGGGCTGCTGCCGCTTTTTTAAAGTGAAAGATGCCACACCCCAGTGGGCTGATATTTCAAAGGCTATTGGCTGAAGGAGCAGGAGGAGCTCCCGCAGCACCTACCCCTTTTGTTTAAGTAAGAGAGTTCTAAACCTACTACAAAATTATGCACAGTAAGAATAAATATCCTATTTTAACTATCTTAAGTCTTGTATAATAAATAACTTGGCCAAATCATGAGAAGAAAGTAGCTACATTTATCTAGACTTCAACCCATTTGAAGATCTGAGAAGGGAAATAATGTTACCTGAGTAATTAGGAAGTGTAATCAAACAACTTCCAAAATATGCAACAAATCACAGAGACTACTGGCCACCTGGGCAATCACCCAAAGTCACGTTTGCAGCATTGAAGCAACCAACTTTGGCTAAGGCCTAGAATAACTGACAGATTATTTTTAAAGGCAAGAAAAATTTTAAAACCGTCTTATCCTGTGTTGGCAAGATTTGACAGTTCTGCTTATCCATTTCCGGATACTATGTATTTTGTCAGTAGTTGAGGTATGGGCAGTTCCTTGCCCAGAGGCCGGTTTTGTCAAGAAGACAAGCTCCAAGTGGAGTGCCTTTGGTGCTCAACAATCTCTTGGGAATAGATCAGTGTTGCCAGGAGCGATTGTGTCTCACTACCACAGAACTCTAAATGCCATTTTTTACAGCTCTTTGAAGAGGTTGAAGATTATCTATTTATACAAATATAATCTCTATGTATCTAAAGAACCTGATTAGTCTAACTATAAATATGACAAACACAGATGACTATTAATCTATAATTTTTAATACCAATATAACTTAAAGACTAAGACAATAAACAACTGTGCAATAAATGAGGACAATGACCTCCAAATGTAAACAATGTACAAGTATACATTACAATATGGTAAATATATATATCAATATATAAAAATATATAAGTATCTTAATCAGAGGTAGAAATGTACACTGCAATATGGTAAATATATATATCAATACAATATATATATATCAATACATAAAAAATGTTTTAAACAGAGGTAGAAGCATGCATGTATACAATATGCAATGTAATTTAACTTTGTATTCATATACAAGAATCTATGCCAATGTAATTATCTATAAATAATAACTCACAAATAGCAATCTGTTATCTCATCATCCAATTTCCCCTGTTTTTTTTTAGAGCATGAAACTCTTAATCTCAGGGTCATAGGTTCATGCCCCATGTTGGGCACCAGATAAAGGAGTATGTCACAAAACAATCCCACACCAGTTTGGAATTATGATTAATAAAAGGGTTATTTATTTAAAGGGAAAAACTTACAGATCACCATCCTAGACAACAGCCTCCTGTAAGATCAGGAAAAGCGCCTGGTAGCCAGAAGTGGAATCTGAAGCAAGAGAGAGAACGGAGGTCTGCCACCACTTTTTAAAAGTGAAAGATACCACACCCCAGTAGGTGGTATCTCAAAGGCTATTGGCTAAAGGAGCAGGAGGAGCTCCCGCAACACCAGAGTCTTTCACTGGACCTGTAATTCACCATTTCCGCTAGGATGGCTGATTGGTCAATAAGACTTATTTCTACCTGCTCCACCATATATATGCTCCATGTTCATGTTTAGCTTTACGTGGGTGCTGGGGATCCAAACTGTGGTCCTTGTGCTTGTAAGGCAGGTACATTTCTGACTGAGCCATTTCCCCAACTCCTCTTCAGCTTTTCCCTAACTTTTGTAGTGTACAAAATAATGGATTTCATTATGACATTTTCATACAAATCATTCTTCACTCCCCTACTACCCTGCCTCTCCCTCTGTAATGAGGATTAAAGTTGTGGTCTCATTTATGCCAGACTAGTGTCAGACCACTGAGTCCCCAGCCCTTCACTGTTGATGGCCAGAGTTCAGTTATGGTCGTTTGAAAGAGGATGATCCCATAGACTCATATGTTTGAATGCTTGGTTCCCAGTTTGTGGAACTGTTTGGGAAGGATTAGGAAGTGTGGCTTTTGGAGGAGACATGTCATTGGCGGTGGGCTTTGAGATTTCCAAATCCCAAAGTTAGCTCTCTCTCTCTCTCTCTTTCTCTCTCTCTCTCTCTCTCTCTGCCTCATGCTTGTGGATAAAGATGAGAGTTCTCAAGTATTGCTCTAGTACCATGCCTGCCTGCTGCCTTGCTTTCTGTCATGATGGTCATAGACTCTAACCCTCTGGAATTGTAAGCAACCCCAATACACTCTTCTTCTATAAATTGCCTTTGTCATGGCATGTTACAAGGAGTGGGCCACTTGTTTGTCCCAGCCGCCTGTCTAGCTTACACCTACACAGAAATAACCACACAGAAACTGTATTAATTAAAACACTGATTGGCTATTAGCTCTAACTTCTTATTGGCTAACTCTTACATATTAGTTTAACCCATCTCCATTAATCTGTGTATCGCCACATGGCAGTGGCTTACCGGAGATTCTAACTGATGTCCATCTCCGGCGGAGGATCCACGACTTCTCTCTCACTCAGCTTTCTTCCTCCCAGAATTCAGTTCTGTCTCCTCCACCTACCTAATTTCTGTCCTATCAACTAAGCCAAGTCAGTTTTTTTATTCATTAACCAATGAAAGCAACACATAAACAGAAGAACCTCCTACACCAATGGTGTCTCTTCACAGCAATAGAGAAGTAACTAAGGCACCAAGCAAGTGCTCTATCACTGTGAACATAGACTCTTTCTAAGTTATTTAGGTAACGGCTGATGCTTAATCTCAGGCTTCCTAATGTAGAGATGAGAAGCGTGGGTGGCCATACCCATCCTTAGACCTCCCTTTCTTAATGAGGACTTCATTTCTCTGTACTGGAGAGAGAGAGAGAGAGAGAGAGAGAGAGAGAGAGAGAGAGAGAGAGAGAGAGAGAGAGATGTAAGGGAGGTAGCATCTTTCTTGTGATGGTCAGCCAATGCCTGTCTGATGTTGGTAGCAGAGTCATACTTCAGTGATTGAGGAAAAGGAAAGGTCAGGAAAACATGGTGATTTCAGGCATTGCATCTGTACTTTTCTGACCTTGGCAAGGTGCCACAATAGACTTGAATGACTCCAGGACTTTGGTCCTGCCAAGCGGGGTGATCTGGCACTGAACTTGGGTCATTACTTCAACATGGGATTCCCAGTGGGAGTCATGAGGTGCATTTCATACAGTAACTGTCACAGTCTTCACACTTTAGGGGAGTATATTGCTTTCGTCTACTAATAGACACAAGTATACAGATGTTAAAAACCTTTTTCTTAGGCTGCACAGTGCATTAGAACTATATCAGTCTGGGATACAGAGGGAGACCTTGTCTAAGACAAACAAAGAGACCATCCACTGAATACATTTCAGATGTTATATAGTTCATCAAATGTAAATTTAAATCAACTCAATTGGAAAACTTCAGGTATTCTTGGAACATCAGAATCATGGAAATACTTTTTTTTTCAGTGTGAGGATTCATGAACTCTAAATGTAAATCCAAGATTTTTTAAGAAGAGTAAAAAAAAAACAAAGAACATCTCTGGAGAAAATTTTGGTTCCTAGTTAAGACAGGAATATTGACAAAATGCTCACCAGATTTCAACATTCCATGAAAAATCACCAATGACAAAAATATAACTAGTCCTGACATTAGCTTACAAGTCAAGCTACTTTATAAATTGAGGCAAGTTGACCACAAGTTAAAGGGCGTTCTGAACTATAAAGTGAGACCTAAAACAAATAGTTGGGTGTGGTGGCACAAATCTGTAATCCTGACAGTTGGGAGGCAGAGGCAGGAGGACCAGGAGTTCAAAGCCAGCCTGGGTTACATAGTGAAACTCTTTTTCCAAAAACAAAGCAAAACAACAACAAAAAAGGAAATTATGGGGGCTGTGGATGTAAGTTGGTAGAGTTCTGGCTTCTGAAGCATACACAAAACCCAGGGTTTAATCCTTAGCATGCCTTAAGATAACCATGGTGGCTCACGCTTGTATTCTCAGCACCTGGGAGATGGCGGCAGGGGGATCAAAAGCTCAATGTCATCCTTGGATACAGAATAAATTCAAGATCAAGAAGGACTACATTAGACATTGTCTCTAAAAGAAGACATTATGGTGCAAGATTAGCCTGAGGACCTGCTGATCTATCAGGAGGACCATATGTGTGGAGTTATCCTTAGTCACTGAGTCATGATGATGTTGATGGTTTCTGGTCCTGGATAATTGAAATTTATTTTGCTGAAAATACTTGGGGAAAGTCATTACTTCTGAAAGTGTGATAATTATATATTTTTAAATGATCCATTTCTAGAGTGATGGAGTTGTAGGCATGTGCCATCACACCCACTTTGTGCCATGCTAAAGATGAAATCCAGAGCTTGGTGAATTCTGGGCAAAGACTCTATCATCTTAGCCACATCTCCAGCTAATTTTGTCTCATAATGTCCTGTAATGAGCTCCTGTAATGTGATGCTCACACTCACTTTATGCAATGCTAAAGATTAAACCCAGAACTCTGTGCACGCTAGGCAGGCATTCTACCAACTGAACCACATCTCCAGCCAATTTTGTCCTATGATGCCTCAGTCATCTGAAAAGTTCTGTGGATGCCAGTGTTGTTTACGTGATTCCCTCTTCCTCTACAGATGAGTCAATGTGACCTCACAGTTCATTTGTAATCAACTCTTTTGTAGATAAGAGGATAAGAAACAAGTTACAACAGAGAAGATAAAAATCTCATCTGAGGCATACACATATGTACAAGCTTCCATGATCCATATACATGAACTACTCAAGCTTATCCCAGTTTGTATTTTCACATGTGAATGAAGAATAACAAAGTCTACAAAGTAAATGGTTGTGTGAAGGATTGTCAAAAAAATGAAACTTGGGGCTTATTGATATGGAATGAATGTATTTTATGTGTAAAAAGACATAATGGTTTTGTATGTGTCTGTGTATGCATGTGTGTGTCTACGTGTGTATTCGTGTGTATTCGTGTGTGTTTGTGTGTGTGTGTTTTGGGAGAGTAGGGCAGAAGGCATCAGTTTGGATGTCATCTCTACAACCCATGTTAAAATTTAAATGTCATTATAACAGTGTTAAGCAGTGAGATCTTCAATGTGTGACAAGGTCATAAAGCTTTTGCCTTTATGTCACAGGTTGGTTGTGAATGTTGCCCAAAATGTGTGCTTGAGCATTTGGTCCACAGCAGGTGGGAATTGTTGACAGAGATTTCTGTCCCAAAGGAATATACAGAAGACTACATTAATTATAAACTTGTTGGCCTATTAGCTCAGGATTCTTATTAACTAATTCTTATATTTTGAATTAATTACAATTCTTGTCTGTGTTAGCCATATGACTTGGTACCTTTTATCTGTGAGACATTCTTGTCTTGCTTCTTCTGTGTCTGGGTGATGACTGCAGACTGAGCTTTTCCTCTTCCCAGAATTCTCCTATTCTGGTTGTCCTGCCCATACGTCCTGACTGGCTACAGGCCAATCAGAATTTTATTAAACCAATACAAGTGACAAATCTTTTCAGGGTACAAGGCTATTGTCCCACAGTACTTCTCCCCCTTTTTTTTTCTTTTTTAAAAAACTCTGAATCAAATCTCCTTCATTTAGCTTTTTTTTTTGACCATTATCTATGACAACTTTTATCAACACTCTAAACAAAGACAAATGTCCATAATATATTTTTTGGGAACATGGGCATAGTTTTATGGCTACTTTTTGCTGATTAGTGTTGCTGATAATCTTATGGGGCTGTAAAGAAAGTTTAGGATTATGGTCAAGCTTTGACTGGAGTATTCTGTGAGGCTTGATCATCTTAGCCAGCAGTCTTTTTTTTTAATTTATTTATTTATTAAGGATTTCTGCCTCCTCCCTGCCACCGCCTCCCATTTCCCCTAGCCAGCAGTCTTTAGGCTATTCTGGATATAGAACTCAGAGGAAACTCCAACAGAGAGGTCCTCCGAAATGTTGGGTTATCTGGACCATTGGCTCCTATTGGAGATTATTCAGGGAGTCTTCCTTGATCAAACCTGATTTTTCTTAACCCAATATATCCACAGCCTTGCTGTGGAACAATGGTTTTACCCTGTAAACATTTGTTTCTTGTACTTGTTTAATAAAATGCTGATTGGTCAGTAGCCAGGCAGGAAGTAGAGGCAGGGCAATGAGAACAGGAGAATTCTGGGAAGAGGATTCTGCAGTCTGTAGTCGTGATCCAGACACAGAGCAAGAAAGATGTGACTAGCTCTCTGAAAAAGGTACCAAGCCACATGGCTAACATAGACAAGAATAATGGGCTAATATAAGTTATAAGAGTTAATAAGAAGCCTGAGCTAATGGGCCAATCATTTTATAACCAATGTAGACCTCTGTGTGATTTCTTTGGGACTTAACAATTGTGGGAACTGGGCAGAACAGAAACCTCTGTCAACACTGCCTCTCATTTCTTGTGGAAATAAAAGTAAAACCTCTTCTCCAAAGTAACATATCTTTTGAGTTAAATTTTGAAGTCAAAGCATTTTCAGTGTATGTTGGATTAATCTAGCAGCATTTGTAATCAAATGTCTTTTAGCAGCTGTTGTTCCTTCCTCTGCTGTCAAACAATTTAAAGACAACACAATAACATACAGCGTTTAGATTTTTTGTGTATTTTTATCTTTTCATTACTTTATTTTAAACTCTTTTTTATTTTTAATATTTGGTTTTTTGAGACAGGGTGTGTGTGTGTGTGTGTGTGTCCTGGAATTCACTCTGTAGATCAGTCTGTTCTCGAACTCACAGAGATCCGGCTGCCTCTGTCTTCCCAAGTATTGGGATTAAAGGTGTGTGCTACCATATCCAACTACTCCCTCTCTCTCTTTTTAAAAGGACTTTATCCTTTTTTTCCTATTAAGCCTACATACATTTTTTTTTTTTTTTGGTTTTCCGAGACAGGGTTTCTCTGTAGCTTTTTTTAAAAAACACACTATAAACTGTTTAGAGGTTTATTTTTTGTTTGAATCTACCTTTACTGTATATTTCTCTTTTTTTGACCACATGAATCTTTAATTTGCTAAATAATATGGCAAGGATTAAAACCTTGGCCTTAACAGCTAGATTCACCTCATTCCTTAGCTTTTCGAGAGTCTAGATTTATGGTTGAGGTACTGGTGAAAAACATGTTTTTTTGCCACAACTCTATGGAGTTTTAAGGTCCCTGCCAGCACCAAGAAGCATTCTGTTGGCTAGTCATAAACATCATTTAAGTGTTTGGTGGTGGGGCCTCTTAAAATAGCTGCAATATTCAGGAAGCCTCTCTCAAATGAATTGTACTTGCCTCTAGCAAATAGAGCCCACCTGAGAAAATATTGCTACCAAGAAACCATGCTTACCTTTGTCTTTTTTTTGTGTGTCTAGAATTACTTCCCAAGCTCTCTCAAGTTTTATGTGGATGCATATGCCCATGCTGGCACCATTGGGAATTATGGAGTCTTTAAGAGGAAAGTAGGTTACTTACAATGGCTATAGATAGATTAGATGATGGCTTATACCATGGGCCTGATTCCAGCTTGTCTCTTTCTCTCTTGTTTCTCATCTGCCACTGCTATGTGACCAGTCACAAGCTCCTATAGCAAGTCTGGAGCCCCACCTGATGATGATTCCAGCCTTTGGGTGACATGGTCATGTTCATCCTAACAGCACACTCTGGTGCCATTTCTCTGCATTCATCACTCTTCTTGTCACCGAGGCCAAACTCCTGCTACAAAGCAACTAAGCAGAGATGAAGGATTTGTTTTCTCTTAGTTTCATGGCAGGTTAGGTGTGGCACTTGGGGCTTTAGTCTAAACGTGGGAGCTGTGGTTGTTCTTATATATGGAAGATGGAAGAAGGAGGATGAAGAGGAGAAAGACGACACATACACACACACACAGAGGGAGGGAGGGAGGGAGGGAGAGAGAGAGAGAGAGAGAGAGAGAGAGAGAGAGAGAGAGAGGGAGGGAGGGAGGGAGAGATGCAGTGGAGTTGGAACCCATCAACTTGCCTCCAACAGCCTACTTCTTTCTGGCAAGCTTTACCACTTAGGGTGTCCTGCCACCTTCCCTGCGGCGGACTTCTTGACCGGTGACGGAAGAACGACCACCACACCAGGATTCCACTCAGATCACGCTTTACTGGAGTGCCCTTGATTGATGGGGAGCAGGAAAGGAGGGGGCAGGAAAACGAGGGACAGGGAGCAAAGGGGCAGGGAGCACAGGGGAGAGGCAGCAGGAAGCGAAGGGGAGCAGGAAGCGAAGGGGAGAGAGAGCAGGAAGCGAAGGGAAGGGGGTGCACTTAGGCAGCCGCTTAAATAGGGAATTGGCACACGGGTTGCCCTGTGATTGGCTGCCACCAACAGCTGACACCAGACCACATCGGGATAGGCTCAAGAATCTACATCCACCGCGCATGCGGGAAGCGGGGACGCGCAGCTCTCAAAGGAATAGCCAAATATGGAGTTGTTTGTAACAAACAAGACAGGGTGTCGGCACCATCTTGTAATGGCGATCCTGTCCGGCTCACTACAGTTCCCCCTTATTGTTTGTAAGCAATGAGCGCAGGACTAACATCATCCAATCTGACCCCCACCTCATGATGTGTTGGTCGATCGAGGATGGAAGATATTTTCCATGGACACACCTTCCCCTGTGCAATGGGTATTCGAGAAACCCCGGGGGTGCAAAGGCTGTGTCGCAGGAGTCTACATCCGCACACCTACCCAAGTGCAATGGATCAACAGATCTCATGGGGTGCATAGGCTGTGCAGGATGGAAGCCCTAAGCGTCTCTTAGTGCTAACAACCATATCTGGGGGAAGGAGCCACACTCCAGAGTAGCTAATGCCTGAGAGATTATAACTTTATCCCAATATAGCCTTATCCCTATTGGTCTGGGCTCGAAGGCAGCAAACCAACCACAGGCACAACACACGGCCACCCAGGCAGCTTGCCAAAAACATGCCCACGCAACTGAAAGCACAGGGACCCTTTGTAAAGTTACGTGCTTCTCCTAAAAGGTAAAAATCTGGGGAGAACTGTGGCATCATGCCGAACAGGCATCGCCTTTGGGAAGGCTGACAGGATTCCCCTTCAGTGCTCCGCCTTCCACTGGATCCACGTCATCAGGGATGTCTGCAGGAACTTTCTCCAGAGACTCAGCCTCATCCTTAGGAACTTCCTTGATCATGCGTGTCAGCCGGCTCGGAACCCAAAGCGGAGCCTCTTGGCCCTGTGGAAAAACACATACAGCTCCCCTGGATCTTGCCAACACAAGATCCGGTCCATACCATTTGTTATCCAATACATCTTTCCACTTCACATATTCCTTTTGTTCCATAGGGCCTGCTGCATGCTTTTCACCTGCTGCAGTACCCGACTCATTCAGGTTTAAAAAGTTAAGTGTGAAGAGAGCAAGGGAGATTCTTTCCCTGGGGGAAGCGGATTCAGCTATTCCCCCTTTTTGTTTTTGTAGAATTTCTTTAATATTTTTGTTGGCTCTCTCCACAATACCTTGTCCTTGCAGATTGTATGGAAGACCCGTAATGTGGGTCACTTGGAGCTGTGCACAAAAGGCACGAAATCCATGGGAGGTATATGCCGGGCCATTGTCTGTCTTCAGGTGTAGGGGTTTTCCCCAGGCGGCCCAGGCCTCCAGGCAATGTGTTTTTACATGAGTTACCTTTTCTCCTGCTAGGGGCGTGGCATGAATAATGCCCGAAAAGGTATCCACTGATACATGTAAATATTTTAATTTGCCAAAATCAGGCAGATGGGTAACATCCATTTGCCACAACGCGTTAGGTTGCAGCCCTCTAGGGTTGACCCCAACATTAGGGGGGTATAAAAAGGTCACACATGAAGAACAGGCTTTAACTATTTCTCTGGCTATCTGTCTGGAAATATGAAATTTTTTTCTAAGGGTATTGGCAGGCACATGCCAAAGCTTATGAAAATCTCGTGCTAATTCTACAGGGTCCGAGACGACCAAAGCCATGGACCGGGTAAGGCAGTCAGCCAAATCATTGGCCTCAGACATGGGTCCTGGAAGCAAAGTATGAGCCCGAATATGTCCAATGAAAAAGGGATTATCTCTTTGTAAAATGTATGCTTGAATTTGACACAAAATATTGGAAACTGTACTTGAATTTCTAACAAAGGCAGCCACCTCCAATGAGGCAACAGCATTTACCACATATTTAGAATCTGAAAATAAATTGAAGGGTTCTGAAAATCTTTTAAAAACTTCCAGCACGGTCATACATTCCGTGACTTGTGGGGAATCAGGTCGAAAATCAAGCAAAATGGGATCCCTACCTTGAATTACTATGGCACCTTTGCCAGTTTTGGAGCCATCAGTAAAAACAGTCAAGGCCATATTAATGGGCTTTTTAAAGGCAACCTTAGGAAAATACACTAAGTTCCTTTCCACAAAATTTAATAGGGGATGTCTTGGATAATGATTATCAATAAGGTTAGGAAAAGTGCAAACCAAAACAGCCCATTCATTTACTGTAGCTGCCAATGTCTCCACCTGTCCCTTGGTATAGGGAATAATCAATTTATCTGGCATGGTTGCAAAAGATGTTAAACAATGTTTTATCCCCAATACCGCTTGAGAAGCAACCAACTCGGGATAATATTGAATGGTTTTGGTACCTGAAGAATTACCATGGATCCACCACAAGGGGCCATCTTGCCATAGCACTCCAGTAGGGTAATGTGCAGTTTTTAAGATGCATAAGAATATAGGCAAATCAGGATCGACTCGGCACAATTGTGCCTTAGTCATTGCTTTCACCACCTGTTTTAAAGCCTTTTCAGCCAAGGGAGTCAAAGTTCTGTTCGAATTAACATTTGGATCACCTTCCAAAATAGAAAACAAGGGCAACAACTTTGCCCGGGGGATGTTTATATACCCCCTAATCCAATTAATATCCCAATAATTGTTGAAAATCATTAAGTGTCCTCAAATGATGGGTGCGAATGGAAATCTTTTGAAGGGTCACCGTCAAAGGGGATATAACTGCCCCCAGAAATTTTATAGCAGTAGTCTGTTGGATCTTATCTGGTGCCAAGACCAGGCCCCAACGGCGTAGAAAAAATGAAAATAGACCTATATCCATCTCCATGTACAAAACTTAAGTTTAAATGAGCCAAAGGCCTCATCATATAAAAATTATGTTGAACCTCACAGAGAAAAATTTTTGAAGCACACTTTGCCACATCTCAAACACAGCCTCAGTGGCATAAACATTTGGAGAAACCATAAATCTCCTGAACTGAGAAACTTTTGTATAACAAGGCTATATAGTGGGAAAATATCTTTATTTATCATAAATCCCTTTTAAAAATATATGAAGAACTCAGGAAATTAGTTATTAAAAATTTAATCCAATAAAATTATTTGTTATAGACCTAAACTGAAAACTCTCAGACTAACTTAAAAAATGACTGAGACACTTAAAAAATGCTCAAACATAACATCCTTTAGCCATCAGAGAAATGCAAACCAAAACTCTGAGATTTTATCTTATCCTTGTAAAAATGACCAAGATTAAAAATTATTATTAACAATTTATGCTTAAGAAAATGTGGGTAGGGAAAAACTTTATTGCTGGAAGTGCAAACCGACAGAGTCATCTTTGGATCGCACATCGTATTGAAAAACCTGGATGAACCTGACTCTCCCAGCAGGAAGAGAAGAATCAAAAATCCAGGGCTAGCCGCTTTAGCGACCCTGCACCAGGAACTAGTCAAGACAAAACCAGACTGCAATTCTGATAACAATCCCAAGAAACAGTGAGTTTTTTCCTTGTGATTATCAGCTTGCTGTGTTTTAGGAACTAACTGATTACGACCTTGGGAGTGGTCCCAAGGCAACCACCTGTGGATTTTTTGGAATTTATGACCTTTTTGGACCACTGGGCAGTGGCCTCTTTTTCAAAAATCCTTTTTCCTGGTACTTGGGGTTGAACTCCTCCCCCGCCAACCAAGGCCACGTGCGCGACCTCAGCAAGGATGGTCTCCTGCGAGCCATGTGGGGGCCCCGCGCCATCCCAAGACCCGAGTGAGAGTCTCCCCAGCATTGGGAGTCTCCCACTATGTCTATTTTTTTTTAAAATTAGGCAAATATCTACCTCAAAACTTAGCAATACCCCTTTTTGGGCCTAAATACAAAGTTGTTTAACCACAAGAACATGTGCTCAGTCGCTCAGCCTTGCTTGGAGGTGTGGCTGAGCAGAGCGGCTGGGCCCGACCGGTTTAAGCTGGTGAGCCTTGCCGCCGTCGTGCTGCGCTACTATGCCCTGAGGCCCACGCTGGGAGTAGCCTAGCGTTCTAGCCTGCCGGTCCTCAAGGCAGGTCCTGTGTTTGCAGCTTTGCAGACCCTCCGTGCTGCTTGGCCTTGGAGCCACAGCTGTTCACATTCTACAAAATCCGGAGGCCTCGGTAACTCGAACCAGAAGAATATAATTCCCTTCCTTAGCATATCTTGTTTAGTGGCCAGATCTCTACCAAGCCTATCATAGGATGACACATTAAGATTACCAGAGGCGGCTTTCTCCAGCTCTTCCTCCTCCTGAGGGTCTAACTCCTCCTCATACCGATCCAGGCCCGCAAATTCCTCGAGCGCTGGATAGAGGGGACCTCCCCTCTTCTCATTAGCCTCTCTTTTAGAGAGGATTGTATCAGGATCCTTTTCTTTTACCTTTTTTCTTTCAGGCCTTTCCAAGTTTCCTCCCTTTGAATCTGAAAAACCGTTCTTGTGTTTAATTCGGGCCTTTCGCCCCTCTCTCGGAACGTCCACGTTGTTCCCTGCTCTGAGGTTGTGGCCGGACTTACGGCAGTGAAACCAGAGAAAGCAGGCCAGTACCAACACCACAAACGCCACGAACACGAGACCAAACATCCAAGAACCCACTCCCGCAAACAGCATACTTGGGGAGACTGAAACCAGCATACTGGGAGAAACTTACCGACGTCGCCACTCCGCGTGTTGAGTTCAGAATCCTCTTCGGCCCTTCGCCTGGCGACCGAAGTTCCCGGGTTTTCGGCACCAGTTGCGGCGGACTTCTTGACCGGTGACGGAAGAACGACCACCACACCAGGATTCCACTCAGATCACGATTTACTGGAGTGCCCTTGATTGATGGGGAGCAGGAAAGGAGGGGGCAGGAAAACGAGGGACAGGGAGCAAAGGGGCAGGGAGCACAGGGGAGAGGCAGCAGGAAGCGAAGGGGAGCAGGAAGCGAAGGGGAGAGAGAGCAGGAAGCGAAGGGAAGGGGGTGCACTTAGGCAGCCGCTTAAATAGGGAATTGGCACACGGGTTGCCCTGTGATTGGCTGCCACCAACAGCTGACACCAGACCGCATCGGGATAGGCTCAAGAATCTACATCCACCGCGCATGCGGGAAGCGGGGACGTGCAGCTCTCAAAGGAATAGCCAAATATGGAGTTGTTTGTAACAAACAAGACAGGGTGTCGGCACCATCTTGTAATGGCGATCCTGTCCGGCTCACTACACTTCCCAAATAGTGCTATCAGTTAGGTACAAATAGCTGCTTCCAGAACCTCAAGTCAAAACATTCTGTTCATATAATTACCAGGTTTCCAGTATCCTGCTAGAACAGCATCCAGACTAAGACAGTCTCTGCATCTTGCAGCAATCTGCGGGGTAGGTTGGTCAGAGACAGCAAGAGAGAGGGTCAGAAAGCTTCAAGTCCTATGAAGACAGCCAGGAGGACAAAAGGAAGCATTTGTCATTAGTCACAGTGATCAGAGACTCTTTTAGTTAGGGTTTCTATTTCTGTGACAAAACACCATGACTGGAGCCGCTTGAGGAGGAAAGAGCTTATTTTGCCCACATTCCCACTTTACAGTTCATGGTCCAGGGAGGTCAGGGCCGGAACCTGGAGGCAGGAGCCAATGCAGAGACCATGGAGGGTGCAGCTTACTGCCTTGCTCCTCATGGCTTGCTCAATCCACCTTCTTATAGAACCCAGGACCACCAGCTCAGGGGTGGCAGCACCTACAGTGGGTTGGGCCCTCCATGTTAATCAGTAATTAAGAAATTGTCCAACAGGCTTCCCACGGTGTGATTTTATGGATGCATTTTCTCAGCTGAAGTTTCTTACTCTCAAATGATACTAGCTTGTATCAACTTGACATAAAACTTGCCAGCCCAGACACCCATGGGCCCCAGCTGCTCCTCTGCCAGGTTTCAGCCTCTCTCTCCTCCTCATTCCCAAGCCTCCCCACTCCTGAAACTCTTGCCTCTCCTTCCCTCTCCTTCTTTTTCTCCCATCTGTGGCTGTCACAGGTCAGAGAATTCAATGGGGTCTCTGGAGAAATCACATCTGCAGCCCCTCAAAGACTCTGGCTGGGGACTGCAGAGACACAGGGACATGCACAGGACCATGCAACACTAGTCACTTAAGTGTGAACACATTCACATATGAAGCTAAGAACATACAGAAAGGTCTCAATAACTGAAGATTATACATGCAAACACACCTTGGACATGCAAGAGTAGACTAGCAAGCACACCTAGACTCAAACACAGACTCACACAGCTGCACATTCATATTAGAAGTGACCTTTAAGATATAAAAATATGCACAGTGCACACACACAGGTTCACGCCTGAGTAAATAAGCAGACAGAACTGAACTGACTTGTGTATACTCACCCCCAGAAATCAAGACGCATTGTTCCCAGTGTCCTGTGTATCCGTTTTCATGATGTCCTTGCCAACATCCAGGGTGGGGGTAAGGAAGGAGGGAGTGAGCCGGTCATTGACAGCCCAAGCAGGAAGTATGGGTGCTCACACTCGGGGACAATGATGAGACAGGAGGCGGGAACAGCTGAAGTTACATAACTGGGTGGAAGGCCAGGTTCAGCATAAAAGTCCAGCTGGAGTGTGCAGTGAAGTGGACGGTGCTCAGACCAGGACCATGGAGCCCAGTGTCCTGCTCCTCCTCGCTCTCCTTGTGGGCTTCTTACTGCTCCTGATCAGGGGCCACCCAAAGGCTCGTGGCCACCTTCCACCAGGACCCCGTCCCCTGCCCCTCCTGGGGAACCTCCTGCAGATGGACAGAGGAGGCCTCCTCAACTCCTTCATGCAGGTGAGACACGCACAGGGCCTGTGTCCTATGGCCTAGCCCCATGTTTGCTCCTGGAGATCACTCATTGGGATGAACGAGGGACTCCTTCCAGGTGGGAAGGTTGCTGAGTGAAAGGTGAGACGCTGATTGGTGGTGATGGATGGTGCTCAGATCGACAGGTGCGTCCTCGCTATGTTGGAATTGTGTGGGGCACTGTGCTTCGAGTGTGAAAGGGGTCCAGGTGTTGAGGTGTAAGCGTGTAGAATTTCACTCTGTGGGGCCTGTCTGTTCCAGAACAGAAAGAACAATGTCAGAGGCATCAACAACAGGCTTTGCTCCTGCCAACAAAAGAGAGCAAAGATTAGCTTCAGGTGTTCAGGGACAAAGGGGAGGAGAGGTAGGGCGGGAGGAGGGGCAGGTAGGGAGTGCTTATCAGTTCATTTCAGCAGCTAGCACTGTATTTATCAGGCTCCGCATTGATGCTTCACACTCGGGATTTCATGTTTGATTAATCACCACTTGCGTACTAATAATGACTTGGCACCTGTGGTCCTACCTTCCATGAGGGAGCTGAAGCAATGACTGTAAATCCCACTCCTCTGTCCCTCCACATGGCTGTGGAGATTTTCCTCATGAACCTTGTGTTTGTTACCCCTGGGTTCTAAAAGATCCCCCCATCAATGGCAAATTTAGTTATTTTAATTTATATATTGAAACATGGTCTCCCAGTGTCTTTTAGGTTGGCATCCAACTTATATTTTCCTGCCTTAGCCTCCTGAGTGGAATGGCAAGTGTGTGTCACCCTACCCTGACATATGTATTTGAAACATGTGCTTCCCACACATTGGAAAGCCCAAGTCAACACCCTATTGATTTTATTTTTAAAAATCCTTTGACAATTTAACATATGCATATACCGGATCTCCGTCATTTGTGGCCTCCTTTCCCACTCTCCTCCCTCTTTCTCCCACATGAACCCTTCATTTTGCCAACAAGACTCTTTCTATTTTGATATCCTTCTGTTTTTTCCCACTGAGTTTAATTAGGGTCATTCACATGGTCTCATGTGTGACTTATTGCTTGGAGATCACTTAGCATGAAGAGGCAGGATGCTTTCTAGGCTCTAGGTTCATTTGGGAAGGTTGGTGTGGAAAAGGAGAGATGCTGACCCCTGTCTAAGCATGGGTGGGGCCTACTTACTGGACCATGAGCATCTCGTGAGTGACTACAACACTAACGAAATTGACACCTATCCCCAGTACCACTAACTGCCCACAGACCCACAGTGAGGTGATTTATTTAGTATGTATATAGTGTTCTGTGCCTGCCTGCATGCCTGCAGGCCAGAAGAGAGCACCAGATCTCATTATAGATAGTTGTGAGCCACCATGTGCCTGCTGGGAACCAAACCCAGGACTTCTGGAAGAGCAGCCAGTGGTCTTAATCTCTGGGCCATCTCTTTCAGCTGCATGGGGACAGTTTGCATCATTAAGATACGAACACACATGACAGACTTTGTTGACTCCCAATGGAAGGCCCCACCTTCTCTGCAGAGTGGATGGGGGGTGGGATGGGGATAAGATGGGGGGAATAGGAGGATGGGAGAGAGCGGGAACTGGGATTGTGTGTAAAATAAGATTGTTTTAAAAATTAAAAGAAGGTAAAAACATATGATCACACAGGGTCTAAGAAATGTGCCACTGGCAGGGAATTAGGGCCTCTACCAGCTGTAATGTGATGGTTGATTTCCTTTCTAACTATATATATATTTTGAATGATAAGGAGTCCCATGTTCCACCACATAGCATCATAGCGGTAGGGTTGGGGAGCAGAGCTGCATCCCTGGTACCTGATGGCCTGGTTTGAGATATGTAGATACATTTCCTGTTCACCTGGGTGATACAGAACACTGTCAAAGCAAAAAGGTTTGCCTCCCTAAGTTTTATTTTATGTTTATGCGTGTTGCTTGCATGTATACATGTGTATCATGTGCATAGTTGGTGCTCTAAAGGGTATGGGATTCCCAGAAATGAGTTACAAATGGTATGAGTGCCATGGGGTGCTGGGAACCGACCCATCGTCCTCTGCGAGAACAGCATGTGCTTTTAAATAACAAGTCATCCTTCCAGCCCCACCCCCAATTGAGTTTAAAGATCATCTGAGGATCCATAAGGGTCTACATAAAAGATAGGATCTGATGAGATTCCTGAAGACTCTTTGGAAAGAGAATAAATGGGGAAAGAAGCTGTTCCTGAGGGACAAAGGGGGACAGGAGAGGGAGAAATGGTCCCAGGTGAATGAACATGATGTAATGGAGGAGAGGTAGGTGCTGAATTTTGGGGTCATGGGGAGGAATGGCTTGACTGAAACCAAGAATGGTGAGATGGGAAATGGCCCACCCAAGTCAGCGAGAAGAATGGTGAGATGGGAAACGGCCCACCCAAGTCAGAGAGAAGAATGGTGAGATGGGAAACGGCCCACCCAAGTCAGAGAGAAGAATGGTGAGATGGGAAATGGCCCACCCAAGTCAGCAAGAAAGACCCTCCCGGTGGTTTTTTAAATTTTTTGTTATAACAATAGGGAAGAGACGCAGTCTTTTATAAAATAAAAAGCTTTATGTGTCTGTAATGACGACTCAGTGGTTAAGAATGCTTGCTGCTTTTCCAGAGGACCCAGTTTGATTCCCTGAACCCATATCTGACAGCTAACTACTGCCTGTCACTCCAGCTCTCGAGAGGATTTGATGTTTTCCTCTAACCTCTGGGAGTACCGCCCTGCCCACATACACAGACATACACAGACACACATATACACATACATACACACATAACACACACACAGACTGACACAGACATACACACACACACATAACACAGACACACACAGACTCACAGAGAGATACAGATACACAGACACACACATAACACAAGACACACATAACACACAGATACACAGACACAAACACACACAAACAGAAACACAGACACATGCAGACATACACACACAATGAAAATTAAAAGCAAGGTGGTTTATTTAGATTATAATCATGAACAGATTTTCCAAGATCCAGCACTTCTTTTATCCAGCCTCTAGTGGGAACCCCTCTTATGTGTCACAACATGGTGGAGAGGAGAAAAGAGGATCTGTCACTTGCAGAAGAGGCTAACCACATGTAGCGGCCCTGTTTTATAATAATCCATTCTCCACGAATCCAGCTCTTTCTATGAGACCAACATTAACCTATTCTGTGGATCTGTCCCAAAGACCCAATGCCTCTCACTAGACTCCAGCTCCTGAGGTCTCTGCCACCTCTCAACACAATTACATTGGAAACCAAGCTTCCAACACAGGAACCACAGAGGACACTTTAACCATGTTCAAGGCATATAACATGGAAAAGCCAAGAAAAGGGGAGCTCCAGATAGATGGAAGCCAAGTGGTAGTGATATTCCATGGTGAACTGCAGATGCAACCAGCTCAGCTCTCTCAAATGGGTTGTAGATGAGTTTGGAGCCTGACTCAAATTCAGGTGCTAAAGGCCATGTCAGCTCCGTGAGTTCCAGTTCAATTCCAAATTGCTTGTTTTTGCTGGGTTTGCTGATATGCAATCTGGAACATTCTCTGGAAGCTTTAGTTGTGGCTGAAGAAACAGGCCTATACTCCCAGGCAGCTGTGTTGCTGGAAGTGAGTGTGGGCTTTTATCACGTGTGTTATTGAGATTGACATCTTAAGTATGATGAAATACTGTTGGCCAGGAGTAGAGAAACAAACCAAGCTGTGGCCTCCAGTAACTGCCAACATTTGGACTAAATAGTCAACTGCCTGAGTCTTTTTTTTTTAAATTCTTTTAAAGCTCAAGGACAATTTTATTATCATTTGAGAGGGAAACAGCAAGACAGACAAGTTGTGAATCTTGGCAGCTGCCGGAGTTGAAAGATGGATAGGAAGAGGGAAGTCATGCTGTTTGTAGGCTGCCACATAATGAAAGAGGGTAGGGCAGTATAGCACCAGGGAGAGAGAGAGAGTAGGCACAGAGTGCCAGGGAAAGCAACCCAGCCTTTGGTAGAGATCCAGAAGAAGAGATTAAAAAGAAAAGAGAAGGACAAGTGCGACTCTCTTCTTTCTTGGGGATCGTTGGCTGCTGGTCTACAAAGTGGGAGGGAGCAGAAGTGAGTGACAGTTTGACAGCTCTTGGGGAAACAGCTTAAGTGTTATCATGAAGCTCCTAGTGCAAGTCCTAGCTACCATATGTGGAGTATGGTCCTATGGCCAAGCTCCCCACACAGTGTCTGGTTACCATAGGGTCAGCAGGCAGGAGAACTCTAGCAGGGAACTATGCCAAGGGTCACACTAGAGGTAAAGCCAACATCCAGGCTTAGAGCCCTTTTCCAAATAAGGGCAGACAGAGAGCAGGAAGTCTCATTGGAAAGGGAGGCCTCTATGTTGCCAAGCTTGGAGAGAGCTGCCAGGCCGTGGTAGACTGCAGCCTCTGACCAGCAAGGCCTTCCAACAGTGTATGTGGAATTTTTCCACACCAGCAGCTGCTTCCAAATTACCACACAGTATATTAACTAATTAATTAATGTTCGGCCAATAGCTCAGACTTATTATTAACTAGCTCTTACATTTTAAGTTAACCCATGTTCCTTATTTATGGTCTGCCACGTGGTGGTACCTTTATTAGGATGGCACATTCATCTTCTGTTCCCTCTGCATCTGGATGGCAACTCCTCTGACTCTACCCTTCCTCAGTCCACCATTCTCGGTTTGACTTTCCAGCCTAACTGTATCCAGTTCAGTGATTGGCCAGTCAGCTATTGTGTTTATTAAACCACTCACAGTGACATATATTCACACAGTGTATATAGAAGGATTATTTCACAGCACAACAAAAGAGAAATGATTTTCCAAGTAAGCACTAGAAAAACTGATGACAGAAGTTCTGCAAGTGGCTGCACCAAGGCCACGGAAGGAGAAGCACACTAGCACAATAAGGGAATGATTATTCCTCCTTTATCCTCATCATGGTTTATGAATCAGCTTTTCCCAGGGCTTGTCTCTTGGCTGGGGATTGATAGGTCCAGATGAATTAACTCTTAAGGGTGGAGTCAATCTTTGGAGCAGGTAAGAATATCATGTCTCCTCTCAGGACCAGAGGGAGGAGGGAGAATGGATAAGGATCAAGAGATAAGGGTGGAGTCTACTTTAAACTGATTTTTTATCCTCTTAAGAATAGTGTCTCTAAAATAATTTGGGAGATGGCTGAAATTTGGTGATGAAACGTTTCTGAAGCTGTTCCACAGGGATCAGTGGATCAGTGGATCAGGGATTAGTGACTGGTATCAGTCACATGTAGCTCTGGGAAGAAATGTTCATTTAGGAGAAGTCATAAGAAGGACATGGGTGGGGGTAGTGGTGGTGGAGAGCTGGCTCAGCAGTTAAGAGCACTGACTGCTGCTTAGAGGACCTGGTTTTGATTCCCAGCACCCAAAATAAATGGCTCACAACCATATGTAACTTCAGTTCCAGGGGATCTGGCTTCCTCTTCTGCCGTCTGAGGGCACTGCACTAATGTAATGTGCTTACGTACATGTAGGCATAACACTCATACAAAATCCATCATACTCCCTTGGTAGGTTCACAAGAACACTTATCTGTGTCCACTTGCTGGGATCCTCAACAGGCTTTTAAGTGTGGCCTCTGAGGCCTGATTCAAGTGTGATGAACCTGGTGTTTATTTTCAAGTGTTCTGATAGCTGTTGGAGTGGCTAGAGACACTGCCTGGGTTTCCTCACTCCTAAGATCCTGGAGTGTGACCACCTGTTTTATCCTCACAGGAACTTCTTTAGAGCACATATTATTCACATAAATCAGACTTGGGGGAAACTCAAGTGCAGTCTTATTAGAGTTTGAGATTAACAGCACCAGGGCTTGGCAGCTGCTGAAAGAGGAAGATGGATGAGAGAAATAGAGGAATCTATGCCATTTGTAAGCAGCCATGTGGTGAAAAACGAGTGGGTAGGCTTCAGAAAAAGAGGGAAAGCTCAGAATGTTGGGGGAAACACGCCCAGTCTTTGGTCAGTATCTGAAAGAACAAAGGATAGAAAGGAAGTTTTGGAAGAACCATGATTTTCTGAGTCAGGACTCAGAAGAGGAGGCAGGTCCTATGGTAGAGGAAGTTCTGAAAGTGACTGCCTAGGATTTGGAAATAAGTGTAATAAATTATTATTATTATTATTATTATTATTATTATTATTATTATTATGACTATTACTGTGTGTCGCAGTGTATGTGTACTTTGTGTGTGGATGCCTGCACCTATTCCTTGGAGGCCAGATGGGGGCACTGGTTGTCCTCTATCATTCTCTGTTTATTCCTTTGAGGCAGGGTCTCTCCATTGACCTGGGTCTGCCATTCTCTCAGCTAGGCTGAAAACCAGCAAGCCCCACCATCTTCCTGTCTCCACCTCCACTTTGGAGCTGAGGTTGCAGGTGTGCTTGGGACACCAGGCTTATAACTAGGTATAGTATAACAGCAAGTGTTCCCAGCCACCTCTCCAGCTTCAATTGCACCCTAAAATGATTTCTTCAGATTTATTTTTATTTTATGTGTGAGTGTTTCGCCTGTACATATGTCTGTGTACTATGTGTATGCCTGGTGCCTGCAGAGGTCAAAAAAGGGCATTAGATCCACTGGAACTGGAGTTAAAGATAGCTCTGAGCTACCATGTGGGTGATGGGAACCAAACCCAGGTCTTCTGTATGAGACCTTAGTCCCTGAGCCATCTCTCCAGTCATTCACTTTTGAGCTATGATATTGTTGAAGTTGATCATCATCTGAATCAGTGGTTCCCAACCTTTCTAGTCCCTGTTTTATGCCCTGTAGTTATTATCTTCTCACAATTCTGTCTCAGTGTGTTGATGTCACTGTGCTCAGACTTCATTGAGATAACAGCAAATGTAATAAGAAGTTGTTTTCATGCCAACATTAAGTTGGTGATTATTTCTATCATTGATCTGATAGGCAGATTTTTATTTCATCGATGGACAAGATTCCCTGGTGTGGACTCACCACTGTTTGTTCTGTGTAGCATATTATTAAGAAGGCTTCCTTCTAGGAATAATCTGGTTCATTCATTTGGTGAATAAGTGTATATATTTTTGCTATTCTACAAGCACTTGGAGGTGAAATTTCTTTGTATGCTTATACTCATCTTCAAAAATTAGAGCTGATTCTTGATAAAGGCAGAGTCTCTACTCACAGACTCAACCAGCTGTGGATTGAAAATACTTGGAAGGAATGCATTCAGGTATAGCTCACACCTGTCACTCCAGCACTTCAGAGTCTGAGGCAAGAGAATGACAAATTTGAGTCAACTTAAGCTACATAGAGAGTCCCAGCTCAGCTTGGCCTACACAGTAAGATCCTGTCTCAAAACATAAACCCCTGTAAATCACACATGTGTAGAGTTTTTCTTAGCATTATTTCATAAATAACATCAGTCACTGACCGTTTTCATAGCCTTTCATTTCTATTAGCTCCAGTGCAATCTTGAGAAAGTAAAGTTTACAGGAGGATGAAGGAGGGTTATTTGCAAACACAACACCATGCTCCTCAAGGGCTCTCAGCTCTGGAGGATTGTCATGTTCCTGGAACCAGTTCCCTGTAGAGGTAGGTTGCATTGTTAAGTATTTCCCAACAGCCCATACTGTAGTCATGAGTTTGAACTCAAGACCATCACCAGGGATCATTACTTCCCCTTCCCATGTATCCAGTGAATGGGTCAAAACCATTTTCTTGAATGTTGTCAGGAAGTATTGAACAGGCTGAAGCTGGATCACAGAAAGCATGGTTCTTGATTGAGATTCAGAGCTGTCCAGACTGAAGGTGTATGGGCAAGGATCTATATCTGTATTTATATCCATATCATTTCTATGTCTGTGTCTACATCTATATCTATGTCTGAAGTAGCAGGTTAAGTCCAATCCCCTCATTAGTGAGAATTTATTTCAAACACTTGAGAAATAAGGAAAAAAAGTTCTTTAGTAATGCAATAACTGGTTCTTGCCAACATCCTAGAGAAACTCCCTTCGATGTGAAATTTTTAATAGCTTCTGTAGATCTTGAACACAAGCAATCTGCATTTGCTGTCATCTGTAAATATCTTTTAGGTTCCATCAGACTTTGAGCAGTTAAACATGTTTTACAGAGACAAGAACTGTAAATCTGGCCATTTTGGATAAGTGAAGATTTATAGCAAAGATATTGTCACCACCTGTTTTAAGGCTGATCATTGTTGTTCCTTTGGAATCATGTTCCTTGTGTCTCAGTCACTGTTCTATTGCTGTGAAGAGACAGCATGTACAAGACAGCTCTTGTAAGAAAGCGTTTATTGGGGGTTGATTATAGTCTCAGAGGTTTAGTTCATTATCATCATGGCAAGACCATGAAAGCAGGCATGATTGATTCTGGATCAGTAGCTGAGAACTCCATCCTGATCTGTAGGCAGAGAGAGAAACTCTGGGCTTAGCATGGGTTTTTAAAATCTTAAAGCCCACCCTTAGCGACACCTCCCAATCCTTCCAAACTTTTCAAGTAGTGACACTCCCTGGTGACCAAGCATTCAAACGTAGGAACCTATGGGGACCATTGTTATTCAAACCACCACACCCAGGTCATCTGTTCTCCTGGCAGAATTATACTCTTTCTGATAAGAGAACCAGGACTTAACAGTGGTTGTTACTCACCTTTGAACTACCCAGCAGAGCCTTGTCCTTTGATATGGGAATGGAGCCTAATACCCAACATTCTTAACAAATATTAAATATATATATATATATTCTCAGAAGCCTAAACTGCAGCAAACCTAAACCACAATTATATTCAAAGTGCAACTATTTTCGTACATTTTCTAACAAGTCTGGTTAGTTTAACCACATATCACTGAGTCATCTTAGAGGCAGTAGCACTGCTTGAGTTAAACCCTATCTTCTGCAACTTAGTATTTCTTAAACAAGTTTATTGCTGGGTCTGTTATAGCGTCAATTCATCACTCTCAGTTTTCCTATACCATATTTTTATTTTTATTGATTTTATTTATATGTTTATTTTATTATTTTTTATTTTTATTTTTTTATTTGATTTTTTGAGACACGGTTTCTCTGTAGCTTTTGGTTTCTGTCCTGGAACTAGCTCTTGTAGACCAGGCTGGCCTTGAACTCACAGAGATCCGCCTGCCTCTGCCTCCCGAGTGCTGGGATTAAAGGTGTGTGCCACCACCGCCCGGCCCATATGTTTATTTTTTTGAGACAAGATTTCATGTAGCCCCAGGCTCAGCTTAACAGCAGCCAGAGATGATCTTGAATTCCTAATTCACCTCATTTACTCCCCCAGTACTGAGCTTATGGCACGAGCCCCACACGCACAGTTATACTGTAATGCTGTACTGCTCAGAACACCCAACATCAATGCAGACCTTCGTGGTGGTGGATTAACCCTGAAATTGCTATGTCCTCAGAAGAGGAAAGGTGGCCAGCGGAGGGGTAACTATTTACCCGTCTGTGTCTAGGTGTTTTCAGTGTAACAACAACGTCTGCACTGACTAACCACAACCCTGGTGCCTTTATCCTTGGCAGCTTCGAGAAAAATATGGAGACGTGTTCACAGTGCACCTGGGACCGAGGCCTGTGGTCATGTTGTATGGGACAGAGGCCATAAAGGAAGCTCTGGTAGACCAAGCTGAGGCTTTCTCTGGCCGGGGGACAATTGCTGTGGTTCAACCAATCTTCAAGGATTATGGTAGGAGTCTCAAGGTTTGGGATGAGGTGGAATAGTGAATGGGCACAGAGAGAGGAGAATCTGATAGAAGGAAGGGCAAGGGGTGGGAAAGGACCCAGGTCTCTGTGAACTTCTTCTGTAACTCACTTATCCTTCCCCTACATTCTTAGGTGTGATCTTTGCCAATGGGGAACGCTGGAAGGCCCTTAGGCGATTCTCTCTGGCCACCATGAGAGATTTTGGAATGGGGAAGCGGAGTGTGGAGGAGCGGATTCAGGAAGAGGCCCGATGTCTGGTGGAGGAGCTGAGGAAATCCCAGGGTGAGTCCTGGAGAATGAACATCAAGGAAGATGGTGACACAGGGACCTGAGTGCAGAACCAAAGAAAGAGGCTAGACATACATGGGCAGAGAAAAGAAAGTTACACACACACACACACACACACACACACACACACACACACACACAAACACACGATGATGGTACTTGGAATACCACAGAGCCTAGAATCATAGAAGACCTGGAGGAAGACTCGTAGATGATAGACTTCTAAATCCATAAAGCAACCCCTGAATCCTTCTCTGCACCGTTCCTGCCAGTAGGAGTTAGCTCTCAGCTCAGAGTCAGAATGTTGCCCGGGGGGAGGTACAGGGTAGAGACTGACTTACACATGCTCTCCTTCTCAGCTCCCTGGTCTGAATCCTGGCCCCACTCATGAGTAGTTGTGTTACCTTTGTTGAAGTTAGTGACTTTTTCTGTGTATACTAATAGCATTGCATCTTCTGTATAATACTGAGAGGAAACTAAGTAAAATGGTGTGTGTAATCTTGAGTGTAGGACCTGGTGCATCATATGTACAAATGGGGTATCAGCTGTTGTTATTCTTTGAGTAGTGAGTGGTGGGGACAACTTTACAGAGATGGAGCCAAGGCCAAACGTTCCTCTTGATGCCATGTCTCTTGTCCTGCATCCTCACCCTCCAGGAGCTCCCCTGGACCCCACCTTCCTCTTCCAGTGCATCACAGCCAACATCATCTGCTCCATTGTCTTTGGAGAGCGCTTTGACTACAAAGACCGCCAGTTCCTGCGCCTGCTGGACCTGTTCTATCAGAGCTTCTCACTCATCAGCTCATTCTCCAGCCAGGTCAGTAGGTGGGAAGAGAGGAGCATCCAAGGCAGAGGGGAAAAAAAGCTGCTCTGTGTGCAAAGAAGGGAGTGTCTTAGGGCTGGTTAAAAGGCAGAGACAACATGGAGAGGCAAGGATCCTGAGGCCTGGAGGGATGGAGGGAGGTAGGAATGAACAAAGGGAGGGAGGGATGTTGTTAAGCAGGGTAGAGAGACCCAGATGCAGAAATAGAACCAGCCAACCTTGAGAAAATGAAGACACGGGGCTCTGGCTGTAGGTACGAGGACAGGGGGGTTGTCTACACAAAATAAGCCAGGTATGGCGGGTACACCTATGCAATCCCAATACATGGGAGATCAGAGTTCAGTGTCACCTTTGGATAAGTATTGAGTTTGAGGATAGTCTGAAAGTCACAAAACCCCAATTGAAACAACAGCAGCAACAGCAGCAACAGTAGCAGCAGCAACAACAAAATGATGGATTAGGAAAGAGAGATAGAGAATACAAGGTAAGTACTGGAGAAAGATCCAGAGAGACAGACTGATAGTATGCTGTATGTGTATGTTCATAAGAGGGGAAACAAAGGAACAGAGAAGATGAGCAAAGTAGTGGGGAAGGATAAAAAAGGGAAGGGGTGAGGATAGAAGGAGAGAAGGCAGGGACTCATGGAATGTGTGGACCTAGGAACAGCTTGCTACTTGAGACTTGATAGCTCCAAGTAACTTCCTGGACCCTTCTTTCTTGCAGGTGTTTGAGCTTTTCTCTGGCTTCCTGAAGTACTTTCCTGGTACACACATACAAGTCTCCAAAAACCTGCAGGAAATTCTCGACTACATTGGCCACAGTGTGGAGAAGCACAGGGAAACCTTGGACCCCAACAATCCTAGAGACTTCATCGATACCTACCTTCTACGCATGGAGAAGGTAAGTCCTGCGTGAATGAGAAGGGATGGCTGAGAGTGAAGGCTGAGGATGTGAGCGGAGGAAAAGGGGGCAGAGGATGGGGAGGAGAAACAGGAAATGGAGTGGAGAAGATGCAGAAGCATCTGGAAAAGAAAGAGAAAATGTGATAGGGAGAAAGAAGGGTGGGAAGAAACATAGGACACAAGAAAAAAGCAGGAAAGACAACAGAGGTTCTAAGAGTCTGGGAGATAAACCGTGATAAACTACCAGAGAGCACAGTAGAGAGAGAAGACAGAACAGACAGAGATCAAGTGGTATTTTTAAGGACTGAGAAATGCCATGTGGTCTAGATATTGAGACAGAGGACAGTTCTCAGGATGTGTGTGCCTCTCCCTGCAAGGCTCCAGGCACCCCTGACCCTCCCTTCTCTCTCCCATCTGGAACCAGGAGAAGTCCAACCAACACACAGAGTTCCATCACCAGAACCTCATGATCTCCGTGCTGTCTCTCTTCTTTGCTGGCACCGAGACCAGCAGCACCACTCTCCGCTATGGCTTCCTACTCATGCTCAAATACCCCCATGTTGCAGGTGTGCCACAAACAACCAGTTGGGGAATCTTCTAGCTTCCTATTGGCTGTGGAGGTTTGTGTAGATGAGAGAGACATGGGCCTCTTATATCTGGAGCTCTGAAGGCTTTGGTCGACATCTAACCTAAAGCAGAGCTGTGGGTGGTGTGTGAATGAATACTCAGCTGGTCCATTTCCATTGTTTTCTCTCATCACTTAAAGATTGATCCATCCATTCACCCACCCATCCACCCATCCATCTTCCTCTATCTTTACATTCTTTTCTTCATTCCTCTTTCTATCCATGCATCTCTTCATCCATCTACTTATTCTGTTCATTCAGTCACCTATTTATCTACCCACCAAGCCAGCTGTCACCTACCAATCCCTTCATTCATTTTCCCATCCATCTAGGCATCTATTTATCCAAACACCTATTTACTCAACCATCCTTTTATCTACCCACCTCTAAACACTTATTAATAATATACACACACACCTAGTACCCCACCCACTCAACCATGTATCAATCCACTGTCTAATTTTTGGTGTACTCATTGATCCTTTAACCACCCAACCAGCCATTTCATTCATTTATTTTAATTAACTTAGTTTTTCCTTTGATCTGTAGGATTGAATAAATTGTCGTTGATTTATTCAGACATCTATTCTTCTATCAACTGGTTTAATTTCTTAATCTTTTCACTAACTGGCCTTTGAACTTTCCCATGCTTATCCCTTTCTTCATTTATCCACTATTTGAATCACCTGTTGACTTACAAGTTGAATACATAATCCAGTGTTTAGTCTGTCTGTTTCATTAACTCATGAATATGTCCATTTATTAAGTAATTGATCCATTGATTTTCTTATGTATCCATTTTTGCATGTATCTGTTGATAGAATCATTTGCTAATCTACCTACTTTTCCATATTATTCCTGAGGATACAGCCTTGAGTCCTTAATATAACATTCCGTGTAAAGTTTTGGCGTATATGCAAGTACTAGTGTGTGTTTGTATATGTGTGTGTATGTGTGCATGTGTGTGTGTGTCTAGAGAAATGATTCATTCCCTTGAAAAGATGAGAATTTTTACTGTTTTCTCCTTTACATTCTTGCATCAATAAGATTACTCCAAAGTCTCCCTATGTAGTAGCCTTTGTTGTATGTTTTTCTTTTTTTTTTTAAAAAAACCCACTGAAATGGGGTTGAGACTCATGGAGAAGAGCTTTAATATAGTTTTAATCATGGGCACAGAGAGATAGTCACTTAAGAACAGGACAGTCTTTTGTACCCTCAAGTGCACTGAGTTTTTCAGGAGAGTCTTCTTGCTGCACTCTTTCCTGGGCTGTTGGCTCATAGAATAAAATATCATTGCTATAAAGCTGGCAAAGTAAATCCACTATTCCCCTTTTCTGTGCAGAGAAAGTCCAAAAAGAGATCGATCAGGTGATTGGCTCACACCGCCCACCCAACCTTGATGATCGCACCAAAATGC
This sequence comes from Microtus pennsylvanicus, assembly GCF_037038515.1. Lineage (NCBI taxonomy): Eukaryota > Metazoa > Chordata > Mammalia > Rodentia > Cricetidae > Microtus > Microtus pennsylvanicus. The sequence continues at coordinate 137,919,058 of NC_134579.1, read as the reverse complement.
CTTACACGGATGCAGTCATCCACGAGATTCAGAGATTTTCAGATCTTATCCCAATTGGAGTGCCACACAAAGTCAACAAAGACACTTTGTTCCGAGGGTACCTCCTCCCCAAGGTGAGATCAGCTGAGACTCTACATCTCTATGCCTCGAACCTCCTCTTGTATTACCCTCAATCCTAGTAACAGATTGTTTGCATTTTCCCAGCATTCCCTAGTTCTTATTGCAATCAATAATCTTCTTGCAATATGACTGTCTGCCGATGGGAGTCAGGGTATGTTAACATCTTTGTCTCTCACAATGTCTCCTAGAACACTGAAGTGTACCCCATCCTGAGTTCAGCTCTTCATGACCCACAGTACTTTGAACAACCAGATACCTTCAATCCTGACCACTTCCTGGATGCCAATGGGGCTCTGAAGAAAATTGAAGCTTTTATGCCCTTCTCTACAGGTGAGACGGACCTGTGCTTCATTTCCCAGACACTAGAGAGCAGGTTCACTTTCCAGGACACAGGACTAGGTCCAGGTTTACTGAGTCTATTCTAGCTGCTGCCTGAATCATCACTTTCACCCTGGCCACAGTCCCACTAAGGGCTTCTTGAACTAAAGGAGCCCTGCTCAGGAGGACTTTGGGGAGGTATTGATAAACCTGTGAACCTGAGCAAATGCATTTTCTTAAGAAACAGCAGCACTTGTATGAACTGGGTAGGGTCTTGTACACTGCTATGAACTGGGTAGGGTCTTGTACACTTCTATGAACTGGGTAGGGTCTTGTACACTTCTATGAACTGGGTAGGGTCTTGTACACTTCTATGAACTGGGTAGGGTCTTGTACACTTCTATGAACTAGGTAGGGTCTTGTACACTGCTATGAACTAGGTAGGGTCTTGTACACTGCTATGAACTAGGTAGGGTCTTGTACACTTCTATGAACTGGGTAGGGTCTTGTACACTTCTATGAACTGGGTAGGGTCTTGTACACTTCTATGAACTGGGTAGGGTCTTGTACACTTCTATGAACTGGGTAGGGTCTTGTACACTGCTATGAACTAGGTAGGGTCTTGTACACTTCTATGAACTGGGTAGGGTCTTGTACACTGCTATGAACTGGGTAGGGTCTTGTACACTTCTATGAACTGGGTAGGGTCTTGTACACTGCTATGAACTGGGTAGGGTCTTGTACACTTCTATGAACTGGGTAGGGTCTTGTACACTTCTATGAACTGGGTAGGGTCTTGTACACTTCTATGAACTAGGTAGGGTCTTGTACACTTCTATGAACTGGGTAGGGTCTTGTACACTTCTATGAACTGGGTAGGGTCTTGTACACTTCTATGAACTAGGTAGGGTCTTGTACACTGCTATGAACTAGGTAGGGTCTTGTACACTTCTATGAACTGGGTAGGGTCTTGTACACTTCTATGAACTGGGTAGGGTCTTGTACACTTCTATGAACTGGGTAGGGTCTTGATCACTGGGGAGGCATTGATTTTAGCTGTGAGTACTGGGGAGATGGGACATGTCTTGACATGCTTATCTCTGTTTGCATACTCTAGTTAAATTGTAAGAGACATCAAAATTACTACCATTTATTTGAGCCAAGAACCCATTAATGATGGACAAACTCTTGAACCAGAGAAAGTTCAGTTATAGCACCCAGCAGTGTCAGCACACGGTGTCTGTAGACCAAAGGGAGCTGGGCATGAACATACAGCTTGATGGGTGCAGGCTCTGCTTTCGCCTTGCTTGGCCATGCTGAGGTATTTGGCAGCCTGAAGTAGGTCAACTTCTGTGAGTGACTGAGATTTGTTCTTCACTGGAAGAATATAATCTCAAGTAGTGTGTAGTTGGAGTGCCTGATGTGTTTGGTTAGTTTGTTCCATACAGAATCTGCCTCTTACCAAATTTAATTCAGTTGAATGGACTCTGTGTAAATGAGTAAACTTTGTGTTCAGGTTTCTCATCTTTTAGAGAGAATTTCTAGAAGGAATTCCTTAACCTTTAGTTGTCCCCCTTCTCTCACATCCTCATGCTAGGGGTGGAAGCCAGTGCTGAGTATGTGTGAAGTAAGTTCTCTTTGAAAGAGCCCCCACCTCCAGCCTCTCCTTGGTGCATTCTAGGAGATGCTCTGTTGCTGAACCTCCCTGCTCTCTGCCCTCATCCCCTCACTGAGGGATTTTACGCAAGTGCTTTCCCACTGAGCCATGTCTCAGCTAAGAGTAGTCTAGTTTTAAGTGTTCAAGTGACTTCAGTCACCCTGTCTGCAGCCTTGCTCCTGGCTGTGTCCAGTCCAATGGTCTCCTTTCATGTTTCATCTTCAGAGTTGTAGACATGTAGTGTTGTATGAGGCTACTTGTTCATTTCCTGGCTGCCCAGACTCCCAAAATAACCACACAGAAACTGTATTAGTTAAATCACTGCTTGCTCTAGCTTATTATTGACTAACCCTCATATCTTAATTTAACCCATATCTATTAACCTGTGTATTGCCACGTGGCTGTGGTTTACCGGCAAAGATTTGGTGTCTGTCTCTGATGGCAACTCCATGGCTTCTCTTCTTCCACCTTCTTTCTCCCAGCATTTAGTTTAGTTTTCCCCATCTACATATATTCTGCCCTGTGCAGGCCTAAGACAGTTTCTTTATTAACAAATGGTATTCACAGCATACAGAGGGGAATCCCACATCACCCCCCCTTTTCTGTTTAAATAAAAAGGAAGGTTTCAACTTTAACATAGTAAAATTACATATAACAAAACAGGTATCAAGAAAGAATTACAGTTACAATATTTATATCTACTTTATCTCTTATCATAACTAAGGAAAACTATAACTATAAATTCTTCAACTCCATCAAAGACTCCAGAAGGATTTAATATTACCCAAGTAAACAGGAAGAGCATTGTAAGCAACTTCCAAAACTCTAGAATTGACAGAGACATCTTGCTGCCTGGACAGTCACCCGAAGGTCTTCTGTACGATTGGGGCATCCATCATCAGCCTATAGGCCCATAATATCCAGCAGACTTTTCCATGAAGCAGGAAATTTTAAAGACAGTTCTGCCTATATTAGCATTTTGTCAGTCACTTTTTTCTGTGTCCTACAGAATGTCTGGCAGATTTTGTCATGAAGCAGGAACCCTGAAGGACTGTCTCACCTTCTTTAGTAGTCATTTTTCTGTGGGTCCTGCATGTCCAGTTCGGCATACCATTAAGCAGTCCAGGCCTGAGCAGTTTCTTGCCCAAATGGCCACCCAACTCCATAAGGAGCCTCTTCAATGCCCGTCTTTCTCTTGAAACAGATTGGTGCTGCCAGAGGCAGATGTGTCTAATTGTCATGAAAAGTCCTAAGTTTTTAAAACATTTTAAATGACATATTCTGAAGGTCTCTGAAAGATTTGAAGAATACCTATCTAACTGAAATATATCTCTATATAACTAGAAAACCTAACTAACATGACTACAAGCTTGACTATTATAGATGATTATCTATTAACTTATGTAGTAATAAGGAGTGGCGGCGGGGCTGCGTCCCCAACACCCCAGCCGCCTGCTCGGCTAGCTTTTGCCCCGAAATAATTACACGGACACTGTATTCTTTTAATCACTGTTTGGCCCATTCTGCTCTAGCCCTTACTGGCTAATTCTGATATCCCGATCAACCCATCTCTAATAATCTGTGAGCACTGGTCTTAGTGAGCACCGGTCTTACCGGGAAGATTCTAGGTTGGAGCTTCATCGCGTGTCTCTGCCCGGGAGCCGGGCATGGCGTCTCTCTGAGGCGTCTGCTCTGGAGAGGAGAGCTATCGAGTCTGACCTCACTTCCTCTTCCTCCCAGCATTCTGTTCTGTTTACTCCACCTACCTATGTCCTAACCAATAAAATGGTCCAGGGTAGTTCCTTTATTGGCCAATGACCTTCCTCCATCAAACTTATATTTCTTAATTATACATTACATTTTTAAATGATTACACAAACACGACACCTTAATCAAGAACAGAAATACATATACACAGTATAACAAAATTGACCTTAAATCTGTATCAATAAACCAAGATCCATATCAATGCAGATCTCATAGCATATGCCTCTTTAAATGTAAATAAACATTTGTAAACAATCATTTAGGGATATAGGTGTAGTTCTCTTCAAACTGCTTCTTGCTGTTTATTGGGCAAAGTATTTTTTGAGGGGTGTTGAAGGTGACTTTTCAGGGGATCTTGGTCCATTAAACCACATTAGTCTAGAAGGATTCCACAGGTTCTCATCTTCTGCAGAAACAAAAGAACCTCTTTTACAAAGCAACACATTCTTTGACCCAAATTTTGAAATTAAGATACCTTTAAAGTATGTATGCTGGTTTAGCTTAACAGCCCATACAATGAAATATCTCTTGTTATGTAGCTCTTTAACAGTCAAAAAATTTAAAGAAAACACAATAATATACATAATCCAGACTCTGTGAATTTTCCATCTTTACATGGCTTATTAATTTTACTCTATTACTTTTTCTACAATTTAATATTTATTTTATTATCTTTATTCCTTTAATCTATGACTGCCTGTACTCTTTTATAGTACATTTACTGTCTCTTTACTCTTTTTCTTCTCTTTCCCAAGCTTATATGCATTTTTCAAACACACAGTGTCTTGTTTAGAGGTCTTTTATGTCTGAATCTGTCCTATTGTGTATCTGAAATCATTTTCTTTCCAAGAGTACTTTTTAAAATGCTAAGCAGCATAGTCTCAGCGGTCTTGGGTGCTGGCTTTGCCTTTTTCAGACTTTAAATATGGTGGGGGTAGTTTACTGCAGGTTCTAGGATCGCTGGGTGTGAACCATCCTTACAACCTCAACTCTGGGTAGCACTGTGCAGCATATAAACCCTTTTTATCTGAGTAAAAGCTAAATTTGCCATGCAGCACACTGCATGGCCTCGATTTATCTCTGTGCATGGCAGCGAGAATCTGCTATGCTTTTTGGTCTGTGCACTCCTAGCAGACTCAATCCTGCTGACTGCCCAGGAGGGGAGTGCTGAGCCTGGACATCATCTCAGCTACTTTCCTCCTGACCCCAAGTGGACACATAAGCATCTGGACTCGTAGTGGTGGCAGGCATCAACCCCCCCAAAAGAACCAGAGTTTGTGCTGGCAGCATGGACCAGGAAGCCACTGTTAAAGACATTGCTGAATCAGGAAGGCCTCTCTTAAGAGAGCTGCAGCAAGCAGAGCCCATCTGGGAAAAAAATGTGGCTAAACTTTGTTTTTTAGTGTCTAGAATTTCTTTCCAAGCTTTCTTAGGTTTTATATGGATTTAGTCAACCATGTTGGTGTGTCAATTTGTTTTATGAGGCTGCTTGTTCATTTCCCAGTTGCCCAGACTCCCAAAATAACCACAAAGAAACTGTATTTGACCCATTAGCTCTAGCTTTTTTATTGGCTAACTCTTACATCTTAATTTAACCCATCTCCATTAATCTATGTATTGCCACATGGCTGTGGCTTACCGGCAAAGATTCGGCATGTTTGTCTCTGGCAGTGGCTCCATGGCTTCTCTTCCTCTGCCTTCTTTCTCCCAGCATTCAGTTTAGTTTTCCCTACCTATGTATATTCTGCCTAAGACAGTTTCTTTATTAACCAATGGTATTCACAGCACACAGAGGGGCATACCACATCAGTGGAGGGCATGAGATATAAGTAAACTATCTGTACAACAATCCCAAGTTTAGAAAGCCAGTGGTGTGGAGAAAAGGGATGCAAGAAGAAGACATGAAGGAATGCATGACTAGATACGGTTAAACAGAGAATGAGGAGGGCTTAGGATGTTGGCTAGGAAGTTTAGAAAAAGCAGCCAGAAAAAAAATAGATAAAAAGATAGGTACAGGCACAGATTCAGGTATACCGCTGTGGGATGCAAGTTGCAGCAAGTAAGCAAGCAAGCAAGAGAATGAGCAGACAAACAAGCCAAAAGGATATGAGAGCCAAAGAGACATGAATGGTATCTAATTTGCCAGTTCTAGGTATGAGGTCATTGTTGAGAGTGAGATAGCCATTAAAAACTGCTCTGGAAAAATATGGGTCACAAAACCAGTTCTAGGAGAACTATCTCATACTCCATTAATTTCTAAGCTAATGCTGCCTAAATTCTGGAAAGGTGGTGCTCAAAGGAATAGGGTGATTTCCCTAGACACTCCTACATAGGTAGCTCCCCAAAAACTGGAGGGCATGGGTTCCTGGAAATCCCTCCTCCACCTGAAAACCCAAGGCAGCCAGTTGCAGATTAAGAATCTCTGAGATACAGGGCAAGTGGTGGAGCCTTTGTCTGGGCTTTCAGGCTCCCATTGCTCTGTGATGCTCCATGCCCAAGGTGACAAACCACCACAGGCTTCTTATACCCCTGAGAACTCGTTGAGTGCCAGAGACCCTTCATCATGTAACCTTGCCCATTTTTAATTGTATGAGCAATTGTGTTTAGAAACTTGTTGATATCAAGCTGAACAAGAAAGGAAGGAAGGGAGAGTGGAGGTGGGGAGCAGAGGGAGGGAGAGGAGTATACCATGAATAATAACCCAGAGACAGATATTGGGGTTCAACCTGAAGATTAGAAAAGCAAGGCAGCCAGGCACTGGCTCTTCCTCTTCCTCAGACCAAAAAATGGGTGAGATCCTTTTTCCATGAATTCTGAAGAGTTCACATCCCCTAGTTCATACTCCACTGAGTTCTTGTCTCTTCCCCCTTATATTCCTCTCTCTGCCCAGCCATATTGCCCCTGTCTCTACCTCCCTAATGCTGGGATTAAAGGTATATAATCCCAATTGCTGGGCTCATTTTTGTGTGAGCCCTGTTTCTCTCTCTGTCTTTGTGTCTCTGTCTCTGTCTCTCTCTCTCTCTCTGTCTCTCTCTCTCTCTCTCTGTCTTTGAGACAGAGTTCTCTGTAGCTTTTGAATCTGTCCTGGAAACTAGCTCTTGTAGACCAGTCTGGCCTTGAATTTATAGAGATCTGCCTGCCTCTTCCTCTCCAGTGCTGGGATTAAAAGTGTGTGACACCATTACACAGCTGAGCCCTATTTCTCTTTTAGGCAGATTCAATCTTGTGTAGCCCAGGGTAACCTTGAACTACCAGAGATCTCTCTGCCTCTGTTTCCTAAATTCTGGAATTAAAAGTGTGTCCCCCCACTCTCTGGCCTGTATGGCTGACTAATATGTCTGCTTTGCCTCTGATATTCAGACAGGCTTTATTTATTAAAACACAAATAATGTACCACTATATTTCCCTTTTTACTCTAAAATAAAAAGAAGGCTATAACTAATATAAGAAAAACTACATACAGTAAGTACAATAACTATATACAATATATACTGGCAATAAATGTATCAACAATATCTAGTTCATTTGCATTTGACAAATTCAGAGAAAACACTCCATATCTATCCTATCTTGTGAGTCCAAAGTCTTTTTTACTTTCTATCATCACTTGCTTTCTGCATCTGGTAAACAAGCAAAACTATAACTATAATTATCTAGTTTTCAATTCCCTCAGAGTCCCAAGAAAGAAATAATATTAACTGAATAAGCAGGAAGTGTGAGTAAGCAACTTCCAAAAAAAATGTGAGAAATGACAGAAACAGCTGGCTGCTTGGATAGTCACCCAAAGTTTCTCTGCAATGTTGGGGTATTCATCTTTAGCCTACAGGCCTAGAATATCAGACAGACTTATCTGTGAGGCCGGATATTCTGATAGGCTGTCTCTCCTTGTCTTGACAATGTTTGGCAGACACTTTCTTTTGTGTCCTGCTTGTCCAGTTAGGACATCATACTGTCCACAGTAGAGTCAAGGACCTTTTCTTTCCCTGTGGCTTACTTTTGCCACAAAGAAAATAAACTCCATGTAAAGTTTCTTTGATGCCCATTATTCTCTGAAATAGATTGGTGCTGCCAGGAGCAGACATGTTTCATTGTCATAAAAAAGAACCTATGTGATTAAAACATCTTAAATGCCATAATCTGTAGAACTCTGAAGTGTTTGAAGATGACCTGTCTATCTAAAATATATCTTTGTTTGACCTTGAAAACATATCTAATGTGACTACAAGTTTGATTATAATAGGTGATTAACTACTAACCTGTATTTCCTTATTATACTAAACAGTTGATAATAATAATTTTCAAGGAGTAGATATTTGCATTACATTGTTAAATGAGCTGTATAGGTATGATACTCTGAATAAGAGTAGCAATGTATGTACAGTATGTTCTAACAAAATTAATCTCAAATTTGTATCAATATACAAAATTTGTATACAATATGTAAAAGTCCAATCTAATGTAAAACATTTAAAACTAGTAGTTGCTTTTAAAAAGTAGACTCAATAATCTACCTTTTTATTTTATCATATCTATATCTTCCCTTTTTTCTTTTTAGAGTAGATTCAATAATCTACCCTTCTATCCTATTATATCTATATCTCCCTTTTTTTCTTTCAAAACAAGAACCTTGAATCTAATTTCCTTTGTTTAGCTTTTTTCCTGACCATTACCAGTAACAACTTGTAACCAACTCCTCTAAACAATAACAAACATCCATAACCCAATGAAAGACCAAAAACCACTCACCCCACCTCTTGGGAATGAAGGCGTGTGTTTTTAAATTTACTTCCTGCTGTTTGGGGTGATGGCATCTTTAGGGGATCCTGAAAAGAAAAATTTGAGTTAATTGTCAAGTCCTGGGAGAGGTATATGTGTTATTTGTTGAACAGTCTCTGCGTTATGGGAAATATGGGACTTGTCTCAAGTCCTGGCTAGAATAGTCTGTTAGGCTGGATCATCTCAGCTAGCCACCTCACAATTGTTCTGAGCAGTTGTAGTCCAAAGTTGATCTTTAGGTGGTGTTTTCAGCTTGTGGTGTTATCATAGTCCTGGGGGAATCATAGTTTTGGGGCCCTACCCTCCTTATGGAGACTCCAAAGGCTGCTGTTAGGCATGCTCATGGTTCACTGCAGAAAACTGAAAAGAAAGTCTGAAACCCGAAATCATGTACATGGAGGTAGATAAAACCTTTTTCTAGAGTTAGTTAATAATCTATATGACCATTATGACTTATATAATGACATGAGACAGAGATTTTTTAATTTCATTTTAATAAGCATTCTTGGGTTTAGAGAAGGAGAGACAGAAGGAATACACACACAGAGATCTTGCTATGTAGTCCAGCCTGTTCTGAACCCATCATCTTCCTGTCATGGTCTCCCAAGTGCTGCATTTACAGGCATGTGTATCCATATCTGGCTCATATAGGACCCTTAACAACATCCAGTTGTTAATCTAAGAGTCTTTGTAAACAGCACCTTTACCCTTAGGGCAGCCAATGAAATGGATATCAATCGCCTCATATGAGAAAGGAGGAACATTAAAGCTGCTGCATTATACATATGTACACATACACACTTCTTCCTACTCTAAGTGGGTTCTTACAGTCCAGGAACAAAGGACTTTGATAATCTGATAAAAGCTAGAAATTTGTCAGAAGTGACCATGAGACTTCCCAACAAATTGGCACATGTTACGATTTATTTATTCCTGTATACATGGTTGTATGCATATATATGTGCACAATGGTGGGTATGGGTGTGTTTATATCAGAGGACAGCTTGTGGGAGTTGGTTCTCTCTTTCTAACTTGTGGGTCCAGAGGGTTGAACTCATGTTATCAGGATTGATAGCAGGCGACTTTCCATGCTAAGAAGTCTCACTGGCCCTTGAACCAATTCTTTAACATTTTGGGAATCTCTTAACATTCTCACTTGAACTGCAGGTGAGTATCAAACTCATTCTTATTCATTGCAATGGGAGAGTTGTCTGGGTTTAGGGATGGGGCAGTCCAAAAGCTATATACTTCCCTGGGGCTCACATGCCTCATTCTCTGTGCCCACAGGAAAGCGCATTTGTCTTGGCGAAGGCATTGCCCGCAATGAATTGTTCCTTTTCTTCACCACCATGCTCCAGAACTTCTCTGTGTCCAGTTCCATGGCTCCTAAGGACATTGACCTCAGTCCCAAGGAGAGTGGCTTCGGCAAAGTGCCCCCAACATACCAGATCCGTTTCTTGGCCCGCTGACAGGGCTGAGGTGGCCAGGTGTCCCCACTCCTGTTGAGAATGGCCCCATCTTTCTTCCTCTGTGAAACCTGCTGCAAAAAATGCCATAGGTCACTGCTCAAACCCGTCCACCTTAACTGAAGCTTCTGCAAATCTCCGAGGTGTGTTCTTCTGCCCTGAGAATGGCACTGAGAAATCAGTCAAGTGTCTTGCTTGATGTGTGAACAGAAAGACTTCTGGAGGCCACATCTCATGCTGAGCCAGTTCCCTATTGCTCCTAACAGCCACCGTCCCCATGTAATACCTCTGGTGCTCCATGAGCTAATCTAATGGACTCTGTACATGGTCTGAATTCTATGTCTATGAACTTGCCTAATATGTATGGTTAACATAAACAGAGTCACAGAGCTGTGATCTTTGGTGTCTGGTGTCTTTAACCATATAGTATTATCTAGGTTCCTGTGTTTTGCAGCCCACAGTTACATACCTTCACATGCTTTTGTCATGATCTTTCTTAGCAAAAGCACAATACCTTCTTTCGTGTGTTATGCCAGCCGAAGATGTGGTCTGGATTAGGGTGGGTCTTCCTGCTTCTAATAATCTAATAAGAAAACCCTCACAGGATGCCCAGTAGCCTGTGTTTTAGTTGATGCCTGATACAGGCAAGTTAACACTCGAGAGCAGCCACCATGGTGTCCAGGTCCCTGACCTCCCTGCTATTCTTACATGTGACCTCTTGATTGTCTGGTAACTAAGGTTCTTTCCAGAAGGGCTTCTTACTGCCAACTCCATCGCATTCATGACAGGTTTATGGAAGGACAACTTGTTGCCTTGTTCCCTGTTCCACTGTGAGAATCTGGAATGGCAGGTGGCTGATGCCAGATTTTTAAATCCGCGGAACAGGAACCTACAAGTAAATAAACAACTTGATAAAGTGATACCAGTCGCTCTTTAAACTTGTCCTATGCACAGATGTCATCTGTCTCCGGTCTCTTTCACTGTCTTCTGATGGCCAGCGTAAATCTTCTTCCCCAAGTGTCCAGGTGGACCCTAGCTCTGTGAGTCATCTGCTCTGTTTGTTGTCCTGTTTCTGTTGCTGGAGGAGGAGGGTGTGTCAGAATTCTGCCTTGACAAAGTTCCTGGAAACACTCCCTGGCCTACAGAGAGCTTGATGATGCCACACTCTGACAGATGTGTCTGGGAATCACCCTTTGAGCAATATCCCAGGAAACTGAAATACACACCACACTGCTGGGACAAGCAGGTGCTTGTGGGACGGTCATTTATCTAACATCATCACCTAGGAAGATGTCTCTGGGCAGCCACTGGCCAATCAGCAGGCAGCTCTCAACTCACCTCTGAGATACTAAATTTCTACCTGCCTCATCAAGCCCTCTGTAGCCCAGGGAGAGTTATCAGGACGTTTGCCAAGGTGGAATCCTGGCACACCCTCCTTCACCAACAGAAACAGGACAACAAACACAGCAGCCATCCCTTCAAGAACAACAGGGGAATGTGCAGCATGCCAAGGGAGGACCATGGTGTTCTGACTTCTTCTGGATATTAATATTCTGGACCTGGGGTGACTCCAGCTCAAGGTCTGTCTCTCTCCTGAATAATGGCTTCTGCCTTTGCTAGAGAATATTTTCTAACAGACCCCATGAGCTTACTCAAATCTTTCCAAAGGCTGAGATGTGGAGGAGGTCAGGGTGAGGAGGCAGGAGATGGGAGGAAGGAAGTGGTGCTCACAGGCTGCAAAGAGTTGCAGGCCCATGGCTCAACAAGTATCTCCAGATCAGGTTGGGAATTCTCTTGTTCCAGCCATGCTGTGGTACTAGAGAGGCTTCTAGAATTCTTTTGAGAGGGAACAGAGGGAAGGTAGGTAGGGAGATAGCTTCTGGTAGACGTACTATGTTCTCCATCATGGAGAACAGCAGCATTTCATGTGTGGAGTCTGTGAAACTCATAAAGTCCAAAGCTGGGAAGGTTCCAGAAAAGCTGGGACCAGGCCCTCAGGGAAGGGTATGAGAGAGATGGTCACGTGAAACCACAGAGCTCAGGATAGTGTTCTAAACTGATGAGACCCATACACCAGGGAGTATGATCAGTTAGAGAATGACCTATTACTAGGGTCAACTTGTGAGGTCTGGGCCTTGACTCTGCAGCTGAGGGGAAATACGGAGATAATGTCATAGCCTACATGGGCCTCAGTCTGTTCTAGCCCTGGGTGGACATGAGGTGTTATGGGAGGCCCTAATGGGTCAGGCTGAGGCTTTCTGTGGATAGGGATTCATGACCATTATTGACCCATCTTCCAGACAGTGGTGAATGGGGGGACGATGCGGAGGTAGGGGTAGGGATGATCCCACCAACCCCACTCTTAGGTATGATTTTTATTATTATTATTTTAATTTTTTGGACAAAGACAGAATTGGAACTTCCTCAAGCAGTCTCTCTGATCACCACAAAGGACTTTGTACCAGAAAATAGAGCACAGAGAATGGAATCAGGGTGGAGACTTGGGTCTGGTGGCACAGGTTCGGAAAACCTGGGCTGAGTCCCAGGGGTCTGTGCAGGAAGTACCCATGATGAAGACGTAGAGATGGAGAATGTGGTTGTGAGAGATCTGGATAGAGTGATGTAGAGGCAGGTTCAGGCGTGTGGGAGAATGACAAGCTAAAGATCCAGAGATATATTTCGATATAGGAATTTCCCAGAAAAAAAATAGAACTAAAATATGGGATACTAGAAAGAGTCAACAGAGACACAAATGTCTTGTGGGAAGGACAGATGGATGTGAGAATAACAGGGTGTGGTGGTTTGAATGAGAATAACCCCCATGGCTCAGATCTTTGAGTACTTGGTCTCTAGTTGGTAGAAATGTTTGGGACAGGTTAGGAGGTGTGGCCTTGTTGGAGGAAATGTGTCACTGGGGATAGATTTTGAGGTTTCCAAAGCCCAAGCCTTTCCCAGTTAGTGCTCGGTCCACCTCCTAACATGGATGAGATCTAAGCTCTTAACTACTGCTTCAGCATCATGACTGTCCACCTGATTTCATGTTCCTGAACAAGGTGGTCATGGCCTCACCTCTGAAACTGTAAGCCCCAATAAATCCTGTAAATGGAGACTGTGCTTTTGTTTCCTGGCCACCTGGACCTGAATTATCACATAAAACTACATTAATTCTAACACTGTTTGGCCAATGACTCAGGTGTATTCCTAGCTAGCTCTTACATCTTAAACTAACCCTACATTGTCACTCTGACTGGCTCTCACCTGGCTTGGGCCATATCCTGCTTTGCCTGTATTTCCATAACCGTGCTGTGTCTATTATTCTCCAGGCATCTGCCATGGTGGGACTCCTTGTGCATCTGTGTCTCTCTTTGAGAGTCTGTCCTCCCTTCATGCCCTTTGCCTTAGTTACTTTTCCATTGCACTGCTAAGACACCATGACCAGCACAACCGAGAGGTGTGGGATTCCCCTCTGTATGCTATGAATATGTTTTATTACCACTGGTTAATAAAGAAGTTTCTTTACCTTATGGCAGGGCAGAATATAGGTAGGCAGGAAATCTCAACTGAATGCAGGGAGAAGGAAGGTGGACTCAGGCAGACGCTGTGTAGCTGACAAAGGAGAAAGACACCAGAACCTGACCAGTAAGCCACAGCCTTGTGGTAATCTAGGGAATAATAGAAATTGGTTAGTATACCTCTTGTTCCCAGGGACATTTCTGAGCTTTTTTTTTTTTTTACTCTGCCATGGCCAACATCATCTGCTTTATGATTTTTGGTGAGTGCTTTAATTTCTAGGATCTCAAATTTGTCCATTCACTAAGTTCACTGAGTGAAAGATTCACTATCATCAGCTCTTTGAATAGCCAGCTAAGAGATTACACCATGAGCCAGGAATCAGTGTGGGTGGATTCTGGGAAGAGACCAGGGGTCTAGAAAACAGAGTCAAGAAAGTCTCAGAGGTCAGATTCCCAGAGAAGTAGAGATTATTTTAGTCTGTCCGTGCATCTGAGTGTGGTATCATTCAGTGGGTAACCAGCAGTATCCACAGTGACTGAGCAAAAGGAGATGTGCCAAGGCATGCTCAGATGGAAGAGTGTGCGCAGCATGCACGGACCTCTGGGTCTGAGCCATGGAATCACATAAAGGGATTGTGCTGGGGCAAGTTTGTTATTCCAGGATTTGGAAGGTTGAGGCTGGAGCTTGGGAGTTCAAGGTTATCCTCAGTTCCTTCCGTGGACGCCAGCCTGGAATACATGAAACTCTATCTGAAAAAAAATAAACAAAATTCTTTCCTTTCTCAAGGAAATACATTGTTTACTTGTTTACAGAAATCTGAGATAGCATTTCTGGTTCCAGTTTGCCTATTCCCACATCCATAGACTCCCATGAAAATACTTTACCTCCCAAGTGGGGTGACAAGTCACACAGGGTATAGATTTAGACATCCAAAGGATGGACTGTGGGAGAAGAGGCTGTAGTGATCTTGCGGTGATTCTAGGTAGCTGGAGCTGTAGAGGCAGCAGTGTGTGTGTGTGTGTGTGTGTGTGTGTGTGTGTGTGTGTGTATGTGTGTGTGTGTGTGTGTGTGTGTGTGTGTGTGTGTGTGTGTGTGTACACCCACATGACCACCCACACTCAACTGGGAGCACACTCCCCAAGTTTCTGAGGTGTCCTTGAGATGTTGTGTTGTTCAAGGCACAGGCTTAAGCACCAGCCATTTATGGGATCAAAACATGTTTTTAGGGTGTTTGTGCCTTCCTCTGGGTGTGTGAACTCCTTCCTGGCATCCTGAAGCACTTCCCTGGGCCCCATACCTGCGTGTACAGCCTCTGTCGAGAACTGAACAATTTCATTACTAAGCATGTGAGAGGTGCCAGGAATCACTGAACCCCAGTGCTCATCAGTCTCTCTCTGACTCCTTCCTTCACATAAACTCCTTAATGAAAAAGGAGCAGAGGTCTCAACAGACACAAAAGCGCCCTCCTGGATTCCTGTGCTGATCTCTTCAAACTGGACTCAGAAAAACCTGTGTCAAATCGAAACCCTTTATTTTATTAATGAATATAACACCTTTGGGGGAAATGATTTATCCAAGGTTACATAGTGAGGTCAGCGTGAAAAAGGGCTGGGATCTTCATCTTATCCACAGCTCAGTCTCAATAAAATACAAGGGGCCTGGATTAATCTCCACCTACTAGCTGTTCCATAAGCAAATCTCTCTCACAAGTAGAACAGAAACACTAGACTAGGCATCTCCACAAAGACTCCACCGGCATTCCTAGGTATTATATTGACAAGTGACAACCAGCATCTTAGAAAAGAGTTCCTTTCTATCTCCCTCCCTCCCTCCCTCCCTTCCTTCCTGTGGTGTTTGAAAGAAAATGGCCCTCAAAGGGTGTGACACTATTAGGAGGTAAGGTCTATGGAGGAAGTGTGTCACTGTGCAAGCAAATATTGAGGTCCCTCAGAGTGACAATCATTCAACTTCTTGCTGCTTGCAAGATGTAGCACTCTCAGACCCAGAACCATGTCTTCTCACACACTCTCATGCTCCCTGTCATGCTGATAATACACGGAACCTCTGGAACTGTAAGAAAAACTGTAAAAAAAAAGTTTTTCTTTTTTCTTCTTTTATTTTATTTTTTTTTACTTTTTTTTAAATTTTTTTATTGAGAAAATGAGAAAAAAGAAAACAAGTTTCCACCTCCTCCCAGCCTCCCATTTCCCTCCCCCTCCTCCCACCCTTTTCCCCCTCCTCCCCCCTTCTCCCCCTCCCCCCCACTCCTTTCCCCCTCCCTCTCCAGTCCAAAGATCAGTCAGGGTTCCCTGCCCTGTGGTAAGTCCTAGGTCCTCCCCCCTCCGTCTATATCTAGGAAGGTGAACATCCAAACTGGCTAGGCTCCCACAAAGCCAGCACATTACGTAGGATCAAAACCCCTTGCAATTGTCGTTGGCATCTCATCAGCTCTCATTGTTCGCCATGTTCAGAGAGTCCAGTTCAATGGATGCCCTTCAATGGAAGAATGGATGAAGAAAGTGTGGAATATCTACACATTAGAGTACTATGCTGCGGTAAAAAACAATGTCTTCTCAAATTTTGCATGCAAATGGATGGAAATAGAAAACACTATCCTGAGTGAGGTAACCCAGACCCAAAAAGATGAATATGGGATGTACTCACTCATAATTGGTTTCTAGCCATAAATAAGGGACACAGAGCCTACAATTGGTGATCCTAAAGAAGCTAAGTAAGAAGGTGAATCAAAGGAAAAACATATAGTTATCCTCTTGGCTATGGGAAGTAGACAAAGTTGCCGGGGAGAAAATGGAGATCTTGGGGGTGGGGTGGGATGGGGGTAAGGGGAGATGGGGAGAGAAAAGGGAGAAGGGGAGGAAGGGGGGAACTTGGGGAAAAAGGAGGATTGGGATAAAGGAAGGTTGGATAGGGGAGCACGGAAGCACAATTCTTAGTTAAGGGAGCCACCTTAGGGTTGGCATGAGATTTGAACCTAGAGTGGCTCCCAGGTGCCCAAGCCGAGGTCCCCAGTTAATTCCTTGGGCACCTGGGGATAGGGAACCTGAAATGACCCTATCCTTGAGCAATACTGACGAATATCTTGCATATCATCATAGAACCTTCATCTGGTGATGGATGGAGATAGAGACAGAGACCCACACTGGAGCACTGGACTGAGCTCCCAAGGTCCCAATGAGGAGCAGAAGGAGGGAGAACAAGAGCAAAGAAGTTGGGACCACGAGGGGTGCACCCACCCACTGAGACAGTGGAGCTGATCTATTGGGAGCTCACCAAGGCCGGCTGGACTGTGACTGAAAAAGCATGGGATAAAACTGGACTCTTCTTTTATTTTTAAAAAAGAAACAAACTATCTTTTTTTATTTTATATACCAACCCCAGTTCTCCCTCCCTCCCCTCCTCCCATTCCTTCCATCTTTCCCCCCACCTCACCCCCCATCCACTCTTCAGAGAGTGTAAGGCACATTGTTTTGTGGAAGGTCCAAGGCCCTCCCCACTATATCTAGGCTGAGCAAGGTATCCATCCAAAGAGAATGGGTTTCCAAAAAGCCAGTACAAGCAATAGGAATAAATCCTGGTCTCACTGTCAGTGGTCCCAGTCTGCCCTAGCCATACAACTGTCACCCACATTCAGAGGGTTTAGTTTGGTCCTATGCTGGTTCCTTCCCTGTCCGGCTGGAGTTGGTGAATTCCCATTAGCTCAGGTAAACTGTGCAGTGGGTGTCCCCATCATGGCCTTGACCTCTGTGCTCATATTCTCACTCCACCCACTCTTTAGCTGGACTTTGTGAGTTCAGCCCAGTGCTCCAGTGTGGATCTCTGCCTCTGTTTCCATCAGTTGCTGGATGAAGGTTCTATGGTGACATTTAAGATATTCATCAATCTGACTACAAGGCAAGGACAGTTCAGGCACCCTCTCCTCTATTGTTTAGGGTCTTAGCTGGAGTCATCATTGTGGATTCCTGGGAATTTCTCCAGTACCAGGTTTGCTAGCCCCATAATGGCTCCCTCCATCTAAATATCCGTTTCCTTGCTCTCATCTCTGTCCTCCCTCCATCTTGACTATCCCATTCCCTTCAAGTTCTCCTCAACCATACTCTTCTCCCTTCCTCTTTCCCTTCCATCTTTCCTCCCCCCACCCCCATGCTCCCAATTTTGTCAGGCAATCTTGTTTATTTCCTCTTTCCAGATGGATCTATATATGTTTTTCCCGGGGTTCACCTTGTTACTTAGCTTCTCTAGGATCATAAACTATAGTCTCAATATCCTTTACTTTACAGCTAGTATCCACTTAGGAGTGAGTACATACCATGTTCATCTTTCTGTGTCTGGGTTACCTCACTTAGGATGTTTTTTTTCTAGTTTCATCCATTTGCATTCAAGTTTCAAGATGTCATTTTTTTCCACTGAGCAGTACTGCATTGTATAAATGTATCACAATTTCTTTACCCATTCTTTGGTTGAGGGGCATCTAGGTTGTTTCCAGGTTCTGGCTATTACAAATAATGCTTCTGTGAACATAGATGAACAGATGTCCTTGTAGTATGATTGAGCATTCTTTGGTTATATGCCCAAGAATGGTATTGCTGGGTCCTGAGGTCCGTTGATTCCCAGTTTTCTGAGAAATCGCCATATTGATTTCCAAAGTGGTTGTACAAGTTTGCATTCCTACCAGCAATGGAGGAGTGTCACCATTATTCCACATCCTCTCCAACATAAGCCATCATTGGTGTTTTTGATCTTAGCCGTTCTGACTGACATAAGATGGAATCTCAAAGTCGTTTTAATTTGCATTTCACTGATGGCCAAGGATGTTGAACATTTCCTTTAGTGTCCCTTTCAGCCATTTGAGATTTGTCTGTTGAGAATTCTGTTTAGTTCTGTACTCCATTTTTAATTGGATTATTTGGAATTTTGATGTCTAATTTCTTGAGATTTTGGAGATCAGTATTTTGCTGATGTGGGGTTGGTGAAGATCTTTTCTCATCCAGTAGGCTGCCTTTTTGTCTTATTGACTGTGTCCTTTGCTTTACAGAAGCTTCTCAGTTTCAGAAGGTCTTGTTTATTTATTTGCTCTTAGTGTCTATGCAACTGGGGTTATATTTGGGAAGTGGTCTCCTGTGCCCATGCATTGAAGGTTACTTCCTACTTTCTCTTCTATCAGGTTCAGTGTGGTCAGCTTTATATTGAGGTCTTTAATACATTTGGACTTGAGTTTTGTGCATGGGGATAGATATAGATCTATTTTCATCCTTCTACATGTTGATATCCAGTTATGCCAGCACCATTTGCTGAAGATGCTTTCTTTCTTTCCATTGTATAATTTTAGCTTCTTTGTAAAAAATCAGGTGTTCATAGGTGTGTGGATTAATATCCAGGTCTTTGATTCAATTCCATTGATCAACCTGTCTGTTTTTATGCTAATACCAAGCTGTTTTCATTACTGTAGCTCTATAATAGAGCTTGATATCAGGGATAGTGATGCCTCTGGAAACCCCTTTATTGTACAGGATTGTTTTGACTATTCTGGGTTTTTTTGTTTTTTTCATATGAAGTTGATTATTGTTCTTTCAAGGTCTGTGACAAATTGTGTTGGAATTTTGATGAGGATTGCATTGAATCTATAGATTGCTTTTGGTAGGATTTCCATATTTATTGTTGATCCTACCTATCCAAGAGCATAGGAGATCTTTCCATTTTCTAGTATCTTCTTCAATTTCTTCCTTCAAAGACTTAAATTTCTTTGTTGAACAGTTTTTTTTTACTTCTTTGGTTAGTGTTACCCTGAAGATACTTTATGTTATTTGTGGCTATTGTAAAGGGTGATGTTTCTCTGATTTCTTTCTTAGCTTCTTTATCATTTGTATATAGGAGGGCTACTGACTTTTTGAGTTAATCTTGTATTCTGCCACATTACTGAAGGTATTTATTAGCTGTAGGAGTTTCCTGGTAGAGGTTTTGGGGTCACTTATGTATATTATCATATCATCTGCAAATAGCAAAAGTTTGACTTCTTCCTTTCCAATTTGAATCCTCTTGATCTCCTTTTGTTGTCTTATTGCTCTAGCCAGAACTTTAAGAACTATGTTGAATAGATATGGAGAGAGCAGATAGCCTTGTCTTGTTCCTGATTTTAGTGGAATTGCTTTGAGTTTCTCCATTTAATTTGATGCTGGATGTCAGCTTGCTGTATATTGCTTTTATTATGTTTAGATCGTTCCTTGTATCTCTGATCTCTCCAAGACCTTCATCATGAAGGGGTATCGGATTTTGTTGAATGCTTTCTCAGCATCTAATGATATGATCATATAGTTCTTTCAGTTTATTTCTATGGTGGATTGCATTGATAGATTTTTGTATATTGAACCATCCCTTCAACTCTGGGATGAATCCAACTTGACCATGGTGGATGATTTTTTTTATGTGTTTTTGGATTCGGTTTGCCAGTATTTTATTGAGTGTTTATACTTATATGTTCTTGAGTGAGATTGATCTGTAATTCTCTTTCTTGGTTGAGTCTTTGTGTGGTTTCAGTATTAGGATAACTGTAGCCTCCATAAAAAGAGTTTGACAATGTTCCATCTGTTTCTATTATGTGGAACACTTTGAGGAGTATAGGTTTTAGCTATTTTTTGAAGTTCTGGTAGAATTCTGCACTGAAGCCATCCAGCCCTGGGCTGTTTTCAGTTGAGAGGCTTTTGATGAAAGCTTCTTTTTCCTTTCAGTTTATAGGTTTTTTAAATCATTCACCTGGTCTTGATGTAATTTTGGTATGTGGTGCCTATTCAGAAATTGTCCATTTCTTTTATATTTTCCAATTTTGTGGAGTACAGGTTTTTGTAGTATGACCTAATGATTCTCTGCATTTCTTTGGTGTCTGTTGTTATGTTCCCCCTTTTCATTTCTGATTTTGTTAATTTGGATGTTCTCTCTCTGCTTTTTGATTAGTTTGGATAAGATTTTGTCTATTTTGTTTATTTTCTCAAAAGAACCAGTTTTTTGATTCTTTGTATTGTTTTCTTTGTTTCTATTTTATTGATTTCAACCCCCAATTTGATGATTTTTTTGTCGTCTACTCCTCCTGAGTGAGTCTGCTTCTTTTTGTTCTAGAGCTTTCAGGTGTGCTGTTATGTCATTAGTGTGAGATTTCTCCACTGTCTTTATGTAGGCACTTAGAGCTATGAACTTTCCTCTCAGCACTGCTTTTTAGTGTCCAATAGGTTTGGGTATGTTGTACATTCATTTTCATTGAATTCTAGGAAGTCTTTAGTTTCTTTTTTTATTTTTTCCTTGACACAGGGGCTGTTCAATTGAGTGCTGTTCAATTTCCATGAGTTTGTAGGTTTTCTACAATTAGTATTGCTGTTAAATTGTAACTTTAAACTATGGTGATCTGATAAGAAACAGGGGTTATTCCAATTTTTTTTGTATCTGCTGAGGTTTGCTTTGTTACTGGGTATGTGATCAATTTTAGAGATTGTTTCATGAGGTGCTAGAAGAAGGTATTTTTTGTGTGTTTGGGTGGAATGTTCTGCAAATGTCTGTTAAGTCCATTTGAGTCATGACATCTGTTAGTTCTCTTATTTCTCTGTTAAGTTTCTGTCTGGTTGACCTGTCCATTATGGAGACAGTCTCCCACTATTAATGTATGGGGTTTGATGTGCAATTTAAGATTTAGTAATGTTTCTTTTACATATGTGGGTGCTCTTGTATTTGGGCCATAGATGTTCAGGATTGACACTTCATCTTGATTGATTGTTCCTGTTATGAGTATAAAATGTCCTTATCCATCTCTTCTGATTGATTTTAGTTTAAAGTCTATTTTGTTAGATATTAGGATAGCTACACCCACTTATCTCTTAGGTCTGTTTGATTGGAAATCTTTTCCCAATTCTTTACTCTGAGGTAACGTATGTCTTTGAGATTGAGGCGTGCTCTTATATACAGCAGAAGGATGGGTCCTATTTTCGTTTCCATTCTTGTAGCCTGTGTCTTTTTATAGGTGAAATGAGTCCATTGATATTAAGAGATATTAGTGATCAGTGATTGTTAATTCCTGCTATTTTTCGGTGGTAGTATGTTTGTGTGTTTCCCTCTTTTGGGATTTGCTGGTGTGAGGTTATTTGTTTTCTGTGCTTTTGTGGGTGCAATTAGCTTCCTTGGGTTGGAGTTTTCCTTCTATTAGTTTCTGGAGGACTGAATTTGAAGATAGGTATTGTTTAAATCTGCTTGTATCATGGAATATCTTGTTGTTTCATCGATGGTGATTGAAAACTTTGCTAGGTAAAGTAGTCTAGACTTGCATCTGTGGTTTCTTAGTGTCTGTAGCACATCTGTCTAGGACCTTCTGACTTTCATTGTTTCCACTGAGAAGTTGGGTGTATTTCTGATAGGTCTGCCTTTATATGTTACTTGATCTTTTTCCTTGCAACTCTTAATATTCTTTCTTTATTCTGTACATTTTGCATTTTGATTATTATATGGTGAGGGGCCTTTTTTGGGGGGGAGTCCAGTCCATTTGGTGTTCTGTAAGCTACTTGCACCTTCATGGGAATATCCTTCTTTAGGTTGGGAAAGTTTTCATCTATGATTTTGTTGAATATATTTTCTATGCCTTTAACTGGAGTTCTCCTTCTTCTATTTCTATTATTCTTAGGTTTGGTCTTTTCATGGTGTCCCAGATTTACTGGATTTTTTTTATTAAGAATTTGCTGGATTTAATGTTTTCTTTGACAGATGAATCTATTTCCTCTATAGTATCTTTAACCCCTGAGATTCTCTCTACCATGTCTTGTATTCTTTTGGTTATGCTAGCCTCTGTAGTTCCCATTAATTTACCCAGACTTTCCATATCCAGAATTCCTTCAGCTTATGCTTTCTTTATTGCTTCTATTTCAGTCTTCAAGTCTTGAACTGTTTGTACTCTTTGCTTCGCCTATTTGATTGTTTTTTCTTAATTTTCTTTGAGATATTTATTGATTTCTTCCATTTTTTTGTTTGTCTTTTCCTCCACTTCTTTAAGAGAATTTTTCATTTCCTCCTTAAAGGTCTCCACCATCCTCATAAAGTTACATTTAAAATCATTTTCTTCTACTTCATCTGGGTTAGGGTGATCAAGTCTTTCTGTTGTGTGGCTACAGATTTCTTGTGTTACTGTGTTGGGTTCTGGTGTGATCATGTTACTTTTTAAGTTCTTGAATGAATTCTTGCATTGGTACATACCCATCTTTTCCTCCAATTGGTGCCAGCAGCATCTTTGCCTCTTGGTCCAATCCTTGCAGTGGCTGCCTGTGTCTTTGGGAATATTCTTGGTTTGCTCTGTACTGCCACTGTCTATGGCCCAGGGAGCTACTGTGGTTTCTCTTAGGCCACTCTCTTGGCCTGATCTCTTGGTCACAGCTCCAGAGTTCCTCTCTTGGTCCTCTTTCTTTCTTCTCTGTGTAGTTGCAGCTTGTGTTACAAAGTTCCTCTGAGGTTACAGGGGATAGGAGGGTTTGGGGGTGGAGTGGGACTTGTAGCGTGCAGGGTCTAACGGATAGGATGGGGCTATTGGAACAGCCTACCTACAGGAAACTTGCATGCTAACTAGCTAGAGAAGCTGATGCAGGTGGGGGAGGAGCCCAGGATTTTGCCATTGTAGGAGGGCCTAGAGAGTGGGGTGTCCTGCCCGGTGGGTGGTCACTTATTTCTTGGTCCTCTCTGTGTAGTAGCAGGCTGTTTTTCAGAGTTCCACTGAGGTTGAGTGGGTAGGAGGTTTTGTTGACAGAATGGGACTTGTAGCTTGTAGGGTCTGATCGACGGGGTCGGGGTATTAGAGAAGGCTACCTACAGGAAGCTTGCCTGCTGGCTGGTTAGAGAAACTCAAAATGTGTTTCTGAGAAGAATTAGTGTGGACTGGGCAGTAGTGGTGCATATCTTTAATCCTAGCATTCAGAAGGTAAAGACAGGCAGATCTCTGTGAGTTCGAGGCCAGTCTGGTCTACAAGAGCTAGTTCCAGGACAGCCAGGGCTGTAATACAGAGAAACCCTGCCTTGAAAAACAAAAAAACAGCAAACAAACAATCAAACAACAACAACAGAAAAGATTTACTGCAGTCATGGTGTCTCTTCACAGCAATGCAAACCCTAACTAAGATATTTTCTTCCTTCTTTTCTTTGGTAGATGTGTGTTGTATACATGTATGTGTGTTTGTGTGTTTGCATGTATGTAGGTGCACCTGTGTGTAGAAGTTCAAGTCCACATTCACATTTGCCTGCTGGCTCGAAGTTAGTGTCAGATCTTCCTCAATGGTGCCCCTCTTCACTGTGGCACGACCCAGTGCCACCTTTCCCCAGAGGTCCCATGTCTGTCTTCCAAGTTTTGGGTTTACACAGGGAGCCAAACATTCCTGGTTTTTATGTGACTTGTGTGTTCTGAACTTCAGTCCTTATGCTTGTGTGGTAAGCACTTTATTGGTGGAGCCATCTTCCCAGTCCCGTTGTGAAGAGTTCTGAAGACTCACCTCAGTGGTGTGTGAGTGTGTGTGTGTGTGTGTGTGTGTGTGTGTTTATATGTGTGTATGTTGGTGTAGTCCAGGTTTTCTTGAGCTTGCAGTAGCCCTGGTTAGGTTCAATCTCATGACAACTCTCCAGTTTCACCCTTTAGACTGCTAGGATCAGAAGTGTGTCCACCATGCCTGGTTTGTTTATCAGTTCTGGGGACCTTTGCTGAGCACTGTTACTAGTGCTTACTCATGTGCCTCTTCCCCTATCTGTCCATCTCAGGAAAATTCCAGGCAGAAACCGATAGTGTGGTTAGCAGCCACCAGTGTTCCAGCCTTTGAACATTGGGTAAAATATGCTTCATATTCATGCTGCTAACCTTCCAGAGGTAGTGACCTCATCCCAATTGATCTCTCACCGCATCATCCAGAACATACTTCCAGGTGCTTATGAATATCTTTAGAGGTAATTGATTCCTCTAGCATCTAATGCAAACATGCTGCTTTCCTATAAGCCCCATAAGAGGAAATGGAGCATAGTGAGGAAATACTGGACCAAAGTAGGACCAAAATCCAGCTGGGCAAACTCCAAACTCTGCATCTCCAAACGTGATGTCAAAGAGCTCTTCAGATCTTTAACTCCTTTCAGCTTTGTCAACTGCAACATCCTTCTCTCTTTTGGGCTGGTTCCACTTCCTGTTAGCAACTGTCCTTGGCAGGTATCTCATGAAAATGGCATCTCCGAAATCTTGGAGCCTCCAGGGCAATTCAGGCTTCACTTTTACAGCTTTGTGAAATAGCTTCTTTGGGCCTTCATGCAGGGAAACTTATGATACTTGCTTGGCCTTAGAGGCTTTCCTTAGTAGCAACGGGGATTCCATAATCCGTTTCTTCTATTCTTGGCTCTAAAGTCAGAATCACATGGCTGAAGCTGCCAAGTTCTGAGCTTGAACATGGCTCCCTGATTCAGTTACATTTTTGTTCATGTTTCCTTCACTGCTTAAACTTGTCATTCCTGGAACTTGCTCTGTAGATCTGGCTGACCTCAAACGTAGAGATCTGCTTGCCTCTGTCTCCACGTGCTGGCATTAAAGGCATGTGCCACCACACTTGGATCCAAGCTTTCACAAATTGGAAGCTTATTTGGGTGGGGTCTTGTCCTGAGGTCTCCATTCCCTTTATTCTATTTCTTGATCGGTTTATCTCCTTGAACACAGGACTTAGCTCCATTCCATTTCTTGATATCCCCTTTCTCCTCAATCTGTAGATTTTGTATTTTTACTTACTTAACTTGCTCCTTTTCATTACAAATCTTCCTAAGAGTCAACACAAATAACAACATGGCAGAGTCTATACAAGGCTGATTTGAGATTTCCTTTGCCAGTGTAAGTAATCCAAAATTCTTCATTTAGCCTCAGGCAGACATTTTGGACAAGAGCAAAAAGCAGCCACATTCTTCACCAAAATATCATAAGAATGATCTCTAGATAGCATACTGAAATTCTTCTTCTCTGATACCTTTTGAGCCAGGTCCACACAGTTCAAATCATCCTCAAGACTATTGTCTTCCATACTTCTTTAGTATGGCCTGCTAGCATTTCACTGCTTTCCTAAATCAAAGTACCAAAGTCTGTATTACTACAAAGAAAAGCATGGTCAGGCTTTCACAGCAATTCCCCACTCCTGGTACCAACTTCTGTCATGCTTAGGGTTTCTATTGCTGTGAAGAGACACCATGACCACAGCAACTCTTATAAAAGGAAATATCTAACTGGGCATGGCTTACTGTTTCAGAGGTGAAGCCTATTACCATCATGGTGTGACATGGCAGTGTGCAGGCAGAATTGATTCTGGAGAAGGAACTGAGATTTCTACATCTTGATTTGCAAGCAACAGAAGAAGACTGTCACACTGGGTGTGGCTTGAGCATGTATGATATCTCAAACCTGCCTCGAGAGTATCACACTTCCTTCAACAAGGCCACACTTCCTAATGGCGCCAATCACTATAGGCTGTGCATTCAAATACACTGTAGGGACCATACCTATTCAAGCCACCACAGAGTGTTAGCAGAGATTCTTCTGTCCTTCTAAATTTCCTCAAAAATTGGCTTATTTGACACTGTGTGACTTTCCTAGGGAGATGTGAACAAACATATTCATATCAGATATGTGAAAGGTGACAGACCAAATAAATGACCCCACCAGAGTCTGTCTTAGTAGATCGATGACTTAGTGAAATCACAGGAACATGGGGAGGATTTTAATTCACAGGGTCTTGGGTGACTCAAAGGTAACCGAATCCCCCCAAATCCCACCCTCTGTGAGGGACAACTCATTAAACTGATAACCTTAGCACTCACTACCAGCCTTGAAGGCAATATTTGCTTCTATAATCATTTGAATATGGCACCTTTCTGAACTTATGATCCTTGATTCTCCCTCCAGGGAAGCACACCTCAGGACAGAGGAAATAGCTCCACAACCCTTGAAGATATACTCAATGAGAAACACCTGGAGAAAGACGTAAGAGAGAGAAGATACAGTATAGGAAGATGGATTTGATGGAACAGAGTAGCAAAGACACATACATGAGAGACAGAGATACAGAGTGACAGAGATAGAGACGAGAGATTCATACTACTTGTATTGATGAGCAGAATAGAAAAGGAGGTGTATCATCTAAATTTGTGCAAATGAGCACAGAAATACAGCATTGGATAACTGGGTACTCTACAAGTACTTCTCAAATCTTGTGTTCTCCCTCACCTCCTAGAAAAAAGGTATGTGTTTGTGTAAGAGGCTGGCCCAATGTGAGCCCTCATTCTTGACCACCACACTGTAGAACTTGTCCTTGGGCTGCCCAAGTCCCAGAAATCTGGACCCCACACCAAAGCTGAATGGGTTTAGAAGTTGCCCTGTGTCCAGGAGCTGTGCCTCTTGCCTGTGGGACACAGGAAGAAGGCATACGATCACCTTGGGATCTTTAGCTCAGTTCCCAGTCCTTTAAAGGATGGATCTGTGGGTCTTCTAATCTCTTTAATGTTTGCTCTTGACTGTAGAAAATTTCATTTCCACCCCGCCCAGCCTACTAGCTCACAGATCCCTCTAGACTAATGGTTCTCAACCTTCTTAATGCTGCAAATTTTAATACAGTTCTTCATGTTGTGATGATCCCAACTTTAAAATTATTTTCATTGTTATTCAAAGCTTTCATTTTGCTATATTTATGAATTGTAAATATCTGTGTTTTCTGGTGGTCTCAGGCAACCCTTGTGATAGAGGTTTTGACCCACAGGTTGAGAACTGCTGATCTAGATGGACTTCACAGTTGACCAAGGAGAAACCCTTGTGGTTTCATGGTTGAGAGAATACTTTTGGGAATTAATGTGAATTTTAACTCTACGATTAGGAAAACTGAGGCCAATGTTAGAGGAATAAGTACAACCAGGACAAGAAGGCAAGATCAGTCATTCCAGCTCCCTCTTTGCCATTCACATTCCACAACCTCCCCTTTTTTCCTCTAGTGAGAGAGGGCTTGTTCTTTCCCAACCAATTTGTCATGTACCTCCAAAGTATCTTCATTAAGTCTCTGATCCTAGTTCTTTGAAAAGTCTTAGTTTAAAATCAAGTTCTAACTTCTCAACATCATTGCCATGTGTTCCTTTCTGCTCTTGTTGGAGAAAGGACTCAAATAAAAAGGTCTCACTGTGTAGGTCCAAGTGGTCTGGAACTTGGTATGTAGATCATTCTGGCTACTCAATCCCAAGAGAGACCTCTGGCTATATCTCTAGGAGGCTGTGATTACAGAAACATTGTTTTGTAATTTCATGAAGAATCTCTTTACCGCTAGTGAGTCAGCCTGAATCCACCCTTTCTCAGAAACCCAGCGCCACTGGCATATCATTTCTATGTGCATGGACAGACTTATTTGAAAAGTTCAGTATAAACGCAATTACTTGACCCCTACACTTGCTGATTTTTTTCACTTAAGGGTCTCAGGGATCATCTACATTGCAGCAGGTGTCAACAATGCATTCCTTTTTAATAGTGGAATGATAATCCAATGTTCCCCACATTTTGTTGGTATGTTTTCCCAGTAGGGACATGAATGCACACTTTGCGCGCGCCCCCGCGTGCACGTGCGCACACACACACACACACACACACACTGGGTCTCAGTATGCAGTCCAGGGTGTTTTGACTTCCTAATCTGCCTGCCTCATTCCACAAGTAGCTGGGATAAGATATACATCATGAAATCTGGTGAGTTGTGTCCATTTTTGATTCTGCTGGGTATGGGTCTTTCTCTCAGTTGATTTCTTCTTGCTGTGTGCCTGTGCTGGCTGCTTTTATGTGAACTTGATACAAGCTAGAGTAATTTGGGTAGAGGGAGGTTCAATTGAGAAAATGCCTCCATAACCACAGGACCCCTCCCCATTCCATATTCTGAAATCGTATATTCAGCACCTGGGAAGGGTGATGGAATCACCTGGGCTTCAGTGGTCTAGGACAGCCTTGTCACTCCAGCTCTGTCACCTCAGCATCGTGACTTTTCTCTTGGGTTGACTGCCTGCTCTTCCAAAGGTCCTGTGTTCAATTCTCAGCAACCACATGGTGGCTCACAACCATCTGTAATGAGATCTGGTGCCCTCTTGAGGAAGAGACCTGGTCAGTCATCCTCATCAACTTAGACCAGGAAACCTGGTATGGACTAGTTCAACAGAACGGCCATATACGGGCTGTCCATACATGCTTCAGCATTGCCAGGGCAAACGTTTCCATTTTATTTTCATTTTCCTCAGTGGAAATTCTGTGATTCCAACATCTCCAGCATTTTGGGGGGTCTCTATTTCAACTTAGGCTTCACTTCCCCTGCTTCATGTAGTAGCGTCTGAGGCAGGGACTCATAAAGGGAATCCAACCATACTAGTTGGTGCTGGACCTCAGAAGTTTTCTGGAACTTGGGTGGAAGCCTCCAGGATTCCATCACTCTTGTATCTTTCACATCTGCCAAACCAGTGCCACGTGATGCTGAGGCCAGGTTCTAATGCTAGATCAATCCGTGCCTTGCTCCCTGGACCACAGTGTTCTGTGGCCTGAAGAACAGTTGGCCACTGCTTTCTGACCCTGGTGTAACACTTACTAGGTGACATTTTTGTTTTAGAAAGGAACCTTACATTTCACAAACCCAAGCCTACAGTGGGTGAAGTCTTGCCTTCAGGGCAACTTTTCTATTGTCCCAGTGCAGAGCACTGTTAATCCCTAAGATGGGAGGAGAAAGACCACTGACAAAATCACCATGGCCAAATGAATTAAAGCAAGCTTTTTTATTATGTACACAGGCTGCTTCCCCCTAATGCAGGGTTCAAGATACCAGTATTGGACCCGAGAAACAAGACTTTTACAGAACTCTGGGATGGAGGGAAAATAGGTGGTCAAAACAAAGTATCTCAACAGGTGGTCTTAATAAGTTTCTCACGAGGGTCTTATAACCTTTTGAAACAAAGGTAGGTTGCAAGGCAGTTATAAAACATTTTGAAACAAATAAATGATTGATATTCCAGGAACAGGGAATACAGAACCGTTTGTAGTTAAAGCTACAGTGGAGTATGGCTGAATCTTTGAGAAACAGAGGTTTAAGCACAAACAGGAATGAAGCTAGTTTGTATTTGCTATGAGGTGCCTTGTAAGCCTAAGATGGCAGCAGACTGGTTCTTCACACAAGTGTGTCCTCAATGCTGGCGATTATCTCAACGAGTATAGCTGCCTCCTCTGAACCCACATTGTCTGCAACTTCAAACTCTCTCATGCTTCTTTTAGTTTTCATCTGGAAAATTGCAGAGTGTTCCCATATCTTCCTGCTCCACTTCGGCTCCTTATTACCATGGACTTGAATCAGAGCTGTGGGCGGTAACCATGCCACTGCTCTACTGCTTCACCAAATAAATGAGTCCGTTCTCTTTTCTTTCTCAACATAATTCCTTTTATTGATCCCTTAGGAATTTCACACCATGCCCCCCAATCCCACTCATTTCCCAGTCCTTTCATGTCTATTCGCCATCCTTGTAGCTTCCCCATCCCCCCAAACAGAAGAAAAACATTTCACATTTCTATCTTTCTGTCTTCTCCATCATATATTTATTTGTCCTTATGACCTTGGGAGCTCCTGTGTGTCTTGCAGGATACCACACAGCTTTACTTGTGAGTGTTTACTGCAATGAGTTGTTGGTCTGGTTAAAGGCCTCTGGCTTCTGGTGCAACATCAATACTGAACCCTCAGTGAAACCTCTCTGATATCCTGCTATTGCCTCAAGTCAAGGAGATCTTGCATCTATGGTTCTACAGGACCAGACTCTTCATGTGCTCCAGGAGGTCATAGATGGGATAGACATTGGGGTACGCCAACTCAGAACCCCAGATGTGGGTCAGGGTGGTAGCTGAGTTGGTCAGCCTGGACCTCCACTGGGACTGCCCTTTAGCAGAGGGTCAGGGCCAGCTCTCCTGCACACATGGTGAGGGGTGAGAGCAGCTCTACTGAGTGTGGGACCAGCTCTCCCATTGTGGGAGCAGGGAAGGGAGGGACCTTTCTCCTAGCATCATAGATGGTCAGGACCAACTCTTCAGTGCCCATGCCATTTGACCCAGTTTTTCATGGAGGAGTGCCTCTTCTAATGGTTTGGCCTGCAAGAGGCAGAACCAGTTCTCCGGTAGCCAAGTCACCCATGGCCCTTGATGGTAACACGGGCCACAAACATCAATACTGACTCTGTCTGTTATAGGACACAGACCCAGACATGGCCCTCAGCCACAGTTAGGGCCTGGAGTCCATTCTTTTTGAATCCAGTTTCATTCAAGTTCTCAGGGCACAGAGAGAGCAAATCAGATTTCTCTAGACTATTTGAATAGCTCTTAGAACTGCTCCCTTTAGACTCGCACTATTGTTTCCCTTTCTTTTACTAGTCTGGTTTTCCAAAGTCCCACCAGAGCACCCAAATACAGGCCACTTTTGGGATTCTTTATAATTCCATGCTCTTCCCATAAATCAGCTCCAAAGACCCAAGAACCATATGGTCAGGTGTATCGCAATGACAATGAAGAATACAAATTTTCAGGAGGAATGGCTGGTCCATTGCTGTGACAAAGGGCCTGACTAGGGTCAACAGGAAGAGAAAGGGATTGTTTTGAAGGTACCATCCATGATGACATGGAAGGTGTTGGGACAGGAGTATGTCAGAGGTCACACTGTAGGTCACACTGTATCTCTGCTCTTGAACCAGAGGGAGATGTGTACTTGTATTCAACATGCATTCTTTCTGTTTTGATTGGGAACCACACAAGGATGGTACTCATAGACAGGGTAGGGATTCCCTATTCAATTAAAAATCTGTAGTTCTCTCAAGAAGGCACCCGCAGGGGTAGGTTGATATGATCCCAAATCTAGTTGAGGTGAACCAACATAGTCCAGTGGATTCTCTCAGTTGTAGGGACTGAGCGGTATTCCCAACACTGTCTCCAAGTTCCTGAGCCTCTGGTCTTAATTTACTCTTTTCTTCTTTTTCTCCCAGACTCAAGGATTCTACCTTTTTTCCTGTTTCTCTCTATATCTCTGTGTCACCTTCTCTGTGATTAATCTATTTGTCTATCCTTCTCCTTCTATACATCATCTCTCTTTCTCCTCTGCATGGAAATGGAACCTAGGACCTCAGACCTGCTTGTAAAGTGCCCTAACCCTAAGGCACATCCAGGATCATCCATCCATGACTGGAAGAGGCCAGGCAAGTGCTCTACCATTGTGGTACACCATCAGCCCTTTAGAAAATTTTAATCTGGAGATAGGGTCTTGTTAAGTTATCCAGGCAAGGACTGATGCTTAATCTCAGCCTCCCAGTCGCTGAAATGAGAAGCACGGGCCTATCCTTGGATCTCTCTCTCTCTCTCTCTCTCTCTCTCTCTCTCTCTCTCTCTCTCTCTCTCTAAACAAGACTTCACATCTATTTACTAAATAGAGAGAGAAACACACACACATACAGAAAGAGAGAGAGAGAGAAGAGAGAGAGAGAGAGAGAGAGAGAGAGAGAGAGAGAGAGAGAGAGAGAGAGAGAGAGAGAGAAAACTCTTCTTTCTATATTTATGCAGTGCCTGGCTACATCCAGGACATGACCTCAATAGCAGAGTTACATTCCAGTGACCAAAGAGGAAGGAAAGAAAGGCATGCAGATTTCAGACACAGGACCTGCACTCTCCTGACCTTGGACTGGTGCCACCCTAGACTAGACTGAAACCAGACCTTTGTTCTTGCCCAGCTGGGTGATCTGACCCTGAACATGTACCACTTTTCCAAACCAGGATTCCTGGTGGGAGCCATAGGTGTGTTCCATGCAGTAGCTGACAATTCACACTTTGAGAAGGTATGTCACCTTCCCTTATTAATATACAGAGGAGAGAGAGAGAGAGAGAGAGAGAGAGAGAGAGAGAGAGAGAGAGAGAGAGAGAGAGAGAGAGAGAGAGATTGGGGTGTTGCCGAAGGTTACACAGTGAATTAAAACTACTTTGTGCAATAGGAAAGCTGCTTTCAAAACATGAAATGTGCCAGATATGATGGCTCACGTCTGTAATACCCGCACTAGGAGCCAGTGAGAATAGCTTTATGAGTTCAAGATAAGCCTGGGATACATAGGGAGAACTTGTCTAAGACATAAACAAACCAATTTAAAATGTGGTATGGAGAATCAAATTCAAACTTGAAAGTTTTATATATGCTTGAAATGACACAAGTCATTTTCTATATAATTCAAAAATTTTGGAAGGAAAATTATGATACAAATTAAATTTTTATCACTGCAAAAATATACATCAGATTTTTACACACAATATGAACACCACCAGCAACAACAACAAAATCATGGCCTAAGTCTGTAATCTTAGTCACTCAAGAGAAAAGATCATATTCACAGTCAGTCTGGGTGGCAGAGAAAACCCCCAAATATCTTTGACACATTGGCACACACTTGCATTCCAAGTACTAGGATGTGGAAGCAGGAGAATCAGGAGTTCAAGTCCAGCCTGCACTATCATGTTTCCTAAAAGCAAAGAAAGTCAAAACAAAACAAAACAAAAAAATGGGTGCTGGGGATTTGGCAGAGTCAGGGAATGTTAACTTGGCCAGTGTAAATGAAGCCCCGAGTTCAATGCCCAGAAGCATATAATATAATCGTTGTGATTCATGGCTATGCACTCAGCACCAATATAGGAGCCAGGAGTGTATAAAAGCATCCCTGGGTACACTGTGATACAGGGTAGGTCAGGTTTCATGAGACCTTCACACCAAAAGAGAAAGAACAAAGGACATCTGTTGAAGTTTTAGGTTGCTTTGAACCTGCTTGTCTATCAGGATGACAACACACCTTGGGCACCTTAGTCACTGGACCACAATGACACTGACAGGTGTGAGGGTAGAGATTTCTTGTGTTGAGATACTTTGGAAAGGTCTGTAACTGGAATCTGATCATGATGTAGTCAAGAATAACCTTCAGGGTCCTGAGACTGTATGTATTCACTATCACACTCACTTCATGCAGCGATGAAGGTGAAATCCAAGTCTTCATGGATGCAAGGAATACAGTCTATCAACCGAGCCCATCTCCAGGCAGTTTTGCCCTTGGCTGTCTATGTAGTTCATTAGATGTCAGTGTTATCCAAATGGCCTGTTATATTTCAGTTTCTTGACCCTCTTCCTCTTCCCTGTAGACGACTCAACACGTCCATCTAGGTTCCTCATCTCTCATCACTTCTTTTGTCAAAATGTCAAGATGAGATACAATTTGTGGCATAGAGAATAATGGTTCTCTTCCAAGACACAGATATGCATTTGATTTGACCCAAGCATGTATACTTATTTCTCCAGATTTATACTAGTTTGTAGTTTACAATTGAATGATGACCAACAAAGTTATTAAAAAAAAGGTGGTGAATTATGGGAAAGGCTTTAATTCAATTTAGAGTTTAGGGTATTAGGATAGAATGAATGCTTTTTATCTGACCATATAGGGTGGGTTATATTGGAAGGAGAAGAAACAGAGTGCTAATTGTTGACTATTCTCTTTAAAATTCAAATTGAAATTTAAATGCCATTATAGCTACATTAAGAAGTAATATGTGAACTGGGGAGAGGGTTCAATAGTTAAGAGCACTTGCTGTTCTTGAAGAGGACCTGGGTTAAGTTCCTAGCATCTACATGATGGCTACAGCCATCTATAACTCTAATTTGAGAACATAGAGTGCCCTCTTCTAACCTCTGTGCACAAGACATACATGTGTTGAACATAAATATGTTCAGATGAAACACTTATATACATAAAATGAAAATTTAAAAAGGGGCTGGGTAGTGATGGTGCACACCTTTAATCCTAGCATTTAGGAGGCAGAGGCAGGTGGATCTCTGAGTTTGAGGGCAGACTGGTCTACAGAGCAAGGTCCAGGACAGGCTCCAAAGTTACAGAGAAACCCTGTCTTGAAAAACAAACAAAACAAAACAAACAAAAGAATAAAATGACAATGTGAAGCTCTACAGCTTTGTAATGCCCATTCGAAGTGAGTAGATGTTCACTGCGATGTATAGACTGTGGACCTGGTCAATTTCTCTGTGTTATGTTTTCTAATACAGTTAAGTTAAGACAACAACAAAAGAAGAAATGAAATGTTTTAAATGTGATTCAGGCATTGCCTTTATGTTATATTTTGGTTGTGGAATGTTCCTTTCCGACTTACTTATTTAATCAGTTGGTCTTTAGTTGGTGGCGATATTTTGAGAGTTGTACAATATTTAAAGATCGGGGTGGCTGGTATAACAAGTTACTTAGACTAGGCTGACATTCGTAGCCAGCCTCTGTCTCTCTCTCCCACATGCAATTCATTTTCTGATACAGATATGTGATTAGTCCCAATTTCCAATGTCAATGCTGGGGCTCAAACTACCAAAGAATTTAAAACAAGAAAGTAAATGGTGAGTTTATCATATAACCACCCCACTCCTGGTACTTATGTTTTGTGTTAGTTGCTTTGTCACTGTGGCTAAATATCTACTTAGAAGCAAATGTGAAGGATTTATTTAGGGTCAATTTCAAGACAGGAAGGAGAGGCAGCTGAACCCCTTGGTTTGCTGTGTGAGCATGTTCAGGTGAGAAGGAGAGAGAGGAGGGTATGAGGGAAAGGTTCCCTCAAGTAACTTCCTACCAAGTCTGAGAACATCCTAAAATACTATTGGTTAGAGATCAAGCATTCAAACACATGGAGTCGTGGGAGATCTTCGCATTCTAACCACGACACTTTGTAACTGGATTGACGTCATTGTCATAGGAGCAGGTCCTCTATGAGGGTGTCCAGTTTCCTTTTCAGCTCTCCCAGTCTTAGGTGCCCTTGCTTGCCCCCTGACTGTTATAATGCAGCAGCAAAGGCCTCACCAGACACCAGTGCGGTGCTCTGGAAAATAACTGCTTCCAGAAGCACAATGTAAAATGTCTCCTAATTATAATCTCCTGCTCCCTGGTACTCTGCCTCAGTAGGAAAACAGAGTTAGACAGTCTCAGCACCCTGAAGCTCTGAGTCCATAGGGGATAGAGACCCCGTTAGGGAGAGGTGGGTCAGGGGGAAGGCCAGAGAGCTCCAGGAGCTGTGAGACAGCCAGGAGGAGGAAGTGATCACCAGTCACAGTGATCAGAGACCCAGAGGCTCCAACTGCTCCTCTGCCAGGCTGGAGCCTCTCTCTCCACCTGACTGCTGGGCCTCACACCTCCTATCTCCCTACTTCTCCATTTTTCTCCCATCTGTGGTTGTCACAGGCCAGAGACTGACATGGGGACTCTGGAGAAATCAATCACATCAGCACTGGGGTTGGGCTATGTACAAACACAGAGTCACACGGAAACATACAACTGTACTCCTGTGACTCAAGTCATGCGCAAAACTAAGAACAAACAGAGTAGATTCCCAATGCAAGGATGTACTTGTGAGCTACATGTGGTGGCTCACACTTTTAATCTCAATATTCAGGAGGCAGAGGCAGGAGGTTTTCTGAGTTGGAGTCCAGCCTGGTCTACAGTGTGAGTTTCAGGACAGCCATGGTTACACAGAGAAACCCTGTCTTAAAAAATCAACCAATACAGAAACACCACCACCACCACCACCACCACCACCACCACCACCACCACCACCACCACCACCACCAAAACAACAACAACAACAACAACATACACACACAAACCTAGAGAAACACAAAAGTACAGACATGCACACTAACATAAGAAATATCCCTTCACATATGCAGCACACAGACAGTCCACGCCTGTGTGAATATACAGAGAAAGCTGAGCTGACATGCATGCATAAACCCCCTAAAATCAAGATGCTTGCCTCACTATATTCTTTTGTCCTATGTACCTGTTTCGCTGTCCTTGCCAGCATCAACAGAACAGGGAATGAGCAGGTCACCGACAGCCCAGCAGGAAGTATGAGTGCTAACACTACAGGACAATGATGAGACAGGAGGCAGAAATAACTGAAGTTGCTCAACTGGGTGGAGATGCAGGTCCAGCATAAAAGTCCCGCTGGAGTGTGCAGGGAAATAGACGGTACTCAGACCAGGACCATGGAGACCAGTGTCCTGCTCCTCCTTGTTCTTCTCGTGAGCTTCTTACTGCTCCTGGTCAGGGGCCACCCAAAAGCTCGTGGACGTCTCCCTCCAGGACCTCGTCCCCTGCCCCTCTTGGGGAACCTTCTGCAGATGGACAGAGGAGGCCTCCTCAACTCCTTCATGCAGGTGAGACACGCACAAAGTCTGTGTCTTTTGACATAGCCCTGTGTTTGCTCCTGGAGGTCACTCAGTGGGAGAAGCAAGGGACTCCTTCCACGCAGTAGGTTCAGGTGTGAAGTTTGCTGAGTGGAAGGTGAGACGCTGGTTGATGACGGATGGTGTGCAGGTCGGTTGACATGTTGGAATTGGGTACGGTTCTGTGCTTGTAATGTGAAAAGAGTTGAGGTGTTGAGATGTGTGCCAAGGGCTTACAATTTTCCTCTTTGGTCTAGAAGAGAAAGAAAAATGTCAGATAGCAGTAGATTAGATTTGCTTCTGCTAGCACAAGGGATTAGCCTGCTGTGTTCAGGAACAAAGGGGAGGAGAGGCAGGTCAGGAGGTGGGGTAGGTAGGGAATGCTTATTTTTATGTTTTTGTAACACAGGGCCATTCAAGGAGCTGACCCTGACAGCATCTTTTACAGTCTTCACAAGAGGGATTTCATCTTTAATTACCACTTCTTTATTAGTAACCACTTAGCATTCTTGGCCCCACATCCAGTTTAGAGAGCTGATTTAGTGGCAACAATCCTGCTACCCCTTGGTTTTTTAATATATCACCCACCTGGACCAATGGCGTATTCATTTGAATTTTAAAATTTGAAACAATTTCATTTTTTTTTGGGGGGGGGAATAAGATCATCCTCCTTTTCTCAGGCTAATAATCCTTTTTTTTTAAAACATGCTTAGCTGGAATAGGTTTTATTTATTTATTTTTAATTGAGAAAATGAGAAAAAAAACAAGTTTCCACCTCTTCCCAGCCTCCCATTTCCCTTCCCCTCCTCCCACCCTTCTCCCCCTCCTCCCCCCCTTCTCCCCCTCTCCCCACTCCTTTCCCCCTCCCTCTCCAGTCCAAAGAGCTGTCAGGGTTCCCTGCCCTGTGGTAAGTCCTAGGTCCTCCCCCCTCCGTCCATATCTAGGAAGGTGAACATCCAAACTGGGTAGGCTCCCACAAAGCCAGCACATTAAGTAGGATCAAAACCCCTTGCCGTTGTCCTTGGCGTCTCATCAGCTCTCATTGATCGCCATGTTCAGAGAGTCCAGTTTTATCCCATGCTTTTTCAGTCACAGTCCAGCTGGCCTTGTTGAGCTCCCAATACATCAGCTCCGCTGTCGCAGTGGGTGGGTGCACCCCTCGTGGTCCCGACTTCTTTGCTCTTGTTCTCCCTCCTTCTGCTCCTCATTGGGACCTTGGGAGCTCAGT
Source organism: Microtus pennsylvanicus (assembly GCF_037038515.1). Lineage (NCBI taxonomy): Eukaryota > Metazoa > Chordata > Mammalia > Rodentia > Cricetidae > Microtus > Microtus pennsylvanicus. Next base: position 137,880,889 of record NC_134579.1, on the reverse strand, counting down.
CTAGTGCTCCAGTGTGGGTCTCTGTCTCTATCTCCATCCATCACCAGATGAAGGTTCTATGATGATATGCAAGATATTCGTCAGTATTGCTATAGGATAGGGTCATTTCAGGTTCCCTATCCCCAGCTGCCCAAGGAATTAACTGGGGACCTCGGCTTGGGCACCTGGGAGCCATTCTAGGTTCAAATCTCTTGCCAACCCTAAGGTGGCCCCCTTAACTAAGAATTGTGCTTCCGTGCTCCCCTATCCAACCTTCCTTTATCCCAATCCTCCTTTTTCTCCAAGTTCCCCCTTCCTCCCTTTCTCCCTTTTCTCTCCCCATCTCCCCTTACCCCCATCCCACCCCACCTCCAAGATCTCAATTTTCTCCCCGGCAACTTTGTCTACTTCCCATAGCCAAGAGGATAACTATATGTTTTTCCTTTGGTTCACCTTCTTACTTAGCTTCTTTAGGATCACCAATTGTAGGCTCTGTGTCCCTTATTTATGGCTAGAAACCAATTATGAGTGAGTACATCCCATTTTCATCTTTTTGGGTCTGGGTTACCTCACTCAGGATAGTGTTTTGCTAATAATCTCGTGTGCTGGATTGACAGATGTGTGGCACATCTGGACATAAGTGTTTTTCAAATGTGCTTCACACATGCCAGACTGTTCCTCTTAGCATCCTATCCAATATTTTTGTTTTCTCTGAAAATCTAATTCCTTCCATTTTTATTTTGCTCTCCATGTCTCTGTGTCTAAACGTCATTCCTATTTAGAGGTAATTATGGTTGCTTGAGTAAGTATGGATGTAGAAGATATTTACTGTCATGTGAGCAACTTATGAACAGCTACATCACTGAAGAAAGTGGCACCTCCCCCAGCACCCTTATGCCCAGACACACAGTGAGGGTTGTTGACATCCTGTCATGATAGCACAACATGCTGCATCTTTTCCCTGTAGGGACAATCATCATGTCATCTGAAAACAAGGTCCCCAGGGGCTAGATGATGTGCACCGGTCAGGGAATTCCTGCCCTCTATAGAGCTACTTAAATAACTGTTCAAATCAGTGATCGAATGTATGTGGCAATGTCAGGGAGCCAAGCTGCCTTCCTTGGCCCTCAGAAGCTGAGAGTCTGTTTGCAGATATAGAATGAATTCATAAAAATAACTTGACAAATTTATCTGCTCACCTGGGTGATATTGGATACAAGCAAAGCAATAGGAATTTTAAGATTGGCTGGGAGTTCAACTCAACAAACTCATATAAGTAGTAGGATTTGAACAAATCACAAAGACTTTCTAGAATGATGACATTCTAGAAAAAGCCATTCCTAAGCAGCAGCTGGTGCTAGGGAAGAGTGGAGCCAGGTGGATCAGGTCACAGTGTGTCAGGGAAGAGGCAGGCATTGAATCTTCAGGTCATGGGGATGAACTGGCTTAAGCTATGCTAAGAATGGTATAAACTGAAGAGATTCAATTAAGCAGGCAAGAGAAATTCTCCTCATGTCTTTATCTGTTTTCTGTTGCTGCCACAAAAGTCCAGAGGCTAAGTTCTTTATCAATTAAAGGCTTATCCAGCTCGTAATTGTGAAATTTGACAGTCTAAGATCAAGCAGCCAATTCTTCCAACCTCTGATAGGTACCCTTCTTGTGTGTCACAATACAGTAGAGCACAGGAAAACCAGTCACATGCAGTAGATACTGACCATACAGGTTGGCCTTGTTTTATAATAATCCATTCTCTGAGAACCCAGCCCTCTCTGTGTGACCAGAATTAACCTATTCTGTAGATCTACCCTGAAGACCCAATGCCTCTCATTAGGCTCCAGATCCCGAGGGCTCTGACACCTTTCAACACAACCACATCAGGGACCAAGCTTCCAGCAGAGAGTGCACAGAGGACACTTTAATCATGTTCAAGGCACAGCATATGGAACAGGCAAGAAGAAAGAACAGGTGGTCCAGACAGATACTTCTGGATGCCAAGTGGCAGTGATGTCCTGTAGTGAAGCCCAAAACTAACCAGCTCGGCTTTCTCAAGTGTGTTGTGGATGAGCCTGGAGCCTGACTCAAATGCAGCTGCTAAAGGCTGTGTCAACTCCATAAGGTCCAACCCCATGTGCGGATGCACATGAGGCAGCAGCTGGCAGGCCCTCTGGAGTGGTTTTTGGAAGCTTCTCTGGTGTCTCAAGAAGCTGAGACCTCTTCTAGGCAGCTGTGTTCTAAGATGGTTGTGTGGGCTTTAGTCATGGTGTATCTGTTACAAAGACTGGAGTCTTAATGATGACATTCTTTTGGCCAGTAGTAGAGACACAAAGAGGAGCTAGACCCTCCATACATAAAATCACCAGTATTCTATGGTGTCATAATAACACTTCATTTTTCTTTAATAAATAAACTATGTGTTGTGGTGTTACTATTTTGGGGAGTGTTATTTCAGTATCATTTTAAACATAAGTATTTTTCTAGATGTGTGTTACATCACATGCTTTTTATTGGGTGCTGGGAATAAATCACACATGCCAGACAAGCACTCTGCCAAGCAAATGCATCCTCAGCCCATAGAGGAGGGACCTTTAGCATGTACCCCCCCACTTTCTTTTGTTCCTCTTTGCACTTCCTTTTCTTATCATCACTATCTTGGCCATCACTCTTGCCTCCTCCTTTCTTCTTCTGAGATCTGCCTTATGAATGGATCATTGTATCTGTCACAGGAGTGGGTTTTATTTTCCCACAGGAGTGGGTTTATCATCAAAGTGAGTTCAGCCCCTTCTTTCTCAGATCCATGCTTTGTTGCCTTTCCTTTTCTTTTTTCATTTCTTTTCTTTTTTTTTTTTTTTTTTTTTGGTTTTTTGACATAGGGTTTCTCTGTGGCTTTGGAGCCTGTCATGGAACTGGCTCTGTAGACCAGGCTGGTCTCGAACTCACAGAGATCCGCCTGCCTCTGCCTCCCGAGTGCTGGGATTAAAGGCGTGCACCACCATCGCCCGGCTTGTTGCCTTTTCTTTTAACATGGATGACATGGTAAGAAACTCCTTTCAGATGCATGCCATACTAAAAATGCCTGGTCTCAAAAAATGTAAGTAATAATCTGTGATCTATATAAAGTGCCTCTTCTTGACATTTGGAAAATGAGCTGAGACCTAAGATGAGGTTCAGCTTGGGGAATGTTCACAGCACAGGAACAGACCGTGAGAGGAGAGGCCGAGATCTGGTGCATACAGATCTGCAGCTCCCAAGTCTCTGGAGTGTTCCTGGAATAAAGCCACCTCATGATGTAACTACCACTGAGACTTTTCAGAATTAGGTTAAGAGTTCAGGCCACCTCTTTTGTAAATAGGCATACCGAAATTGGCAAAAACTTGTGAGCATTTTCCAGGTCTTGTGACACACACATGATCCCAGCACTTGGGAGGTGGAGGCAGGAGGATCAGGAGTTCAAGGTTGTCTTTTAGGTACAGAGAGAACTTGAGACCAGCTTGGGATAAAAAATCCTGTCTCAGAATAAAACAATCCACAATATTATTCTGAGAATTCTTGGACTTGTTCCAGGTCTTTCTTGGGCCATCTAGTCACCCAGTATGCTTTGACTAGTGGAAAGAGAAGAGCTGAACACCTGTGTGACCTGGTTTAGGGGAAAAGGATTGGTACAAATTCTTCTCCATTCATTAAATCAGAGAGTTGTGGGATTGTGCCTCAGTTTTGAGTATTCTTGAACATTGCCTTTCTCTTCTGGTGACAACAAGGATACATGGCTCCCAAGGGTGTGACAATCTGTGTCTTTTAAATGACAACTCACTTTGCCGACACACTGACTTATTTACCAAATCACTGATAGTTTACTAGGTCCCTTTGTCCTGGGGAACATTCTATCTGTGACATCTCAGAGGCAGATAAGGTCACTACGCCTACAGAGCATTACCCTGGCAGTGGCAGACAGACACAGCGGATGGACGGGAACAACATGGTGTTCCAGCAAATGGTGGGAGTTTGTGACACAATGTCTTGCTTTGCTTGTGAACAAAAACTCTGAGAGACACAGATGGTGGCATCGAGGGAGGCAGGTGCTGCAGAAAGGACCTGAAGGGGAACAGGGTCAGGGAGCAACATGGGGCTGGTGTTATAGAGGAACAAGGGAGGAATGGAGAAGCAGAGGACTGATGGGATCCGGTCAGGTACAGCAGTGCAATCATGGTAGGGATATTGATCAATTGATCAGTGAGGGTCTTAGGGAAGGTTAGTGGTATTAAGTTAAGAATGTTTCAGTGAATGCTGTGACTTGAGTTGTGGTGAAACTGTTCTTTTTTTTTTTTTTTTTTTTTTTTTTTTTTTTTTTTTTTTTTAGTTTTTCGAGACAGGGTTTCTCTGTGGCTTTGGAGCCTGTCCTGGAACTAGCTCTGTAGACCAGGCTGGTCTCGAACTCACAGAGATCCGCCTGCCTCTGCCTCCCGAGTGCTGGGATTAAAGGCGTGCGCCACCACCGCCCGGCTGGTGAAACTGTTCTTATGGATGGAAGAGCAGAAGTAGGGAACCAAGAGGGGGCTTGCAGAGGGCAGTGCATAGCATTTTAAAGTAACCTTAACTCTAACTCTAAAAACATGCAAATTTCTGAGTGTGTTGGTCTGTATGTCTAATTGTGTGCATACAACTGTTCATGGGGGCAGATGCCAGAGGAGGGTGCCCGGTGTCCTCCTCCATCAATTCTGCTTATTACTTTGAGGCAGGATCCCTCCCTGAAACTGGGTCTGGTGGTCAACAAGTCCCAGAAATCCTATCTTCACTGTCAAACACTGCTCAGAAGTCAGAGGTATGCAAGAATACCCTGTCTTGTTATATTGGTGCTGAGATCCAAACCTGGTCAAACTTTGGCCAAGTTCTCTTATCTGTTGTACCCAAATTACAGTGTTTACAAATGATCTGTATCATATCGTCTGTCTGTCTCTCTATCCATTCATCCATCTACCTACTTATATTCTTATCCACCCATCCATACATCCATCCACCCACCTTCTATCTATTTTTATTTTCATTATCATCATTTTGTGTGTGTTTGTGTGTGTTTAAATGGTCCTCATGTATGTTTGATATCTGAAGAAGCTAGAGGACATCAAATCCCACGAAGGTGGCATTACAGGCCAATGTTGGCTATCTGACATGGGAGTTGGGACTAAACTCTCTGCAATAAAGAGCCACCTCTCCAGCTCCAACTATTAAATTTTGAGTTAAGATATGATTGAAGTGGGTCATATCTCAAAAAGCACACCTCAATAAATTTGAAAGAAGAACAGATTCTTATCATTGATGTGCAGACCAGCTAACATCAAGACTGGTCCCTGTCTCTGCTCTTGTAGTCACTGCCTTCCCACTATCCTGACATACCATCAACCACACCTGTGTTTGAACATCAGTTAGGTGCAGCAGATGGAATCAAAGCTTGCTTTTGTGTCAACATTGAGGTGGCTAAAATTCATCTACATTGTTGATCTCGTCTGAGAATTGTTAGTTCATTGTTGCATAAGAATCAGTAGTGTGACCCCCATCTAAAAACATAAATACGTCAGCATCAAACATTTATAGAGCTTTATCTTGGCATTGTCACCAAACAACACTGGGCACTGACCATTTTCATAGCCTTTCATTTCTATTAGCTGCAGTGCAATCTAGAGAGAGGAAAGGTTACAAGAAGAAGGGGTGTTGTTTGCAGACCTTGCACCATGCTCCTCAAGGGCTCTCAGCACTGCAGGGTTGTCATGTTCCTGGAACCAGTTCCCTGTAGATGCTCCGATTGTTGCACGGCCAGGCATTTTTCCAAGTGTCCATACTGCAGTCATGACTCACATTCAGGACCACTACTACGTGACTATCGCTTTCCTTCCCATGTAACCCAGTGGGTAGGTCAGGGCCATTCTCTATGAATGTTGTCAGGAGGCATTGGACAGCCTTGGTGACAGAAAGCATGGTTCTTGATTGGGAGTCCAGAGATAAACAGCCAGTCTGAAGACTATGGGCATGTAACTACATGTATATCTGCATCCATATCTATATCTATCCTTTTTTTTTTTGAGATAGGGTCATGTGTAGCTGAAGTTGTCTTCAATTTGGATGTGTAGCCAAGGATAACTTTTGATTCTCTGGTCTCTGTCCCCCTAGTGCCAGGATTATAAACAAGTGTTGCCCTGTCTCCGTACTCTACAGTGCTGGTGTACTGACTAGGAAATCCAACCAATCAGTGCAGACCCTAAATGTCTGGTGAATTAACCCTTCACCTCTTAGGTCCTCAAAGGGCACGGGTGGCCAGGGGAGGGGTACCTATTTACCAATCTGTGTGTGTTTCACAGTGTAACAACATCTGCACTGACTAACCACAATCCTGGTGTGATTATCCTTGGCAGCTTCGAGAAAAATATGGAGATGTGTTCACAGTGCACCTGGGACAGAGGCCCGTGGTCATGCTGTGTGGGACAGAGGCCATAAGGGAAGCTCTGGTGGACCAAGCTGAGGCTTTCTCTGGTCGGGGGACAGTTGCTGTGGTTGAGCCAGTTGTGCAGGGATATGGTGAGACATAAGACAGGATGGAGGGATGGATGTGGTCCAGGAAGTTGTGTGAGAGGTGGAGGCAAAAAGGTGGGGAAGGACTCAGGGTCTTTGAACATCTGTTGTAACCCATCAAGTTTCCCGTATGTTCTTAGGTGTGATCTTTGCCAATGGGGAACGCTGGAAGGCCCTTAGGCGATTCTCTCTGGCCACCATGAGAGACTTTGGGATGGGGAAGAGGAGTGTGGAGGAGCGGATTAAGGAGGAGGCCCGATGTCTGGTGGAGGAGCTGCGGAAATCCCAGGGTGAGTCCCAGAGAATGGGCAGAAAGGAAGACGGTGACACAGGGACCTCAGTGCATAGCCTAAGAAAGAGAAAGAGTGTAGAGAAACAGGCAGAAAGACAGACAGACAGACACACAATGTATGGGGAGAATGAGATTTGGGCAGAGGTGGAAAAACAAGGGCAGGGAAAGGAATGTCAGATATATTGTGTCTAAAATAACTCAGAAATATATACTGACCATAGTGGTCACTTCTCTTCAGAAAATCAATCTGTGATTTAATTTTCTGTCAACTAAAGATGACTGGTGCACACTAGTCCTCTCTGAGCTGCAAAAGTGAAGCAAGATGGTCATATGATCAAGGCCAGTCCTGTCTATGTTTTCAGGTCCTGTCTTACAATGTGGCTGTGGCTGTTTGTAGAGCTATATACACCTATGAGCATAGCACCATATGAGTGGCATGGTCCTGCTTGTTTGTAATCCCAGCACACCAACGGTAAAGGCAGGAGACTGAGAGTTCCAAGGTCCTCTTCTATTGCCCGTAGAATTCAAAGCCACTTTGACTCAACCATTGTAGTTGCTCCCTATCCCTGCCTTCTACTCCCACGGTCTTATCAAAGACAAATGCGGAATCTAGATCCAAGGGAAGGGAGCAGGAGGACCTGCAGACATGGTCTAAGCAGGGAACTGTGTTTTCTTCCTTGTGAATGTGCTGGTGAGCAGAGTGGACACAGAGGCTCAGGAGAGTTTGACTTTGGCAGAACTCAAAAGAACCCTGGTCACTTTAAGGTTTGATATGTCAAGGGCACATTGGTGACAAGACCGTTGTTTGCACCTCCACTTCTTTACACAGGATATTTGTCATCTCTTATTGACCTCTCTCAGGAGGTCTGAGAGGTCAGTAAGGAAGGGGGAGGGAAGAAAGATACAGAGGCTGAGAAGAATGAACTGGAGAAAGAAGTGAGAGATGGAAGGACCCAGAGGAAGAGAAGTGAGCCCCAAGGCTGAGAGTGAAGCTCTTGAGCCCCAGGGAAGGATCCACACAGGATCAGAGACCACAGACAAGCCAGCTCACGATGAAGAGCAACAGTGTCCCCAATACTGTTAGACTGACAAAAGCCCTCTAACCACCAGGGTCCAAGACTGAACCTGGCACACAAAGGCAGCAGGGGCTGATGGCTTCTGGAACACCACAGAGCTCAGAAGAGAAAGGATAGATGGAGGAAGTCAGAGAAGGGATGGAGGAAGTCAGAGATGCGATGGAGGAAATTAGTGAAGGGATGGAGGAAGTCAGAGAAGGGTGGGGGAAGTCAGAAGAGAGATGGAGGAGTCAGAGGAGGGAGGGATGGAGGAAGACTGGAAGATGCACATGGACTGTGCAGGACTTGGAAATTCACACAGCCATCCCTGAACCCTTCTCTGCACCGTTCCCTCCAGGGGGAGTTAGCTATCAGCTCAGAGTCAGGATGTTGTCCTGGGAGGAGAAGTGGTGTGGAGACTGACTACACACACTCCACCTCTCTGTCCCAGCATCCTAGCTTCAGTCATGATTAGCTGAGTTTCCTTGGTGAAGGTGCCTCCCCTTCTGTGTATAGGAATAGCACCTCATAATCTCTATACTACTGAGGGGAGTTAAATAAAAGGATTCGTGCATCTCTGAGTGCAGAGTCATATGGGCATCTTATGTGCAAATGTGGTAGCAGCTGTTCCTGTTCATTGAGTGGTGAGCGAGGGGTTCAGCTTTACAGAGATGGGGCTGAAGGCAAATGTTCCCTGGTTCTATATCTCCTGTCTCTTGTCCTGCATCCTCCTCCAGGTGCACCACTGGACCCCACCTTCCTCTTCCAGTGCATCACAGCCAACATCATCTGCTCCATTGTCTTTGGAGAGCGCTTTGATTTCAAAGACCGCCAGTTCCTGCGCCTGCTGGACCTGTTCTATCAGACCTTCTCACTCATCAGCTCATTTTCCAGCCAGGTCAGTGGGTGGGAAGAGAGGAGCATCCAAGGCAGAGGAAAGAAGACGCTGCTAGGTGGGTAAAAAAAGGAATATCTTAGGGCTGAAGAAAGACAGAGACTACTTTGAGAGGCAAAGGGTTTGCGAGCAGATGGGAGATAGGATGGGGAGCAGAGCAGAGTTGTAAATGCAGAAATACAGTCATTCACACCTGCAGGAAGTGGTGATGTGGGTGCCGCAGCTGTAGCCCTGAGGGTAGAGGACTTGGTTTTCATGCATGAGGTCCTCATTGCATTTCCAGGGTGTGGTGGCACACCACTCATCCAATTCCAGAAAATGGAGGCAGGGAGATGATAAATTCAGGGTGATCCTTTGAGTTTCCAAATCCCATGCAAGGCCAAAGTGCTCTCTAGTTCTACCAGTCTGTCTGTTTACCACGGTGTTGATCTCAGACACATGCCCTTCTGCGTGGATATCATGATGTCAGCTCTCAGACACATGCCTGTCTGCATGGGTATCATGATGTCAGCTCTCAGACACATGCCTGTCTGCATGGATATCATGATGTCAGCTCTCAGACACATGCCTGTCTGCATGGATACCATGATGTCAGCTCTCAGACACATGCCTGTCTGCGTGGGTATCATGATGTCAGCTCTCAGACACATGCCTGTCTGCATGGGTATCATGATGTCAGCTCTCAGACACATGCCTGTCTGCATGGGTATCATGATGTCAGCTCTCAGACACATGCCTGTCTGCATGGGTATCATGATGTCAGCTCTCAGACACATGCCTGTGTGCATGGGTATCATGATGCCAGTTCTTAGGTACGTGTCTGTCTACATGGATGTCATGATGAAAGCTCTCAGGCAAATGCCAGGCCTGTCTGCTTCCTACCATGATGATAATATACTAACTTCTGATACTGTAGGCAAGCCTCAAAAAAATGTTTTTTTGTAAGAGTTGCCTTGGCTATGGTATCTCTTCTGTGGGTATGCAGCAATATGCTGGGTGCAGCAATAGAACACTAAGAGCACTTCCATTTCCTGTGACCTAAAAGCTCAAGAGAACCTCCTGGACCCTTCTTTCTTGCAGGTGTTTGAGCTCTTCTCTGGTTTCCTGAAGTACTTTCCTGGCACCCACAAGCAAATTTTCAAAAACCTGCAAGAAATCCTTGACTACATCGGCCACAATGTGGAGAAGCACCGGACAACCTTGGACCCCAGCAATCCAAGAGACTTCATCGATACCTACCTTATACGCATGGAGAAGGTAAGTCCTGTGTGAATGAGAGGGGATGGCTGAGAGTGAAGCCTGAGGATGTGAGCAGCAGAAAAGGGGGGCAGAGGATGGGGAGGAGAGACAGGAATGGAGTGTAGGAGATGCAGAAGTGTCTGGAAAATGATGAAAATAAAAGGAAGAGAAAATGTGATAGGCAGAAAGAAGGGTGGGGAAGAAACAGGGCAAGGGACAAAAAGCAGGAAAGACCACAGAGGAAGAAAGAGCCTGGAGACAAACCATTATAAACTACCAGACAGCACTGTAGAGAAAGAGGACAGAACAGACAGAAATCAAGCAATATTATTAAGGACTGAGAAATGTCATGTGATCCATATAATGTGAGACAGAAGGACAGTACCCAGGATGTGTGTGCATCTCCCTGCAAGGCTCCAGGCACCCTGACCCTCCCTTCTCTCTCCCATCTGGAACCAGGAGAAGTCCAATCAACACACGGAGTTCCATCACCAGAACCTCATGATCTCCGTGCTGTCTCTCTTCTTTGCTGGCACCGAGACCAGCAGCACCACGCTCCGCTATGGCTTCCTTCTCATGCTCAAATATCCCCATGTTGCAGGTGAACCACAGATGGCCAATTGGGGAATCTTCTATCTCCCTATTGGCTGGGAAGTTTGTGTGGATGAGAGAGCCATGGGCTTCTTATATCTGGAGCGCTGAATGCTTTGGCCTAATTCTAACCTAGGGCTGTGCTGTGGGTGGTGCATGAATGAACACTCAGCTGGCCTGTTTTCCATTGTTTTCACCTATCAAGTAATGGTTGATACACCCTTCTGTCTGTCCATCCACCCACCCATCCATCCATCCATCCATCCATCCATCCATCCATCCATCCATCCTCACCTCCTTCTTTCCTTCTGTCTTTACATCCTTCTATTCACTCGTCTTTCTCTTCATCCACCTATTTATCTGTTTACCCATTCTGTTCATTTCCCATCCATCTGTTATCCATCCAAGCCTTTATCCACCCCTATACTCAACTATTTACCCACTCATGTGTTCCTCTGCCCATCTTCTCTATATCCAGAGATTATTCACCCTTGATTCTTTCATCTCTACATCACCTAAGGGCACATATTTCAATCATTTATTTGGATGAATCAGCCTGTGAGTTTTATTCTTTGATCAGATCTAGTAGAATGGGCTATCTATCATTGATTCATGGGTCATTCTTTAATCCTACTGACATTTGAATCCACCCTTCATGTGTCCATCCATACCTCCATGTATCCATTTAATAACTCACTCATTTATCTGTGACTTGTTTATCATTTAACACACCTACCCGTTTATTCCTATGTGTTATGCAGGAACAGAAATTATATCATTATATTTCAAATATGGAGAATTCTTACCATCTCTCTCTCCAGCCTTCCCTTACACTGATAGATGAAAAGAGCCCTTTGCTGTGGGCTTTCCTTGTCTTTCTGTTATTAGCAAGGTTGGAGCTTTGGAGAGAGTCTCTAACACAGGCGTGGCTGGAAAGAAGTGCAGGTGTGTGTGCCCTAGAGTGCTCTGTGTCTTTCTCGGCAGAGTCTCCTGGCTCTGCACTGTTCCTAAGCTCACAGAAAACAGAATTGCTGTGCATTGCTTCTGTGAAGGGACGGACATTCCATGTTGTCTCCCTTTCTGTGCAGAGAAAGTCCAAAAGGAGATCGATCAGGTGATCGGCTCACACCGCCCACCAACCCTTGATGACCGCACCAAAATGCCTTACACTGATGCCGTCATCCATGAGATTCAGAGATTTTCAGATCTTGGCCCTATTGGATTGCCACACAAAGTCACCAAAGACACTTTGTTCCGAGGGTACCTCCTCCCCAAGGTGAGACCATCTGCAATTCCACATCTCTAATCTTTGGTCATCCTCCACTCTCCTAGTGACTACCCTCGGCCAGTTTGTGGTTTCCCAGCATTCTGTGGCTCTCTAAGGACTAACAGTCTGCTATGGGAGCCAGGTTATGCTAATATCATTGCCTCTCACAATGTCTCCTAGAACACTGAAGTGTACCCCATCCTGAGTGCAGCTCTCCATGACCCACGGTATTTTGAACAACCAGATGCCTTCAATCCTGACCACTTCCTGGATGCCAATGGGGCTCTGAAGAAAAATGAAGCTTTTATGCCCTTTTCTATAGGTGAGAGGGACCTGTGCTTCCTTTCCCAGACACTAGAGGGCAGGCTCACCCTCCAGGATACAGGACTAGGTCCCTGATTATTTACTGCTATTCTGGCTGCCAACTTTGTCTGAACCATCACTTTCAACCTGGTTCCTGTCCCATGAAGGGACTATTGATTTAAGGAGAATTCTACTGAGGAGGATTTTGGAGAGGTATTTAAAAGCCTTTAAACGTGAGCAATTAATTTTCTTTCCAATTTTATTTTTAGGGGAAAATCTTTTTTTGAGTGAAAACATTTGTCTTTACGCGTGACTAAACGCCTAACAGAAGAGAGTGAAGGATGTTCACAGAGAACAAAATGGATTAAATGCACAAGGTCTTCCTTACCCCTGCCAACAATAAACAACAGATTAATTAATAGAGGGGATTGGAGCACAGATATTCCCAGGTCAGGATGTCCAAGATAATTTTAAAGCCAATGTAGTAATTTCCATGTAAAGTCCTCAAAAGAGCAGAAGACAGTTTCCCCACCGTAGAAAGTGCAGTGATGAAAATCCGTCAATTCTTTCTCAGTTGCATCAAAGCCATCCAGAGTGTTCCTCTTCCTGTTAGACTTCTGCTATTTTTCTCCTCCCCCCTTTTATTAAGAATAGATTCTTTCCTCATACAATATATACTGATTACAGTTTTCCCTTCCTTCTACTCCTCAGAGTCTCCCCCCGGATCCACTCCTTCCTGTCTCTCATTAGAAAAGAACAGGCTTCTAAGAGTTAATAACAAAACATAACAAAACAAGACATCAGATTAAACAACAAACCATCACATCAAAGCTGTACAGTGCAAACCAACAGAAGGAGTAGATCCCAAGGGAAGGCACTAGAACCAGAGACCCACTCATTCGCACACTCAGGAATCCATGGAAACTAGACTGAAAGCTTTAAGATGTGCACAGAGGACATGGTGCAGACCCGAGCAGGCCCTGTACCTGCTGCCTCAGTCTGAGTTCATATGAGTTTGCTCAGTTGGTTCTGAGCCTCGTTCTCTTGGTGTCCTGCATCCCCTCCGACTCTTACCCTCTTTCTGCCTCCTCTTCCTCTGGGTTCTCTGAGCTCTGAGGGGAGGGTTTTGACAAAGACATTCCATTTAGAGCTCTGTGTTCCAAGGTTTCTCTCTCTGTGAAACGTCTGGCTGTGTCACTCTGAATCTGTTCCCATCTGCTGCAGGGGGAAGCTTCTCTGATGATGGCTGAATAAGGAGGGATCTGATCTATGAGCCTATCAGAATATCTTCAGGGGTCATTTTGTTGTTACTTTTTTTTTCTTTTTGGATCTTATAGCATTTGGTTTTGCCTATGTCTCTGAGCTAGTTAGTCTCTGGCTCTTGGCCACCAAAACTATCACATATTCAAACCAGACATCGATTGAATAGTTACTTCTCCAATGTGCCACAATTCAGCTCCTGTAGACAAGACAGCATTGTTCATCAAAAGTTTGTCCCTGGGTTGATGCAGATACTTCTCTTTTAGTAGCCTATAGAATACCTTCCCATACCAAACATGCTAGATCTTGGGGGTGAATGTCCTAGTAGGCACAAGATCAACATCTCCAAGTTCAATGTGATGTGTGGGTGTTGTCTTCAGCAATAGACCTTGCTGTCAGTTTGTGGAGTCAACCTACTGTCTTGACAACAGCCTTGGATTGTTTGGGGTTTTCCATGGGACCCCTTTGGCCATCAATTAATTGAATGTAACCCATCCTGATACTAGGAGCTTTGTATACTGACAGTATCTGACCAGTTGGAGCTATGTCTCTCTCATTATTCGAAGACTTCATTCAGATCGTCTTCATATAGTTTAGGAAGTTTCTACTGCACTAGGTTTTTACACCAGCACTCAACCTGTCAATTCTACCTGACTCTCCCCACACTCTATCCCTCAAGCCCATCTCCTCTCCCACCCGATTCTCCCATTTCTGTCCCCTCTGATGCCCCTAGTCCACCCATGAACTGTATTCTATTTTCCCCTCCCAGAAACATCCATGTCTTCCTCCTAGTCCTCTTGTCTCTATCTAACCCTTCTGGGTCTATGGATTGTAACTTGATTATCATTTATTTATTGTCTAATATCCACATATAAGTGAATACATGCCATATTTATCTTTCTGGGTCTGGGTTGCCTCAATCTGAATAATACTCCTTTGTATAAACGTACCACATCTTCTTTATCCTTCTGTTGAGGAACATGAAGTTTATTTCCGATTCTGGCTACTATGAATAGAGTAACAATGAACATGGTTGAGCAAGTGTTTGTGCGGTAGGATTAAGTGTTCATTGGGTATATGCCTAAGAGTGGTATAGCTGGGTCTAGAAGTAGATCGATTCCTAACTTCCTGGGGAACTGCCACACTGATTTCCATAGTGACTGTGTACATTTGTACTCCTAGCAGCAATGAAGAAGTGTTCCCCTTGTTCCACATTCTCGATAGCATGAGCTGTCACTGTGTTACTGATCTTAGTCATTCTGATAGGTAAAGATAGACTCTCAAAGTCAATTTGATTTACATTTCCTTGATGGTTAAGTGTATTTAACATTAAGTGTTTCTTACTCATTTGAATTTACTCCATTGAGAATTCTGTTTATTTCTATACCCCATTTTAAATTGGGTTTCATTTTTTAAATCTAATTTCTTGAGCTGGATACTCAATTTGGATATTAGTCCTGTACTGGATGTGAAATCGCTAAAAAAAAAAAATCTTTCCCATTCTGTAGGCTGCCACTTTGTCCAAATGATGGTGTCCTTGCCTTGCCAAAGCTTTTCAGTTTCATGAGATCCCATTTACGAATTGTTGATCTTAGTGTCTGTGCTCTTGGTGCTCTGTTCAGAAAGTTGGCATCTGTGCCAATGAGGTCAAGGCTGCTCCCCACTTTCTCTTCTGTTAGCTTCAGTGTATCTGGGTTTATTTATTTATTTGGGTTTTTTTTTCATTTTTGAAGACAGGGTTCTCTGTGAAACAGTCTTGGCTGTCCTGGAACTCACTTGTAGACCAGTCTGGCCTTGAACTCATAGAGATCCACCTGCCTCTGCCTCCTGAGTGCTGGTATTAAAGGCGTGTGCCACCATTGGTTTTACATTGAGGATTTTGATCCATTTCAAGTTGAGTTTTGTGCAGGGTAGTAAGGATCTATTTGCATCCTTCTACATTCAGCTATCCAATTTGACTAGCCCCATTTGTTGAGGCTGCTGTCTGTTTTTTCCAGTTTTTTTTTTTTTGCTTCTTTATTGAAGCTCACTTCCTCTCCAAACCCAGCTTCTGAGCAAGGCCACCAAAAGCTGCCCACTCCTCCCCCCTGAGATGCTAAAAACCAACCCTACAGGATATTTAAGACCTGGACCCTAACCTGCCATGAGATTTCTCTCCTGCATTCTTTCCCCAAGAATCACCAGGGAGTTAATATGCTTTGCTTATTAAACTTGGTCTTATTAATTTGGCTTGATTGGGTTACTGTGTCAGCAGAGAGACTTAATATTGGGGTATGGAAACCTTGCACCTAAGTATGTGATTTATGTCTTAGTCTTCAATTTGATTCCATTGATCTTTTATGACAATATCATGCTGTTTTTACTCCTACAGCTCTGTAGTAAAACTTGAAATAAAAAATGGTGAGACCTCCAGCAATTCTTTTATTGTTCAGAATTGTTAGCAATCCTGTGTTGTTATTGTTGTTGTTGTGTGTGTGTGTTTCTCTATGAAGCTGAGAACTGTCTTTCAAGATCTATGACAAATTTCCTTGGAATTTTAATGGGGATAGGATTGAATCCGTAGATTTCATTTGGAAGGATGGTTGTTTTTACTATGCTAATTCTACTGATTCATCAGCATAGGAGATCTTTCCATCTTCTCTAATTCTTTCTTCAAAGACTTGAAGTTTTTATTGCACAAGCCTTTCACTTGCTTGGTTAGAGTTACCCCAGAATATTTATATTATTCTCTGTTCATTTCAGGATCCCATTTTTTAATTGGGTTATTTAGAACTTTAATGCCTTGTTTCTTGAGTTCTTTATTTATTTTGGAGATCAGTCCTTAGTCTGATGTGGGGTTGGTGAAGATCTTCTCCCATTCATTGGTTCCCTTTTTTTGTCTTAATGACAGTGTCCTTTGCTTTACAGAAGCTTCTCATTTTCAGGAGGTCCCATTTATTTATTGTTGCTCTTATAGTCTGTGCTACTGGGGTTATACCTAGGAAGTGGTCCTATATCCATGTATTGCAGGCTACTTTCCACTTTCTTTTCTATCAGGTTCAGTGTGGTCGGCTTTATATTGAGGTCTCTAGTCCATTAGGACTTGAGTTTTGTGCATGGTGATAGATACGGATCTATTTTCATTCTTCTACAGGTTGACATCAGTTATGCCAGCACCATTTGTTAAAGATGCTTTCTTTCTTCCTTTGTATAATTTTAGCTTCTTTGTCAAAAATCAAGTGTTCATATGTTTGTGGATTAATATCAGTGTCTTCGATTTGATTCCATTGGTCAACATCTCTGTTTTTATACCAAGCTGTTTTCATTACTGTAGCTCTGTAATAGAGTTTGATGTCAGGGATGGTAATGCCTTCGGAAGTTCCTTCATTGTATAGGAGTGTTTTGGCCATCCTGGTTTTTTTTGTTTGTTTGTTTTTTTCCATATAAAGTTGATTATTGTCCTCTCATGGTCTGTGAAGAATTTTGTTGGGATTTTGATGGGGATTGCATTGAAGCTATAGATTGCCCTTGGTAGAATTGTCATTTTTACTATGTTGATCCAACCAATCCAAGAGAATGGGAGATCCTTCCATTTTCTGGTATCCTCTTCAATTTCTTTCTTCAATGCCTTAAAGTTCTTGTCAAATAGATCTTTCACTTCCTTGGTTAGTGTTACCCCAAGATACTTTATGCTATTTGTGGCTATTATAAAAGGTGATGTTTTTCTGATTTTCCTCTCATCTTCTTTATCCTTTGTGTATAAGAGAGCTACTGATTTTTTTTTTTGAGTTGATCTTGTATCCTGCCACATCGCTGAAGGTATTTATCAGCTGAAGGAATTCTCTGGTAGAGTTTTTGGGGTCACTTATATCATATCATCTGCAAATAATGAAAGTTTGACTTCCTCCTTTCCAGTTTGAATCCCCTGATCTCCTTATGTTGTCTTACTGTGATTGCTTGAAATTCAAGCACTATGTTGAAGAGACATGGAGAGAGTGGATAGCCTTGTCTTGTTCCTGATTTTAGTGGAATGGCTTTGAGTTTCTCTTCATTTAATTCGATGTTAGCTGTCGGCTTGCTACATATTGCTTTTATTATATTTAGATATGATCCTTGTATCCCTAATCTCTTCAAGACCTTTATCATAAATGGGTGTTGAATTTTGTCAAATGCTTTTTCAGCATCTAATGAAATGATCATATGGTTTGTTTCTTTCAGTTTATTTATATGATGGATTTACATTGATAGATTTCGTATGTTGAACCAGCCCCGCATCTCTGGTATGAGGCCTGATTGATCATAATGGATGATTGTTTTGATGTGTTCTTGGATTCAGTTTTCCAGTATTGAGGATTTTTTCATCGATGTTCATGAGTGAGATTGGTCTTTACTTCTCTTTCTTGGTTGAGTCTTTGTATTGTTTTGGTAACAGGGTAGCTTCATAAAAAGTTTGGTAATGACTCTTCTGTTTCTATTATGTGGAACACATTAAGGAGTATAGGTATTAGCTCTTTTTGGAAGTTCTGGTAGAATTATGCACTAAAAATATCTTGCCCTTGTCTTTTTTTTGTTGGGGGGTTTTTGATGACAGCTTCTATTTCCTTGCGACTTAAAGGTCGATTTAAAATGTTCACCTGGTCTTGATTTAATTTTCGTATATGGTATTTATCTAAAAAAAACCCCATCCATTTCTTTTACATTTTCCAATTTTGTGGAGTACAGGCTTTTGTAGTAAGACCTAATGATTCTCTGAATTTCCTCAGTGTCTGTCGTTTATGTCCCCCCTTTCATTTCTGATCTTGTTAATTTTCGTGTTCTCTCTCTGCCTTTTGATTAGTTTGGATAGGGGTTTGTCAATCTTGTTGATATTCTCAAAGAACCAGCTCTTTGTTTCATTGATTTTTTGGATTGTTTTCTATATTTCTATTTTGTTGAGATCAGCCCTCAATTTGATTATTTCCAATCTTCTAGTCTTCCTGGGTGAGTCTGCTTCTTTTTTTTCTCTAGAGCTTTCAGGTGTGCTGTTAAGTCTCTAATATGAGCTTTCTTCATTTTGTTTATGTGGGCACCTAGTGCTATCAACTTTCCTCTTAGCTCTGCTTTCATAGTGTCCCATAGGTGTTCATATGTTGTGTCTTCACTTTTGTTGAATTCAAGGAAGACTTTAATTTCTTTCTTTATTTCTTCCTTGACCAGGGGTGGTTCAATAGTTGACTGTTCAGTTTCTATGAGTTTGTTGGCATTCTGGGGGTGGTATTGTTAAATTCTAACTTTACTTCATGTTGATCGGATAAGGTACAGGTCGTTACTCCATTTTTTTTTTGTATCTGTGGATGTTTGCTTTGTTACCAAGTATGAGATCAATTTTCGAGAAGGTTCCATGTAGTGCTGAGAAGAAGGTATATTCTTTCCTGTTTGTGTGGAAAGTTCTATAGATGTCTGTTAAGCCCATTTGATTCATTACATCTGTTAGTTCTCTTATTTCTGTGTTAAGTGTTTGTCTGGTTGACCTGTTCATTGATGAGAGAGGAGTGTTGAAATCTCATACTATTAGTGTGTTGCTTTTGATGTGTGCTTTGAGTTCTGGTAATGTTTCTTTTACATATGTGGGTGCTTTTATATTAGGGGCATAGACATTCAGGACTGAGACTTCATCTTGATGAATTGTTCCTGTTATGAGTATATAAAGCGTCCTTCTCTATCTCTTCTGATTGAGTTTAGCTTGAAATCAATTTTGTTAGATATTAGGATAGCCACACCTGCTTGTTTCTTAGGTCTGTTTGATTGGAAAACCTTTTCCCAACCCTTTACTCTGATGTAGTGTATGTCTTAAAGGTTGAGGTGTGTTTCTTGTAAACAGCAGAATGCTGGATCCTGTTTTTGTATCCATTCTCTTAACCTGTGCCTTTTTATAGGTGAATTGAGTCTATTGATATTAAGCGATATTAATAACCAGTGGTTGTTAACTCCGGTTATTTTTTGGTGATAGTGTTTGTGTGTTTCCCTTCTTTGAGTTGTGTTGGTGGAGGGTTATCAGATGTCTGTGCTACTGTGTGTGTTGTTGCCTTCCTTGTGTTGAGGTTTTCCTTCTAGTACTTTCTGTAAGGCTTGGTTTGTGGATACATATTGTTTAAACCTGTTTTTGTCCTGGAATATCTTGCTTTTTCCATCGATGGTGAAAGAAAGCTTTTCTCGGTATAGTAGTCTGGGATTGCATCCATAGTCTCTTAGTTTCTGCAGCACATCTATCCAAGATCTTCTGGCTTTCATGGTTTCCATTGAGAAGTCAGGTGTAATTTTGATAGGTTTACTTGACCTTTTTCCTTTGCAGCTCTTAATATTCTTTCTTTATTCTGTATGTTTTGTGTTTTGATTATTATGTGGTGAGTGGATTTTTTAAATCCAGTCTATTTGGTGTTCTGTAAACTTCTTGTATCTTCATAGGAATATGCTTCTTTAGATTGGGAAAGATTTATTTTATAATTTTGTTGAGTATATTTTCTGTGTCTTTGAGCTGGAGTTCTTCTCCCTCTTCTTAGGTTTGGTCTTTTTATGGTGTCTCAGATTTCCTGGATGTATTGTGTTAAGAATTTGTTGGATTTGCTTTTTTCTTTGATCAATGAGTCTATTTCCTCTATAGTATCTTCAGAGGCTGAGATTCTTTCTTCTATCTCTTGTTCTGTTGGTTATACTTGTCTCTGTAGTTCCTGTTTATTTACCCAGATTTTCCATATCCAGCTGTCCCTTGGTTTGTGTTTTCTTTATTACCTCCATTTCAGTCTTCAAGTCTTGAACTGTTTCCTTTACCTGTTTGATACTTTTTCTTGATTTTCTTAGGTATCTTTGAAGGATTTATTAATTTCTTCTAACTATTTGTTTGCCTTCTCTTCTATTTCTTTAAGTGAGTTTTTCACTTCCTGTTTAAAGGGTCGCCATCATTTTTATAAGGTTACGTATAAAGTCGTTTTCTACTTCTTCCTGGTTAGGATGTTCAAGTCTTCCTGTTGCTTGTTCGCTGGATTCTGGTGTTATCATGTTGCTTTTCAGGATGTTGGAGGAATCTTGCATTGGTGCCTACCCACCTCTTCCTTCAAGTGTGGCCAGGAGAGTCTTGGCGTCTTGGTCCAATCTCTGCTGTAGCCGACTGTTGTACTTGGGAGTTTTTCTTGTACTGCCCTCTCTTAGGTTCCCTCAGCACTGGAGCAGTCTGTGTTGCAGTATTCCAAGTACCTAACAGGTGAAAAAAGCGCCCTTGGGGGCAGGATGGTTTGGGGGAAAGCCCAGCAGCAGGGACACTCCCAGCTGGCTGGCAAGAAAAGCTAGGGAGTTGTGGAGGGACCCCTAGATTCTGGTACACTGGTAAGGTCCTGGAGAGTGGAGCACACAGCTGTCTAGGCTTGTGGGCGCTGAATCACCTCTCAAATCATCTCAGCCCTGAGGCTAGCTGTGTTGCAGGGTTCCAAGACCTCACAGGCAAAAAGGCAGGCTTGGGAGCAGGGTGGGGATGGGGTAAAGAAAGCCCAGTAGCAGGAACACACCTCACTGGATGGCCAGAAAAGCTTAGGGAATTTGGGGAGCCTGGATTCTGTCCCCTGGGAGGCTAGGGAGACATTTACGTGTGAGCATGAGGGGGATGGAGTATATCCTGACATACTTGTCTGTTTGCATTAAATACTCTTTGACATTTTAAATTGTAAGAGACATTAAAATTAGTAGCATGTATTTGAGCCAAGAACCCATTCATAATGGATAATCCCCTGAACCAGAGAAAGTTCAGTTACAGCACCCATCAGTGTCAGCACACAGTGTCTGTAGACCAGAGGGCACTGGGTATGGACACACAGCTTGATGGAGCCAGCTCTGCTTTGGCCTAACTTGGCTATGCTGTTGTAGTTGGCAGCTTGGGGGTAGGTTATCTTCTGTGAGTGACTGAGATTTGTTCTTTTTTTTTTTTGAAGAATATAATCTCAAGTTAGTGTGTGGTTCAATTGACTGTTGTGTTTGTTTAGTTTGTTACATACAGAAGCTGCCTCCTGCCAATTTAATTCAGTTGAATGGACTCTATGGGATGTAAACATGGAATCTTTGTGCTCAGGAGGTTCTAGAGTCAGTTCCTTAACCTCTAGTTGCCCCCCTCCATCATCATGCTAGGGGTGGAGCCAAGGGCTATGTGTTACCTTGGTAACCACGTTCTCTTCCAAAGAGCCCACACCTCCAGACTCCCCCTTGTGCATCCCAGAAGATGCTCTCCTGCTGAGCATGTCTGTCCTCATCCCCTCACTGAGAGATTTTAGGCAAGTGTTCTCCTGCTGAGCCATGTCTTAGCTAAGAATTGTCTAGTTTTGAGTTCCAAGTGACTTCAGTCACCCTGGGCTCCTGAATTGTCCATATAATAGTCCCAAGTCTAGAAAGGCAGGAATGTGGAGAAGAGGAACAAAGACAAGTACACAATAGAGAGGTAAGGACGTCAAGACAGATTCCAATAAAGAGAGGCACACAGAGACACGAGGAAGCTGCAACAGGAGGAGTTGTGTGGTAGGAATCAGAGCGTGGACAGGAGAGAGAATAAGAAGGGTGAGGAACTGGAGGGAAACAAGGAATAAGAGAGGAAGAGAGGAAGAGGAGGGAAAAGGAAGTGAGAGAAAGTCACAACTAGAAATAGACAGAGGAACATGAGGGAAAACTCAGAAGGAACATATGACAAGGTGTCCTTAGACAGAATGGGGAGGGGCTAAGAGGTATCTAGGGAATTTAGAAAAACACGAGTGGGTGGAATAGATCAAAGGACACAAAGCAGTGATAGGCGTAGGTTCATGTAGGCTGACATTGGCAGAGAGAAGAGGGTGGGGAGAGGAAGAGAGAACATGCCAAAATATGTTACAGCTAAAGAGACATGAACAGTGTTTAAATTGTCAGCTCCAGGCATGAGAACTTTGTGTTGAAAGTGAGATAAGTCATTAAAAGCTGCTCTGGAAAAATCTGGCCACAAGCCAGTTCTAGGAGAACCAGAGGAACTCCATGAATTTCCAAACTCACGTCACCTAAACTCTGGAAAGGAGGTGCCCCAAGGGACACGGTGCTTCCCCTAAATCCTCCTACACAGGCACAGTTTCCCAACGGGAGGACACTGGGGTTGCTGGGAATCCATCCTCCACCTAAAAGCCTGAGGCAGCCAGTTGCAGAGTAAGAATAACTGAGGTACAGGGCAGGTGGTGGAACCTCTGCCTATGCTTTCAGGCTCCCTTGCTCTGTGCTGCTCCATGCCCGAGGAGATAAACCAACAAGGGCTCCTTACACCTCTGAGAACCCGGTGGGTGCCATGGAGCCCTCATCATGTTCCCCTGCCCATTCTCAATTGTATGAACAATTAATTGTGTTTGGGGACTTGTTGATGTTCTTTGATTTCAAGCTGTAGAAGTGTAGGTGCAGAGAGAAAGAGAGAAGGGGTGGGCACGAGTGACAGAGGGGACAGAGAAAGGGGAGAGACAGAGAACGTTTGGTGTCCAGTCCATCATCTTCCTTCCCTGGTCTCCCAAGTGCTGCACTTGCAGGCATGTGCCCCCATGCCTGGCTCATATAGGACCCTTAATATCATCCAGTGGTTGATCTAAGAATCTTTGTAAACAGCACCTTCACCCTCAGTGCAGCCAATGAGATGGGGACCAATCCCCTCACATGAGAATGAGGGAACACTAAAGATGTTGTATTATAGATGTGTAGACATAAACAGTTTATTCCTACTCTAAGTAGGCTCTTATTTTTCTGGATAAAGGACTCTGGCAATCTCACAAATTTTGTCAGAAGTGACCAAGGGACATCCACCAATAAACTGCACACACGTTACAATTTATTTATTCATTGTGTACATGGTTGTATGCATATACATATATGCTATAGTGTGTGTGTGTGTGTGTGTGTGTGTGTGTGTGTGTGTTTATTGATATGCCCAGATCTGCGAAGTCCCCTAAAAACCAACAAGGAGACTAAGTCCCGTATGTAAAAACAAAGAGCCTTTATTTTATACAAGTTTGCAATGTATTGGAATAATAGGAGAGCCCCGAGCTCAGAGTTGGGTTTTTATAGTAGTAAAGGTGGGGGTGAGGAGTTTCTAAGGTTCAGGACCCCTGATTGGCTGACATTTGTCTAGGGGTGTCCTGGTGAATGTGTGCTGGCAGGTGATCCTATCTACAATGGAATTTCCTGAATAGTGCCTGGGTAATCTGTTTGTGGTCCTTCCTGCAACCAGGTATTGCCTCAGGGTAAACTGCTGAGACTCAGGCCTCCATTAGGCTTATCATGACTGGGTCCTACACTGCAGCTGATAATGGTTGGAAGTTAAGAACTCCCTCTGGGTGATCTGTTCCTATCAAGCTTATCATGACTGAATCCTACATTTATGTCAGAGGACAGCTATTGGGAGTTTGTTCTCCCCTTCTAGTATGTGGGTCCAGGGCACTGAAATCAAGAACTAGGATTGATGGCAGGTGTTAGTCTCATTGGCCCTGCACCAATTCTTTAAGGTTTCAGGAATCTCTTAACATTCTCACTTGAGTTACAGGGGAGTGTCAAACTCATTCTTCTCCACTGCAATGGGAGAGTTGTCTGGGTTTGGGGAAAGGACTGCCCTGGGGCTCACATGGCTCATTCTCTGTGCCCACAGGAAAGCGCATTTGTCTTGGCGAAGGCATTGCCCGCAACGAACTGTTCCTTTTCTTCACCACCATCCTCCAGAACTTCTCTGTGTCCAGTCCCTTGGCTCCTAAGGACATTGATCTCAGTCCCAAGGAGAGTGGCTTCAGCAAAGTGCCCCCAACATACCAGATCCGTTTCTTGGCCCGCTGACAGGGCTGAGGTGGCCAGGTGTCCCCACTCCTGTTGAGAATGGCCCCATCTTTCTTCCTCTGTGAGACCTGCTGCAAACCAGGCTGTAGGTCACTGCTCAAACCCTTACACCTTACTGCAGCTTCTGCAAAGCTCAGAGTTGTGTCCTATGCGCTGAGTGTTATTCTTTTGGTCTCTGGTCACACCCATTTACCACGACCTCTGACCTCTCGTCGCCTTCTTGAATCTCTCTTACTGTCCTCTCTTGGCCTGTGCACATGTGTCTCTCTGTCTCTCTGTCCCCCTCCCCCTCTCTCTCCTTTCTCTTCTGTTTCTCTCTCTCCTTTAAGTAATAAATGTTCAGTTTTATGCCTATTTACCTTGTCTTGTAAGCCTTTTACCCGCCACTTGCTCACCTGCCAGCTTGGGTGGTTCTCTCAGCCACATGGTGGGACCAGCCTGCCAGGGGTGAGCCACCGCTTGTAACTCCCCTCCCCTGGGAGATCTCGCAGCTCCAAGAGCCCCCTGCCTGCCCTGCCATGTGTCTGCCGCTCACCACTGGGAATCTGCACCGCTCTGGCAACTGTCTCTGCTGGGCTAGTGGCTGCTCTGTAAGCCTGCTGGGGGCACGCCAGGATTTTTAAATAACAAGACTGAGAATGGAACTGGAGAAATCAGTCAAGTGTCTTGTTTGATGTGTGAACAGAGAGACTTCTAGAGGCCACATCTCATGCTGAGTCAGTCCCCTATTGTTCCTAACACCACAGGCCCCATGTATCAGCTTCCAGTGCTCTATGATCTACACCAATGGACTCTGTATTTGGTCTGAATTCTGTGTCTATGAACTTGCCTAATATGTATGGTTCATGTAAACAGAGTCACATAGTATGTGATCTTTGGTGTCTGGCATCTTTTTACTTCACACAGTATTTTCTTGATGTGGGGGGTCATATATCAATCTGTTGATTTCATTGGTTAAGTAATAAACAAACTGTTTGGGCTCATAGCTTAGAACATAGGTGGGTGGAGTAAACAGAACAGAATGCTGGGAGGAAGAGGAAGTGAGGTAAGACGCCTCAACAGAGACGCCATGCTCTGCTCTCCCCGGCAGACGAATTCAGCTCCGACCCAGGATGGATGTAGGCTAGAATCTTCCCGGTAAGCGCACCTTGGGATGCAACACAGATGATTAGAAATGGGCTAAATTAATATGTGAGAATTAGCCTAGAAGAGGCTAGATAGAAATGGGCCAAGCAGTGTTTAAATGAATACAGTTTGTGTGTTGTTATTTCGGGCATAAGCTAGCAGGTGGACGAGGTGCTGGGGATGCAGCCCCACCGCTCATATCACTACATTATCTAGGTTCCTGTGCTTTGCAGGCCACAGTCAAACACCTTCAGGTGCTTTTATCCTTTCTTAGCATCCTCTCTATGGGCAGAGGCCTCCTCAGTTGATACACCCTGAACTATGTGATTCTGAACACTGATCTCAGGTTCCCTTACCAATAACTTCATTAGCCAAGGTTCTGTAAAAGAACACTAATGATAGAATTAATCAATCATTCTGTATATCTGCATCTATGTATCTATGCATCTATGTATCTATCTATCTATTATCTATCTATCTATCTTTCTATCTATCTATCTATCTTTCTATCTATCTATGAGATATATTAGACTAGCTTACAATCATTGGCAAGTTAGTGCAACAATGACCCATAATGGAAAGGCTGAGAATTTGGTAGTTGTCCATGCTAGAGTATGTAAGCCTCAGCTGTCCCGCATGGCGCTGAGGTCCTGGAAGATGCCTGGAGAGCTGATGGTTTTCAGTCTCTGTTGAAATCCAAGAGAATTTGGATTCCATTCCAGCAACCACAAAGGTTAGATGAACTCGAGTGAAGACAGGCAGGCAAAATCAACAACTTCTGGCCCTGGTTCCAGTTCAAGTCAGCCTCTGTGTCTCCAATATCCAGACAGAGGCAAGATGTTGTGTGAGGTAGAACAGTCCCAGTCTCTCTGTCCCTCCCTCTCTCTGTTCTTCCTCTGCTACTGCCATGTGATCCGTAATAAGTTCCCATATCAAAAGTGCGGGACAGACTACTAAAGAATTTCAGACAAAGAACAAAATGGTGAGTTTTATCCCATGGCAACCTCGCTCCTGCTACTGATTTTGTGCATTAGTTGCTTTTTCTGTCACTGTGGCTAAATGTCTGCTCAGAAGCAAGTGTGAAGGATTAGTTTGGGGTTAGGTTCAAGACAGGAAGGCAGGACAATTGGGCTTCTAGGTTTGCTGTGTGAGCATGTGGCAGGTGAGAAGGGGAGAGAGGAGGGTGTAAGGGAGAGGTTCCCTCAAGTAACTTCCTACCAAGTCTGAGAATGTCCTAAATTACTACTGGTTAGAGATAAAGCATTCAAACACATGGAGTCGTGGGAGATCTTCACATTCTTACCAGGACACTTTGTGACTGGATTGACGTCATTGTCATAGGAGCGGATCATCCATGGGGGTGTCCAGTTTCCTTTTCAGCTCTCCCAGTCTTAGGTGCCCTTGCTTGCCCCCTGACTGTTATAATGCAGCAGCAAAGGCCTCACCAGACACCAGTGCGGTGTTCTGGGAAATAACTGCTTCCAGAAGCACAATGTAAACTGTCTCCTAATTATAATCTCCTGCTCCCTGGTACTCTGCCTCAGTAGGAAAACAGAGTTAGACAGTCTCAGCACCCTGAAGCTCTGAGTCCACAGGGGATAGAGATCCCGTTAGGGAGAGGTGGGTCAGGGGAAAGCCAGAGAGCTTCAGGAGCTGTGAGACAGCCAGGAGGAGGAAGTGATCACCAGTCACAGTGATCAGAGACCCAGAGATTCCAAGCCTCTCTCTCCACCTGACTGCTGAGCCTCACACCTCCTATATCCTTACTTCTCCATTTTCTCCCATCTGTGGTTGTCATAGGCCAGAGAGTGACATGGGGACTCTGGAGAAATCACATCAGCACTGGGGTTGGGCTATGTACAAACACAGAGAGTCACACGGTAACATACAATGGTACTCCTGAAACTCAAGTCACACGCAAAACTAAGAACAAACAGAATAGATTCCCAATGCAAGGATGTACTTGTGAGCCACATGTAGTGGCTCACACCTTTAATCTCAATATTCAGGAGGTAGAGGCAGGAGGTTTTCTGAGTTGGAGTACAGCCTGGTCTACAGTGTGAGTTTCAGGACAGCCATGGTTACACAGAGAAACCCTGTCTTGAAAAACCAAACAATACAGACACACCACCACCACCACCACACCACCAACAACAACATACACACACAAACCTAGAAAAACACACAAAAGTACAGACATGCACACTCACATAAGAAATATCCCTTCACGTATGCAGCACACAGACAGTCCACGCCTGTGTGAATATACAGAGAAAGCTGAGCTGACATGCATGAATAAATCCCCTGAATTCAAGATGCTTGCCTCACTATATTCTTTTGTCCTATGTACCTGTTTCGCTGTCCTTGCCAGCATTTACAGAACAGGGAATGAGCAGGTCACTGACAGCCCAGCAGGAAGTATGAGTGCTAACACTACAGGACAATGATGAGACAGGAGGCAGAAATAACTGAAGTTGCTCAACTGGGTGGAGATGCAGGTCCAGCATAAAAGTCCCGCTGGAGTGTGCAGTGAAATAGACGGTACTCAGACCAGGACCATGGAGACCAGTGTCCTGCTCCTCCTTGTTCTTCTCGTGAGCTTCTTACTGCTCCTGGTCAGGGGCCACCCAAAGGCTCGTGGCCATCTCCCTCCAGGACCTCGTCCCCTTCCCCTCTTGGGGAACCTTCTGCAGATGGACAGAGGAGGCCTCCTCAACTCCTTCATGCAGGTAAGACACGCACAAAGCCCTGTGTTTGCTCCTGGAGGTCACTCAGTGGGAGAAGCAAGGGACTCCTTCCACACAGTAGGTTCAGGTGGGAAGTTTGCTTATTGGTGACGGATGGTGCGCAGGTCGGTTGACATGTTGGAATTGGGTGCGGCTCTGTGCTTGTAATGTGAAAAGAGTCGAGGTGTTGAGATGTGTGCCAAGGGCTTACAATTTTCCTCTTTGTCCAGAAGAGAAAGAAAAATGTCAGATAGCAGGAGAATAGATTTGCTTCTGCCAGCACAAGGGATTAGCCTGCTGTGTTCAGGAACAAAGGGGAGGAGAGGCAGGTCAGGAGGTGGGGTAGGTAGGGAATGCTTATTTTTATGTTTTTGTAACACACGGGCCATTCAAGGAGCTGACCCTGACAGCATCTTTTACAGTCTTCACAAGAGGGATTTCATCTTTAATTACCACTTCTTTATTAGTAACCACTTAGCATTCTTGGCCCCACTTCCCGTTTAGAGAGCTGATTTAGTGGCAACAATCCTGCTACCCCTTTGTTTTTTTAATATATCACCCACCTGGACCAATGCTGTATTCATTTGAATTTTAAAATTAGAAACAATTTCATTTTGGGGGGGGGAATAAGATCATCCTCTTTTTCTCAGGCTAATAATCCTTTTGAGCTAACATCTCGTGTGCTGGATTGACAGATGTGTGGTACATCTGGCCATGAGTGTTTTTCAAATGTGCTTCATACATGCCAGACTGTTCCTCTTAGCATCCTATCCAATATTTTTGTTTTCTATGAAAATCTAATTCCTTCCGTTTTTATTTTGCTGTCCATGTCTCTGTGTCTAAAGGTCATTCCTACTTAGAGGTAATTATGGTTGTTTGAGTAAGTATGGATGTAGGAGCTATTTACTGTCATGTGAGCAACTTATGAACAGCTACATCACTGAAGAAAGTGGCACCTCCCCCAGCACCCTTACGCCCAGACACACAGTGAGGGTTGTTGACATCCTGTCATGATAGCACAGCATGCTGCATCTTTTCCCTGTAGGGACAATCATCATGTCATCTGAAAACAAGGTTCCCAGGGGCTAGATGATGTGCACCTGTCAGGGAATTCCTGCCCTCTATAGAGCTACTTAAATAACTGTTCAAATCAGTGATCGAATGTATGTGGCAATGTCAGGGAGCCAAGCTGCCTTCCTTGGCCCTCAGAAGCTGAGAGTCTGTTTGCAGATATAGAATGAATTCATAAAAATTAATTTGACAAGTTTATCTGCTCACCTGGGTGATATTGGATACAAGCAAAGCAATAGGAATTTTAAGATTGGTTGGGAGTTCAACTCAACAAACTCATGTAAGTAGCAGGATTTGAACAAATCACAAAGAGTTTCTAGAATGATCACATTCTAGAAAAAGCCATTCCTGAGCAGCAGCTGGTGCTAGGGAAGAGTGGAGCCAGGTGGATCAGGTCACAGTGTGTCAGGGAAGAGGCAGGCATTGAATCTTCAGGTCATGGGGATGAACTGGCTTAAGCTATGCTAAGGACGGTATAAACTGAAGAGATTCAATTAAGCAGGCAAGAGAAATTCTCCTCATGTCTTTATCTGTTTTCTGTTGCTGCCACAAAAGTCCAGAGGCTAAGTTCTTTATCAATTAAAGGCTTATCCAGCTCGTAATTGTGAAATTTGACAGTCTAAGATCAAGCAGCCAATTCTTCCAACCTCTGATAGGTACCCTTCTTGTGTGTCACAATACAGTAGAGCACAGGAAAACCAGTCACATGCAGTAGATACTGACCATACAGGTTGGCCTTGTTTTATAATAATCCATTCTCTGAGAACCCAGCCCTCTCTGTGAGACCAGATAAAACCTATTCTGTGGATATACTCTGAAGACTCAATGCCTCTCATTAGGCTCCAGATCCCGAGGACTCTGATACCTTTCAACATAACCACCTCGGGGACCAAGCTTCCAGCAGAGAGTGCACAGAGGACACTTTAATCATGTTCAAGGCACAGCATATGGAACAGGCAAGAAGAAAGAACAGGTGTCCAGACAGATACTTCTGGATGCCAAGTGGTAGTGATGTCCTGTAGTGAAGCCCAAAACTAACCAGCTCGGCTTTTTCAAGTGTGTTGTGGATGAGCCTGGAGCCTGCCTCAAATGCAGCTGCTAAAGGCTGTGTCAACTCCATAAGGTCCAACCCCATGTGCGGATGCACATGAGGCAGCAGCAGGCAGGCCCTCTGGAGTGGTTTTTGGAAGCTTCTCTGGTGTCTCAAGAAGCTGAGACCTCTTCTAGGCAGCTGTGTTCTAAGATGGTTGTGTGGGCTTTAGTCATGGTGTATCTGTTACAAAGACTGGAGTCTTAATGATGACATTCTTTTGGCCAGTAGTAGAGACACAAAGAGGAGCTAGACCCTCCATACATAAAATCACCAGTATTCTATGGTGTCATAATAACACTTCATTTTTCTTTAATAAATAAACTATGTGTTGTAGTGTTACTATTTTGGGGAGTGTTATTTCAGTATCATTTTAAACATAAGTATTTTTCTAGATGTGTGTTACATCACATGCTTTTTATTGGGTGCTGGGAATAAATCACACATGCCAGACAAGCACTCTGCCAAGCAAATGCATCCTCAGTCCATGGAGGAGGGACCTTTAGCATGTACCCCCCACTTTCTTTTGTTTTCCTTTGCACTTCCTTTTCTTATCATCACCATCTTGGCCATCACTCTTGCCTCCTCCTTTCTTCTTCTGAGATCTGCCTTATGAATGGATCAATGTATCTGTCACAAGAATGGATTTATCATCAAATTGAGTTCAGCTCCTTTCTTTCTCATATTCATGCATTGTTGCCTTTTCTTTTAACATGGATGACATGGTAAAAAACTCCTTTTATATGCATGCAATACTAAAAATGCCTGGTCTCAAAAAATGTAAGAAATAATCTGTGATCTATATAAAGTACCTCTTCTTGACATTTGGAAAATGAGCTGAGACCTAAGATGAGGTTCAGCTTGGGGAATGTTCACAGCAGAGGAACAGACCGTGAGAGGAGAGGCTGAGATCTGGTGCATACAGATCTGCAGCTCCCAAGTCTCCGAAGTGTTCCTGGAATAAAGCCACCTCATGATGTAACTACCACTGAAACTTTTCAGAATTAGGTTAAGAGTTCAGACCGCCTCTTTTGTAAATAGGCATACCGAAATTGACAAAAACTTGTGAGCATTTTCCAGGTCTTGTGACACACACATGATCCCAGCACTTGGGAGGTGGAGGCAGGAGGATCAGGAGTTCAAGGTTGTCTTTTAGGTACAGAGAGAACTTGAGACCAGCTTGGGATAAAAGATCCTGTCTCAGAATAAAACAATCCACAATATTATTCTGAGAATTCTTGGACTTGTTCCAGGTCTTTCTTGGGCCATCTAGTCACCCAGTATGCTTTGACTAGTGGCAAGAGAAGAGCTGAACACCTGTGTGACCTGGTTTAGGGGAAAAGGATTGGTACAAATTCTTCTCCATTCATTAAAGTCAGAGAGTTGTGGGATTGTGCCTCAGTTTTGAGTATTCTTGAATATTGCCTTTCTCTTCTGGTGACAACAAGGATACATGGCTCGCAAGGGTGTGACAATCTGTGTCTATTAAATGACAACTCACTTTGCCCACACACTGACTTATTTACCAAATAACTGATAGTTTACTAGGTCCATTTGTCCTGGGGAACATTCTATCTGTGACATCTCAGAGGCAGATAAGGTCACTACGCCTACAGAGCATTACCCTGGCAGTGGCAGACAGACACAGCGGATGGACGGGAACAACATGGTGTTTCAGCAAATGGTGGGAGTTTGTGACACAATGTCTTGCTTTGCTTGTGAACAAAAACTCTGAGAGACACAGATAGTGGCATCGAGGGAGGCGGGTGCTGCAGAAAGGACCTGAAGGGGAACAGGGTCAGGGAGCAACATGGGGCTGGTGTTATAGAGGAACAAGGGAGGAATGGAGAAGCAGAGGACTGATGGGATCCGGTCAGGTACAGCAATGCAATCATGGTAGGGATATTGATCAATTGATCAGTGAGGGTCTTAGGGAAAGTTAGTGGTATTAAGTTAAGAATGTTTCAGTGAATGCTGTGACTTGAGTTGTGGTGAAACTGTTCTTATGGATGGAAGAGCAGAAGTAGGGAACCAAGAGGGGGCTTGCAGAGAGTAGTGCATAGCATTTTAAAGTAACCTTAACTCTAACTCTAAAAACATGCAAATTTCTGAGTGTGTTGGTCTGTATGTCTGTCTGTGTGAGTATATTTCTATTTGTGTGCATACAACTGTTCATGGGGGCAGATGCCAGAGGAGGGTACCAGGTGTCCTCCTCCATCAATTCTGCTTATTACTTTGAGGCAGGATCCCTCCCTGAAACTGGGTCTGGAGGTCAACAAGTCCCAGAAATCCTATCTTCACTGTCAAACATTGCTCAGAAGTCAGAGGTATGCAAGAATACCCTGTCTTGTTATATTGGTGCTGAGATCCAAACCTGGTCAAACTTTGGCCAAGTTCTCTTATCTGTTGTACCCAAATTACAGTGTTTACAAATGATCTGTATCATATCGTCTGTCTATCTCTCTATCCATTCATCCATCTACCTACTGATATTTTTATCCACCCATCCATCCATCCATCCACCCACCTTCTATCTATTTTTATTTTCATTATCATCATTTTGTGTGTGTTTGTGTGTGTTTAAATGGTCCTCATGCATGTCTGATATCTGAAGAAGCTAGAGGACATCAAATCCCATGAAGGTGGCATTACAGGCCGTTGTTGGCTATCTGACATGGGAGTTGGGACTAAACTCTCTGCGATAAAGAGCCACTTCTCCAGCTCCAACTATTAAATTTTGAGTTAAGATATGATTGAAGTGGGTCATATCTCAAAAAGCACACTTCAATAAATTTGAAAGAAGAACAGATTCTTATCATTGATGTGCAGACCAGCTAACATCAAGACTGGTCCCTATCTCTGCTCTTGTAGTCACTGCCTTCCCACTATCCTGACACACCATCAACCACACCTGTGTTTGAACATCAGTTAGGTGCAGCAGATGAAATCAAAGCTTGCTTTTGTGTCAACATTGAGTTGGCTAAAATTCATCTACATTGTTGATCTCGTCTGAGAATTGTTAGTTCATTGTTGCATAAGAATCAGTAGTGTGACCCCCATCTAAAAACATAAATACGTCAGCATCAAACATGTATAGAGATTTATCTTGGCATTGTCACCAAACAACAATGGGCACTGACCATTTTCATAGCCTTTCATTTCTATTAGCTGCAGTGCAATCTAGAGAGAGGAAAGGTTACAAGAAGAAGGGGTGTTGTTTGCAGACCCTGCACCATGCTCCTCAAGGGCTCTCAGCACTGCAGGGTTGTCATGTTCCTGGAACCAGTTCCCCGTAGATCCCCGATGGTTGTATTGCAAGACATTTTTTCAAGTGTCCATACTGCAGTCATGACTCACATTCAGGACCACTACTACGTGACTATCACTTTCCTTCCCATGTAACCCAGTGGGTAGGTCAGGGCCGTTCTCTATGAATGTTGTCAGGAGGCATTGGACAGCCTTGGTGACAGAAAGCATGGTTCTTGATTGGGAGTCCAGAGATAAACAGCCAGTCTGAAGACTATGGGCATGTAACTACATGTATATCTGCATCCATATCTATATCTATCCTTTTTTTTTTGAGATAGGGTCATGTGTAGCTGAAGTTGTCTTCAATTTGGATGTGTAGCCAAGGATAACTTTTGATTCTCTGGTCTCTGTCCCCCTAGTGCCAGGATTATAAACAAGTGTTGCCCTGTCTCCATACTCTACAGTGCTGGTGTACTGACTAGGAAATCCAACCAATCAGTGCAGACCCTAAATGTCTGGTGAATTAACCCTTCACCTCTTAGGTCCTCAAAGGGCACGGGTGGCCAGGGGAGGGGTACCTATTTACCAATCTGTGTGTGTTTCACAGTGTAACAACATCTGCACTGACTAACCACAATCCTGGTGTGATTATCCTTGGCAGCTTCGAGAAAAATATGGAGATGTGTTCACAGTGCACCTGGGACCGAGGCCTGTGGTTATGCTGTGTGGGACAGAGGCCATAAGGGAAGCTCTGGTGGACCAAGCTGAGGCTTTCTCTGGTCGGGGGACAGTTGCTGTGGTTGAGCCAGTTGTGCAGGGATATGGTGAGACAGGCGACAGGATGGAGTGGAGGATGTATCCCAGGAAGTTGTGTGAGAGGTGGAGGCAAAGATGTGGGGAAGGACTCATCAAGTTTCCCCTATGTTCTTAGGTGTGATCTTTGCCAATGGGGAACGCTGGAAGGCCCTTAGGCGATTCTCTCTGGCCACCATGAGAGACTGTGGGATGGGGAAGAGGAGTGTGGAGGAGCGGATTAAGGAGGAGGCCCGATGTCTGGTGGAGGAGCTGCGGAAATCCCAGGGTGAGTCCCAGAGAATGGGTAGAAAGGAAGACGGTGACACAGGGACCTCAGTGCATAGCCTAAGAAAGAGAAAGAGTGTAGAGAAACAGACAGACAGACAGACACACAATGTATGGGGAGAATGAGATTTGGGCAGAGGTGGAAAAACAAGGGCAGGGAAAGGAATGTCAGATACATTGTGTCTAAAATAACTCAGAAATATGTACTGACCATAGTGGTCACTTCTCTTCAGAAAATCAATCTGATTTAATTTTCTGTCAACTAAAGATGACTGGTGCACACTAGTCCTCTCCAAGCTGCAAAACTGAGGCAAGATGGTCATATGTTCAAGGCCAGTCCTGTCTATGATTTCAGGTCCGGTCTTACAATGTGGCTGTGGCTGTTTGTAGAGCTATATACACCTATGAGTATAGCACCATATGAGTGGGCATGGTCCTACATGTTTTTAATCCCAGCACATCGGCGGTAAAGGTAGGAGACTGAGAGTTCCAAGGTCCTCTTCTATTGCCCGTAGAGTCGAAAGCCACTTTGACTCAACCATTGTAGTTGCTCCCTATCCCTGCCTTCTACTCCCATGGTCTTATCAAAGATAAATGCGGAATCTAGATCCAAGGGAAGGGAGCAGGAGGACCTGCAGACATGGTCTAAGCTGGGAACTGTGTTTTCTTCCTTGTGAATGTGCTGGTGAGCAGAGTGGACACAGAGGCTCATGAGAGTTTACTTTCGTAGAACTCAAAAGAACCCTGGTCACTTTAAGGTTTGATATATCAAGGCACATTGGTGACAAGACCGTTGTTCGCACATCCACTTCTTTACACAGGATATTTGTCATCTCTTATTGACCTTTCTCAGGAGATCTGAGAGGTCAGTAAGGAAGGGGGAGGGAAGAAAGATGCAGAGGCTGAGAAGAATGAACTGGAGAAAGAAGTGAGAGATGGAAGGACCCAGAGGAAGAGAAGTGAGCCCCAAGGCTGAGAGTGAAGCTCTTGAGCCCCAGGGAAGGATCCACACAGGATCAGAGACCACAGACAAGCCAGCTCACGGTGAAGGGCAACAGTGTCCCCAATACTGTTAGACTGACAAAAGCCCTCTAACCACCAGGGTCCATGACTGAACCTGGCACACAAAGGCAGCAGGGGCTGATGGCTTCTGGAACACCACAGAGCTCAGAAGAGAAAGGATAGATGGAGGAAGTCAGAGAAGGGATGGAGGAAGTCAGAGAAGCGATGGAGGAAATTAGTGAAGGGATGGAGGAAGTCAGAGAAGGGTGGGGGAAGTCAGAAGAGAGATGGAGGAGTCAGAGGAGGGAGGGATGGAGGAAGACTGGAAGATGCACATGGACTGTGCAGGACTTGGAAATTCACACAGCCATCCCTGAACCCTTCTCTGCACCATTCCCTCCAGGGGGAGTTAACTATCAGCTCAGAGTCAGGATGTTGTCCTGGGAGGAGAAGTGGTGTGGAGACTGACTACTCACACTCCACTTCTCTGTCCCAGCATCCTAGCTTCAGTCATGATTAGCTGAGTTTCCTTGGTGAAGGTGCCTCCCCTTCTGTGTATAGGAATAGCACCTCATAATCTCTATACTACTGAGGGGAGTTAAATAAAAGGATTCGTGCATCTCTGAGTGCAGAGTCATATATGGTCATCTTATGTGCAAATGTGGTAGCAGCTGTTCCTGTTCATTGAGTGGTGAGGGAGGGGTTCAGCTTTACAGAGATGGGGCTGAAGGCAAATGTTCCCTGGTTCTATATCTCCTGTCTCTTGTCCTGCATCCTCCTCCAGGAGCACCACTGGACCCCACCTTCCTCTTCCAGTGCATCACAGCCAACATCATCTGCTCCATTGTCTTTGGAGAGCGCTTTGACTACAAAGATCGCCAGTTCCTGCGCCTGCTGGACCTGTTCTATCAGACCTTCTCACTCATCAGCTCATTCTCCAGCCAGGTCAGTGGGTGGGAAGAGAGGAGCATCCAAGGCAGAGGAAAGAAGACGCTGCTAGGTGGGTAAAAAAAGGAATATCTTAGGGCTGAAGAAAGACAGAGACTACTTTGAGAGGCAAAGAGGTTGCGAGCAGGTGGGAGATAGGATGGGGAGCAGGGCAGAGTTGTAAATGCAGAAAAACAGTCATTTACAACTGCAGGAAGTGGTGATGTGGGTGCTGCAGCTGTAGCCCTGAGGGTAGAGGACTTGGTTTCCATGCATGAGGTCCTCATTGCATTTCCAGGGTTTGGTGGCACACCACTCATCCAATTCCAGAACATGGAGGCAGGGAGATGATAAATTCAGGGTGATCCTTTGAGTTTCCAAATCCCATGCAAGGCCAGTATGCCCTCTAGTTCTACCAGTCTGTCTGTTTACCACAGTGTTGATCTCAGACACATGCCTGTCTGCATGGGTATCATGATGTCAGCTCTCAGACACATGCCCTTCTGCGTGGATACCATGATTTCAGCTCTCAGACACATGCCTGTCTGCATGGGTATCATGATGTCAGCTCTCAGACACATGCCTGTCTGCATGGGTGTCATGATGTCAGCTCTCAGACACATGCCTGTCTGCATGGGTATCATGATGCCAGTTCTTAGGTACGTGTCTGTCTACATGGATGTCATGATGAAAGCTCTCAGGCAAATGCCAGGCCTGTCTGCTTCCTACCATGATGATAATATACTAACTTCTGATACTGTAGGCAAGCCTCAAAAATGTTTTTTTTGTAAGAGTTGCCTTGGCTATGGTATCTCTTCTGTGGGTATGCAGCAATATGCGGGGTGCAGCAATAGAACACTAAGAGCACTTCCATTTCCTGTGACCTAAAAGCTCAAGAGAACCTCCTGGGCCCTTCTTTCCTGCAGGTGTTTGAGCTCTTCTCTGGTTTCCTGAAGTACTTTCCTGGCGCCCACAAGCAAATTTTCAAAAATGTGCAAGAAATCCTTGACTACATCGGCCACAATGTGGAGAAGCACCGGACAACCTTGGACCCCAGCAATCCAAGAGACTTCATCGATACCTACCTTCTACGCATGGAGAAGGTAAGTCCTGCGTGAATGAGGGGATAGCTGAGAGTGAAGCCTGAGGATGTGAGCAGCAGAAAAGGGGGGCAGAGGATGGGGAGGAGAGACAGGAAATGGAGTGTAGGAGATGCAGAAGAGTCTGGAAAATGATAAAAATAAAAGGAAGAGAAAATGGGATAGGGAGAAAGAAGGGTGAGGAAGAAACAGGGCAAGGGACAAAAAGCAGGAAAGACCACAGAGGAAGAAAGAGCCTCTAGACAAACCATTATAAACTACCAGAGAGCACTGTAGAGAAAGAGGACAGAACAGACAGAAATCAAGCAATATTATTAAGGACTGAGAAATGTCATGTGATCCATATAATGTGAGACGGAAGGACAGTTCCCAGGATGTGTGTGCATCTTCCTGAAAGGCTCCTGTCACCCTTGACCCTCCCTTCTCTTTCCCATCTGGAATCAGGAGAAGTCCAATCAACACACGGAGTTCCATCACCAGAACCTCATGATCTCCGTGCTGTCTCTCTTCTTTGCTGGCACCGAGACCAGCAGCACCACTCTCCGCTATGGCTTCCTGCTTCTGCTAAAATACCCCCATGTTGCAGGTGAACCACAGATGGGGGGTTGGGGAATCTTCTATCTCCCTATTGGCTGGAAAGTTTGTGTGGATGAGAGAGCCATGGGCTTCTTATATCTGGAGCGCTGAATGCAATTCTAAACTAGGGCTGTGCTGTGGGTGGTGCATGAATAAACACTCACCTGCCTGTTTTCCATTGTTTTCACCTCTCAAGTAATGGTTGATCCATCCATCCTTTCATCCATCCATCCACCGTCCGTCGGTCCTTCTGTCCGTCCACCATCCATTCCCACTTCTTTCTTTCCTTCTGTCTTTACATCCTTCTATTCACTTGTCTTTCTCTTCATCCACCTATTTATCTGTTTACCCATTCTGTTCATTTCCCATCCATCTGTTATCCATCCAAGCCTTTATCCACCCCTATACTCAACTATTTACCCACTCATGTGTTCCTCTGCCCATCTTCTCTATATCCAGAGATTATTCATCCTTGATTCTTTCATCTCTACATCACCTAAGGGCACATATTTCAATCATTTATTTGGATGAATCAGCCTGTGAGTTTTATTCTTTGATCAGATCTAGTTGAGTGTGCTATCTATCATTGATTCATGGGTCATTCCTTAATCCTACTAACTGACATTTGAATCCACCCTTCATGTGTCCATCCATACCTCCAAGTATCCATTTAATAACTCACTCATTTATCTGTGACTAGTTCATCATTTAACACACCTACCCGTTTATTCCTATGTGTTATGCAGGAACAGAAATTATATCATTATATTTCAAATATGGAGAATTCTTACCATCTCTCTCTCCAGCCTTCCCTTACACTGATAGATGAAAAGAGCCCTTTGCTGTGGGCTTTCCTTGTCTTTCTGTTATTAGCAAGGTTGGAGCTTTGGAGAGAGTCTCTAACACAGGCGTGGCTGGAGAGAAGTGCAGGTGTGTGTGCCCTAGAGTGCTCTGTGTCTTTCTCGGCAGAGTCTCCTGGCTCTGCACTGTTCCTAAGCTATTGGCTCACAGAAAACAGAATTGCTGTGCATTGCTTCTGTGAAGGGACGGACATTCCATGTTGTCTCCCTTTCTGTGCAGAGAAAGTCCAAAAGGAGATCGATCAGGTGATCGGCTCACACCGCCCACCAACCCTTGATGACCGCACCAAAATGCCTTACACTGATGCCGTCATCCATGAGATTCAGAGATTTTCGGATCTTCTCCCGATTGGAGTACCGCACAAAGTCACCAAAGACACTTTGTTCCGAGGGTACCTCCTCCCCAAGGTGAGACCATCTGCAATTCCACATCTCTAATCTTTGGTCATCCTCCACTCTCCCAGTGACCACCCTCGGCCAGTTTGTGGTTTCCCAGCATTCTGTGGATCTCTAAGGACTAACAGTCTGCTATGGGAGCCAGGGTATGCTAATATCATTGCCTCTCACAATGTCTCCTAGAACACTGAAGTGTACCCCATCCTGAGTGCAGCTCTCCATGACCCACGGTACTTTGAACAACCAGATGCCTTCAATCCTGACCACTTCCTGGATGCCAATGGGGCTCTGAAGAAAAATGAAGCTTTTATGCCCTTTTCTATAGGTGAGAGGGACCTGTGCTTCCTTTCCCAGACACTAGAGAGCAGGCTCACCCTCCAGGATACAGGACTAGGTCCCTGATTACTTACTGCTATTCTGGCTGCCAACTTTGTCTGAACCATCACTTTCAACCTGTTTCCTGTCCCATGAAGGGACTATTGATTTAAGGAGAATTCTACTGAGGAGGATTTTGGAGAGGTATTTAAAAGCCTTTAAACGTGAGCAATTAATTTTCTTTCCAATTTTATTTTTAGGGGAAAATCTTTTTTTGAGTGAAAACATTTGTCTTTACGCGTGACTAAACGCCTAACAGAAGAGAGTGAAGGATGTTCACAGAGAACAAAATGGATTAAATGCACAAGGTCTTTCCTGCCCCTGCCAACAATAAACAACAGATTAATTAATAGAGGGGATGGGAGCACAGATATTCCCAGGTCAGGATGTCCAAGATAATTTTAAAGCCAATGTAGTAATTTCCATGTAAAGTCCTCAAAAGAGCAGAAGACAGTTTCCCCACCGTAGAAAGTGCAGTGATGAAAATCCATCAATTCTTTCTCAGTTGCATCAAAGCCATCCAGAGTGTTCCTCTTCCTGTTAGACTTCTGCTATTTTTCTCCTCCCCCCTTTTATTAAGAATAGATTCTTTCCTCATACAATATATACTGATTACAGTTTTCCCTTCCTTCTAGTCCTCAGAGTCTCCCCTCGGATCAACTCCTTCCTGTCTCTCATTAGAAAAGAACAGGCTTCTAAGAGTTAATAACAAAACATAACAAAACAAGACATCAGATCAAACAACAAACCATCACATCAAAGCTGTACAGTGCAAACCAACAGAAAAAGTTGGTCACTAGAACCAGAGACCCATTCATTCGCACACTCAGGAATCCATGGAAACTAGACTGAAAGCTTTAAGATGTGCACAGAGGACCTGGTGCAGACCCGAGCAGGCCCTGTGCCTGCTGCCTCAGTCTGAGTTCATATGAGTTTGCTCAGTTGGTTCTGAGCCTCGTTCTCTTGGTGTCCTGCATCCCCTCCGACTCTTACCCTTTTTCTGCCTCCTCTTCCTCTGGGTTCTCTGAGCTCTGAGGGGAGGGTTTTGACAAAGACATTCCATTTAGAGCTCTGTGTTCCAAGGTTTCTCTCTCTGTGAAACGTCTGGCTGTGTCACTCTGAATCTGTTCCCATCTGCTGCAGGGGGAAGCTTCTCTGATGATGGCTGAATAAGGAGGGATCTGATCTATGAGCCTATTAGAATATCTTCAGGGGTCATTTTGTTGTTACTTTTTTTTTCTTTTCGGATCTTATAGCATTTGGTTTTGCCTATGTCTCTGAGCTAGTTAGTCTCTGGCTCTTGGCCACCAAAACTATCACATATTCAAAGCAGACATTGATTAAATACTTACTCCTACAATGTGCCACAATTCAGCTGGCAGGTGTTAGTCTCATTGGCCCTACACCAATTCTTTAAGGTTTCAGGAATCTCTTAACATTCTCACTTGCGTTACAGGGGAGTGTCAAACTCATTCTTCTCCACTGCAATGGGAGAGTTGTCTGGGTTTGGGGAAAGGACAGTCCAAAGGCTATATACTGCCCTGGGGCTCACATGGCTCATTCTCTGTGCCCACAGGAAAGCGCATTTGTCTTGGCGAAGGCATTGCCCGCAACGAACTGTTCCTTTTCTTCACCACCATCCTCCAGAACTTCTCTGTGTCCAGTCCCTTGGCTCCTAAGGACATTGACCTCAGTCCCAAGGAGAGTGGCTTCGGCAAAGTGCCTCCAACATACCAGATCCGTTTCTTGGCCCGCTGACAGGGCTGAGGTGGCCAGGTGTCCCCACTCCTGTTGAGAATGGCCCCATCTTTCTTCCTCTGTGAGACCTGCTGCAAACCAGGCTGTAGGTCACTGCTCAAACCCTTACACCTTACTGCAGCTTCTGCAAAGCTCAGAGTTGTGTCCTATGCCCTGAGTGTTATTCTTTGGTCTCTGGTCACACCCATTTACCACGACCTCTGACCTCTCGTCGCCTTCTTGAATCTCTCTTACTGTCCTCTCTTGGCCTGTGCACGTGTGTCTCTCTGTCTCTCTGTCCCTCTCTCTCTCTCTCCTTTCTCTTCTGTTTCTCTTTCTCCTTTAAGTAATAAATGTTCAGTTTTATGCCTATTTACCTTGTCTTGTAAGCCTTTTACCCGCCACTTGCTCACCTGCCAGCTTGGGTGGTTCTCCCAGCCACATGGTGGGACCAGCCTGCCAGGGGTGAGCCACCGCTTGTAATCCCCCCCCCCCGGGATATCTCGCAGCTCCAAGAGCCCCCTGCCTGCCCTGCCATGTGTCTGCCGCTCACCACTGGGAAACTGCACCGCTCTGGCAACCATCTCTGCTGGGCTAGTGGCTGCTCTGTAAGCCTGCTGGGGGCACGCCAGGATTTTTAAATAACAAGACTGAGAATGACACTGGAGAAATCATTCACGTGTCTTGTTTGATGTGTGAACAGAGAGACTTCTAGAGGCCACATCTCATGCTGAGTCAGTGCCCTATTTCTCCTAACACCACAGGCCCCGTGTATCAGCTTCCAGTGCTCTATGATCTACACCAATGGACTCTGTATTTGGTCTGAATTCTGTGTCTATGAACTTGCCTAATATGTATGGTTCATGTAAACAGAGTCACATAGTATGTGATCTTTGGTGTCTGGCATCTTTTTACTTCACACAGTATTATCTTGATGTGGGGGTGTCATATATCAATCTGTTGATTTCATTGGTTAAGTAATAAACAAACTGCTTGGGCTCATAGCTTAGAACATAGGTGGGTGGAGTAAACAGAACAGAATGCTGGGAGAAGAGGAAGTGAGGTAAGACGCCTCAACAGAGACGCCATGCTCTGCTCTCCCCGGCAGACGAATTCAGCTCCGACCCAGGATGGACGTAGGCTAGAATCTTCCCGGTAAGCGCACCTTGGGGTGCAACACAGATGATTAGAAATGGGCTAAATTAATATGTGAGAATTAGCCTAGAAGAGGCTAGATAGAAATGGGCCAAGCAGTGTTTAAATGAATACAGTTTGTGTGTTGTTATTTCGGGCATAAGCTAGCAGGCGGACGGGGTGCTGGGGATGCAGCCCCACCGCTCATATCACTACATTATCTAGGTTCCTGTGCTTTGCAGGCCACAGTCAAACACCTTCAGGTGCTTTTATCCTTTCTTAGCATCCTCTCTATGGGCAGAGGCCTCCTCAGTTGATACACCCTGAACTATGTGATTCTGAACACTGATCTCAGGTTCCCTTACCAATAACTTCATTAGCCAAGGTTCTGTAAAAGAACACTAATGATAGAATTAATCAATCATTCTGTATATCTGCATCTATGTATCTATGTATCTATGCATCTATGTATCTATTATCTATCTATCTATCTATCTATCTATCTATCTATCTATCTATCTATCTATCTATCTATGGGATATATTAGACTAGCTTACAATCATTGGCAAGTTAGTGCAACAATGACCCATAATGGAAAGGCTGAGAATTTGGTAGTTGTCCATGCTAGAGTATGTAAGCCTCAGCTGTCCCGCATGACGCTGAGGTCCTGGAAGATGCCTGGAGAGCTGATGGTTTTCAGTCTCTGTTGAAATCCAAGAGAATTTGGATTCCATTCCAGCAACCACAAAGGTTAGATGAACTCGAGTGAAGACAGGCAGGCAAAATCAACAACTTCTGGCCCTGGTTCCAGTTCAAGTCAGCCTCTGTGTCTCCAATATCCAGACAGAGGCAAGATGTTGTGTGAGGTAGAACAGTCCCAGTCTCTCTGTCCCTCCCTCTCTCTGTTCTTCC
Source organism: Microtus pennsylvanicus (assembly GCF_037038515.1). Classification (NCBI taxonomy): domain Eukaryota; kingdom Metazoa; phylum Chordata; class Mammalia; order Rodentia; family Cricetidae; genus Microtus; species Microtus pennsylvanicus. The sequence goes on along the minus strand of NC_134579.1, from coordinate 137,837,269 downwards.
TCTGCTACTGCCATGTGATCCGTAATAAGTTCCCATATCAAAAGTGCGGGACAGACTACTAAAGAATTTCAGACAAAGAACAAAATGGTGAGTTTTATCCCATGGCAACCTCGCTCCTGCTACTGATTTTGTGCATTAGTTGCTTTTTCTGTCACTGTGACTAAATGTCTGCTCAGAAGCAAGTGTGAAGGATTAGTTTGGGGTTAGGTTCAAGACAGGAAGACAGGACAATTGGGCTTCTAGGTTTGCTGTGTGAGCATGTGGCAGGTGAGAGGGGAGAGAGGAGGGTGTGAGGGAGAGGTTCCCTCAAGTAACTTCCTATCAAGTCTGAGAACGTCCTAAATTACTACTGGTTAGAGATAAAGCATTCAAACACATAAAGTCGTGGGAGGTCCTTCACATTCTAACCACGACAGTTTGTGACTGGATTGACATCATTGTCATAGGAGCGGGTCATCTATGGGGGTGTCCAGTTTCCTTTTCAGCTCTCCCAGTCTTAGGTGCCCTTGCTTGCCCCCTGACTGTTATAATGCAGCAGCAAATGCCTCACCAGACACCAGTGCGGTGTTCTGGGAAATAACTGCTTCCAGAAGCACAATGTAAACTGTCTCCTAATTATAATCTCCTGCTCCCTGGTACTCTGCCTCAGTAGGAAAACAGAGTTAGACAGTCTCAGCACCCTGAAGCTCTGAGTCCACAGGGGATAGAGACCCCGTTAGGGAGAGGTGGGTCAGGGGAAAGCCAGAGAGCTTCAGGAGCTGTGAGACAGCCAGGAGGAGGAAGTGATCACCAGTCACAGTGATCAGAGACCCAGAGATTCCAATTGCTCCTCTGCCAGGCTGAAGCCTCTCTCTCCACCTGACTGCTGGGCCTCACAACTCCTATCTCCCTACTTCTCGATTTTCTGCCATCTGTGGTTGTCACAGGCCAGAGACTGACTTGGGGACTCTCCAGAAATCACATCAGCACTGGGGTTGGGCTATGTACAAACACACAGAGAGTCATACCATAATATACAACTCATTCCTGTCACTCAAGCCATTAAGAACACACAAAGTACCTCCCCAATGTAAATATGTACTTTAATGTCAATATTCAGGAAGCAGAGGCTGGAGATTCTCTGAGTTTGAGGCCATCGTGGTCTACAGAGTGTGTTACAGGACAGCTAGGGCTACACAGAGAAACCCTGTCTTGAAAACAAATCAATAAAGGCACACATCACTAACACACACACACACCCCTCTATAGGAACACAGAAAAGCACACACATGCACATTGACATAAGAAATATCCCTTCACATATTCAGCAAACAACAGGTTCATGCCTCAGTAAATAAACAGACCAAACTGAGCTGAAAAGGGCACACTCACTCCCAGAAATCAAAATGAATTATTCCCAATGTTCTTTTGACCTATGTATCTGTTTCGTTTTCCTTGCCAACATGTAAGGAATACGTAGTGACCAAGTCTCCAGCAGCCCAAACAGGAAGTGTGGGTGCTCAAACTACTGGACAGTGATGAGACAGGAGGCAGGAACAGTTGAAGTTGCTCTACTGGGTGGAGGGCCAGGTTCATCATAAAAGACTTGCTGGAGTGTGTATCGAAGTGGACGGTGCTCAGGCCAGGACTATGGAGCCCAGTGGGCTTCTTGCTACTTCTGATCAGGGGCCACTCAAAGGCCCGTGGCCATCTCCCTCCAGGACCCTTTCCCCTTCCTCTCTTGGGGAACCTCCTGCAGATGGACAGAGGAGGCCTCCTCAACTCCTTCATGCAGGTGAGACATGCACAGGGCCTGTGCCCTATGGCATAGCCCCATGTTTGCTCCTGGAGATCACTCAGCAGGACAAGCCAGGGGCTCTTTCCACGCAGTAGGTTCAGGCGGGAAGGTTTCTGAGTGAAAGGTGAGATGCTGATTGGTGTTGGATGGTGCACAGATCAACAGGTGTGTCCTTGCTATGTTGGAATTTCGTGGGGCACTGTGCTTAGAGTGTGGAAAGAGTCGAGGTGTTGAGGTGTGCACCAAGTGTTTACAATTTTCCTATCTGGTGCTTCTTTGTTCCAGAAGAAAAAGAATAATATAAGAGGCATCAAGAGATAAGGCTAGCTTCTGCCAGCACAAGGGATTAGCCTGCTGTGTTTAGGGACAAAGCGAAGAGAGGCAGATCGGGAGCTTAACAGTCATAAACACATGGATCATCTTAGGAGCTGATCCTGGTGCCATCGTAACTAGTCTTCATTAGTGAGATTTTATGTTCAATTACCACTTGTTTATTAATAATCAGTTCACATCCCAGCTCCAGTTCCCACTGAGAGAGTTGACAGTGTGGCAACAATCCCAACTTCCTGCTACTCTTTAGTTTTTATCAGATTGTCCATCTGGATCAAACGTGTATTCATTTATTTTTATTTAGCTTTTGAGACAAGGTCCCCTCCCCATTTTCTCCAGGTTTATTTCAAACTCATGACCATCCTTCAATTTTCAAGTATCTTTGATCTGATTTGTGGATGGTTAGAACATTGTTGCATAAGATTTGATGGTGTCAACCAGCACAGAAAAAGGAATAGGTCAATATAAAACATATACAGAGCTTTTTCTTATCTTTTTCCACTAAACAACGTCAGGCACTGACCATTTTCACAGCCTTTCATTTCTATTAGCTGCAGTGCAATCTAGAGAGAGGAAAGGTTACAAGAGGATGAGGGAGAGTTGTTTGCATCCTGCACCATGCTCCCCAAGGGCTCTCAGCACTGCAGGGTTGTCATGTTCCTGGGACCAGTTCCCTGTAGATGCCCCGATGGTTGCAATGCCACGCATTATCCCAGGTGTCCATACTGCAGTCATGACTCACATTCAGGACTCTCTTCTTTGCTGACACCGAGACCAGCAGCACCATACTCTGCTATGGCTTCCTTCTCATGCTCAAATATCCCCATGTTGCAATTGAACCACAGATGGCCAGTTGGGGAATCTTCTAGCTCCCTATTGGCTGGGAAGTTTGTGTGGATGAGAGAGCCATGGGCTTCTTATATCTGGAGCGCTGAAGGCTTTGGCCTAATTCTAAACTAGGGCTGTGCTGTGGGTGGTACATGAATGAACACTCAGCTGGCCTGTTTTCCATTGTTTTCACCTATGGAAACAATGGTTGATCCACCCATCCTTTCATCCATCCATCCATCTGTCCGTCCGTCTGTCTATCCATCCATCAATTCTACCATCCATCCATCCTTACCTACTTCTTTCCTTCTGTCTTTACATCCCTCTATTCACTTGTCTTCATCCACCTCTTTTTCCATTTACCCATTTTATTCATTTCCCATCCATCTATCATCCATCCAACCATTTATCCATCCCTCTACACAACTATTTACCCACTCATGTATTTTCTGCCCATCTTCACTATAGCCAGAGATTATTCATCCTTGATTCTTTCATCTCTACGTCACCTAAGGGCACATTTATTTGGATGAATCAGCCTGTGAGTTTTATTCTTTGATCAGATCTAGTTGAGTGGGCTATCTATCACTGATTCATTGGTCATTCCTTAATCCTTCTAACTGACCTTTGAATTCACCCTTCATGTGTCCATCCATCCTCCATGTATCCATTTAATAACTCACTCATTTATCTGTGACTTATTCATCATTTAACACACCTACCCGTTTATTCCTATATTTTCTTATTTATTCATTCACATATTTGATTGATTTTTGGTTAGTTGTACTCATTGATTTATTTGTCTATGAACCATTTGTGACTCATTAATTGGTTAATACAGTGAGTGAGAAGTGGAATATGGACATCCAGTTTTGCTTTGCTCATTTCACTCACCCAGCAATCTTACCTTTATTAACCGACTCATCCATTGCTTGGCTGACTTACACACTCACATTCTAAGAATTTGAAATCGATGTGATGTTGTTGTGAGTTTGTCTGCTGCAGCTCATGTGTGGAGGTGGGAGGACAACTTTGTGCAGTTGGGGCTCTCCTGCATGTTCCCATGGGTTCTGATGTCAAAGCCAAGCTGTCAGGATGCAAGTCAAGTGCATTTTCTAGCTGAGCCATTTCCTTGGCCAATGTATTCGCCAATGTATTAATATTTAGTATTCAGTTATACATAGATTAATTTATTTTCCTTTTATTCTTAGGTTATAGCCTCAGATTCTTAGTCTGGATTTTTAAATGTATTTCTACTAATGTGCATTGTTGTTTTGTCTGCATATATGTCTGTGTGAGGGTGTCGGGTGGTTTGAACTCGAGGCAATGAGGGTGTGAATACCTATGTGGAAATTGAGCCTGGGTCCTCTACAAGAACAGCCATCTCTCCAGCTCCGTGGATTTTTAAATATGAATTTCATGCAAAGATGTGTGTGTGCGCGCGTGCGCATGTGCTATGTAGGAATATAGTTTATTACATTCATTACATTTCAAATGGGGAGAATTCTTATCATCTCTCTCTCCAGCCTTCCCTCAGACTGATAGGTGAAAAGAGCCCATTTGCTGTGGATTTTCCTTTTCTCTCTTTTATGAGCAGTGTTGGAGCTTTGGAGAAAGTCTCTAACATAGCTCTAAGAGTGGCTGGAGAGACATATACCTGAGAGAAGCGCAGGTGTGCATTTCCCAGAGTGCACTGTGTCTTTCTCAGCAGAGTCTCCTGGCTCTGCACTGTTCCTAAGCTACTGGCTCACAGAAAACAGGATCACTGTTCATTGCCTCCGTGAAGGGGGAGGGCATTGTCTGCTGTCTCCCTTTTCTGTACAGAGAAAGTCCAAAAGGAGATCGATCAGGTGATTGGCTCACACCGCCTACCAACCCTAGAGGACCGCACCAAAATGCCTTACACTGAGGCCGTCATCCAGGAGACTCAGAGATTTTCAGATCTAGTCCCGATTGGTCTGCCACACAGGGTCATCAAAGACACTTTGTTCCGAGGGTACCTGCTCCCCAAGGTGAGACCAGCTGTGATCCTGCACTTCTATGCCTTGAGTCCCCTGTATTCCCTTTAACAGTAGTATCAGCCTGTTTGTGTCTTCCCTAGTTTTGATTGGTTGACTGCATATGGGAGCCAGGGTATGCTAATATCATTGCCTCTCACAATGTCTCCTGGAACACAGAAGTGTACCCCATCCTGAGTGCAGCTCTCCATGACCCACGGTACTTTGAACAACCAGATGCCTTCAATCCTGACCACTTCCTGGATGCCAATGGGGCTCTGAAGAAAAATGAAGCTTTTATGCCTTTCTTTATAGCTGAGCGGGACCTGTGCTTCCTTTCCCAGACACTAGAGGGCAGGCTCACCCTCCAGGACACAGGACTAGGTCTATGTTTACTGAGTCTAGTCCAGCTGCTTCGCCTCAACCATCCTATTCACCCTGGGTACAGTCCCACTAGGGGCTCTTGATTAAAGGAACCCTCATCGGGAGGACTTTGGGGGAAGTATTTAAAAGCCTCTAAACCTGAGCAATACATTTTTTAAAAAAAAGAAACAGCAGCAAGACCAACCAACATCATCTATGAACACTGCTTTGAGCTGGGTATTGTCTTGATGGCTGGGGAGGCATTGATTCTAGCTGTGAGCACTGGGGAGATGGGGCATGTCTTGACATGCTTGTCTCTGTTTGCAGTTAAGTACTCTGGCTGTTTAATAGTAAGAGAAATCAAATTTACTAGCATTTGTTTGAGCCAAGATGGTTATCCATGATGGATAATCTCTTGAACCACAGAAAGTTCTCAGTAGTGTGGGCAGGAAGTGAAGCATGTGGAGCTGAGCATATGGATACAACTTGATTTGTGCCAGGTCCACTTTTCTCCTACCTGGCCACGCTGGAATAGTTGGCATCCTGGGATTGGTTTGCTGCAATGTTTGGCTCTGACCCAGTTACTCACTGACAGAAAGCTACTTGTTGGCACAATGTAATCCAGATTTGTTTTGTATTTCAGGACTAATGATGTTAGGTTACTTTTGTTATATATATAGGCAACCTTATTCCGAAATGAATTTATTTTTTAACAAGCTTTAGTCATGAAAAAAAAACTCCATTTATGTAGATAGATTCCTTATCTTTGGGGAGAAAGGAAAGTCGAAGAAAGGATTTCTTAAAACTTTTCTTTGCGTGCTAATTATTGAAGCTAGTGCTTTGTAAATGTTAGGCAGAAGCTCTACTACTGAGCCGTGCCCCCAACCACTCTATGGGGGATTCTAGGCAGGGGCTCCACCACTGAGCCACACCCCAGCCCTTCATTGTGGGATTCTAGGCAGGGGCTCTACCACTGAGCCACACCCCAACCCCTCACGGCGGATTCTAGACAGGAGGTCTACTACTGAGCCATGCCCCCAGCCCCTCACTGGGGATTCTAGGCAGGGTCTCCACCACTGAGCCCCCCCAGCCCTTCCTTGTGGGATTCTAGGCAGGGGCTCTACCACTGAGCCACACCCCAGCCCCTCACTGGGGGATTCTAGGCAGGGGCTCTACCATGAGTCATGCCCTCAACCTCTCACTGGGGGATTCTAAGCAGGTGTTCTGCCACTAAGCCACATATCTCTGGCAAAAACTATCCAGAGTTGAGTGTCATAGTGACTTTAGTGACCCAGGGCTCAGTTCCACCCTGAGATGTCCAGGTGAATCTTCATTCAGTGTGGGGACATGGAAAGTGCATTTCTCCACTCCATAGCTGTAAGCTTACAGGACAGCAGGAGTGCAGAGGATTACTCTGGAAGCATCTAGGAGATGGAGAGATAATGGAGCTGAAGCAGGGATCTTAACAAAGAGAGGCACAGTGAGATTGGAACAAGGTGTACTATTCGTGCTAAGTGTCAACCTGACGATCTAGAATCTCCCAGGAAGAGGGTTTCAGTTGAGAAATACCTGTCTTACAATGGTCTGTGGGAGGCTTTCTTGGTTGGTCATTGATATGGGAAGATGCAGCCTATTGTGGGTGGTATTATTCCTTGTTTGGGGCCCAGGCCTGTGTAAGAGATGCAAGGACTAAGCTGAGCTCCAAGGAAGTAGGCAGCATGCTCTCCTTATAGATGTGGGTTGACCAGTTGTTTCCAGTTCTTGTTTCTTTGACTCCTCTGGCGTGACAGTCAGTGATCTGGACTTGTGTCTCAAAGAGAAGCCCTTCCGTTCCCTTCCGTTCCCTTCCGTTCCCTTCCGTTCCCTTCCCTTCCCTTTCCTTTCCTTTCCTTAACTCTGATTTTGTTTTTGGGGGGAGGGGGTCAGGACAAACAGCAGAACTGAAATCAGGACACAAGAAGACCATGCAGGAAGAGTCATTTTATGAGAGATGGATAGTGAACTGAGATGATAGAAGAAGGGGAGGGAGAGGTGTCAGAACAGGGGGGAGGGGAGGATGGAAAATGAAGGGAGAGGACCAGAATGAGGAATAGACCAAAGGGACATTTGGAGGCAAGTACTGAATGAACAAGTGATATGGGAAGGATGGGTGTAAGAGAAAGACAGAGACAGAGAAGGGGAGGGGGATATAAACAATAGGGAATTTAGACACAAAGAAGCAGAAAAGGAAAAAAAGTGAAAGAAAAATAATATCTGATGGGTAAAGAGATACAAGTTGACAGCCCTGGCCAGCAAGCAAAAAAATATAGCTCAAAAGTGTTAGAGCCAAAGAGACGTGAACGGTGTCCAAATTGCCAGCTCCAGGCATGGGGACTTTGTGTTGAGAGTGATATACACCATTAAAAAGCAGCTCTGGAAAAATCTGGGTCACAAAACCAGTTCTAGGAGAACCATCTCAGAGAGCTACTCAATGAATTTCCAAACTCATGTCACCTAAATTCTGGAAAGAAGGCACCCAAAGGAATAGGGTGCTTTCCCTAGACACCCCTACATAGGCAGTTCCCCAACCACTGGAGGGCACAGGGGTTGCTGGGAATCCCTCCTCCACCTGTAGGCCTGAGGCAGCCAGCTGCAGATTAAGAACCACCGAGGTACAGGGCAGGTGGTGGAGCCTCTGTCTGGGCTTTCAGGCTCCCATTGCTCTGTGCTGCTTCATGACCAAGATGGCAAACCAACAAGGGCTCCTTACACCCCTGAGAACCCGGTGGGTGCCATGGAGCCCTCATCATGTTCCCCTGCCCATTCTCAATTGTATGAGCTGCTGTGTTTGGGAACATGTTGAAGTTTTAGTGCTGAGACCAGAAAGGGGTGGGGGAAAGTGGGGGAGATCCAGAGTGGCTTCCTCCTCTTTCCTCTCCTCTCTCATCCTCCCTTTCTCTTCCTCCTGCTTCCCTTCCTTCTCTTCTTGTTGGTTTCTAAGATGCAGTCTTGATACAGCTGAGGCAGTTTTGAACTCACTATCCATCTGTATCAACTTTTTACATACTACGATTACAGCAATGCGCCATCATGCCTGGCTCATATAGAATTATTAATATTAGCCAGGTGTCAATCGAAGAGTCAGTACAAACATCTATATTTGTGCACATAATAGCCTTATGATCTGGGTACCATTGTCCTCATGAGAGAAGTTAAGAATACTAATGATATCTTGTAATAAATGTATGTCCCCCCTACCCAAGTATCCATACCCAAGTCCAAGTTGGTCCTTACTTCCTCTGGGGCAATGGATGCTTTAGAAATCCATCTCTGTCAGAAATGAATGTGGGTCATCCACCTAATATTTCACACTTATTTTTTGAGGTGTGGAGGATTTCTTTATAGTCTCTCAGAATTGCAGGTTAAGAGTCAAACTTACATTTATTCGTTGTAGTGGATACAGCTGTCTGGGTTTAGGGAAGGGACAGTCGGAAGGTTGTACACTGCCCTGGGGCTCACATGGCTCATTCTCTGTGCCCACAGGAAAGCGCATTTGTCTTGGCGAAGGCATTGCCCGCAACGAATTGTTCCTTTTCTTCACCACCATCCTCCAGAATTTCTCTGTGTCCAGTCCTGGGGACATTGACCTCAGGCCCAAGGAAAGTGGTGTAAGCAAAATACTCCCCAAATACCAGATTCACTTCCTGCCCCGCTGAATGGACTGAGGGAAGAGAGTCTATGGATTTCAGTGTTTTCAAGGGTCCTCACTTCTGCCCAACTATGCGTCATGTTCTCACCTGTGAATGGAATTGAGAAAACACAACCAAACAGACAGCTAAGTGCATTTCTTGAACAGAGAGACTTCTGGAGGCCACAACTTATTCTGAGTCATTTCTCTCACATTTTTAACTGCTGCAGTCCTGACTTATCCACACTCTTTGCTCTGTGATCTGTGCGAATGGGCTTAGATGGTCTCTCTCGAGTCATCTCCATCATATTCCCATGTGTGTGTTTAGAATTGTGATTCCCTTTACTGGTGAGTAACAGAGATCACACACAGCATCACACTGCAAGTGAGTGGGGCAGCAAGATCACACCATGACTCCAGAGCAAACTTTGCTCCCTTATGTGCATTTAAATCAAGATGAAATTCATATAGCAAAACTGACTAATAACAAGTTTAGTATTTCGAGACAGTCTCATGTAGCTCAGACTGACCTCAAAATCCTATATACATGAAAAGATGACTTGAACTCTGGACCTGCTTTTGTCCATTTCCCAAGTGCTGGCATTATAGGCACGTGGACCTACATCCAGATTTTAGACTGACTGTATTTCATCGTCTACATTATAATGTCTTTTAATTTATTCACAACGCTGTACAACTACGGTATCTAATTTCAGGTATTTTGTCACACGTAATTGCCCCCCCCCAGCCCTGACCTGTTAAGAAATTCCCCTAGTCCTTCTCCTCATAGGCCCTGCAGAATCTGGTTTCTGTGTCAATGGATTTGCTTGATTTGTCTTATAAAAATGAAACCAATTAATGTGTGATCTTTTATGTCAGGTGTCTTAATAAAACATGTAACACCATGTTTTCCAGGTTCCTATGTTCCAGATTCAGGGTACACACCTCCATATGTCTTCCTCATTTTCTTTCTTAAAATCCTTCTCTCCAGGCAAAGACCTTCTCAGCCCATGTCTCTGGGCTGTGTGAGTTTACTTAGATTCTCTTATGGTCCCTGTTAAGTTCTCTAAGGATCTCATAAACACACAAAGCCTTCTCTCTGCTTGCGGGGGTGTCCTTGCTGTGTTTTGTTTTGGGGTGGGGGTTACTTGTTTCTTGAGACAGGGTTTCACTGTGTAGCAATGGCTGGTCTTGAACTCACTAAAATCCGGCTGTCTCAGTCTCCTGAGTGCTGGGATTAAAGGTTTGAGCCACTACTGCCTTCTTTTTGTTTTGTTTTTGTTGTTTCGATGTGTGTGTGTATTGGTGTTTTTTCTGTATGTATATCTGTGTAATGTATGAGTGTCTGGTGCCCATGGAAGCCAGAAGAGAACATCTTATCTTTTGGGATTTGCATTGTAGATGGTTGTGAATATGGATGCTGGGCATTGAACCCATGTCCTAGAAGATCAGGAAGAGCGGCCAGAGCTCTTAATCACTGAGACATTCCTCCACGTCTGTTTTCGTATGTAACCTAGGGATTTTTCCAGAAGGTCTTTCAGTGAGAAGTTCTCCATCACAGCCATGCCAGGTTGGTGAAGGATCAACATACTGTCTTGTTCTGCCAAGGGAGGAATGAGTAAATACACAAATAAGGTGATGAAACAGGCGCTCATTCAGCTCACCCATTGTGTGGCAGACCTATCTCTAATCTGTCTCGCTTTTTCATGATGCCCAGAATTAATTCCAGTCTCTCCAGGGTCCAGGTTTGCCCCAGTTCTTCAAAATCCACTCATGCTTGATCCCTCTTGCTGTCTTGTCACTTTCTGACAGAAGTGGCCCGGAGTCACACTTTCTTTGGAGTCACCTGAAACTCTCAGGCTCCATACACCCCACTGTTGGGACTCACAGGCTCCCTTAAGGGAAGTACTGTTCATTTAACATTCACAACTATGATGACATTTCCAACCAACTGATGTAGGAAGTCCTTCTGTATGTGTGTTGCTTTTATTGGTTAATGAATAAAGAAACTGCTTTGAGCCTAGAGCAAGGCAGAACAGAGATAGGCAGGGAAAACTAAACTGAATGCTGGAAGAAAGATGGAGTCAGGGAGAAGCCATGTAGCCCTGCCGGAGACAGATGCTGGAGGGAACTTTGCATTTAATCCACAGCCACATGGCGATACAGAGATTAATAAAAATAGGTTAAATTAAGATGTAAGAGCTAGCCAATAAGAAGCTAGAGCTAATAGGCCAAACAGTGATTTAATTAATAAGTTTCTGGGTGGTTATTTCGGGGCTGAGCAGCCAGGAACAAACAAGCGGCCTCTTACCACAACCAACCATTGGCCAATGGGTAGCTGGCTGTCAGTTTTATATCCAAGATACTAAATATCAGCCTGGGCTCCCTGTAGCCTAGGGAGAGTTACCAGGAGCTTTGTCAAGGTAGATTCCTGACAAACCCTCCTCCACCAACCACAAAAATAAAACAACAGCGAAGCTTACCCTTCAAGAAAAACGGGAATGGAAGAGAGAGGGCTGTGGAGGGCCATGAAGGGCCGTGGAGGGCCGTGGAGGACCTCAAAGTTCTGGCTTATTTTTAAAATCTCTTTTTAAATTTTTTTGAGATTATATTTGCATCATTTACCCCTTCCTTGTTCTCCATCCAAACATTCCCATGTGCCCCTCCTTGTTCAATTGTTTCATTAATTGTTGTTACTTGCATACATGTATATGCACACACATATACAGTTCTAAAGACATAACTACAACCTACTCAGTCTGTATAGTGTTACTTGTATGTATGTGCTCAGGGCTGGCCATTTGGCGTTGAACGACTTGGTATGTTCTTCCCTGGGAAGGCTATTTCTCTAGCTCTCAGCATTCCTTAACTACCTGTAGTTCTTTGTGCAGGGTGAGACCTTGTGGGTTTCCCCCTTCTGCTAATAGCATATCTATCATCCTTGTTCATGTTGGTGAGACATTATAGGTGTAGCTTCTGCCATTCCTTGGAGACACGATTTCACAGCAAACTCCTAGAGCATCTGGCTCTTACAATCTTTCCACCCGTCTTCCATAATGTTCCCCCTGCTTCCTCCTTCTGAGTCTTACTCGTCAGCATTTTGCTAGTCTAAACCCGGTGTGTCTCCAGCTCAAGGGCTGTCTCTCTCCTGAACAGTGGTATCTGCCTTTGCTGGAAAACACTTTCCAAACAGACCCCACAACCTTTCCTCAAATCCTTCCAAGGGGTGAGATGTGGAGGAGGTCAGGGTGAGGAGGCAGGAGGTGGGAGGAAGGAAGTGGTGCTCACGGGCAGCAAAGAGTTGTAAGCCCATGGCTCAGCAAGTATCTCCAGATCAGGTTGGGAATTCTCTTGTTCCAGCCATGCTGTGGTACTTGAGAGGCTTCTAGAATTCTTTTGAGAGGGAACAGAGGGAAGGTAGGGAGGGAGATAGCTTCTGGTAGACGTACTGTGTTCTCCATCATGGAGAGCAGCACTTCGTGTGTAGAGTATGTGAAACTCATAAAGTCCAAAGCTGGAAGGTTCTCAGAAAAGCTGGAACCAGGCCCTCAGGGAAGGGTATGAGAGAGATGGTCACGTGAAACCACAGAGCTCAGGTTTGGGTTCTAACCTGATGAGACCCAGACAACCTAATACCGGGGAGTGTGATCCAGTGAGAGGAAGGACCCATCACTGGGTCAGCTTCTGAGGTCTGGGCCTTGACTCTGCAGCTGAGGGGAAATATGGAGATACAGTCACAGCCTACATGGGCCTCAGTCTATTCTAGTCCTGGGTGAACATGAGGTGATATGGAAAGTCCCAATGGAGCAGCTAAGGCTTTCTCTGGATAAAACTTATTGTCATCTGTCCCATCTTCCAGGAAAGCAATGAGTTGGGTATTAGTCGCTGGAGGAGGTAAAATAATGTGTGTGCTCATGTCTTCCTGCTCTGCCATGCCAGTCAAGTTTGGTCTTCCCCAGCGGAGAGCCTAGGGATTCTCTTGAGTGTTTCTGTCTGAGCACCACGAAGGGCTTCAGGATGGACAAATGGAGCGTGGAGCAGTGAATCAGGAGGAAGGTGAGTGTTCAGTGGAGGAGCTTCAGAGTCTGGGCAGGAGGTCAACAAGGTGGGGACATGGAGATAGACAGCCAGGCTGGGAAAGATCCAGAGAGAGAAATATCGAAGCTGTCATGATCCATTGCCCATGGCTCTTCGTGTTGTTCCAAATCTTCTTCAACGATGACCTCTACCTAAGGAGGAGGGGTGTGCACGCCACAGTCTCTTGTCCTCTGCACTTCTGGCCAGTTGTGGGTCTCTGTGACAATTCCTGTCTACTGCAAAAGTAAGTATCCCCTATTGATTGATTGAGACAGGGTTTCTGTGTCTTTTATTTGTTTATATTTTTGAGACAGGATTTCTCTGTGTAGCTCTGGCTGTCGTGGAACTCACTTTGTAGACCAGGTTGGCCTCAAACTCACAGAGATCCACCCTCCTCTGCTTCTCAAGTGCTGGGATTGAAGCAGTGTGCCACCACTGCCTGCCTAAGAAGCTTCTCTAATGGCAGAGGGAAGGCACAGTGAGATGTGACTCTACAAACACATCTTTAGGCTTGGGTTTAATTCCCTATCCAGTTAGCAGAACAGTAGTAGGTCCTCCCATAGGGAGATCTACGTGACCATGGGTTCTTGGCATCCTTACTGGTACTAGGCATGGTTTTTTTTTTTCTTGTGAAGTGGACCTTACATCCAACCATAAAGTGTTAGGCCCAGCAGGTCACTGCCACTGTTTTAGTTTAAAAGTGGTGGAGGGAAGGAAAGTCAGACCATACAACAGAACTCACCTGTGAGGTTTATTGGGGGGAGGGGAGGAGGCTCAAAAGTGGCCTCTGGGGGCCAGAGTTGAGGAAAAGAGAGCAAAGGGCAGGAGGAGCTTGTCTTTTTGTAAGGGGATATCACGCATGGGGGGGGGGGGGAGACAGACAGACAGAGAGACAGAGACAGAGAAAGAGTTCTACATAGCAAGTTCAGTTGATGAGGTAGGTATTCCGTCAGGACCCTGAGAGCTGCTCAGTGTAAATGCCTGAATACTAACAAGTGCATGCGCACAGGAAGTGCTCGTACTGACTACAATTGATGACGAATTCTGTTAGGACCCTGAGAGCAGGCCAGCATAAATGCCTGAATGCTAACACCCACAACATTAGTTTTCCTAGTGTGCAGTGGGCATGTCTTTCCAGGCTGGTCATTACTGTCGCTCACAGGGTTCACAGCTGAGTAAGACAGATGATGTCATTTCAATTCAGTAAAGTGCATAGTACCTTCCACCTAGCCAGTGGGGGTGGGGCTTCCTGGACAATATCAGTTTGATTTCTCCATGTTCTATGATTCTAATATGTAGTGTCTTCAGCAATAGGGTCTTATCATCCATCAAGTCTGGAGAGTAGCCAAGAGCAATGGCAATAACCTGTATTGTCTGGGGGGTCTATGAAACCCTTCTGATCAAAATACTCAAAGAGGCAAGCCAAGACCATCACTTACTGACACGATCAGTGTTCTATTGCTGTAAGAAGACATCGTGACCATGGCGAGTCTTTTAAAGAAAATATCTGATTAGGCCAGCTTATAGTTTCAAAGCTTTAGTCCGTTATTGTCATACCAATTAGAATGGTGGCACACTGGCTGACAGTAGCTGAGAGTTCTCCATCGGATCTGATGGCAGCTGGAAGAGAGACTCTGGTTCTGGCATGGGTTTCTGAAACCTCAAAGCCCACCCCAATGACACACTTCCTCCAACAAGGCCACACCTCCTAATCCTTTCAAATAGTGCCACTCCCATAGCACTCAGATGTGTGAGCCTAAGGGGCCATTCCAATTCAAACCTCCACCCTTGGCTTTTTTCAATTGGATAGCCTGTGGTATCTAGTATGGGCATCCTCTCCATTTAAATGCTTCAACAATGTATATATACTGTAGAGAAATCTTCCTCTACAGTAGTGGCTACAGTAGATCTTTAGGGCTAATCATACCTCTGTCTACTCCCTCCTTTACCCTGGCCTCACGCCCCTCACATCCCTTAATCCTTCACGCTCTGTTCCTCCCATTCCACCTCCAGGCTGTCTGCATTCTATCTCCCCACTCTCAGAAGCTGCGGTGCCAGTAAGAGGGGTCCTCAGGTGGTAGGGGCTGAGGCGGTAGATGGGTGCTGCTACTTTATAACCTTGTGTTCAGGAAGTGAGGGCTTGGGTCAGGTGGTGAGAGAGACCTGTGTGAGGTACACTGCTCTTCGGGAGCCCTCTGGTGGCAGACACTGGAGTTTCTGGGTGAGCATGGGTACCTGGGAGGTGGAGGTGAAGAGAAACAAGAGGAGGTTTAGACTTCTGCCACAGGCTTGTTTTTAAAGAAAAGGGAGGGAAGTGTGAATGGAAGCCTCTTAAGATCCCTGATTCTTGCTCTTGATTGTATAATGTCTCTTGTCCGTCAGTCTAACGTTGTTTCCAGATCCCACCGGACAGACACCATGGTTGACCTAGGAGGAACCTTTAGGATTTCAGGGTTGAGAAACATTTCCATAGACTTAGCGTTGGCACTGTCTTTAGCAATTCGGTACTGGAGAGGCATCTCAGAAGAGGAGAGCACTTGCTGCTCTTGCAGAGGACTGGAATTTAGTTCCCTATACCCATGCATGGTGACTGATGATTGCCAGTAAATACAGCTGCAGGGGACCTGGCTCCTCAACAAAACAAGACAGAAAGAGAAAGAAAAGGAGAGGGAAGGAAGAGAGGGGAGGAGGCTGGGAGGATGGTGGTGCTGGGGATAAGACCATCTGTAGGGCAAGCATAAGGACCTAAGTTTGGATTTTCAGTACACACATTAAGAAAAAAAACAGTGCGCACACACACACAGACACACTACCGTACACATACACACACATTACACATGCCACGTACCACACACACACATCACAAAGTATGCACATACCACATATCATAATATACATCACCCCACACACCACACAATACACATACCACACACATATATACACACACCACATACTACATATGCACACACTCACACTCAACACGTACACATATACCCACACCACACCAACACATCACACACACACACACACCGCACATCACTTACACACAACTCATACACACACCAAACATGCACACAATACATCACACAATACTCCCATATACACACATATACATTCTCACACATATAAATAAAAATTAAATTTAATAAAAATCTAGGGAACACTTTATAATTAGAATGGGATTTAATGTAGATGAAACCTGTCGCTTCCATGCACCTGCCTGGTGTTTACAACAGATCACTCTGCAGTGTAAAACTTCTGGTGTTTGTAGAACATTTTGTGGTTTTTAGAAGTTTACAAAGCCCTTTAAGCTTTCCGGAAAGTTCTGTATTGTGCACAGGACTGAACCCTCAGAAACAGGCTGTGGCTTAAAAAGAGTCTTACAACAGACACAGAAGTTTCACTTGAAAAATTCCTGTGGCAGCAGTCATTCTTATGAAGTGATTTTCCGTTTCATAGAGTAAGTATTTTGCTAAACCTTTTGTAATGGTCACAAAGAAGCTGCCATGAACAAAGGGCTTTATTTTGCTCACAAAGCACATTAAACAGAAAACCACTTGATGATAGCTTAAAAATTTTCCACACCCTTGAAGGGAGGGAATCTTTTTCAGTCTTCCAACATTGATTTGACATGCTTCTTGAATGTCCACTAGGGGGCAGGCAAGATGCTAAGCGTGGCATTGGCAGTTAAACCAAGAAGACACTCTCTAGTTCCATTTCTGTTGCCATAATAAAATTCCCTGACATGGTGGGGCTGATCTATTGGGAGCTCACCAAGGCCAGCTGGACTGGGACTGAAAAAGCATGGGATAAAACCGGACTCTGTGAATATGGTGGACAATGAGGGCTGCTGAGAAGCCAAGGACAATGGCACTGGATTTTGATCCTACTGCATGTACTGGCTTTGTGCGAGCCTAGCCTGTTTGGATGCTCACCTTCCCAGACCTGGATGGAGGGGGGAGGACCTTGGACTGTCCATAGGGCAGGGAACCCTGACTGCTCTTCGGACTGAAGAGGGAGGGGGACGGGAGTGGGGTGTGGGGAGTGGGGGGAGGGGAGGGAAAAGGGAGGCGGAGAGGAGGCATAAATTAAAAAAAAGAAGAAGAAAAGAAAAAAAATTCCCTGACAAACAGCAAGACAGCGGAGGAAGGGTTTCTTCTGTGTACAACTCCAGGTTCCAGCCCCTTAGAGGAGAGGAAGTCAAGGCAGGAACTTCAAACAGGTTCACATCACATCCACATTCAAAAGCAGAAAGAAACGAACACACACATCCTTGCTTGCTTGCTTATATTGCTTATTGCTTTCTCTAATCTTATATAGTTCAGGTCCCCAAGCCAGGGTCTTAATAAACCGATTAACAATCAAGACAATCTCCCCACTCAGAAGAATCCAATGCAGACAATCCCTCATGAAGAATTTCTTCCCAAGGGATTCTGCCTAGTGAAGCCCTGTCACAAAACAGAACAAACCAAACAAAAAACCAACCACATCACTGGGTCCCTGGAAAATTTGGTAGAGAGATGTATTTTAAAAAAATGCAGGGTCACGCTAAGTAACCCAGGCTGTCTTCAAACGCTATTGCCTCATCCTTCTGAGTGCTAGTATTATAGGCCAGAGCATCCAGGCTGGGATAGGTGTAACCTTAAACTTTACAGAGTAGGTAAGACTATATTCTCCCAGCCTAAGAGCCCGTGTCCAGAATTCTTTCTTCCCTCGGTTACTCTTGCAGTTCCAGTATTTGCCCTGCAAGTGGAGCACCAGCCCCAGGAGAGCGCCAGCGGAGCTCAGACTGTCCATTCCTGGCTTTCATCACTATAACCACTATAACCACAACATCCGAGACAACTAACACACATAGAGAAAAGTTAATTTTGGTTCACAGATTTGAAGGACCCAGTGTAAGCAGGTGGAACCATTGCTGTGGACCCTCTGAAGGACATGCTGTATAGCAGTGATGGGGGACATTTGGTGCAGCAAGTGATTGATTTCATGAACAGGGAGGCAGAGACAGCTCCCAAAGCCACTTCAAAGATACCGCCAGGACCAAGGTTCCACTTCCAAAAGTTCCAACATCTCCAAATAGGGCCATCCCGAAGACTGAGTTAGCATAGAAACCTATACAGGACACTCAACTGCCCACCCTTTAAAAACCTCACCGTTAGACACCTAGTTGTTATTTCTCCTGTTCTTAGTTGGCTTTGGGGAAGGTGATGGATGCTAGGGAGAGTAAACACTGGGTGGAGAGGCATCTCTCTGGGTAAGAGACAGTGCTATGCACACATGAGAACCCGAGTTCAAATCCCCATCACTCATGTACATAGCTGAGTGTGGGCATGTGCACCTCTAGCCCTAGCACTGGTAAGGGGAGCAGAAACAGGAGCATTGACTGGGCTTCTCAATGGGAGACCAGGTTTGAAGTGAATAATACGGAGATTGATAGCATAATTGCATGCAGACACACAGACACACATACACACACACACACACACACGGGGGGGGGATTGTTCAAAAATTATTACCCTAACCTATGGATGCTGTCCTAACTTGCTTTTCTATAAAAAATTCAGTGAATGCTCTTTTTCTTTGTGGTACTACAGATGGAATGAACCCAGGACCATGAGAATGCTAGAAAGGTGCTCTCCCACTGAGCCACACCCCAGCCCCTCACTGGGGGATTCTAGGCAGGGGCTCTACCACTAAACCACACCCCCAGCCCCCTCACTGGGGGATTCTAGGCAGGGGTTCTATCACTGAGCCACAGCTCCAGCCCCTCACTGGGGGATTCTAGGCAGGGGCTCTACCACTGAGCCACACTCCCAGCCCCTCACTGGGGGATTCTATGCAGGGGCTCTACCACTGAGCCACAATCCCAGCCCCTCACTGGGGGATTCTAGGCAGGGGCTCTACCACTGAGCCACACCCCCCAGCCCCTCAGCAAGTGCTCTGCTAATGATTCCATTCCCATCCTTGAAAGCCACAATAAAAGTTGTGGCCTATGCTCCTTTATGTCCTCTGGTCCACAACAGTGCTTTCCCTCTGTCACATGCCACATTCTTGTTTCCAGGAAAATATAAACTTTGGTATTCATCTTAAAATATATTTTTTCGACTTATTTATTTTTATTTTATGTGTATGACTGTTTTGCCTGCATGCATATATGTGCACCACCTGTGTGCATATTGGATCCTCTAGGACTGGGGTTACATGTGGTTGTGAGCCACTATTTGGGCACTGGGAATCGAACCCAGGTTCTCTGCAAGAGAAACAATGCCCTTAACCACTGAGCAATCCTTCCAGCTCCATAGTCACCTTTTTCTGCCATCCTGTCTCCATATTAAAATCTCCACACACAGTTGCAGAGGCTTTTGACTCAAATCTTACTACAGTATTGAGTGTGGCCCCATCATGCCAAGCTAGAACTGGGACAGCAACATAGTTTTGCATATCCAGCAGAGTGGCAAAGAACAGACTCGGGAGCCAAGAATCTGAGTTTGTATCAGGAACTTGGCATTTTCTAGTTACATTGAGTTGAAGCAGTTTTTAAAAACTGAACTACCACTTTCCAAATGTGTAATTAATCTCTTCCTCCAATGGTTATTGGGGTTGTTGGGATGGCTATATAGATAAATTTGGCCTACTTCCATATATGCCATGGTGATAAAACTTAATTAAACTTGGTCTCTGTATAGAGTGAGCCCTACTTTACACTGTGAGCAAATAAAATAACAACCTAAGAGTCTACTCTGGGGTAACCAAGCAACTGAGTCTCAGCCAATCATAGCATTGGACCTTCAGCCAATTACAGGCTGACAATCCACTAGACCATTTCCATGGGAATCCAATTGTGGCCAATCAAGCTATTTCTTTTTAAAAAATAATTTATTCTTTGAGAATTTCATTGTTGTACATAAACTGCTATGCGCCATGAGGAAGAAGAGAGACAACATTTACGGGCTCCAAAGACTTTAGTGACACACCACATAAGCGGGCCATTGATGGGTAGTGGCTGTAGACAAGAACTCGGGAGCCTCGTTTCTCCTGACAGCCCCAAGCAGGGGCAGAAGTGCGATTTATAAGCATAAAACCCACAACATTGGTTGCCAAGTTACAGTTACAATTTTCCCCAATCAGGATTTAGAGATTAGGGGCTTCCTCGTGTGTTCCATCATTGTCAACCGGCACAAAGTCAGTCTTGAAGTCCAAACAATCAGATTCATTTGTTCTTTCTGTGGTTAGCAGCAGCCATAAAGCTTCTAAAGAACTAAAGATGCATGATAACTATGTCTATGGTTTAAGGAGAAGATTGGTCAGCCATCGGAAAGCTGTCAGCTCCTCTAGAGTTTGGGAACCTAAAGTTTATTTCACCGTACAGGTAAGATGGAGTCTGAAGTCAAAATGGCAGTACTCAGGCCAAGGTGCTTTTGTCTGCTCTTTTCATTCACAAAGTATTTTAAAACTCATATTCTTTCCAGCCAGCCCCACCTCTCAGACTTCCTCCCCTTCACTACCCAACCACGTCCATCTTCTATCTTTAAAAACAAACTAAAACCACGGAGTCTGATTTGAGTTGAGCAACTCCTCCTGAGCATGGGACTGCCCTAGAGCTTGGTTGAAGTGTCACTTCATTGAAGAAAAATGTTTTTCTCTCTCCCAGCAGACATCATTCGTGAATAGGCTCTTGGCAATGGGTGGGACTTTGTGCCCACTGCCCCTCCTCCACGCTGGGATTTTGTCTGGCTTAGCTTGTGCAGCTCCTGGCTTGCTGTCACAGCCTCTTTCCATCCATATGTGCATCTACCATGCTGTGTCTGGAAAATTCTGTTTCCTTTAAACCCTCTACCACCTCTGACTCTTACAATCTTTGGATTAATATTGCAGAAATGGTCACCATAGTAATAGTGAAAGTGATCTACCAATTCAATTCAAAATTCTGATACATTTTTTTCACAGAAATTGAAAAACTATTCTTAACTTCATATGAAAAAAATATTAGTTAAACTGAGATCATCTTGGACTTTCTTTAACAAGAGCTCATTTGAGATTACACACGGGAGGTTGTGGTGCACCCGGCCCTTTGTGAGGAATATTGCACATAGCTTCTGGCTATTCCTCAGCCAATGCTTAGTGAGCGCGTACTACACGCTAATGTAGATTGAGGACGAGAGGTCGAAGAGTAAGGAAATCATGTTCCCTCCCCTCATTCGGTTTGTAAATAACAGAGTTATAAATACTATGAAGAGAACGGAGCAAGGATAGGTGGATACTGTCGGCTCGTGGTCTTTTCAGGTGGAATAGAGGGAAGGTTTGGGAAAAGTGTGAACTCTACTAGTGGGAGGGGTGTGGAGAAGACACTCCCTTGTAGAGGGAGCCACAAGGACAAAGGCCTTGAGCTGAGATCACTCTCGGCAGCATCCAGGATCAATATAATAACAATAATAAATCAATTAAATATCAATTAACAACCAACCAATTAATAGTCGATTAATGATCAATTAAATTAAATAATCAAGCATAGTGTCTGACAGTGTTTCCTGAAAAATGAGGGCATAGGCCCTCCCACCTTCTCTTCCTCTGTGAGGTGTGTGTGTGTGTGTGTGTGTGTGTGTGTGTGTGTGTGTGTGTTTACGGTGCATGCCTGGGAGGTGTGGATGCACATACCCTTGTTTATGCAAGGGGAGGCCAGAGCAGGGCATGGTGTATCTTCCTCTGCTTCTCTCTTCCTTGACAGGGTCTCTCATTTTTTACTTAGACTGCATTGCCTGTGAGCCCTTGGGGTCCATTTGTCTCCACTACCCAATGCTGAGACTGCAGGCAACAGTTACCTATGCCCAGCTTTTTCATGTGAACTCTGCGGATTTGAACAGAGAACCTCGTGCTTGTCCAATGGACACTCTTGCCCACTGGGCATTTACCAAGCACAATGCTATGCCTTTTGGAATAGGCTTAGTCATGTGACTCTCAGGGATATTGACCAGTCTGTGCTGATAACCAATGAACTCCAGAAATCCAATCGGCTCTGTTTCCTCAGCTCTGGGATTAAAAGATTGTGTCAACATTCCTGGGTTTTTGATGTGGGTTCCTGGAACTGAATTCACATCCTTACACTTTCATGCCATGTACTCTACAGCCTGAACTATCTTGCCAGCATAGAGCAGTATTATTTATTTACCTCTATTATTTTTTTATAGGAAGTCCATGTTGGTCTTGAAACTGAGCCTGAATGCTGGTGTCACAGGGGTGTGTCTGGCTCAGTTCACTAATTTCTTGCTGCTTGCTTTTTCTTGTTTACCTGTATAGACCCCTCACTGTCGAGAGTGCCAGCACACGGTGGGGCTCACAATAGATACTAATGAAGTAACAATAGCCATGTGCTCAAAAAATGTGAATATACTTGGACACAGTTTTTTCAGGAGGACCGGAGTCTTGGGGCGTTCATAGATTTCTTTGAGTCTAGGTTATCCCCATGTCTGCAGACCAGGAGATCAGGCTGTCTCCCACGTCTACAGTCTTGGCGATAACATCTCTAGCATTCTCAGCTCTCCCTCAGCACAGGAGACAGGTTCTGCCTACATTATCTCAGTGTTGAGTCTGAGCTACTAAGTTAAGCCATTTGTAAAGTGGTGTATATAACAGGGCTTATTTACATGGAAGAGCCGTTCATGGGATTAGCTGCAGTGTGTGGATTAGCTGTAACTACGTATTTGGGATCCAGCCAGCACACTGAAGAACTGGCTGTACTCAATAGTGTTGAAGCCTGTTGTTGGCCTTAAGTGAGATTTTATTTACATTAGCTTGACACTAAACAGGAGCCAGAGAATCCACTGTGCTGGCTACTCCCAGGGCATCTGAGGCCAAGCTGGCATGGGGCTTGCTCCACTGATTGGTTTATACCTCCCCTCCCTGCTTCCACGCTGTTTCTGCCCAATTGCATTCTCCCTGCTTTCCCCAGTCTCTGTGTCCCCGAGTCCATTCTTGCTTGTCAAGATCTTTCCATTTTCCAAGTCTCTTTCTTATCTGTGTCTCTTGAGCTGTGCATCTCTCTCTGCCTCTTTCTTTCACCTCCATGTGTTCTCTGTGCTTTGTGTCTTCACTCCATTCCTCCTTCCTTTTTCTTCTCTCCCTCCTTCTTTTCTCCCCCCTTCTCCCTTCCTTCCTCCCACTTATGCCCTCCCTGCTCCCTCTTCCTTCTTCCCATCGGTCCCTCCGTCATGCCTTCCTTCCACTCACGTGCGCCCCAGGCTTGCCTGAACTCTCCGTGTGGCAGATTATGATCTTGAACTTCTTTCTTTCTTGCCTCTCCCAGTTGTGCACGCACTATGGTCTCTGAAGACAGAAGGCATGCCTGGCCTCCTCCTAACACAACACTGCTGGGTTTCAACAAGGAGAGAATGCTCATCTTCCTGGTGTGAGTGTGTGGTGGGGGGCAGGTGTCGGTGATAGTTCCTGGAGGGACCAACTGATGTGCTGGCTCAAACTCTGCACCTTTCAAGCCAGGTTCAGGACCAGGAAGATAACTTAGTTGGTAGAACTTCTTGATGTGTGAACACAAGGAACTGAGTTCTGATCTCCAGTATCCATGTAAAAAGCCAAGCATGCTGGTGGGCATCTGTAATCCCAGTGCTTGGAAGGGCAGAGACAGATCGATTACTGGAGCTTGCAGGTCAACCAGCCCAGTCTGAGCACTGCATTCTCAGATCAGTGACAGACCTGTCTCCAAAACTATGGTGGGAAGCCAGGCATAACAACATATGTCTTTAATTCCAGCACTCGGGATGCAGAGGCAGGAGGATCTCTGTGGCCAGTCTAGGTCTATGAAGGTAGTTCTAGGGCAACCAGAGCTAAATAAAGAAACCCTGTCTCAAAGAGAAAAATGAAAAAAAATGGTGGAAAGCTGCTGTGGGATAATCTTCTATATGCTGTAATTATGTGTTAATCTCATTAGTTGCTAATAAAGCTGATTTGACCTATAGCAAGGCAGAATGAGGCTAGGCAGGAAAACCAAACTGAAAATACAGGGAGGAAGAAGGGTGGAGTTAAGAGAGAGTGCAGAGCCAGCTTCCAGGAAAGCAAGATGCTAGAGAACAGCTAAAGCCATGAAATCATGTGCAAAGAAGTAGATTACTAGAAATGTGTTAATTTAAGTCGTAAGAGCTAGTTAATACTAAGCATAAGTTATAGGTCAAATATTCTGTAATTTATATAAGCTTTTGTGTGTTTATTTTGGACCAGGTGGTTGAGATAAAAGAAAGTCCCACCTCCATTTACAGAAAGCAATAGAGGAAGACATACTTAAGGTCAACCTCTGACCTGCACATGTATGTACCACACATGAACACACATACACACACACACACACACATGCACAAACTTGCCTGAGGCAAGTCTCAGTGCACCTGTGTGTGAGATGAGGCTGACACACATATTCCTATCCCAATAAGGAGTCTCGTCCCTGGCAGAGACTGGTTCTCTTTCTCCCAGCAGCCACTAGTTGCATGTAATACTTTGCCATAGTATGTGACCCCGTGACATTTTCTCCTTCAAATAAAATATGCCCATTATTGATATTGCCATTGTTGTGAGATACCCTTGTGTATGCTGTAAATAAGTCTTATTACCATTGGTTAATAAAGAAATAGATTTGGCCCATAGCCAGACAAAGTAAAGCCAGGCAGGAAATCCAAGCAGAGAGAAAGGTAGAAAGGAAGCAGAGTCAGGGAGCTGCCAGGAGTTGATAGAGGAGTAAAATGCCAGAGTATTGCCAGTAAGCCACGGGCCACAAGGTAATACACAGATGGTTAGAAATGGGTTACTTTGAGATGTAAGAGCTAGTTAGTAAGAAGCCTGAGACATCAACCAAGGAATTATAATTAATAGTAAGCCTCAGAATGACTAGTTAATAGCTGGTTGTGGGACCAGGCAGGGCATGGAAAATCCTATGGTTACAAATAGCATATCAATGTGTGACTGTCAAATTTCCGTAGGCCCTGAAAAAGCTTTATAAAAAGGGCTCCAGAACACATAAATGGGACGAAAAACAGCTTCCTAGTTGTGCCTCTCATGCAGGCTGCACAGAGATGCCACAACATTTAGCCTTGAGCACAGTATGACAGATCCCTGCCCCAGTACACAGAGGCATCTCCAAGACTCTCTCAGCATGCTGTGTTGTGGATTTAGCTTTTGCTCATACAAACAAAAAACTTTTGTAGGCCAACTGCATGATACCTAGTGGAAGTATGAACCCCAGTGTAGTAATAGGAGCAGCGGGGCTGCATCCCCAGCACCCGGCCGCCCACATGGCTAGCCCTAGCTTATGCCCCGAAATAGTTACACGGAAACTGTATTCTTTTAAACACCGCTTGGCCCATTATATCTAGCCTTTTCTCGGCTAACTCTCGCACCTGGACTAACCCATTTCTTATAATCTGTGTAGCCCACGAGCTGGCTTACCAGGAATGATCTTAACCTGCATCTGCCTGGAGAGGGAGAATCATGGCGACTCCTTGACTCAGCTTCTTTCTCCCAGCATTCTGTTCTGTTTACTCCTCCCACCTATGTTTTAACCTATGAGGGCCAAAGCAGTTTCTTTATTGCTTAACCAACGAAATCAACAGATTGATATATGACACTCCCACATCACCCCAGAGTTGGGGGAGGAGGTAAGTGTGACTATCCTCAGAACCTCCTCCATGTTAGGAAGCCAAGCGGGGCAGAGCCAGGAGCCGAAGTCACTGCTTTGGTCCTAGGCATGCCCACTTAGCATTTTAAAAACTCTCCTGGTCAGAAAATGGTTACAGATGCACAGTAAAGACAGAATCAAACCTATAAATGGGTCACAATGTTTTAAAAATGTACATAGGCTTAAGGCCTAAGAAAGAAAGAAAATGGGTATAGACTGTAATAGAAAGAAATAATAGCTTTAAAAATAAAACAATGTCTTTAAAAAGACAGTAAAAATATTATTTTAAAACGCCAAACAAAGATAGAAAATAGACAGAGAGTCTGGATTATGTATAATATTAGGTTTTCTTTGAAGAAAAAAAATTTTTTTTGGTTTTTTGAGGCAGGGTTTCTTGTAGCTTTGGGGACTTGAGGACTGCCTGTCAATCTATAGACCAGGCTGGCCTCAAACTCACAGAGATCTACCTGTCTGTTCCTCCCAAGTGCTGAGGAAAAAAGGCCCAGCTCTTTTCTTTGAATTTTTTGACTAACTACAGAGAGACATTTGATTGTTGGAGCTGCTCAGCTAAACCAGAATAAAGGTATCATGACTTCAAAATTTGGGTTTAAGGATATGTTGCTTTGGAAAAGAGGATCTTCTTTTGTTTCCACAGAAGATGAGAAGCTATGGATTCCTTCCAGGTTAAGGTTTGATTGAGCAAGACCCCTGAAAGGTCTCCTTTGGGAACAGTGGCACAGGTGATCCAACAGCCAGGCAACTGGCTGAGACGGACCAACAACACAAAATACCCCAACCAGGATTTGACCAATATTTAAAATTTTCTCAGGATCCATAAGATTATTAGCACCCACAATCAGCAGAAAGTAGTATAAAAAACTTCACTCAAATTTTCAAAATATTGCTTGTAAAAATCTGTTTTCATTTAAAGGGGGTTGGGTACAAATGGTTAATTGTCATAGTTAATCTCTTTCTAAAAAAAGAAAAGGGAGATATGATACAGAAATGAGGAAAAGAGGTATATTATTAAATCTAAATCCTGAATCTAAAACTCAACTGTTAATCTCAAAATAATTTACTTTTGTAGGAATTTTGGTTTATTGATACAAATGTAAGGTCAATATTGTTATACTATATGTATATTTCTACTCTTGCTTAAGGTGTTATACTTATGCAGCTCATTTAAAATGCAATGTATAGTTAAGAAATGGAAATTAATAGTCATCAATAATACTCAAACTTATATTCATGTTAGTTAGGTTTTCTAGGTATGCAGACATATATCTCAAATAGATAGGTAATCTTCAAGCACTTCAAAAACCTACAGAATATGGCATTTAAAATGTTTTAAGAACTTAGACTTTTCTCAACAGTGAGACACATCTGCTCCAATAGTTCAAGAGGATGATGGGCATTGAAGAAGCTCCTTATAGAGTTTGCTTTCAATGTGGCGAGACTAGCCATTTGAGCAAGGAGCTGCTCTTGCCTAGACAGTTTGACAATGTGCTGTATAAGCTGCTCATGCAAGACACACAGAAAAATGACTGCTGAACTTGACAAAATAAGGTTGAAGCACAATTAATCAAAGCTCAGAGAGAGAAATTGGGGTTTAACCTGACGATCTGAAAAGCAAAGCAACCAGCCACTGACTCTTACATTGAGCTCATTCTGAAATGGCAATCCCGCCTCCAGGAATCTCAGATTGAAGTTGAGACTGAGAGCTGTCTCCTCTCATCTTATAATCCTCTTTAGGCCTGGGATCAAAGGCATGTACTGCCTGATTTCTATGCCAAATTGTGTGGTTACTAGGGTTAAAGGTGTGTGCTACCACTACCCAGTCTATAAGACTTACCAGTGGGGCTGTTTTAATCTCTGATCTTCAGGCAAGATTTATTTATTAAAATACAAATGAAAAATGACACTACACAAGTCAGGACAGTCCTTTGGGGTTTCTCCTTCATGGAAGAATCTGCCAGACATTGTGAAAGACACCGAAGAAAGAGATTGAAAAATTTTGCCAAAATAGGTGGGACAGTCCTTCAAATTTCCTGCTTCACTGGGAAATCTACCAGATACTCTAGGCCTATAGGCTAAAGATGAATACTCCGACATTACTGAAGAACTTTGGGTGACTGTCCAGGAAGTCAGATATCCCTGTCATTTCTAAGGTTTTGGAAGTTGCTTATAATGCATTTTTCAGTTACTCAGGTAACATTATATCCTTCCTGGATGGAGTTGAAGACTACACAGTTATAATTATAGTTTTCTTTAGTTATGAAAAATGGTAAGTTAGATATGAAACTTTAGACTCACAAAGATAAAATAGATGATAAAATATTTTCTTTAATATTGTCAAGTATACTAAATATTTTAACTGTAATTTGTGCTTGATAACTGTTTTGTTATATGTAATCTTACTATGTTAAAGTTAAAGCCTTCCTTTTTAATTAATAAGAAAAGGGGAGATGATGTGGGATACACTTTTGTATGCTATGAATATGTCTTATTGCCATTGGTTAATAGAGAATCTGCTTTGGCCTATGATAGCAAAGAATATAAGAAAGGCAAGAAATCCAAGCAGAGAGACTGGGAGAAAGCAGGTGGAGTTGGGGAGATGACAGCATCCACCAGGGAATCAAAATGTGAGGTAACAAGTCATGAATCACATGTTAAAATATAGAATAATAGAAATGGGTTAATTTAAGTTTTTAGAGCTAGTTAAGAACAAACCTGAGCTAATAGGTCAAATAGTTTGTAATTAATGTTAAGCCTTAGAGTGGTTAATCAGAAAATGGTGGATGGGAGAGAAACCTCCAGTTGCACATTGTTCCTGTCTTGTTTATGGAGCTGTGAGAGACTGCTTCATGGCAGACTTCCTGACATTCCAGCTCTTTTTGGTCCTCCCTCCCATCAGGATGGTTCTCAAAAGGAAAGACTATTAATATTTCTCTTACAGATGTGTTTCTTTGTCTTGTGGGCATTTCTTCTGAATTGAAACATGCTCCCCCTTAAGCCTGAGTAAAGAGGCAGATCCATAAAATCCAGGAAGCTAACCAAAGCTTACCAGACTCAGGAAGGTTCAGAGTCACAAATTTACAAGGCCTCTCCCCCAACGATATAGAATCAGTGTGATGTTGCTGGGACAGAAGGTTCATTTAGCCTTTGTAATAACTCTGGGGCAGGAATGCTGGTGCTTGCTCAGGGTCTGCAGCAATTGAGGCTGGCTTGGTCTTTGTTGTGAGTTTTGTACACTGAACTACTGTGGCATGGGAATGTCTGGAACAAGGACCAGAACTTTGGAGTTGTGTTCAGCACTCTTTTAACCGACTCAAATCAGGGAAGTCAGAGGAAGGGCTAGAAGAACCTTTGTGCAAAGAGACTCATGCAGATAATAGGTTGATTGTTGGAACCCCAAACCTCCAGGTCCCACAGCTTAGAACTGGCTGTACTGAAACTGGAAGTTAAGAATCTAACTGCAGACTAAGATTATTATGGTGTTCCCCAGGGTCTGGTCTCTCCCAACATCACATCAGTATACAGAATTCCTCATAGAGTTCCAGTTGTTGACTCTTTGCTCTGACCTGGCTATCAGAAAGTTGTGTGTGTGTGTGTGTGTGTGTGTGTGTGTGTGTGTGTGTGTGTAGAAGAGAGAGAGAGAGAGAGAGAGAGAGAGAGAGAGAGAGAGAGAGAGAGATCACATCTGTTTATACAAGTACCAAGGTAACAGGCCTCCAGGCATTACCACAACTGATACCATATTAGAGGCACCCTGATGTGGGATTCTCCTCTGTATGCGGTGAATACCATTGGTTAGTAAAGAAGCTGTCTTGAGCCTGTAAAGAGCAAAATAGAAGTAAGCAGGGAAAACTAAACTGAATTCTGGGAGTAAGAAGGCAGAGTCCAGAGAAGCCATGAGACAGACACCAGATGGAACTCTGACGGTAAGCCACAGCCACATGGTGATACACAGATTAATAGAAATGGGTTAAATTAAGATGTAAGAGATATCTAGGCAGTGGTGGCACACGCCTTTAACCCCAGCACCCAGGAGGCAGAGGCAGGCGGATCTCTGTGAGTTCGAGGCCAGCCTGGTCTACAAGAGCTAGTTCCAGGACAGGCTCCAAAGCCACAGAGAAACCGTGTCTCAAAAAAACAAAACAAAAAAAGTAAGAGATAGCCAATAAGAATCTAGAGTTAATAGGCCAAGCAGTGATTTTATTAATATAATTTCTATGTGGTTATTTCGGGGCATAGTAGCTGGGAACAAACAAGCAGCCTCCAACAACAGCACCCATACGCAATTCTGACCTAAGAGGCCAGCACATAGACCCCTACACCTGACAAAGAACACATAACTAATTAATCAAAGTCCATAATTCTGGGAAAGTTTTTATATGTACTAACCTTACTTTTTGGCTTCTGTACCTCCATTTATTGCTAACTGTTCTTGTTAAATGAAGTGTGTCAACCAGGATATGGATTTTGTGTATAAAAGGCAAAGAACAGTGAGGTTTGGGCTACACAATTTGGGTAGGTCCCCAAGTAGCCAGTCAGCAAATAAAAACTTCCTATTGGCTTTAAGAATCTATGTTTGCTGAAGAAGTTACCTCTCGACACAAAGAAGGTGTCACATGACCCTCTGCCCCCTGCTGTGGTCCACACCCTATTAACATTCTCTCTCCTCCCTCAGTCCCACTGTCTCTCCCTCTCCCCTTCTCTCTAACTTTATTTCCTACATACAAACTTTCACAAAAACATTTTCAAAAACTTTATTCATAGCAATCGAACCAAAACACCAGTACCATCACCACAGCAACAACAAAAGAGAGAAGAGTCCAGGTGTCCCTCTATAGAACAAAGGATAAACAAACTACAGTGGGTTTGGACGATGGACTCAGCCAGAGTTAACTATTGATAAACATCACAAATAGTCATGCTGAGCTAAAGACCTTATGTCTTGGGACTGTGGGGTGTAGCTCAGTGATAAGCACTTTTGTAGACTGTTCAAGGCCTGGTTTCAATCTCAGCATCACCAAAACAAAATTTAAAAACCAGCATTTGCTCATAACAGTTAAAATTAGAAACAACCCAAGGGTCCATTGGTGGATTAGCAGATAAATCTGGATGTAGTATGCATAACACGTTATTCCTTCTTAAGAAGAAAGGAGCTTCTACACAAGCCAGTAAACCTAGAAGACAATCTGCTAAATGAGATAATCCAGTCACAAAAGCAGAAATACCACCAGGTGTGGTAGGCAGGAGTTCAAGTTCAAGGCCTGCCTGAGTTATATAGTGAGTATGAGGTTGACAAGATCACCATAGTTAGACTCTGAACTACTTTTTACAGTGGCATTATCTTATTTTTATTTAATATTTGAAAACTACATATATGTATACAAAATACAATGTATTTTGAACATATCCACCTCCTCTTTTACCCTCTCAGAGCCTCCTAGACCCTCCTTTTTTCCAATTAGTCCCCTCCAACTTTTGTGTCTTGCACGTAGCCACAGCTTCTGTGAGTTCACGATTATATTGGTCATGTCGTATCCAGATGTCAGCATTTCACAGTGGTCCTTCCCATCCTCTGGATTTTACAGTCTTTCCTTTCCCTCTTCTTTGATGTTCCTTGGGCATTGTAGGAAGTGATATAAATGTCCTGCAGGATGAGCATCCAACAGTGTCTTATTCTTAATTCTGACCAGTTATGGGTCTCAGGGTTAACCACCACCACTGAACATGCTTCTTTTACCAAGGCACTGGACAGTCTGACTTCTAAAGGAAAAGTAAGCCTGTGGAGCAGTGAAAACACAGGGACAGGAAGAGGACAGGAGTCCTCCAAAAACTGGAGGGAATCTGAGGAGTCATTCACAGGGGCGGAAGGATAGCGGTGACACGTGGACGTTATGAATATAGTTAATGACGTTGAACTGTGCGATCAGAAGGGGTTTAGATGTTAAACATTGTTTTAGTTGTATTTTGACATTATTTTTTAAAGACTTGAGTAATTGGGTACATTCTGGACGGAAAATGCTAAACCAGGTAAAAATAATTTAATGTGGAAAAGTAGAGCTTCTAATGATGTAAATGCTTCTGCTTAGTGTTATTCTGGAAGAAACTCAAACGCTTTTTGCCTTGCAAGTTGAGGATGGAAGTCAGGACTTTGAGCATACTAGACAAGTGTTCTACTTCTGATCCACACCCCAGCCCCTCACTGGGGGATTCTAGGCAAGGGCTCTACCACTGATCCACACTCACAGCCCCTCACTGGGGGCTTCTAGGCAGGAACTCTACCATTGAACCATGTCCCCAGCCCCCACTGGGAGGATTCTAGGCAGGTGCTCTACCACTGAGCCACACCCCAGCCCCCACTGGAGGATTCTAGGCAGGAGCTCTACCACTGAGTCTTTCCTTCTCTTCTTTTACTTCTCTTTCTCTTCTCTGTCCCTCTTTTATCTCTCTTCTCTCCTTTTCTCAGCCAGCACATTTTTCTTTTATTCCCTCCTCCTCCCTGTTCTCTTTTTTCTTTCCTGGGGGTGGAACCCAGTACCTTCTACATGCAGGCAAATGCTCTGCCACTGAACTTCAGCCCATGCTCTCTTTAACTATCTTAGTTATCTCTTCAAAAAGCCTTTTTCATATAGTTGGTGCCTATTCATATTTACATTATCGGATACTGAGACTGAGAAAACTTACAATATATTGATTTCATTTGAAGATAGTGATGTTGGCAAAGCAGGACTTGGGTTGCAGAAACAGATGGATCTCTGAGTCTGAGTCTAGCCTGGTCTCCAGAGTAAGTTTCAGGACAGCCAAAACTACACAGAGAAATCTTGCCTCGAGAAGAAGAAGAAGAGGAGGAGGAGGAGGAAGAGGAAGAGGAGGAGGAGGAAGAGGAAGAGGAGGAGGAAGAAGGAGAAGAAGAAGAGGAGGAGGAGGAAGAGGAGGAGGAGGAAGAGGAAGAGGAGGAAGAAGAAGAAGAAGAGGAGGAGGAGGAGGAGGAGGAG
Organism: Microtus pennsylvanicus; assembly: GCF_037038515.1. Taxonomy (NCBI): domain Eukaryota; kingdom Metazoa; phylum Chordata; class Mammalia; order Rodentia; family Cricetidae; genus Microtus; species Microtus pennsylvanicus. The sequence continues at coordinate 137,804,547 of NC_134579.1, read as the reverse complement.
GAAGAAGAAGAAGAAGAAGAAGAAGAAGAAGAAGAAGAAGAAGAAGAAGAAGAAGAAGAAGAAGAAGAAGAAGAAGAAGAAGAAGACAGCAATGCTGAGTGCACTGCATATTTGCAGGAAGCACATCTCTGCACCAGTCATCATCATATTTGACCTTGCATTTGGGGGGAGGGGAGAAACTATCCTAAGGTAAAGTATCAGCTTGTTTTGGATATTAAAGCACAAAATGAAGAGCAAAATTTGGAAAATGGTTCTTTTTCTTGGCTTGCTGCTTATTTCTTATTTTAATTGTTTTAAATTTCATTTTACATTTTATCCACAGTTCTCCCCCCCACCCCTCGTCTCACCCCCACTTTGCCTTCCCCAGCCCATCCCCATCCAATCCTCCCAACAGGTAAGGGATCCCTTGGAAAGAAAACAAAGTCTGGCACATTCAGTTGGAGCAGGACCGAGCCCCTCCCACCTGCATTAAGGCTGAGCACGCCATCCCACCATAGGCAACGAGCTCCAATAAGCTAGCTCACGCACCAGGGATAGATCCTGGTCCTACTGTCAGGGGCCCCTCAGATAGTCCAAGCTTCACCACTGTCTGCCACATATGGAGAGCCTAGTTCGGTCCCATGGAGGCTCCACAGCTGTCGGTCTAGAGTTCCTGAGTTTCCACGAGCTTGGTTCAGCTCTCCTGTTGGTTCTCAAATCCAGAGTGATAAGCTTTGAAATCATATATATATATATATATATATATATATATATATATATATATATTACCAATAAGAATGGAACAAATTGTAGTATATATATTTCTGCATACACATAGATACACACATATGTATGTACCAATAATAAATAAAAAAGAGGCCATAAACCTAAGAGTGGGTGACATGTGAGGAGAGAAAGTGCTACAATTCTGTTTCAATTAAAAAACATTTTTTATTTTTTTGTTTTTACAGAAAAACATATTTTTAATAATAGCAAAAAACGTAAACATTGACAACATAAATTAACTGAATAGATTGGTTTGGGGAAAATTGCCTGCTGTGCACAAGATATACTTCCTGGTATAATGGTGGCATGACTGTTATAGAGTTACCACCATGCCTGGTGCTGTAATCCTAGCCAAAACCCCATGGCTGATGTCTCAGTTAGGGCCACTATTGCTCTGATGAAATACCATGTCCAAACAACTGGAGGAGGAAAGGGTTTACTTGGCTTATGCTTCCGTGTCGCTGTTCATCATCTAAGGAAGTCAGGACAGGAACTCAAACAGCAGGATCCTAGAGGAAGGAGCCTATGTGAGGCCATGGAGGGATGCTGCTTACTGACTTACTCCCCGTGGCTTGCTCGGCCTTCTTTCTTAAAGAACTCAGGACCACCAGACTAGGGACGGCACCACCCACAATGTGCTGGGCCATCCCCTGTCAATCATAATTTAAAAAATACCCTACAGGGTTGCCTGCAGCTTGATATTATGGATTAATTTTCTGAATTGAGGTTTCCTCTTGTCAGGTGACTATAGTTTGTATCAAGTTGACATAAAATTCTCCAGCACCACTGGGGAGGTCCTAGGTCCTGAGGTAGAAGGTGATATTGTTATTTTCCTAACTGGTCATGTTGTCGAATTGCCTTCTAACTATGCTTATGTCCATAGCCCTGGGCTGCTGTCAGCGTTGGTCAGAGAGGCTTCTTTCTGCAGTGAGAAACCGTCAGTGCAGAGATTCATAAGTGCTCAAGGTGCTGAGAACAAGAGACGGAGAGCTCAGCCGTAAGTGGGCCATCTTTATCAACAGCCTCACTGAGGCTCGTGGGTGAGGAGGTAGAAAGGCTGAAGGATCCAGAGGAAGAGTGTGATGAAATGAAACTTCTAGACATGACAAGGCTATCAAACTGATAAACTGATGGAAACTGCACAAGACCTAAACAAAGTCAAGCGACATAATTCTGGTGTTAATGAGGCAGGTGCTCTCCGGGTCTCCTACCCGACTGAGGAGCTACTGGGAGTTGAGCGCTTCCGCGGGAGGGAAAATCGCTGTCTTCAAGGGTATGACATGGTTTTCATGCTCTGGTGGACGGCCCCACACCCATGTACATGTGGGCAGCACTGATTGCACTTAGTGAGTTATCAGAAAATGAAGTTTTCAGGGAAATGGATTACATGGTTGGAGAAATGGAAAGACCTTGAGGAGGAAAATGGGCAGTGGATGTGATCGAATTTCATTGTATATATGCACATATTCTCAAGATTCTTAAGTTGCCTGACCCTAATTATATCACCTTCTAGCTAGTATCATTAACACTTCATGTTTGTGAGCCATGGTTTATAAACTGAGAAACCTGCATGAGTGGTGTGTATATGCAAATGCAGGAAGTCCAGTTCTTGAGATACTGGGGATACAGAAATACCAGTGTTGGGCCTTTTAGCCTTTCATGCTTACTTTATCTTTTTCCTAAAATAAGTAACCTTGAATTAGATATTTGTTTGTTTTTGATCATCAGGACAGAATTTCTTTGTATATCCCCAACTGTCCTGGAACTCACTCTATAGACCAGGTTGGCTTTGAACTCACAGAATTCAATCCCCTTGTCTCTGCCTCCCAAGTACTGGGATTAAAGGTGTGTGCCACCACAGCCCAACTTGAATTTGATTTTTAATTATTATTTTTAAATGATCTATATGTATGATAATGTGTGGGTTTGTACACAAGGATGAACTATGTGGGGGAGCACAGAACAGGGTCTCAGATCCTTCTAATTCCAGGCTTTTGTGAGCTTCCCAGTGAGGATAGTGGGAGCCAAATCCAGGCACTGTGAAGAGTATGTGCTCTTAACCTCTGAGCCGCCAATACAGAATTTACACAATTTAGGTTAAACTCCAAATAGCTCAATGAATGCATATTGTTGTAGCCTAATTTAATATTAAGAAATGAGACATGGGTCTGGGCCGACCTAGCAACTTTTGTGGGAGCAGTCCTGATCCAGTGACCTCCAGAACTCTGCAGGAGCAGGTAGGAGGGAGCCACCTGCTAGGGATCATGCCTGAGCGAGTGACTCCCACAGGACTGGGTGGAGCCAGTCACCTTGGCGGTATCAGGTCAAGCCAATGACCTCCATGGAATTAGGCCTGAGTCACTGACCTCTGCCAGAGCAGGCCTTAGTCAGCGACCTCTGTGGGAGGTTTACATAAGTGACCCAAAAAATTCTACCAAGGAACTCCTACAACTCAAATACCTTCAATAATGTAGGAAAAAACAAGATTAACTCAAAAAAATCAGTAGCCCTCCTTTATACAGATGATAAATGGGCTGAGAAATAAATCAGAGAAACATTACCCTTCACAATAGCCACAAATACATAAAATATCTTGGAGTAACTCTAACCAAACAAGTGGAAGACATGCATGAAAAGAATTTTAAATCTTTGAAGAAAGAAATTGAAGAAGACACCAGAAAATGAAAAGATCTCCTATGCTCTTGGGTAGGTAGAATTAACATAGTAAAAATGGCAATCTTATCAAAAGCAATCTACAGATTTAATGCAAAGTCCATCAATATCCCAGCAAAATTCTTCACAGACCTCAAAAGAACAATAATCAACTTCATATGGAAAAGCAAAAAAAAAAACCCAGGATAGCCAAAACAATCTTGTATAATAAAGGGAATCTGAAGGCATCACAATCCCTGACTTCAATCTCTACTACAGAGCTACAGTACTGAAAACAGCCTGGTATTGGCATAACAAAAGACGGAAGGACCAATGGAATCAAATCGAAGACCAGGATATCAATCCCACACATCTACAAACAAAGAAGCAAAAAACATATAATGAAAAAAAGCATATTCAACAAGTTGTGCTGGCATAACTGGATATCAACATGTAGAAAAATGAAAATAGATCTATCTCTAACGTCATGTACAAACTGAAGTCCAAATGGATCGAAGACCTGAACATAAAACCAAGCACACTGAATCTCATAGAAGAGAAAGTGGGAAGTACTCTTGAACGCATTGGCACAGGAGACCACTGCCTAAATATAACCCCAGCAGCACAGACACTGACAGCAACAATAAATGGAACCTCCTAAAACTGAGAAGCTTCTGTAAAGTAAAGGACACAGTCCGCAAGACAAAGGACAGCCTACAGAATGGGAAGAGATTTTCACCAACCCCACATCAGACAGAGGTCTGACATCCAAAATATACAAAGGGCTCAATAAACTGGTCAACAAAGGAACAAATAATCCAATAAAAATGAGGTACAGACATAAACAGAGAACTCCCAAAAGATGAATCTAAAATATAAAACACTTAAGGAAAAGCTCAACATCCTTGGCCATCAGAGAAACGCAAATCAAAACAATTCTAAGATTCTACCTTACACCTGTAAAAATGACCAAGATCAAAAACACTGATGACAGCTTATGCTGGAGAGATTGTGGGGGAAACGGAACACTTCTGCATTGCTGGTGGGAATGCAAGCTGGTACAACACCTTTGGATGTCAGTGTGGTGATTTCTCAGAAAATTAGGAAACAACCTACTTCAAGACCCAGCAATACCACTTTTGGGTGTATACCCAAAGGATGCTCAATCATACCACAAGGACATGTGCTCAACTATGTTTGGCTTTGTTTGTCATACCCAGAACCTGGATCAACCTAAATGTCCCTTGACCAAAGAATGGATAAAGAAAACATGGTACATTCACACAATGGTGTGCTGCACATCGGAAAAAATAATGACATCTTGAAATTTGTGGGCAGATCTAGAAAATGGACAGATCTAGAAAACATCATATTGAGTGAGGTAACCCAGACCCAGAAAGACAAATATAAGTGGCTTTTAGACATAAGCAAAGGAAAACAAGCCTACAATTCACGATCCCAGAGAACCTAGACAACAAAGAGGACCCCAAAAGAGACATACATGGATATAATCTACATGGGAAATAGAAAAAGACAAGATCTTCTGAGTAAATTGGGAGCATGGGGATTTGGGGAGAGGGTAGAAGAGGAGGAGGGAGGAATAGAAGGGAGCAGAGAAAACTAAATAGTTCACTAAAACCAATAAAAATAACATAAAATAATAAAAGGCAGCATAGGAAACACAGCTGGTAATGCGAAGCAGCATTACTGGGTACAAGGGCGCAGTGACCCATCACCTTATCCTGTGTGATGCAAAGCAGCACCATAAAACACAACATTCACTGTCATCATTGCTAACACTGCACAAGTGCAGAAACCAAGTCCAATGTAGGTAAAATGACTTGATCTAAGGTTGCATCATTCATGTGAGGAGGGCTCATGGTTGTAAACCCTGAAATATGCCTCACATTCCCCCTCCAGCGTTTTCCTCGCAGGGAGAAAGTATAAATTCTGCAACTAAAACAAAGCAAGGCCAAACAAAAACGGCACACACAAAACCATGGAGTCCATCCTGCTGGGGTTTTGTTTGTTTGTATGTTTCTTTTGATTTTTCACTTTTTAAAAATTTATTTATTTATTTACATTTTTTTGTATAGCAAATCCAGTTCCCCCTCCCTGTTTTTTACTCTTTTTAAAAACCAAGTGTGGTGGCAAGTTTTTTATTATTAGTATTTATTATATATACAGTGTTCTGCCTGCTTGTATAGGCCAGAAGAGGGCACCAGATCTCATTACAGATGGTTGTGAGCCACCATGTGGTTGCTGGGATCCCTGGAAGAACAGTCAGTGTTCGTAACCACTGAGCCACCTCTCCGGCCACCTTTACTTTACGTTTTGAGAAGGAGAAAAAACATGAAGTTGGGTGGCTATGGAGGTGAGAAGGATCTGGGATGCGTTGGAAGAAGAGAAAATATATGATTAAAATATAGTTTAGGGGGGCTGGAGAGATGGTTCAGGAGTTAAGAGCTCTGGCTGTACTTCCAGGTTCATTTCCCAGAACCCACATGGCAGCTCATGGATGCCTGTGGCTCCCGTTCCAGGAGATGGGACACACTTACAGACATACATTGGGGCAAAACACCAACACACAAAAACTAAAAATAAAATAATTATAAAAAATACGCTGCATGAGAAAACTTATTGTTATAATTTTAACTAATGGAAGATTGCAGACAAAAACACAAAGAAGTGGAAATTATGTAACTAAAGAGAAAGAATTTGCAGAAGCCAGTGTGAGAGTTCTCCAACTCCAGGTGTGTGGGCATTGCTCCATCACCTGTGCAGCCCTGTGCTGTGGTCCCCAGAGCTCGTGAACAAACAGCCAATGTGCTGTGCTCTCCACTTGGTTAGTTGTTCTTTTCTAAAGCTTCATCACATTTATTTATTCTGTAGTGTGTATATAAACAGGCACATTCAAGTCACAGGACACATGTAGAGAAGAGATGATAGTTCTGAGGAAGTGGTCCTGGAAACTGAACTTGTATTGTCGGGCTCAGTAGAGAGCATCTTTACCCATGAGTCATCCCACTGTCCTGGTTTCTGGTTCTTTGATAACGAAGTTCTGTCTACTCTAGTTGCATCACTTTGGGTGTGTGTGTGTGTGTGTTTATTTTTAGTTTATGTGTGGAGATTTGGTCCATGCCTTTGACTACATCCTCTATTTGTTCTCTGTGTACTTTCCCCCTTTATCTCTCTTTCTAGATAACTTAGCTTTGCAATTCTTTTGAGCTCCTTCGGAGACTCATTTTCAAGGACACACATACATCCCTCATATTGTGAACAAATCAGTTTTACACTTCACTTCCCTTAATCCCTGTGAATTCCAGAGTCCTATAGAAAACCCAGCCATGTTCCTCGATACCTCCTCCAGCCTGTAGCCCAAATATTGATCCATAGCAGGAAAAATGTTTTATCAGGGGTGCCCGGAACATCTGCTCTTGGTGTTCTGGCATGCTTTTGACTTCAGGTGTTTGATAAAACTCTACCTCCAGGATCTTAAGACAGACCATACAGAAATCTATCCTCTTTACCCATCAAAATGATTCCAGAAGCCAACAAAATCTGTGAGCTCCCCTTTTCAGAGTCAAAATCTTGTGTTTCAAAGTTGACTGTGTCTGTCTGGGCCTCGTCAAAAAAAAAAAAGGTCTGGGAAGCAGTCCATGTCTTTGCTGTCCTCCTGTGCCTCTGATACGGAATCATGGAAGGGCCCATGAGAGCAAATCTCTGACATGTGTGGATCATTCTGGTGAAGGCCAGAGGCACCAGAACTTTTTCTTCTCGTGTTCTTATGCACAGACTTGAGGAGAGAACATCACACTAGTAAGCACAGGAGCCACCACAAGACACCTGCAGACAGCTGTGTGAGCATTTTAGAAGCTTCTTTGTAGGAAGTTCCTAGGAGGGTCTGTCTCCTCAACAGACCTGTTCAGTTTCAGAAGATTACTGAGTCTTAACGAATTTCCTGCTGGAACTTTCTGAGTTTTAAGGAGCTTTCTTCCAGGATGAATGCTTTAATTCCGGGGAAATTTCAATATATCGGTCATGGACAATGTACTGTGGAGTCCTGCTTTAAAGTCACCTCTCGTTGACTCTCTGTATATTTTTACTTTCCAGTTCTTCAATTTCTGACCCAATCTTTATAATCTCTCCCCATCAACTGCTTTAGGGTTTAACTTACTTTTTTTAAACAAAATTTTAGAGTGCTTCTTTAAGTTATTTAGTTTAGTTTTCTTTCATTTTTAATTTTGAGTTTTTTTTTTTAATGTAGGCACTTAGATCTGTAAACTTTCCTGTTAGGGCCGCATTCCTTGTATTCACAGATTTTGATAAGATGTGATTTCTGTAGTTTTTTTTTTACTATTGATTTCTACTTTTAATCAACTATGGTCAGATAGAATATAGGAATTATTTCAATTTTCCTATATTTGGTAAGAGATGTTTTGTGTCTCAATATGTGATCTACTTTAGGGAAAGTTCTACAGACTGCCGAGAAGAATGCTCCTTTTGTAGAATGTCGGTGGAATATTCTGTGGACATCAGTTAGGTCCCTTTGATCTGTGAGGTTAACTTTAGTAACTTCAGTGTTTCTCCAATGACATATCCTTTGGTGAGAGTAAGACACTGAAATCACCTTCTACTCTGTCTTGGGATTAATCTTCCATTACACCCCATAGTATTTTTTATGGAATTGTGTGCATCCACATTTGATATGTATATGTTCAAAATCAAAATTTCTTTTTGATGGATTGTTCCCCTGGTCACTAAAAAGTGACCTTATTATCTCTTCCTATTGGTTATGGTTTGAATTCTATATTGTCAAATATTAGAATAGAGATGTCTGCTTAGTTTCTGGTTCTCTTTGCCTGGAATGCTTCATTCCATCCTTTCACCCTAACATGGATTATGAGACATGTTTCCTGTAGACAGGAAAATATGGGAAGATGGATCCTGTTTACCAATGGAACCTGCTAGCCCATGTCTTTTGTTTGGAGATTGAGATCTCTAATAATCAGTTATTATTGAAAGGCTTGGGTTGGCTCCTGTCATGTTATTCATTTCATGTCTTTTGGTGCTTTCTTGGCCATTGTTTGCTTAACAGCTGCCCAGCACTGCTTTACTTTTATATTGTTATTTGTTTATTTTGTTTTGCTTTTGCTGCAGGCACCTCCAGCTCCCTGTCTGTTCACACCCCTTCTCGACAATTCTTATCTCTGAACATTTCTCACCTAGTTCAGGCTGGTTTGCACCTTGCTATGTAGCCTATTGGCTCAAAATATTGACCTTTCTTGCCTCTGTCCAACTAGTACAGAAATTACAGGTATCTTCCCCGGAACCCAGGCAGCACCTCCACTTTCAGTCTCTCTGCTGGCTTCATTTCCTATTCTTGGCATGAAATCCAAGGGCTCTTCACATGCCGGACAGGTGCTCTATTGCTGAACTACATACATTGCAGCCAATCTTTTCAGTCGCTCAATTTTCTCTGCAAATGACCTTTGCTCAGCTAGGTGACACCTGTTTATATTTACAGTGCTGAATGCTGGAACTGAGAAGGCCTAAACAATTCTACTGATTTATTTGAGGATAGCAGTGATGAAAGAATTGCAAAGTTACATAAAGAACATCTCAGCATCAATAGAGAGAGGAGGGAGGGCATGGGGCAGGCGACAGGGGGCAAAGAGGCAGGGGGTGGGGATGGTGGAAAGGAGGTAGAGGTATCCTTAGGTAAATTTCCAACTTGCTTGAGAATATGAAGGAGTAAAATGAATAGATAAAACCTGGAGAGTGAACCTTGCTTGGCTTTGATTGTAGTTTCTGATTTTGGGTAGAAACTGAGAAATGTTGTAATGATGACAGAGTTCATTCAACTTGGATATTATTAATCATTAACTATCCAGTCCATGTTAGAAAGTTTATTATTTACTTTTCAGGTAGTAGGTTCAAACATCAAGGGTTCTGTTCCTCATGAGAATGACGTTCTCTGCTTTACGTTAAATTTATTTATAGTCTTCACTAGGCGCTCTTTCTCGGACACACCTGGTTCTGATTAGCATCCAGTTTTTTTGTTTTTTTTACCTTCCCAAATTGAAACCAAAACAAACAAATAAAAGTTCTGTGTTTTCTTTTGCATTTAAAATTACTTTGTAGTTTCTGAGAGGGAATCTGGAGGAGGGGAAATCACAGATTGGCTTTTTCAGATATAATAATATACTAAAATAATATTATTAGACACTTTTGAAAAGTTACATGTGAAGATGAGCCAAGGTGGAATTTAAGTCAGATCTTCCCTACTTCCAATTGCTACAAATAAAAGATTTCAATGGGTAGAAAACCATGTTGAAATTGTATCTTTTTTTGAGATCCCTTGATGTTGTGTTAATGTTTTGTCTAAAGTATGTTACCATCAAGGTGAACATGTTACTATCCAACAGCTCTGTCGGTTTTTCTGTATTTATCAAAGACCTGCTAGCATTGTGCCTGAGATCAGGTAAGATAAGCATAAAGCTTTTATTCATAATTTCATGTATTATATGAAATGTTTGGTTGGCCATGCCCTTTTCTCTTTAGTCTGACTCTAGCATCTTCTTATGCTGCGGATCTGAATTATTATGTAGTGTATCTTTCTTATTATTTGGGAATTTCTTATAATGTGTTTTGATCAAGTCCACCCCAATTTCTTCCTCTCCAATTTCTCTCCACTCCCCCACTTCTATTCCCTCACCATTTTGTTTGTTTAAGCCACTTACTGCTACTAGAGTACAAATGAGTACTGAACCTAATGGATTATGAACAACCTCTCAGGGGCTACAATCTTAAAGAAAGCTGACCTTTCTTCTTCCAGCAGACATTAGTTGCCAATAGCTCCTCAGATAGGGGTGGGCCTTTGTAAACACATCCATATTAGGTTTTTCTCTGGCTTGATCTTTCATTGGCCTTGTGCATGTTCTCACAACCATTGTGAGCTCACAAACACAACTGCCCTGTTGTGTCCAGAAACTACTGTCTCTCTATAGTCATCCACTACCTTTGGCTCTCACAATCTTATATCTTATCTTACACAGTGATAACTGAGACTTTTTATTTTTTATCTTTTGGGTTTTGCAAGACAGGGTTTCTCTGTAGTTTTGGAACCTGTCCTGGAACTAGCTCTTGTAGACCAGGCTGACCTTGAACTCACAGAGATCGACCTGCCTCAGCCTCCTAAGTGCTAGAATATTCATTTACACTGTATGAATATACATCACTGTGATTGGGTTAATAAAAAAGTTGACTGGCCAATACCTGAGAGGTAGAGATTAGGTGGGACTGGCAGACAATGAGAGCACAAAGAGGAAGAGGATGAGTTGAGAGTCATGAGGGATGAGGAGAGAAAGAGATAGAAAAGATACCAATCCACAAGGCAGAGCATAGATAAGGAATATGAGTTAATTTAGCAGCTAATAACTGGGACCTCCTGAAACTGAGAAGCTTCTGTAAAGCAAAGGACATGGTCAACAAGACAAAATGGATGCCTACAAAATGGGAAAAGATCTTCACCAACCCCACACCTAACAAAGGGCTGATTTCTAAAATATACAAAAAACTCAAGAAACTGATGTCAAACTACCAAATAATTCAATTAAAAAATGGGGTACAGATATAAACATAAAATGCTCAACAGAAGACTCCCAAATAGCCAACAGACACTTAAGAAAATGCTCAATATTCTTAGCCATCTGGGGAATGCAAATCAAAATAACTCTGACATACCACCTTACACCAATCAAAACTGCTAAGATTAAAAACACTGATGACAGCTTATGCTGGAGAGGATGTGGAGTAAAGGGAGCACTCCTCCATTGCAGATGGGAGGCAAACTTGTACAACCACTGTGAAAATCAGTATGGTGATTTCTCAGAAAATTAGGAATCAATCTACCTCAAGGCCCAACAATACCACTTTTGGGCATATAACCCAAATAGGAACAATCACACCACAAGGACATTTGTTCAACTATGTTCATAGCAGTATTATTCAGAATAGCCAGAACCTGGAAATAACCTAGATGCCCCTCAATCAAAGAACAGATAAGAAAATGTGCTACATTACACAATGGAGTACTACTCAGGGGTAAAAACAAACAAACAAACAAACAAACAAAAACCATCTTGAGTGAGGTAACCCAGATTCAGGAAGATAAATACAGTACGTACTCACACATAAGTGGATGCCAGGCATAAAGCAAAGAACAGCCAAGCTACAACCCCCAACCCCAGAGAAGCTAGAACCCCCTTCTGGAAACAACTAGAATCAGATGCAGAGATCCACAATCAACCCCTAGGCGAAGCTCTAGGTGAAGAGAGATAGGAGCAATAATATGAACAAAGGGGTCAAGACCAGGATGGAGAAACTGCACAGAATTGGCTGTTGCAAACTTGTGGAAGATCACTTACTCCTGACTGACAACTAGAGAACCTACATAGGACTGAACTAGGCCCCCCGAACACAGGTGACAATGGTGTGGCTTGGAGAGTATATGGGACCACTGGCAGTTGGACCAGGATCTAACTCTAAAGAATGAACTGACTTTGTGGAGCCCACTCTCTATGTAGAGATATCTTGCTCAGCCTGGATATGAGGGGGTGGACCTTGGTTCTGTTTTAATGAGGGGATAGGCCAGTCATAGTTGACTTCCCAAAGGAGGCCTTAGCTTCTCTGAGGAGCAGACGAGGGTTGGGGTGGAGGAAGAGGGAAAGGAGGAAGAGAGGATGGTGGGAAAGCTGGAATGGCATGTAAAAAATAAATTAATTAAATAGTTAAGAAAATAAATATGGGTTAATTTAAAGTATAAGAGTTAGCTAGAAATAAGCCTGAGATGTTGGCTGAGCATTTATAAATCTCAGTCTATTTACTTAGAAACAGCTGCTAGGACACAGAGAAACTTCATCTACATGGCATAAATGCACATTTAGAGCTGAGCTTGAGACAATTGACAGATGGAATCCTGTAAAGCTAAAAAGCTTCTCTACATCAAAGAACACTATTGTTTGAGTAATGATAAAGTCCGCAGAATGGTAAAAATCCTTCCCAGCTATTCATCTGACAGTGGATCAGTGTCTGCAATGTACAAAGAGGGGGAAAAAAACCCTAAATACTGAGAAAACAAAAGTTGGGATAAGAAGAAAAGGTGCAACATGGAACTAAGAGGAAAACTGTCAAAGAAGAACTATGAATGGCTAAGAAACATTTTCAATAGTTTTACCTATCATGAAGATGCAAATTAAAACTATGTTGAGATTTTATCTCACCAAAGTCAGAATGGCTAACATAAGAACATGGATGTGGCTCCCTTAACTAAGAATTGTGCTTCTGTGCTCCCCTATCCAACCTTCCTTTATCCCAATCCTCCTTTTTCCCCTAGTCCCCCCATCCTCCCCTTCTCCCTTTTCTCTCCCCGTCTCCCCTCACCCCCATCCCACCCCACCCCCAAGATCCCAATTTTCTCCCCAGCAATTTTGTCTACTTCCCAGAGCCAAGAGGATAACTATATGTTTTTCCTTTGGTTCATCTTCTTACTTAGCTTCTTTAGGATCACCAATTGTAGACTCCGTGACCCTTATTTATGGCTAGAAACCAATTATGAGTGAGTACATCCCATATTCATCTTTTTGGGTCTGGGTTACCTCACTCAGAATAGTGTTTTCTATTTCCATCCATTTGCATGCAAAATTAGAGAAGTCATTGTTTTTTTTACCGCAGCGTAGTACTCTAATGTGTAGATATTCCACACTTTCTTGAGTGGGAGGAGGGGGAGAATGGTGGGAGGAGGGGGAGAATGGTGGGAGGAGGGGGAGAATGGTGGGAGGAGGGAGAGAAGGATGGGAGGAGGGGGAGAAGGGTGGGAGGAGGGGGAGGGAAATGGGAGGCTGGGAGGAGGTGGAAACTTGTTTTTTTTTTCTTTCTTTTCTCAATAAAAAAAAATAAATTAAAAAAAAGAACATGGATGTGGAAAAGGGAAAGACTTGGTCACTGTTGGTAAGAGTGCAAACTACGGTTGCCAGGATAAAAATCAGTGCAAAGAGTCTTTTTTTAAAAAGCTAGAGAGGGATTGACTGCATGGTCCAGCTACTTGATTCTAAAGTTGGACTTTTGCCCAAGGGAATCTCCATTGTACTGCAGAGATACTTATTCATGTTCATTGCTGCTCTATTCACAATAGCCAGAAAATTGCAACATCCTAGATTAGATCGCAATAGCCAGAAGACAAGGAGGCCTGCTGCAAGATAGCATCTTCTAGATGACAGAGGAACAGTATCCATGACATCCTAACAATGTTGTTTCCTAAATAAGTCCTGAATAATGGCAATACCAGTTGACTTGAATAGAGAAAATGTCACATGACCCTACCCCTAGGTGAAAATCTACAGACAACCTGGCTACTGACAGTGGGAGTATCTGTTCTGTCCAGGGAGGATGAACCCTCTGATAGGTATGAGGATTTCTGAAAAAGCACAAAACAGATGAAATGCCTTTATCATTGCTTCATTGAAGATCAAAACATGGTTTTGAACCATTTTCAGTGTGTAAATGTCAAGATATAAAAGTGTTCAAGGCTTAATTCTTGAGGAACATTTAGATTATGTTTTTTTAAAAGACATCTAATTATGCCATATGCCCCCTCCCCCATTAGTTGATTCCTTGACTGTGAACATGGTCTGAACTAAGAGATTCATATGCAGGTCACCACAAGCCACAAACAATCCTGTTAAGAAGATATATACTGCTGCTTGGTGGCCCCGGTACCTCCTCTCTCTTCCTATCCCATCCAGCTTACATCCAGATCCCCCCACTCCCTGTCTCTCTCCCCCCTCCCTTCCTTGGTGGCAGAGCGCCTCCCTGCTCTGCCTCCTTGGGCGCTGGGTCCTAACCCAAAGTGGAGGGTAAAGGGGAGCTCGGTAGCTCCTTTGTTCCCATAGCCTGCTTGCAGCAAGCAGGGTGGACCCTTTGTTTGCAAGCGAACCAAGCAGCACGGAGTTTCGATCTGGGCACCTAGTGAAACATCATTGTGGTGAGTGAGTGCTGCAGCACCCGGGAACAGCCCACCTACACTTCCTGGTCATCCTACAGGGGCTATACTGCCCGGTACCTCCTCTCTCTTCCTATCTCATCCAGCTTACATCCAGATCCCCCCACCCCCTGTCTCCCTCCACCCCTCCCTTCTTGGGCAGCAGAGTGCCTCCCTGCTCAGCCTGCTTGGGCGCTGGGACTGAACCAGAAGGTGAGTGCAAAGGGGAAGGCAGTAGCTCCTTTGTCCCCATAGCCTGCCTGCAGCAAGCAGTGTGGGCCCTTTGTTTGCGAGCTAACACAGCAGCAAGGAGATCGGAACTGGACTCCAGGAGAAACATCACTGGGGAGTGACATCACTGGGAAGGTACATCAGTCAGCAAGAAGACCTGATCCTGTAAGAGAAGATCCATAGGAGAATATTGGGAGGAAGAGATGGGGAGACGCCAATGCAAGAATTCACCCAACAATCTGAAAAACAACACGAAACCACCAGAAGCCAGCGACCTCACAACAGGAGGACATGAACACCTTAATCAAGAAGAAGTAGAAAAAACTGACTTCATGACAGTGATTGACACCCTTAAACAGCATATAAAAAACGCCCTTATAGAAATGGATGAGAAGTATAACAGAAAGTTCGAGGAATTGAGTAAATCAGTGAATGATACCCTAGGAAAGCAAGGAAAAACAATCAAGCAGATAATGGAAACAGTTCATGACTTGAAAACTGAAATGGAGGCAAAGAAGAAAACACAAACCGAAGGCCGGCTGGACATGGAAAATCTAGGTAAACGAATAGAGACTACAGAAACAAGCATAACCAGCAGAATACAAGACATAGAAGAAAGAATCTCAGATTCTGAGGATAACATAGAGAAAATAAACGCACTGATCAAAGAAAACACCAAGTCCAACAAACTCTCATCATAAAACATTCAGGAAATATGGGACACAATAAAAAGACCAAACCTAAGAATAATTGGAGTAGAAGAAGGAGAAGAAGTGCAGCTCAACGGTCCAGAAAATATACTTAATAAAATTATAGAAGAAAACTTTCCCAACCTGAAGAAGGATGTACCTATGAAGGTTCAAGAAGCATACAGAACCCCAAATAGGCTGGATCAAAAAAAAAAAACATCCCCTCGCCATATAATAATCAAAACACAAAATATACAGAATAAAGAAAGAATATTAAGAGCCGCAAAGGAAAAAGGCCAACTTACTTATAAAGGTAAACCTATCAGACTTACACCTGACTTCTCTATGGAAACCATGAAAGCCAGAAGGTCCTGGATAGATATACTGCAAAAACTAAGAGACCATGGATGCAAGCCCAGACTACTATATCCAGCCAAGCTTTCGTTCACTATAAATGGAGAAAACAAAATTTTCCAGGATAAAAACAAATTTAAGCAATATGTAGCCACAAATCCAGCCTTACAGAAAATAATAGAAGGAAAATCACTAACCAAGGAGTCCAACAAAGACCTCAATAACTCAGACATCTAGAGACCCTTCACCAGCACAACTCAAAGAAGGGAAACACACAAACCCTACTACTAAAAAAGTGACCGAAGTTAACAACCACTGGTCATTAATATCACTTAATATCAATGGGCTCAACTCACCTATAAAAAGGCACAGGCTAAGAGATTGGATACGAAAACAGGACCCAACATTCTGCTGTCTACAAGAAACACACCTCAACCACAAAGACAGGCACCTACTCAGAGTAAAGGGCTGGGAAAAGGCTTATCAAGCAAATGGACCTAAGCAGGTGTGGCCATACTAATTTCTAACAAAGTTGACTTCAAACTTAAATCAATCAGAAGAGATGGAGAGGGACATTTTATACTCATAACAGGAACAATTCATCAGGAAGAAGTCTCAATCCTGAATATCTATGCCCCTAATATAAAAGCACCCACGTACGTAAAAGAAACATTGCTAAAATTCAAGGCAGCCATCAATCCACACACACTAATAGTAGGAGACTTCAACACTCCTCTCTCACCAATGGACAGGCCAATCAGACAGAAACCTAACAGAGAAATTAGAGAATTAATGGAGGTAATGAAGCAAATGGACTTAACAAACATCTATAGATTATTTCACCCAAAGAGGAAAGAATATACCTTTTTCTCTGCATCTCATGGAACCTTCTCGAAGATTGACCACATACTCGGTAACAAAGCTAACTTACACAGCTACAAAAAAATATTACTAACCACCTGTGTCTTATCAGACCACCATGGATTAAAGTTAGAATTCAACAACAATGCTACCCCCAGAAAGCCTACAAACTCATGGAAACTGAACAGTCAACTACTGAACCATACCTGGATTAAGGAAGAAATAAAGAAAGAAATTAAAGTCTTCCTTGAATTCAATGAAAATAAAGAAACAACATACTCGAACTTATGGGACACTATGAAAGCAGTCCTAAGAGGAAAGTTCATAGCACTAAGTGCCCACTTAAAGAAAACAGAGAAAGCACATATTGGAGACTTAACAGCCTACCTGAAAGCTCTAGAAAAAAAAAGCAGACTCACCTAGGAGGAGTAGAAGACTGGAAATAATCAAACTGAGGGCTGAAATCAACAAAATAGAAACACAGAAAACAATCCAAAGAATCAATGAATCAAAAAGCTGGTTCCTGGAGAAAATCAACAAGATTGACAAACCCCTATCCAAACTAGTCAAACGGCAGAGAGAAAATTTGCAAATTAATAAGATCAGAAATGAAAAGGGGGACATAACCACAAACACAGAGGAAATTCAGAGAGTCATTAGGTTTTACTACAAAAGCCTGTATGCCACTAAACTGGAAAATGTAAAAGAAATGGACACTTTTTTAGATAAATACCATTTACCAAAATTAAACCAGGACCAGATGAACAATCTAAACAGACCTGTCAGTCGCGAAGAACTAGAAGCTGTTATCAAAAACCTCCCTACCAAAAAAAGCCCAGGGCCAGATGGTTTCAATGCGGAATTCTACCAGAACTTCCAAGAAGACCTAATACCTATACTCCTCAATGTATTCCACAATATAGAAACAGAAGAGTCATTACCAAATTCCTTTTATGAAGCTACAGTTACTCTGATACCAAAACCACACAAAGACTCAACCAGGAAAGAGAATTACAGGCCGATCTCACTCATGAATATCGACGCAAAAATCCTCAACAAAATACTGGCAAACCGAATCCAAGAACACATCTGAAAAATTATCCATTATGATCAAGTAGGCTTCATTCCTGAGATGCAGGGCTGGTTCAACATACGAAAATCTATCAATGTAATCCAGCATATAAATAACCTGAAAGAAAAAAAACCATATGATCATTTCATTAGATGCTGAAAAAGCATTTGACAAATTCAACATCCATTTATGTTAAAAGTCTTGGAGAGATTAGGGATACAAGGGTCATACCTAAATATAATAAAAGCTATATACAGCAAGCTGACAGCTAACATCAAATTAAACGGAGAGAAACTCAAAGCCATCCCACTTAACTCAGGAACACGACAAGGCTGTCCACTTTCGCCATACCTCTTCAATATAGTGCTGGAAGTTCTAGCAATAGCAATAAGAAAACATAATGGGATCAAGGGGATTCGAATTGGAAAGGAAGAAGTTAAACTTTCGTTATTCGCAGATGATATGATAGTGTACATAAGCGACCCCCAAAACTCCACCAAAGAACTTTTACAGCTGATAAACAGCTTTAGTAATGTGGCAGGATACAAGATCAACTCCAAAAAATCAGTCGCCCTCTTATACACAAAGGATATGGAAACAGAGAGGGAAATCAGAGAAGCTTTTCCATTCACGATAGCCACAAACAGCATAAAATATCTTGGGGTAAATCTAACCAAGGAAGTGAAAGATCTATTTGACAAGAACTTTAAGGCATTGAAGAAAGAAATTGAAGAGGATACCAAAAAATGGATGGACCTCCTTTGCTCTTGGATTGGGAGGATCAACATAGTAAAAATGGCAATTCTAACAAAGGCAATCTATAGATTCAATGCAATCCCCATCAAGATCCCATCAAAATTCTTCACAGATCTGGAGAGGACAATAATCAACTTTATATGGAAAAACAAAAAACCCAGGATAGCCAAAACAATCCTATGCAATAAAGGATCTTCTGGAGGCATTACCATCCCTGACTTCAAACTCTATTACAGAGCTACAGTAATGAAAATATGGTGGTACTGGCATAAAGACAGAGAAGTCGACCAATGGAATCGTATAGAAGACCCGGATTTTATCCCACAAACCTATGAACACCTCATTTTCGATAAAGGAGCTAAATGTATACAATGGAAGAAAGAAAGCATCTTCAACAAATGGTGCTGGCACAACTGGATGTCAACCTGTAGAAGAATGAAAATAGACCCATATCTATCACCGTGCACAAAACTCAAGTCCAAATGGATTAAAGACCTCATTATCAGCCCGAAAACACTGAACCTGATAGAAGAGAAAGTGGGAAATACCCTACAACAGATGGGCACAGGTGATCGCTTCTTAGGTATAACCCCAGAAGCACAGACATTAAGGGCAACATTGAATAAATGGGACCTACTAAAACTGAGAAGCTTCTGTAAAGCAAAGGACACTGTCACTAAGACACAAAGGCAACCTACTGACTGGGAGAAGATCTTCACCAACCCCGCAACAGACAAAGGTCTTATCTCCAAAATATATAGAGAACTCAAGAAACTAGACTTTAAAATGCTAATTAACCCAATTAAAAAATGGGGCACTGAACTGAACAGAGAATTCTCAACAGAAGAAGTTCAAATGGCCAAAAGACACTTAAGGTCGTGCTCAATTTCCTTAGCAATCAGGGAAATGCAAATCAAAACAACTTTGAGATATCATCTTACACCTGTCAGAATGGCTAAAGTCAAAAACACCAAGGATAGCCTTTGCTGGAGAGGCTGTGGAGGAAGGGGTACCCTCATCCATTGCTGGTGGGAATGCAATCTTGTGCAACCACTGTGGAAGTCAGTGTTTCGGTTTCTCAGGAAATTCGGGATCAACCTACCCCTGGACCCAGCAATACCACTCTTGGGAATTTACCCAAGAGATGCTCTATCACATGACAAAAGCATTTGTTCAACTATGTTCATAGCAGTATTATTTGTAATAGCCAGAACCTGGAAACAACCTAGATGCCCTTCAATGGAAGAATGGATGAAGAAAGTATGGAATATATACACACTAGAGTACTACGCTGCGGTAAAAAACAATGACTTCTCGAATTTTGCATGCAAATGGATAGAAATAGAAAACACTATCCTGAGTGAGGTATCCCAGACCCAAAAAGATGAACATGGGATGTACTCACTCATAATTGGTTTCTAGCCATAAATAGGGGTCACGGAGTCTACAATAGGCGAATCTAAAAAAGCTAAGTAAGAAGGTGAACCCAAGGAAAAACATATAGTTATCCTCTTGGCTAAGGGAAGTAGACAAAATTGCCGGGGAGAAAAGTGGGATCTTGGGGGTGGGGTGGGATGGGGGTAAGGGCAGATGGGGAGAGAAAAGGTAGAAGGGAAGGAGGGGGGACTTGGGGAAACAGGAGGATCGGGATAAAGGAAGGTTGGATAGGGGAGCACGGAACCATAATTCTTAGTTAAGGGACCCACTTTAGGGTGGGCAGGAGACTTGACCCTAGAGGGGCTCCCAGGTGCCCAAGCTGAGGTCCCCAGTTAGTGCCTTGGGCAGCTGAGGATAGGGAACCTGAAATGACCCTAGCCTAGAGCAATACTGACGAATATATTGCATATCATCCTAGAACTTTCATCTGGCGATGGATGGAGATAGAGACAGAGACCCACACTGGAGCACTGGACTGAGCTCCCAAGGTCCCAATGAGGAGCAGAAGGAGGGAGAACATGAGCAAAGAAGTCGGGACCACGAGGGGTGCACCCACCCACTGAGACAGTGGAGCTGATCTACTGGGAGCTCAACCAGGCTAGCTGGACTGTTACTAAAAAAGCATGGGATAAAACTGGACTCTCTGAACATGGCGAACAATGAGGGCTGATGAGACGCCAAGGACAATGGCACGCGGTTTTGATCCTACTTAATGTGCTGGCTTGGTGGGAGCCTAGCCAGTTTGGATGTTCACCTTCCTAGATATGGACTGAGGGGGGAGGACCTAGGACTTACCACAGGGCAGGGAACCCTGACTGCTCTTTGGATTGGAGAGGGAGGGGGAGAGGAGTGGGGGGAAGGGGAGAGGGGTGGGAGAAGAGTGGGAGGAGGGGGAGAAGAGGGGGAGGAGGGTGAGGGAAATGGGAGGCTGGGAGGAGGTGGAAATTTGTTTTGTTTTTTCTTTTCTTTATTCTCCTTTTATCAATAAAAAAGAAAAAGAAAAAAAAGAAGATATATACTGAGCTACTAATAGATATTGAGTATTAGTTTCTTCTCAGATTGTCTAAATGGTTTTATGTCACCTTGATACAACAATCATCAGGGAGGAGAGAGCCTCAATTGAAAAAAATCCTCCATTAGATTGGGCTACAGACAAACTGGTAGGACATTTTCTTAATTAGTGATTGATGGAGGCAGGCCCAGCACATTGTAGGTGGGGCCACCCCTGAACTGGCAGTCCTGGGTTATATTAGAAGGCAGGCTGAGCAAGCCTTCAGGAGCAAGCGGCTAAGCAACACTCCTCCATGATCTCCACACCGGCTCCTGCTTTCAGGTTCCTGCCTTCTGTGTTGTAGTATGATTGGGCATCTCTTGGGTATATTCCCAAGAGAGGAATTGCTGGATCCTGAGGTAGGTTGACTCCCAGTTTCCTGAGAAACGGCCACACTGATTTCCAAAGTGGTTGCATAAATTTGCATTCCCACCAGCAATGGATGAGTGTTCCTTTACTCCACATCCTCTCCAGCATAGGCTGTCATTGGTGGTTTTGATTTTAGCCATTCAACTGAATGTCAACCTGTAGAAGAATAAAATTAGATCCATACCTATCACCATGCACAAAACTCAAGTCCAAATGGATTAAAGACTTCAATATAAATCTGACCACACTGAACCTGATAGTAGAGAAAGTGGGAAGTAGTCTGCTTTTTACGTATAACCCCAGTAGCACCGATAATAAGAGCAACAATGAATAAATGGGATCTTCTGAAACTGAGAAGCTTCTGTAATGCAAAGGACACTGTCATTAAGACAAAAAGGAAACGTACTGAATGGGAAAAGATCTTCACCAACCACATCTCTGACAAAGGTCTGATCTCCAAAATATATAAAGAACTCAAGAAACTAGACATTAAAACTCTAATTAACTCAATTAAAATATGGGGGAGTGAACTGAACAGAGAATTCTCAACAGAAGAAGTTCAAATGGCCAAAAGACACTTAAGGTCATGCTCAACCTCTTTAGCAATCAGGGAAATGCAAATAAAAACAACTTTGAGATACCATCTTACAATGTACTTTCTGTTCACTTAGGTAATATTATATCCTTCTGGAGTCTTTGATGGAGTTGAAGAATTTATAGTTAGAGTTTTCCTTAGTTATGATAAAAGATAACATAGATATAAATATTGTAACTGTAATTCTTGTTTAATACCTGTTTGTTATATGTAACTTTACTATGTTAAAGTTAAAGCCTTTCTTTTGTTCAAACAGAAAGGGGGAAATGGTGTGGGAGGTCTGTCTGTCTATGTGTTGCTTCTGTTGGTTAATGAATAAAAAAACTGCCTTGGCCTGTGTAGAACTTACACAGGCAGGGTAGATGGAACTGAATTCTGGGAGGAAGAAAGCAGAGTCAGAGAGATGCCATGGAGCCACCAGAAACAGACACTGGTAATTTTACCCAGCAAGCCACTGCCACCTGGCAATACACAGATTAATAGAAATGGGTTAGATTAATATAAGAGTTAGCCAATAAAAAGCTACAGCTAATGGGCCAAGCAGTGATTTTATTAATACAGTTTCTTTGTGGTTATTTCAGGGCTAACCTAGCCGGGCAGCCAGGATAAACAAGTGGATCCTCATCCTACAACATCATTTCTTCTTTTCTGTCTAATTAAAAAGGAAAGAATTAACTTCATCATAGTAAAATTACATATACAAAACAGTTTTCAAGCAAGAATTACAATTACAATATTTAGTCCATTTACATTTGGAAAATTAAAGAAAATACCTATCTTTGTGAGTTTAAAGATTTATATCTAACTTCTCTTTTATCATAAATAAGGAAAACTATAACTAACTGTCTTCAACTCTTCAAAGACCCCAGAAGGATTGAATATTACCTAAGTAAACAGGAAGTGCATTGTAAGCAACTTCCAAAGTTCTAGAATTGACAGAGGGACATCTTGGTACCCGGATATTCACCCAAAGTTTTTCTGTAACATTGGGCCATCCATCTTCAGCCTACAGTCCCATAGTACCCAGTAGACCTTCCATGAAACAGCAAATTTGAAAAGACTATTTTGCTTATATTGGCAGTTTATCTGTCACTTTCTTCTGTGTCCTGCAGAATGTCTGGCAATTTTTTTTTGTTTGTTTGATTGTGGGGTTTTTTTGGTGGAGCAAAAACCCTGAAGTATTGTCTAACCTTTTTTTGGCAAGTTCAGTAGTCATTTTTCTGTGGGTCCTACATGTCCAGTTCATATAGCATACCATCAAACAGTCCAGGTAAAAGTAGTTTCTTGCCCAAATTGCTAGCAAACTCCATAAGGAGCCTCTCTGATGCCCGTCATCCTCTTAAAGTAATTGGTACTGTCAGAAACAGAAGTGTCTCACTGTGGAGAAAAATCTAAGTTCTTAAAGCATTTTAAATGCCATATTCCATAGGTATTTAAAATGTTGAAGATTACATGTCTAATTGAAATATATATATGGAGAGAAAACCTAACTAACATGACTACAAGTTTGACTATTATTATTTTTTATTGATTTTTATTAAGCTCTACATTTTTCTCTGATCCCCTCCCTGCCTCTCTCCTACCCTCATCAACCCTCCCCCAAGGTCCCCATTCTTCCAATTTACTCAGGAGATAGTGTTTTTTTCTACTTTCTACTTCCCATGTAGATTAGATGTACTAAGTAAGTCTCTCTTAGTGTCCTCATTGTTGTCTAAGTTCTCTGGGATCATGGTTTGTAGGTTGGTTTCTTTGCTTTATGTTTAAAAACCACCTATTAGTGAGTACATGTGATAATTGTCTTTGTGTGCCTGGGTTACCTCACTCAAAATAATGTTTTTTAGCTCTATCAATTTTCCTGCAAAATTCAAGATGTCATTATTTTTTTCAGCTGTGTAGTACTGCATTGTGTAAATGTACCACATTTTCCTTATCCATTCTTTGGTCAAGGGGAATTTGGGTTGTTTCCAGGTTCTGGATATGACAAAGCTGCTATGAACATAGAGCACATGTCCTTGTATGATTGAGCATCCTTTGGATATATACCCGAAGTGGTATTACTGGGTCTTGAGGAAGGTTATTTCCTAATTTTCTGAGAAATCACCACACTGACATCCAAAAAGGCTGTACCAGCTTGCATTCCTAACAGCAATGTAGGAGTGTTCCCTTTACCCCACAACCTCTCCAGCATAAGTTGTCATCAGTGTTTTTGATCTTGGCCATTCTTACAGGTGTAAGATGGAATCTCAGAGTTGTTTTGATTTGCATTTCTCTGATGACTAAGGATGTTGAACATTTCCTTAAGTGTCTTTCAGTCATTTTAGATTCCTCTTTTGAGAGTTCTCTGTTTAGATCTGTACTCCATTTTTATTGGATTATTTGTTCTTTTGATGACCAATTACTTGAGTTCTTTGTATATTTTGGAGATCAGCCCTCTGTCTGATGTGGGGTTAGTGAAGATCTTTTCCTATTCTGTAGGCTGTCGTTTTGTCTTGTTGCCTGTGTCCTTTGTTTTGCAGAAGCTTTTCAGTTTCAGGAGGTCCCATTTATTAATCGCTTCTTTCAGTGTCTGTACTACTGGTATTATATTTAAGAAGTAGTCTCTTGTGCCAATGTGTTCAACTGTATTTCCCATTTTCTGTTCTATAAGGTTCAGTGTGGCTGGCTTTATGTTGAGGTTTTTGATCCATTTGAACTTGAGTTTTGTGCATGGTGATAGATATGGGTCTATTTTCAATCTTCTACATGTTGATATCTAGTTATGCTAGCACCACTTGTTAAACATGCTTTCTTTTTTCCATTTGATATTTTTTGCTTCTTTGTCAAAAATCAGTTGTTCAAAGTTGTGTGGATTGATATCTGGGTCTTCTCTTCGGTTCCATTGGTCCTCCTGTCTGTTCTTATGCCAATACCAGGCTGTTTTAAGTACTGTAGCTCTGTAGTAGAGATTCAAGTCAGGGATTGTGATGCCTCCAGAAGTTCTTTTATTATACAGGATTGTTTTGGTTACCCTGGGATTTTTGCTTTTCCATATGAAGTTGAGTCCTGTTCTTTCAAGGCCTGTGAAGAATTTTGCTGGGATTTTTATGGGTATTGTGTTGAATCTGTACGTTCGACTAATATAAATGATTACCTATTAATCTGCAGTTTTTAATTATATATTACATTTTTATTTATTTTTTTAGCTGTAGATTTTATTTTATTTTTTTAATTTTTTTTTAAATTTCCTCCCCGCCACCGCCTCCCATTTCCCTCCCCCTCCCCCGATCAAGTCCCCCTCCCTCATCAGCTCGAAGAGCAATCAGGGTTCCCTAACATGTGGGAAGTTCAAGGACCACCCCCCTCCATCCATGTCTAGTAAGGTGAGCATCCAAACTGCCTAGGCTTCTCCAAAGCCAGTACGTGCAGTAGGATCAAAAACCCATTGCCATTGTTCTTGAGTTCTCAATAGTCCTCATTGTCCACTATGTTCAGCAAGTCCGGTTTTATCCCATGCTTTTTCAGACCCAGGCCAGATGGCCTTGGTGAGTTCCCGATAGAACATCCCCATTGTCTCAGTGTGTGGGTGCACCCCTCGCGGTCCTGAGTTCCTTGCTCATGCTCTCTCTCCATCTGCTCCTGATTTGGACCTTGAGATTTCAGTCCGGTGCTCCAATGTGGGTCTCTGTCTCCTTTCATCGCTTGCTGAAGGTTAATATTCAGGAGGATGCGTATATGTTTGTCTTTGGATTCACCTTCTTATTTAGCTTCTCTAGGATCGCAAATTATAGTCTCAATGTCCTTTATTTATGGCTAGAAACCAAATATGAGTGAGTACATCCCATGTTCCTCTTTTTGGGTCTGGCTTACCTCACTCAGGATAGTGTTTTCTATTTCCATCCATTTGTATGCAAAATTCAAGAAGTCCTTGTTTTTTACTGCTGAGTAGTACTCTAATATGTATATATTCCATACTTTCTTCATCCATTCTTCCATTGAAGGGCATCTAGGTTGTTTCCAGGTTCTGGCTATTACAAACAATGCTGCTATGAACATAGTTGAGCATATACTTTTTTTGTATGATAGGGCCTCTCTTGGGTATATTCCCAAGAGTGGTTTTGCTGGATCCAGGGGTAGGTTGATCCCGAATTTCTGAGAAACCGCCACACTGCTTTCCAGAGTGGTTGCACAAGTTTGCATTCCCACCAGCAATGGATGAGTGTACCCCTTTTTCCACAACCTCTCCAGCAAAGGCTATCATTAAAAGGCTAATCAACCCAATTATAAAATGGGGCACTGAGCTGAACAGAGAATTCTCAACAGAAGAAGTTCAAATGGCCGAAAGACACTTAAGATCATGCTCAACTTCCTTAGTGATCAAGGAAATGCAAATCAAGACAACTTTAAGATACGATCTTACACCTCTCAGAATGACTAAAATATATTACATTTTTAAATGAACTGCCTAAACATATTACCTTAAACAAGAGTAGAAGTATACATATAAGAGAATTGAAAAAAAAAGCGAGAATTTACCTTAAATTTGTATCAATAAGCAAATATCTATACAAATGCAAATTATTCTTCTGTATATAATATCTCCCTCCCTTTTATTTAGTTTGGGAATTTGGGTGTAGTTGTCCCAAACTGCCTCCTTCTATTTGTTGGGCAAAGTATTTTTAGGGGTTCATGGAGAACTTTTGGGGACTCTTGTTCTATCAAATCCCATTAGCCTGGAAGGAATTCACAGGTTCTCATTCTCTATGGAAATAAAAGCAGAACCACTTTTCCAAAGTAACATATCCTTAGACTCAATTTCTGAAGTCAAGATACCTTTAAAATATACTTGTTGGTTTAACTTAGCGGCCCAGAATCAAATGTCTCTCAGTGGTCAAAAAATTCAAAGAAAACACAATAATATGCATAATCCAGACTCTCTGTGTATTTTTTATCTTTATGTGGCTTATGTTTTTATTCCTTTAATCTATGATTGTCTCTTTAAAGACATTGCTTTTTTAAAGCTATTTCTTTTTATAACTGTCTATACTCTTTTCTTTTCTCTCCCAAGCCTATATACATTTATCCAACACTGTGATCCATTCAAGGTCTTTTTTATCTGAATCTGTTTTTATTCAGTATCTGTAATCATTTTCTTACCAGAGGCACTAAATGTTAAAATGCATGGCTAGTACTAAGGCTGCTTTGCCTTTTGGCTCTGCCCAGTCCAACATGGTGGAGGTATGTTCACTGCCAGCTCTGTGAGCCATGCTCATGGCCCCAGCTCCAGGGACACAGCAGGTCTACGTCACCATTAAGCAATTTGTAACACACTGATCACAGACCCCATTTAAGTGCAAGGCCTCCTGAAAGAGCCAGAGGTCATTCTGCCACATGATCCAGGAAGAAACCATTGCTTAATGGAGCTGCACCTCTGCTTGTGGCCTGCAAACAGAGCCTATCAGAAAAAAAATGCAGCTACTAAGAAGTCATGCTTAACTCTATTTTTTTACATCTAGAATTCCTTCCCAATTTCTCTCAGGTTTTATGCAGATGTAGTTGTCACATGTTGGGCACCATTTTGTAAATGGAGACTGCTCATTCATTTCCAGCTGCCCAGCCCCGAATGATCACACAGAAACTATATTAATTACAACTCTGCTTGGTCAATGACTCAGGCATATTCCTAGCTAACTCTTGCATCTTAAATTAACCCATTTTTATTAATCTGTGTATCACCACAAGGCTGTGGCTTACCGGTAAAGGTTCTGGCAGTGTCTGTCTCCCTTTTGGCAGCTACGTGGTATCTCTTCGACTCCACCTACTCTCACTCCACATCTCTGTTCAGAGTTCCTGCCTGGCTTTACTATGCCAAGCCATTGGCCAAAACAGCTTTATTCATTATCCAATAAAAGCAACAAATATACAGAAGGCTTTCCCACATCAAGGCTGTTTACTGATTAACCTTGTCCAGATAGTATTAATCATACTTAAGAAATCTAAATAGTGCATGTATTCTTTGCCTTTTTCTCAGTTCTCTAAATGTCTTAGTTTTCTTCCTTTGTAACTTGTAGTAGCCCCTTTTAGAGATAGCCAGTACCTCCTCACAGCCGCAGCTGCAGTTGGCTGTAAACAAGCTAGTTGATAAGTTTTCCTACATATCTTCAAAGGATGCCTGTGTCCATGAGATATGATCTTGTAACTTTTTATATTACTAACAAATTGCTAATAAATGGAGGTAAACATGCTTAGAAGATTGTAATGACAGAAAAAATAAGAATTTAGAATGTAGAGTAAGAAGACTGTAGAATGTAGAAGAATAAGAAGGTAGAAGGTAGAGGAACAAGAATGTAGAAGAATAAAGAATGTTAGAATTGGAACAGAAAATAGAGCTAAGAAATTATAGACAATTAAGACAAGAGAGTTAGAATTAAAGAGGAAATAAGAAAAATGACCCTCAGATACTATGCGAAGTTATTATAGAAGTCATTCAGCCCCTGCTCCTGAGAAGCATTCTTTGAGTTACCCTGGGTAATGGTCAGGAATCTGGACTTCCAGACTGCTAAATGTCTTAATTAGGGCATCTATTGCTGTGAGGAACACCATGAACAAAAAGCAAGCTGGGGAGAAAGGGATTTATTCAGCTTATACTCCATATTGCTGCTCATCACCTAAGTGATTCAGGATAAGAATTCACACAGGTCAGAAACCTGAAGGCAGAAGCTGATGCAGAGACCATGGAGGAGTGCTGCTTACTGGATTGCTCAGCCTGTTTTCTTATAGAACCAAGGATCATCAGTCCAGGAATAGCACTAACCACAATGGGTTACTCCTTCTCCATCAATCACTAATTAAGAAAATGCCTTATAGCCAGGTATTATGGGGAAATTTTGCCGATTAAGGTCTCCTTTCAGATAGCTCAAGTTCATGGGTCAAGTTGATATAAGACTAGCCCACACAATGTCCCTTCTTGTCTAATTGGGCACTCTAAATGCAACTATCACTATGATTCATGACCACACATCATTACCACAACCACAGCAAAATTAAGAGACCATATCTGTATGGAGTGTGAGTGTGTGTGTGTGTGTGTGTGTGTGTGTGTGTGTGTGTGTGTGTGTTACAGAGGGCCATGAAAAAGGGAGGCAAAATCAAACTAAGAGTCAAGAGAGATCCTAGAACTGGGTTTCTATGAAATGAAGCACTATTAATAAAAACTCAGAGACAGAAATTGGGGTTCAACCTGAAGGTCAGAAAAGCAAAACAGCCAGCCACTAGTTCTTACCTCTACCTCAGTCCAAAATGGCGATCCTACTTCCAGGAATCTCAGAATAAGACTGAGCCTGAGAGCTGTCTCCTCCCATTTTATAATCCTTTCTAGTCTGGGATTAAAGGCATCCATCACTTGTGCCTGTTTTCTATGGCAAACTAGTGTGGCTGCAGAAATTAAAGGTGTGTGTTATTACTACCTGGTCTGCAAAGCTGGCCAGTGTGGCTGTTTTACTTTTCTGATCCTCAGGAAAGTTTTGTTTATTAAAAAACAAATGAAATGCCACTACCAATGAAAGGCATCTGGAGTGAGAGTTTTGTTTTATTTTTCTTTCTGAACTTATACAACTTCAATTAATGTTATGTATCCTAAATCCTCTTATTTCCCTGCAGATTTTACGGTTTCATTTTCCTTTTGTACCTGAACAGGATTTTATTTTAGACACACACTAGGTTTTCATTATCCATTCACCCATTGATGGACAGCTACATTCGTTCTATTTCCTTGCCGTAGAGAATAGAACAGAAATGAACATGGAGGTGCAAGTATCTCTATGGTAAAGTGTGGGATGCACCGGGCAAATGCCCAGGAGCAAAGCAGCTGGGTCATATGGCAGTTTGGTGTGTGTGTGTGTGTGTGTGTGTGTGTGTGTGTGTGTGAAGAGAGAGAGAGAGAGAGAGAGAGAGAGAGAGAGAGAGAGAGAGAGAGAAAGGTTTGTTGCTGTTGTTGGTTTTTTATTCCTTATTTTGTATTATTTATTTATTAAAGATTTCTGCCTCCTCCCAGCCACCGCCTCCCATTTCCCTCCCCCTCCCCCGATCAAGTCCTCCTCCCTCATCAGCTCGAAGAGCAATCAGGGTTCCCTGACCTGTGGGAAGTCCAAGGACCACCCACCTCCATCCAGGTCTAGTAAGGTGAGCATCCAAACTGCCTAGGCTCCCCCAAAGCCAGTACGTGCAGTAGGATCAAAAACCCATTGCCATTGTTGATTGTTTGTTTTTGAGGAACCTCCGAAATGACTTCTATCATGTATGCATTTATATATGTAAACAAATGTACATACATGTGTGTGGTATAGCATGTAGAAAGGAGATGAAGAAAGGGAAATCTTAGATGATGAGGAAGGGCAGAATGCAGCTAAAGGACACATGAGCCGTGAAAGAGGATGGAAAGCTAAATGTTTTTGTTGCTTCCCTAGAAAGAAAGGAAGGTCTCCCAACAGCAGAACTAAGACAAAGAAAGTGACACATTTAG
Source organism: Microtus pennsylvanicus (assembly GCF_037038515.1). Classification (NCBI taxonomy): domain Eukaryota; kingdom Metazoa; phylum Chordata; class Mammalia; order Rodentia; family Cricetidae; genus Microtus; species Microtus pennsylvanicus. The sequence goes on along the minus strand of NC_134579.1, from coordinate 137,774,177 downwards.
TCTGCCTAGAATTCCCCCAGTTCTCCTGGACATGGGACACCTCTTCTAAGCCAGCTAGATCTTCATTGTTCTCCCTGTCCAGTTCTTACCACATAGGCCCAGGCTGGCCCTAAATCCTGATTTCACTGCTGAGGTTACAAGTATGGGTACCTGACTCAAGCTCTGTTCTCGGAACCTGCAGGTAAATAAAAGAAACTCAGTTTCCAAATGTGAAAACCCAGATATTTGAAAACAGGGTCAGATCTGTGTGGTGGCGCCAGGACACAGTGAAAGAGAACAATAGCCTATGGATGTGTTTGGGGCCAGGAAAGAAGTGTTCAGATATTCAGCATGAAAATAGATGGGAACTGTTTACGAGATTCTCAAGGACAGAGAATGCTAGGCAGCATCTCCAAGGGTGAATCCAATCTGTAGGGTGGTGTTCTGAGTGTTCCCTGCATCTTAGACATCACATCATGGAGTTTGGATAAATCAACATAATCTAATCTTTCATCATTGTGTCTAGAGTAGACACTAACTTGTATGACATCTTATAAAATATGGTTTATTTCTTTTTTAGTACTTGGCTGAATACTTTACACATGAGTATAACGTGTTTGGACCAAATTCATGCCCCTTTCCCTTCCCTCCAATTCCTCTCCTATGTCCCTACAACTTCACCCAACTCCACATGCAATATCTCTATTTCTTTCTTACACACACACACCACATCACACTCACAAACACACAATCACACAACACCACACACACGACACACATCACACATGCACACACCACACTCATGCACATGCAGACATACACACCACACACACTCTAGTACTCGTTACTTCCACCAGATGTGCTTTAGAATGAAAGAAGTCCCAGGGCTGAGTGGGGAAACTCAGGGGCTACTTGTAAAATGTCCTTGGATGTGCTGAACTAGGGAAGGAAGCATCTTGCCCCTAGCATTCTCTGGACAGGTGGAAGGAGTGCCCAACGAATTAGTATTCCATGGGCCAAAAACAAGGGTCTGAGGGAGGAGAGTTCACATGTCAGGATAATGTAGGAAAGCCTATACTTTTTGCAGATTCCCTATGAATACATTGCTTCTCAGATGTCACAAAAATATGAAGGTGAAAAGACAGTTGAAAAACTTGAAATGGGAAGAAAGGAGATAACCCCTGGTGGGTTTTCCTGGGTGAAATCAATACACCTCTGTGCAGGTGAGATAATACACATTGTGTAACTTCACACTCACCAAGTGATCTGCCTCCTGATGGTGTAATACAGGGATAGTTTGACTCCCACAGGGTTCAGATTTCTCTTTAAGCTGATCTCCCAGAAGCTATTTAGACAGGATCTGGATTCAAGGACACACACACTTTGACAGCACCATGGCGCTGGGAGGGGCCTTCAGCATCTTTATGGCACTCTTCTTGTCTTGCCTGCTCATCTTGATTGCTTGGAAGAGAACCAGTAAGGGAGGGAAGCTGCCCCCCGGCCCCGCACCAATACCGTTTTTGGGGAACCTGTTTCAAGTTCGCATTGATGGCATATTTCAATCCTTCCTGAAGGTGAGTGTGTCCATTGCTTCTTACAGCAGTGAAGTCAACAAACAGCAGAGCTGAGTTCACACCAAGCCCACGATTCCTAAACACAGACTCAGAGAGACACTTTAGTAAACTTAAATTACGGAATCCTAGAATCAAGGGGGAAGAAAGTCTTAGACTCTGAGTACACTAGAACGGAGCTCCCCTCTTCTCAGGACCCTGGATCACAGTCTAAGGGGTTGTGGAGTCTCATTTCTTTAAGGGCAAATTTGTTCTCACATTGTCTTGGACTTTTAAGACACTAGAAACCTAGCCTTTCATAAAGAGAAGGTGTAGATCGCAGAGTCCAGCTATTTTAAGTCCATTGTTTCACAAACAAAACTAAGATGTACAAAATTTGGAACATGTACTGCCCAAGGTCACAGGAATCGGTATGATGTGTTTTTCCCCAACACCCTTCCAAGCCCAGGACCTTCCTCTAGTCCTACCTTTCCATCCTCCTAGAATCTCTACCCTTGACTGGAGGTCTCGTCACACTCCATTTTTCTCCTTCCCTCGGTATCTTCCTTCGCTCCCAGCTCCAGGAAAAATATGGGACTGTGTTCACTGTATACTTTGGTCCAAGGCCAGTGGTCATCTTATGTGGACACGAGGCTGTGAAGGAGGCCCTGGTTGACCAAGCGGATGACTTCAGTGGCCGTGGTGAAATGCCTACATTAGAGAAGAACTTCCAAGGTCATGGTAAGTGGCAGCAATAAGAACAAAAACAATTGCAATGTATTTAGTGTGTTGATGGGTCTCTGGTGGATGATTCATGAATCACGTACATCGACTCCCTCAAGAAGGGTATGAACGCCCTGCTAATCTTGGAAGTGCAAAAGCTAATGGTGAAGAAGATAAGGTAGTGTCGTACAGTAAGTGTGAGAGCTACTTGGTTTTTGAATTCCAGAATCTGGATTCTAAAATGTTTACAGTGTCATTTTTATTCTTACTTGTAATGGATTACTGTGTGGTAATATCTATGTACCCCATAAAGCCTTTGCAGCCAAGCTTAGTTCCTATCTGCCCATACACACATCCAACACAGGTCCCCAGCACCTGCATTCAGGATTATTCTTGTCTAGTGTTACCTGTGCAATCTACAAATGTAGGCAGGCTCACTTCCCTCGTTTCACCTGTCTGTCTATCTCCTATCTTTCTATCAATATACGTTTTTCTCAGTTCTACCCGTTGTTCTATAAATCCATGAAAATATATTCACTATCCTGTGATGCAAACATCTTTCCATCCTATTATTCATATTTCTGTCAGTGTTCTATGTATCCATGAATCCACCAATACCTTGATTTGTGCAGTGACCTTTAAGTCATTCACACACATATTAATCTTTCCATCCAATTGCTCTTCAATCCATCCATCTACCTTTTCTTTCAGCTGCTATCTGTTCATCTTAATCCCTCTGTCCACTAACACCTCACTCAGAGTGTTTCATCCTCATATCTTTCCAGACAGACAGATACCTACCCATATATCATTCATCTACCTACCCATATATCATTCCAGTCAAGAGCACAGGCTGCTTATCCAGGGACCTGAGTTTGGTTCCCAGCACTCACACAGGGCTCCCAACCATCCAGTTTCAGGGGGCTCTGATGCCCTCCTCTGGACTCCACCATTACATTCTTCCTGTCATTTATCAACATATTCTAAACTGATCTTATTAAAATCCCAAGGAATTCACCAATCCTCAACTCAGGTGATTTCTTCTACCGTCTTCATGATGTAAGATAAATCCTTTTCTATAGGTGCACTGATGTACAGCGGTGAGCTTCTGTGCACACACATATATAAGTTTGAAGATCCCAACTGGCACTAAGAAGATAAAAATAGCCTTTCCATTTAAGGAATACTCTATATGTTATGCCGTCCTTACCTCCTCAACTTTTCTTGGCTCTGAAACTAACCCAGCCACAGCTCACTAGCCTAAAAGAAAACTTTCTTGCTCTCCGAGATTATTCCTGGCCTCATTCCCTTTTCCTTCACCCCTGGACTATTTTTGGAGAGAATCTTGATTTCCCATTGAGCCTGGAAGGTTGACTTTCATAATTGTGTCTACTACATACATGAGAGCACAAAGGGGAAGGGGCAGGGGCCTGACCACTGACATTCTGGCAGGTTTGGCTCTGTCCAATGGAGAGCGATGGAAGGTTCTTCGGCGTTTTTCCCTGACCATTCTTCGGAACTTTGGGATGGGAAAGCGGAGCATTGAGGAGCGGATCCAGGAGGAGGCTGGTTACCTACTGGAAGAATTCCATAAGACCAAGGGTATGGAGACCACATCGGGTGACTGGGTGTTTACAGAGAGCTAAGTTCATGGAGAGACTTGGTGGAAGAAAGACCTGAAATAGGAAAGGCTGGAAAACATTAAGGGTTCATAGAGATTTTCAGTGAGGTTCCAATGTTAAAAATTAACATGGAAGATTCTGAGTGACAGTTTGTCTAGAAATGCCCCTCAGTGGACCTCAGCTGTTTGTAGCTCAAGAAATCATGCAGGATTCTTATGTTGGCCGAGCCTGTGTCTTTTCCTAGAGAAAGGATCAAATGTTGCTCTGTCATACACGCTTTATTGTGATAATGAAAACACCGCAAAACTCACCATCTTCACCATTTTTAAGGGTAGGCACAGTTTTTCAGGCTGGAGAGACGGCTCAGCTGCTAGGGCACTGGCTGCTCATCCAGGGACCTGAGTTTCATTCCCAGCACTGACATGAGAATCACAAAAGTCCCGAATTCAAGTTTCAGGGGATCCAGTGCCCTCACCCAGTTTCCAACAGTACCAGGCATGCATGTAGTACATAGCTACATATGCAGGCAAAACAACTGTTCTTAAATAAAAGTTCAATTAGAACAAAATTTTAAAGAGTATAGTGTAGATATATTCATATCACTGTAAACAAATGCTTAGAAATGTCTCATTTTGAGGTTCTTTTCTCCCACCCATCCCTGGTGTGTGGGGGGAGGACTTGCTTCAGTTAACACACACACACACACACACTTCCTTCAGGAAAACTATTCTCTTGAGTATTTTACTACATTACATTTTTTTCAAAAATTACAATGTATTTATATCATATTTTCCCCTCTCAGCTCCTCCCAGATCATCCTCACCTCCATACCCACTCAACTTCATGTTCTTTCTCTCAAAATAAGATGAAACAACGAAAATCAAAGCACACAAACACCCCTAACCAAGAAGCTATTTGCAATTGGTACCTGCTGGAGAGGGAAAGAACCAGTCTCTCCAATGGAGTGTGAACACTCCAGAGAAGCCCCCATGCCCAGGAGTGGGCCAACACAAAACAGGACCTAAGGAGTTTTTGTTTATGTGTGATTTGTGTTTTACTGAAGTTTTTACAGTGTCTAGTTCCCAGCATATAAGAAGGTATGGCACCAATATAGTCTAGAAAGCAAAGACAGAGATTCAGATACATAGAAACAAATAGAATTCCCTTGTTAGGACTCTGTAGAATAAGGAGTCCACCCATGGCTTTGAATAGTCTTGTACTTCTAGAAGTTATCTGCTATGTTGTGTATTGTAAATGTGTGCATGATACTGGAGAAATTGAGCCCCACACCGATTACTTGACCAGGATCCATTTTACAGATAATGTGTCTGAGACCAAGGGAAGTAATTTCCTTTTTCATATGAATGCATGTTGGATGTATGCATGTGCATATTCATGTTCACATGTTCTTGTACACAAGTGTACATATGTGTAGAAGTTAGAGACTGACATCAGAGGTCTTTATCAGTTCCTCTCACCTCTGTTCACTGAGGGATTTGTGGATTGTCGCTGCACCCAGAACTCTTCCCTACCACAAACCTAGCTAGCCAGCTTCTCCCGTGTGGATTATCCCTGCATGCAGAGTTCTTCCCTACCACAAACCTAGCTAGCCAGCTTCTCCCGTGTGGATTATCCCTGCATGCAGAGTTCTTCACTACCACAGACCTAGCTAGGCGGCTTCTACCGAGGAATGCCTGTCTCCACTTCTCAAATGTTAAATCAGAGACAAGCTGCCACACTTTTTTAAGTTGACCAGCCTTAGCCAGGCGGTGGTGGCACATGGCTTTAATCCCAGCACTTGGGAGCCATAGGCAAGTGTATCTCAGTGAGTTAAAGGTCAGCCTGGTCTACAAGAGCTAATTCCAGGATATGTTCCAAAGTTACAGAGAAACCCTGTCTTGAAAAATCAAAAAAAAAAGGAAGGAAGGAAAGAGGGGAGGGAGGGAGGAAGGAAGGAAGGAAGGAAGGAAGGAAGGAAGGAAGGAAGGAAAAGAAAGAAAGGAATCAAGGCACTCACGCATACCATTAAGCAGAGGACCTGGGGCTCTGTGCCAACACTGAGAAATCTGTTGCCCTACCTCTCTTGTGACTGATTCCCACATAGTCACTTTCTACCTGTAGGAGCACCCATAGATCCCACCTTCTACCTGAGCCGCACCGTGTCCAATGTCATCTGCTCCGTTGTCTTCGGGAAACGCTTTGACTATGAGGACAAATGTTTCCAGAACCTAATGAAGTTGATCAATGAGAGCTTTGTGGAGATGAGCAAGCCCTGGGCACAGGTATTTAGTAACTACCAGTCAACTCCCTACTCACCCTTCATTCTCAAGCAAGCACTTTCCTATGCACTGTCTAACCCTCCTCCTTTCATCCCTGGGAGGTGCTTATCCATTTGTCTAATAGTTTGGAAAACAAAGGATTATACCCAAATCTCAAACCCAACAGTAGACAATTTAGTGAAATAGGGCATATCTCTGTAGCTTAGGTTGGCCTTGAACCACCTCTGATCTTTTTCTTCTCAGTGTCCCTGGTGATGGGATTAAGAGTGATCTCTGCTCTGCCCTAGCTCCAGCCACATGAGCCCACTCTCTGACTTTAGAACTTGGCCCATCTGGTCCCTGATGCCCATGACTGACACACACCCCTTTGCCTCTGCCCACAGTTATATGACATGTTCTGGGGAATCATGCAGTATTTTCCAGGAAGTCACAACCACCTCTATAACTTGATAGAAGAACTTAAGGACTTCATTGCATCCAGGGTCAAGATCAATGAAGCATCCTTTGACCCCTCAAACCCTAGAGACTTTATCGACTGCTTTCTCATCAAGATGTACCAGGTACTTTTCCCTTATGCCATTCTTTCTGTCTTTTGAAACCTTTATCCCTGCCATGTCAAACCCATCTTGCAACTGTTAGAAGAAAAGAGAAAAAAACATTATCTCATAAAGTTTACTTCTCTCCCTAGATAAAAATGGAGAAACTGTAGAAATGTGAGCCACTTGCACCTTTCAAATAAACTTCCATAAAATTAATGTAATCAGATATATTTATATTTTATATATATGTAGTCAGGATTGTCTAGAGCCATAGTTCTCAACCTTCCTAATGCTGCAACGCTTTAATACAGTTCCTCATGTTGTGGTGACCCTCCCAATCAAAAAATTCATTGCTACTTCATATCTGTAATTTTGCTACTGTTATGGATTATAACGTAAATATCTGATATGCAACACCTGTGGAAGTCATGAACCACAGAGGGATGACAAAACTTAGAGAATGTGTGTGTGTGTGTGTGTGTTCAGGATTTATTAGAATGGCTTATAGGTTGTGCTTCAGCTCGTCACCAATGGCTATCTACCAATGGAATGTCCAGGAATCCTGTAGTTGTTCAGTCCATGAGGCTGGCTGTCTCAGCTGGTCTTCAGTATCTGCAAGAACCCTGAAGAAGCTGACTCTGATGCCGGTGAAGAATGGACTTACAAACAAAGATGAGAGCAAACAGGCAAAGAGAGTCAGCTTCCTTCCTCCATGTTCTTTATATAGGTTACCAGCAGGTTAAAGGTGGAACTTTCGACCTCAGAAGAGCTGGGTTGAAGGTGTTTCTTCCCACATGAAAGATACAGATGAAATAGGTCTTCCCACTTCAAGTTGACAACCAAGAATAGCCGTCACATATTAGTTGCATGTTAGTGGGCTTTCGTGTGAAACTTCCTTACAAGAATACAGCATGCACCAGTCAACACCAACACCCTTTGTCTTTGTGAGCATGGCCTACTTTCAAGTAAATGCTTCCTAGTTTCCATCTATGACAGAGAATACGCAGTAACTTCCTCTGCGCCTGGTTTGTTTGCATAGCCTTATTCCTCCAGTTCTATTCATTTTGCTGCAAAGAACTTGCTCTTCATGACACGATGTATATATACTATATTTTTCTAAAATATACTTCAAATCTACAAAGTTTAGCATAAAGAAACTTATAATCTTACAGTTTTAAGATTATCTATACAACAGGCTATATTATTGAAAATTAGAATGTGCCTTCAGAGTCTCAGAAGTGAGAACCTTAGCAGTTCACTTTCTAAATTTGAGTTTAAGCTTCAAATTCACAAGTTTAAAGTCTTTGATGTGTAGGGACAAGTAGTCTGCACGCCTGTGTGGTGGCCATTGGAATTCTAGGAAAATCATTATGGAGCCTGAGTATTTGGTAGTTGAAAGTTACATGTTCTAATGCCCCCCAAACTTTCAAATTGTGCAAAATTCTGCTTCCTCTTCCCTTCTCTTCTTGCTCACTACACACACACTGTCCTTTTCTTGCCATTCCTCTAAAACACCAGGCATGCTCCTGCCTCAGCACCTTGGCTTTCATTGTCTCTTCTGGATTTACTTAATCCATCTTTCTACCTCCCACTAATAGACCTCCTCTACACAGAAGGGAGGGGAAGATAAACTCTCACAGGGGTGATTCTGTGGCAATTCCCTTTGCTTTCAGGATAAAAGTGACCCCAACACAGAATTCAACCTTAAGAACTTGGTCCTCACCACCCTCAACCTCTTCTTTGCTGGCACAGAAACTGTGAGTTCCACCTTGCGCTACGGATTCCTGCTGATGATGAAATATCCCGAGGTAGAGGGTAAGTTTCTAATGAGCAACTAATCTGATACCTCATATACCTCCTCAGAAGGATAGCGATCTTGAAATTGTACAGTCCCACAGTCTTAGCCTCTCTTCCCTTGATGACTTCAGAACAGGGTCCATCACCTCTCTGCTTGTCCCTAGATTTGTTCTCTGTGGCTGTTGAGACTTAGAAGCCTGTATTTATCATCTGACCTTCCTAGTCAGAACTTTTGCTCAGAGTGGCTTCCACTAGACTGACATCAAGGAAGAAAGACAGTGACATTCTCTCTCCCTTCCAAGTTCCCAGAGACCCTTAATTGAGCTCCTGCGCTCAAACATGTTTCCTGCATCTGCAAAGTCAGAGCAGACATTTTCTCATCTCTTTGCTTCTGTTACCTCCTCTCCTAACTCTTACCTGCCTTCTTCTCTACAATTCAAATACGTGACTACTCATGGCCATATGCATAATCTGGCTAATCTCTTTGATTCACAGAAACTTAGTGAGACCTATCAAGTCCCCTCTGACCTTCTGTCATCTTCACATACATAACATTGATGTCTAGGACTTGAAGGCACACCTCTTCCCTTCCCCTTTCTCTTGGAGATGGGATCTCACTACATAGTCCAGGCTAGCCTTGCTCTGATGGCCACACTTCTTCAGCTTCCTGGGAAGCTGAGATGACATGTATGTCATCATACTCAGACAAGACTATGTGAGGGCTATTACTCAGCTGACTACACTGTCCATATCAAACAGTATTCATGTCTAAGAAACTAGAATTTGATCTGGTTGGTGAACTCAAGTAATCAAAAGTCACTTCTTGCTGAAAAAAATGCTCTAATTAGGCCTTCCTCTACCCTAGTCAAGTTCAAAATAAGAGTTGGCTTGCATAAAACACCACCTATGTAGGACACTGCATCGGGACCCAGCTCACTGCACTGATCAGTATCCTTCCATGGCTTCTTGGTATTTTTAATTAAAGACCAAATTCCCACATGGCGTTCAGGGATCTAGGCTATCTCCCTCCTGATGTCTGATGAGTGTTGGAGTACCAGTGACGTCTGTTGCATCACTGAAATGAAGCAATCCAAACACATGTGATCCTCCCATAAGACTCACTGTTTTCCCTGCATGTAGACAAAATCTTCATCTCAAGATCCTTTACTCAACGACATCTGCAAAACTCAGAAGTTGACTTGCCCTAGCCTCTCCACACAGACATTCCCTGGCCAGACACGTGGCTCATACCTGTAATCCGACACATATGAGACTAAGTGGAAAGAGTGTCTGAGACATACGCAATTTGTGTAGTGAGTCCCAGTCCAACATGGACCACCTAGTGAGGCCCCGTTGGCAAACAACAAGCACACGCTCCCCCAACCACAAATAAAAACAAAGACTGAGCAATGAAAACAAACGTCGGCCTTCCCTGTGGCCTTTCCTGGTATATCTTCTCCCGTGTTACAGCCAAGGTTTATGAGGAGATTAACCAGGTGATTGGAAATCACCGGGCCCCAGCAGTGGAGGACCGCGCCAAGATGCCCTACACTGATGCCGTCATCCATGAGATACAGAGATTGACAGACATTGTGCCCCTTGGTGTCCCCCATAATGTCATACGAGACACTTATTTCCGAGGCTACTTTCTGCCCAAGGTGAGGTTGTACCCCATTTTTGTCCTAACACTCTTTCCTAACCCGTTTCTCTTCCTGTTTTGTACCTCTATCCCCCATTGCCCAAAGCAGAGTTCTAAGAGCCTCTGTCTGTTTCCCAGGGCACAGACGTGTATCCCCTGATTGGCTCAGTCCTCAGAGATCCCAAATACTTCCGCTACCCAGATGCTTTTTATCCTCAACACTTCCTGGATGAACAGGGGCACTTCAAGAAGAATGATGCCTTTGTGGTCTTTTCCTCTGGTAAGTTGTTATATCTAGATTTCCCCAGATACGCACTAGTCTCTCCAAGGTCTGCGTTATAGAATTATAAAAAAAAAAAATCCTAAAATCCCAGACCTGGGAATATTAGACTCATTCATTTGAATGATTGTGGGCGTGCAGACATGGTGTTGGTGCATTATGCAATCTCAGTATTCAAAAGGCAGGGGTAATAAGACTTAAAGCTGAAGGCGAGCATGGGATTACAGCAAGATTCTGACCTTAAAACAATTGGAAATGATGAAAAAAATAAAATGTTAGAGCAACAGTAGCAGTGAAAAGGCATTTAGTAAACTTCATCATACTATGTTAAGAATCAAATTAAAAATATTTCATGTTTTGTCAGCCACATGATCCTTGTCTGAACCACACGTGCCTGTCATGTATGATGGACAAACGGAGCCACTGATAACTTTGACTGAATGGTCACATGTGTGTGAAAATGTAAACATTCTTATTCAAGAGCAATGAAACATGAAACACATTTAACTTACACAAAATATTCTTTTTCCTCTGAATATTTTCAAACATTCTAAGAGATAAAAAGTATTAATACTCGGTGTGCATACAGACAAAAAACAAAGCCACAGATTGGCCTCCCAGACAGAAGTTTGTCGGCCTGTGAGTAGCTGTGCCACCCTGCGATTTTAAATGGCAGTCAAGGGATGCCTGGACCCTGTGTGAATTATTGCAATTGTCAACCGTGTTCCTGGGATCAGGAAGATATCCTTAAATACAATTCTTAGCTCTTTTTTAATGTCGATAGTATTTGATACCTAAGGCCTCTTAAATACCTCTGGGGAATTGAAATGAAGAGTTTTGAATATTTTTTCTGCTCTGGGGATGGAATTCACACACACTGAGTGTGTCACACACCCCAGCCTCTCTGGTGGAATCCAGTCCCTGCTCTGCTGTTCAGCCGCACTCCAGCCCTCATGGGTCTTTTGGGACCAGTCTGTCTGGTTCTAACCCAGGTAGAATCTCAGCAAACAGACAGGAAGTTGCCACCTGACCTGTCCCTCTAGGTGGCAGCTGGTAGTTGGGCAGTACCAGTGGGACCCCAGTAAGTCTTGTTAATGATCATGGAGACAGCTGTGAGTTGAGATGCCAAGGAGTCGGGAGAAATGCCATACCCCTCTGTCTTTCGTGTGTCTACAGGAAAGCGCATCTGCGTAGGGGAGGCCCTGGCCCGCATGGAACTCTTCCTCTACTTCACTTCCATCCTTCAGAGGTTCTCCTTACGTTCTCTGGTGCCTCCTGCTGATATCGACATCAGTCCCAGGATCTCTGGCTTTGGCAACATCCCCCCCACTTACAAGCTCTGCTTTATGGCCCGCTGAGTGCCAGCTGCTAGGCCAACCAAGAGAGCTGAGAGCTGAGCTCAGCTGGAGTTCACCTCTGCAGGCTCTCCCTTCCTTCCTCAATCCTGTCTACACCTAGAGAAGCCATGCTCATGGCTGTGTCGAGGTCACAGCTCTAGCTACAGTCACTGTTTGGGGCAAAGCCTGACGGTTTAATTAAATTCACTGGATTTCTCAACCTTGGTCTCAATCCCCTCCCCCAGACTCTTACAGCCTTTTGTCTCCCCTGCATAGTGACAAGAATGTACTCCATAATTCTTTCATGTTTGCTTGTATTTCTCTTTCTCCAATAAAGAACTCAAGACTGTTGGTCAGAGCAAGTTTACTGTGTATCATGTTGAGAGTTCTATTGTTGCAGGAAATAACCAAAGGATTAGACACCCAACCTGAGAGCCAGGAAGCAGGGTATTGTATGCACAACGGGCCCAGGGGACTTCAATTCAAAAACTGATCTCCGAGTTCAGTTAAACAGAGCCTTTTGTTCCCCTTTCTGTCCCCCCACCACACACACATAGCAACCAAGAGTGACATATACTGTATTAAATTTGCCTAATGTAATATATTAAATATATTAAAACTGCCTCCCCAAACAGAAGTCTATCGTGGGTAGAATTTTCTTCAGTGCAGAAGGGAGAGGGAAGAGGTTACAGGGGGACACAGTGAGCTCCCATAGGGTGCTGACCTGGTCTTACTTTCTTTAGTTTCCAAGGGGGTCTTCTGCCTCAGGGTGATGTGCTTTCAACAGACATTGAAATGGGCTTTCTGATTGCTTGTTACTGATAGCAATTCCCTACGCCATCAACAGTTTCCTGACTGATTTTGGTCATTTTGTGGGGCATCAAGCTGTGGCACCAAGCATCTTGCCAGCTTAGTACTTATCCTCACTGTCACTTCTCCTGCTGAACTTGCTCTCCTGGTGGCTCTTGTCTCGACTCCCAGTTCTCCACACCCTGCATTCTGTTTTGAGTATACCTCAGTTATTCACAATTACAGTGAATAAATCACCACACTGAAATACAAACTGAAAAACAAATATATATTTTAAAATATTTTCTATTCAGTAATTCCATACACATTGCACTGGCTGGTTTTGTGTGCCAACTTAATAGAGTCATCAGAGAGGAAGGAGTCTAAGCTGAGAAAATCCCTCCTTGAGATCAGGCTATAAGGCATTTTCTTAATTAGTGATCAATGGGGGAGGGCCCTGCCCATTGTGGGTGGTGCTATCCCTGGGCTGGTGATCCTGGATTTTCTAAGAAAGCAGGCTGAGCAAGCCATGGGGAGCAAGGCAGTGAGCAGCACCCCTCCATGGCCTCTGCATCAGCACCTGCCTCCGGGTTCCTGCCCTGCTTGACTTCCTTCAGTGATGAACAGCAATGCTGAAGTATAAGCCTATTAAGCCCTTTCCTCCCCAAGTTGCTTTTTGGATCTGATGTGTTTCATCACAGCAATAGAAACCCTAACTGAGACACACAGATAGAATGTACTTTAATGATATGTATCTCCATTCCTCTCACTTATCTCCTTCCCACTGTCTATGGAATGCTTTATCTTCCTGATACCCTAAATCTCACCTTTCTCCTGCCTTTTAAAAAAATTAACTAGGGTTACTTGCATGCACACAATTTTAGAGTTATTTACTGGATAACATAAAGTGGTTACACCCCTGAGAAAAAATGGCTTCTCCTTTCCCAGTTCCCACCACTACCCAGAGGTCTTCAACTAGGAGTGGAACCTCCTATACTCCACCCCATCTATGTTTGAAAGTTAACAGCAACCATCTTGTGCAGGTAGCCATAAAGACAGTGAGTTTGTGTGTGCCATGGCATTGCTATGTCCAGAAGACAGCATTTTTCAGCATTCCTCTCCATCCTATGGCTCTTATGTTCTTACCATCCCCTCCTCCACAATGTCTCCTGAGCCTTGGGGAGGGGTGGATATAAATGTCCTAACAGGTTTGAGTACTCAATAGTCATTTATTCTCAACACTTGAACGAATTCTGAGTCTCTGCATTAACTGCTGACCACTGCAAAAAGAAGTTTGTCTGACTGGGGTTGACAACAGCACCAGACTACAGCTATAAACACAAATATTTAGAAGGCAGTTTGATAACACATCCATTTAGCAAAACAACAGTAGTACATCCTCCCCTGGAGCCATCACCTTCCTAACCTTTGGTTTTTGGTCAGGTTTACAGTACTAGCTATGAATTCCCTCCTGTAAAATGGGCTTCAAATTGAACCAAAAGTGGTTGTTATTACCATAACATGCATGCCCCAATTGTCCAGTGGCTTCAACCTGCCTGGCAGATCATTATTGTAGCACAAGCATCCACTGCAGGGTAAAACACTGCTGACTTGTCTACCCCAGCAGTCTGCACAGCACCTTCCCACCTGGTAAAAACACCCAGCAGGGAGAAAACTCCAAGCCCTGTTCCAAATAAATCTCTCTATGTATCACGACAAATGCATGTGGTATCTTCGGCAACAGGGTCTTCCCATCTAGTTCTAGTGGACAGCCAAGAACAAGGGCACTAACTGTGTTGTTTAGAGGCTTCTGGGGTCTTCCTGACCAACAACTCACGGGAGGTAGTCTGTGCCTGAGATTTCATTTGCCATCCCATGGCTTATGTAAACACTATTATCCACCTGTGCAGTGTACCTTTATTCAAACTCATTTTTTTCTTTTAAAGTGTGTTTTTAACTTATAAGATAATAGATTTCTATATGACTTTTTCATAAATCCTTCATTTTTGTTGATACCCCCTCATCTTCGCTCTTCCCCATCACCTCACCCCACCCTGTTTACACCTTTCCACCCTCAGGACCATGAGGGGTGCACCCCCACACTGAGACAATGGGGATGTTCTATCGGGAACTCACCAAGGCCAGCTGGACTGGGTCTGAAAAAGCATGGGATAAAACCGGACTTGCTGAACATAAGGGACAATGAGGACTGCTGAGAAGTCAAGAACAATGGCACTGGGTTTTGATTCTACTGCACATACTGGCTTTGTGGGAGCCTAGGCTGTTTGGATGTTCACCTTACTAGACCTGGAAGGAGGCGGGAGGTCCTTGACTCCCCACAGGGCAGGGAACCCTGACTGCTCTTCGGGCTGATGAGGGAGGGGGAGTTCACTGGGGGAGGGGGAGGGAAATGGGAGGCGGTGGCGGGGAGGAGACAGAAATCTTTAATAAATAAATAAATAATTTTAAAAAAGAGAGGTTTTTCTGATTCAGCAGTAGCAGCAAAAAGCTGTGTCATTTTGAAATGCTGGCTTTCTGGGCCATCCTGCCAGTGCAAACTCTGACTCTTTCAGGCAGGAGGTCTGGCTATAAAACATTTGAGTGAGGTTGGTGAGCAGACTGCTACAGCTTGCTTAATAGCAAGCTTGAACTGGTTGTGTGCTTGAGAATGGGGCTGTGTGCATGACTCTCAAAGGCAGTAAACAGCTCTGCCATGCTGGACTATGTGGAGCAAGCAATCAGTACTATATATACCATAGTAATGCCGCAGCTTAGGTTTTTAAGAAGCACTTAGCATTTTAAGAAGTATTTATGGACAGTAAAGAATTACAGATCCACAATAGGACAGATTTAGACATAAAAGACCTCTAAGTGGGTCACGGTGTTAGATAAATGTATGTAGAGTTAAGAGAGAGAAGAAAAAGAGAATAGAGTTATAAAAAGAAGTAAATGGTTTTTAAAAAATTAAACAAAGTCTTTAAAGAGACAGAGAACCGACAGCCATAGATTAAAGGAGTAAAGGAAAATAAGTCACATAAAGATGGAAAATTCATGAAGAGTCTGGATTGTGTATATTATTGTGTTTTCTTTGAATTTTTTTGACTGTGAAGGCATTAAGTAACCAACATATATACTTTAAAGGTATCCTGACTTTAGAATTTGAGTTTAAGGATATGTTGCTTTGGAAAAGAGGTTCTTCTTTTGTTTTCACAGAGGAGGAGAACCTATGGAATTATTCCAGACTAATGTCGTTTGATAGACCAAGAGCTCCTGAAAGGCCACTTTGAATACCCCTCAAAAAATTACTTCACCCAATAAACAGCAGAAAGAAGTTTGGACAGAACTACACCCATATTCCCAAATATTGTCTATAAGTGTGTATTTACATTTAAAGGGGGATATGCTATAGAGATTTGCATTGGTATGTATCTTGGTTTATTGATACAAAATTAAGGTCAGTTTTGTTTATGTATTTCTGCTCTTGATTGAGGAATTGTATTTGTGAAATTCATTAAAAATATGATATATAACCAAGAAATACAGGTTAATATAATAATCAATTATAATAGTCAAGTGTGTAGTCACGTTAGGTTTTCTAGATATATAGAGATATATTTCAGTTAGATAGGTATTCTTCAACTCTTTCAGAGACCTTCAGAATATGACATTTAAAATGTTTAAGAACTTAAGACTTTTCATGACAATGAGACATGTCTGCTTCTGGAAGCACCAATTACTTCGGGAGGAAGATAGGCATCCAAGAGGCTTTTTATGGAGTTGGTTAGCCATTTTGGAAAAAAACTGCTCTTGCCTGGACTGCTTGACTGAACATGCAGGACCCACAGAGAAATGACTGCTGAACTTGCCTAAAGGTGAGATGATCCTTCAGGGTTCCTGCTACATGAAAGTCTGCCAAACATTCTGCAAGACACAAAAAATGTGATGAACAAGCTGCCAATATAGATTGAACTGTCTTTGAAATTTCCTGCTTCATGGAAAAGTCTGCTGTAAACTATGGGCCTATGAGCTGAAGATTGGATGCTCCAATGGTACAGAAGAACTTTGGGTCCAGGCAGCAAGATGTCTCTGTCAATTCCAGAGTTTTGGAAGTTGCTTACAATAAACTTCCTGTTTACTTAGGTAATATTATATCCTTCTGGAGTCTTTGATGGAGTTGAAAAATTTATAGTTAAAGTTTTTCTTAGTTATGACAAAAGATAACGTAGATATCAATATTGTAACTGTAATTCTTGCTTGATACCTGTCTTGTTATATGTAATTTTACTATATTAAAGTTAAAACCTTCATTTTTTATTTAAACAGAAAAGGGAAGGTGATGTGGGATTTACCTCTGTATGCTGTGCTTACCATTAATGAATAAAGAAACTTCTTTGGACCTATAGCAAGGCAGAACTTATGTAGGTGGGGAAGATGAAACAGAATGCTGGGAGAAAGGAGGCAGAGTCAGAGAGATGCCATGTAGCCCCACCAGAGACAGATGCCAGAACTTTAGCTGGTAAGCCACAGCCATGCGACCATATACAGATTAATAGAAATGGGTTAAATTAATTTGTAAGAGTTAGCCAATAAGAAGCTAGAGCTAATGGGCTAAGCAGTGATTTAATTAATACAATTTCTGTGTGATTATTTTGAGTCTAAAGTAACAGGGATGCTGGGAACCAACAAGCAGCCTCCTCCAACACTTTGTCAAATCAGAAAAACTTGTGCCATTCCAAAACCCTCCCTACTACTTCCTGTGTCTCTCTATCTCTCCCAGATGCCCTCTCATATCCTAATATTACTTTCTTCAACTAGTTGCTAACTCTACCTCCTGACTCAAGGTTAGTTGAAATTAATTAATGCAAATGCAAACTCAGGATTCACAGTATGATTGAATATTGTGTGTATGTACCACATTTTCATTATCACTCATAAGTTGATGGATCTTGATGGATCTCAAGAGTGGTTTCCATGTTCTAGCTATTGTGAATAGAGTGAATAGCAATGAGCATGGGTGTATAGGTCTCTCTGCTGTGGGATCGAGAGTCCTTTGAGTGTATGCCCAGGACCGACATAGCTGGATCATATGAAAGCTCTGTTCTTAGTTTTTGAGGAAATCTACCCTGATTTCTAGAGTAAACGCCCACTAGTTATATTAGTGTATTGGGCAGTGAGTTGCAACTCTTGGATTTTAGAGGGGACACATGCAAACAATTGCAAACTGTATACCTTGCCCATTTGTTTGCTTATTTGAAATGGCCTTACCATGTGGCTCAATTTGGAATGGAATTCCCAATCCTTCTGCCTCAGTCTCCCATGTGCCAGTATTCCAGGTATGCATTACAGTGTCCAGTGCCTTTTTGGCATCTTTACCTTCTTTCTATGTTGTTGATTATTTTGGTTTATAGATAAGGATGTTAGTCCTTATTGGTCTTTTTTTGTTGTTGTTAAAGGGTGGGACAATGAAATAGATTCACATGTAGTTCAGGCTGGCCTCAAACTCCCTATGTAGTTCCTCTTATCTCCACCTCCAAAGTGAATGGATTAAAGCATGCACCATGACACCTAGGTTCCTCGTGAGTCTTATAATTGTGTGTGTGTGTGTGTGTGTTTACTAGGGATTAAACCCAGAACATTATGGGTCAGAGGCAAGGATGCTACTAATGAGCTACATTCCCAGCTAAGTTCAGTTTCTCTTTTTTCGTCTCCAAATGTATGCCAATGTGTATGCAGAGGCCAGAAAAGAATTCAGGGTTTTCATCAATGACTCTCCACCTTACTGCTTCATCACAGGACTTCCCACTGAACTGGAAGATCATCATTTCAGACAGACTTGCCGGCCAAGGAGAAAGTTCTTGGGATCAAATTGCCTCTATCACCCAATGAACATACAGTCATGCTTGGCTCTTTATGTGATTGATGGGGTTCAAATTCAAAAGCTCATCATGCTTATGAGGCAAATGTTCTTGCCTATTGAACCATTCATTACCCCAGCTACCAGATTCCCTAATGTTTACCTTTCTCTCAACTTCTTAAAATATGAAAGTCTTCTCTGTACTTCAAGCTTTTCTCACTCTGACCTTCACATCTGTCTCTTCATGTTCTTGGGCTTAGCAGAAAAGAGTGTAAAGACAGAGAGGGACAAAACTCATCCTAACTCCTGAATTACAGGGAGTGCCAGATACGTTGTGTTCAGGTCCCCAAGACTTAAGGCCCTGCTCTCTAACTTGTCTTTGAACAAGGCTAGCTCAGAGTTGAAACTATGGTTTATGATTGACTCACTAAAACTACAAATTAGGAATTGTTGATGTCTCAAATCAGGTGCAGAATCAATAAAGCCAGAAGCAGGGTCAAATTCCCTGAGAAGGTCTGAAGCCACCCTGTCCTCACAAGTCGGCCTACAATTTGTTTAATGATTAAAATGAAGTGGATTTATCTTTTCCAACTGAACTTTGTGTGAACCGATTTTCCTTAAACTCGTTCTTACTCATTTGATGTGAGGTATAATGACTGAGGCCGCTAGTGTGGCAAACAGAGAGATCCAGACTCTGATGTTGACTGCGGAGTTTTCCAAGTTGATGACCTCAGCTTCTTAGAGATATTTTTGCACCTCAGAAAGGCATCAACAATCATTTTTTTAAAAAAGAAAAAACCCACTAAGCTTATTTTTTTGAAAGACAAACACACAATCCCACATACATGGAAAGACTTAGAAAGCTGAACTCATAGGTGAAGAAAACGGGCTGGCAGTGGCCCGACACTGGGAGAGTATTGGCCAAAGGATCAGAATATCAGGTTTGCCAGAGACATAAACAGATCTATTGTACAACAAGGAGGCTGTGGTTAATAACAAGGTATCATATTCTAGAAAACTACTAAGATTCGGAGTGTTCTCACATAAAATCCTTTGTGACACAATATTATCTAATTTCCCTGATTTAGCCATTCTACAACATATAATATGTCAAAACATTGTGCTGCACACCTTAAATGTATCTGGTTGCTATTTGTCAATTTAAAAAGAGGTCTTACATAGGAGAGAAAGTAGAATGCATGTTCTATGAACACAGAAGTAGGGCTCCTAGGAGGATGACCAGGGGAATGGGTTGGGGAGAGGGAAGGGCTGGGTAATGACAGAGGAGCAACCAAAACCGAGTGTCTATGAAAGTGCTGTGCGGATCCCTTTATGGTGAGGGCTAATTACATTGATTTTTCAGTCTAAACATAAAAAATGTGGCAAATATCATTTTAAAATTTCAAGACATCAGAAGATACCATGGTCCTACTTCAAGGGGTGGGTGGGCTACAGGAAGGTGCCCACCGAGAGACCAAGTGATATGGTCTCAGCTCCCAGAGAAGACACCGATCACCATGACAAAAAGATGAAGAGCCTCAAGTAGTGGCATATGTAGATGTATGATATATATATATACATATCATTATGCATATATCATAAGTCATATATGTGTGTAACAACAATTAATGAGAAAAGAGGATGTGAATTGAAAGAGAGCCAGGGTGCATGGGCAGGTTTGGATGGAGGAAAGGGAATGGGAGGAAGTGTCGCCATTATATTATCATCTCAAAAAGAAAAGAAAAAGTGGGAGTGGGGGGAGGAGCGGACAGCTGAAGGACTCACAGAAATCAAAGCAGAAACAAAGGCCGCCAGAGCTGATGAAGACCCACCTGCAGGTGATGAGAATCATGTATGGGAAACCAGCTACCCAGTCCTAGGGTGCAAGCTGTTCCAGTCAAACAGCAAGCTCAAAACCAAAGAAAACAGATGAAGAATGAACAGAATTCAGAACTCACGGAGCCAAGTAAGGAACTGTCATCTCCTTATTTCTGACAGCGAAGGTGAAAATGCAAACACTTTGGATTGGTTTTCTTTGACAACATTGAGGTCTTTTTAAAAAAATAATAATTCCCTGTGTTTCTAAAAGTAACATTTACCTGCCATGTACAGGTTCCTTACAGGAAACCAAGAAAATAGAAAAACCCATTCATGAAATAAGACCTGTCTCCATCCACCGCTGGCCCACTGGCTGGAAGTACTAGACACGGCTGTTAGTGGTTTGTTATTTTCATGTATGGGTATGTATATATGTAAATTATATACATATATTTTTTAAAACTTGGATTATTAGATAAATACAAATCAATTCTTCCAGGCTGTTTCCATGCTGTGTGTTCATCAAACCATCTCTGCATGCACTCCGCCACATATCCTGTGGTTTTCCTGGCCAAGGGTGAACAACCAGACAGAAAGGAGCTGGACTTCCTCTCCCCTGCACACAGTTTCGGCCAACACTCCCCACAATTGTCCCTGATCCTTGTCATAACCATGAAATCCGGAATGCAAACATTTTCCTTCTCTGACCACAGCCTTTTGTTCTCCAGGCTCACTAGCCACCTGGCTACCATCAGCCTGGGGGCATCGGTGGTGGTGTGCTCTGGTTGGCCAGGTCATGGTTGGTTAATGAACCAAGGAATGCAAAGGGAATAAAGGTGAAGTGTCTCTCTTATTGAGGTACACTTGTTCTTGCCTAGTTCTGGAGTTATGGGGTTTAGGATAATAGGGTATGGGTTTAAGAATCATAAGTGTTTAGGGAAAATTTCTGATGTGTCATTAAAAAAAACAGAAATAAAAAATTAAACAATAAAACAAAACCTCAGACAGCAGACAGGGCTACAAGAAGTACGGAACTTAGAGACACATAGGCCAGTGCAGACACAACTCTCATTAGTATAAACCCCAAAGTAAACTGCCACCACCTTAGCTTTCCTTAAGATCTTCATTGGGAAATGGTTTGATATTTGATAGAAGCAGTGGTTGTATAACATGGTGAATGTATTAAATGCCACTGAACTTTCCTCTAGGAACGTGTAGTTCCTATGTTATGTCATCTCAATTTAAAATAAAAGGAGAGATGCTGAGGAGACAGCCCAGCTGGTAAAGGGTGTGTTGTGTAAGCATGGGATCCCTGCCCCCACATCAAAAGCCAGGCATGGTGGCACACACCTGCACCCCATTCTGTTCTATTCCTCTCCCAGTGTTGGGGTTGGGAGAGATGGATCCAGGAGGGCCCCTGAGCCTCATTAGCCACACGGGCTAGCCGAGTTGGTGAGCTCTGGGTTCAGCAAAAAATATCTCAGGTCTTAATGTGGAGAGTAATTGAAGAAGACACATTGACCTCTGTTCTCCACGTGTGCACACATGCACACGTACACACTCAACAACAGCAGCAGCAGCAGCAGCAACAACAACAACAATAATGGAAAGGCTCATGTTGTACAGGATTATAGGTTTCAGGTACATTTGGGAGGAGCCTTTTTTTTTTCTCCTGAGAGTTTTGGGTCAGAGGGTGAGGAGCAGGCAGGAAGTTAACAGATGACATTAAAAGTGAGTAGGGGCAGGGTGGGGGAGGGGTAGCCGTCAAGCATCCATTCTGTTTCACTCCTCTCATGTCTGAGACCTGGCTTGAGTGTGAAATGAGTCTACTAGAGTTTGTCTTCTCCCTTCTCCCTGGAGAACCCAGGGCTGTCCTGGGAACCCCTTCCCAAGCCTCAGTCCTAAGTGGTCCGTTATTACAAGTAATAAGAAAGAATAATAGGAACATCTAAGACTGATTCCTCTGTGTTTGCTCTGCTTCAAGATCCCTGGCAGTGACTTGGTCTGGTTTGTCAGGCTGACCCAAGCTAAACCCATCATGCCCTGCCTCCAACCTGACCTTGTTCTGTGTCTTCAAATCTAAATGACGCACTCCCCGCTGTCACCCACATAGGCAGGATGTAAGGAAGTAACGGTGAATTGTCCCTCCTCGGCCTTTCTCCAGGCAGGTTCCATCCCCACGTGCACATCAGGATACCTGAAGCACACACTCCCTCACTTGACAATCTTCACTATTATCCTATCCCAGAAAACTGAAGAATCTTCCTCAACACAAATGTGACCATCTTTTTACTCTCATTGGACATCTTCTTTACTCCCTGTTGCTTCAAGACGAACCCCAGGCTCCTCAGTACGTTACCTAAAGCACCATGTGACCTGGCTTTCACGTGCGGCCCAGGTCTTGGCGTCAATACAATCTTGTATCTCTAATTTCACTCAGCCATGCATGTAGGTCCCTCGTGAATGCTGCTGCTTCTGTCTGGAACGCTATCTCCTAACTTTGTCTACTCTCCCAGAAGACATCCCAACTTCTCCTTCTGGTGGCCTTCCGTAAACACACAAGGTTGAGTCCGTTGCCATTTCTGGCTTCCTACAGACAACTATGTCTTCCCTATTCAGCCTGATCCCCTGTGGCTTCCCTCCATGTCACCATCCGTTCTAGCCTGTCACTGGTGACCCTTCAGTGAGGCCGGGTCCGAGGCCTGTGAACACCCCTGTACCCCCCAGCACAGAACTGACACCGTTCCGTGAGCACTAGTTCAATGACTACTGAAAATGTTGACTGGTATAAAGATGTTGGAGGCGATATTCCAGGAAGGAATCTTTGAGAGAATTTCTGAGTATATTCAGTGGGAAGTAAAGAGTCTTGGGGATCTAGGATACACATGTCCCAAGACTCTTTGTCTTGATCATGGTGTCTTATCACAGCAACAGAATAGTAACTAATACACACATGTTGCAACATGCATTCCCACAGAGACCCCAAACATGTGCTCAAGATAATTCACACAGTAGAATGTGTAAACAAAGCTTGTCAGGGCAGAAGTACCTGTCATAACTTACTAGTAAAAATGATCATAACATGAAGACATCCATAAACACAGAGGCACTCTTGGGGATAAGGAGGGAAGACAGACATCAAGGCAAAATCCTGGGCAGGCTCCAGCTCCATCCAGAACAGTCTGAACATCTAATAATAATTTATGCTTGCTCAAAAATTGCCCAAAGAGCACCAGCCCTCCAGGATAAACTTCCTGTTCAGAGCTTCAGGGATGGAAGGACAGTAATGTTTGACTTCAGTATAGAAGTATTGGGGATGGAGGTTTCTCAAACACCCTCCTCTGGTCCTGGAGGCACTCACAACAAGACAGGCTATTGCTATAGTTCTGCTTCTCCCCCATAACTAGATGTTAGGACCCTGTTGCTGAAGACACCGCCAATTTTGGCTGCAGGACATAGAGAGATCAATCTTGAACTGACCAGGAAATTGTCTCCTTGCCGGCTAACTTTCATAGTGCTAGAAGGTGTGGGGCAGAGAATTCTGGGGGAGAACACCTGACAATGGTCTTACACTGCTGGACCCTCTATGCTACAATGAAAACAAGAAATTTCAAAAGGCGAATTGAGGCTCAGAGTAACATCAATCCATCTCCTTTTTCTTATAGATTAATAAGATGTGATAACACTTGGATAAAACAGATAATATTTGTTGGTTTTATATATTAACTCATACATTACTACCAAGAGGTACATAAACTCAGTCCTTGAACCCCTAAAACTCATGTTGTCAATGAAGTCAGCTCTTCAAGGACACACAATAGAGAGGATTTTAGGGAGACTGGGTTGCGGGGTGGTGGAGGGTGGTGCTGCCCAGGTCAGGGTTCCATTTTGTGCCTTACCCTTGCTCTTAATCACTCAACTAGAAAGGGTAACTGAGACCCATCAAAGGGGATTTTTGGGTCACCACTAACTCTGGAAGCCTGTCTTGAGGTACTGCCACTTGCACATGTCTCTCCCAGGTGACTGTAGGCACCCATCCCTCGTTCGCGTGCCCGTGTCTCTCCCACGTGACTTCAGCTTCTGCTCTAACATTCATGTGCCCACAAAAATCAATAAGAGCAAATACACCTGATCTCTCTTGAGCTCTTTAAGCTCAGTTCCCATTCTGGCCCTCCCACCCCCACCCCCTGTACAGATCATGG
This sequence comes from Microtus pennsylvanicus, assembly GCF_037038515.1. Lineage (NCBI taxonomy): Eukaryota > Metazoa > Chordata > Mammalia > Rodentia > Cricetidae > Microtus > Microtus pennsylvanicus. The sequence goes on along the minus strand of NC_134579.1, from coordinate 137,749,769 downwards.
GAGCTTGCCTGAACACTTGTGGTCCTTCCTGGTGCCACCCTCCAAATTGCTCCCTTTCTCCTATTCAAGTGGAAGCGGGGGCAGGGGGGAAGGAGAGGTCCAGGCTCAGGCTGGTGCAGGTGCAGGCTGGTAATAAGGATAAAGGAAAGACTGCCACCTGCCAAGCCTAGGCTAATCCCATTCCCCGCCTCTTTCTCCTCCAAAATCAACAAAGAGCTTTCTTCTCTGCCTTCTTCTCTGCCCTTCATTTCTCTCCCACAGGTCTCAGAGTCCAACAGCCTAGAATGAGATGAGCAACATACCAGACATGGGAGTTCCAGCCTCACCCACCTCCACCTGTCTAAAGCTAGGGCATCCATCAAAGCCTGCCGGTGTCCACCAGAGGTCCCTCCCAGGGCCTAGCTGAGGTCAATCTCAGCAAGTTCCTCGTGTTTCTGTCAGAACCCGCTAGAAGCAAACCCAGAGCCTGTATGATGCTGCTCTTCTGCCTTCAATTCAGGCGATTCCAGTGACAGCTTACCTCCACTCTCAAGGTCCCTCTTAGCCTAAGAGCTGATTCTACTAAAATCCCCTTGGTGCTAAGTTCAGTGCTAACTTCTTTCTGCCCTTACTGCTTCCTGGGGACAATCTCAATGCCAACCCGATCCTCCTCCCTCCTGGTCTGCTTGATACTGACATAGCAACTGCTGGCGTCTTTTCTTTTGTCCAGTGCAGATCTCAATCTCAGCACCCACCCTGTCCCCAGTTGACTCCCAGAATGAGCTGGGCCAGGCAACGAAGAGAAAAGCAAGTAGAATTACAACTCCTTTGTGATCATGGCAATCTCAGTGAGGTTGGGGTCACCACAACTCTATAATGACTAACATTCTGCAGATGTGATACATATAATCTTCCTGAGGTACAGGTTTATCAAAAGGTAACAACCCTAATTATTCTAAACAATTTTCAGTGTGGGAGAACTGTGGACTATTCCCTTCTCTGTGGCTACCCTTAGCATCCCAGGGTCCTCTTCTGTTCCCCATGCTGGATGTTTACCTAAGTCCCTCCTCTTGCTAATAACAAGCCCTAGCAATGCAGGCATCAGTCCGCTTACCACACACCCCAGTTATTACCCGCTCCATGTTCTCCTTCCACTGGCTGGGAAAAGAAGTCTAGAAAGAGAAAGCTGAAAATGTAGGCTAAGGAAGATTGTGATGGCTTTGGCTTGCAGGCTTTTCACGTATGTGACCCCCGTGCCACCCTCTGTCCTATTCTCAGTGCATCCATATATAGAACAGGGAACTTTTGTAAATTACAACAGCCACGAGCCAGTGAACCTGGTGGCCTTTCCTAAGGATCTGGATAGGAATGGGGGGTGCTTTTGTAAATTAGAACTTCTCTACTGTTTTGGTGGTTGTTATCATCATTCCTCAAGAAGATGACTGTGACCCTCAGATATTGTCTCTAGTACTGTTCAAGTTTCCTTTGAAATAGGACTCTGCTCTTCCCCACCTTTCCCAGATCCTATGTTCCTATCCTAGACTCAGGTATTTCCTTAATGGTTCTGGGTATCAAGAGATAGCCTAGGGTCAAAGCCAAAGTATATCCACACCTAGGTACAGGTGTTGACTCCAAGATCCTGCTGGGATTTCCATCTGCTTCTCCCTTATCCATTCTGGCCTCGAGATCCACCACTCATAGCCCTAAAGTCTCTCCTTTCTTAAATCCAGGACTCTCTTCATTGGGCTCCTAGATTGGGGGTAGTGGTACAGGCCTATAATCCAGCACTCGGGAGGCAGAGACAGATTTCTGTGATCTACATATTGATCTTCAGGCCAGTCAAGATTACATAGTGAGAACTTGTCTCAGACAAGGAAGAAAATGAACTTTCAAATCATAGCCATACATTCTGTTTCAAGCCAATGAGAACCCGCACTCAGAGCTCAGAAGGGTCTCCAATACAAATGTCATGAAGGATTCAGTTCTGGCTTCTGTCTACTGTCCCTTTCCTCTGTAACACAGAGCCCTGGAGTACTTCCTCCTCAGACGTCACAAATTCAGTCCACTCCCTGTTAATCCCTCATGGGCCCTCCTCCTAGATTGTTGGCTGTGTCTCAAGCTAGATGCATGACTGGAGGGGGCGGGGGGAGTAGTAGTCTGGAGGTGAAATGAGACAGTTGCATAATCAAGGCCACCTTCCACCTCAGGATGTATAAAAGCTATCTACTTCGGCCATCACCATCTGTCTGTCACCCTCATCGCCAACATGCTGGCCTCGGGACTGCTCCTGGTGACTGTGCTGGCCTTCCTCGTTGTCCTGGTCTTCATGTCTGTCTGGAAGCAGAGGAAATTTTCAGGGAAGCTGCCTCCAGGACCCACCCCACTGCCCTTCATCGGGAACTACCTTCAGCTGAACACAGAGCAGATGTACAACTCCCTCATGAAGGTGCCACTGGGCAAGACGAAGGGTAGAATGGGGGCACGGAGGATGCCCAGTTTTCATAGAGGCTTTGTGGTAGGGTATTGACATTCGGGGGTGTAATTTTAGGCTGGTAGAATTGTGAAGAGTCAGCAACCAACTCCTAGGCATGTGAGACCACATCTTGGGGCGACCCATCTGACAGCTGTTAGAACTCCAGAGAAATGAATCCCAGACCTGTCATCAAGGTGTGACCTCTTTCCTCTAACGTTGCTCATCCTCCTCCATCAGATCAGCGAACGCTATGGTCCCGTGTTCACCATCTACCTGGGGCCTCGCCGAATTGTGGTACTATGTGGACAGGAAGCAGTCAAGGAGGCTCTGGTGGATCAAGCTGAGGAATTCAGTGGGCGAGGCGAGCAGGCCACCTTTGACTGGCTCTTCAAAGGCTATGGTGAGGGGGACAAGATGCAGGGGAATGTGGCAGGGAACAATTAGAAGGCATCAGTTTCCCTGCCTCCTCCCCGACTCTTCCATCTGCATCGCTGCCTCCTGCTGGGTCAGTTCTAGGACCCATTGCATCCTAATCTTCTTGTCTCTCTCTGCCTGTGTCTCCTGACCCCTCCCCCACACCTGCCACCCACACCTCCTCTTGCACCTTGAGATTTCCCTATCTGAATCCTGCGCCTCTAACAGGCTTTCCCCCCACCTTACCCCATTCCTCTTAGCTTCTGTGATTATCTCTCTTCTTCTCGGCTGTCTTCTTCCACTGTCAGAGCATCACAGAAATCTGTCCCAACCCCACTATCCAAGCAGCAATCTCGCCTCTTCCCAGACTCTCTTTGTCCCTCTCTGCTTATTTCCCTCTCTTCCCTACCTCAATTATAAATCTTTCACAACTGTATCCACCCCCAAATCTCCACAGTCTCCCTTCTCTAGCCTCTGCCCTGTCCCTCTGTCTCTGCGCCTCTGGCATCTGTCCTCCTTCTTGCTACTGTCCTCTAACTCGCTCCTGGGGAACAGCGCACGGGTGGTCAGTAGTCAGCCACATCCCTCTTCTCTGACCTCTTCCCGCCGCTCACTCTCCTTTCCAGGCGTTGCCTTCAGCAGCGGGGAGCGCGCTAAGCAGCTGCGGCGCTTCTCCATCGCCACACTGCGGGACTTCGGTGTGGGCAAGCGTGGCATCGAGGAGCGCATCCAAGAGGAGGCAGGCTTTCTCCTGGAGGCATTCAGGAAGACAAATGGTAAGCAGAGCTCCGCAAGTTCCCAGGACCGACCAAGGGGAAGACACCCTTGGAAAAACAGTACCAAGATCAAGGATGGCAACTAAGCTAGGGAAGAGCGTCCTGGTCCCGCTGTCCGGTTTTGGCGGAGTTAGCGGACTCAGCCAGGCAGCCAATGCTCATTTTGAATTCTCTAATACTAAGTATCTGTTGCTATTACCCGGTGGAAGCCCTTTTCCTGGATCCAATATCTCTCTCTCCGTCCTCCTCCTTACCTACAGGTGCTCTCATTGACCCTACCTTCTACCTGAGCAGAACCGTTTCCAACGTCATTAGCTCCATCGTTTTCGGGGACCGCTTTGACTATGAGGACAAAGAGTTCCTGTCATTGCTGAGGATGATGCTGGGAAGCTTCCAGTTCACAGCTACCTCCACCGGGCAGGTAACCTGTTTCACCATCTCCACATCACAGCTGCCAGCTCACTCCAAAAACTGCCAGCCTCCTACCAGCAGGTACCTTCAAAGCAGCCCAGCAATTGCGCCTGAACTGATGTCAATACGGAGTCTCTACAGCTGCGCCTGAAATCAGAGCCAGCAGTACACACATTACACATGGAGGGGGGTGTGATGAGGAGAGGAGGAGAGAGCGGAAACGCTATCTCAGCAGGGCGGACATTACCATGACAATTCATTTTAACTCTCTAACCAAGGTCGCTACCGGGAGCCCTGCTGAAAGCACTAGTCCCCTTCAGTTCCCGAGTGCCTGATGCTGCAAAATCCAGGTCACTCAAAGCATGCGCCATCTGCAAAATGTACAGAGCCAGTCCACTGAACTTTATAGATGAGTGTTCTTTACTCAGCCACGGAAATGCCTAAACCCCTGCATCTCTAAGCAAAATTTCTGTACAGACTGTCCCTCAAACACCCCGGTTGAGGGTCCTGCTGCACAGCTCACTCACACATCTAAGTGGGGTCCTCCGTGCAGCCATTTGAATAGCAATGCAGGTGAACATGAGAATATCCCCCACTACTTTAAAATATCTATTTTTAATTTTTTTGGACAAGTATATATTGTGTACTGAGCCTATTCACCCCATATCCCCACCTTCCCCTTTCTCAGACCTCCTCCTCCTTTAGTCCTCTTTCGTCTCATTCCAAGTGATACACATATATACATATATGCATAGATATGTGCACATACGATTTAATGTATATATACCACAAATGAAAAAGATATATGAGTTCTCTCTCTCTAAGACTGCTTAAATTTGCTTAATACAGCTATCTCCAAGTGGACCCACTTTCCTGAAAACGCCATAGCTTTGTTTTAATGGCTGAAGAATATTTCAGTTGTCTATATGGATCACACTTTCCTTCTCCATTACGCTGCTTTTGGACAGTTAGGTTGATTGCATAGTTTAGCTATTGTGACTATCCAGCACTCCCTGAATGTTGGAAAGCCTCTTAGAACTCACCAATCCAAACCCCATTAGTGTATGAATAGCTGTCCCCAGCTGAAGTCACCAATCTCCTAAGCATCTACATAGGTAACCCCTACCCAACCTCCTAAACATCTACATAGGTAACTCCTACCCAACCTCCTAAGCATCTACATAGGTAACTCCTGCCCAACCTCCTAAACATCAACATAGGTAACTCCTACCCAACCACCTAAACATCAACATAGGTAACTCCTACCCAACCTCCTAAACATCTACATAGGTAACTCCTATCCAACCTCCTAAACATCTGCATAGATAACTCCTACCCAACCTCCTAAACATCTACATAGGTAACCCCTACCCAATGTCTGGATGCCTCCCACCCCAGTCTCACCTGAACACCCCAAACCTGCATGTGTTCCCAAAGCCATTTCACTTAAAACCTTGGACAATAGCCCTCAGGCTTAAGCTGTAAGAATTCTGTTGCCACACAACTCCACCTGGTGCCTAAACTCCTAGACAGGTGATGTGAGCATCTCTCATCCTAAGACAGATGTCACATTTATTGGGTTTTGTCTAGTGACAGCTGCCTTGGTTTCTCATCCCCTTCCCACCATCAGCTCTACGAAATGTTCTCTTCAGTGATGAAGCACCTGCCAGGACCACAGCAACAGGCCTTTAAGGAACTGCAGGGGCTGGAGGACTTCATAACCAAGAAGGTGGAACAGAACCAGAGTACCCTGGATCCCAATTCCCCAAGGGACTTCATTGACTCCTTCCTCATCCGCATGCGGGAGGTAAACCCAGGAACAAAGTCAAGTAGGGTGAAATCAGGGACAGGGACGAGGGAGTTGAGGACCACTCATGGGTTTCCTCGCTATAATCCTCATTCGACATCACTGTTCCATCTGCTACCCCTTGTTCTCAGTAGAGTGTACAGGTTGAGAGAGCAGCCAGTGCACAAGGCTGCCATGTTCCAGGCATTGTTTTAAAGGCTTAGTTTTATTCATGTGTTTAGTACCCACAACTCTTGAGCGAGGTTTTGTTTTGCCTCCCATTCTACAAATGAGAAGGCTGCAGCCTGTGAATATAGGTGACCTTCTGATATCAGAGCAAGAAGGCCATGAATCCTACCTCACTGACTAGGCCATGAATCCTACCTCACTGACTAGGGCCGGTGCTTTCAGCTAACACACCATTTGCCTTTGCCTGTCCTCATGGTCATTTACATCTGTGTGACCTGAGCTTTCTTGGGATCTTTTTCTACCTGTTCGGAACAGATATAGAGATTTTGCCATTGTTGGTTTTGAGACATCTTTCTATGTAGACCTGACTGGCCTGAAATTTGCTGTGTAGGCCAGGCTAGCCTAAAACCTGTGGCTGTCTTCCTGGGTCTGCTTTCTGGAGTGTGTGGTGTCTGACCAAGATGAAACTTCCTGTACTCTGAAGTGCTAAGGACTGAGAGGTGGAATTCCTCTAGGAAATATTAAGGATTGTAATTAAGAAATAAGATCCTGTTGCCTAAAACTCATTGTCTGAGGGCTGGAGAAGTGGCTCAATGGTTATGAGCACTGACTGCTCTTCCAGATGACCTGGGTTCAATTCCCAGCACCCACATGACAGCTCACAGCTGTCTGTAACTCCAGTTACAGGGGACCCAACACCAAGGCATGTTAAATAAAAACTGACAACCAAATTGGTCATTAAAGATCAGACAATCTACTAAGTCCTGAATGACAGAAGAGCTCTGGATTAGGGTACTGGATCTCTTCCAAAGGTCTGGAACCTGGACAGAAGCTGGCATAACCAGAATGCCCCTTCTCTCCTTAGGTCTGGGTCAAAGAGAAGTGAATTAGGGCAGGGAAAGGGGGTAAAACAGAAGGGTACGAAGAGCATACGAAGTGGGTTGGACTTGAATTCTTCCCTCCCTGCAGGAGAAGAAGAACCCCAATACAGAGTTCTATATGAAGAACTTAGTGTTGACGACACTGAACCTCTTCTTTGCTGGTACAGAGACTGTCAGCACCACCCTTCGCTATGGCTTTCTGTTGCTCATGAAGCACCCAGATGTGGAGGGTAAGGGTCAAAACATGCTTCTCTGATCTTCCACACTATTCCCAACCTCTCTCAAGAAACTAGACTCTCAGATAGCTACTCCCTTCTCTGCAGAGACAGAGAGAAGCTGGTGGGCACCAGCCTCTAGTTGTTGAATCAACTGGTGTGTTGCTCAACTGAACCTCAACAGACCCACTTCCCTGTCCCCAAGACCCTGCCTAAATCTTCTTCCTCACAATTCTCACATAGTTCTGGTATGACCCAGTTAACATGAACCTCATCCAACAATGCCTATGACTCGCAGGTACTGAAAATGATTGACAGTGTCATACACTGTTTCATAGCCTCCATCCAGTTCTACACTTTTGCACTATCATTCTTAGGGTAAGGTTCTTAGACTCCTAAACACACGCCTCTTCTTCTCAGCCAAAGTCCAAGAGGAGATTGACAGGGTGATTGGCAAGAACCGGCAGCCCAAATATGAGGACCGCTTCAAGATGCCCTACACGGAGGCTGTCATCCATGAGATCCAGAGATTTGGAGACATGATCCCCATGGGCCTGGCTCGCAGGGTCACCAAGGACACCAAGTTCCGGGACTTCCTTATCCCCAAGGTTCTAACTCACCCAACCTATTGTAATCTCCAGCCTTCTTCATGGCCCTGCAAACCCTCCTCCTCATTAGAAGCCACCCAGCCCTCTCTCACTCTCTCAGTGATAGGCTCTCTCTGCCACCACACCCCTCCAGCCTCCTACACAGAGTCTCCTATATCTTGGGTCTCCCCCCCCCCCAGAATTTCTGAACCAGAAGTTTCAACTCCATGCCTCTCAATCATCAAATCTCAAGACATAAACTCAATTCACCTAGATCTCCTATCAGAGACAGAAGTGACATGTCTGCCATGGATCCTGTTTAGGGGTACATAAATCCAATACCCTTCAGTTCTTGACTTGAGAGACATGAAGCTCATATCCTTCAACCTCCCACCACAGACTCCATGTCAGCCATTCATCCTGTGTCCTATAACATGAGCCCCACATCTCCTGTCTCAAGGATGATGACCTCACATTCCTCAAAGCCTCTTCAACTCCCATACATTATATTTATGTCACCCCTATGGGCCAACAGGACACCCATCCAAATCTATTTTATCAATCAAACCTTCCTCCTCCACAGGGCACTGAAGTGTTTCCTATGCTGGGCTCTGTGCTGAGGGACCCCAAGTTCTTCTCCAACCCCAAAGACTTCAACCCAAATCACTTCCTGGATGACAAGGGGCAGTTTAAGAAGAGTGAGGCATTTGTACCCTTTTCCATAGGTAAGAGGGCACTGTCTAGTGCCAGGCCACTGCTCACACCAACAGAGATAACTCATCCGTATCTCTCCATCTTGGAAGATTCTCTTGGGTCAAACCCTCAGTCAGTTGGCTGCAACTCTCATATTTTACAAGCCTATGCATCTGAACCCTGGAGAAGTGATGGTCAAGCTGTAGTGATAGATTAGGGGAAATGAAGTCTCAAACTAAATCAGAGGTCTCTCTCAGGTCACACAACCAGTTCTTAGAAAGATGTGGCAGCTGCCTGTGGTGGCATTCACCTTTAATCCCAGCACTCCGGAGGCAGACAAAGGCAGAGACTGGGAAAGCTTAGTGATTTCAAGGGCAGCCTTGTCTACAGAGTGAGTTCTTGGACAGCCGGGGCTGTTAGACAGAGAGGCCCTGTCTCAAAATATCAAGAAGAAAAAGAAAAGAAGGAAGGGAGGGAGAAAGGAAGGAGGGAAGAAAGGAAATATGTGGCTACATGGCAGCCATACTGGAGAGCGCCTCTGTAGGGAAGGCAACCCACATTTCTTATTATTACAGCCTGGTGAGGATCAGCTTACCACAAGTACAAGGAAAACTGAGGCTCAGAGATTAAAGCCTTCTTTAAAGGTCTCAGCCCTTCCTTTCACAGAGAATACAGCCAAGGATTTGCTATGAGAGTGACATCAAGAACTGGCTTCACCCTCCCTGTCTCCTCTCTTTAGGAAAACGGTACTGCTTCGGAGAAGGACTGGCTAGAATGGAGCTCTTTCTCTTCCTCACAAACATCCTGCAGAATTTCCGCTTCAGGTCCCCACAGGCACCCCAGGATATTGATGTGTCCCCTAGACTCGTGGGCTTTGCCACAATTCCACCAAACTACACCATGAGTTTCTTGTCCCGTTGAGCCAGCGCTGAATAAGGGTAAAGGGAAGGATGGAAACCAGGCTAGTTGGGGGTTGGGACTTAGAAAAGATCAGAGAAACAGGAGAAAGAGAGGACATGATAGACTTGCTGAAGACAGACTGCCATTTCAAAGGTAGAGCGGGAGAAAGGGGAAATTGATACTATGTTGTGAACAGTAATAACAATATATCAATAAAAGTAGACATTATTTATAGAATAAGTATTTTTGTCAAGTTTATGCTTGAGAGTTTTGTGATCATAACACTCACAAATGCCTGGGAAGGGGAGAGAATTCATGTCTGTTTTAATAGTGAGGCGCGTTCTTGACCTTATAGTGTTTCCTTAGTCTAAGATTACTGAAGTCTCACCAATTCCAAGAGCTCAGTAATACTTGGATGAATATCTGTGTGCATTGGCCTTGGGCAGACTTTCAAATATCACCACACATCAGATAAAACAAGAGCTCAATCTGTTGCCACATCATCCTGCCCAGAGGTATTTCAGAACTTCAGATGGGCCACCAACGCGGTTTCACCATCAACTCACCCACACTTTGATCTACTTTTGAAGAACTGGTTACCAGGGCATCATCATCCAAGCCTTGCTGGTTAAAGTCATTGTGTTTGATTCAGAATCCATCTGGAGAACTGGAATCAGGCCTATTAATGAGGTCCATGGTGGAGAAAGACATTTTCAGAGGTGGCCAGGAAAACTTAGGGTCAGCACACTGACATGAGTGTGTGCTGATTCATGGATGTGTGTGTAAGTGCACATTGCAGGATTTCCTTGGGATGCACACGACCACATCTTCTGCCATGAGTTAGTTTCCAAAGGCTGAGTGTTTGCTTACCAACCTGGGATCAGAACCAGTAAAGAGTTTTAGAAGCTTGTGCTCCAGTGGCACTAGAATAAATCTGCTGAGTGGACAGCTGAGCAATGCACAGCCTCGATGTCAGTGGATACACCAGCTGCTCCTCTTTTCTTATTTTTAGGATGTCAGTATCAGGCAGACCCAGGAGGGAATGGAGGAATCAGGGTATTGAGATGGCATCTTTGGGAACTGCTTTGCAAGCCCTCCCTGGTGGCAAACTCCAATTCTACATGCTGCAGATGGTTCCTGGGGGACTGATGGAGGAAGGAAGAGAGTGGGAAAAGATGGTTCAGTTGGAAAAGTGTTTGCCAAGCAATCACAATGACCTGACTTTGGATCCTCAGCACCCATCAAAAGTCAGGCCTGGTGGCACATGCTTGTCACCCTAATGCTGGGAGGGGGTTGAAGACAGCCCAGTCCAACTAGATCATGAACTCTTAATTTAATCAGAGATCCTGTCTAAAAAACAACAAAACAACAAAGTAGAGAGAGACTGGAGAAGACACACAGTGTTGTCCTCTGGGCTCTACATGAGTGCCCACACACCTGCATGCACATACATAAATGTATGCACACACAGAGGAGAGAGCGGCTAGTTCAATGTTAGCAATGAGACACACCCTTAGGGGAAGGGACAGTGGCTAGCAAGTCTTTGTCTGAAAGGGAGAAAGGAAAAAAAACTAATAAACCCTGTAATGTTGGGAAAAATGTTAGAACTCATGAAGACATGACCCAGTTTACAGAGACAAGGTGTACTGTGTCCAACCATGTTCTGCTCAATAGCAGAGAGTGCACATCCTGCTGAAGCCTGCCTGGAACATTCTTTGTAATAAGCCAATTGTTAAGGTATAGAACCTTCACTTTGTTAATATTAGGGTAACCAGAGTAGCTCTGATGAACAAGGTGACATGTAGCCAGAAATCAATAGCAAAGTTAAACCACAAAAACCACAAGGATAGGGAAATGAAGCAATATGCTTGTTAATTTTTTCTTTCACTGAAGAATATAAATTATACATATTAGGGGCTGGAGACATCTTAGTGGCTGTAAGCAGAGGATGGCTTCTAAAGAAAGCTCAGATTCTTTTTAAAATTTCCCATGGGTCAGAAAGATTCATCACACTGAGATTTTTTCTTTTTTTAAATTTTATAAATCATTTCTTTTATTTTTGAGATTATAATATTCTAACACCATTTCCACCTTCCCTTTCCTCCCTCCAAACCCTCACATCCACAACACCAACGAAGAAGCCATAGTCCAAAAATATAAAGAGGAGATGAAAAACTTAGGGGGAAAGGAGAAGCAAGGAGGTGACTCAGCAAACAAAAAGAAATTTTCCCTCCAACCTGAGTACCTAGAAGGAGGTGACAGGAGCTCAAAGTACCCTAGAGACTACAGGCACCCAGCTGAGCACAGACTGATGGCCCTACCTTCAGGAGGGAGCCATAGTTCTCATAGTCTTTAAATCTTGCATGGAAGTTTGCTCTGAAAGCGATTTTTCTTGCATAACAAGCTAGCTTTAGGGAAGAAACAAATCATTGTCTCACAGAGTGGTGTGTGTTCAGGAGCTCCCTTGACGTCTGTCATTAAGGACTAAACTACTCTGGGAGGCAGGGATGGGTAGAGACAGGGCTTACTGAAAAGTCACAATTCTGCATCCTGCAGACAGGGCTCCAAATGGTCCCAAAAGACAGTTATGAGGGAAATGATTGGCCACAAACCTGCTAAGTGTCGTCATGGGCATCATTGCCTGGGGGAAGCAGTGTGGACAATGGCTTCAGTTTCTGTGGGAAGTAACCATACTTGTCCCCTAAGGTCAGGTATGAAGAGGGCCTGGGCAGGGCCACGGTTCCGTTCATGGGACTCCCGAGAGTTCTGGACCACAAAGCAGAGCTTCTTTCCTCTGCTCTGAGCTGTTCTGAATCATGCCACATCCTCATTCGGTTTGTGTCACCAAGGCCTCTCATTTGGGAAGTAAAGAAAGGAGAGAGTTGGGTTTTTTTGTTTTTATTTCCCAGGGGTGGAAGGAGGAGCTCCCTTCTTATCTTCCATGACTCCTTGCAGCTAAGGGAACTTTTCTTCTTGATGGACAGACAGTAAGAGAGAAAGGAAGATTGTATATTACACAAGTGAAGAGAGAGACTCTGGAGACGGAAGGAGACTAGAGGTGGCGAGGAGGAGGAAAGAGAAACAAGGTTAATGAGGGATAAATGCGGTCAAATGCATAATATACTTAAAATGAATAGTCTTTATAAAACCAGAAACTATGGGTAATTAATATACACCATCTAAAAATTCAGTAGTAAGACTGAGGAGATGTTGGCAACTGATGGCTGCTGGGAAAAGAAGAGTTGGTATTCATTAAGAAGATGGCAGCAGATAGCCCAAGCATTTCCTAAGGCTTAGATCTAGCTGAAAGACAAAATATTGTCCTCAAATACAAGGCAGAGAGTTCCCTGGAGGATAAGGCTGTCTTTTCACAAGTCTCTGGGGTCTGTGAAACTGCATGTCTGCTGTCCATGTGACCTCACTCTGGAATTCTCTCAAAGGGTAAAGGCCATATTCAGCATGGCCTGGGTCTGAAAAAGCCTGGGATAAAACCGGACTCGCTGAACATAGCGGACAATGAGGACTACTGAGAACTCAAGAACAATGGCAGTGGGTTTTTGATCCTACTGCACATACTGGCTTTGTGGGAGCCTAGGCAGTTTGGATGCTCACCTTACTAGACCTGGATGGAGGTGGGTGGTCCTTGGACTTCCCACAGGGCAGGGAACCCTGATTGCTCTTTGGGCTGACGAGGGAGGGGGACTTGATTGGGGGAGGGGGAGGGAAATGGGAGGCGGTGGCGGGGAAGAGACAGAAATCTTTAATAAATAAATAAATTTTAAAAAAAAGATATGAAGTCATTGCTCTGAGCAATGACATTAAGGACAGAAGCAGAAAGGGCTCAATTGGGAAGGAGGAGTTAGGACAAAAGCATAGGCTATCCGAGGCAACTCATGAAGATGCAATAGAGGGACCACCACAGATTGGCCTGAAGATGAGGCCACCCATCTAGGTACTTCATCCTCTTACGTAATGGCCATCAGCTGTTCACATATCTTATCAGGTCCCCGGGTCATCACATCAACAGTGACAGAGAAAATGCAGGAGAGAGGTCCCAGGTTCATTATAGCATAGTGACTGTTCCTGGTACCCAGCTAGTGTGTGGTCCTGCTGTCCCCCCTGCTGCCCTTCCTGTTTTGAAAATACTGGGTAAAGAAAGGGTGATGAAGAATAGCTGGCCCAGAAAGCTTGGGTTCTGGCTGCATTTCATGACCTTCTTCTCTCTCAAACGTTTGAGCTGTGCCATATCCTCATGCTTGCTTGTGCGCGCGCACACACACACACACACACACACACACACACACACACACACATCAAATGAGAAACATCCATCAAGAACAAGAATAAGAGGAGGGACCAGAGGAACCAGAGCAATCAGGGACACCCAGAGAACACGGCCCACAGAATCAATTGATAGGAACTCATGGGGCTCACAGAGATCAGGGAGCCTATAGGGCTCTCTTCCCCTGAATATACATTATGCCTGAGTAGCTTGGTGTTCTTGTGAACAGCTAACAGTGAGAGTGAGGGCAGTTGCTGACTCGTCTGCCTACATATGGAACCCTTTTCCCACTGGGCTGCCTCATCCAGTCTTGATGTGATGGTGTATGCCGGTCTTAACGGAGCACATTGTGCTGAGTTTGGTTAATGTCCCTGGGAGGCCTGTTCTTTTCTGAGGGGAAATGGAGGGGGCATGGATCTGAGGGAAAGGATAGAAGGGAGGTTGGAGGGAAGGGGAGGGGAAGGAAGGGGAGGAAAAGGGAGGGGAGGGGAGAGGAGGGGAGGGGAAGGGAGGAGAGGGAAGTAGCAACTTCGTTCAGAATGGAATATATAAAAGAATAAAATAATTAGACTCAGAGGTATGATGTAACCAACATACGAACCTTGCAAACTTCCTTAAGGGTCTGGGCAGTAATCCATGGAGAATCTGTAAGTTAGAAACCTTGAATATTTAGGCCCTTTATGCCACATTAGTGGCTGCTGTTACTATTTTTGAGGCCTGGCAGGTCCTTCTGACAGCTTTAATCCTGAGGTACATTGTCCAGTTCAAGCAAAAGTCCTACTGAAACATCGCTCTAGTCTCCCCCACCTCCCAGGGCTCCACGTGAGCTGCAGAGGTTCTCTGTTCCCTAGTGCCCATCCTGGACTCTCTTCCAGGCTCTTAGGAGGAAAGAGGCAAAGTGGGCAAAAGCTAAGCAGGTCAACAGCTAGACCCTGTGCTTGGTCTCAGGATCCGTTCCAGGGTCTTGGAATTCAGCAGTTGAGAATTATTTCTCTGGACGAGTCCTGCTATCTTGCTTTTCGTATTTCTCGTGTATCTGTGTTGCAATCCACACATTTATTGGTTTACATCTGTCTTCTGGGTCCATTTGGGAATATTCTTCAGAATGACTGCCCTAAAGACTCAGTTCCCAGAACACTCATAGCAGCAGCAACATCAAGAGCCTTGCATGAGTCAGACAGCGGTGGCACACGCCATTAACCCCAGCACTCAGGAGGCAGAGGCAGGCGGATCTCTGTAAATTTGAGGCCAGCCTGGTCTACAAAGTGAGTTCCAGGACGGCCAGGGCTACACAGAGGAACCCTGTTTTGAAAAACAAACAAAAGAGTCATGCAAAATTCATTACAGCCATGATGAATACGTCATCAATGAGCACAAACCTGAAAATGAAAAACTACCATAGAATGTGCTGTGCCACTCCAGATGATTCCGGGAAAGCCGGGGAATCGTAACTCACTGAAATGAAGGAAGCGGGGACAATAGAGACATAGAAAACAATGTTAAATAAATAAAATCAAAGAGACTGGGGAAGAACATTACAAAGAAGACAACAGATCAAAAAATTAGAAATCAACAAAAAGAAAACAAAAGAAAATGACAGATTTCCTAATAATAAAAAAAACAAAATTAGATAAAAATTTTTAAAGGGAATAAAAAGTAACATACGAATATTTCTTCGGTCTGGAGAGATAGTTAAGAGCACTTGGTTTTTTGTTTGTTTGTTTGTTTATTTGTTTTGTTTTTGTTTTTTCAAACCCAGAACTTTACTTTGTACATACTAACACTCTTCTAGCTGGGTTACATCCCAAGTCCAAGAGATCGGGCAATCTTGTCAGCTCCAGGTTTTCTCCTCTGGGTGGGGAGGTCATTTGTAGCAGAGGTTTCAGAGTTGCTGTTAGATTACTCTATACTCAAGGGCAAGTGTGAACTAAATTTCATTGAGTAATCTCATTTGGTTGGTGCTAACAAATGCAGGGTCATTCAACAGCCGAGGCTGGGTTTATTTGTCATCCTAATAAATGAAGGAAGGGCTGAAGGACAGTTCTGTTTCCACATGAAAGTGTTACCTTGAAAACATATTAATGCAATTTGCATTTTAAATATCAAGATGCACTGGATTGATGAGCCAACTGCATATTAATGCTTATGTATTCTGTGTTATAAAGGGCCGCCTGGTGATTTGTCTCTGGGATTTATATCTGTGAGTTCTTGTTTGCAATTATTAAGTTCCTGACCTTTTCCTAGGACTTCTTTCTTTCATTCCTTTCTTTCTTTCCCTCCTTCCTTCTTTTTCTTTCCTTCTTTTTTCTTTCTTTCTTCTTCCTCTCTTTTTCGGTTAAGAGCACTTGTTACTCTTGTACAGGACCTGGATTTGATTCCCAGCACCCACATGATGGAACTCCAATTCCAGGGTATCCAGCACCTTCTTCTAACCTCTGTGCACACCAGGTATACATGTGGTGGGCAGACATACATGCAAGCGAAACAACCAAACACGTAAAAAATAAGATACTTTTTAAAAACTCTGATTTTTAAATTGAGATAAAGTCAAGATTCTAATTAGTAATAAAATAAACATATTTCTGAAAGTAATTTAAAAATGGCGATCTCAGTGGTCAAAAGAAAAAGAAGTTGGGGTATTTGAGCGACTCCTTCCTGGGCCTTGAAAAGCTGAGTCTACCAGTTATGTACATGTGGGGGAGGGACAGTCAAACTTATGGATCCTTCTCTGTTCTTCTCCTATACCTCTCCCCCACATCCCTACCTCTCATCCTCCACCCCACCCCTTCCCCTAGCCAGCAAAGACCTCACCTTGGTAGCTTGCTTTCTGGAATAGCAGGTGGCCACTTTTAGCCTTGCAGTCTGCGAACAGGGCAAGCTCCCTTCCTCCTGAGACAGCTAACTCCTGGTGATTGAGGTTATCTAGGAAGTATGTTCCAGTACACTGGGAGCATGGAAAGCAATCCCAGCTCTGAGATTGGTCGTGGTGGGGGACCTACAGCTCTACTTTCAAGACCTCCTAAGTATCAGTCACCCTCCTGGAAGGATGCTTCTTAGTGGATATAAAGCACATCCCTGGAATTTCAGAGTTCCCAGGCTCTCTAGCATTCTCAAATGACATATACATAGCTCCAGAGGTCAGTCCAATAGCTGGCCTCAGCTCTCAAACTCAAGGATTTTTCTCAGAGAGTTGGGGGAACCACTCCCCATGAACTTCCCTGCCTGAGCCAGGCCTCCTGCTAACTTCACCCTTCAGCTTGTTGGTCTCTGGTCCTACTGCCTTCTACAGCTGCCTTCTTCGGGCTTCTTTCATCAGGGGCTATGGAAGGTGAACTAAAGCTCCATGATTGTGGCTATTCCTTTATCTCAAGTCCCCAGGATAGGTCGGTGTGCGTGTGTGTGTGTGTGTGTGTGTGTGTGTGTGTGTGTGTGTGTGAGAGAGAGAGAGAGAGAGAGAGAGAGAGAGAGAGAGAGAGAGAGACTTTGTCCTTTCTTAAACATTGCAAACACCTCCATACAAAGGTGACAAGGAAGGAAGGAAGGAAGGAAGGAAGGAAGGAAGGAAGGAAGGAAGGAAGGAAGGAAGGAAGGAAGGGATTCAACCAATAAACTAATTTCAGATGCTAAATCCCAAAACAGAAAGGAAAACATGAAAACACAAGCCCTCAAAACAGTTTCTCCAAAAACTATCAATTCCATCATAATGCCCTCCAATGACAGTGACTTAGAAGACTTTTCAAAGGATTTTAAAAAATAATTATAAGTGCATTCAAAGAAGACATTAATGTACTCCAAGAGAACAACAAGAAGCTGACATGAAGAAGCCAGTGCAAGTTAGGGAAACAGAGCTCAGTCAGAGTCACTGAAGAAGGAAACTGACATAATGCTTAAAATGAAAACTCAGTCAGTTCAGTGGAAAGCATCAACAGCAGGGCAGATAGGGTGAAGGGTTAGATGTCAAAGCTTAGAGACAATGTGCAGAAATTAGATCATTCTGTTGAGGTCAGTAAAACTTAAGAGACGATGGGAATGGAAAATGGGAAGGCTTTGGGACATCAGGGAAAAAAACAAATCTAGAAAATGTAGGCATACAAGAAGAATTTCATGCTTCAGGCATAGAAGGTATGAGTAAGAAAATCATGGAAGAAAATCTTCACATCTGGAGGCAGTCACAACCATTGAGCAACAAAATCATAGAAGATAATCTTCACATCTGGAAACTGTCGTGACCATTGAGTAACAAAATCATAGAAGATAATCTTCATAGCTGGAGTCTGTCATGACTATTGAGCACCAAAATCATAGAAGAAAATCTTCACATATGGAGATGGTCACACCCATTGAGCTACAAGAGACAGCCAGAACACCAGATAGACAGGGACTTCATATCATATACTCAAAAACACAGACACCTACAACAGAGGGCACTGAAAACTGCAGGAGAGAAGGGCCATGTCTTACATGGAAGCAGACCAATCAGGATAGCATTATTCGATAAAAAACTTTAAGGCCAGAAGACTTATTTCAAGTTCTGAAAGGTCACATCTGCCACTCACTATGACACTCAGTAAACTATTTATCATATTGAAGAGCAATAAAAACAGACTGAAAAGATTTATGGCCACTAAGCCAACTCTACAGAAGATAATAGAAGGAACACTTTGTACTGAAGAAAAGATTAAACACACCCAAGAGACCACAGGGAAGAAGTAAACAATATTGTTATTGTTAATAAAAAAGGTTCTAGGAAAATGACCTGGACTAGAAGGTCATTCTTTGATGTCTGGATCCTAAAAGGAAAGATCAGGAAATGCGAAGATAAAGAAGATTTAAAAAGAATCTGGGGTCAGGAGATGTTGCACAAACTATGTCTTATGCCAAAGAAGCTTTTTAAGAAGTACAGGATCTTAGCCGGGTGGTGGTGGCGCACGCCTTTAATCCCAGCACTCGGGAGGCAGAGGCAGGTGGATCTCTGTGAGTTAGAGGCCAGCCTGGTCTACAAGAGCTAGTTCCAGGACAGGCTCCAAAGCTACAGAGAAACCCTGTCTCGAAAAAAAAAAAAAAAAAAAAAAGAAGAAGTACAGATCTTATATACAGTCTTTCCTGACAGGGAAAATGTGATGAAGCCAACAAAAAATTGTCATACAATGAGACAGAGTCATGGGAAGGTAATCAAGCATTGTTACACAGGGAACACAGATGACCTCAAGGACATCAGAGACAGAGCACCTTGGGACTCTGACAACCGTAGCCCATGTGTTTTCTGGAGTTGGAAGTACCCAACTTTTACTTATATATGTTTATAATTTCAACATCTGTTTTCTTGGTCTCTATGGAGTGGTTCTGATTAGGTCAGGTTTGAAGTCTGTATGTCAGCTATTAGAATAGCCAGGCCTGCTGATTTCCTAGTTCCAATTGCTTGGAGCACCTTTCTTCCAGCCTGTCAATCTAAGGTGCCCTCTGTTTTTGATAGTGCTGTGTTTCTTATAGACAGCATAGTTACAGGCCCTTTTTCATAATTCACTCGTGTCTGTTACTTTGGATTGGGGAATCGAGACCATTACATTGAGAGTTGTTATTGAAAGTTGTATACTAATTCTTGTCATTTTGCTCCTTTTATGTTGTTCTCTGTTGAGGGCTAGGTCAATCTGAAGCTATCCCTGAGGTCTTGATGTATAGAGAAGAAACACAATTCCTTTTCTAAACCAGGAACACATTTGGCAGAGCCAGTGATGGCCCCAGGGCCAGGTCCTTACAGGAGAACAGTGGCTTTGAATACTGATAGTCAATCTCTTCACTGTAGATAGATTTTTTTTGAAGAGGGGAGGGCTGCCCACTTACAAATAATGACACAGAGACTTATTATTAATTATGAAAGTGTGACCTTAGCTTAGGTTTTTCCTAACTAGTTCTTATAACTTAAATCAACCCCTATTTTATCTGTGGCTCAATACCTCATCTCTCCATATTGCGCATCCTGCTTCCTCCTCATTTGCTGGGCCTCCACTTTTCCTCTTCCCAGAGATCCTTCTCTGCCTGGAAGTCCCGCCTATTTCTCCTGCCTAGCTATTGGCCGTTCAGCTTTTTATTACACCAATCACATCAACACATCTTCACACAGTACAAAAATATCCCACAACACATAGCCACAGAAATGAACTCCAACACAGTAATGGTAGGTGAGTTCCAAACCCCATTCTCACTAGCGTAAGAACATGTAGAAAAGAATTAGACATATCATAGTTAAATAGCATCATAGACCAGACAGCACAGAACATTCTACCCAAACACTACAGATTATATATTCCTCTTAGCAGCGCATAGAACATTCTTTAAACTAGACATCTTGACACAGAAATCAAGTCCCAACAAATACAGGAGAGTGGGATGATATAACTATCTGACCACAATAAAGTAGAGATAGAAATAAACAACGAAAGGATCCACAGAAAATACAAAAACCCAATGAAGTTTAACAATACAGCACTGAATAATGGGATGGACACGTGGGAATCTATTGAAGGAAAGGAAATGTTTAATTCCTAGGATTAATTGAGATGAAAAGAGAACACATCAGAACCTATGGGTTATGAATGATAAAGGAAAAACTAGGAAGAAATTTACAGCTCTAAATGTTCGCCTTAAAAAATCCGATTCTAGGGCTAGAGAGGTGGCCCATAGAATGGAGTGTTTGCTGCTCTTCCAGAACACCCATGCTGGGTGGCTCACAGCTACACATTGCTCCAGCACCATGGAATTCAACATTCTCTTCTAGTCTCGCTGACACCTGCACACACATTGCATACACAAACAGAGAGGCACACATGCATGCATGCATGTGCACACACACGCGTACACACACGCACTTTTTTTAAAGACTATGTAAAATATCAGGTGCCATGAGAATTTCATTCCACTGGTAGACATCATCTTCCCGCTCTTGCTGAGGACCTGCATTGAGCCCGCTCACTCCTCAGGTTGCCGCCAACAACCAGAAGATGGACTCAGCATCAATGACCATCATTTGAAAAATGGATGACGAAAATTGGAACATTTACACAATGCAATTCTATTAGTACTGAAAGAAAAGTGAAGCTGTGGGATTTGCAGGAAAATAAATGGAACTAGAAAATTTTACACTGAGTGAGGTAACACAGGCTCAAGATGACAAACACTGTGTGGTCTCTCCAATAGATGAGTCCCAGATTTAAAGCTTTGAATTTCTGAAATTCCACAATGTGTCCCAAAGCCTGTTAGCTCATTTTCTACATGTCCTGTGTCCTCTGCATCTAGCTCTCGACTCCTGAGACTCTGCCTTTCTCCTTCCCAGCCTCCTCTTAGTCTGGCTCTCCTGACCAATCTCTTCCTGACCAGCTATAGGCCAGTCAGCTCTTTATTAACCAATGAGAGTAACACATATTTACAGTATACAAAGATTGCTCCACAGCAGCTGCCCACCGGTGCGAGGCACTAATACCCTGTAACTGAAGACAGCACACTTGGGTTGCAAGTCTTGGAGAAATCAATCTTGAACTGTCCAGGAAACTATCTATTTTATGTCTAGCTTTCATAATGCCAGAAAGAGCTATACCAGGGGGAAAAGTCATTAATGGTCTCACCCAGTGCTGAACCCTATGTGCTACAACTCCAGCCTGCCAGGCAAAGTGTGCCCATTAGTGCCATTGTGGCATGACAGTTATGGGAGTAACCAGTCACTTTCTGATCATGCTTGAGGTCTGCTCCAGTGCTGTAAACCTAGACAAAAGACTAAGTCAAGGGAGCTCAAAGGCTTGGAGTGAGGAGCTGCTGCTGTTTTGCTAAGCGGTCATGTTGTTGTTCTGCCTTCTGCACAGTTCTATTTATATTCATGGATTTGTGCTGCTCTGAACCTTCAGAGGACCTTCATTTTTGTAGGGGGCAGTGGTTAATGCAGAGATTAAAACCTGGTAAAGTGCTGAGAGTAAGTTCCTATTGGGTGTTCAGCCATAGATGGGTCACATGCATCAGCCTCCTCATACACAAGGTTCAGGGAACATCGCAGAAGTGGAGCTGAAAAGGGCTGCAAAGCATATTAGAGCCAAAGATGGGAAAGAGAGCATGGAATCCTATGTTCTGGACATGATATAGTCATTGCACACATGAACACACAGCAGCTGTAGCTACCTGTGCAAACGCAGCCCAAGATGTATTCCATCAACATCCCAGCATGCATTAGGGAGGAGCTACTCGGGCCCCAGCCTTAGCTGACAGCTATAGGGAGCTGATGGCTGCTGGGGGAGAGAGAGTCACCTTTTATGGGTGGGGATGGCTGCTGTCCATGCCCCAGGAGAGGATACCTGAGCACATGGGAAACATTAAATTGAATTCAGTGAGTTATTAAATTTTTAAACCACATGAAATTGAGAGGAAGATGTGCTGAGGTTCCCGGGGGGGGGGGGGAGTAGTAGGAGGTAGAAAATATCAACACACACTACATAGATGTATACATTTTTCAAAGAATAAATTTAAATTATTATTTTAAGAATACTTATGTGGGGAATGGAGAGATGGTTCAGTGGTTAAGACCACACATTGTTCTTGCAAAGTATCGGAGTTCAGTTCCCAGGTGGCACACAACTGCTTGAAGCTTCAGCCTCAGGGAGCTGACAACACTGTCACCTCCTTGGACACATGCACAGACGCACATAGGTGCTCATAAATAAATAATAAAAATTTAAAGGAAACTAAATAGTAAAAGTTATGTGAGTTAAAATACATATTCAAGTTAGAACAGCAAGACTGAAACCCTGAGGCCCAACTAAAAAGAAAGACAGACGTCTAAAAACCTGAAAAACTAGGAGGGGGAAATGTTGGTCTGGGCAGGACGGACTCCAGGTGCCTCCCTGGAAGACTTTACAATTAACTAATATTTTTAAATATTGGATTTATTTATTTTATGTGCATGAGTGATTGCCTGCGTGTATTTACAAGCAAATGTGCATGCCTAGTGCCTACAGCAATCACAAGGCCACTCCTATTTGATCAAACAGTCACTTTGCTCCCCCGGAACTAGAGCTACGGATGGTTGCAAGCTGCCTTGTAGGTGCTGGCAACAGAACCCCAGACCTCCACAAGAGAGCAAGTGTTCTTAGCCACTGCTCCATCTCTCCAGCCCCTATTTTTTTTCACTTTTAGCCCAACACATGAAAAATCAGTCCACCTTTTCTATGAATACTAGCTATCCTCCTAAAAATCTACTACAAAATAATTTAATTGGAATGAGCCAAATGTCCCCAAAGACATTTGAAATGTTTCAGGGATAAATCTTACTGCCTTTCTATTAGTGCTATATTCACTGGATGCTTGTTGATCTAAACAGCGTTGGGTATTGTCGTCCAACACTGTCTCTGTTTGTTGACAGTATCACTTCTTCCACCCAAGCTGTGTCTCTGCCTTTTGGTCCATGTCTTGACTTCACTCTGGCACATCTTTTATGATCAGGTATCAATAGACATGGTGATAACTGTGCTGCAATACAGCAAGGTAAAGATAGCAAAGTACCTACACATGAACTATTTAAGAGCCAAATGTAGTATAAAGTATGTTAATTTTTTGTGTGCTGTTGATGCTTGTTAAGAGCAAACTCTGGGAGAAAGGTAAGCTCCCTTGTCTCAGACCGGAATGTGTTTACCTCCAGTGTTCACGGAGTCTCCTTGTCCTGCAATAGGCTGACACCCAACACTGTGACAAGGACAACGGACATCAGTGAACAATCCAAGAATATTTAAGATCCTGAGCCCTTTAGATCACTTCAAATGAGGTTACTATTTGTTCATCCTGTGGTATTAATAAAAAAATGCCTATGATTTGGGGGAGAGAGTAAGTGAACAGATGACTCAGTGATTAAGAACACTGGTTGTTCTTCCAGATGACTGGGGTTCAAGTCCCAGCATCCACAGTGTGGCTCACAGCCATCTGTAACTACAGTTTCAGGGGATCTGATGCCCTTTTCTGACCTTTGTGAGTATTGCTGACATGTTGAACATATGCAGATAAAACATGGAAACATGGAGACTCTACCTGAGAGGAAATCACTCTTTACTGGGACTCTGGTTGGACTGATTTAGTTGGGCTCACTCCTCCAGTTGTTTCTGAGGGATGTTCTGATGTTGTGTTACATTTATTTGCACTTTGTTGTTTGTTCTTTGACTTTTGTTTGCTACAGATGTAATAAACTTCAACCCAAAGCTACTGTCAATCATTCTGTGAGTAGAGTCCCTTACCCATGCCCATCCTCACTAAGGATTGCTTAAAAACTCCCACACCAGGAGGGGTTCCCAAGCCCCTGCCCCTTTATCTGAAGAGTTATTAGAAGTTGTTGACTGCTGGGGGAAGGGAGAGTCATTTTCCTCTAGCAGTATGGCCACTGGTAGGTTCTCCACACCCTAGTGGATGATTCCACATCCTTGTGCATTTGGACAGCACTAAAGGACTCGGTGAACTAAATGAATAAGTAAATAAATATTGTAAAAGAAATATTTGATGCTGGAAGGGAGAAGTAAAGAAGCTACTGGGGCAGTTGAAAGAGAAGTAAGGGGTAGATGTGATCAAGACACATTGCATACGTTCATAAAATTTTCAAAGAATGAATGATTTTTCTCAAGACAGGGTTTCTCTGTATATCTCTGTCTATTCTGGAACTCACTCTGTAGATCAGGTTGGCCTCAAACTCAAAGATTTCCCTGCCTCTGTTTCCTGAGTATTAGGATTAAAGGCATGCATCACCACCACCCAGTAAAAATAATTTTTAAATGCCCAATGCAGGAAAGTAAGAAGTACGTAGAGAGGTGTCCAATACTCATTATTATATATGCTCTCTCATCCCAGGAAAATCCAAAATATTGAATATATTTATGTCTATAACATCAGTCTTCAACATTCCAACTTGATCTAAAAATCAAAGTTCTGATACTTATCCATGAAACCCATCTATATTAGTCAATCATGACTAGCCATTGTTGGTAGAGACTGCTTTTCATTCTCCCAGCTGCCCAGACCCAAAATATTCACACAGAAACTGTATTAATTAAATCACTGCTTTACCTATCAGCTAGTGCCTATTTCTAGCTAGCTCTTATATCTTAAATTAACCCATTTCTATTAATCTGTGTATCACCACAAGGTCATAGCCTACTGGCAACGTTCCGGCGGCTTCTGGTGGTCATCTTTCTCCCTCCACAGCTACATGGCATCTCTGACTCCACCTTCTTTCTCCCAACATTCAGTTTAGTTTTCCCTGCCTAGCTCTGTTCTGCCCTGTCATAGGTTCAAGAAGCTTTTTTATCCATAAGCCAATAAAAGCAACACATATACAGAAGGGAATTCCATATCACCTCCCCTTTGCTGTCTAAATAAAGAGGAAAGTTTTAATTTTAGCATAGTAAAATTACATGTAATAAAATAGGTATCAAGCAAGAATTACAGTTACAATATTTATATCTATTTTATCTTTTATCATAACTAAGGAAAACTATAATTATAACCATCTATTCTTCAACTCTATCAAAGACTCCAGAAAGATATAATATTACTTAACAAGAAGTGCATTGTAAGCAACTTCCAAAACTCTAGAATTGACAGAGACATCTCACCTTCTGGACAGTTACCAAAAGTTCTTCTGTAACATTGGGGCATCCAATCTTCAGCCTACAGGCCCAAAAGTCTGCCAGACTTTTCTGTAAAGCAGCAAATTTTAAAGACAGTTTCATCTATATTGGTAGCTTGTCGGTAACTTTCTTCTGTGTCCTGCAAAATGTTTGACAGACCCTTTAATGAAGCAGGAACCCTGAAGAACTGTCTCACCTTCTCTTTAGACAACTTCAGCAGTCATTTTTCTTGTAGGTCCTGCATGTCCAGTTCATACAGCATACCATCAAGCAGTCCAGGCAAGAGCAATTTCTTGCCCAAATGGCTAACAAACTCCATAAGGAGCCTCTTCAATGCCCATCATCCTCTTCAAGTAGATGAGTGCTGCCAGGAGCAGATGTGTCTCATTGTCATGAAAAGTCCTAAGTTTTTAAAACATTTTAAATTCCATATTTTGTTAGTCTTTGAATAATTTGAAGAATATCTATCCATCTGAAATACATCTCTGTACATCTATAAAACCTAACTAACTGCAAGCTTGACTGCAATTATAGATGACTATCTATTAACCTGTATTTCTTAATTATACATCACATTTTTAAATGAGCTGAACAAACACAATACCGAAGAAATATACATACAACAAAATTGACCTTTAATTTGTATCAATAAACCAAAGTCCATACCAATGTAAAATATTCATTTCTATATATCATATCCCCCTTTAAATGTAAACAAATATTTACAAGCATTGTTTAGGGAATTTGGTCATTGATCTCTAGACTACTTCCTGATGATTGAGGATACTGTTAATCATATCTTTCATGGGAAATGCTATATAATAAGCCCATCTCAGCCAGGAGTCCTGAAGCTGTCATAGATGTTGGACCATCTGGACCATTGCTTCAGTCCTGTTTGATTAAACAACATTAGCCTGGAAGGAATCCACAGGTTCTCATCTTCTGTAGAAATAAAAGCAGAGGTTCTTTTCCAAAGCAACATATGCTTAGACCAAAATTTTGAAGTCAAGATACTTTTAAAGTATATATTTTGGTTTAGCTTAGCAGCTCATACAATGAAATGCCTCTCTGTACTTAGCTCATTCACAGTCAAAAAATTCAAAGAAAACACAATAATATACACAATCCAGACTCTCTGTATGTATTCCGCCTTTATGTGGCTTATTTTTCTTTACTCCTTTAATCTATGACTGTCTGTACTCTGTCTCTTTAAAGACTTTATTTTTAAAAACCATGTACCTTCTTTCTCCCGGCATTCAGTTTAGCTTTCCCACCTAGCTCTGTTCTGCCCTGTGATAGGCGCAAGCAGTTTCTTTATTCATTAACCAATAAAAGCAACACATATACAGAAGGGAATCCCTTATCAAGCCATCAACCATCAATGTGTTAAATACCAGAGTTTATCTCCTAACTAGTACATTTAAAGTCCTCGATACTTTGTCTCCCAATTTGTAACCTTCTACTAGAGCCTGTGTGCCTGCGGAGCAACCCTTCCAAGTTGTGCAATGTAGTCACAGTGTGTATTAGGAGATGAAACTGGGGGGTGTGGTGAAGCAATTACATGATTAGGACCAAAGGCCATCCCTCCATCCCAGGGAATATAAAGGCAAACATTTCGGTCATCAGTGTCTTCCTGTCACCCTCACTGCCACCACAGTGTAGTCAGGGCTTCTTTCGGTGCCTATGTGGGCTCACCCAAGAGTCATGATCTTTAATATCTATTTGGAAACAGAAGGAGTACTGAGGAATGATGCCTCCCAGGATCCTCTTTGCCTTCAATTGTCAATTAGATGCAGTTGGACACTGAGAAACCATATAGCTCCCTTACAAAGGTACCACTGGGCAGGAAGGTGGATGAAATGAGATGGGTGTGGGAGTCTGCCTGTTTTATCTGAGGATTTGTATGAGAGAATTGATCGGGATGGAACTGCCAAGGCTATGGTGAGGACAACAGCATGTGGGAAATGTGACCAAGTACACGATGGCCTTGGATTCCAGAGAATTGACTAACTCTTGGCTGACCTGTATGATAACAGTTGTGCAGAACACTGAGTCCTTTGATCTCCTACATGCCAGCTCATTTCTTCCTTGCCTCACTTCTTGTCTCTGGACTGGTTTAGGTGTGTGTGTGTGTGTGTGTGTGTGTGTTTTCTCCTGATCTTTCCATATTAGAGTGCATGCTGTCTCCCATTGTATGTCTTCTTCTTTACAAATTAATTTATCTTATGTGTTTTTATCTATGTTCTGTTTACACATACACCTGCACCTCAGAAGAGGGCATTAGATCCCATAGACAGCTGTGTGCTACCATACAGGTGCTGGGAATTGAACTCAGGACCTCTTAACTATTGAGTCATCTCTCCAGCCCTGTATGTCTTTTCATTCTGGTGCCTAGCCATCTCTCAGAAACCCTTGAAATTCCACTACAGGAACCCAGATTCCCTAACTTTGGTGGTTTTTCTTTATGTCATCTGATTCTGTGCTTTCCTTATGCTTTTTCTTTTTGCTCCTCTATCCTTTTTTCTGTGCTGTCTTCTTTTTATTCCAATTTGACATAAGCTAGAGTAATCTGGGAAGAATGAAATCTCAACTGAGATATTTCCTTCATCAGACTGGATTATTAGCAAATCCGTGGGTCATTTTCTTGATTGATGATTAACAACCCATATGGGCAGTGCCAACTATAGACAGGTAGTTCTGAACTGTATCCAAAAACAGACTGAGCAAGCAAGCCATGAGTGGCAAGCCAGTGAGCAGTGCTTCTCCCTTCTCCATCGTCTCTGCCTCCAGGTTCCTGCCCAGACCGTACTTGAAAATAAATTTTTGGAGTGACATATAAGCCAAATAATCCCTTTCATTCTCAAATTAGTTTTGGTATTTTACCACAGCAATTGGAACCCAACAAAAACATTTTCATCTCTCAAAATTTTCCCATGATGTCTTCCTCAATATCCCCATGACTCTATTGAACCAAGCTGACTGTCCTTTACTGACTGGGTGTCTCATTCTGAAGATTTCTGAAAGTGGCTCAGAGTTTGTATGTCTACCCCTCTCTAGGTCTAGCCTGAATCTATCTTTCTCTCATCCCTGTAAAAGGAAGTATCCATCCTGCCTAGTCCCGCTGCCATTCAGTCCCAAAGAAACACACAAAGACTGATATTAACTATAAACTGTTTGGCCTATTAGTTCAGGTTTATTATTAACTAGATCTTACAACTTGTATTAATCTATAATTCTTACCTATGTTTAGCTGCATGGCTTGGTACCTTTTCTCAGTCAGGCATTCTCATTTTGCTTCTTCTGCATTTGACTTGTGACTGCATCTCTGCCTTCCCTCTTTCCAGAATTCTTCTAGTCTGGTTGCCCCACCTATACTCCTAATTGGCTACTACCCAGTCAGCAGTTATTAAACCAATATGAGTGGCAAAACTTTACAGTGTACAGGAGCATTCTCTCACAGCATATCTTTTTTTATTATTCAAATCAAGAACCCTGAATCTAATTTCTTTGTTTAGCTTTTTTCCTGACCATTATCCATAATAACTTGTAACCAACCCTCTAAACAAAGACAAACATCCATAATCCATTTTTTGAAATGCGGTCTTAGTTTTTTAAGATATTTGCTGATTGGGGGCACTGGTAATCTTTGAGGGACCCTGAAAAAAATTAGGATTATGGTCAGGTCCTGACTGAAATATTCTATGAGACTGGATCATCTCAGCCAGCAGTCTTGAAGCTGTACTGGATGAAGAACTCAGAAAGAACTACAAGAGAGATGCTCTGAAACATTGGATCATCTGGGCCATTGGTTCCCATTAGAGATTTTTCAGGGGGTCTTACTTGATCAAACCTATTTTTAATTCATTCAGAATGAGTCTAGAGCCTCTTGTTTCCTATGGAAACAAAAGCAAAATCTTTTGTCTAAAGTAACATATCTTTTTACTTAAATTTTAAAGTCAAGGCACTTCAAAATATATAGATTGGATCAATCCAGCAACATTTATAATCAAATGTCTTTTAGCAGCTGTTGCTCCTTCCTCAGTAGTCAAACAACTCAAAGACAACACAATAACATACAGCATTCAGATTCTCTGTGTATTTTCCATCTTTATGTGACTTTTTTCTCTATTTATTTTATTTTTATTTTTAATTTTTGGGTTTTTGAGACATGGTTTCTCTCTATATCTTTGACTGCCTTGGATCTCACTCTGTAGATTAGGTTGGCCTCAAACTCACAGAGATCCCCCTGCCTCTGCCTCCCAAGTACTGGGATTAAAGGCGTGTACCACCATGCCCAGCTACTTTATTTCTTTTTTGAAGGACTTTCTCTATATCCTTCTTTTCTTTCTCAAGACTATGTATATTTTTAAATACACTGTAAACCCTTCTGTCTGAATCTGTCTTTGCTGTATATCTCTATTTTTTTCTAACTGCATGAGTCTTTATTCTGCTTAATGGAATGACTAGGATTAAAGCTGTGACTTTGGTAGTTGGCTCCACACCATTCCTTAGCTTTCGTGGTGGAGGTACTGGCAGGAGCCACTTTTATTGTCAAAACTCTGTGGAATTTCTAGGTCCATGCCACCACCAAGAAGCAAGCTGATGGCTGCTCATAAGTACCATTTAAGTATTTGGTGGCAAGGCCTATTAAAAGAGCTGCAAGGTTATTGCTGTTAACACTGAGTCAGGAAGCCTCTTTTAAAGGAGTCCTGCCTCTGCTTGCCTCTAGCAAACAGAGCCCACCAGAATAAAGATGTTTACCAAGAAGCTGCACTTGATTCTATTCTTGTCTGTCTAGAATCCTTTATTTTAAAGCATTCTCGGGCTGTATGTGGAAAATCTTGCCAAATATTGAGTGCCATATGTCCCACCTGGTCCCACAACCATTCAGTTCCAAAGAAACACACAGAGACTTATATTAATTATAAGCTGTTTGGCCTATTATCTCAGGCTTATTCTCTTACAACTTAAATTAACCCATAATTCTTATCTATGTTTCGTCACATGGCTTGGTACCCTTTCTCAGTAAGGCATTCTCATCTTGCTTCCTCTGTTCCTGGCTGGTCACTGCATCTCTGATGCCTTTTCTCTTTCCAGAATTATCTTAGTCTGGTCACCCTACCTATACTTATGAGAGAGCTGGGTAGGGGCAGGCAGTACAGAGCCAAGACATGGTTTCCTAGTAGCCTGACAGAGACCAGGCCTTAGTGTCAGTTTACTAAAATGGGACAGAGCTAAACAGACAGTCCTCAGGAAAAAAAAAACAACAACTCAGGAACAACCAATCAGCAGTCGCCCCACAGACTTTTGCTAGCTCAGCAGGTACCCTATGGCCCCTTCTATTGGTTTAGCAGCCCCCCCAAAGCCCCTTTGTGGACTCAGCAGGTTCCCCCAGTCTCTTGATAAAGATGGATTTCCCTACCCTGCTGCTGGAAGGTCCCTAACCACTAGAACCTCCTACCAATCAGCCCCTAAACTAAATTTTTCCCTACCAATCAGTCTCAGATTAATCCCTACTCCCTGGAATCCCCCCTAACTCTGCTTAAAAGGAGCCTGCAACCTTCTTGGAGGAGATGCCATATGCAACTCCCAACGTTGAAATTAATAAAGCGATCTTGTTACTGTAAATGTGGCTATTGGTCTTTCATTGGGGGCTTCTCTCAGACCCTAACACTTCCTGCCTGGCTACTGGTCAAACAGCATTTTATTAAACCAATACAAGTGACAAATCTTTACAGTGTACAAGAGCATTATCCCACAACACATTCTTTCTCTCTTAGTATGAACCATGACCCCCCTCCCCAGGAATATCCTCAGAGGTGGTCTGTGGCCCATCCCAGTCTCTCTCATATCTCTCCCCACTCCTATGCTCATGTCAACAGAGCATACATTCCCTTAAAACCAGGACACAATCTTGAAAACTGAAAAGTTACATCTGAACTGTCAGTTGTCCCAGGGGAAGTCTCCAAGGGCTATCAGATACCTCCACAGATGCCTCTAACACAGTCCTTTGCAGGCAACACACAAGACTTTTCATTTAGCCCTCTCGCCTGAATGCAAGATTCTGGGTCTGAAAGTAAATCCATGGAAAGATTCAATAGCCCCACAAAGAGGTGATAAATTGACATGACCTGAAAATCTCCCTCCCTGCAGTTTTACCCCAACATGGAGAATTGTAGGAAAAACCTAATGATGGTGGAACCAGCCTGATTGGTAGTCACAACCACCATCACCAAAAGCTTGTGCTATCCCTTCCTGTCACTCACAAGAAAATCATCTTAACCATTGCCACCATCCTGACATCCTCACTTGTCACCATGCTGAACTTAGACTGCTCCTGGTGGGTGTACAGCCCTACCAGAGTATCATAGTCTTGATTCCTGCCTGGCAGTAACAGTGTAGAGAGAGGCTACCTCCAGGACCCAACCCTTTGCCTAGGATAAAGCCAAGTGGTTGTGGCGAATGTTCATGGGTTCTTAAATTGCTTTTCAAGTATTTTATGAGCTTTTCACACCTGTTTTATTAGGATAATTGGTCTACAGTTTCCTTTTTATTGTGTCTCTATCCAAGTTTAGATTTGAGGTAATACTGGCTTTGTAGAATAATTTGGTAGCATTTGTTCTCCCTCCAGCTTATGAAACAGCTTGAGAAGTATTAGAGTCAAGACTTCATCCAATGCTTGGTATAAGTCAACAATGAGTCATCTGGTCCCAGCGTTTTTTTTTTCTTTGTGAGAAGACTTGTTTATTCTTTTAATGTATATTAATTTACACTTTGACAATTTCATACAAGTATACACTGTATTTATAATATCCGCTACCCACCTAACTCCAGCTATGACTGGCTATGAGTAGCAGTTAATAGAGACAGGCTCACAATCAACCAAAGTATAGAAAATAGTGTCTATGGAGTCCTAAGTGATACTTCATCTTTAACAATCAAACTTGTAGTCATGTTAGGTATGTTTTCAAGGTCATACAGAGATATATTTTGGCTACATAGGTGATCTTCAAACATATCAATGACCTACAAAATATGGATTTGAAATGTTTTGATAACATAAGGTTTTTCATGACAGTGAGACATGTCTGCTACTAGTAGCACCAATATGTTTCAAAAGAGGATGATGGGCATCAAAGAACCTCCATGTGGAGTTTGCCTTTATTGTGGCAAAGCTAGCCAGTGGGTAACCTGCCTTTGCCTCAACTGTTGACAGTATGTTATCTAAACTGGACAAGCAGAACACAGAAGAAAGCAACTGCCAAATTTTGACAAGACAAGGTAGGACAATTCTTCAAACTTCTACTTTACAGAAAGGTCTGTCAGATAATCTAAGCATGTAGGCCAAGAATGGAATGCCCCAGAAGTTCAAAGGAAACTTGGGTGACTTCCAAGGCAGCCAGATATTTCTGTAATTTCTCTAGGTTTAGAAGTTGACTGTTCTGTACTTTCCATTTACTCAGGTAATGTTACATCCTCCTTGCGTCTCTGATAGAGTTAAAGATGAGATAGTTATAGTTACATCCTTTTTGTTATCAAATTCAGAAAAAAACTTACAAGAGAGGTATAAAGTATATAAGGTTGAGAGATATAAAAGCTTAAATTTCTTATCTAAAAAAAATGTTTTGAGGTCCCAAGAGATACTTTTGTATTGGTAATAAAAGTTATGTTAAAAATTGGTTTAGATATAAAACTGAACTCATCAAGGTAAGATAGATAATAAAGTAATTTCTCCAAATTTGCCAAATACAAATGGACTGGATATTGTGAAAGTAATTCTTACCTGATAATTGTTCTTGTTGTATATAGTTTTACTATGCTAGAGTTAAGAATTACTCGATAATTATTATTATTATATATAGTTTTGTTAGAGTTAAAACCCTTTCCTTTATACTTAGACAAAAAGGGGGAAATGTTTTGGAATATTTGATTACACTGTGTAAAGATATATCACTGTGGTTGATTTAATAAAAAACTAAATGGCTAATAGCTAGGCAGGGGGTTTATTAGGACTTTTGGACAGAGAGAGCTCTGGAAAGAAGAAAGGCAGGGTTGCCATCCACACACAGAAAAAACAGACATGCAGAAGGAGAGGTAAATGCCACAAGCAATGTGGTGGAACATAATTTAACAGAAATGTATTAATTTATATCATAACAGCTAATTAGAAACAAGCCTAAGCTAAAGCTGTGCTTTCATGATTGATAAAAAGTCATTACAGCTCCCTTCCTGCAAGTTACAGCCCTGTCTCTAGGGTTGGGTCAGTCTTCCTCTCCACAGTGAGCGTTTCTGTGGTTGATGCTCTGAGGGCTTGCGGAAGGCTTTTCTGCCTCAGCTGACCTTTTCTGCACCATCCTGATTCCATTCCCTGCTCCAGGCCTCATTTCCCACACACCACTGTGACTTGATCAGGCAGTGGTGGAGGAGAGTGAGTCATCTTCTCGGGTGACTAGCTCCTGTCAGAGTTCTGTTTGCTCTCCACTCTGCACACATGTTGCCCCACACATCCTCTGACTGCATTGCTTCAGCACATCCCCCCGAGCCTGCAGTGCTCACCCACAAAAGCACTTCCCCGAGGGCACGGTTCACCCCACCTGGCATAAATGGTGTGGTTTATTTGGAAATAGTGGCTTAACTATATTTTGTAGCTAAATTACCTCTGATAGATATATTGCCCACTGTTTCATATCATATTTTTTAATGCTATTGCACTGATATATGTAATTCTCTAACCCACCATGTTAACTGGAAGTCTCTATATTTCCTTTTTCTTTTTATACTCATATTTTCTCTTTTTTTCTTTCTATTATTTTAGCTGTATTTTTACATTCTTTTGTTTATAATTTTTTTTTACTCTATCTGGTTTTTTATTCACTCTCTATTATCTAGTTTTATTTGTGCATTTTTCATTGCTGAACAATCAGATGTTTTTATCTCTCCCATTATCTGAACTCTTTCTTGTCTTTTACTTAATCTTTCTTCTCTTTTTGCTTTCCATTGTCAGCCTAGAAAAAGAACTGCAGGCAACTAAGAAATGCTGAGAGCAAGAGAAATAGTCTTCACAGGGAAGAGTCCACAAACTGATTGTCCAACACCAAATTATTAGCCCTGAAATCACAGACATAAAAGTAACATTATATGAACTAAGCAGGTTGAAATAATATATTTAGAAATATACCCATATTTCTTAAGAATGAACACACACATCAACAACTAAAATAATGGAATCCATAAATATGAGAAAGAGCAATTGTTGTACATGGGAAGGGTGGGGGAAGGAAAGGGAAGAGAAAAAATGATCTAATTATACTTTAATTTCAAAAATAAAAATTAATAAAAGAGTACATAGGTATAGAGCTGTAGATCTAGGAGAAGGCAGAGTGAATATGATTAAGTGTATTATACAAAATTAATAGAAAGAATATTGTCTTAGTTAGGGTTTCCACTACTGTGATAAAACACCATGGCCAAAAGCAACCTGGGGAGGAAAGAGTTTAGTTATCTTATGCTTCCATATCACAGTTCATCATCAAAGGAAGTCAAGGGCAGGAGCCTATGTAGAGGCCATGGAGGGTGCTGTTTATTAGCTTGGTCCTCGTGGCTTACCCAGCCTGCTTTCTTATAGAAC
Source organism: Microtus pennsylvanicus (assembly GCF_037038515.1). Classification (NCBI taxonomy): domain Eukaryota; kingdom Metazoa; phylum Chordata; class Mammalia; order Rodentia; family Cricetidae; genus Microtus; species Microtus pennsylvanicus. Next base: position 137,714,910 of record NC_134579.1, on the reverse strand, counting down.
CCAGGACCACCAGCAGAGAGATAACACTACCTACAAAGGACTGGGCCCTCCCCCGTCAACCACTAATTAAGAAAACACCCTACAGGTTTGCCCACAGCCTGATATTATGGAGAAATTTCCTCAACTAAGGCTCCTTCTCCTCTGATGACTCTTGTTGATGTCAAATTAATATAAAACTAGCCAGTTCAAGTATCACATGCAGCAAAGGAAAGTAAACTACATATACAAAATGGAATTATGTGCTGATGTGGGAGTCCCCTCTGTATGCTGTGATTACCATTAATGAATAAAGAAACTGCCTTGGCCTGTTGATAGGTCTGAAATTAGGTAGGCAGGGAGGGCTGGACTGAATGCTGGGAGAGAGAAGGGCAGAGTCAGGGGATGCCATGGATTCACTGCTGGAAACAGACCTGCTGAAACTTTGCTGGTAAGCCACCACCTTGTGGTGATATACAGATTAATAGAAATGGGTTAAATTAAGATGTAAGAGTTAGCCAGTAAGAAGCTAGGGCTAATGGGCTTGCAGTGATTTAATTAACACAGTCTCTGTGTGATTCTTTTGGTTCTGGGCAGCAGGAACCAACAAGCGGCCCCTCCTCCAACAGATTGGCACCCACACGGCCAATTAAATCCATGTAAAACTTGAGAGGACTTGAAAAATAATTCTAGAAAAAAAATAGTTTAACACAGCTTCTTGCTGTTTGCTGGTGACATGCCACAGCTCCTTTAAGAGAGGTTTTCCTGACTCAGTCATAGCAAAAGAAGAAGAGCTGCACCATTTTAAAATGCTGGCTTTCTGGGTCATGCTGCCAGTGTGACCTCTGACTCTTTCTGGAGACAGAGCATTTGAGTGAGGTTTGTGAGCAGATTGCTGCAGCTTGCTTGATAGCAGCATGGACTGGCTGTGTGCCTAGAGATGGGGCACTGTGCATGTCTCTCAGAGGTGGCAAGCAGCTCCACCATGCCGGAATGTACAGAGTGAGCAGACATTTTAAAAACCACTCCTGGAGAGTAAAGAATTACAGATATGCTATAAAGACAAATTCAGATGAGTCATAGGGCTGGATACATGTACATAGGCTTAGAAGAGGGAAGAAAAAGAGTATAGATAGTCATAAAATAAAGTTAATGCTTTAAAAGGGGGGAGTAAAGTCTTTAAAGAGACAGAGTACGGACAATCATAGATTAAAAGGAGTAAAGAAAAATAAGCCACATAAAGATGGAATTACACAGAGAATCCAGATTATGATATTATTGTGTTTTCTTTGAATTTTTTGACTGTGAAGGAGCTAAATACAGAGAGATATTTCATTGTATGGGCTGTTAAGGTAAACCAGCATGTATATTATAAAGATATTTTGACTTCAGAATTTGGGTCTAAGGATATGTTCCTTTGGAAAAGATGTTCTTCTTTTGTCTCCACAGAGGATGAGAACTTGTGGATTCATTCTAGGCTAATATGGTATGATGGACCATGACTCCCTGAAAGGTAACCATGAACACCCCCACAAAGAAAATACTTCACCCAATAAATACCAGGAAGCAGTTTAGAGAGAAAAAAACTACACCCATATTCCCAAATATTGTTTGTTATTGTTTGTTTACATTTAAAGGGGGATATGCTATAGAGATGAATAATTTGCTTTGGTATGGATTTTGGTTTATTAATACAAATTTAAAGTAAATTTTTATATACTGTATATGTATATTCCTGCCCTTGATTAAGATATTGTTTTGTGTAGTTCATTTAAAAATGTAATGTATGGGCTGGAGAGATGACTCAGAGGTTAAGAGCACTGGCTGTTTTTCCAGAGGTCCTGAGTTCAATTCCCAGCAACCATATGGTGGCTCACAACCACCTGATCTGGTGCCCTCTTCTGACCTGCAGGCAGAACACTGAATACATAATAAACTAATAAATAATAAATAAATAAAATTTTAAAAAATGTAATGTATAATTAAGAAATATAGGTTAATAGGTAGTCATCTATAATAGTCAAGTTGTAGTCATGTTAGTTAGGTTTTCTAGATATATTTCAGTTAGTTAGATATTCTTCAAATATTTCAGAGATCTTCAGAATATGACATTTAAATGTTTTAAAAATTTAGGACTTTTAATGACAGTGAGACACATCTGCTCCTGGCAGCACCGATCTACTTCAAGAGGAGGATGGGCATCAAAGAGGCTCCTTATGGAGACTGTTAGATGAACTGGACATGCAGGATACACAGAGAAATGACTGCTGAACTGCCTAAAGGTGGGGCAATCTTTTGGGGTTTCTGCTTCATGATAGAGTCTGCGAAATACAGAAGAAAGTGACTGGCAAACTGCCAATATAGGCAGATCTGTCTTTGAAATGTCCTGCTACGTGAAAAAGTTTGCTGGATACTATGGACCTGAAGGCCAAAGATGGATGCCCCAATGTTACAGAAGAACTTTGGGTGACTGTCCAGGCAGTGAGATGTCTCCGTCATTTCTAGAGTTTTGGAAGTTGCTTACAATGCACTTCCTGTTTACTTAGTTAATATTATATTCTTCTGGAGTCTTTGATGGAGTTGAAGAATTTATGGTTGTAGTTTCCCTTAGTTATGATAAAAGATAAAGTAGATATAAATATTGTAATTGTAATTCTTGCTTGATACCTGTTTTGTTATATGTAATTTTACGATGTTAAAGTTAAAACCATCCTTTTCATTTAAACAGAAAAGGAGAGGTGATGTGGGAGTCCCCTCTGTGTGCTGTGATTACCATTAATGAATAAAGAAACGGCCTTGGCCTGTTGATAGGGCAAAAGTTAGGTAGGTGGGGAAGACTGGATTGAATGCTGGGAGAAAGAAGGGCAGAGTCAAGGGGACGCCATGGATTTGGGGCCAGAGATAGACCTGCTGAAACTTTGCTGGTAAGCCACAACCTTGTGGTGATATACAGATTAATAGAAATGGGTTAAATTAAGATGTAAGAGTTAGCCAATAAGAAGCTGGAACTAATGGGCCAAGCAGTGATTTAATTAATACAGTTTCTGTGTGATTAATTCAGTTCTGGGTGGCCAGGACCAACAAGCAGCTCTCCTCCAACAATACGCAGCTCAGTCCAGTCTCCTTCATCTACTTCTACCAGGAACACCACACCCACAGCTCCTCCTTGTAGTATAACCATCCAATCCACAGCTTTTGAATGATTCCCTGGTCCTTAGTAATATTTCCCTCCTAATAAAAAGGTTCAAATATCTGGGATTCTAGAGATGACTCGGGTGTTAGAAGCACTTGTTGCTCTTGAAGGGGACCCTGTCTTTATTCCCAGGACCTACATAGTAGTGACTCACAACCAGGTGGAACTCCATTTCCAAGGAATCCATCTATATCTTCTGACATCCCTGGACACTCTGTGCATGAGCTGCACAGGCACACATGCAAGGAAAAACATTCAGATACATACAATTTTAACAAGATTTCACCTTAAAAGAAATAAAATAAAACAAATCTTTTTTTAAGACTCAGTATCTGCAGCCAGGCTTCCTGTATCATCACAATGAAATCCAAAAATTTGAATTCTATCACAAAACACAGCATTCACATTTATGAGGCCTTTTTCATGTGCTCAGCCATATAAATATAGGTTTTTAGTTCTTGATTTGATCACCTGGACCAAAGAGAGAGAGCCCCCAGGTAATCCCTCTTTAGTGTTTTTGAATGAAGCCTGACAATCAGAGGTCTCCCTCTGCATTCCTTTTTGCGGGTGTTGCAACACAGACTGGTCACTGTTAGGAGATAAGATCATGAGATAAAAAGACTGGACTACATAAAAAGGGACAAAGGTCCTCCTTTACTCTCAGAGTATAAAGGCAGAGCACCTCAGCTTTGGCCACGACTGTCATCCTCACTGGCCATCATGCTGGACTCGGGGCTGTTATTAATGGCCATACTGGCCTGCCTGAGTGTCATGGCCTTGGTGTCTGTCTGGAAGCAGAAAGTCAGGAGGAAACTCCCTCCAGGACCCACTCCTTTGCCTTACATTGGGAATTACCTGCAGCTGAATACAAAAGACTTATACAGCTCCATCACAGAGGTATCACCCAATGAGGGGATGGATGGGACGTGAGAGTATGGGAGTCTGTGTGATTTTGCATGGTTTTTGTGACAGATGATTCATAGGGTGAGGCACAGTCCTATGATGGGGAAATTGGGAAGGCTTGGAGCTCCTCCAGGTCTTTGGTATTTTTTTCCAGTTATTTGATTGTTGATTCCAAGTAGGATGACATCACAGTATCTAACCCTTGTACACTGGTCCAGTCAGGTGAACAACTCACCTAACAGTTCCCATCTATTCCACATCAGCTCAGTAAGCGCTATGGTCCCGTATTCACCATCCACCTTGGACCTCGCCCGGTTGTGGTGCTCTATGGATACGATGCAGTCAAGGAGGCGTTGGTGGACCAGGCCGAGGAATTCAGTGGACGAGGCGAACAAGCCACCTATAATACGCTCTTCAAAGGCTATGGTGAGGGGAATGCCACACTGGGAAACATGGCTAGGGACAGTTGTGGGCCTCATTTAAGTAGCTTGTCCCCCTAACTCATCACCCCTTTCAAGGCTGTGGGTCCTCTGCTCTTCTCTCCACATCCCTGTTGAACGTCGCCTCTCACTGTGTCCCTCCCCATCCTGTCTAATCCGTGACCCTTGCTCCTGGTTGCTCTCTACCCCGTCTGCCTCCTCTCCCTCACTAAATGTCTGCCTTCAGTGCATCTACCTTTAAGAACCTTTGGACATCCTCCTAGATTGAGGATGACAGCCTCCTAGATTAATTTACCTGATATTTTTATCTTCTTAAAACATTTTAGAATGGATTATTTACTTAATTTTTCTGTGTATGAGTGTTTTCTTGTGTGGCTGTACATGCACCATGTGTGCCCCTGGTGCCTGTGGAAAAAACCAGAGAGGTCATCACTCTTCATAGAGTGGGGGTCACAGCCGCTTGAGAGCTGCTGTATGGATGCCTGGACAGGAACCTGGGTCCCCTGCTAGACAACAAGCGTCTTTATCCACTGAGCCTTCTCTCCAGACACTGATGTTTTTCCATTTTGCTGCCTTCAGCTTCCACACTCCGTCATAACTCTTTCTCTTTCCCTCCCTTTCTTCCTCTGATTTGAGAATGACCAATGACATTTCCTTTCCTGGGAACGTGTGGGCAACTGCCTCCCTCTGCTTTCCTTGTCTCCCAGTGCTTATGTTTCTAGAGCAACTCGGAATCATTCACAAACATTGTTTCCAATGACCCCTGTAAGTGCTTAGCAGCCACCTGCAGTTTTAAATGCTGTGTTACATACTTCAAATGTTTTCTCCAGGATGAGTCTAACTCTCATGGAAAGTTGTAGTCCAGGAAGCGCTGGCCAAGGCTGAAAAACTTCACACTGGCCTTGAGCAGCAGAATGTTTATTATTATAGGCAAGAAAAGGCAAAATACAAAGAAAGCACAACGCACACCTATCTTTATACCATTAACTCTGTGGGGACTGTCTAACAAACAGGAGGTGTCTGTTTCCTTGAAGAACTGAGAGATACACAAATGCCTACCACTATCTAGTGTCAAAATACAGAAGTGACCATAGCCCAGGCCACATAAACAAAGGCAGAGTCAGGGACAAGGGCATGTTTGTGTGTAGCCAATCCTTGCTTCACTGGAGATTTCAGCAAATGTTGTCTGGCCATGGGATTCTTGGTGCTTTCGCCATTTCAGAGACCCAGAACAGCTAACCAGTATCTTGGAGCATGATGGAGCTGGTCCAGCCATGAAGTCTCCCTGTCCTCTGAGTCTCTCCTTTGCCTGGTTGCTGCTGTTTCTCTTTGTCTGGCTGAATTCTTCCAACTGTCTTATTCAGTTGGGTGTTCATGATACAGGGACTGTGTTTGTAATTCCTGTGTTCTCTCCGTCTCTATCCATCTGTGTCTCCTTCCTTGGGTCTTGGGCCCCCTCCCCAGTGTGGGACTTGGTCATCCCCAGCGTCACTCCTCGTCTTCTCCGCCTCCACGTTCTCACCTTTACAGGTGTGACGTTCAGCAGCGGGGAACGAGCCAAACAACTCAGGCGCTTCGCCATCACAACACTGAGAGATTTTGGTGTGGGCAAGCGTGGTGTGGAGGAGCGTATTCAGGAGGAGGCGGCCTATTTGGTCAAGATGTTACAGGGCACTGGTGGTAAGCAAGAGACCCTTAGGTGTTTGGGCAGGAGAGGGAACAGCACCAACAGCCTGTGGGTTGTGGAAAAGAAGGGTGGGGAAGAACGTCTAGAAAATGGCCCCTGGATTCTGATGCCCAGAGTGTGTCCCTCGTGCCAAAGTCCACATCATCTGCTTGACTCTTGTCTCCCTCATAATCCCTATGTCTTCCCAACCACGCCTTGCCTCTCAGGAAAGCCCATTGACCCTACCTACTACCTGAGCAAATCAGTCTCCAATGTCATTAACTCTATTGTCTTCGGGGACCGCTTTGACTATGAGGACGAAGAGTTCCTGTCGCTGCTGCATATGATGGGGCAGATAAACAGGTTTGCAGCTTCCCCCACAGGGCAGGTAAGCAACCAGCTCTTCCTCTCACCTTTCTATTGTCCTGCAGCATCTGTCCCCACACAGGGCATGGACCACCCCAATTCTCATCCCCACAAACATAAGCTGCCCCCAAGACCAGCCCTTACCCTCAGACAACTGACCTTTACTTCAGAACCCATGGGAGCTATCTGCTAAGCAGAATCTAAGGACACCTGGATATCGCAGAGGTTTCCCTGACGACAACCTGGGAAGGGTTCCCCAGATTTCCTTAATCTCTAACAAATCCTCTGTATGGTCCTTCTGAACATCCAAACCCCTGCTCAGGGGAGACACATAGCTCCCTTAGGTCCCTCCTTCATCTGCCAAAGCAAAGCCAGTAAAATTATTTGGCCCCTACACCACTGTCCTAAATATCCTACCAGGACAATCGGGGCAAGAGACATCTGCTTGTCCCACATAAATTCAGAAATGAGTAGACAGGCAAATCAAAGAAGACATCTAAGCACAACTCTCTGGATAGCTGTTTTCCCAAACACCCAAATGAGTGTCTCCCAGTCCCATACAGGCCACATCAAAAAAAAATATCTGACAGGTGTGCCTCATGCCTTATAACCTGAACCATCCCAGTCTGAAGACCTGACTATCTAGAAAACAGATGCTAATCTCAGACAACTATCTAGACAGCTAAACAGCCTGCCTGAATGCCTAAACGTCTAGGTTCCCCCATTGCACTCGGGGGCTGAATGTATGCTAGTGTGCCCCTTTGATCCACCCCATGTAAATTGTTGGACAATGGACATCTGCTTAACCCACCTATGAAACTGCTGTCTGTGGGGCTGCAGCGACAGCTTGGTGGTTAGGAGCATGCCCTGCTCAACTCCTAGAGGGCCTGCGGTCAGTTCCCAGCATCCATGCTGGGTGTCTGACAACGGCCTTGTCTTAGTTAGGGTTTATTATTGCTGAGAGGAGACACCATGACCACAGTAACTCTTACAAAGAAAACATTTCATTGAAAGGGCTCACTTACAGTTCAGAGGTACAGTCCAGCACAGCGGGGAGCAAGGTGGTATGTAGACAGGCATGGTGCTAGAGAAATCACCTAACGACTCACGTCTTGCAGACAACAGGAAGTGGAATGACATATTGGGTGGTATCCTGAGTACAGGAAACCACAAAGCCCGCCCCCACAGCCACACATTTCCTCCAATGAGGCCATACGCACCTCAACAAAGCCACGCCTCTAAAGAGTACCACCCCCTATGAGATGATTATGGGATTATGGGGGCCAATTGCATTCAAACTACTACATACATGTAACTCCAACTCTAAGGGATCTCAGCTCTGGGGGATCTGACTTTGGACACCTGTACTCACACATGGATGCAAAATTAAAAGTAAAAAAATAACAAAATGAATACAAAGTATTCTTTCTAAAATAAAGCAGAGTTGTTGTGTGTGCAATCTAGCCTCCTATAAACACATTAGTACCAAATGCCTTGATCCAAGAAACACTGCCTGAGACAAGTTCCTTTCCCATTGGGCATTACTACTAACAGCTCTCTCTCCCATCCTTTCTCTCCCACCCCCAGCTCTATGACATGTTCCATTCAGTGATGAAGTACCTGCCTGGACCACAGCAACAGATCATCAAGAATACACAGGAACTGGAAGACTTCATGATCAGGAAAGTGAAGCAGAACCAGAGTACCCTGGACCTCAACTCCCCACGGAACTTCATTGACTCTTTTCTCATCCACATTCAAGAGGTGATTCCAGCATCCGTGGGATGGGAGGTCCAACACCAGGCAGCTGGAAACCACTCTAAAAAGGAAGGAAGAACTGAGGCCCGTTAAGCCCCCAAGATGCTCCTCACAATCCCATTTATAGTTAAACGTCCCTCTTCCATCTGTTGAACTGTATCCAAGCCAGGGAACCAGCAAGCAGATTAGCATGCTAACCCATTTTCCAGCAAAGTTCCCTGCAAGACACAGTTTTCAGTACATCCTGCTATTTACTTGCCTAGCATCCCCTGAAGCTACTTTTCAGACTCTGTGGAGCCTACATTTAACAAATGAGGAAACTGCCCAGAGTTTCTAAGTGGCAAATCAACCTGACGTCATACAACAAGTGTATCCCTAACACAGTCCCTTGCCTCTTCACTTCTAAGGCTTTTGCTATGAGCCACCATGATCTTATCATTTCATATCTTGATTCTTAAATGTACATGAGTGGCTCAGGAAACCTGGTTTTTTTTCTGATCAAGCCATCCAGTTTATTATTTCTTCAGAAGCTGTTATATAACAAACGGGCAAAGGGGGGAAGGGAAGGGTGTTAGGGGAAAGGGAAGGGTGTCAGGAAACTCAGGTCTGCTGGAATTCAGGTCCAGAGACATCCCTAGAGAAACCTGTTGTTGTTGTTTGTTTGTTTGTTTGTTTGTTTTTTATGTGACATCAGAGAGCTTCACAGACAGGACAAAATTGACATGGAATTCAGTAGAGTGTGAAGGTCAAGGGTCTGGTTAGGGACTCTTCTATGGGTTGTTTGAGGAAGGAGGAGAGATTGACATTTGAATTCTGGGTCTGTGTCTCACCTGTCTCCAGTGATACATTCCATCATGGCCTCTGTGGAGTAGAACTCTTTCTCACAGTCCTTACCCCTCCCTTGATACATGTTATAACCATGGAGAATAACAACAGAATGACCATTAAAGGACAGACAGTTGGCTAGAAAGAGGAGCAAATTCTCATGCACACCCATGACTCCCCACGTGACCTGGAGGATACCTTTCCCACCTTTGAGAACTGGATCCAAAGACAACTCCAGAAGTGGTGCTCACAGGATTTCAGCGGTTCCACCCTGAAGAACCTAATCAGCAATTGCTGGCTGTTGGGGGGAGGTGAAATCATACTGCTTAGTCCCGTGGCGACTGGTTAACTGCCCTAGCACCTAGTAAAGCACCCCTCGTCCATACGCATGCAGCTAACCCTATTCATAAGAAGTGACTGCAAAAAAGATATGAGACAATTGGAGGGGACTTTTTAGGAACAAGAAAGGATTTGATGGGAGGAGAAAGGAGAAAAGAGGAGATAATAGGTGGGAATATGTTAAAAATACATTTTGAATCATGTCTAAAAAATGAGGACACAAGGTTCACTGGGTATGGAAGGGGTCTAAGTGGGAGGATTTGGGGGAAAGGTCTGAATATACTCATAATACAATGAATGAAAATTCTCAAAGAATTAATAAAATATTTGTAAAAGAATGACCAGAAAATTTTTAGACAATTAAAACCCTTAATGTCCCCCAAAGGAATGATAAACTGATGGATGGACATTCTCTCTCTCTCTCTTTCTCTCTTTCTCTCTCTCTCTCTCTCTCTCTCTCTCTCTCTCTCTCTCTCTCTCTCTCTCTCTCTGCAGGAAAAGAAGAACCCCAGTTCAGAGTTCCACATAAAGAACTTGGTGATGACATCACTGAACCTCTTCTTTGCTGGTTCTGAGACAGTAAGCTCCACTCTGCGCTATGGCTTCCTGCTGCTCATGAAGCATCCAGATGTGGAGGGTGAGGCTGGCTCTGGAGCATGGAAGTGAGAACCACAGATGCTCCAACTTCCTTTCTGAGCTGACCACAATGCCCCTCACCTCTACCAGGTCCCTGAATGCCCAGGCATACCCTGCTATGCAGAGCCAAGGGAGTATAAAATGCTCAAACAAGGCTTTCATTAGCTGTTAAAATATTAGACATTTTCAAATAGATTTCCCACTGGCTGCCAGACTCCTGAACTCTGGTCCACGCCGGCTCTCCTCCCTGTTATCCCCTCATGATTCTATCACGAGAAGGATCAAATGGCACTGGCCAGCATTTAGGTGTGAAGATGTGTTTCGAATGGTCTATATGCATGTTATTTACAGATTCATATAATACAAACTGTTTTACATGTTTGAACTATGGCACTTGCTCTGTATTCCCTAGACCCTTAAATACAACCCACCTTGTCCTCTAGCCAAGGTTCATGAGGAGATTGACCAGGTGATTGGCAGGAACCGACAGCCACAGTTTGAGGACCACGTGAAGATGCCCTACACCGAGGCTGTGATCAATGAGATCCTAAGATTTGCCAACTTTGCTCCCTTGGGCATTCCTCGAAAGACTATCAAGAACACCACATTCCGTGGCTTCTTCCTACCCAAGGTATAGCCACGCTCACCCAGGAGAGGACTCCAGCCCTCTTCCTGGTGCCTTGATGCCCCTTTTTATCTACAACTTCTAATTCCACTCCAATTCCTCCAATCAAAGAATCCCCCAGCTACCACATCAGCCTCCCCAGGATCCTCTGATTAGATTGCTGTCACCTCACCTTGACTTAGTACTTCGGGAGATTTATCCCCATGCCCCCAACTTCTTGTCTCAGGAAAGCAACCTGATTTCTAACCACTCTTCTGCCTTGATAGGCACCAACCCCTCTACTCCTGTGCTGAAGTAAAAGCCTTGTGTTCCTCCAACAGCCAGTCTCAGAACAAGCACTCCCTTGAGCTCAAATCTCCTACCACAGGCCGCACACATCACATCCCCTCTAAACTCATATTCCCTAATGCCCCTCCCTCAGAGACCCCCAAATATGTGCCATCCAGTTCTCTTCACCTGGGACCCTAGCACCTCTGTGAGGTATTTTCTCCACCAACCCACCTATTCAAATCTCTTACCTTCTCTCTTCCAGGACACGGAAGTGTTCCCTATACTAGGTTCTCTGCTGACAGACCCAAAGTTCTTCCCTAACCCCAAAGATTTCAACCCCCAGAACTTCCTGGACAACAGGGGACAGTTGAAGAAGAATGCTGCTTTCGTGCCCTTTTCCATAGGTAAGAAAACACTTGCTGGACCACTGCTCACATCAACAGGGTAGCTCATCCCCTCTCTGGGATGCAACCTAGCATCCTTTTCCTGCATCAAGGTCCTATTGGAATCTAATGTCCAGTCAACCAGGTGCAACCCCTGTACCTCTAATGCACTGAGAGTCCGGACACAGGTCAAAGGGTCAATTGGACTCCTTTTGGGGATGGGGAAAAAGCAAAGCTCAAATTGAGTCTGCCATCTTTTCCAAGCCATGCAAGCAATTCTTCAGACTCTTAGAAAGGAGACAACAGCACAGCATCCATATTTGAGAGCAAAACTGGTAGAGGAAGCATCTTGACTTCCCATTGCTCCAGCCTAGAATGGGTCACCCCACTTCGTATATAGGGAAACTGGGGTTCAGAGGGGCTTAGGAGTCTTTTGTGATGATCCCTTGGGCTTCAGCACTTGGGTCCTTCTCCCCAAGGGAATGCAGCTGTGCACATGGCATAAGGCAAGGCAGCAGTGGGAGTTCTCTGTGTTCCTTCTCTCTCTCCTCTTCAGGAAAGCGCTTCTGTTTGGGGGATGGCCTGGCTAGGATGGAGCTCTTCCTCTTCTTCACCACCATCTTGCAGAACTTCCGTTTCAAGTTCCCAAAGAAACTCGAAGACATCAATGAGTCCCCCAAGCCTTTGGGATTTACCAGGATCATACCAAGTTACACCATGAGCTTCCTGCCCATCTGACTCTAGGATCAACCAAAGTGGAGCCTTGGTTGCTCAGGGGGAGGGAGAGTCTGGAGTGAGGCCAGAGTGAAGGCAAAGCAAAGGGAAAAGGTGAAAACTGGGGGTTAAGAAGGGACGACATGGCTGGAAGAAAATTTAAGCATCTACTTAAATTGTGTTGGTAATAAAACAGATACCATGCAGTGGACAGTGATAATAACAGCTGTCAGTCACTGAGCATGGGTTCCTTGTCAGCTCTGCCGAAGTTGTCCCATCATCCTCTTATTTGGGACTTGAAACCAAAGAAGAATAATGTGTCCCCCAGCCCAGTTTTCAGGTTTCAAGGATGTAACTTATGAACCTGAGTCTAAACTCTGGTTTAAAAGACTCAGGTTAAGATCAGCCGGGCGGTGGTGGTGCACGCCTTTAATCCCAGCAATCGGGAGGCAGAGGCAGGCGGATCTCTGTGAGTTCGACACCAGCCTGGTCTACAAGAGCTAGTTCCAGGACAGGCTCCAAAACCACAGAGAAACCCTCTCGAAAAACCAAAAAAAAAAAAAAAGACTCAGGTTAGCTATGCTTAGGGCACAGGACTTGAACCCCAGCACCCAGGAGGAAGAAGTGAATGGATCTCTAGGAGGCCAGCCAGGATTATACAGTGAGACATTGCTCCAAAACAACAGCAAAACCCCTCAGTTTATTTTGCATTCCTACAGGCCATAAAGCCCAGCTTGTTCTTGAAGAGAGATCTGTATCCAGCCATTTGGGCAGGGCTTTTGATGTTCTGTTTAGGGAGTACTTTATTTGTTCTTGAGGGTTTTTTTCCCTTTTCTTTTGTACATCAGTCATTTGTTTGGGATATTTTATTTACATTTACTTATGCATGTAGGGGGTAGAGCATGCCATGGCACACATGTGGAGGACAAGCTGTGGGAGTGTGTTCTCTCCTTCCTACATGTAGAACACAGGACTCCACTCACATGGTTAGTCCTGACAGTAAGGGGTTTTACTCACTGAGTCCTCTAATTGGTTCATTTAGGAAGTTCTTATTGTCACCCTTGCCTCAACTGAAACCACAGGGGTCTGGGACATTATTGCGCATTCTGAACAGTCCTGTCTAGTGTCTTTCTTTCTTCCTGCCCTGGTGGGCAGCTGATCTAGCTCCAACACACACTGTCCCACAGCCTTGCTTTCTTATACGCACCTCAATCGCCAGGGCATCTGTGCCACCCCCGGCAATCCCCCCCTTGCCAGGTAAGCCCACTGTGGCTGACTCAGCCCACCTGGGACATAGGAATAAAAGCACTTTGGTAGCAAGCAATCCAAGAGAATAATGAATTATCATAGATTGGCAGGGAAGCGTGTTTCCCGCATGGAGTACACATGCTGTGTGTTCACCCGTTCCCCTCAGTCACATGCCCATGAACTCTTCATGTGTTTCTGAAGGGTGGGGGGTCTCTAGAGCTCAGTTGCAGGACACAGCTAAGAGTGTTAGAATCTCCTGCTTGTTCCCACGCAATGCAGTGTAAAACCTGTAAGAGACAAAAATCCTTAAACACTGCACAGTCCAAACACCTGGACACACCAGCCTGAGATTCCTTTGTGTTGTAAATTAAATGCTGCATGCATAACTGAAGAGACGCCTCAGCATGAAGATAGCCATGCAAGCCTGGCAATGCAAGTTGTGGCCTCAGAATCCATGTATGACTATGGATACGGTGGCACCAGCTGTAACCTCAGCATTCCTACGGTGAGATGGGAGAAAGGGACCAGAGAATAAGCCAGGAGCTCCCAGGCCTAATAGCCTGATGTATGCTATTGTCTTCATTAGGGTTTTTTGTTTTGTTTTGTTGTTTTTCTATGAAGAGATGCCAACCATGGCAACTCTTATAAAGGAAATATTTAATTGGGACTGACTTACAGTTTCAGAGGTTTAGTCCCTTATCTTCATGGCAGAACATGGTGGCATGCAGGCAGACAAGGTGCTGGAGAAGGAGCTGAGAGTTTTACATCTTGACTGCAAGCAGCAGAAGGGGGCTATGTACTACACCGGGTGTGGCTTGAGCATATTAAACCTCAAAGAGCATATTAAACCTTCACAGAGACTCCAAAAGCCACAGCTTCTCCAGCAAGACCCCACCCCATAATAGTACCACTCACTATGAGCCAAGCTATCAAACACATGAATCTGGAGGGGCCATACTTACTCAAACCACCACAGACAGTCAGGGACAGAACAAGAAAGCCTGCCTCAGACAAGGCAGCAGGAGAGAACTGTCCCCTGAAAGTTGCCCTTTCACCTCTGCATGTGGTACATGCACTGGAGCACATTCGTGCCCACATTCAAACATACACAATTTATTTAGTGTGATTGTTACACACAGACATAAACTGAGTCCTCACTTCTTCCCCCCTCCCCTCCTCTCTCTCTGTCACAAACCACCTACACACAAGACAACTCACTTTTTCAGGACTATGTCTCCAGAATTGTTAAATTTTCATAATTTCCGCCACTCAATTTCCTTTACTCTATTGTTGGCAATGCAGAATCCATTTGTGCTAAGGACTGAGGGCTGAGGGGGCCCCAACCCCCATTGCCTTTATATTCATAGGCACTCTAGCTAGTAACCCAGCATCACAAACCAACCATATTATCCCTGTGGATCTCTCCTAAAAGGCCTCTGGAAACTTCAACTCATGGGATCAGAACTTTGGATAATAAAACCATCAAATCCTAAAACTGCTGAGTCTACAGTTTAGAGTCTCAGATTTCAGAACCCAGTACTCGGCCGTCACTAGTGTCTTCAGAGGCCACCATAAACACATGTTTGGGAACTTATCCCAGCCACTTCTGGGATAGCAAACACCAGAATATCCCTGCTGAATATCTCCCCATAATGAATTGAGGGAGAAAGGGTTGAAAGAAGAAACTGCGGAGACCTGAGGGCAGGAGCTGGGATGGAGAATGGGGAATAGTCTTTGTCTTCTAAGACAGAGAGAAAGAGAGCAACAAAAAAACCAATTCCTCAAACTTTCAGCTAGAAATAGGTAACCTAGCTGGGCAGTGGTGGTGCACGCCTTTAATCCCAGCACTCGGGAGGCAGAGGCAGGCGGATCTCTGTGAGTTCGAGGCCAGCCTGGTCTACAAGAGCTAGTTCCAGGACAGGAACCAAAAACTACGGAGAAACCCTGTCTCGAAAATTAAAAAAAAAAATAGAAATAGGTAACCTGGAGATGCAGAGGTAGCATATGGGTTAAGAGCATGTGTTGATTTTCCAGAGGACCTATTCAGTGCCCAACACCCACAGTGGGTAGCACAAACCGCCTGTAACTCCAGCTCCAGGGGCTCAGACTCCTTTGACCTCCATAAGCACCTGTTCCCACTCACATGCCCATATCCCATCCAGACACATCTGCATACACATAATTGAAAATAATAAAAAATAAACACAAGTGTGGCAGGACACGCCTAAATGACCAACACTCAGGGGGCAGAGGCAAGTAGACCTCTGTGAGCCCCAGGCCAGCCTGATCTACACAGTGAGACCAGCCTCAATATTGCTGATGGATATGATCATGATGATGATACTTCTTTTAGAAACTGGAAAGTGTTTCGGGATATTCAATCACACTGTGGGCCCAGGCTTGGCATTTGCATTAATTAAACAAAATTAACCTTAGGTCAGGAGGCAGAGTTTTAAATTAATCGACGGAAAGTAAACATAGAGAGTTAGAAGGCATCTGGGAGACACTAGAGAGATGCACAGGAGGTAGTAGGAAGGGACTTCCTGTGGTGCTTTGTTTGTTTGTTTTGGCTGAGCAGAAGGATGCTGTCTTTCAGAGACACTGGCAAAGAGAGAAGTTCAGTTAGTTGCTACTCAGCCCCTAGGAACTCTCAGGTTTTCACCCCAGTCTCTGATTCCCATGTCTTATTGATAAATAGAACAACAGAGATTTAATTAAAAGTTCTACAGAGCCAGTGCCTGCCGGAATGGAATTCCCACCAGGCCGCCACCTGAGTAGCTCCTGGCCACTGCCAGAGAAGCGGGCCAGTAACTGTGGAACAACAATTACTGACTGAAACAGCAGCAGATCAAAGTGCAGCTTCATCAAAGCAGATGAAAAAACAGCATTGGTATCCAGCATGTGGCACAACCACACAGAGAGTTCACATCAGTAGGCTGCCTCCTCTTGGGGGACCTCAGAAGGCCTCGAGCCTGACCCTGACAGTGCTGTTGCTGTGGACAAATTGAAAAGCCAGTAGATTTGGTGCTATACCTGGGACATCTTTAAGGAGGGAGTTAAATAATTAATATTATTTAAAAAGAATATTCTTTCCTGTGTTAAGAATCAGAAGTATCACAATGCAGGGCTTTAGAACTCTGTATATAGTGCTGCTACAGATGACTTGTAATGAAAAAAATACATGAGGGAATCAACCACTCAGCTGGAATTAACATAATGCTGTTAGTAATTACCATCAATTTGATACTTCATATTTTATCTGTAAAACAGTGGTTTAGTAACCTACCAGATACGAAAATTTCACTGGCAAAATACAAGCCTTAGAAGGACTTACAACTGATAAGATACAAGGAAAGACCTACTCCTTTAATCCCAGCAATCAGGAAACAGAGACAGGTGGATCTCTGTGAGCTTGAAGCCAGCCTGGTCTACAGAGCAAGTTGCAGGACAGCCGAGGATACACAGAGAACCCCTGTCTTAAAGAAAGAAAGAAAGAAAGAAAGAAAGAAAGAAAGAAAGAAAGAAAGAAAGAAAGAAAGAAAGAAAGAAAGAAAGAAAGAAGAAGAAAGGAAGAAAATACTGAGACACAGAGAGAGGAATTTAGACTACTGCATCACTGTGTGATTAAACTGAAGGGGGCAGCCCAAAGTTATTAGAAAACCAAACTTGGTTTATCCTTTAAACAATGTTTTTCTAGATATAATCCAAGCAGAAGGTCCCAGCTTTCTGGAGTATGTAGAAAGTGTGACAAAGGCTGACACTGGACTAATGAATGCAGATCAACAAGGGACAGACAAGGTAAACCTTTGCCATTGAGACACACCTGAGGGGGGCTCCCACAGGCCCCAATATCAAATTTTGTTCAATCATTCCCTGTCAGCATGGAAGAAACTGCTTACCAGAGCAAATAAAAGACTTAATGCCTATTGTTAAAAAACCACACTGCTCTGGGTGTGATAAAGGAATGAACAGCTTCAGTAGATCAAACAAAAAAGTTCAAGAGAGCCCATTAATCAAGTATTTTGGCAAACTTCTATAAATGGCCAAAGTTCAAAACAAAAGTATGAGTAAGTGGCATTGTAGTTTAAGATTTAGTAGTCATATGGGCAAATGTGACAATAATTTCACCAAAAACTTGGCATTAGATTGTCCTCTTTCAGAGGTAAATATTCAGCCTTTAGGGATTAGAACTTCAAGTCAGGAAAAATAAAGTACAAAGTGTGTTGAGTGTCTAGGGCCAGAAGGACAAATGGGAAAATTAAAGCCATATGTGGTTAACAGAGCCGTAAATTTATGGGAATGTGATTTGTTGCAGCAATGGAAAAAACACACTAATATTCCTCCAATCTCAGAAACAAACCATAAAAAAGAGAAAGCTTCTAATAAAAATATCACAAGATATTATCAAGAATGGTCACAGAACATTCAGGTTGTACATACAAGGGACACAAGGCTGTTGGTCTTTATCTTTAAAATAGTTCGCTGAATTTGGACTGCTCTTTGGACTGGAGAGGGAGGAGGAGAGGAGTGGGAGGAGGAAGAGGGAAATGGGAGGCTGGGAGGAGGTGGAAATTTTCTTTCAATTAAAAAAAAATAGTTCGCTGAAAACCTGTTTGAGTGGAACAATGACCTTTGACGTCAGAAAAATTACATGCACTAGAAAGAGCTGGCACAGCAGCAGTTAAATGCTCAACATATTGAAGAATCGACCAGTCCTTGGAATTCTCCTATATTTGTCATTAGAAAGAAATCTGAAAATTAGAGAATGTTAACAGATTTGGGAACCATAAATAAGGTGATTCAGCCAATAGGTTCTTTATAGCCTGGAAATCCCCAGCCTTCTCTATTACTAAAGGATAGTCTATTATAGTGATTGATTTAAAAGGCTGCTTTTGTACTATACCTTTAAAAGAACAAGATAGAGGAAAATTTGCCTTCACAGTGCTTACTTATAATAATTCTCTACCTACTAGAAGGTACCAGTGGAGAATCTTGACACAAGGAATGTTAAACAGCCCCACCTTGTGTTAATATTTTGTACAGCAGCCATTGGAAATAATTTATACAATTTTCTTAATCTATAATTTACCATTATATGGGTGATATCTTACTAGTTGATTCTGATACTAAAACTTAGAAAAATATTTGATAAAGTAAAGAGAATTCTGCTTTGTTGAGGACTGCAAATTGCTCCTGAAAACAATACAGAGGAGATTCTATTAATTACCTAGGATATAAGATAGCTTACCAAAAATTCAGCGACAGAAAGTATAAATCAGGAGAGATCAATTGAAAACTCTTAATGATTTTCAAAAGTTGCTAGGAAATATTAACTGGCTATGGCTCACAATTGGATTAATAACCCAAGAACTAAGTAATTTCTTTCAAACTTTATGAGGTGATAAGAGCTTAAATAGTTCAAGAAAATTATCATCTAATGCTGAAAGAATGGCTCTAAAAGAGAAACAATTACAGGATGTACCTGTGGATTATTTGGATGCAGACCCTGTTGTGGTCTGATTATTTTACCTTCTATGCATTCTCCTGCAAAAATTCTCTTTTTATTGTAATTTTTCCTCTATTTTACATTCCAACCATAATTCTCCATCCCACCCCTCTTCCTGCTCCCCTCTTCTCCCCTCCAGTCTACCCGTCATCCACTCCTCCCAATGAATAAGGGCTCCCATAGGGAGTCAACAAAGTCTGGCACATTAAGTTGAGGTAGGACCAAGCCCCTCCCCCCTGCATTAAGGCTGAACATGGGTTCCAACAAACTAACTTATGCACCAGGGATAAATCCTTGTCTTACTGCCAGGGGCCCCTCCAATAGTCCATGCTTCATCACTGTCTCCCACGTATGGAGGGCCTAGTTTGGGTTCATGGAGGCTCCACAACTGTCAGTCTAAAGTTCATGAGTTTCCATGAGCTTGATTCAGCTGTCTCTGTAGATTTCTTCATGATAATCTTGACCTCCCTAGCTCATATATTCCCTCCTCCCTCTCTTCAATTGGATTCATGAAGCTTGGCCTAGTACTTGGTTGTGGATATCTGCATCTGGTTTCATCAGTTTCTGGATGAAGGCTCTATGTTGGGGTATTCACCAATCTTATTACAGAGGAAGGCCAATTCAGGAACCATCTCCACTACTGCTAGGAGTCTTAGCTGGGGTCAAACATCACCCTTCACAATAGCCACAAATATATCTTGGGGTAACCCTAACAAAATAAGTGAAAGACCTGTATGACAAGAACTTTAAGTCTCTAAAGAAAGAAATTGAAAAAGATACCAGAAAATGGAAAGCTCTCCTATGCTCTTGGATAGGTAGGGTCAACATAATAAAATGACCAAAGGCAATCTACAGATTCAATGCAATCCCCATCAAAATCCCAACACAATTCTTCACAAACCTTGAAAGAACAATACTCAACTTCATGTGGAAAACAAACAAAAAACAGAATAGCTAAAACAATTCTCTACAATAAAGGAACTTCCAGAGGCATCATCATTTTTTTCTTCAAACTCTACTATAGAGCTATAGTAATTAAAATAGCTTGGTATTGACATAAAAATAGACACATGGACAAATGGAATTGAATCAAAGACCCTGACATTAACCCACACACCTAAGAACAGTTGATTTCTGATAAAAGAATTCAAATATATACAAAGAAAACATCTTCAACTAATGGTTATGGCATAACTGGATGTCAGCTTGTAGAAGACTGCAAATAGATCCATATCTATCACCATGCACAAAACTCAAATCCAAGAGAATCAAGGACCTCAACATAAATCCAGTTATATTGAGCCTGATAGAAGAGAAAATGGAGGAGGAGATCCGGAGTGGGGAGTGAGTGGCTGCCTGGCCAGACAGTCATGGGGAACGGAGTCCAGGCCCCCTCCAATTCCCTAAACTTTTCTGGCCATCCAGCGGGGCATGTTCCCAGCTACTGGCTTTCTTTACCTCATTCCATCTGCGGGGTCCTTGGATCCCCCAACTCAGCCTGCTCAGGACTGAGAGGTCCAGGGAGCCAGCGGAGAGTGATCCTGCTGCTGGGGATTTTTTGTACCATACCACCCTCCTCCCCAAGTCCGCCTTTTTTGTCTGTGAGGTCCTTGGAGCCCAGCAAGAGGCCCTGCTCCCTTGCTGAGCAGATCTGGAGTGATCCCCCAGCACAGGCAGCTTCCGGGCGGAGGGGATCTGAGAGCCAGCTCCAGCAATGAGGGGACCTAAGAGAAAGCAGAACAAGAAAAACTCCCAAGTACACAATCAGCCACAGCAAAGATTGGACCAAGACCCCAAGACTCTCCTGGCCTCATTTGAAGGAAGAGATGGGCAGGCGCCAATGCAAGAATTCCTCCAACAACCTGAAAGGCAACATAATAACACCAAAATCCAGCGAACACACAACAGGAAGACTTGAACACCCTAACATAGAAGTAGAAGAAATCTAATTTAAACGTAACCTTATGAAAATGATGGAGACTCTTAAACAGGAAGTGAAAAACTTCCTTAAAGAAATGGAAGAGAAAACAAACAAAAAGTTAGAAGAAATTAATAAATCCCTCAAAGATACCCAAAAAAAAACCAAGAAAAAGCAATCAAACAGGTAAAGGAAACAGTTCAAGACTTGAAGACCAAAATGGAGATAATAAAGAAAACAATGACTTCTCGAATTTTGCATGCAAATGGATGGAAATAGAAAACACTATTCTGAGTGAGGTAACCCAGACCCAAAAAGATGAATATGGGATGTACTCACTCATAAGTGGTTTCTAGCCATAAATAAGGGTCACAGAGTCTACAATTGGTGATCCTAAAGAAGCTAAGTAAGAAGGTGAACCAAAGGAAAAACATATAGTTACCCTCTTGGCTATGGGAAGTAGACAAAATTGCCGGGGAGAAAAGTGGGATCTTGGGGGTGGGGTGAGATGGGGGTAAGGGGAGATGGGGAGAGAAAAGGGAGAAGGGGAGGATGGGGGGAACTAGGGGAAAAAAGGAGGATTGGGATAAAGGAAGGTTGGATAGGGGAGCACGGAAGCACAATTCTTAGTTAAGGGAGCCACCTTAGGGTTGGCAAGAGACTTGAACCTAGAGTGGCTCCCAGGTGCCCAAGCCGAGGTCCCCAGTTAGTTCCTTGGGCAGCTGAGGATAGGGAACCTGAAATGACCCTACCCTAGAGCAATACTGACGAATATCTTGCATATCATCATAGAACCTTCATCTGGTGATGGATGGAGATAGAGACAGAGACCCACACTGGAGCACTGGACTGAGCTCCCAAGGTCCCAATGAGGAGCAGGAGGGAGAACATGAGCAAAAAAGTCGGGACCATGAGGGGTGCACCCACCCACTGAGACAGTGGAGCTGATATACTGGGAGCTCACCAAGGCCAGCTGGACTGTGACTGAAAAAGCATGGGTTAAAACTGGACTCTCTGAACATGGTGAACAATGAGGGCTGATGAGAAGCCAAGGACAATGGTATGGGGTTTTGATCCTACGCAATGTGCTGGCTTGGTGGGAGCCTAGCCAGTTTGGATGTTCACCTTCCTAGATATGGACGGAGGGGGGAGTACCTAGGACTTACCACAGGGCAGAGAACCCTGACTGCTCTTTGGACTGGAGAAGGAGGGGGAGAGGAGTGGGACGAGGGGGAAACGGGTGGGAGGAGGGGGAGAGGGGTGGGAGGAGGGGGAGGGAAATGGGAGGCTGGGAGGAGGTGGAAACTTGGTTTTTTTCTTTCTTTTCTCAATGAAATAAATAAATTAATTAATTAAAAAAAAGAAAACACAAACCAAGGGATGGCTTCTGTAAAGCAAAGGGCAGGGTCATTAAGACAAAAAGGCAACCTACTGAATGGGAGAAGATCTTTACGAATCCCACATAGACAAAGGTCTGATCTCCAAAATATATAAAGAACTCAAGAAACTAGACATTAAAATTCTAAATAACCAAATTAAAATATAGGGTACTAAACTGAACAGAGAATTCTCAACAAAAGAATTTCAAATAGCCAAAAGATACTTAAGAACATGTTCAGCTTGTGTCGGCATAAAAACAGACAGAGGACCAATAGAATCAAATCGAAGACCAAGATATCTTAATTAAGGTAGCCATTTTGGGGTTGGCAAGAGGCTTGGCTCTAGAGGGGTTCCCAGGTGCCCACAGGAATGTTTCCAGCTAGAACCCTGGGCAATGGAGGAGAGGAGAGGGTGCCTGAACTGGCTTTGTTCCATAGTCAGACTGATGACTATCTTGAATATCACCATAGAATCTTCATCTGGTGACAGATGGAGATAGAGACAGAGACCCACATAGGAGCACTGGACTGAGCTCCCAAGGTCCAGTTGAAGAGTAGAAGGAGGGAGAATATGAGCAAGGAAGTCAGGACCACGAGGGGTTGGTCCACCCACTGAGACAGTGTGCCTGATCTAATGGGAGCTCACCAAAGCCAGCTGGACTGGGACTGAATAAACATGTGATCAAACTGGACCCTCTGAATGTGGCTGACAATTGGGGCAGACTGAGAAGCCAATGATAATGGCACTGGGATTTGTCTGTACTGCATATACTGGCTTTTTGATCATAGTCTATTTGGATACACACCTTCTTAAGTCTGGATGGAGGGAGGAGGGCCTTGAACTTTCCACAGGGCAGGGTACCCTGCCCTCTCTTAGGACTGGAGGAGAGGGGAGGGGAAGGGAAATGGGAGGAGGGGAGGAAGTGGAAATTTTGAATGGTATTATTTATAAAGCAATAAAAAAATTTAAAAAAGAAGAAGAGAAAATGAAAAGTAGCCTTGAACACACTGGCACAGAAGACCACTTCCTAAATATAACTCCAGTAACACAGAGACTAAGAGCAACAATCAATAAATGAGACTTCCTGAAACTGAAAAGCTTCTGTAAGGCAAAGGACATAATGAATAAGACAGAACAACAGCCTACAGAATGGGAAAAGATACTTGCCAGCCCCGCGTCTAACAGAGGGCTGATCTCCACAATATATGAAGAACTTAAGGAACTAGACATCAAAATATCAAATAGTCTAATTTTAAAATTGGGTACAGATCTAAACAGAGAATTCTCAGCAGAAGAATCTCAAATGACTGAAAGGTATTTAAAGGGTTGCTCAACATCCTTAATCATCAGGGAAATGAAAATCAAAATGATTCTGAGATGCCATCTTACACCTGTCAGAATGGCTAAGATCAAAACTACTGAGAACAGCTTACATTGAAGAGGATGTGGAGTCAGGGGAACACTCCTTCACTGCTGGTGGGAGTACAACCACTTTGGAAATCAGTATAGCACTTTCTCAGAAAACTGGGAATCAATTTACCTCAAGACCCAGCGATACAACTCTTGGACAAATACCCAAAGGATACTCAATCATACCACAAGGACACTTTTTTAACAATGTTTATAGCAACATTATTCGTAATAACCAGAACCTGCAAACAACCTAGATGCCCCTAAACTGAAGACTGGATAAAAAAAAATGTGGTACATTTGTACAATGGAGTATTGCTCAGTTGTAAAAAAATAAAATAAAATAAAAAATAAAAAAAATGACATCATGAAATTTGCAGAAAAGTGGATAAAACTAGGGGGGAAAAGTCCTGAATAAGATAACCCAGACTCAGATACAAAGCAAAGAATAGCCAGACTACAATCCACAACTCTAGAAGAGCTAGGTAACAAGGAAGGCCCTAAGAGGAAACATTGATCTCCCTGAGGAGGAGAATTAGATGAGATTTCCTGGGTAAACTGGGGGGGGGGCAGTAAAGGGGAGGGGATGAGGGGTGGAAACATGAGAGAATGGAAAGATCATGGGGAGAGGGGAATGGTGTGGGAGAGCAACGAAAGAGATTTTGATAGGAATTAGGGGATTAGGGAGAAACCTGATGCTAGAGAAATTCCCAAGAATCCACAAGGATGACCTCTACAAAAACTCTTATGCAGAAAAAAATCTTAGAATGGGTATTTTTACCACACAAACAAAGTAAAAATAAATAAAGACTTATGTAGAAAAGGTTTATAAATTAATTCTAAAAGGAAAATTGAGACTCCACCAGTTAACAGGAGTAGACACAGCAGAAAATTACCAATGCTGCTGAAGCAGCAGCAGATTGAAACTCAGCCTCTGTGCATATGGAAAAACAGCAGGTAAGTTTATCAAGGTAACCAGTGCTAATGAGAGAAATAGCATCCTGGCCACCTATACCCAGTCCAAACTTGTCCAAAATGAACACTCTCAGCTCTGGTAGGAACACCTGCCCAGCAGTGCTGGATCCCGGCCCAGCTCACTGCCCACATCTGGGGTCTTCCTGAGCCTCCTTGGTGCCTCACTCCTTATTTGTGTTCCTTCTTCTGGGAGGGGTGTGAGGCTGGAGAACTCTAGAACACAGCAGCGACAGATGGAGTAGAGACAGGGAGAGATGGTGATGCTCCAGGGACCTGCTTATTCACTAGCCTCTTCTACCAAGACAGTGGTCCCAAAAATAAGATCACATGTGAGTGCACACACAGGCATTCACACAGATGTATGTATACATACATACATCTGTGTACATGTATACATACATACATACACACAATATACATATACACTCACACATATACACACAATCCCAAATACACACACAATTATACATAGATATATACACACATGTATTCACACACACATGCATTTACACAAACATTCATATCTCACAAATACATACACTCACACATACATAAAATACATTCATACACACATATACACACATGCATACACATATATACATATATAAGCACATACACACATGCATGTACATATGTATATATCTACATGTGTATATACCCATATACATATGTATACGCACATATACACAATGCACATACATTCACACATACATGCAGAAACCTATATACACACATACATATACGCATACACAAAAACACACATGTATACACACACATATTCACATATACATATACATTCACACATACATATAGAAAGCTATATACGCACATACATGTATATACACATACATACAAATATATATACATGTATACAGATACACATAAACATACATATATTCACACACACACACACACATCCACACACACCTGTTCCTTCCAGACTAAACCTAGGCAACAGTAGATTGACTATCTTCTGTGTGCCACTCACTGCCCTCATTCCCATGTAGCCCTTTCTTAGAGTGAGTGGAACAAAGAGCACACATGGGTGGCTTAAAACTAATGACATATTGAATCATAGTTTTAGCAGCTGGAATTTCAAAACCAAG
This sequence comes from Microtus pennsylvanicus, assembly GCF_037038515.1. Lineage (NCBI taxonomy): Eukaryota > Metazoa > Chordata > Mammalia > Rodentia > Cricetidae > Microtus > Microtus pennsylvanicus. Next base: position 137,689,273 of record NC_134579.1, on the reverse strand, counting down.
GTTCAGCCACAACCACAGTTCAAAACCACAACATCTGAATTGCATGTGGGAATTCTTCCTTCCCTCCACTCTTTCCCACATCTAATGACTAGAAAGTCTGCCATTCCTGGTCTCACACCCGAATCACTCAGACCTCTGCCTTAGGAGCACATGACATGGTCTGTATTTGTGTCATCGTATATGTACCTTATTTTACTTTTATTTTGTTGTGTGTGCACATATGTGTCTATGTTAAAAGTGGACAGGGCCTGCTCTTGCATGTACCACAGTTGGTGAGCAGTGGGGCCAGCTGTCCTACTCTCATGACCCAGGGTGAGCTCTCCTGCCTGCTGCAGGCATCAAGGGGTGAAGAGAAGAGGGCATCTTTCCGTCACCCATGCCACCACATGGCAGCCGAGATCCAGGGTCATACAGCTGGATCATGTGGAGGCCTCTTCTCCACTGAGGTCCCCTCCCTGCAGATAACTTTAATGTGCATCAATTTGACAGAAGAGTAGCCAGCATACCCACCCTACTCCAGAATGATCTCATTTTAATCATATCTTGTTTCCAAATAGCTCACACACTGAGCTCCTCAGGCTAGCCCAGTAACACCTAATATATCATTGTCATAGTCAGGGTTCCTGTTGCTGTGACAAAACACCATGACTGGAGAAAAACAAAGATGGAGTCACCACCAGCACCTGCTGTGGAGCCCTGAGTAGTCTGAAATACCCATGAGGGCCCAAAGGGTGACACAGACGTGGAAAAGGATCCACAGAGCCTAAAGTAGATCCATAACAACTAAAAAGAAATAGAAGAGGCCCATGGCAGCAAACTCCAGAGAAGCAGGCTTGAGCCAGTAACCTCCACTGCAGCAGGCCTGAGCCAGAGACCTCTGTGGGACCTGGAGCCAACCAGAGACATCTGAGGTAACAGGCCTGAGCCAGCGACTTCTGCTGGAGCAGGTCTGAGTCAGATACCCCAGCTGGAGCAGGCCCAAGGCAGCGACCTCCACAGGAGCAGGACTGAGCCAGTGGCTGAAGATGGATGCTAAAAAGAAATCCCACACTAGCTCAAAATTGAGTAAAAAAGGGGTTGTTTATTTAGGGGTAGACTCACAGATCACAGTCCTCTGCTCCAACAGGGAACAGCAACTGAATCCAGCAGTCAGAAGAGAGAGAGAGAGAGAGAGAGAGAGAGAGAGAGAGAGAGAGAGAGAGAGAGAGAGAGAGAGAGCACGCGCTTTACATCAGCATTTATAGTATAAGAGGCCACACCCAAGTGGACAGGTAACTTAAAGGCTACTGGCTGAAGGATTTCCTATAGCACCTCCCCCTTTTGCTTAAATAAGAGAACAAATACCAGGTATAAAAATTAGAATTACAACCAGCATAAACAATATCAAGTAAGAAACATGTGGTAAATGTTTCAATAATTATCCTATCCTAAGGAGTCTTATAATAACTTGACCAAGTCATGAGAGGAAAATAACTACAGCCATCTAGTCTTCAACCCCACTGAAGACTCAAGAAGGGAGATAATATTACTTGATTAAGCAGGACATGCAATCAAGTGTAGTGCCATATTATACAGGCCCATATTTCTACCTTGTACGGTGGCCAGACTTTGAGGCCGCAGAAGGTGGTCACCTAGCCTTTCCAGGCAAACTGATGCCATCCTAAACAAAGAGTCAGGATCTGCTAATGTCGCTCTCCTCCTTCTTTGTAATTATGGAAGATCACCTAGGGAAGAGGTGTTAACTCAGTATATGTGACAGAGCAGCCATAGTTGTGGAAGTGACCTAAGTCCCATTACCCCAGAAACAGAATGCTAATGAACTTCCCCCTCAGTTTAACTTTAGATATAAAAGCTGTTTGAATAATAAACACTGGTTATCTTCAGGATTTGAATGAACCCTGAGACTCCCCCCTGATGTTGCTGTGTGAACTGTGCCTCAATTATTCCCACTCCTCTACACTGTTCCGAGAGATAATATATATCGAGGCTGGACCTAGACAGTCAAGCAAATTCCAAAATGTGCAGCAAATGACAGAGACAACTGGTTACCTGGGCGATCACCCAAAGTCTCATGTGCTATGTTGGAGCAACCAACTTTGGCTAAGGCCTAGAGTAACTGACAAACCATTTTCAGAGGCAAGACGAATGTCAAAACCATCTTACTCTGTCTTGGCAAGGTTTGGCATTCTTTTTTCTTGTATCCTGCTTATCCAGTCCAGACATTGTACATTTTGTCAGTGGTTGAGACACGGGCAATTCTTTGCCCAAAGAACAGTTTGCCAAGAAGAAAACAAGCTCCAAGTGGCGTGTCTTCGGTGCTCAACATTCTCTTGGGAATAGATGGATGCTGCCAGGAGCAATTGTGTCTCACATCAAGAGAACCCTAAGTTATTTAAATGCCATTATCTCTTTAAGTGGTTGAAGATTACCTATCTGTGCAGAATACAATCTCTATGTATCTAAAGAACCTGATTAGTCTAACTATAAGTATGACAAACATGGATGACTATTGACTTAATACTTAATACCTATATAGCTTAAAGACTAAGACTTCGTATTAGAATATTAAACAATCTTTAAACAACTGTGCAACAAATGAGGATAATGACCTCAAAATGTAAATAATGTATAAGTATCTTGATCAGAGGTAGAAATGTATATTGAAATATGATAAATATATCCTAAAATTGTATCAGTGTACAAAAATATCTTAAGTAGAGGTAGAAGCATACATACATACAATATGACAAAATAACTTTGCCTAAGTGTACAAATATTGTAGAAAATAGGAACATATTCAATATAACTTAAATTTGTATCAATATACAACAATCTATGCTAATGTAAATTGCCCATAAATAATAGTTCACAAATATTCACTCTATTACTCACTATTATTATTAGTGAGAGTAAGATCACATTAATCTATCTATTATCCCACCCAATTTCCCTCTTTTTTTCAAAGAGATCTCTGAGCCTACATAATTTCCATCCCAACCCCAAGCCTATACCAATTATAATCAACCCTAATTGATATCCCTCACCTTGAGGACAAACTTTGCTGGGAGAGGGTATTTCGTCTTCTAGAATTACTTCCAGATGTCATGAGGGTGATATTCTTTCTATGGGATCCTGTGAAAGTAAAATGATGGTTAAGTTTCAAGATTATTGTCTGGTATAATTGCAAAATGTCTCCGAGTAGTCAGTAGGGTTTTTCTGAGGATGCTACTTGGAATTCTGGCCAGAACATTGTGCAAAAAAAAAAAAAGGTATACCATTTCAGCTAATCAAGTTAGAATCATCTTGAGTAGCTGGTACCTAAAATAGGTCTTATAGCAGCACTATCAGCATCCTGAAGCCATATCAATCAGGTGGAGTCATAATTAATGTGGGGCCCCATCTTCTTCCTGGAAAGCTCAAAGATTACTTCAGGAAAATTCATTGGTCAATGTGGAAAACTTAAACATTATTTATACCGACATATATTCAATGAAAGGTATTATGGAGACAAAAATAGGTATAGAGAAAAGTAAAGTTTTTTCTAAATTCTTTTTTCTGTCCCATACCAGATGGCTCCTAACATGAGACAGAAACTCTGAATTTTTCTTTTAACAACATGCTTGGATTTAGAGAAGGACAGAGCCATTGTCCATCTCCAAAGCCAGCTTTGATTTTTGAGTGAGTCATATCTATTATTATAGTAGGTAGCATGATTCAGTGATTCTTACCCTCAGGTGACCTGTCCTCATAAGTCATAATTCTCTTTGCTCAGTGATCCTTTATGAACAGTTATCTTTTCCTCTTTAGGCATCTAGATGTCCAGGGTCTCTTGACCTTTTGAAGATGAGTATTTTCCTGCAAAGACAAGAACAGAACCCTGCCCCAACCCTTATGAGGTTTCCTTACCATCTGTATGGTTGTCACCTCTGTGGATGAGACATTATTTCTCTTTCTCAAAAGGTTTCTCCTTTTCAAACTGACTTTTTATTAATTTTGATGGTACCTATACCTTTTATTCTCCTGTGGAAACAAGAGAGAAACCCCTTCTCCAATGTAGCACGTCTCCTGGTTTACATTGTGAGGTCAACACATTCTTGAAGTACACCAGCTGATTTAATTCAGAAGATTTTTTTTATTGTCCAATGTCTCTTTGCTGCTCTTGTTCCTGTGTCATTAGTGTTATGAAAATTCAAGGTTAATAAGGCATTCTGTAATCTATTTTGATTAAATAAACTATTAGATCAGGTGTTATCCTAACAACTGGTCGTAGACTGGAAATGTTTCCTAACAATCTTTCAAAGTCATTAAGAGTCCACAATTGATCTCTCCTAATTTGTGCCTTTTATGTTCTAATTTTCTGTAAACCTATTTTATAACCTAGGTAATTGACAGAATCTCCTCTCTGTATTTTTTCAGGAGCAATTTGTAATCCCCATTTTGACAAAACTGTCTTTACTTCTTCAAATATTCTTTCTAAAGTATCTACATTTGAATTAGCAAAATGTCTTTCATGTAATGATAAATTATAGATTTAGGAAGTTATTTACCTATTATTTCCAATAGCTGACTTACAAAGTATTGACACAGGGTGAGACCATTGAGCATTCCCTGTGGGAGGACAGTCCACTGGTATCGCCTAGTAGGCTGGGAATTATTATAAGTAAGCACTGTGAAGGCAATTTTTTCTCTATCCTTTTCTTGTAAAGGTATAGTGAAGAAGCAATCTTTTAAATCAATAACTATAAGAGGCCATTCATTTGGTAATAGAGTAGGCAGAGAAATTCCAGATTGTAGAGGGCCCATAGGTTGAATTACCTTGTTGACAGCTCTTAGATCTGTCACCATTCTCCATTTACCAGATTTCTTTTTAACAACAAATACAGGAGAATTCCAAGGACTGATTGATTCTTCAATATGGTGAGCATCTAGTTGCTCCTGTACCAGTTGTTCTAATGCCTGCAATTTGTTTTCTGTCAAAGGCAATTGTTTAACCCATATTGGTTTCTCAGTTAACCATTTTAAAGGTAGGACTGTTAGTTCCTCTGAAGGTTTGCTAGTTGCTTTATGTTCTTGTGTAGCCTGAATGGCTGGTAACCTTTGCATATAATACCTTATAATATCCTTTCCAGAAATATGAGTTTTAGGGACTGCAGGAATGTTAATCTGGGTATTCCATTGCTGCAGCAGATCACTACCCCATAAATTCACTGCAATATTAGCCACATATGGCCTCAGCATTCATCTCTGTCTTTCTGGCCCTCTGCATTCAACCCATCTCCTGCTTTGCTTCACTTGAGATAGAGTTCCAATTCCTAAGAATTGAACACCTGCCTCTTGAAGAGGCCAATTTGGATACCAAGATTCTGGAGAAATGATACTCACGTCCTCACCCATGTCTATCAAACCCACAATTACAATGCCATTTATAGGCATTCTTAGCCTTGGTCTTTGATCATTTATAGAAGTTTGCAAGAATATATGTTTCCTATTTCCAATTGGAATTTTTGGTTCATCTCCCATATTTATTCCATCATCCAAAACAGTATGGTTTTTTTACAGATGGCACTGGATTTTTTAATATTCCTGGTGAGACATCTCCTCCACAGTGACTTGGAATGACAAGACCACTTTTGACTCAGGGTCCTGCAAGAGCCCCCCCACAAGGAATTGTCCGATGGTATTGGGTTGCCTTGTTTGTCTTTTGTTGATCTGCATTCATTGGTCCAATGTCAGTCTTTGCCACACCTTCTACATAATCCAGAAGGTTGATGCCTTTTATTTTTGCCATTTCCAGAGGAGACATTATTTCTAGGAATTACTTGTCCACGAGCCCTTCTCAGATGTACTATTCTACCACAATTAAAACATTTGGCATTTTGATGTCTCCTCATACATTTGAAAATTGTTTCTCCTAGATTTAGTATAGTAGTCGAATGTCTCAATGCTCATTGTATGCAGGATTCATTCATCCATTGGTACTGATCTAACCTGTAAAGGCCCAAGTATATTTTTGATATGTGACAAACACATTCCCGGAGACAAATCTAATTTGCTGGAGAAGTGGACAAAAGACGTGTGCTGAGCTTTGCCTCTGGAGAGAAACACTGGGCATGCAGTGAGGTGGGATAGGTGAAAGCAGCAGGAGGAGGCAGAGCAGGCACTAACTCCACTGGGTACAGAGGGTATGGTGCCCATACTTCAGGGCTACTGGATAAAGTGCAGGCACTGTGAGCTCATATGGCTCTTTGGCAATGAACTGAGGTACAGTGTTGGGCAAAGGAGCACTGGGGTTTGGAGTCCCTAGAGTTTGTTCTTGGCCATCTTCATGTTTGTCTTAGCAAACTCTCGTCATGGTGTTTGTGGAATTTCAGGATTGAAATGGATGCTGTTCAAAGCGTTCTTTGCAGCTTCTGCTTCTGAGCGACTGTCAAAACTGACAAAACCTACAGGCTGTTTAGATGGGAGTTTTATAAGAGAACCCTCATAGCCTTTGAATGGTCTGAAGAGCAGGTAGAACTCCCGGGGTTTGATGTCCAGGGGCAGACCACTGACGAACGGGGTCCGGACCTCCTCCTCCTGAAGGTTGGCCTCACTCGGGGTGTTCTCCTTATCAACTTTCACACCACCATTCATCTTCCCGGTCCTTCCTCTCCGCATGGGGCTGGGGCACAGGACTGGAGCAAGGGCGCGCTTTCCAGCTTGCTACCTTCCTCTGGGCTGTTGAGCAAGCAAGCTGTGGGGATGGAGCTGGGTGGCACTGTGTGGAGTCATGGAAGGGCAGAGACCTCCAAGAGGCTGGGCAAACCCCAGAGTCCTGACAGGGTCAAGGCAGAGGAGGTGAGGCAGAGGGCAAGCTGCTGGCCTTCCCAATGTATCATTTCTAAAGGTGCCTCATTCTTGGTTCTGTTATCAAACCGTTTTCTTAAGGATATAATATGAAGAAAATACTGAGTCCCAATATCCAATAAATGAAAGTATCACAATAACCATATAAGCCTTGCAGAATACAATCTATAGTATGAGCAAAACGGTTATTAAAATTTTGCATGGTATATTGTCTAAAATTATATAACTTTCAAGTTTATTGATATATTTATTAATCAAATAGTTACCTTTATTATGAGATTCAGTAAATTGTTTTAGGTATAATAATCTGTATTGTCCAGCAGCTGATGCGGTTGCAGCTGCATGGCAGTGGTGCAACCAGTGGCAGCACAAAGAGTCCTGTGCAGCTTCGGTTTCCTGCATTGGTGCCTAGTTAAATACTAACAAATATGCTTTGCTTGACAAATTAAAAGCAATTAAATAAATTCTGCACAAGGAGCAAGGAGCCCAGAACTCACAAGCAGGGAGCACAAACCAGAAGCTGTGCAAGTTGCTGTGCAACAAGAAATGTGGTACCAGGATTGGGGGAATGTGCGTGAGCCTGGGAAATTTCCAAGTCGCGTGCTTAGCTCCGTTGTGACAGGGGTTTATAAAATACTACTTGGTAGGTGAAAGCATGCCAGGTGGGTGGGGTGGGAGACCTTCTGACTGTGGACCATTTAGGCCTTTTAGACCAGTCCACCCAGTACATGTGGAATTGGGATCCATGTGGGGCATCAAATGAAGATGGACGCTAAGAAGAAATCCCACACTAACTCAGAATTCAGTATGAAAAAGGTTATTTATTTAGGGGTAGACTCACAGATCACAGGCGTCTGCTCGAACAAGGAACAGCAACCAAATCTAGCAGCCGGAAGAGAAAGAGAGTGGGCAAGCTTTACATCCGCACATATAGTATAAGAGGCCACACCCATGTAGGAGGAAAACTTAAAGGCTACTGGCTGAAAGATTTTCTACAGCAAGAGGCCTTCATCAGAGTAGGCCTGAGGCAATGACCTCCACAGGAGCAGGTATAAAACAGTCACTGCTGAGAGAGCAGGCCTGAGCCAAAGGCTTCAGCAGGTCTGGACGCCAGTATGTGCAATAGGACAAAAAACCTATTGCCATTGTTCTTGTGTTCTCAGTAGTCCTCATTGTCCACTATGTTCAGTGGGTCCAGTTTTATCCCAGGCTTTTTCAACCCAGGCCAGCTGGCCTTGGTGAGTTCCAGATCGAACATCCCCATTGTCTCAGTGTGTGGGCGAACCCCTTGCGGTCCTGAGTTCCTTGTTCGTGCTCTCTCTCCATCTGCTCCTGATTTGGACCTTGAGATTTGATGGAGGAAGGTCATTGGTTAAATAAAAAGAAACTGCTTGGCCCTCATTGGTTAGAAGATAGGTGGGAGGAGTAAACAGAACAGAACGCTGGGAGGAAGAGGAAGTGAGCTCAGACTCCACAGCTCTCCTCTCGGGAGCAGATGCCTCAGAGAGATGCCATTCCCCACTCCCGGGCAGACACACATGATGAAGCTCCGACCCAGGATGGGCATAGGCTAGAATCTTCCTGGTAAGCGCACCTAGGGGGGCTACACAGATGATTAGAAATGGGCTAAATTAATATGTGAGAATTAGCCTAGAAGAGGCTAGATAGAAATGGGCCAAGCAGTGATTAAATGAATACAGTTTGTGTGTTGTTATTTCAGGCATAAGTTAGCCAGGCAGCCGGGGTGCAGGGGACGCAGCCCCGCCGCTCTATTACTACAGAGATTTCAGTCCAGTGCTCCAATGTGGGTCTCTGTCTCTATCTCCTTTCATCACCTGATGAAGATTAATATTCAGAAGGATGCCTATATGTTTTTCTTTGGGTTCACCTTCTTACTTAGCTTCTCTAGGATCATGAATTATAGGCTCAATGTCCTTTATTGATGGCTAGAAACCAAATATGAGTGAGTACATCCCATGTTCCTCTTTTTGGGTCTGGCTTACCTCACTCAGGATAGTGTTTTCTATTTCTGTCCATTTGCATGCAAAATTCAAGAAGTCATTGTTTTTTACTGCTGAGTAGTACTCTAATATGTATATATTGCATACTTTCTTCATCCATTCTTCCATTGAAGGGCATCTAGGTTGTTTCCAGGTTCTGGCTATTACAAACAATGCTGCTATGAACATAGTTGACCATATACTTTTGTATAGGGCATCTCTTAGGTATATTCCCAAGAGTGGTATTGCTGGGTCCAGGGGTAGGTTGATCCCGAATTTCCTGAGAAACCACCACACTGCTTTCCAAAGTGGTTGCACAAGTTTGCATTCCCACCAGCAATGGATGAGTGTACCCCTTTCTCCACAACCTCTCCAACAAAGGCTATCATTGGTATTTTTGATTTTAGCCATTCTGACAGGTGTAAGATGGTATCTTAAAGTTGTCTTGATTTGCATTTCCCTGATCGCTAAGGAAGTTGAGCATGACCTTAAGTGTCTTTTGGCCATTTGAACTTCTTCTGTTGAGAGTTCTCTGTTCAGCTCAGTGCCCCATTTTATAATTGGGTTGATTAGCCTTTTACGGTCTAGTTTCTTGAGTTCTTTATATATTTTGGAGATCAGACCTTTGTCAGTTGCGGGGTTGGTGAAGATCTTCTCCCAGTCAGTGGGTTGCCTTTTTGTCTTAGTGACAGTGTCCTTTGCTTTAAAGAAGCTTCTCAGTCTCAGGAGGTCCCATTTATTCAATGATGACCTTAGTGTCTGTGCTGCTGGGGTTATACGTAGGAAGTGGTCTCCTGTGCCCATGTGTTGTAGAGTACTTCCCACTTTTCTTCTATCAGGTTCAATGTGTGCAGACTGATATTGAGGTCTTTAATACACTTGGACTTGAGTTTTGTGCATGGAGATAGATATGGATCTATTTTCATTCTTCTATAGATTGACTTCCAGTTTTGCCAGCACAATTTGTTGAAGATGCTCTCTTTTTTCCATTGTATGCTTTTAGCTCCTTTATCGAAAATCAGGTATTCATAGGTTTGTGGGTTAAAGTCAGGGTCTTCTATTCAATTCCATTGGTCGACTTCTCTGTTTTTATGCCAATACCAAGCTGTTTTCAATACTGTAGCTCTGTAATAGAGTATGAAGTCAGGGATGGTGATGCCTCCAGAAGATCCTTTATTGTATAAGATTGTTTTGGCTCTCCTGGGTTTTGTGTTTTTCCATATAAAGTTGATTATTGTCTTCTCCAGATCTGTGAAGAATTTTGATAGGATTTTGATGGGGATTGCATTGAATCTATAGATTGCTTTTGGTAGAATTGCCAATTTTACTATGTTGATCCTCCCAATCCAAGAGCAAGGGAGATCCTTCCATTTTCTGGTGTCCTCTTCAATTTCTTTCTTCAAAGACTTAAAGTTCTTGTCAAATAGATCTTTCACTTCCTTGGTCAGAGTTACCCCAAGATACTTTATACTATTTGTGGCTATCATGAAAGGTGATGCTTCTCTGATTTCCCTCTCTGTTTCCTTATCCTTAGTGTATAGGAAGGCAACTGATTTTTTGGAGTTGATCTTGTATCCTGCCACATTACCAAAGGTGTTTATCAGCTGTAGGAGTTCTTTGGAAGAGTTTTTGGGGTCGCTTATGTATACTATCATATCATCTGCAAATAACGAAAGCTTAACTTCTTCCTTTCCAGTACGAACCCCTTCATCCCCTTATGTTGTCTTATTGCTATTGCTAGAACTTCAAGCAGTATATTAAAGAGGTATGGAGAAAGTGGATATCCTTGTCATGTTCCTGAATTTAGTGGGATGGCTTTGAGTTTTTCTCTGTTTAATTTAATGTTAGCTGTCGGCTTGTTGTAAATAGCTTTTATTATATTTAGGTATGACCCTTGTATCCCTAATCTCTCCAAGACCTTTATCATAAAGGGGTGTTGAATTTTGTCGAATGCTTTTTCAGCATCTAATGAGATGATCATATGGTTTTTTTCTTTCAGTTTATTTATATGCTGGATTACATTGATAGATTTTCGTATGTTGAACCAGCCCTGCATCTCAGGAATGAAGCCTACTTGATCATAATGGATAATTTTTCTAATGTGTTCTTGGATTCGGTTTGCCAGTATTTTGTTGAGGATTTTTGCATCGATGTTCATGAGTGAGATCGGCCTGTAATTCTCTTTCCTGGTTGAGTCTTTGTGTGGTTTTGGTATCAGAGTAACTGTAGCTTCATAAAAAAAATTTGGTAATGACCCTTCTGTTTCTATATTGTGAAATACATTAAGGAGTATAGGTATTAGGTCTTCTTGGAAGTTCTGGTAGAATTCCACATTGAAACCATCTGGCCCTGGCTTTTTTTGGTAGGGAGGTTTTTGATAACCTCTTCTAATTCTTCGCGACTAACAGGTCTATTTAGATTGTTCACCTGGTCCTGATTTAACTTTGGTAAATGATATTTATCTAAGAAAGTATCCATTTCCTTTACATTTTCCAGTTTTGTGGCATATAGGCTTTTGTAGTAAGATCTAATGATTCTCTGAATTTCCTCTGTGTCTGTGGTTATGTCCCCCTTTTCATTTCTGATCTTATTAATTTGCAAATTCTCTCTCTGCCGTTTGATTAGTTTGGATAGGGGTTTGTCAATCTTGTTGATTTTCTCCAGGAACCAGCTTTTTGTTTCATTGATTCTTTGGATTGTTCTCTGTGTTTCTATTTTATTGATTTCAGCCCTCAGTTTGATTATTTCCAGTCTCCTACTCCTCCTAGGTGAGTCTGCTTCTTTTTTTTTCTAGAGCTTTCAGGTGGGCTGTTAAGTCTCCAATGTGAGCTTTCTCTGTTTTCTTTAAGTGGGCACTTAGTGCTATGAACTTTCCTCTTAGGACTGCTTTCATAGTGTCCCATAAGTTTGAGTATGTTGTTTCTTTATTTTCAATGAATTCTAGGAAGACTTTAATTTCTTTCTTTATTTCTTCCTTAATCCAGGTATGGTTCAGTAGTTGGCTGTTCAGTTTCCATGACTTTGTGGGCTTTCCGGGGGTAGCCTTGTTGTTGAATTCTAACTTTAATCCATGGTGATCTGATAAGACACAGGTGGTTAGTAATACTTTTTTGTAACTGTGGATGTTTGCTTTGTTACCGACTATGTGGTCGATTTTCGAGAAGGTTCCATGAGCTGCAGAGAAGAAGGTGTATTCTTTCCTATTTGGGTGGAATGTTCTATAGATGTCTGTTAAGTCCATTTGTTTCATTACCTCCATTAATTGTCTTATTTCTCTGTTAGGTTTCTGTCTGATTGACCTGTCCATTGGTGAGAGAGGAGTGTTGAAGTCTCCTACTATTAGTGTGTGCGGTTTGATGGCTGCCTTGAATTTTAGCAATGTTTCTTTTATGTACGTGGGTGCTTTTATATTAGGGGCATAGATGTTCAGGATTGAGACTTCATCCTGATGAACTGTTCCTGTTATGAATATAAAATGCCCCTCTCCATCTCTTCTGATTGATTTTAGTTTGAAGTCAACTTTGTTAGAGATTAGTATGGCCACACCTGCTTGTTTCTTAGGTCCATTTGCTTGATAGGCCTTTTCCCAACCCTTTACTCTGAGTAGGTGCCTGTCTTTGTGGTTGAGGTGTGTTTCTTGCAAACAGCAGAATGTTGGATCCTGTTTTCTTATCCAATCTCTTAGCCTGTGCCTTTTTATAGGTGAGTTGAGACCATTGACATTAAGTGATATTAATGACCAGTGGTTGTTAACTCCGGTCATTTTTTTTTTGGTCGTAGAGTTTGTGTGTATCCCTTCTTTGGTTTGTGTTGATGAAGGGTCTCTAGATGTCTGAGTTATTGTGGTCATTATTGGATTCCTTGGTTAGTGATTTTCCTTCTATTACTTTCTGTAAGGCTGGATTTGTGGCTGCATATTGTTTGAATTTGTTTTTATCCTGGAAAATTTTATTTTCTCCATTTATAGTGAACGAAAGCTTGGCTGGGTATAGTAATCTGGGCTTGCATCCATGGTCTCTCAGTTTCTGCAGTACATCTATCCAGGACCTTCTGGCTTTCATGGTTTCCATGGAAAAGTCAGGTGTAAGTCTGATAGGTTTACCTTTGTAAGTAATTTGGCCTTTTTCCTTTGCCGCTCTTAATATTTTTTCCTTATTCTGACTGCTTTGTGTTTTGATAATTATATGGCGAGGGGATGTTTTTTTTTTGATCCAGCCTATTCGGTGTTCTGTATGCTTCTTGCACCTTCATAGGTATATCTTTCTTTAGGTTGGGAAAGTTTTCTTCTATAATTTTATTAAATATATTTTCTGGACCATTGAGCTGCACTTCTTCTCCTTCTTCTACTCCTATTATTCTTAGGTTTGGTCTTTTTATTGTGTCCCATATTTCCTGAATGTTTTGTGATGAGAGTTTGTTGGACTTGCTGTTTTCTTTGATCATAGTGTTTATTTTCTCTATGGTATCTTCAGAATCTGAGAGTCTTTCTTCTATCTCTTGTATTCTGCTGGTTATGCTTGTTTCTGTAGTCTCTATTCGTTTACCTAGATTTTCCATGTCTAGCCGGCCCTCTGATTGTGTTTTTTTCTTTGCCTCTATTTCAGTTTTCAAGTCTTGAACTGTTTCCATTATCTGTTTGATTGTTTTTCCTTGGTTTTCTAGGGTATCATTCACTGATTTATTCAATTCTTCAAACTTTCTGTTATATTTCTCATCCATTTCTATAAGGGCGTTTTTTACATGCTGTTTAAGGGCGTCAATCACTTTCATGAAGTCAATCTTTTCTCCTTCTTGATTAAGGTGTTCATGTCCTTCCGTTGTGAGGTCGCTGGATTCTGGTGGCTTCATGTTGCTTTTCAGTTTGTTGGGCGAATTCTTGCCTTGGCGTCTGCCCATCTCTTCTTCCAAATACTCCCTTATGGGTCTTCTTTTACCAGATCAGGTCTCCTTGCCTACCCAACGCGGCCTCCCCAATGTTGGCTCTCCTGGCACCAAGGGATCAGGTCTCCGTGCCCAACCCTGGCTCGTCCCAACGCTGGTTCTCCCCAATGCTGGTTCTCCTGGGGCCGAGAGATCAGGCCTCCGTGCTGGTTGGGCAGCTCGCAAACAAAGCGCCTACCCTGCTGGGTGCAGGCAGGCCACAGAAACAAAGGAACTGCAGCCCACCTGGACGCCCCGAGGACTGGGACCCAGCGCCCAATGCCACGCGCCGAGAGAGGGCGGTGGGGCCCAAGTGGGGAGGGCTCTGGACGGAAGCTGGGTGGGCCAGGAAGAAAGAGGCAGTAACCAGGGAATAGAGGTCCTTCAGAGAGCCCAAGAAAGACAGGAGGCCAAGGGACACCCAAGATCCCCGTCCCTGGCTGGCGCCGCGGGCCAGAAACTCACCCCAACGCTGGTTCTCCTGGGGCCGAGAGATCAGGCCTCAGTGCTGGTTGGGCAGCTCGCAAACAAAGCGCCTACTCTCCTTGGTGCAGGCAGGCCATAGAAACAAAGGCAGTGGAGCCCGCCCGGGCGCCCCGAGGACTGGGACCCAGCTCCCAATGCCACGCGCCAAAAGAGGGCGGGGGGCCCAAGTGGGGAGGGCTCTGGACGGAAGCTGGGTGGGCCAGGAAGAAAGAGGCAGTAACCAGGGAATAGAGGTCCTGCAGAGAGCCCAAGAAAGACAGGAGGCCAAGGGACCCCCGAGATCCCCGTGCCTGGCTGGCACCGCGGGCCAGAAACTCACCCCAACGCTGGTTCTCCTGGGGCCGAGAGATCAGGCCTCAGTGCTGGTTGGGCAGCTCGCAAACAAAGCGCCTACCCTCCTTGGTGCAGGCAGGCCACAGAAACAAAGGGACTGCAGCCCGCCCGGGCGCCCCAAGGACTGGGACCCAGCTCCCAATGCCTCGCGCCAAAAGAGGGCCCTTTAATTTCTTTCTTAATTTCTTTCTTGACCCAGGTGTGGTTCAGTAGTTGACTGTTCAGTTTCCATGAGTTTGTCAGCTTTCTGGGGATAGCATTGTTGTTGCCTTCTAACTTTAATCCATGGTGATCTGATAAGACACAGGTGGACACTGATATTTTTTTTGTATCTGTGGAGGTTTCCTTTGTTTCTGAGTATGTGGTCAATTTTTGAGAAGGTTCCATGAGCTGCAGAGAAGAAGGTGTATTCTTTCCTATTTGGGTGGAGTGTTCTATAGATGTCTGTTAAGTCCATTTGCTTCATTACCTCCAACAATTCTCTTATTTCTCTGTTAGGTTTCTGTCTGATTGACCTGTCCATTGGTGAGAGAGGTGTGTTGAAGTCTCCTATTACTAATGTGTGGGGTTGATGTCTGCCTTGAGTTTTAGTAATATTTCTTTTACATAAGTGGCTGCTTTTATATTAGGGATGTAGATATTCAGGATTGAGACGTCATCCTGATTAATTGTTCCTGCTATGAGTATAACGTGTCCATCTCGATCTCTTCTGATTGATTTTAGTTTGATGTCAATTTTGTTAGAAATTAGTATGGCCACACCTGCTTTTTTCTTAGGGCCATTTGCTTGAAACACCTTTTCCCAACCCTTTACTCTGAGTAGATGCCT
This sequence comes from Microtus pennsylvanicus, assembly GCF_037038515.1. NCBI lineage: Eukaryota > Metazoa > Chordata > Mammalia > Rodentia > Cricetidae > Microtus > Microtus pennsylvanicus. The sequence goes on along the minus strand of NC_134579.1, from coordinate 137,673,860 downwards.
GTCTTTGTGGTTGAGATGTGTTTCTTGCAAACAGCAGAATGTTGGATCTTTGTTTTGTCCTTCTATGGTAATTGAAAGTTTTGTTGGGTATAGTAGTCTGGGCTGGCATCCATGGTTTCTTGATGTCTGCATAACGCTTGACCAGAACCTTCTGGCTTTCATTGTTTCCATTGAGAGATCAGGTGTAATTCTGATAGGTCTAATTTTATATGTTGTTTGGCCTTTTTCCTTTGCAGCTCTTAATATTCTTTCTTTATTCTCTATGTTTAGTGTTTTGATTACTATGTGGTAAGGGGACTTTTTTTATTCAGTCTATTTAGTGTTCTCTAACATTCTTGTAGCTTCATATACATATCTTTCTTTAGCTTGGAAAAGTTTTCTTCTATGATTTTGTTGAATATATTTTGTGTGCTTTTGATTTGGGCTTTTTCTTCTTCTATCCCTATTATTCTTGGGTTTTGTCTTTTTACAGTGCCCCATATTTCCTGGATATTTTTTGTTAAGCTTTTGTTAGATTTAATGTTTCCTTTGATCGATGAGTCTATTTCCTCTATTGTATCTTCAGCACTTAAGATTCTGTCTACCGGGAGACACCGGCATGCAGGCCCAAGCAGCAGAGACACGGGAGAACAGGCACAAGGGGCGGCGGAGACACCGGCGTGAAGGCCCAAGCGGTGGCTCGCATGCCCAAGCGGCTGAGACCTGCGCACAGATGTGGCAGATGCGGGATAGTCCAAGCATGAAACAGTGAAGCCCACACTGAGAGCAGATCGCCCCAGTACAATTAAATCAAGTGGGTTTTTTGGGGCCTGGCCTGCAGAGGGGTAGGCCTTTTATTGGCGAGGTCCACGGACGAACGGGGATCCTGGTCCTGTCCCTGAAGACCCTCCCGAGTGGGGAGAGTGTTCTTGGCCTGCAACGGGACACAAGAAATGGAGCGGGGGCATTCCCTGACCCCCTTGAGCCCCCAGTTAGTCTGTGAGGGCTGGTACCCTCTGCTGGGGCTGCTCCTCCTCTGCTGTGACCTCTCTCTCCCTGACCCATCTCAGCTTGTACCCAGGGGCCTCCTTCACTCCCCCTCCCTTCTGCGGGCCACGGGATCACCCAGTTTAGCCTGTTTGGGCTCTGGGTTGGGAGCTCGGGGCAGAGGGCAGCGGGAGTTTCTCTGTTTTGGTGGCTGGACTGCAGAGTGGTTGGCCTTTTGTTGGCGAGGTCCCTGGCGAATGGGGAGCCTGGTCCTGGTCCTGAAGACCCTTCTGAGTGGTAAGAGGGATCTTGGCCAGTGGCGGGAACCAGAAAACGGAGCGAGGGCATTTTGTAAGTGGGGCCCCTGGCCAGCAGGGAAATCTGATCCTGTTTTAAAAGACCCTTTAGAAAGCATCGATAGGAGGAGATGGGCAGGTGCCAAGGCAAGAATTCACCCAACAATCTGAAAAACAACATGAAAACACCAGAACCCAATGATTTTATAACAGAAGGACTTGAACACCCTAACACAGAAGAAGAGGGAAAAATTGACTTTATGAATGCAATAGAGTCCCTTAAACAACATGTAAAAAACACCCTTATAGAAATGGATGAGAAGTATAACAAAAAGTTTGAAGAAATGAGTAAATACGTACATGATACCCTGGGAAACCAAGAAAAAACGATCAAACAGGTAATGGAAACAGTTCAAGAATTGAAAACTGAAATGGAAGCAAGGAAGAAAACACAAACTAAGGACCAGCTGGATATGGAAAATCTAGGTCAATGAGCAGAGACTACAGAAACAAGCATAATCAATAGAATACAAGAAATAGAAGAAAGAATCTCAGATATGAAGACACCATACAGAAAATAAATGCACTGATCAAAGAAAACAGCAAAGCCAACAAATTCTCAACACAAAACATTCAGGAAATATGGGATACAATAAAAAGACCAAACCTAAGAATAATAGGGATAGAAGAAGGAGAAGAGTCACAGCTCAAAGGCCCAGAAAATATTTTTAACAAAATTATGGAAGAAAACTTTCCAACATAAAGAAAGATATTCCTTTGAATATTCAAGAAGCATACAGAACACCAAACAGACTGGATCAAAAAAACATCCCCTCGCCATATAATAATCAAAACACAAAATATACAGATTAAAGAATATTAAGAGCTGCAAAGGAAAAAGGGCAAGTAACTTATAAAGGTAAACCGATCAGACTTACACCTGACTTCTCTATGGAAACCATGAAAGCCAGAAGGTACTGGATAGAGGTACTGCAGAAGCTAAGAGATCATGGATGCAAACCCAAACTACTATACCCAGCCAAGCTATCATTCACTATCAATGGAGAAAACAAGACATTCCAGGATAAGAACAAATTTAAACAGTACATAGCCACAAATCCAGCCCTACAGAAAGCAATAGAAGGAAAATCACAACCCAAGGAATACAACATAGCCAACACTGCCTACAATAACTCAGGCATCTAGCGACCCTTCACCAGCACAACTCAAAGAAGGGAGACACACAAACTCTACTACCAAAAACAATAACAATAACCGGAGTAAACAACCACTGGTCATTAATATCACTTAATATTAATGGTCTCAATTCACCTATAAAAAGGCACAGCCTAAGAGATTGGAAATGAAAACAGAATCCATCTTTCTGTTACATACAAGATATGTACCTCAACCTTAAAGACAGACATTGCCTCAGAGTAAAGAGTTAGAAAAAAATTTTCCAGTCAAATAGACCTAAGAAACAAGCTGGTGTAGCATTCCTAATATCTACCAAAATAAATCAAAATTGAGAAGGAAGGACATTTTATATTTGTCAGAAGAAAAATCCATTAAGAGAAAATCTTAAAATTGAACATCTATGCCCAAATACAAGGGCACCCTCATATGTAAAATAAACACTTCTAAAGCTTGAATCACACATTAAATCCCACATACGAATAATGGGAGACTTCAACACCCCACTCTCACCATTGCACAGGTCTGACAGCCAAAAAATTAACAGAGAAATAAGGGAACTAACAGATGTTATGACTCAAATGTACTTAACAGGCATCTATAGAATATTCCATCCAAACAGAAAAGAATATACCTTATACTCATCACCTTGTGGAACCTTCTCTAAAACTGACCACATACTAAGAAACAAAGCAAACCTCAACAAATACCAAAAAAAGATAGAATAACCCCATGTATCTTATTGAATCACCAAAGCTTAAAATTAGAATTCAACAGCAACACTAATTTCAGAAAGCCCACAAACACATGAAAATTAAACAATGCTCACATGAAGCATCAAAGTGTCAAGGAAGAAATAAAGGAAGAAATTAAAGATTTCCTAAAATCCAATAAAAATGACCACACAACATACCTAAATTTATGGGACACAATGAAAGCAGTATTAAGAGGAAAGTTCATAACACTAAATGCTTACATAAAGAAATTGGAAAAATCCTACACTAGTGAGTTAACAGAACATTTGAAAATTCTAGAACAAAAAGAAGCAAATTCATCCAGAAGGAATAGATGGCAGGAAATAATCAAACTGAGAGCTGAAATCAACAAAATAGAAACAAAGAAAATAATACAAAGAATCAGTGAGACAAAGAGTTGGTTCTTCGAGAAAATGAACAAAATAGACAAACCTTTATCAAAACTCACAAAAAGGCAGAGAGAAAATATCCAAATAATAAAATCAGGTATGAAAAGGGGGACATAATAGCAGATACGAAGGAAATCCAGAGAATTATCAGGTCATATTTCAAAAACCTCTACTCAATAAAATTGGAAAGCTTAAAGGAAATGGACAATTTTCTGGATAAACACAAATTACTAAAATTAAATAAAGACCAGAGAAGCAAATTAAATAGACATATAACTGCTAAAGAAATAGAGTCATCAAAAGTCTCCCAGGACCAAAAGGTTTCAGCACAAAATGATACAAGATTTTCAAAGAAGAACTAATACTAATACTTCTCAAGTTGTTCCACACAATAGAAATAGAAAGAACACTGTCAAACTATTTTGATGAAGCTAAAATTACCCTGACATCCAAACCACACAAAGGCATTAGTAAGAAGAAGAATTACAGACCAATCTCACTCATGAACTTTGATGCAAAAATACTAAATAAAATACTGGCAAACTGAAAACAAGAACACATCAGAAAAATGATCCACCATTTTTCAAATCAGCTTCACCAGTAGATTCAGGGATGGTTCAACATATAAAAATCTGACAATGTAATACACCATAAAAACAACATGAAAAAAAAACCATTTGATCATATTAGATTCTGAAAAAGCCTTCGACAAAATACAAGAGAGAGCAGGGATAGAAGGAACCTATCTAAACATAATATACAGCAAACCAACAGCCAACATCAAACTAAATGGAGAGAAACTCAAAGTGATCTCACTGAAATTAGGAACAAGACAAGGTTGTCCACTCTCTCCATATCTATTCAATATAGCACCTGATTTTATAGCTAGAGCAATAAGACAACAAACAGAGATCAAGGGGATACAAATAAAAAAAAGAAGAAGTCAAACTCTCACTATTTGTTGATGATAAGCAACCCCAAAAATTCTACCAAGGAACTTCTAAAACTCATTAACACCTTCAGTAATATAGCAGGATACAAGATTAACAAAAAAAAATCTGTAGCTCTCTTTTACACGGATGAAAAATGAGCTAAGAAAAAAATCAGAGAAACATCACCCATCACAAGCTACAGGCTGGTATTGGCATAAGACCAGACAGTAGGACCAATGGAAGCAACCTGAAGAACCGGATATTAATCCACACTACTTCGAACACCTGATTTTTGACAAAGAAGCAAAAAATATCAAATGGAAAAAAGAAAGCATATTTAACAAATAGTGCTGGAATAACTGGATATCAACATGTAAAAGAACAAAAATAGATCTATATCTATCACCATACACAAAATTCAAGTCCAAATGGATTAAAGACCTCAACATAAAGCCAGCCACACTGAACCTTATAGAAGAGAAAATGGGAAGTACACTTGAATGCATTGGCACAGGAGACTACTTCCTAAATATAACTCAGCAGCAGAGACACTGAGAGAAACAATAAATGGGACTTCTTGAAACTGAAAAAGCTTCTGCAAAACAAAATGCATGGTCAACAAGACAAAATGACAGCCTAGAGAATGGGAAAAGATCTCCACTAACCTTACGTCAGGTAGAGGTCTGATATCCAAAATATACAAAGAACTCAAGAAATTCGTCACCAAAAGAACAAATATTCCAATAAAAAAAATGGAGTACAGACCTAAACAAAGAACTCTCAACAGAGGAATCTAAAATGGCTGAAAGACACTTAAGGAAATGTTCAACATCCTTAGCCATCAGAAAAATGCAAATCAAAACAACTCTGAGATTCCATCTTACACCTTTAAGAATGGCCAAGATCAAAAACACTGATGACAACTTATGCTGGAGAGGTTCTGGGGAAAAGGGAACACTTCTGCATTGCTGGTGGGAATGCAAGCTGGTACGACCCTTTTGGATGTCAGTGTGGTCATATCTCAGAAAATTAGGAAACAACCTTCTTCAAGACCCAATAATACCACTTTGGTGTATATATCCAAAGGATGCTCAATCATGCCACAAGGACATGTGCTCAACTATGTTCATAGCAGCTTTGTTTGTCAGAGCCAGAACCTGGAAACAACCTAATGCCCATCAACAAAGAATGGATAAGAAATACACACAATGTAATACTACACAGCAGAAAAAAATAAGGACATCTTGAATTTTTCAGGAAAATGGATGGAGCTAGAAAACATTATTTTGAGTGAGGTAACCCAGACACAGAAAGACAATTATCACATGTCCTCACTCATAAGTGGTTTTTAAACATAAAGCAAAGAAAGTTAGCCTACAAACCACAATCCCAGAGAACTTAGACAACAATGAGGACCCTAGGAGATACATACATAGATCTAATCTACATGGTAAATAGAAAAAGACAAGATCTCCTGAGTAAATTGGGAGCATGGGGACCTTGGAGGAGGGTTGAAGGGGAAGGGAGAGGCAAAGAGGGGAGCAGAGAAAAATGTAGAGTTCAACAAAAATCAATTTAAAAAAAAACAGTGCTCTATTGAACCACTCCTGGGTCAAGGGAGAAACAGAAAAATTCAAGACTTCCTAGAATCCAATGAAAATGAAGGCACAACATACCCAACCCTAGGGACACTATAAAAGCTGTGCTAAGACAGAAGTTCATTGATTCTTTGTATTGTTTTATTTGCTTCTATTTTGTTTATTTCAGCCCTCAGTTCGATTATTTTCTGTATTCTACTCCTCCTGGGTGAGTCTGATTCTTTTTGTTCTAGAGCTTTCAGGTGTGCTGTTAGGTCATTATTGTGCCTACATAAAGAAAGTGGAGAAAGCTCACAATACAAAGAACCAATGAACAAAGAGCTGGTTCTTTGGGAAAATCAACAAGATAGATAATCCCTTATCCAAAATAATCAAAGGCAGAGAGAGAACATTCAAATTAACAAAATCAGAAATGTAAGGGGGAACATAACAAGAGACACTGAGAAATACAGAGAATTATTAGGTCATACTACAAAAACCTGTACTCCACAAAGTTGGAAAATATAAAAGAAATGGACCATTTTCTGGATAAGTACCACATACTAAAATTACATCAAGACCAGGTGAATGCTTTAAATAGACTTAAAAACTGAAAGGAAATAGAAGCTTTCATCAAAAGCCTCCCAACCAAAAAATAAAATAAAATAAAACCACCCAGGGCAGAGTGGTTTCAGTGAAGAATTCTACCAAAACTTCAAAAAAAGAGCTAATACCAATACTTCTCAAAGTGTTCCACATAATAGAAATAGAAGGAATATTGCCAAACTCTTTTCATGAGGCTACAGTTACCCTGATACCAAAACCACACAAAGACTCAACCAAGAAAGAGAAATACAGACCAAACTCACTCATGAACATAGATGCAAAAATACTCAATAAAATACTGGCAAACCAAATTCAAGAACACATCAAAATATAATCCACCATGATCAAGTCAGCTTCATCCCAGAGATGCAGGGATGGTTCAACATATGAAGTTTTTCAATGTAATCCATCACATAAATAAATTGAAAGAAAAAAACCATATGATCATCTCATTAGATGCTGTAAAAGCATTTGACAAAATCCAACTCCCCTTCATGATAAAGGTTTTGGAGAGATCAGGGATACAAGGAACATATCTAAACATAGTAAAAGCAATATACAGAAAGCTAACAGTCAACATCAAAGCAATTCCACTAAAACCAGGAACAAGACAAGGCTGTCCACTCCTCCCCATGTCTATTCAACATAGTTTTTGAAGTTCTTGCTAGAGCAATAAGACAATAAGAGGAGATGAAGGGGATTCAAATTGGAAAGGAAAAAGTCAAACTTTCATTATTTGTAGATGATATGATAGTATACATAAGTGACCCAAAAAACTCTACTAGGAAACTTCTACAGCTGATAAATACCTTCAACTCAAAAAAATCAGTAGCCCTCCTATAAACATATGACAAAAAAGCTGAGAGGGAAATCAGAGAAACATGACACTTCACAATAGCCACAAATAAAATAAAATATCTTGGGATAACACTAACCAAAGAATTGAAAGACCTGTTCAACAAAAACTTTAAGTCTTTGAAGAAAGAAGTTGAAGAAGAAACCAGAAAACGGAAAGATATCCCATGCTCTTGTATACGTAGGATCAACATAGTAAAAATAGCATTCTTACCAAAAGCAATCTATAGATTCAATGCAATCCCTATCAAAATTCCAACACAATTTTTCACAGACCTTGAGATAACAATAATCAACTTCATATGGAAAAACAAAAAAACCAGGATAGCCGAAACAATTCTGTACAATAAAGAAACTTCCAGAGGCATCACCATCCCTGACATTAAGCTCTATTATAGAGCTACAGTAAAGAAAACAGCTTGGTATTGGCATAAAAACAGAGAGGTTGACTAATGTAATCAAATCAAAGACCCAGATATTAATCCACAAACCTATGAACACATGATTTTTGACAGAGAAGCAAAAGATATACAACTGACAAAAGTAAGCATCTTTAACAAATGATGCTGGCATAACCGGATGTCAACATATAGAAGAATGAAAATAGATCCATATCTATACCCATGCACAAAACTCAAGTCCAAATGGATTAAAGACCTCAATATTAATCTGACCACACTGAACCTGATAGAAGTGAAAGTGGGAAGTAGCCTTCAATGCATGGACACAGGAGACCATTTCCTAAATATAACCTCAATAGCACAGACACTGAGAGTAACAAATAAATGGGACCTCCTGAAACTGAGAAGCTTCTGTAAAGCAAAGGACCCAGTCAATAAGAAAAAAAGGCAGTCTGCTGAATGGAAAAAGATCTTCACCAGCCCCACATCAGACAGAGGACTGATCTTGAAAATATATAAAGAACTCAAGAAACTAGATATCAAAATTCCAAATAGCCCAATTTTAAAAATGGAGTACAGAACTAAACAGAGAATTCTCAACAGAAGAATCTCAAACAACTGAAAGACACTTAAGAAAACGTTCAACATCTTTTTTTTTTTTTTTTTGGTTTTTCGAGACAGGGTTTCTCTGTGGTTTTTGGAGCCTGTCCTGGAACTAGCTCTGTAGACCAGGCTGGTCTCGAACTCACAGAGATCCGCCTGCCTCTGCCTCCCGAGTGCTGGGATTAAAGGCGTGCGCCACCACCGCCCAGCTAATGTTCAACATCTTTAGCCATCAGGAAAATGCAAATCAAAACAACTCTGAGAAACACACAAAAAATTAAAAATAAAATAAATAATCAGATAAAAAGTGTTAAAAGAGGACACAGAGCTGAATGAGTAGCAGAGCTGCGGTGGATCTAGGAGGAATTTGGAAGAAAAGAATAAATAAGATAAACATGCATGAAATTATAGAAGAACCAGCACAAAGATGAAGACCTCAAAGAATATGAGAAAAATAAAGACTGACAACAAGCAGGATACAATGACATCAACAGAGAAGCCATGAGAGCTAAAGGAAGAGACAGAGACGTGGGCAGAGGCTAATGCTGGGAGGCAGTAACTGACACACACAGGGCTGGAGTCAGACAGGAGAGAGACAGATGAGCTGGCTGCAGACACCAAGAGAAGACGCTGCAGACAGGAAATCAGAGACCTCCTCTTCTCTCCTGGTTCTGGTCTTGCCCCACCTTCCCCTTCACAATGCCTCCTCCCTGTCTCAGACTCTGAGTTTATCTTCTCTGTGTCCAACACTCTGCAGTTCTGATTCCCTGGACTCTGCTGCTGCTCAAGGGTGGTGTCCCTATGGCTGTCAGTCCTGTGCCTCAAGCTTGGTGCCCAGAGCTGAGTGGAGCTTATGTTCAGGACCCGACAGGTGGTCTCACCATGCCCCAAGTTCAGCATCTGAACAGCAGGGAGCTGTCCAGGGCCCCATGGCTGAACTGTCAGGGTCCCAGTGGCTGAGCTCAGAGAGCTCAGGGATGCAGACAACTAGGGGCAGCCCTAGGGATGAGTCTTCGACCTCCTTCATTTCTCCAGAGCTGGAGCTGATGTCACTGAAAGATGATGCTCAGAATAGAGACATATGGATCACTCCTTCACAGCTGTCCTATACACTTCCCGTGAAGTCTATCTGAGCACAACAGAACTTTACAATGACGGTATCTTCAACCCGGTGGACCTTTGGCTTCTTTAGGACTGAAATTTCAGGTCTGTATTTATGGCTCTCTCTCTCTCTCTCCCTCTCATTTAGTAAATGATTTTGTGTTGTATAAACAAACAGTGAAAGATCCCTGGACTGGGTAATTGGGCCATAGCTCTGAACCTCAGCAGAAAGGGCCGGCCCTGACTGTCTTTGGGTAGACTCACAGTCCCTTCCAAAGGGTCCTTGTACAAAAGAACAGAGCAGCATTGGGACGTGGGCTGAGATGTCATTACCAACCCTTATTTGGTGTCTCCTCTTGATTTAGAGTCAGAGAAAAGAAAGGACCTGAGAAAGGGCCATGCAAACATGGTGCTCTGGTCTACCTGCTCTGAGCTGCACTTCCCTTTCTCATGCCCTTTTCCCTGGCTAACATGTTTGTCTTTAACAAGCAGCCTGCACTGTCATGCAGAGAACATGCTGCCAGAAGCAGTGACTCAGCTGAGTTCCATCCTGGCCCAACCTCCTCCTGCCAGTTCCATGCTCATGAACTCCCCTAGCCACAGAAATAAAACAGCTGCAGTCTACTGAGCACATCTGTTGTTGGTAACCTTCATGCCTTCACTAGGACATGCTCCACTGAAATAGCCTGGGAGAAGATGTCAAAGGTCCCAGAATAGCATCACATGTTCAGGGTCACATCACAACATCTGGATAAGATTAAGATCTAACCCTAGCCTCAATAATACTCTTCACCATCCTTCCATCCATCCAATATCATCCAGTCAGCCACATGGGACACTGGGTCCAGCAAAGAGCAAGGTCTCCTGAGTTCACAGTTATCTCATCCTACATGTCCCAGGACACTGCTAAGGAAAAGAGTCTCTTGTGTAAAGTCAAACTGGGCTGCCCAGCCTTTCACATGGAAACATCAAGGCCAAGAGCATCTCTTTCTGTCTCCCAACTCCCTGTTCCCTTCAAATGCTGTGTCCTCTTGTGCAGGATCATGGGAGCCAGTCTGGACACTCAGAACTTTTGCTGCTGTCACCTGCATTGAGAAACAAATTCCCCCAGCTTCTTTCTCCTTCTTATTCAATACAGCAGAGGGGAGAGCAAGAGCCCATTACTGACAGTGTCCCAGGCACTGGCCAGAAGGCAGCATTTGCTGGACCAATACCTGCCAGGTTCTACTCACCCAACCACTCTGCACCCCAAACCCACAAACAGCTTTCTGTTTCACCTCTGCCCTTTGTCCCTTCCTGCAGGTCTCAGAATCCCGAAGTCTAGAAAGCTTTCAACATGTGTCACCACAGGGATGCTAGCCTGACATGCCTCTGAGTCAGCATGCAACTCTGATGACCTGGCCACCAGAGCCTTCCTAGCCCACATGGGCCCTCCAGGATAAGCAAGAGCAATCCCAACTTGTCATCACTGACTGCACATTCCACCTGATGCTCATGCTGGATGATCCAGGAGAAAATTTGATCCCATAATAGCCACCTTCTTACCCTTCTAAATGCAACCTTCTGGGCTCATGCTCAACCCTGACTACACCAAAAGTGAATATTTCATGTTCTGTTGTCATGACATAAGTAATAACTTCTCATCACATTGTAAACTCACTCTTCCTAACACACACACAGGAAGTCAATTCCCCATCTTCTTCCTATTCTCTCTCCTGATCTTAAGGCTTCAAAACCCAAAGTGTTTATAGGCGGGGAAGAAACAGTTATAATGTAATGTTACTGCATTTGACAATAAGATTTGAAATCAGTATATGTTTATAACGGCTACTGTGTAGCTGGGTTTGATCTGGACCCATAAGTTTACTCCTTGCTGGCTTTCAAAATACTATGATTCTTTACAAGCTGCTGGGATAAAAAGTCATCAGTAGTGTGACCAAGCTCTGAACTGTGAAGCTACAACAATGGCTGACCCAGAAAGATATACCCATTGGTGCAATAATGACATGAATGTAATGGGGGTAGCCAACTGCCTTCTAATCGAACATGACACATTCTGCAAGAGGAAAGTATATCTGATGCTATAAACCTGGCCCAGAATCTTTGGCTGGGAAGACCATTGGTCCTTCTACTACTTTGCTAAAGGTGCATTGTGTAAAATCATTTTCCAAAATCTGATCCTAATACCCAGAGATAAATGCATCTCCTCATCATCATCAGAGAATTGTCTTTATGTCTATATTAACTGTCTAAATGGCAGTTAATACAGAGCCTCACAGCTGGTCAGAATACAGAGAGTGAGTGTTCAGCCCCAACTAGGATATCTGTATCATACCCACATCCCTTTCCCAAGGCTAAAAGAACATCCCAGAAGAAGCAGCAGAAATATTTAAGGGTGAGAATTTGGAGAGAATATCTGCAAAACAGTGAGTTCTGGTCATAACAAGAACATGGCACTCAGGATATCATACATGCACAAGACCTATACAAGAACAAAGTAGCCAGCACTGCAACATCTGCAAGTGAGTAACTCATAAGACCCACCCCTAACTGAAGAGTCTGAGGCAGATGCTAGCTGCTAAGGGAGGCTCAGTTGTATTCAACAGTGTGGTTCATGGTAAGACATTCATGCTGCAGGAGAAGATCCTATACCTGTGCACATACAGACAACACTAACTGTTCTCTGTGATGTTTTTTAAGATGGAAGGTGCTGGAGAAATGAGTTGGCAATTGAGACCTCACTGCTCTCGCAGATGAGCTGAGTTTGATTCTGAGAACCATGTCAGGCAACTTACATGGCCTGTCACTCCAGCTCCAGGAGACTGAGTGCCCTCCTTTGGCCTTCTGGGCCTCCTGCACCTGCACATATACAAATGTATGCAAGTTAAAATAAAATAAATTCTTCAAAAATAAAAAGAAGACATGAAGTCAAGAGAAGAATGCAGTATGGGATGAATTGGAATGGGAAGTGTGGTGTGGATATGATCTAAATATATTGTGTTCATATATGGAACTATCAAGCATAAATAAATGGTAGATGATAGATAGATAGATAGATAGATAGATAGATAGATAGATAGATAGATAGATAGATAGATAGATGATAGATAGATAGATGATAGATAAATAGACTGACAGACAAATGGATTAAATAGACAGGGAGGCAAATGGATTAAAAGAAAAAGAAAAAAATAGCCACAATGTATATCTGGGAGCCATGACACGTACCTGTGATCCCAGTACCGAGCATGTTAAAGCTGGGTGATTGTTGAGTTCCAGACCAGCCTGAACTGCATGGCAGAACTAACTCTCTCTCCTCTCTCTCTCTCAAAAATAAAAACAAAAGCAATCAAGTATTGACCGAATGTCATTCTGTTGACAGAGGTTTTTGTCCCACCCAGTCCTGCAGTCATTCGGTCCCAAAGAAACACACAGAGGTCTACATTAATTATAAACTGGCTGGCCTAGTAACTCAGGCTTCTTATTAACTCTTAGAACTTATATTAGTTCATAATTTTTGTCTGTGTTAACCACGTGGCTTGGTACCTTTTTTAGCAAGGCAGTCACATCTTCTTCCTCTGTGGCTCGGTCATGACTGTAGAATGAGCTTTCTTCTTCCCAGAATTCTCCTGTTCTCACTACCTCGCTTCTACTTCCTGCCTGGTCACCATGCCTATACTTCCTGCCTAGCTACTGGACAATCAGCATTTTATTAAAAAATAATACAAGTGACAGGATAAATGACCATTGTCCCCCAGCAATCAAGCTACTATTCAGTTATTCCACAAATAGTACAAAGGAAACGGCCTGAGGTCTTCCAGTTAACAGCTTTGTACTCTGGGACAGTGGCCTCTCTATTTTACCTCGACTTCCTGTTTAAAGTTTCTACTTGATGTCTGGAGAAAATGGTGATCACTATGATAGTGTACATTTGTGTTTTGATAGGTCGCTTGTTTTGTTTTCTGTGTTTGTTTATGTCACAGTGCTCAGATAGAGGTGAGGGTCCTAGCATGCTGGGGAAGCACTATAACCCTGAGCCACACTCCCAGCCCCTCTCTGGAAGACACTAGGCAGGGAATCTACCACTGAGCCACACCCCAGAATCCCAGGGGGATTCTAGGCAAAAGCTCCAGCCTTGAGCCACATCCCAGTGCCTGAACGTGTATTGCAGAGATAGCTTAGATGAGTCCTCAGTTGGTTGAGTGTGAATTCTAGTGCTCAGTTTGACACAGCGTGGATACCGGGTCCTCTAAGTGACAATGCTATAACATCAAGGTATTAATTTGCCTGCTCTGTGCTTCTCTTTTCTGCTCTGAAAGACTGGGTGTTCTGAGAATAATGCAAGGTGAAGTGGTAATACATGATGGGTGCCTAAAATCAGAAGTTTATCATCTTCACCTTCAGAAGAATCTGAACAGTACACACTGAGCTCCAAAGACCACCTGATGGTGGACAGCAGGATCAAGTGACAGCTGCTGCTCATGGGGCGTGCCCTGCCATCTGCCCCGGGGGTCTGTAACACTATAGACTGTAATGCTTAGTTGCAACATTCCACAGTAAGCCATTTGCCTTATAGTTTAAATGAGCCAGGCTTCCAGGAGTGGTGTGCTGTGCCCATAAACGTGACTCTTAAGGAAGACAAAGGGCAGAGGAGCAGGGCTGGGGTCACTGTCATTGCTCTGCAGCTCTGCTGGGAAGACACCTTCTCCAGGACCCACTTCTCACCAAATTCCTCTCACAAGATCCCGCAATGTAGGGACCTGTCAGGAGAAGACACTGCGACTTGGATAGGCCAAGTCACTTCCTACTCTGTGAGCAGTAACACCAGGTTCCGAAGCCAAGCCCAAGTATCTCCCTTCCCACACATGATAGCATGTATCTGTATTTCCAGAACTCAGAAAGTAGGGACAGGAGGACCATGAGTGTAAAGTCAGACTGAGTTACATGGCTAAGTCCCAAACCAATGTGCACTGCAGAATGAGAGTCTCTGTCTGTCTCTCTCTCTCTCTCTCTCTATCTATCTATCTATCTCTGTGTGTGTGTGTGTGTGTGTGTGTGTGTGTTCTCCACACCATACTAGGTGCCGGGTAAAGGAAAATAGTTAATTATATCAACCTCTTAAATTCCATTTCCTACAGTTCTGCTTCTGGGAATGATGCAGCAACAGAGACTGGATTTTTTTTAACAATATTCTATCAATTTTTTGAAAAGTACATAAATGCATTTTGAGCACAGATACACCCCTCCCCACTTTTCCACCACCTTTTTCTCCCTTCCATCCTTTCCCACTCAACATTCTGTTTTCTTAGTCTTTTTTACTGAATTGAGTCCAGTTTGTGTTGGCCAGCTAACCCTGGGAGTGGGGCCTGCCCTGGCATGTGAGCAACCCCCAGAGGTCACATCACTAAAGGAAACTGACTCTTGCTCTCCCAACAGCTATCAAATGCCAACAGCTCCTCAGTGACTGATGGAACATTCCCACCCTCTTATCTTTGTGCTTGTTTGTGTAGCTTAAGCTTGGTCAGGGCTTGTGTGTGTTGTCACAATCATGGTGAGTTCATTTGTGTTCATGGCCTTGTTGAGTGTGGCCAGCACAGCTTCCTGGTGCTACTGACCACCTCTGTATTTACCGTCTTTCTGTCCCCTCGTCTGTGACAACTCCTGAGCCCTTCGGTGAGGGATGTGATATGTACATCCCATTTAGGGCAGAGCCCTGAGCACAGATAATAGATTTTTATCCTCATGTGAAACAACTAGAGAAGAATAGGAAATATGTCTCTACTGCATGTACTGGCTTTTTGGGATCCTAGTCTATTTGGATACATACCTTCCTAAGCCTGGATGGAGAGGGGAGGGCCTTGGACTTCCCATAGGGCAAGGTACCCTGCCCTCTCTTAGGACTGGAGGGGGAGGGGGAAGGGGGAGGGGAGAGCAGGAGGGAAGTGGGAGGAGGGGGAGGAAGTGGAAATTTTGAATGGTATTATTTATAAAGTAATAAAAAAAACTTAAAAAAATTTCAATAGGATGCAACAGAGAATCCTGGCTAAGGACCAGCTGAGGATTTGGGAAGGCCAGGGTCGGTAAAGAGAGGTGTCCCCGACTTCAGAGCTCGGATCCCTGCAGAAGTCTTAGCCTCATGCCCAGTCTGCTCAGCACATGTGTATCAGGAACTCCTGGGGAACCTAAACTGGAAACACAATCATGTCTTCCCCATCCATGTTCTAGGTGCCATGGGATGCTGGTAAAATTATGTCTGAGTAACAAGATGTGACAGTCAGTTTTAACTGTCAACTTGACATGGCCTGGAATCACATGGGAAGCAAGTCTCAGTGAGCTCATGCTGACTGAGAATGTGTCTGCATGGCTGTGTTAATCAGTGTGGAAAGACCCAGCTGAGAGCAGAGGCACTGTTGTCTAGAGGGCCCTGAACCTTCTAAGAGAGAAAGAGCTAGCTGAGTACAAATCGTTCCTTCATTTCCTTCTGCTCTTGACTGTGGATGTCATGTGACCATAGCCTCCTGCAACCTAGGATCCTGGACTTAAAAATAAATAAACAAACCCTTTCTCCCTTAAGTGCCTTTTGTCAAGGTGCCTTATCACTGCAACAGAAATGAACTAGGGCACAAGATAACCTGGCCAAGGCCTAGAATCACAGCTCTGCCTCCTGCTCCTCCTCTTCTTTCTCTCCCTCCTCCTCCTCCTCATCAACCTTTTCTTCCTCCTCATCTTCTTCCTCTCTTCCTCTTCTCACAACCTAGCCCAGGATGGCCTCAACTTGAAATTCTCAGGTTTCTATTTCCTAACTACTGAGATTGAAAGTGTGTGCTACTATGCCCAGCTCACAAAACATGCCTGCAACACTCAAAGAGAAATGTATCTTGACCAGTTGTGGTGGTGCACACCTTTAATCCCAGCACTCGGGAAGCAGAGACAGGCAGATCTCTGTGAGTTTAAAGCCAGCCTGGTCTACAAAGAGAGTTTCAGGATAGCCAGGGCTACACAGAGAAAACCTGTCTCCAAAAAAAAAATGTATTTTGACACAATTTGACTGTATTCCATAATAGAACTTAAGATAATCTACATAAATATAATATATCCAGAAACTGCTAATGTTTGGTGTTGGGTACAGATTTTTTAAAAAAAAAAATTACCTTAGAATCGATTGCAAGGCGGGTCTCTGCAGCCACCACAGCCAGAAGAGTAATGATCCACAGGAAGCAAGAAGCTAGTTCAGTTCAAGACAACTCAGTAGTCAATGTTGGTTCAAACTCCTGGAGTTTGTCTCCAGGTGGTTCATTTTCAGCATATTTAGGCACAGCACAATTTGGTGAAAATTTTCCTAATGCTAACTTAGTCCTGTGTGCACAGTAAACTTAAGATGTAACTACACTGAAACTCTTTGTCATGTGACATCTTCCATAAATTCCATAAATTCGAGATCAGTAAATTAACAGAGAAACGAGCTCACAATAAGGGTCTTGGGAAGCATCCCAATGTGGCCTCAACCACACCAACAGCACAAAGGTCCCCAGGTTCTTAACCACATCTGCCCCCAGCTTTCTGGGCAGAAAACAGGTTATACATCCCTCCCTTTAAAGGGACGACCCTGTGTGTTCAACATTCTTGGTTCCCCTATGCTTACCTGTGAACCCAGAACCTCCATGACACCTATATAGATCTTGTAATGCAAGTTTGTATGGTTTAGATCTAGAATATTCCTCCCAAAGGCCTATGTGTTAAGACTTTGGTCCCCAAGACTAATGGGAAATAGGAAAATCAGTGGGAGGGGACAAGAGAGGGTGATGGGGGCAGAATGATCCTAACAGTATATATTTATGAAAATGTCATCATGAGAGGGTCGGAGTGGTTTTGGTTAGGTGGTTAAAAGCACTGGCTTCTTTTTCAGAGGACCCAGGTTTGAATCCCAGCACCCTCTTGGTGGCTCATATCTATAACTCCAGTCTTAGGAGAATCCAAAGCCCTCTTCTGGCTTTCCAAGAACACCAGGCACACATACAGCACACGGACATACATGCAAAACACTCATACACATAAAATAAAAATAATTTTTAAATTTGTTTAACAAAACATAATAAAGCCATTTTATGGATAGTTAATATACATTAATTATGAGGTAAGGAAAAAGGCAGCAACCGTCAAAGGCAGGGAAGCGACTGGATCACTGAACTCTGACTTCATCTGCGGATCAACTCACTGATGAATTCACAATCTGATGGGCTGTTGGGAGGGATGGAGACTTGGGAAATGATGCCTTTTAGAAGGGAGTGGGTCTCTGAGGGTCCACTTGGAGGGCTGTATCTTGCTCCTGGCTCTCTCTCTCTCTCTCTCTCTCTCTCTCTCTCTCTCTCTCTCTCTCTCACCTCCACCCCATTTTTCCCTTCTCCCTTCCAGCTGCTGTGATACAAGCCTCCCTGTGGAGCCGCACACTCCTCACCCTGGCTCCACTAACAAATAAAATCCCAGCACAGATATGACTTGCAGCTCTGCCTAGCTGTGCTCTACAGTTCTCCCCCCCACACTGTCTCCTTGTCCTAATCCCCTTTCTGCAGGCAGGAATGAAGGCCAAGCAGGAAGAAATTCAAACTCCACAGGACCACTGCCTGTTTCACAACAAACCATGATCTCAGGTTTCAAACACAACTTAGATGTTGGCTGTCTTCTAGCAAGTTAGGGTAGGGTGGCGAGTGTTGAGAAACATTAAACCCGTGTCTTATTTTTCTTAATAGGATCAAAAGTTCACACATACTCCAGCCAGACCACCAGAAACTTCCCTTGAGAAGCCTGAAATTTCTTTAATTTTTTTTACAAGTATATGTGTGTGGTGTGGGGTAGGGATGTATGTGTGCGGGTGTGGGCATAAGTGAAGGTGTGGGTGGGTGTGCACATGTGTGTGCATGCACATGGAAGCCAGGGACTGACATCCTGTCTCCTCCTCAATCACTCTCCAATTTTTTAAGTTTTTTTTCAATTTTTTATTCATATTTGTGTAAGTGTATGCATGTGTGTGTGTGTGTGTGTTCCACATGTGTGTAGATATGTGCAGAAACCCGATGAGGGCACTGGATTGCCTAGAGCTCTAGTTACAGGACCTTGGGAGCTGCCCAGCATGGATGCTGGGAACTGGACTCAGGTCCAGCCCTGGTCCCTCTCCACTTTATTTTACTAAGGCAAGGTCTCTCAGTGAACCCAAATGCACCAGTTTGGTTAGTCTGGCTATCCAGCTTGCTCTGGGGATCCCATCTATTCTGCCTCCTAAGCACCGGGTTGCCAGTGAGCCGCTTGCGTACCCACCTCTACCTGGGTACTTGCAGATCCAAGTTCATGCTTCACGTTTGTACGTGTTTACACAGAGAGCTCTTTACCTGGAATCATCTCCCGACCCTGTGTCAGGATCGTTGATTCATAAGCATCTTCTTATCAGAAATCTAATGAATTAGTGATAGCCGAAACCTGAGTTGTTAAGATCATAGCTAGGCCACCAAGCCGGATGCCCTGAGTTTCATCCCTGGGACCTGCATGGTGAAAAGAGAGACACAGCCCCCACAAGTTGCCCTCTGACCACCATATGTGTGCCATAACACATAACATATATGCCCACACACATACACACACACCCATGCACACATACGCTAATAAATAAAGGTAATAAAAATTATAGATAAATGTAAAGGGTTTTGCTTAAAGAAAAAATTTTAAAAAACCATGACATTTGTAGAAAATGGATGTAGCTAGAAATTATCACATGATGCAAAACATTCCAGACCCACAAAGACAAATGAATACCAGCTCATATCTTGGATTTTAATTTTCATTTATCTGTTGGGCTGGTGTAGGTCAGGAACATACAAAGGAGATGATAAAAAGGAAAAGAGGCCTTAAGAAAGAGTTAGAGAGGAGAAGGAAAAGAGAAGGAAAATGGGACCACTGGGGACAAATGGGGGCAAAAAGGAGGAAATGGATTAGGGCAGAAGATCTGCCCTGGGGAGATGGCTCGGTGGCTGAGAGACTGGCTGCTCCTACAGATGACCCAGGTTCAATTCCCAGCACCCACATGAGAACCCTATCCCACCCCCCCAAAAAAAAGTTTTTAGTTTTGTGTGTGTGTGTGTGTGTGTGTGTGTGTGTGTGTGTGTGTACATGCCACTGCCATGGCAGTCAGGAAGCTGAGGCATGAGGATTAGGAATCTGATCTCGAGTAGATATATTAGACAGCATATGATACACACACATGAATGTAATATAGTAACAATAAAGAAAGAAAGCCCGAATCTAGTATGTCCACTCTGGCCTGCCCCACATGACCCGTGGTCACACTCACTGAAGTTCTATTTCTGCCACTGAGCTGACAAAAGTGCTAATCCCAGAGCTCTGGGGAGAAAGTCTTGTCCAACTCTGTCACATCCTCCTGCCAGATTCCAGGGCCACCTCCTCTCCCATTAGATAAATCACAGTGACATCTCCTAAAAGAGCAGCTATCTCCTTAAGAGGCACACAGACGTGTTCTTGTCCCCATGTGGTGTTACGGCACTATAGGGGACCCACGGACTGCTGAGAGAACTCTATAGGAATCATCATCCAGATTTGACCACAATCGACCTAAACGCTATCACAATCACTGTGCCATGTAACGACATTTCATTAACGAAACGCTACCTGGCATCATTTTTTTTTGGATAGATATAAAAATTGACAATATTTCCTCGAGCTAGAACAGCATGAGTAACATGGGTTTATTATGGGTTACTCGTGGAGCCCTGGATGACGCAGACACCTGTATTTTCTCCATCTCCAACTCCTGCTTTCAAGCCCCCACTGTATATAGCACTAAGAGAATCCCAGAATATAGGTAAACCTAGGGACAGAGCACTACCTAGTGTTAAAGCAGCAGAAGTGACCTTGGGCTCAGACAACACAAGGCACACACAGAAAACAGAAAGGGCGGCTTGTTTTGCCACAGTCGAGGGACCTGAATAGCTAAGCGGTGGTTTACTTTAAAATGGAGTTACTCAGCAAGGATTTGGAAGGCCTGTGTGCTAGTTCTGTTTATGTTGCTGTGATCAAATACCCTGGCAAAAACAGCTTGGGAGAGAATAGGGTTTGTTTCAGCTTACAAATCCAGATTGCAGTCCATTAGAGCCAATCACATGACAACCACAGTCAAGAGCAGGGAGAAAATACATGTATTTGTGTCCACTTGCTTACCTGTGCTCAGCTCGATTTCTCCACTCTTAGACAGTGCAGGACCACTTGCCTGGGGAATGGTGCCACCCACAGTGGTCTTGGCTTTCTATATCCTTTAAATTAGGTAAGACAATCCCCACAGACATGCCCCGCAGGTAAACCCAAACCCAGACAACCCTTCCTGAGACTCTCTTGCCAGTCGTTGCTAGACCGTGTCAAGTTGGCAATTAAAGCTGGTCATCACATCTAGTATCACTGCAACCATATACACAATGGTAGTCCCATATGGTTGTAGTGAAGCTGGAAAGTTCTGATCCCCAGCTTAAAGTTCTAGCATGTATTACTCCTGTGAGTGGTGATATTGGTATAAGTAAACCCAGTGGTCTGCCAGTCATTAAAAAAAAACAAAAAGTATATCCCAGGAGCTAGAGACTCAGTTCAGGGGTTAAGAGCACTCATTCATTCCTCTTCCAGAGGTCCCAAATTTGGTTCCAGCACCCACTTTGTGGCTCACAATTGCTTGCAACTCCAGTTCCAGGGGACCTAATGTTATGCCCAAACCCACGAAGTCCCCCAAAAGCCAACAAGGAGACTGAATCCCATATGTAAAAGCAAAGAGCCTTTATTTTATGCAAGTTTACAAACTTGGTCTCTGCATGTCCAACATATTGGAATAAATGGAGAGTCCCCAGCTCAGTTGGAGTTGGATTTTTATAGTAGTAAAGGTGGGGATGAGGGATTTCTAAGGCTTAGGACCCCTGATTGGCTGACATTTGTCTAGGGGTGTCCTGGTGAGTATGTGCTGGCAGGTGATCCTATCTACAGCGGTTGGAACATTAGGCATTTCCTTTGGATGGTTTGTTCCTGGGTGGTGCTCTGGTAATCTCAGATTGTGGTTCTTCCTGCAATCAGGTATTGCTTCAGGGTAAATTACTGAGACTCAGGCCTCCATTAAACTTATCGATGGCTGAGTTCTACTCTGGCAGCTGATAATGGTTGGAAGTAAAGAACTTCCAACCATTTGGGTGATCTGTTCATATTTAGCTTATCATGGCTTACCCCTTTACAAGCACCGATGACAGGACCCTATCTTGGGTCCTGCTTGCCCCTGGTTTTAGGGAGGTACGGAACTACTTAAATCAATAAATCTATTAACTGACAACTCTGGACCTATTTTTCTAGCATATCAACAGGCACTATAGGTAATTATCTTGTCCCCATGTCAGGGAGTTCCTTGTCTCAGCCTTTTAACCTATTTTAGGCAGGGAGCATGGGATGACATGTACTTTTCCACAACTACTTCAAGCTGACATTGGGGCATTGTTATCAGGGCCCAAGCAGGTTGAAAGTCTAGCCAAAGGTAGGGAGGGAATTTAGGCAATGGGGCACTTATCAGACTTCATTGAAGGAACAGGGAGCATTCATATCAGCTGGACTGGTCCACATCAGCTTTCAGAAAGTTCAGGGCTCACCGCCATTCAGAGCAGGTTGTAGTCAGCAACTGATGCTTAGATGCGTCTGCCAGCCAAGTGGAAGCTATTGGGATAAGTTTAAATTAGGAACAGAAGTTAAAATTTAGAAAAAGAGCAGATAACAGGTATCTATAAACAGAAGGAATAGACTCATACCTTTGAGTCCTAGCAAAAACTACATATTTTGGTTAGAAACATGTATATTTTTCTGCTGTCCAGAGAATCATGTACGGTAGTTTTAGAATGAGCTAACAAGTTGGCTATAGCTTTGTGGAAAATCTGGATACCTTTTGCTGTTAAACTGACATAACTACCCTAGCCATTAATACTATCAGAGATCTCAGAAGGATAAATAAAGTATATCTGAGTACAGACCAAATAGTTTCCAAATCTATTAAAAATGGCAGGGACCAGAGTCCATATACAGTTAGTCATACCCAGGTCTCCATAGCATTGGAGGCAGAAATATCCAGAACAGCAGTCTTACTGTCTCAGCCAGGCCCATAAGGTGAATTATTTTGTTTTTCTGTGGAAGAGGGACATGGAAAAGACTGACCTTATTTTGTCTAGGCAAAAGTGGTACAATCAATTCTCCAGGGTCCTGCTGTTTGTACACAGTCTGGACCAGGTCCTGGCAACCAGTGTTGCACTGGGGGTCATCTTGCCCAGTGGTCAGCGTCGTCCTAATCCAGGTGGAGACATCATGGTGTTTCATAATCTTCTCTGGAGACCTTGGGTTACTGCTAGGATCTCGGGGTCTCTGTCTAATATAATAAGCTTTTTAATCATTATTTTAAATGCCATATTCTGCAGATCTCTGAATATACCTAGGATTGCCTAGGTATATCTGATTAAATAAACTTCATTTCTCATTATTTGTTTTAAATTTGACTTTGAAAAACATATACAGGAAACTAAATAAGGCTTATTCTTGTAACTAATTATATCAGTACTTTAAAGATGACTGACTAACTTGTATTTCCTAATAGTCTACAATAAGTTAGCCGCTATCACAAGGCAAGAACTCCACACTCTGCAATGATTTTGAATTGAAGCTAATAAAGAAACCGAATTAGCCATTCCAAGGGTAAACACAGAACAAGTGTATATCTAGCTGTTCATGCTGTCTCCTGCAAAGGCGAGGAATAGGTCCCAAGGTGAAATGGGAACAGGAGGGAGTCTAAGAGCTAGCATTGCCCTAGGGCAAACTGAGACTCAGGTCTACCTTCCTGCTGATATATAGAACCCATTTTGGCAGGTGTATGCCATGTTGCCCTGGGAAAGCTGTCCTAAGCCCTACATTTTCCCCCCTTCACAAATACCAATGTCAGGACTCAATCATGGGTCCTATCTGTCCAGGGGCTCAAGGGGTGATACTGGGACCTCAGTATCAGGTGAACAGCATTGACCATCTCGAACAAAAGCCATCAGTCTGTTGATAAGAAGAAACAAGATCATTAGGGGCCTGTTAGAACTGGAAGCAAGGTTGTTAACCAAGGAGACCAGTTGAACAAGTTTTCATCCAGCTTTTTCACCCAGTGTTTTGTTCTCTATCATTAACAAGGTCATTGAGTATATAAACAACATTTTCTTCCCAGAAGAGGAGGTCCAAACCTCTTAGTATTAATGCAAAAATTTATGACTCAGTTTATCCAAATAGCTTAAACCCAAAAAAGTTAGCAAAGACAAGGAGGCTAAACATACATTTTTAGACCTGAATAGATCTTGAACAAGGAAATATATTTTTAAACCATTAGTTAATATTTTAATGCTTTTGCCTTTAATGTAGTTTTTCATGGTATAGTTATCCTCCCATTACAGAATATTTTCTGTTATTATTTTACAACTGCAGTTTTGTTTATGTTTTGTCAATCTCAATTTAAACATCTGACATACAGGTGGTCCCAGACCACCCCTGAACAACAACCTCCAAAAGATTGAGGTTTATAGACTCTATCAAATCGCTTAGGTCATTGTCTGCTGCATTACAAGAAATGAACATTTTTGTTTCTGGTTAGCTGTTGGTGCTCACGGCTCTGACCCTAATTTTCAGTCTTTTATCAAACATTCTACCAGCACTCTCTTCTGGCCTCCTCACGCACCAGGACACACGTGGTGCACATGAAAAGAAGTAAACATTTTTTAAAGAAAGTGTCATAATAAAACCCATCACCTGATACAATAAATATACGCTAATGAGAAGAAAAAAAGCTAAGGCTCACAACTGGGCAGAGCTGAGAATAAGTTATTGGGGCCTGTTCAGCCCTAATGGGACATCTGCTCCCCCAGGCACCCCACAAAGCTCAGGGAACACCATGAAGGAGAAGCCGGAAAGAATGGAAGGACTTCTGCACATGACACAGATGCTGCTCGCATGAACACACTAAACAAGGGTGACACACCGTGGGGCCTGTGGCCACTCCATCATGGATGGGGGCGGGTAATACGATCCCTCCCCTCCCGGAGGAGCTGGAGACACCGCAGTGATGTAGTCTGTGCTAAGTGTCCACACTGAAGTAAATTGCTCCTCACCCACTCTCAAATGAGAAATCCTAATCGAATGCAGTGAGTCTCACACACACACACACAACACACACTCACACAACACAACTCACACTTACACAACACACACACAACACACACTCAAACTCACTCACACTCACAAAGACATGAAAATCGGAGCAAACAAGTTTGGAGGAAGATGAAGATATACACAAGGGGAGGGAATAGAGAGGATGTGATTGGGCTGGAGAGATGGCTCAGTGGCTAGGAGAACTGTTTGCTCTTCCAGAGGACCTGGGTTCAATTCTCGGCATCCACTTGACAGCTCACAACTGTCTGTAACTCCAGTTCCAGAGGATCCGACACCCTTATACAGACATCCATGCAAGCACAATACCAATGCACATACTATAAAAAAACACCTCAATTTAGAGAAGATATGTGTGTGTAATTATGAAATAATAAGCTTTTGTAAAAGAAAAATAATTAAATAAAAGAATCCGTGCACCTCAGACAGCTCTGCTGTTAATCGCAAACACCTAAAACATTAGAAGCTGAGACTATTGTGCACCATGTTTACAGGCAACGCCATGACCTCTCCATGGGCGCAAATCTCTCCAAAGAAGCTGACATTTCTCTCCACCCATCACGGTAAACATCTTCAGGCACAGCTTGTGAGGGAGGAGTTGGTAGAGCCAGCTCCTTTGAAGTTTGTTCTGTTTGAAATGGGGAGGCTCATGGTTGGCAAACCGCCTTCCAGGGAGAAGTGACAGAGATGGGAAAAGAAAGGTTAATCCCGATAATCCAAAAGCTAACAGAAAAATCAGGCGTGGCTGTAAACAGCACCAGGGAATAACGGCGGCGAGCTCACCCTTCAGCTCCCAGGTCTTACTTGTCCAAACTGGTATCATTCATTCGCATTCACCAACAGAGCCCAAATTCACTGTCAACCAAAGCCTCTGGCATCCCTAGGGCTCAGGAGAGATAGAGTGTAGATTTTTGTTGGGGTTCCGCATGACTCCTTAAGGTATCATAGGAGTGATAATAAGCATGACTTCTTACTTTTCAGTAAAAGCCAAAGATATGCCTTCATGGACAATGGCTTTGGAACTGCAGGTGCTGCAGAGACAGGAACAGTGGGGTGTGCTGGGCGCTCCCCACAGTTCTGAAAACCTTTCAGAGACAGCATCAGAGCAGGAGAGATGACTCCGTGATGAAAGGCACTTGCTGCTCTCGTAAAGAACTAGAGTTTGGCTCCTAGCACCCAGGTCAAGCGGCTCACAGCCGCCCATAACTCCAGCTCCAGAGATATTACACCCTCTTCTGCCCTCTCTGCATGCACATGCCACACAGAGATACATAGCCATACAAACAAATAAAAACCAGTCTGTGTTTTCTAAAGAACAGTTCATGTTGGCCTAGAACTTGGATCAACCTGCCTCTACCTCCTCCATACACTGGGATTAATCACGGCGCCTAGACAAACAGCTCAGCGTCATTTCATTAATCCCAAAGAATAGATTCCCTGGCATCATCAGTTCCTCAGATTCTTCTCTCTTTGCTTCCTCTTTCTTCTCTGGGAAGCAGGGCTCTGGCAGACGACAGGGATGGATAACTTCTGGCTCAGCACCTGCCATCACAGCAAATCCCCCAGCCCTGCAGAGCATCTGGTGCTCACATTGTTGACCTTAGCCAAGATTCCTGCAAATAAGCCAAGCCCAAGGGACACCCCAGCTGCACTAAGGGGGGCATTGATCCTGTCCTGGTGATTCTCCATGACTCTCCTTGACTCTCCACGACTTCTCCACGAACTCACCTAGGTGTGTGAGGGCAGTGTAGATGCAAATGGACCCAGAAACTAAGCAAATGGGGAGCTAGCAACTGCCTTACTCTGTGCCAAATCAAAGACAGACTGAGGGCCTCCCCCCAATACCTCCTTGATTTGTTCTGAAGGCTCAGATTCAAGCAGCTCGCCAGATGCTCGGGAAAATGCAAAGATGTTCTTCTAATAAGATGTTTACAGTGCTAAAGGCAATTGGTAAAAAGAAATAGACCATTTCCAGGACGATTGAGGGTCTAGACATAAATGAAAGAACCCACGTCTAATAAAGTGGTACAAAAGTGAGGGGATGGTTTGACTAGAAAAAGAAAGACAAGACATAAAAAACACAAAATAAAGGCAGGTGTGCCAGCACGTGCCTATAACCCCAGCACTTGTGGCTGAGGCAAATGGATCAGGAGTTCAAGGCCAGCCTGGGCTACAGAATGGGTCCTTACCTAAACCACCAAAGATCCTTTCCAAAATGAAAGAAAGCACAAAATAACTTTTAGAAATAAATATATGTGCATCTGTATTTTGTTAACTTTTAAAGATTACAGTCACCAGTGAATGAATCCCATGGGGAGTTATATATTAGCCCACTGCTAGCTGAAGGAAAAGCTGTTCTCTGTACTTAGGAGATGAAACTTCACATGGCAAACTATTATCAGCAATGAGAGTAATATTGTGGGAGAAAAAACAATATACAAGATGTTATAAAACCTTGCAGTCTGGGAACATGGCTAAGTGGTAGAGCCCCTGCCCAGAACCCCCTCTGAAGGGCTGGGGATGTGGCTCAGTGGTTGACTGCTTGCCTGATATGCTGGCTAGTTATATAATAACTTGACCCAAGCTAGGGTCACTGGAGAGGAGAGAGCCTTGATTGAAAAAAATGTCCAAAGTAGATCAGGCTGTAGGCAGGTCCGTAGGGCATTTTCTTAATTAGTGATTGATGAGGGAGGGCCCAGCCCGTTGGCAGCTGGTTCTGGGTTCTAGAAAGCAGAATGAATAAGCCAGGATGTAAGCCAGTAAGCAGCACGCCTTTCATGGCCTCTGCATCAGCTCCTGCCCCCAGGTTCCTGCCCTGTGTGAGTTCCTGTCCTGACTGCATTTAATGATGCACAGAGATGTGGAAGTGTGAGCCTGATGAGCCTTCCCTCCCCAAAACCAACAGGCTGCTTCACAACAGCAACAGTAACCCAGACCAAGACACCGCCTGTGTGAGGCCTTGGCTCCATCCAAGCCTCACAAGAAGGAGGAAGAGGAGAAGGGGAAGGAGCAGAGCCTAACACATAACCCCACAGCCTCAGGTTATAATAAACTCGGAAGGTTTAAAGGAATTTACAAAATCTACTGTCATGAGAAGAGAGAGATTTAAACAGTAGTGACTGACACTTAAAGCAGACCAAAAATTAAAAAGTAAAAAATTTATATAAAAAGCAGGAATTGATCCAGTTCTCAGCTCTAGAACTAAATATAGCATTAAGTGGGACATGGGGCAGACAGGGACTTGCCCTGTAGCCCAGGCTTCCCTTGGACTCCCAGCCCTGCTGCCAAAGCTGTGTCTTCTTCCTTCCCCCCTTCCTCTTCCTCTTCCTCCTCCTCTTCCTCCTCCTCTTCCTCCTCCTTCCCCTTCCTCCTCCTCTTCTGCCTCCTTTATGCTAGTACAGTGGTTCTCACCCTTCCTAACACTGTGACCCTTTCATACAGTTCCTCCTGTCGTAGTGACCCCAATCATAAAATGAACTTCATTGCTATTTCATAACTGCCATTTTACTGCTGTTATGGATCATAATGCAAATATCTGTTCTTTCCAGTGACTTCAGGGAACCCCTGTGAAAGAATTGTTCAACCCTCGGAGACTGCAACCCACAGGGCATGAGCATATTTCTGTGTGTGGATCATAATGCAAATATCTGTTCTTTCCAGTGACTTCAGGGAACCCCTGTGAAAGAATTGTTCAACCCTCAGAGATTGCAACCCACAGGGCATGAGCATATTTCTGTGTGTGGATCATAATGCAAATATCTGTTCTTTCCAGTGACTTCAGGGAACCCCTGTGAAAGAATTGTTCAACCCTCAGAGATTGCAACCCACAGGGCATGAGCATATTTCTGTGTGTGGATCATAATGCAAATATCTGTTCTTTCCAGTGACTTCAGGGAACCCCTGTGAAAAAATTGTTCAACCCTCAGAGATTGCAACCCACAGGGCATGAGCATATTTCTGTGTGTGAGTAGCATGTGAGTGTGTGTGAATATGGGTGTTTCTGTGTGAATGCATATTTGTGTGCTTGCCTGAATGCATGTGTGTTTGTGTGAACGTGAGTGTGCCTGAGTATGGGGGTGTGTGTGAGTGTTTGAGTGTGAATGAAAGTGGGTGTGGGCGTGAGCATGTGTGTGCTACCAAGCATTCACCAGCGCTTTGTGCCAGGCCAGGACTTCACTACTGAACTACATCTCCAGCCGGCTTCTGAGTTTTAATTAGAGAGCCTTCTTTATTTTTCACAACTATTAATTATGAACCATATCAAAATAGAAACTCTAATAAGGATTAACAAAATAATGCACAATACAAACATAAAATAAAATTAATAAGAAAATTTAAAATTTAATTAAAATTAAAATTTATTAAAACTTAATAAGAAAAAGAACAAACATCAAATACATAGAGGGAAATTATTACATTTCAAGACAATGAAGCCGGGGCTTTGTTCTGCCCTGAGCTAGAGCCCCAGTCTTTTTGATTTTCAGCTAATTTCTGGCTCAGTTGCCCAGGCTGATTCTGAACACACTGTGTAGCCCAGTCAAGCCTTAAACTTGTGAACCTCAGCCTCAGGTCACATGCTGTAACCATTACATCTAAACTGAAAACTCTTAGAAACAAACACGCTCTTATTTGTGTGCCGGAACCTACGCCAGTGTCTCCCATCACCTGAGTCCCGGTGTTTCCAAAGGCATTTCAGAGGCAGAGGTAGGGCACACTCATGTCGGTACCTGGGAGACAGAAGCAGAATGCAAGTTAGAGGCCAGCCCGAGCTGTGTAGCCAAGCTCTGTCTTCAAAAAGATCAACATGAGGGATCGCAGCCGCCAAAATGAAGTTCAATCCCTTTGTGACCTCTGACCGGAGCAAGAACCGCAAACGGCATTTCAATGCACCTTCTCACATTCGGAGGAAGATCATGTCTTCCCCACTTTCCAAAGAGCTGAGACAGAAGTACAATGTTCGCTCGATGCCCATTCGAAAGGATGACGAAGTTCAGGTTGTCCGGGGACACTACAAAGGCCAGCAGATTGGCAAAGTGGTCCAAGTGTACAGGAAGAAATACGTCATCTACATTGAACGGGTGCAGCGGGAAAAGGCTAATGGCACAACTGTCCACGTGGGCATCCACCCCAGCAAGGTCGTGATCACCAGGCTAAAGCTGGACAAAGACCGAAAGAAGATCCTGGAAAGGAAAGCCAAGTCTCGACAAGTAGGAAAGGAGAAGGGCAAATACAAGGAAGAAACGATTGAGAAGATGCAGGAGTAGGGGCGTCTCATACAGTTTTCATTAAAGACTGCTTGAGTAAAAAAAAAAAAAAAAAAAGATCAACATGAAAATAGGGACAAGAAGGACGGCTCAGCTGTCAAGACCACTGGCCGCTCCCTCAGAAGACCCAGTTTCAATCCCCAGCACCCACAACTGTCTGTAACTCCAGCTCCATGGGATCTGATCCTTCTTCACGCACATGTCCACACACAATCACAAACATAAACATAATTATAACTAAAATTAAATCCTTAAAATCCTGAAAACAGGCTTGGTGTGGTGGCACAAGCCCAGCACTCGGGAGGTAGAAGCAGGAAACTGTGAGTTCAGTGCCGGCCTAGGCAATTTAAGAGCCTGCTCCAGGCAGTTTTTTGTTTTTGTTTTTGTTTTTTTTTCCGAGACAGGGTTTCTCACTGTAGCCCTGGCTGTCCTGAAACTCGCTCTATAGACCAAGCTGGGCTGGCTTTGAACTCACAAAGATCTGCCTGCCTTTAATTCCACACATTTTTTAAGAAACAATGAAACTGGGCAGTGGTGGCATACGCCTTTAATCCCAATACTCAGAAAGCAGAGGCATGTGGATTTTTATGAGTTCAAATCCAGCCTGGTCTACAAAGTGAGTTCCAGGACATCCAGGACTACACAGAGAAACTCTGTCCAAAAAAAAAAAAAAAAAAAAAAGCAAAGAAAGTGATAACAAGAAGCCTACACACTCTGGAGGAGGAAGCAGCAGGGATCGTGAGCTCAAGGCTAGCCTGGGCTTTCTAGTGAGACCCTGACTCAAAAATCCAAGAGCTCAGTGTGTTCCTGGCCATCCTTGTTCAACCAGCAACACTCTGAAAAAGTACAACGTGATCTCCCAATAGGTGCAGATGAAACATCTGACCAAAAAAATCCAGTTTCAGCCTGGTGGTGGTGGCCTTTAATCTCAATACTTGGCAGCAAAGAAAAACGGACCTCTGAGTTCAAGGTCAACCTGGTCTACAGAGTGAGTTCCAGGAAAGCCAAGGCTACACAGAGAAACCTTGTCAAAAAAAATCTGTCTTTCACTGCTAATAAAAATGCCCAAGGATCCTGGGAGAAATGGCTCAGTGGTTAAAAACACTTGAATTCAGTTCCCACCATCCACTTCGCTGCTCACAGCCTTCAGAACTCTGGTTGCAAAGGCTCTGTCGCCCTCTACTGGCCGTCTCAGACATTGCATGAAAGTGGTTTTCAGTTAAACACACAGGAAAAACATCCACACACATAAAATAAAAATAAATGAACCAAAAAGCTACGGAGAAATCCTGTCTCGAAAAATCCAAAAAAATGAGTATTTTTAATCCTAAATATAAAAATAGAAAGGAATTTCTTCAGCCTACCCCCCCAAAAAAAGGATCTATGAAATTTACAACCATGCCTGGAAGCACACACAGGATGTAGGGGGTAGGAGGATACAGGAGGCAAGGCCAAACTTCGCTACATGAGGCCCTGCCCAAAAATTCAAAGGCAGGGGAGATGGCTCAACAGTTAAGAGACTTACTGCTCTCAAAGGAGTGGGGCTCATTCCCAGCATCCACCTGGGGGCTCACATCTGTAACTCCAGTCCCAGGGGATCCAACAGTCTTCTGAACTCCTCGGACACACACAGACACACAGTAAAACACTCACAGACAAAGCAGCCTCCAAAAGAGACAAATTGTGTACAATTCTACGTCCTAGGGCAGTGAAATTCATAAAGACGGAATGCGGAGTGGCTGCTCTCCAGGGCTGAAGGGAGGGAGACACGGAAAGCTGTGTTTAACTAGTATCAGATGTCAGTTTGGCAAGAGGTTAAGGGTTCTGGTAATGGCTTACACAACACCGAAGGGCAATCCTACCACAGAACTGAGCACTGGAAAATGAGCGAGGGGATTAGACACTGGTCAAAGTGCAGGAGAATAAGTGTCCAGGATGTGCTCTGTCACAAACAGAACGTCTCCAAGACCCACCGCCATCAACAGCCCAGGCTAAAGGACCTGTGCAGAAAGGGGGACAGAAAGATTGCAAGAGCCTGTGGTCAGGGAAGACCAGAGCAACACAGTGTCATCTGGTGTGACAGAGCTGCTGCACTCCTGAGATCGTGACACCTGTGGCTGCTGGGACAAGACCAAACCAGTCAACTGTCAAGCACGGAATCAGAAGAGGCTCACGTGCCCCCACCTCTGAGCAGTTGATGGCATCTGGAGGGTGGAGAGACAGTTTTCTTTAAGGATGTGGCCAGTGGTAGATCAGCCACATTCCAGTAGATGACCCAATACCCTTGAGTATGGGCAGCACAAGATGGCGTCGATAGGTTCTTTTAAAACAACACAGAGAACACAAAGTTGGGGTACTAGGGAGGTGGGGTGGATTGGTAAGGAGTGAGGGAAAGAATAAGGGTCAGTATGATCAAAATACATTGCATGAAGTCCTCAAAGAAGGTGTGTGTCTGTGTTTCTGTGTGTCTGTGTATGTATGTGTGCGTGTGAGTTTTTGAGACAGGGTTTCTCTCTGTAATGGCTCTGGCTGTCCTGGCACTCAGTCTGTAGACCACGTTGGCCTGGAACTCAGAGATCCGCCTGCCTCTGCCTCGCAAGAGCTGGGATTAGAGTTGTGAGCCACCACCACCCAGCTAGATTATTTTAATAATATATTTTAAATGAAAGCAGTAGCAAATGTTATGCTTTCGGTATTTTACCATGATTAAAGTTATTTAGCCAGGCTTGGTAACACCAGTGGTAACAGCACTCATGTGGTGCAGTCAGAAGGATCACTAGGTTGAGGATAATTAGAACTACAAAATATTGAGACTCTGTCTCAAAACAAAAAGGAAAAAAAAGTACAAGGAAGAAGATGAATTAATTCAAATGCTGCTTAAAGATCAGACTAGCAACCTGAGAACTGCCACTGCCACCTTGTTTTCGCTGGAGATTTAACCTTTGAATTTGCACTTGCAAGGCAAGCATTCGGTGAGGGATTCTAGGCAGGGGCTCTACCCCTAAGATTCCCAGCCCCTCACTGGGGGATTCTCGGCAGGGGCTCTACCCCTAAGATTCCCAGCCCCTCACTGGGGGATTCTCGGCAGGGGCTCTACCCCTAAGATTCCCAGCTGGCCTTGAACCCACTCTGTAGCCTGAGCAGGCCTTGAACTCCTCATCCTCCTGCCTCAGCCTCCAAGCAGCTGAGCTTCCAGGCCTGAGCCACCCAACTTGTCTTCATATCTAGCACTTTGGAAGCCAGGGGTAGCCAAAAGGAGAGTAGCTTCCATGGGGATGGAAGAGAAAGTACCACAGTGTGGATCAAGAGAGAGCAAGAGGGAAAACCACGGAGGCAGTGGGGGAAAAGATTTTCCAGGTTTGTTACAGACGACTTAGAACTGTTTTAGTCAGTTATGGACATTGAAATACAGCCTGAAATTTACATAATATTACTAACATTTTTGTTTAGTGTTAGTTTGTAATAATGCAATAGGGTTGTTTTGTTTTTGTTTCATAAGGCTTCCTCTGACAGAAATAGAGGCCAAAGTACACAGAAGTGACTGATTTACATGATGTCCATAACCAGATAAAAGTTGCTTAGTTGTCTAATTGTCTTGCCTCAGACTTTTAAGTGATGGTGTGCTGACTGTGCCACATCTAGCTTGAAACCACAGTTGCTTAGGGCTGGGGAGATGGCTCAGCAGTTAAAAGCACTGACCTCTCTTCCAGGGGACCCTGGTTCAACTCCAGCATCCCCGTGGCAGCTCACAACTGGCTGTAACTCCAGTTCTAGGCGACCCGATACTCTCACACAAACATACATGCAGATAAATTCCAATGCACATACAAAATAAAAAGGAATCTTTAAACCCACAGTTTCTCATCATCCACAGGCACTGGACTAGTTACTTTCCTGCTGCTCTGATAAAACAAGGCCAAGGCAACATATAGAAGAAAGAGTTTATCCAGGCTTAGATTCCAGAGGGACAAGAGACCATCATGGTGGGGAATTGGCAGGCATGGCTACAGGCCAGCTGGAGCAGCAAGCTCAGAACTCAGATCTTCAGCGTCAATCACAAAGCAGAGAGAGAATTACTAGAGGGGGAGAAGTTTTGAAACTCTCAAAGCCCACCTCCAGTGACACACTTCCTCAATAAGGTCTCGCCTCTTAAACTTCCCCACACAACACCGACAACTGGGGACCAAGCCTTCAAAGGCATAACAAGCCCACTGTTTGTCCTTTTAGCTGTTAGCTTTAGCCTTCAATGGCATGAATGTGTGGCCATCCACTGAGGCCCGAATAACCCACTAGTGGCTGCAGTCCTAGAAGAATAACTCTTCCTCCTCCAGCAAACATCAGCTGCCGATAGCTGCTCCAATCGGGAGACTCGGGCTCCTCCCGCTTGATCTTGTGATGATAACCAGAGCTGTTCCGTGTGTGTGTGTGTGTGTGTGTGTGTGTGTGTGTGTGTGTGTGTGCACGCACATGTGGGCGGGGGGGTGCGCACGCACATGCGCACACACGCATGTGCACAAGTGTATCTGTAGTCCTGATGCTGAGGAAGGAAGATCACTGGAGATGGGCTACATAGCAAGACATCATCCCTGAACAGATAAAGAATGTAGTCCGGATTTGTCCCATGCTTTTTCAGACCCAGGCCAGCTGGCCTTGGTGAGTGCCCGATAGAACACCCCCATTGTCTCAGTGTGTGGGTGCACCCCTTGCGGTCCTGAGTTCCTTGCTCGTGCTCTCTCTCCTTCTGCTCCTGATTTGGACCTTGAGATTTCTGTCCGGTGCTCCAATGTGGGTCTCTGTCTCTGTCTCCTTTCATCACCTGATGAAGGTTAATATTCAGGAGGATGCCTATGTGTTTGTCTTTGGATTCACCTTCTTATTTAGCTTCTCTAGGAACATGAATTATAAGCTCAATGTCCTTTATTTATGGCTAGAAACCAAATATGAGTGAGTACATCCCATGTTCCTCTTTTTGGGTCTGGCTTACCTCACTCAGGATAGTTTTCTATTTCCATCCATTTGTATGCAAAATTCAAGAAGTCCTTGTTTTTTACTGCTGAGTAATACTCTAATATGTATATATTACATACTTTCTTCATCCATTCTTCCGTTGAAGGGCATCTAGGTTGTTTCCAGGTTCTGGCTATTATAAACAATGCTGCTATGAACATAGTTGAGCATATACTTTTGTTGTATGATAGGGTATCTCTTGGGTATATTCCCAAGAGTGGTATTGCTGGATCCAGAACTCAAGAACAATGGCAGTGGGTTTTTGATCCTACTGCACGTACTGGCTTTGGGGGAACCTAGGCAGTTTGGATGCTCACCTTACTAGACCTGGATAGAGGTGGGCGGTCCTTGGACTTCCCACAGGTCAGGGAACCCTGATTGCTCTTCGATCAGATGAGGGAGGGAGACTTGATCGGGGGAGGGGGAGGGAAATGGGAGGCGGTGGCAGGGAGGAGGCAGAAATCCTTAATAAATAAATAAATTTTTAAAAAAAGACAAAAAAAAGAAAGAAGAAAAGAAAAGAAAAATAGGTCAATTTGTTCTATTATATAAGATAATCAAATTGCAAAATACTTTGATTGAATTTGCTTTGATAATTAGGCCTCATTTTGAGGCAGGTCATGTTTTTGTAAGGACACCAGATGAAATGTTTGTGGTTGGTGGATCATTCAATAAATTCCAGTCACAAGTAAAAAAAAAAAAAAGAATGTATAATAGGAGCTGGAGAGATGGCTCAGAGGTTAAGAGAGCATTGCCTCCTTTTCCAAAGGTCCTGAGTTCAATTCCCAGCAACCACATGGTGGCTCACAACCATCTGTAATGGGGTCTGGCGCCCTCTTCTGGCCTTCAGGCATACACACAGACAGAATATTGTATACATAATAAATAAATACATACATACATACATACTTAACATGTAGCCTGGCTTTTGAAAAAAAGTGAAAAAGAATGTATAATAGTTTAGCTAAAGATGGGGGAGAAATACACAAAGGAAAGATGCCCTAGACTGGTGATAGGTTAAAGATCCAGATGATGTCATCATGGACATTTGTCATCATCCTCCTCACTTTTCCACATCCTTTAAAAATGTTCATTTAAGAAAGCAAGGAGTATCTTGGGGGTGGGGTGGGATGGGGGTAAGGGGAGATGGGGAGAGAAAAGGTAGAAGGGAAGGAGAGGGGACTTGGGGAAACAGGAGGATCAGGATAAAGGAAGGTTGGATAGGGGAGCACGGAACCACAATTCTTAGTTAAGGGACCCACTTTAGGGTGGACAGGAGACTTGACCCTAGAGGGGCTCCCAGGTGCCCAAGCTGAGGTCCCCAGTTTGTTCCTTGGGCAGCTGAGGATAGGGAACCTGAAATGACCCTATCCTTGAGCAATACTGACAAATATCTTGCATATCATCCTAGAACCTTCATCTGGTGATGGATGGAGATAGAGACAGAGACCCACACTGGAGCACTGGACTGAGCTCCCAAGGTCCCAATGAGGAGCAGAAGGAGGGAGAACATGAGCAAGGATGTCGGGACAACGAGGGGTGCACCCACCCACTGAGACAGTGGAGCTGATCTACTGGGAGCTCACCAAGGCCAGCTGGACTGTTACCGAAAAAGCATGGGATAAAACTGGACTCTCTGAACATGGCCAACAATGAGGGCTGATGAGACGCCAAGGACAATGGCACAGGGTTTTGATCCTACTTAATGTGCTGGCTTGGTGGGAGCCTAGCCAGTTTGGATGTTCACCTTCCTAGATATGGACGGAGGGGGGAGGATCTAGGACTTACCACAGGGCAGGGAACCCTGACTGCTCTTTGGACTGGAGAGGGAGGGGGAGAGGAGTGGGGGGAAGGGGAGAGGGGTGGGAGGAGGGGGAGAAGAGTGGGAGGAGGGGGAGGGAAATGGGAGGCTGGGAGAAGGTGGAAATTTGTTTTTTTTTATTCTCCTTTTATCAATAAAAAAAAGTAAAAAAAAAAAAAAAAGAAAGCAAGGAGTAAAGCAAGAAGCTCAGAGAAGGAAACAGCACTTAAAGGCTGGTATGGGTTCAAGGGTTCAGAAAAAAGGGCTACAGCTCTGTAGTAGAATACTTGCTTAGAACCCATCAGAAAGGAGCTGGGAAGTATGGTTCAGTCACAGAGTCCCTGCCTAGAATCCCCAAGTGAGGGGCTGGGGTGTGGCCCAGTGGTAGAGCACTTGCCTAGCCTGGACAAGACCTGGTTTCAGTATCCAATACCACAAACAAAAAATAATAATAAGTGCATGAAAACAGAGAGAAAGAGTCCTCACACAGTTCTGGTAAGTTGCCAACCCTCTGAAGAACTGTGTTGCAATATGTTTTGTTCCCTAGCACCTAGTGGACAGAGTTGCCACAAAATTAGTACTGTAGGAATGCCACAAACGAAGGCCTCGATCCTTCTGAATGAATACCATTGAAATGCCAGAGACGTATTAACTACCAGGGAGATGCGTTCAAAGCAGATATTAAAGGACTTATTTCTGAGCACCGTGTACCTTCTTGCCTTGTATAAACAAGACTTTTAAAAAGGCCTAGGTGTGTCTGCAGGGAGAGAGGTAGAGGGAGGCAATCATGGGGTTTATATAAAGGCTTAAGGAGTTTGGCTCAGGGCCAGGCCAGATTCTTTCAGTGTTTTGGACAGCATGGACAACCTAGATCCCTTTATTAAGGCCTGACTTTCAAGGCTCAAGCATGGACTCGGTCTCTGGGGAAGAATAATGAGCTGGCAGGTCACAGAATGACCAAGCCTCTCATCAAGGAGAGGCATTGGAATGTAGCTAGGTGGTAGAGAGTGTGCTTAGCATGTAGGAAGCCCTGAGTTCCATCACAAGCACCAAAGGAGGAGAAGACATGAAGGCAGGAAGGCAGACAAGCAGGTGTGAACTAGAGTCCCTGCTGTCACTTTCCTGCCTGGCTTTCACGATGTCACATACCTACCTCTTCATCCTGAGGAGGGGAAAGGTGGGGTCACCTGAGAATTCCTTTTACCTAGCTCCATGAAACACTGCATACAAAACCAACACCTACAGTAAATACAGGAGCACAGAGCAAGACCCAGAGTAACCCCTAAAAGGCTACTACCAGTGCTTGTCATGGAAGACACTGTCCTGGAAAACAAGGCTTTATTGTAGAACTCCAAAAGTCATTCTCTAGGGCATCCATTAACTTTAGTTGTCTGTGGGGAGGGTGGGTGAATTGATGGACGGATGGGAGGACGGATAGATGGATGGATAGAGGGACAGACAGACAGACAGGTTGCTTTTGAGACGAGATCTTGCTTCGTAGCCTCTTGAGCACTGGGCTTACAGGCATAAGCCACTATGGTAGGCTTGCAGCTGGTTTTGCAAATGGTGGAGACATTAGACTAACTTCAGCTTCTTTGGGATACACATTCAACCTTCAGTTTTCCAGAGGGCCTGGGTTTCCCTTCGTTTTAGCCATTAGCATGGCTGAAACCTGTAGACTTTAGTTCCATAGGACTTGCCCTGTTGTGGCTGTTCCAGTGTTCAGGGCCTCCAAACCATGATCCACTTCAGTTAAAATTGTGGGGATGGCTCTTTGAAGGACTTTCACATTCTGCACGACATCAATAGAGCCATCTGGAGACCCAGATGATCCCACCAATGCAGAGGCCAGCTCAGTGCTGGAACTCTTGCACCCAGCATGCATATAGACCTGGACTCCTCTGCGGCTTTCTTGGGAAACTCAGAGCTGAATCAGAGCAATAGAACTGCCCTCGCTCCCCGAAGCCTCCTGAGAGCTAAATACGACAGACATCATTTGACCATATTTCTTCACTCTTCCCTTTTCATTCAACCTCCAGCCAACACTGCCTCTTCGCCCCTCCTTTGTCCCTTCAGCTTCTTCTACACATTTATTTATCTCATCCACTTTTTCTCTGTTACCCCAATACTAAACTGCAACATTGAAATAAGGCAATGGTTCTTAACCTTCCTAATGCTGTGACCCTTTACTACAATTCTCGTGTATGGTGACCTCCAACCATACAATTATTCCATTGGTACTTCATAACTCTAAGTTTGCTGCTGTTATCAATCGTAATGTAATTATCTAATATGCAGGATATCTGACACAGGACCCCTGTGAAAGGCTCATTCCACCCCCTCCAGAGGGTCATGACCCACAGGTTGAGAACCACTGCAATAAGGGCTTTTGTTTGTGTGTTTGTTTATCTGTTTGTCTGGGATTTGAGTAGAGTTTGGTATTTTGAATTGCTGATACAGCTTTTTCTTTCTTTTTAAATTATTTATTTTATGTGCCTGGGTAAGTATGCCTATGTGTATGTGTGTGCACTGTGTGTATTTGGTGGCCTTGGAGATCAGAGGAGGGCAGCAGATTGCCTGGAACTAGGGTTTCAGATGACTGTGAGTCAAATTATGGGTGCTAGGAATTGAACCCATTCCTCTGGAAGAGCAGAGCCATCTCCCCAGCTCCCACTTTATTCTTTCTTTTGTTGTTTTTACCTTTTCGCTCGAAATGAAAGCAACTCGAGTGTTAGTGCACACACTACTGTCAGCAACCCTTTACATCCTAAAGCTTGATATGCAAAAGGTGATTCGATTTTATCGTTTGTTCCTGGCCTATCACTATGTGCTTGGCCTTTGGTAGTCATTGATTTTTTCAGAGACTGTTTTAACAGGAAGTTAGCACTGGGGGTCATGCCTGGGGCCCCAACAACAATTCTAGATAAGAAAAATAACACCACTGCCCTACAGCCCAGTCCCTCTTATCTTTTAACATTTATTTAATTGTATGATGTGTGCACACATGCACCCACATGAGTGCAGCTGCCTCATGCTCTAGAAGTGACAGTTGAATCTCCTGACATGGTTGAATCTCCTGAACTTGGGGTTTGGGGCAGTTGTGAGGCAGCTTGCATGAGTACTGGGGACTGAACTCAGGTCCTCTGCAAGAGCAGTGCACATTCTTAACCATTGTGAGTACTGGGGACTGAACTCGGGTCCTCTGCAAGAGCAGTGCACACTCTTAACCATTGTGAGTACTGGGGACTGAACTCGGGTCCTCTGCAAGAGCAGTGCACATTCTTAACCATTGTGAGTACTGGGGACTGAACTCGGCTCCTCTGCAAGAGCAGTGCACATTCTTAACCATTGTGCCACTCCAACCCCTACCTGAGTCCCTCTTTAATAGTGGAAACACCGCCTTAAAATAATGTGGTGATCTTTTTTTTGTGTGTGTGGTTTTTCGAGACAGGGTTTCTCTGTGGTTTTGGAGCCTGTCCTGGAACTAGCTCTTGTAGCCCAGGCTGGTCTCAAACTCACAGAGATCCGCCTGCCTCTGCCTCCCGAGTGCTAGGATTAAAGGCGTGTGCCACCACCGCCCGGCTAATGTGGTGATCTTTAATAAATATTTAAAAGTTAATATATTCAACCAATGACCTAACTCCAGATAGCCAGGTCCTATCAGAGAAACATAAGTAACATGAGAAAACCAAGACAATATGCCTTTAATCCAGCAGAGGCAGGTAGAGCTCTGTGAGTTCCAGACCAACCTGGTCTACACAATGAGATCCAGGACAGCCAGGGCTACACAGAGAAATCCTATCTCAAAAAAATAAAAAGAAGGAAGAGGAGGATGAGAAAAGGAGGAGAAGGAGGAGGAGAAGGAGGAGGAGAAGGAGGAGGAGAAGGAGGAGAAGGGAGAAGGAGGAGGAGGAGGAACAGCAGGAGGAGGACGAAGAGGAGAAGAAGGAGGAGAAGGGAGAAGGAGGAGGAGGAGGAGGAACAGTAGGAGGGATGCACAAAGCCAATTATAGAAAAGTTCCTTCAGAATAGCAGCTGATGATTCAGCTCAAACTTCAGACTCTAGAAGGGCCTAAGCAGGATTACTTCAAACTGTGAAAGACAACGACCAATCCAGACTTAGCGTCATAGCCAATGAAGAGGAAAACCCGGCCAAAGGAGTTCATGGCTGTCCAGCACGCAAGGAGCGGAGCTCCATTTCTGTGGTCTTTTTGTTTCATCTTGCTTTTTTGGTTCTTTGGTGGGGAGGTTGTTTGGGGGACTTTTTGTTTTGTTTTGATTTTGTCTCACTGATCTTTTTCTGTTAATTTTGAATTTGGTTTTACGAGTTTTGTCAATAGGTGGGGTTGTTTCTTACTTTTTTGTTCTTGTTTTTGTTTTTAAAGAAAGAATGTAAAGATGGGTGGACAGAGAGAGGGAGAGAATCAGGGAAGATTTGGGGAGGCAGACAAACGTGATCAAAATATAGTATACAAAAAAATTTTAATTAGAAAAAAAACCTTATATTGCAGAGGACCCAAATATGGTGACCAACACACACAACAAGCAACTGACAACCACCTGTAACTCAGCTCCAAGAAATCTGATGCTTCTGGCCTCTGCAGGCACTGAGATTCATGTACATGTGCACACACACACACACACACACAATTAAAAATAACAAAATAAATATGGCTAAGGCCAAATCACCAGGCCAAGTGGTGCACACCTTCAATTCCAGCACATAAAAGGCAGAGAGAAACAGATCTCTGTGAATTTAAGGCTAGCCAGGGCTACAATGTGAGACCCTATTTCAAACAAATAAATATTTATGAGGTCTTAAATAACCTAACAATGCACCTCAAAGTCTTAAAAATATGTCTAATCCACCAGTGATGGGATGAATGCATAGCTCATTGGTAGAGTATTTTCCTAAAACCCCCAGTGAGGTGCTGGAGGCATGGCTCAGTGATAGAGCCCCTACCTAGAACCCCCAGTGAGGGGCTGGGGGCATGCCTCTCTGTTCAGTAGAGTTCTTGGCTAACATACACAAGGCCTTGTGTTTGAGTTCAAACATCAGGAATAGAAAAAGAGAAGCTGGAGAGACGGCTCAGTGGTTAAGAGCACTGACTCCTCTTCCAGAGGTCCTAAGTTCAATTCCCAGAAAGGATGTAGTAGATGACTCACAACCATCTTTAGTGGGATTTGATGCCCTCTCCTGGGATAAAAGTGTACATGCAGATAGAACACACATAGTGGGGCTGTAAAGACGCTGTTGTAGATTTGGTGTAGTTCCCAGCACTCACATGCTGCTGGCAACCATCCATAACTCTAGTTCTAGGGGATCCAACACTCTCTTCTGACCTCCTCAGACATCAGGCGTGCACGTGGTACACAGAAATACAAACAGGCAAAACATTCATACCTATAAAATAGAATAAGTCTAAAAGGAATATTTAGAACAAAGGCAAACAAACAAATCTGGGTGTTGGTGGCAGCATACGCCTTTTATCCCAGCACTAGGGAGGCAGAGACAAGAAGATCTCTGTGAGTTCAAGGCCAGCTTGGTCTACAAAGTAAATTCCAGGACAGGCTTCAAAGCTACAGAGAAACCTGTCTCAAAAAAACAAAAACTAAACAAAAAAAAACAAAGAAGCAAACAAAGGCCACTTGGTGCTATCATGATTGAATGAAAGGAGAAATGGATTCGACATCTAAAACCTAGGCTCTTACCGCACACGGCACAGCCTTCCAAAACATCAACGGTGCCAAGTTCAGAGACTAGAGGATACTCCTCCTTGGGTCCAAGTTGCATTTGGAACAGGCTGGTAAGTCAGAACACAAGAAGAACAAAAGTCCCTGAAAACAACCCTTCATGAACCCTGGATTCCCCCTGTGAGGCCATCACTCAAGATGCCTCTTAAACCAGTTTCAGAGTAGAGGGACTGGAGTGGATTCCGCCCTGCACCCTCCCCCACCTCCACCCTGATGCCATGGGAAACAGGAGACCTGTAATCCCACAAGGAAGTTTTCACCCTTCTCCCAGGACCTGCCCTAACCAGCCTTTCTTGGGTAGCAACAATACCATCTGCCCCACCTCCATCTCACCATGTGCCTGAGACCGGAGGGATTGAATTGCTTCCTCTCTCACCTCCCACAAGGACAGCAAAGTTGGGTGTGCTTCCAAAGACTTCCCAGACTCTTGGCTGCGGTGCGCCTCTCCCTTGCCTGCTCCAGTGTTGGCTTTAACACGCTCTTCTTCTGACCTGGACAGAAGTTGAGAAACTTGGACCAGTTTCCAAAATGAGAGCCAAGAACAAGCATGGGTAGTGGTGGGGGGAGGGGGACTCAGGAGAGTTGAAAGAGGACCTTATATAAGATAGGGAGGGAGGGAGAGCGGGATTTGAGTCCTTTTTCTGTGGCCCTGCCTTTCTCCCTAACTCTCCTTCATCCTCAGCCAACTGTGTTCACAGTCACAGAAGCATGAGCCAAAGAGAAGGAGTAAGAAGAGGCAGCAACCTAGAAGAAACAGAGAGAGAAGAGGGGGGAGGGGGCAGGGCTGGGGACTTGGCTCTGTCGGTACAGTAT
Organism: Microtus pennsylvanicus; assembly: GCF_037038515.1. Lineage (NCBI taxonomy): Eukaryota > Metazoa > Chordata > Mammalia > Rodentia > Cricetidae > Microtus > Microtus pennsylvanicus. The sequence continues at coordinate 137,630,282 of NC_134579.1, read as the reverse complement.
CTGACATGCAGCAAGCATGGGTTCTATCTTCAGCATCCACAAATAAAAGAATGTGGATGTACATGCTTATAGTACCATCAGTCCAGAGGTGGGAGCTGAAAGATTCCGAGTTCAAGGTTACTCTTGGCTACATAGCAAGTTCTAAGACATTCTGGGCTGCTTGAGACTCTGTCTCTAAAAAAGAGACAGGCTAGAGAGGCAGTTTGGTGGTGAAGAGCCTGTACCACTCTTACAGAGGGTCCAGTTTGGTTCCAACATTCATATCTGGGGGCTCACAACTGCCTATAATTCCAGCTCCAGGGGATCCAATGCCTTCTGACTTCTGCGGGCTACTGCACCCACGTGCACAGACCACATCCATACACATCACTAAAATTTAGAAATAAATCTTAAAGAGAAAGGGTGCCTCCGAGTGCTTGCTCTCCCATCCTTCAGAAGGACAACAAAGTTGGGTGCATTTGCGAGGGTTTCCCAGACCTTGGCCTTAATGGACCCATCTTTTCTCCCCTGTTAGTCTCTATTTTAATGTTTTTAAACTTGACAGACAGCGATATCGTGTGTGTCATTTTAATACATGTCTTTCAGGATCCTTTATTGTGAGACCAAGAGAGAGAGAGGGAAATTCATAACGAATTCCAGAGACGGACCACAAGACATGGAGAACTCAAGGAGGGTCCAGGGAAACGAGAACTCTACAGGGAGGGAACCGGCCTTACACAAGGCCCCTTGGCTGGAGTGGCAAAACTGGACTTGAACCTACAAACAGAACAGAAGAGGCCCAAAACAGGACTCGGTCTAGGACTGGCTCTTCAACACTCCCTCCCTGGCCCATTATTTCTTGGCCAACACCCCATAACCCCAACTCCTCCTCCTCCTTGAGAACCAGACCCAAAGTTGAGAAGCCTTTGCCCTATTCCAAGGCAAATAGCAAGCACTGACCACAGCGAGGAGATTTAAGGTCAGCCTTTGGGCCAGGAGGCCCCGGTCAAGCACAGAGGGCTGTAGAGGTGTGGCCCCCACTCACCCCACCTGGCCAGCTGGCTGAGAGCCCGGGGTCTACAGGAACGGTATGACAGGCTGGTAGGAGGGGACTAAGCACATGGAGGAACGAGGCAAGGGGGCAGGGCAGAGGAGGGGCGTGGAAAGGGACAACTTAAGAGCAGGTGCCGCCCCCCCCCCCGTACCCCAGCACACACAAGAGCTCCAGAACATTCTTGCAGAAACTGGGACACAGGTGAGGGTAGCTCCCAAGAGAGGGCGCTGACTTCATCTCGGAGGAGCTCTTCTGGGACTTTGTGCCTGTCTCAGGTGGTGTCTACCGTTCCATCTATCCTCCCTCAGGCCCTGTGGGGAGCAGGGCTCTCAGTCCCTCATTCTCCCGTCAGTCCCTCCTTTTTATTCGTTTTTTTTCTTCTTAACATGACAAATAGCAATATCATATGTGTAGTTTTAATGTATGTCTTTTAAGAGCCTTTATTTTGTAGTATCTATCTCTGGGTAGTTTTGGGTTTTTGTTTTGTTTTTTGTTTGTTTGTTTGGGGTTTTTTTTGCTTATTGTCTGGTTTGATTTTAGCTAGTTTTTGTTGTTGTTGTTGTTGTTGTTGTTGTTATTTGAAGGGGTTGTTTTGTTTGAGACAGGGCTTTGATGCATAGCTCTTGGCTGACTGAAAACCCACTATATTAGATAAGGCAAGCCTCAGACCTTTAGTGGTCTTCCTGCTTTTGCCTCCCTAGTGCTGGATTGCAGGCATGCAGCACTGTGTCTAGCCTGCCGCTGTTCCTGGGTATGCGTATCTGAGCTAGGTACAGCAGTGCTTGCCTGTAATCCCAGCACAAGCAGATAGGGCTGGAGGATTGGTATAAATCTGAAGCCAGCATGGCTACAGAGTGAGACCCTGTCTTACTAAATGAACCAAAAAAAAAAAGTGTGTGTATCTGTCTGTTCAACTGCATCTCTCTTCTTCTCTCTGTCTTACACACTTGCTCACTCGCTCGCTCATCTGTCAGCCTCTCTCCTGTGACTTTACTCTTCTTTCTTTCTTTTATAGAAAAGTCTTAATTTGTCTGTACCTGTCTGTGTGTCTGTCTTTTGTTATTTCTCTTTGTGAGAGCCAGTGTTTAGATAGATAGATAGATAGATAGATAGATAGATAGATAGATAGATAGATAGATAGATAGATAATATAGATTATATATCTGTATGTGGATGGATAGATGGATAATAAACTGTTAAGACATGGATTGCACTGTTTCCCACTTCACTATCTGTGTATTTCTCCATCTCTGTTGCTTAGGTAGCATCTGTCTCCACTGTCTGCACCCCGTTTCTCATGTTTACATTTTGGCAATCTGTCTGCATCTTCGAACACCCTTCTCCCTTCCTTCCTCCTTTCCCTCTTAGCCATCTGATCTCATTCTGCATCTCCTCTCCACTACCCCTACTGCCTGGACCCAAGAGAGGAAAATTCTAGAAGAATATAACGGAGGGCTTCCACTCTCTTCCTTTCCCTTTGCCCTCCCCCCACAGGCACTGCAGCTGCCTTCAGCATGGATGGTGTGAGCACAGCCATCTTGCTTCTCCTCCTGGCTGTCATCTCTCTGTCCCTGACCTTCACCTCATGGGGCAAGGGCCAGCTGCCTCCAGGACCCAAACCTCTTCCCATCCTGGGAAACCTGCTGCAGCTTCGCTCCCAAGACTTGTTGACCTCACTCACCAAGGTGCAGGGGACTCACCTTTGGTCAAGGGCAATGGGGAGGGAAGGGGCCCCATGACCACCAAATAAATGCTCTCTCCTACCTCCAGCTCAGTAAGAAGTATGGGTCCGTGTACACGGTGTACCTGGGGCCTAGGCGAGTGGTGGTCCTCAGTGGATACCAAACTGTGAAGGAGGCTCTCGTGGACAAAGGGGAGGAGTTCAGTGGCCGTGGCTCATACCCGGTCTTCTTCAACTTCACCAAGGGCGATGGTAAGCCTGCCCCCATCTCCCCTATCCTCTAGACTTTCACAGATCTAGGCAGGGAGCAAGGGTGAGCGATGTCATCTCCATGACATTCAGAGCTGCAGATCTCACTAACGACCTCATTAAGAAGCAGAAGTGATCCTGGGGGGGAGGGGGTGGGGAGAACCTATCCCACCCCCGACTCCCATTTCCACCATGAACTGAACAGCCATACCAACCTCCATATCTGCTTGATCCAACCCCTTGTTCACCCCAATCCTTACTCTGTCTAAATCACATCATCAAATTTCCATTCAGTCAAGTAGCCAAGTACTGACCTTTGTCCCCTCCTGTTTACCTCAACCCAGCCTCAGTCTCTAACAGACCTACATCCATGTTGCCCATTTCAAATTCCATCTTATTTGGGGAAAGGGATGTTTGTTTGCATGGTTTTTGAGATAGGATCTGTCTGCACCTGTCTCCATCACCCTGCACTGCGAATACAGTCATGGTCACACTCAAGCAAACATTGGTATAGGGTATAGAACTCAGATCCTCATGCTTTTGTGGCAAGCAGCTTACCCACCAAGCTATCTCCTTACCCTGGTGGTCCTCATCCTCCTTCATCTTCTTCTCTCTTCCTCAATGACTAATTCTCGACTATGTCAAAAGGAATCAGCATTTTTCTTTAAAGAAATCAAAGTCTTTACTTCATGATTCTTAGTTCAATGAGAAACACAGACCATCATGAGACTGTGACATCCTATCATGATCAGAACTGGGCTGGGGAGCTGCAGGAACCCAAAGGAAGTGCCTGACCTAGCCAGGGAGGAATTCCTGCCCCAGAGGCCCTCCTATCTGATGCCTAAAGTGATGAAGATGACTAGTCAGGTCAAGAAAGGGTGAAAGTGTTCTAGGGCTGAGAAGATGACTGTGAGGATAAAACACTTGCTGCAGAAGCTTGAGGCTGAAAGTTCGGATCCCCAGCACTCACATAAATGCCAAGTGGGCATAGCTGCTGTCTGCAATCCCAGCGCATGGGAGGCAGAGACAAGGGATCCCCAGAGCTGGATAGCGAGAGTAACTGGGTTGGCAGACTCTGGACTCAAGTGAGACGCACTGCCTCAATAAACAGATGAGGAAGGTGATCGAGAAAGACCACTAATGTTAATAAATAATAATAATAATAGTAATAATGATAATATGGGACCAGAGAAACGGCTCAGGAGGTAAGGGTGCTTGCTGCTAAACCTAAGTACTTGAGTTCAGTCCCTGGAGCCCATATGGTAGAAAGAGAAAACTGATTCCTGCAGGTTTTTCTCTGACTTCCATGGCACATATGTACCCACACTCATACACACACACACACACATATGTAAAATAAATAAATGTAACAAATAATAATAATAAAAGTAGAGGTAGAAACAAGAGTCAGGCATGGCATTCCGTCATTGTAATCTCAGCATCTGATGGACAGAAGCACAGGAATCTTCGCAAGTTCAAGGTCAGCCTGGTCTACAGGATGAGTTTCAAGCCAGCCAGGGCTACATAGGAAGACACTGTCAAGAACAAAAGTAAAAGGGGTGTCTGAGATGTGGCTCAGTGACAGGGTACTTGCCTGACATCTGCATAGAACTTGGTTCAATCAGTCCTAGTACCAAAAATCAAAAAGCAGGGAAGAGACTGACTTCTGCAGAGAGTTGTGCAAAGGCTCAGAGGCCAGGCTTGTTCTGGGGTGTCTCCCGGTGTCCCTGTATTTACTTTTCTTGCTTATCTCTCTTATTTGTGCTCTCAATTGTCAATAAGCAATCATCAGCGGGTCTGGTGACAATGCCAAGGTCACAGTGGCAGGAACTACAGGTCTTCACCCTGCCTTTCTGATAGCCCGAAAGGACCAGGTCTTTAGAGGGGAATCTGGAGGCAAGGTGACCTGATAAGAAAAGTCCAGAACCCTGTAGTACCCAAAGGGGGCAGCTGGCCCAACCCCGAGGGTCAGGAAAGCCTTGCTGGAAAATCAGAGATGAGATTCTAAACTGAATCCTTCTTTTGCATATCACTTTTTTTTTTTTTGAGACAGGGCTTCTCTGTGTAGCTTTGGAGCCTGTCCTGGAACTTGTTCTATAGACCAGGCTGGCCTCGTACTCACAGAGATCCTCCTGCCTCTGCCTCCCAAGTGCTGGGACTAAAGGCGTGCGCCACCACCACCCAGGCTGAACCCTCACCCGACAGGCTATCAGGAAGAGATGACTCCAATAGGTAGCTGTGGTTCAGGATGGGCTGATTGGTTGCTGAGTTTGCCATTCTCCTTCCCCTCCCCAGGCATTGCCTTCTCCAATGGAGAGCGCTGGAAGGCCCTCAGAAGGTTCTCGGTCCAAATCCTGCGCAACTTTGGGATGGGAAAAAGGAGCATCGAGGAGCGGATCCTGGAAGAGGGAAGCTTCCTGCTGGAGGTGCTACGGAAAACGGAAGGTCAGACCATGCCCCGGGATCACACCCATCCTACTTAGAAGCTTCAGAGCCTGGGTGTGAACAGAAACTCTTGGAGGCCTCTCTGCCCATGGTGGGAACTGTCCCTCCTGGGGGTTAATGGGCATGGGAGTCTTGAAGGTTCCCCTATGGTCGCAGCTCTGTTGTGTTGCCTGCTGCACTCAGAGCCCAGCTGGGCTGGAGAGGTGACAGAGCAGTTAGGAGCAGGTGTTCTTGCAGAAGACCCAGGTTCAATTCCTAGCACCAACATGATGCTTCATCAACATCTATAGCTCCCGTTCCAGAAAATCCAATGCCCTTTCTAACTTTCACAGGCATCATGCATGTACACACACACACACACACACACACACATACACACACACACACACACACACACACACACACCCAGGAAAACACTCACACAAAATAAAATGAATAAATCTAACTTAAAATGTTGGGTAAAATCACCACAGCTGAGCCTGGAAGTGGTAGTACATAGCTGTAACCCCAGAACTTAAAAAGTGGAGGCAGGAGGACCAGGAGTTTAAGATCATCCTTGGCTAAGTAGTGAGTTTGAAACCAGCCTAGGATACATGAGACCATGTCTCAAAAAAATAAAAAATGGCAGAGAGTGAGGGGCAAGTGTGCTGGAGTGATGGTCCAGGGATTAAGAGTACCTGCTGCTCTTGCAGAGGACTTGAGTTCCGATCCCATCACCCGCGTGGTAGTTTGCAACTTCCAGCTCCAAAGGGTCCGACATCCTCTCTGACTTCAATGGATAGCAGCACACATGTGCAAATACACAGAAAGATACACACATGTACACATAACTAAAACTTAAATATATATATATTGGTTTTACCATTTTATTTCTCATGGGGTTTATAATTACTTCAGTTTTAATTTCAGAATAACAGCCATAAATATTAATTCACCCTAGATTCTGAAAAGCCTCTAACATACGTTCACAGTACCAGGTACTTTCTATTTTTCAGACATCCCACCAGAACAAGCCACCTTTGGGCATTTCCTGTTGACTTCATGTGGTTCAACCCTCTATTTATTAGTTATGTTACTTTATAAAAGAAAAACTCTAAAGAAAAAAAACACAACCACCTCAGAACTGGGGATCTGCTCAGTGGTGGAGCCCCTGCCTAGAATCCCCCAGCGAGGGGCTGGGTGTGGCTCAGTGGTAGACCCCTTGCCTAGAATCCCCCAGTGAGGGGCTGGGGTGTGGCTCAGTGGTAGAGCACCTGCCTAGAATCCCCCAGTGAGGGGCTGGGGTGTGGCTCAGTGGTAGAGCCCCTGCCTAGAATCCCCCAATACGAGTCTGGGGACTTGGCACAGGGCTTAAGTACTTGCCTAGTGTGCACAAGACCTCAGTTCCATCTCAGCACTACAAAGTTAAAACAAAATCAGTCACCTACGGCTCCAAGAACCTTGGATATGGTCATCTCTTTGAAAATTCATTAGCATTCAGAAGGCTGAGACAGGAGGATGATGAATTCAGAGCCAGTCTTCACTGCACAGCAAGATGCTGAGGGAGGAAAAAAAATATATAAGCTGATCAAGTCTCCTTATCTGCTCCATTTTACAGAAGAAAGTAAAATACAGATGCTAAAATAGCAACCTTCTTCCCTGCTCTCCAAATCTTACTGGCTTTGGAAAAAATAATGATGATGATAATATAACATATGATGATAAAGGGATTGCATGAGATGTAAGTGAACTCATAGCTGCTCATCCTGGTTTCTTGATGCTCTGACATATCACCACGATGGAGACAGTGAGATGGCTCAACAGACAAAGGCCCTCACTGCCAAGCCTGGGAGCATGAGTTCAACTCCCAAAGCCCACGCAGTGGAAGGAGAGAGCATGATCTCTCGCCTCCATTTTCAAGTCATCACACACAAAAAATACACAAAATCTTAACTCTTTTAAATTTTTACAAATGTAGTAGCTTAATACAACACCAATTCTTTGTCTTCCTGTTTGTTTTAGCTAGGTTGTCACTCTGTAACCCAGGCTCGCCTCAGTCTCCCGTGTGCTTGGATTAAAGGTGTGAGACACTATGCCCAGCCAGATTCATTCTCTTATAAGGGTCTATGGATCTGAAGTAAACAATGGATCAGTTGGACTCTCTCGCTCTCTCCCTCTTCTCCTTCTCTTTTCCTTTTCTCTCTCTCTCTCCTTCCCTTCCTCCCTCCCTCCCTCTCTTTCTCTCTCTGATGATGATGATGATTATTAATTATTACTATTCCTCTTTTCCTCAACATACTTTTTATTTTCAAGACAGATTTTTTTCTGTGTATCCCTGGCTGTACTGGAGCTCACTCTATAGAGCAGGCTGACCTCGAACTCTTAGATCCATCTGCCTCTGCCTCTGAGTGCTGGGATTAAAAGCGTGTGTTACCACCACCTGGCGTTGTTTTATGCCCACTTAACTTTTCTTTATAAGGCCCTTCCTGACATTCACCCAGGTAATTTAGAATAATTTTGCTATTACAAAATAAATTTTCGAGATTTGTATGATGTTTTTAATTATGTGTCTGGGGGAGGTATGTGCACATGAACTCAGCTGCCTGAAGAGGCCAGAGGCATCGTGTGTTGCCCAGCGTAGGTACCAGGAACTGAATTCAAGTCAGTTACAGAGGTGCAAGAGCAATACGTATTACTAACCACTGAGCCATTTCAGCAGCCCCTATTACAAAACTCTTAATAACATCACACCTAAAGTAAGGTTCTTGGGGTGGGGATCATATTCAGCCTATCCCAGTAGTGGGCTTTGTGGTGACCCCGAGACGGATCAGGCCTCAGCTATAGATTCCCAGTTACACATCCCTTGACTCTGCATCACAGCTCCATGAGGAGGGGACTGGCGCCAAGCCCATTACGCAGATGAAAACTGAGGTTCAGAGAAAGGAAAGACCTCAGAGTCCACACCAGAATCAAAGCAAAGTCAAAGGCTACCTTCAGATCTTGCCTTCCAGACTGTGCTTTTATGTCTTGGACACTGTGTTGAAATGTTGGTTTTGTTTGTTTGTTCATCTTCAAAACAGAAACTTTGTAGTCCGGGCTGGCCTGGAACTCATAATGAACCTCCTGCCTCAGCTTTCCCAAGTGCTGGGATTACAGCTGCAACACCTGACCTAGCATTTGTTGCTCTTATTGTATCCTGTAGTATGTTTGGCTGTTAGTTAGAGGCTGAACTGTATGTTTGTGGTCTATACTGGGGTAAGGTTGTCCTCAGCCATTGCGTGTGAGCATGTACTGTGTAGACTGCTGATCTCCGATGGTGACTTACTGTGTGTCACCTCTTCTGCAGCCTAGATATGTGTCAGGGATGTCACAGTGTGTTCTGTACTATCCAGTGAGCTGCTGTGAATTACTGTTGCCTGCTGTGAGGCAGGGGGATGGAGCTCTGTGCTGACATCACAAGGCAGCACACTGTGACTCTGTCTTGGGATGTTTGTGTGCTGACTGTGTTGGCACATGTTGGGTTTGTCTGGTTGGTTAGGGGTGTTTTGTTTTGTTTCTTTCGCGGAGACGAGGTCCAAGGTGACCTCAACTCACTAGGCAGCTGATTCCTGCCCCCACCTCCCAGGACCTGAAATTGTAGATCTCAACCACTGTAAACAAATATCTATTTTCTTTTTAATTTAAGATTTACTTATGTGTACATGTATTTGTGTGAATGTGTGCCAACCGTGTGGGGGTGCCCACAAAGGCCAAAAGGAAGTGTCAGATACTCTGGAGGCAGTTACAGGCAATTGCAAGCAGCCTGATGTAGTCTCCCTGAGACAGCTCTCCAGTCCCCAGTTGTCTGGTTTTGACACAATTTGAGCCTAGAGCCCAGGCTGAACTTAGAGTGGCAGCCATTCTCCTGCCTTAGTCTCTCGCCTGGGGACACAGGTGCTCGCTTCCCTTGCAGGCTCTTTGGCTGTACTTAAGATGGTTTTGTAAGCAAGTGTTTATTGTGATACCTAGTGTTGACATACCCTGTATTGTGGGTGGTGTAACGTGTCCAAGAACAACCTGTGCTTGTCTTATTAGCCTTCTTGTTCTTCAGGATAAGGTGAGCTGTGTGTTGTGGGTGACATTGTCAAATACTTTGGGAGTGTTGTCATATTGCACACTGAGTTGCCACATGTGTGTGTTCTGGACTGGAAGATACCGCGTCATGGGTGGGTGGACGCTGAGTAAATGGGAGTTGTGACAGCACGTGGTTTGGCTGCTGCAAATGCAATACTGCCAAAGCAGAATACTGACCCATGCCTGCCTATCCACCTCAGGCAAGCCCTTCGACCCCGTGTTTATCCTGAGCCGGTCAGTGTCCAACATTATCTGCTCCGTTATCTTTGGAAGTCGATTCGATTATGAGGACGAGCGTCTGCTCACCATCATCCGATTCATCAATGACAACTTCCAGATAATGAGCAGCCCCTGGGGCGAGGTCAGTACTCTGAGGTCAACCAGATGCGGGTAGGGGGTCCCCACGGGGTCCATCCGTGGAGAAAGAAGCTGCAGGGACTGGAGAGGAGAAACAAGCCTATCATCTCAACACTAAGAAGACTGAGGCTGGAGGATAGTCACGAGTTCCAGGTCAACCTGGACTTGGTAGAGAGAGCCCCAGCAGCCAGTGATGAAAAAAAATAACTAAGTAAAAACCAACAGAGAAGAGATGTAACTGGCCTGCTCTGCCCCACTCTTACTTTATAACCCCGCCCCAGTTATTCAGTCAACCCATCCTGCTCCACCCCGCCCCCTCCCTCCCACGCTCTTTCCGCCCTTGCAGAACTTGGCAGCCCCTGCTGAGACCTGGAAGGAGCCTATTTGATCTGATGACCTTACTTAGCCCACGAGCCCCCAATCACATACCCTGTTGAGTGCCTTGCTTCCTGAAGCCCCGCCAAATCTGCTCCTTCCCCCAGATGTACAACATCTTCCCGAGTCTCCTGGACTGGTTGCCCGGGCCCCACAGGCGCATGTTCAGGAACTTTAGGGGCATGAAAGAGCTCATCGCCCGCAGCGTCCGCGAACACCAGGCCTCTCTGGATCCCAACTCTCCCCGAGACTTCATTGATTGCTTCCTCACAAAGATGGCACAGGTAGCTATGATATCAAAAATCCTCCCTCTGGGCTGATCTGAACCCCTTCTGCTGCCCCGGGGCCTCAAACCTACAGGGATCTCAGCTTGAACAGTCTGGGAACTTGTTCCCTGAGGAGAAGCTGTGGCACCTGGCCCTGCTGGACCGCTGCCCAGAGCCACCGCCAACTAACAAATCATTAAGCTGTGGGGTTTGCCAAGGTGTTCACCAAAGGGCTTGCCCCTTTTTATCTCTCCTTGTTCACACCTCACACTCCTCTGCTCCCAGGAAGAAAAGTCAGCTGGAGAGAGGGACAGAACTGGCGCCCCTTAGCGGTAGTATTGGAGCAGGCCACACAGGTTCCAAAGTATAGGATTCCCCCAGGCCCTGGCTCATGGCCTCTTTCCACCCCCACAGGAGAAGAAAGACCCACTGAGCCACTTCCAAATGAATACCCTGTTGATGACCACACACAATCTGCTGTTCGGTGGCACAGAGACCGTGGGCACCACGATGCGCCATGCCTTCCTTATTCTCATGAAGTATCCCAAAGTACAAGGTACAGGGATATCAAAGGGCCGCTCAACACTCTCTGTCCCTTCTCCCCCTCTCCCTGTCCCGAGGGTTTATTGGGGCCTTCTGCTAATGCACCCCCACATACAAGACAAACCTACTGAGAGACTGATGCCAGGATGACTCTCAGGGTCCAGCCCCTGCATGGTGATCCTCCTTCAGATCAGGCCTGTGTAGTTTGGCCCCGCCCACAACGCACGTGACTGTCAGGCCTCTAAATCCTGCTCCTTCTGTCCTCGTAAAACCTCATCCCTAAGACCCAGGCACAAGGTGTGCTGAGGACAACGACCTCTCCTGAATAACAAGACCTCTAGCACAACCTGTAAACAACCTCCCCCAGGCTCCACCTCCCGGTGTCTCCCAGCTTTGTGGGAAATCTCTAGCCTTCCCCTGCACAGCCCACCCAGTGGGGTCCATGAGCCTCAAAAGAGGGTCCTAGGATCCAAGTAGCCCTGAAGCCCACCTACACAAACCCACACAAAAACCTTGCAACGACCATCATTTACCCTCTCTCGGAAACGAACGCTTGGAAACCCAGATTAGCCAGAACTCGCAGCTATCTTCCTGCCTCAGTTTCCCCCGTGCAATGATTACGGGCCACAGCGTGGAGCTTTGACTTGAGCCTTTCCTGTCCACTGGTGCAAATCTGTTCCAGTCCCAATGCGCCTCAGGCACCATCATCCACTCCCTTCCTCTATCACCTCCAGCACGCATACAGGAGGAGATTGACCGCGTGGTGGGACGAGCCCGGATGCCATCACTGGACGACCGCCTGAACATGCCTTACACAGACGCAGTGATCCATGAAGTACAGCGCTTCGCAGACGTCATCCCCATGAACCTGCCTCACCGTGTCATTCGGGACACGCATTTCCGCGGTTTCCTGATACCCAAGGTTTGCAGGGGTAACCTAGGAATAGGTATTTCAAGATCTTGTAATTGGCTAAGGGGTACCCTTGACCTTAGCAATCAGCATCCAGAGTGAAGCTGTAGACGTGGGAAGCTGCTTGTTTCTAAAATTTTTTAAATATTTTTTTCCAATTTTTAATTTTATTTTTTTTATTTTTTATGTGAATGACTGGGTGTTTTATTTGGAATGTATGTCTGTGCACCAGATGCATGCAGTGCCCAAGGAGGCTAGAAAAGGGCGTTGTGTTCTCTGGAGCTGGAGTTACATATGGCTGGGTGGGTGCTGGGAATCAAACCCAGGTTCTCTTCAAGAGCAGCCTGTACCCTTAACACCGAAGCCATCTCCTCAGCCCTGTTTTGTATATTTTGAGGCCGAAGTCTCTTGTAGCCCAGGTTGGCCACAAACTCCCTATGTGACTAGGAGTGAACCTGAACTCCAGATCGTCCTGCCTCTACCTCCTGTGTGCTGGGATTGCAAGCATTGGCCACTTTAGCCATTTCAGATTCTTAGAAACAAGGTCCTTTCCCAGAAACCCTTCTCGCACCATTAGAACCACATACTCCTTCCCTATCTCAAACCCATACTTTGGACCCTCCCCAGAATCACCACAGTTTGGGACTTCTTCTGAATATCTATCTTCTGAGGCCAAAACACCATTCTTGGAGGACCCCCTCCCTCAGAACCCCTACAGCTGCTCCTTCAAATCTCAGGGACAAAGGTTTCTCAGACCTCAGCAGCAGCTATCAGCACCTATCTCTAGGAACCCTGGATGGAGTCTGTCCACCCTTCTCAAGCCCCTAGAAGTTCCATCTTTGCAGCATGGAAATCTGGGTTTGAGGGAGACAGAACAACCCTCTTCCAAAATGGAGACTTGTCTTAGCTGATCTTCCAGAGGATGCGTCCACATCACAACCCCCGTCCCAGTTCCAGGAGACCAGCCTCTCTCTCCTGACCTCCTTAGCACGTGCACCCACGTGGCACTCGTGTCTGCATGCAGGCAAACACTCAGACACACAAAATGAAAATAGTAAAATCCTCAGGAGGTCTGCACTGACTCTGCTTCCTCGTCCACACAGGACACAGATGTCATCACGCTTCTTAACACCGTGCACTATGACTCCGAACAATTCAAGACGCCTCGGGAGTTCAATCCCGAGCATTTTCTGGATGCCAATCAATCCTTCAAGAAGAGCCCTGCCTTCATGCCGTTTTCGGCTGGTAAGGATGCAGTCGCTCTTTTGAACCATACTTCTAACCCGACTCTGCAAGCCCTCTCCATCCCATCCCATTCTTAGCTTTCCTTGCAGAGATCCCCCTTTTCCAGTTTGGCTCCTGTAACCCCCAAGTGGAAGCCCATTAATTTAAGAAGATTTTCAGACTCTCCACTAGGTGGCGAGCCTGGCTCTGATTTTCCTTAACTCTGTCTTGTCCGCTGGCAGCAGGGGAGGAGGAAGAGGGCGGAGAAGGGGAAAGAGGGCAGGAATCCTATTTACTCAGCAGAGAGAACAAAATGGGGGGTAATGTCAGACAAGTTATCATGTCGCCTTTTGTGTGCCCAATACCTCTGGGAAGGGGCAGCGGCTGAGAGTTGGACTCCACAGCCAGATCATACCGGATTGATTGCACCCCAGCTGTGTCTCGGCTGTGGGAACGTCCAAACACAGGATTTGAATCCAGCCAGCTACTTCGGCTTCATTTCCCCCAAAACCCTGAGGCCTTTGTGGGTGATATCCCCAGACGTTACCTTCAAACCCACAGATTCCTTCTGAGCATGTGCGAGTGCTGCCCCACACTGTCTACTTCACCTTTGCTCTTGGCCCTCCCACCCACGCAGGACGCCGACTGTGTCTCGGGGAGCCTCTGGCGCGCATGGAGCTCTTCATATACCTCACCTCCATTCTGCAGAACTTCACGTTGCAACCGCTGGTGGAGCCTGAGGACATCGACCTGACCCCGCTTAGCTCAGGGCTGGGCAATTTGCCAAGGCCTTTCCAGTTATGTGTGCAGGTTCGCTGAGTAACGCGCCCAGGGACTGCTCTGTCCCTCTTCCAACTGGTTTCACTGTCGTGGGCCTCCATCAGGGTCTCTACCACATTCTCTCTCTTTCCTAACCCCTGGGCCTGGCATATTGGTCCTTTACCCTCCTATCTTAAACCTGTCTTCGAGGAAAGAATGACGTGGCAAAGGGGAATTGCAGTCTTAGACCCACAGAACCTACTCTGTAATGTACCCTTTCCTGGGCTTTTTGTATCATTTCCTAATAAATATCTTGACAATAGATTCGTGCCTGACTCTTCTGAATTTAAAAAGGAGAAACGTCTGTAATGGCAGTGATTCTCAATCTGGGGGTCGAATGACCAATTGAAGGGTATGCGTAAAATCATCTGTATATCAGATATTTACATTTTGATCTATAACAGTAGCAAAACTACAGTTATGAAGCAGCAATGAGAACAAATTCATGACTGGGAGTCACCACAACGTGAGGAACTGTATCAAGAGGTCGCTGCATTAGGAAGGTCAAAAACCCCTGCCTAGAATCCCCCAGAGAGGGGCTTGGGCTGGGGCTCTGTGGTAGAGCCCCTGCCTAGAATCCCTCAGTGAGGAGCTGGGAGTGTGGCTCAGTGGTAGAGCCCCTGCCTAGAATCCCCCAGTGAGGGGCTGGGAGTGTGGCTCAGTGGTAGAGCCCCTGCCTAGAATCCCCCAGTGAGGGGCTGGAGTGTGGCTCAGTGGTAGAGCCCCTGCCTAGAATCCCTCAGTGAGGAGCTGGGGGTGTGGCTCAGTGGTAGAGCCCCTGCCTAGAATCCCCCAGTGAGGGGCTGGGGTGTGGCTCAGTGGTAGAGCCCCTGCCTAGAATCCCTCAGTGAGGAGCTGGGAGTGTGGTTCAGTGGTAGAGCCCCTGCCTAGAATCCCTCAGTGAGGAGCTGGGAGTCTGGCTCAGTGGTAGAGCCCCTGCCTAGAATCCCCCAGTGAGGAGTTAGAGGTATGGCTCAGTGGAAGAGCACTTACCTAAAATTTGCCAGTGAGGGGCCCAAGCCTGACTCAGTGATAGAGTGCTTCCCTAGAGTTTACCAGTGAGGAGCTGGGTGACTAAGTAACAAAGATTATTCAGGCTCTAGGTACAATGCCTAGTACTGTGGGGGCACTAAAACAGACAGAGACAAGAAGTCACAGGAACAGCAGAGAGAGACCTTGGTTAATGAAACCCATTATTCTGGAATTAGTAATCTGACTCCTTACCACACCAAGGCCAATATCAGGAGACAAAAGTTGGTAGAAGTGTATTCAAGGGTCAGCATTGTTGAGAAGGGACACTGTGGCTTCAAAGTTCCATCTTGGGGGGCTCAGGGACACAGAGTACTTTGTGGGGGGAAGAAGTATGAAAAGAAGGCTGAACCACTCAGCCCGGTCTGAGTCAAACAGGGCCTATGTTCATCTTTTTTCTGCTTTTCCAAAATATGACAGTGGACTTTAACCTGGGCTGTTCCTGCACCTCTTTCAGACAGAATATTCACACAACAGAAGACATGATGGCTAATATTTTTTTATTTTTACTTATTTATTTGGTTTGATTTTTTGAGACAAGGTCGCACTATGTATCCCTGGCTGTCCCGAAACTCACAGAGTTCGGCAGGCCTCTGCCTCCCAAGTGCTGGGATAGAAGGCGTGCGCCACCATGATCTGCTCTGGTGACTACTCTCGACTGTGGTGTTACTAAAAAGGTAACTTGCTGAACAGCAGTGGTGCAGGCCTGAAGTGGACGCATCAAATGGGGGAGATGTGAGTCAAATAATCCCACACTAGTTCTGAACAGGGTATATTAAGGTTCTTGTTTATTATAAGGGAAACTCAAACATCACAACGAGGAAACAGGACTGGAGTCCAACATCCAGGTGTGGTGCAGGAAGAAGAGGCCGAGTGGGCTCTCTACCGTGGGCTTTTTGGTACCCAAAGGTCATGCCCCACCTGGTCCAGCCTCTCAAAGGCCATTGGCTGAAGGATGTTCCTCATCACCCACCCCTTTTGTCTAAATAAAAGAGTTTTAAACCCAATACAAAACTATATACAATAAGAACAGATATCAAGTGTAAAAATTAGAATTACAACCAGTATAAACAACATTAAGCAACAAACATATGCTAAAGGTTTCAATAATTATTGTAGCCTAAGGGGTCTAAGTTTTTAATTAGAAATGGCTTGAATAAATCATAAGAGGAAAATAACTACAACTATCTAATTTTTAACCCCATTAAAGCCTGAGAAGGGATATAATATTTCTTGAACAGGCAGAAAGTGCAATCAAGCAGTTTCCAAAAGAGGCAGTAGATGACAGAGAAACTGGCTACCTAGGCAATCGCCCAAAATCTCTTTTGCAATGTTGAAGCCACCAATTTTGGCTAAGGCTAAGACAAACCATTTTTATAGGCAAGAAGATTGTCAAAACCATCTTACCCTGTCTTGGCAAGGTTTGGCACTTTTTTTCTTGTATCCTGCTTATCCGGTCCAAACACTGTGCATTTTGTCAGTGCTTGAGACATGGGCAATTCCTTGCCCAAAGGACAGTTTTGCCAAGAAGAAAACAAGCTCCAGATGGAGTGTCTTTGGTGCTCAACATTCTCTCAGGAATAGATCGGTACTGCCAGGAACAATCATGTCTCACATCAATAGAACCCTAAGTTATTTAAATGCCATATTCTACAGTTCTTTGAAGTGGCTAAATATTACCTATCTATGCAGAATACAATCTCTATGTATCTAATGAGCCTAATTAGATATACATATGACAAATATGGATGACTATTGACCTATAATGCTTAATATTTGTATAACTTAGAGACTAAGACTTCATATTAGAATACTAAACAATCTTTAAACAACTGTGCAGCAAATGAGGACAATGACCTAAAAATGTAAACAAAGTGTAGGTATCTTGATCTGATATAGAAATATATAACACAATATGATAAATATATCCTAAAATTGTATCAATATACAAAATATCTTAATCAGAGGTAGAAACATGCACGTATACAATTGAACAAAATAACTGCATAGATGCACAAATATTGTGAATAGAAATGGGGCATATTCGATATAACAAATATAATTGAATTTGTATCAATATGCAAGAATCTATACCAATGTAAGTTGTTCATAAATAATAGCTCACGAGTATTCACACTATTGTTCACTATTATTGTTATTAAGGTAAGCTCACACTAATCTACCCATTATCCCATTTAATTTCCCTCTTTTTTTCAAAGAAATCTCTGAGCCTACATAATTTCCACCCCAACCCTCAACCCTATATTAGTAATAATCAAGCCCTAACTGATGTCCCTAACCCTGAGGACTTTGATGGGAGAAAGGCCAGCATCTTCTGAAATTATTTCCAGCTGTCATAGGGGCGATGTTTTTTTTATGGGATCCTGTAAAACTAAAATAATGGTTAAGTTTCAAGATTACTGTCTGGTATAATTGCAAATGATCTCTGAGAAAATGATAGGATTTTTCTGAAGTTTTTATTTGGAGTTCTGGCCAGAACATTGTAAAAAAGTGTGCCATTTCAGCTAACCAAGTTGGAACCATTTTGATCAGCTGGTACCCAAAACCAGTCTTATAATAGCTCTATCGACATCATGACATCATATCAACCAGGAGGAATCATTGTTGTGGGGCTCCATCTTCTTCCTGGAAACTTCGATGATTATTGCCAGAAAATCTATTGTCCATTGTGGAAAACTTAAACATTAATCATATAGACATATATTCAACAAAAGATACAATATAGACAAAATAGGTATGAAGAAAAGTTTAAAATATTTTCTAAAATCTTTCTTCTTTCTGTTCCATACCAGATGGCTCCTGACATGAGACAGAAACTCTGAATTTTTGTTTTAACAACATGCGTGGATTTATAGAAGGAGAGCCATTGTCCAACTCCAAAGCCAGCTTTGATTTTTAAGTAAGTTTATAAATAACTCTATTGTAGAATAGATATATATAATATATATGAATATATATCTATATATACTAATATATATAATCTACTATAATGTATATATAATGAATTTTTACCCTCAGATGACCTGTCCTCATAAGTCATATTCTTTTTTACTTAGTGATCCATTCTGGGTAGTTATTTTTTCCTCTTTAGGCATCCAAACATCCAGGATCTCTTGACTTTTTGAAGATGAGCATTTTCCTAAAAAGACAAGAACAAAACCCTGCCCCAACCCTTATGAAGTTTTATTACCAACTGTATGATTGTAAGCCTCTGTGGATGAGCTGTCATTTCTCTTTCTCAAGAGGTTTCTCCTTTTCAAATTGAATCTTTATTAATTTTGATGGTATCCATAGCTTTTTTTTCTCCTGTGGAAACAAGAGCAAAACCCCTTCCCAACATTGCACATCTCCTGGCTTACATTCTGAGGTCAACACATCCTTGAAATGCACTGGCTGATTTAATCCAGAAGTCTTTTCTATTATTCAATGTCTCTCTGCTGCTGTTGTTTCTTTCTCATTAACGTTAAGAAAATTCAAGGTTAATAAAGCATTATACAATCTATGTCTGGGGTATTTTCCCTCCCTTTCTGTTTGTTTAACATATCCTTTGTAGTTCAATTTGATTTGATTTTTCTATAACTGCCTGACCTGTAGGATTGTTTGGTATACCTGTAATATGCTTTATATTATAATAATCAAAAAACCTGTTTCATTTTCTTAGAGACATATGCTGGACCATTATCTGCCCTTATTTGTGCAGCTATGCCCATGGATGGCCATAATTTCTAATAAGTGCATAATTACTGAATCAGCCTTTTCTGAGCTCAAGGCAGTTGCCCATTGAAAACCTGAATAGGTATCAATGGTGTGGTGTATGTATTTTTTAATTTTCTAAATCTGCAAAGTGGAACACATCCATCTGCCAGATTTCATTCCTTCAAGTACCATTTGGGTTACTCCCTACAGGTAACGGTATTTGCTTGTAGAAAGAGCAAGTAGGACATCTCTTTATAAGCTCCTTAGCTTATTATCATGTAATAGAAAACTCTTTCTTTAAAAATTTGCTATTAACATGATGCTTTTTATGAAATTCTGAGGCCTTCAGCATACTTCCAATCAATAATCAATCAATTTATGCATTACCTTGTGCTAGATGACCTGGCAGACCAGTATGGGATCAGATGTGTGTTATGTATATGGGACAAAGTCTATTCCTGATTTTTTTTATTTTGGTTTTTCGACACAGGGTTTCTCTGTGGTTTTGGAGCCTGTCCTGGAACTAGCTCTTGTAGACCAGGCTGGCCTCGAACTCACAGAGATCCGCCTGCCTCTGCCTCCCAAGTGCTGGGATTAAAGGCGTGCGCCACCACCGCCCGGCTCTCCTGATTATATCTTGAACCTGAATAAATAACTAAGTCAATTCTGCATCATCTTGTATAAATTCAGCAGTTTTATTATGCAAGACAACTCTTTTTGCATATTACAAGTCAATAACTGTATTGAGAGGCTCTTTATAATCCCTTAGTACCACAAAAATGGCATATAGTTCTGCTTTTTGGATAGAATTATAAGGTTTTTATTCTACCTTATTTAAATCTTCTGATTTGTAATCTGCCTTTCCTGATTTATTTGTATCAGTATAAAATGTACAGGCTCCAGTTATTGGTGCATCACATACAATTTGGGGAAGAATAGTTCTCTTTACAAAGTTAATTCTACCACTTTGGGGATAGTTACTATTAATCTCTCCTTAGAAATTAGCACAAGGTCTTTGCCAGGGTTTATTGTCTTACCATATTTTTTTAATGCCATCAGTAGTAAAAGACACTATAATCTCTGTTTGGGTCCATCCAGCCACAGCATAAACTATCTCTCTGAACCAGCATGGAGGCACAAAAATAAAAACACAACCCACATGGCTTTATCGGCGGGGAGATTCTCAGTGATCCCTCATGAAATCCTGAGTTTACATCTTGAAATTTTTCTTGTGTTTATTCTCCAAACAGCCTTATATATAAAAACATAAACTGAGGAAAAAATTATTAGCATTCTGTTTCCTAGATAACCAGGTAAATGGCTTTAGTCAAGCCTACACCTTTGACCACATCTTTCTATGCCCATTTTGTCACCTCTCCCTCTCTTCCTGCTATGTATGCCAGCTCTGTCATGTAAGCCTGAATTGGCCTCTCTATCCCAGGCATCCTCCAAATTACAAAGGAGCAGAACAACATCCTGTCCCTTTGTTAGGGTAGTGACAGCCTGTCTGGAAGGCTATGTGACCACTTCATGTAAACTATGGCTTGAGAGCCTGACTGCTATACCATGTAAAAATGTGGGTCTACAAATCTCTGCTGGGTCTATACCTGCTAGTTGATGAAGTCTCAATTTCCCTTTTATAATTAATTCAGAGACATTTTGCACATAAGTTTTTCATTTTTTACTTGGTTTATGTGATAAAAAGATTCATTCTAAGATAATATCCATCCTCTGCATTAAAATTCCTAAGGGGAAATTCTGGAAGGCAATATGACTAGAATGCAGTTAAGATTTGGCTCCACCCTATCAACATGAGCCTCCTGTAACTTCTCTTTAACAACAGTCAATTTTTTCTCAGCTTCAGCTTGGGATTATTTAAGTCTTTGTCACCATCTAAGGTTTTGTTTAAATGAATTATTAGATCAGGTGTTATCCCAACATTTGGTCATAAATTGGAAATGTCTCCTAACAATCTTTGGAAGTCATTAAGTGTCTGCAATCGGTCTCTTATAATTTGTGCTTTTTGTGTTCTAATTTTCTGTAAACCTATTTTATAACCTAAATAATTGACTGAATCTCCTATTTTTTCAGAAACAATTTGTAATCCCCATTTAGGGAAGACTTTCTTCTTCAAACATTCTTTCTAAAATATCTATGTATAAATTAGATAGTAAAATGTAATGGTAAATTATAGATTTAGAAAGTTGTTTATGTATTATTTCCAATGGCTGGCTTACAAAACATTGGTATAGGGTAGGGTTATTGACTACTCCCTGTGGTAGGATAGCCCACTGATATCTCCTAGTAGGCTGAGAATTATTATAAGTAGGCACTGTGAAGGCAAATTTTTCTCTGTGCTTTTCTCCTAAAGGCATAAAGAAACAATCTTTTAAATCAATAACTGTGAGAGGCCATCCTTTTGATAATAGAGAAGACAGAGCAATTCTACATTGCAGAGGGCCCATAGGTTGAATTAGCTTGTTGAAAGCCCTAGATCTGTCACCATTCTCCATTTTCTAGATTTATTTTTTAACAACAAATACAGGAGAATTCCAAGGAATGGTTGATTCTTCAGTATGGTGAGCATCTAATTGCTCTTGTACCAGCTGTTCTAAAGCCTGCAGTTTGTCTTCTGTTAAAAGTCATTGTTAAACCCATCTTGATTTCTAAGTTAACCATTTTAAAGGTAGGGCTGTTAGCACCTTTGAAGGTTTGCTAGTTGCTTTGTGTTCTTGTACAGCCTGAAGGGCTGGTGACCTTTGTTTATAATACCTTATAATATTCCTCCCAAAAACATGAGTTTTTGGAACTGCAGAAATGTTAATCTGAGTATCGCATTGCTGCAACAGATTATAATCCCATAAATTCACAGCAATATTAGCTACATATGTCCTCAGCCTTCCTTTCTGTCCTTCTGGCCTTCTACATTCAACTTATTATATGTCTTGTTTCACTTGAGATAGGGTTACAATTCCAAGGAATTAAACATCTGCCTCTTGAAGAGGCCAATCCAGATGCCAAGATTCTGGAGTAATGAAATTCATCTCCACACCTGTGTCCAGTAATCCCTCAATGACAATGTTATTTATATGCACTCTTAGCTTTGGTCTTTGATCATTTATAGAAGTCTTCCAAAATATACATTTCCTATTTCCCACTGGAGTTTTTGATTTATCCTCCATGTCTATTTCATCATCCAAAGCAGTATGGTATTTTACAGTACGTACTGAATATTTTAATTTTCTTGGTGAGACATGTTCTCTACAGTGAATGGGAATGACAGGACCATATTTGACATGGGGGCCTGGGAGAGGCCCCAGAAGGAGTCTCCTGATTGTATCAGATTGCCTTGTCTTTTGTTGATCTACATTCATTGGTCCAATGTCGGCCTTTGCCATATCTCCTACATAATCCGAAATATTGAGACTGTCTATTTTTGCCATTCCTAGAGAAGACATTATTTCTAGGAAGTTCTTGCCTACAATTCCTTCTCATATGTCTATATCAATCCACATACCTATGAACACTTGATTTTTGACAAAGATGCAAAAAATATAAAAAGGAAAAAAGAAAACATATTCAAGAAATGGTGCTGGCATAACTTGTAGATGAATGAAAATAGATCCGTATCTGTTGCCAGGCACAAAACTCAAGTCCAAATAGATCAAAGACCTCAGCATAAAACCAACCACACTGAGCCTCACAGAAGAGAAAGTGGGAAGTACACTTGAACACATTGGCATAGGAGACCACTGTCTAAATATAACCCCAGTAGCACAGACACTGAGAGAAACAATAAATAAATGGGACCTCCTGGAAGTCAGAAGCTTCTGTAAAGAAAAGGACATGATCAACAAGACAAAACAGCAGCCTACAGAATGGGAAAAGATCTTTACCAACCCCACATTGGACAGAGGGCTGATGTCCAAATATACAAAGAACCCAAGAAATTGGTAGTCAAAAGAACAAATAGTCCAATTTAAAAAATGTGCTAGAGACATAAACAGAGAATTCTTAACAGAGGAATCTAAAATGACTGAAAGACACTTAAGGAAATGCTCAACATCCTTAGCCATCAGAGAAATACAAATCAAAACAACTCTGAGATTCCATCTTACACCTGTAAGAATGGCCAAGACCAAAAACACTGGGGACAAGTGTTTTTTATGCTGGAGAGGATGTGGTGTAAGGGGAACACTCCTCTATTGCTGATGGGAGTTCAAACTGGTAAAATTTCTTTGGATATCAGTATGGAAATTTCTTAGAAATATAGGAAACAATCTACCTCAAGATCCAGCAATACCACTTTTTGGTATATACCCAAAGAAAGGATGCTCAATCATACCATAAGGACATGTGCTCAACTATGTTCATAGCAGCATTATTTGTCATAACCAGAACCTCAAAAAAACTTAAATGCTCCTTGACCAGAGAACAGATAAGAAAAATATGGTACATTTACACAATGGAGTACTACACAGCAAAAAAATAATAACATCTTGAAATTTATAAGCGAATGGATCAATATAGAAAACATCATATTGAGTGAGGTAACCCAGACACAAGAAGACAAATATCTTATGTACTCACTCATAAATCTAAGAAAAAGCAGCCTGCAATTTACAATCCCAGAAAATCTAGACAACAAAGAAGACCCTAAGAGAAACATACATGAATCTAATGTACATGGGAAATAGAAAAAAAGAGCTCTCCTGAGTAAGTTGAGGGCATTGGGATCATGGGAGATGATAGAAGTGGGAGTGGAGGAAGAGAGAAGAGTAGAGAAAATATATAGCTCAATAAAAACAATTTTTTAGAAAGTTGTAATAATAATGCTGAAATTTAGGTCTCTTCAACTGATGGCTTTCATGGGGTTCTAGTGGGTAAAGATTTGGTTTTCTTTAAGGGACTGGCCACTGGGAGCTTGACCATCCTCCAGTGAGTATTTGAGCATACAATTTTTTTCTTTTTTTCTCTTCTTTTTTTTGGCAGGGCAAGGTAACACGGGTGGGGGTGGACCTTGGAGGACTAGGAAATGAGTGTGATCAGAGTGCATGACGTGAGATTCCCAAACAATCAATAAAAATATTATATAATTTAAAAAGCCAGTACTATGACCAAAGCAACATGGAGATGAAAGGGTTCGTGAGACTTACATTTCCATATCACAGTTTATCAACAAAGGAAGTCAAGACAGGAACTCAAACAAGGCAGGAACATGGAGGCAGGAGCTGATACAGAGGTCAAGGAGGGATACTGCTTACTTGCTTGGTTCCCATGGATTGCTCAGCTTTGCTTTCTGATAGAACTCAAGACCACCAGCGCAGGGATGGCACCAACCACCATGGGCTGAGTCCTCCATCACCAATCATTAATTAAGAAAATGCCTTACAGGCTTACTTATACCCTAATCTTATGGAGGCATTTTCTTCATTGAAGCTCTTTCCTTTCCAGCGACTCTAGCTCATGTCAAGTTGTAATAAAACAAGCCAACACACTCATGAGTCACTCAACCTTATAACCTCAGGTATATGTGTAGCCCATAGGATCAGAGGATGCCTTCAAATTTCCCCCAAAATCCAACAGCTAGGGCATGACAAAGGACATGTGTTGTGTAGGAGAGTTTGATTTTAGTGTGCAGCTCATGAGCTTTCACTGAGGAGTTAGATGGAGACCCTCTGCTTTCACCACCTTAAGACCTCTAGATCTCTCCCTCCTTTTTCATGGTTTCCCCTCCTAGTTTGATGCCCAACACGCATGTATGTATGTTCGTGCCTTCCACCATACAAACAGTTCTCCGTTCCAGTCTCATGTCACATGAATTCTAATAAGTCCTTTTCCCCAACTCCCCACCTCCTTTGAATCTTTCCCCTCTCCCATAGTCCTTTTCCCATTCTCCTTTTTACACACACACACATACAGAGAGAGAGAGAGAGAGAGAGAGAGAGAGAGAGATAACAATAACAGAAAAACATGACTTTGTATTACTCTCTTTAACATAGTGTTCTCTAGCTCTATCCATATCATGTAATGTCATAATTTCATTCTTTTTTTAAATTTATTTATTTATTAAAGATTTCTGTCTCTTCCCTGCCACCGCCTCCCCTTCCCTCCCCCTCCCCCTCCCCCAATCAAGTCCCCCTCCCTCATCAGCCCAAAGAGCGATCAGGGTTCCCTGCCCTGTGGGAAGTCCAGGGACCACCCACCTCCATCCAGGACTAGTAAGGTGAGCATCCAAACTGCCTAGGCTCCCACAAAGCCATTACGTGCAGTAGGATCAAAAACCCATTGCCATTGATCTTGAGTTCTCAGTAGTCCTCATTGTCCGCTATGTTCAGCAAGTCCTGTTTTATCCCAGGATTTTTCAGACCCAGGCCAGCTGGCCTTGGTGAAACAGAAAGGAAAATCAGAGAAGCATCACCTTTCACGATAGCCAAAAATAGCATAAAATATCTTGGGGTAACTCTGACCAAGGAAGTGAAAGATCCATTTCATAATTTCATTCTTATCTGTACCTAAATAAGATTCTATGATATATGTGTGCACCCTGCTTTCATTCATCTGCTGATGACATCTGGGCTCTTCTCATGTCTTGGCTATTGGGAAACATAGAGTAGCAAACATGGATATGTTGTGTGCTTCTTTCAATCTCACCAGTTAATCATTGTCTTTTTATTGGTGATTTGAGACCATTTTCTAACAAATTCAACTAGAGTGCCCCCTCTGCTGATAAGGCTTCTCTTTTTCTTTTTATTAATTATTATAATTTTCCTTCATGCAAGTAGTTCGATATGAAGAGATTGACTGGAGGAAATGGTAGGTCACTTATATTAAAGGTTATTTTTGAGAAAGATTTGCTCATTTTTATAATTTTGTTAGTTTCACTTTCTCCCTTATTGAAATTATGTTGAACATAATGGGTTACTTTGTTCATCTATCTTCTAATAAATTTTATTCTGCCATGGGCTTTTATGGTTGAGATATTCGTCCTCATCCCTGTGTGATAGCCCTTTAAATATCTTCTGTAATGCTGCTTTGGCAATTATGAAGATCTTAGTTTGTCTTTGTTCACATGGCTTTAGTTCACCTTCATTTTAAAGGAGATTATTGCTGGGTATAAAAATCATATTGCACAGTTATTTGCTTTCATTTCCTGCTCCATGGATTTTAGAGCTATCAATGAGAAATCTGTTATTCTGATGTGTTTACCTTTCTAGGTACATTCAGTGTCTTCCTTATAGCTTTTAATAATGTTTTGAACTTTTGAAATCTTAATCATAATATGTTGTGGACAGTTTCTTCTATGGTCATGTGTGTTGGAGTTTCAAATGTTTCTGATGTTTGGTAACATTTGGAGAATTTTCTTACATAATTTTGCTGGCAGAATCTTTATATTTCCAGCTTTTATCTCAACTCCTTTCTATATTCTTGGACTCTCAGGTTTTGTCTGTTGGATATTGAACATTTCAAAGTTATTGCAAGTATAGTCCATGTTCATTCTTTTCTTTACTGATGTTTGAGTACAACATTTTTAGATCTATTTGATTTATTCATATTTATATGAGTATTTTGCCTACATGTGTGTAAGGGCAATGAGAACATGCCTGGTGCCTGAAATAGCTAGGAAAGAAAATTGAATTCCTTGGAACTGAAGTCACAGGAGTGGCCGGCGTGCATGTTTGCACACATTTTTCCTCTGCAAAAAGGCTCAGTAGATGGGTGAGTGTCTTTAATCGTGATGAGAGGGTAAGGATTACTATGCTGAGGACTAATATACATGACCCCTGCTCCTGTCCCACCCAACCCCAGGCTTTGAGCTATCCGCCATGACTACGGGGAGCACCTCCTACACGTGGAAGAGAAAGGAGTTGATGAAGTCCCAGGGGGATGTGAGATACGGGGTGTGCTGGCTTTGTTCCACCTTCACGGCTATGAAGTCCTCCAGCTCCTGCAACTTCTTATAGGCCCAGGCCTGGTACTGGGATCCAGCAGGTGCTTCATCACCGAATAGAATATCTCAAAGAGCTGTGATGGGAGAGAGGAAATGGTGGAAGGACATCTGTCAGCATCAGGACCCAAAGACATGGGACCTGAGAGGAGGAGAAAAGACTTCAAAGCCTTCCCCCTGGTTTCCAGGTATTTAGTTGCTGGTTGGAGGGAACACAAGGATGTTTCATGTGGACTTATCCACAGTTTGCTTTAACATGGACTGGGTCATCCCTGCAGCATCAGGTATTAGGGTAAGGGCTGATAAAGACAGAAACTGCAGAAACGGATGTACATATTCAAATGAGGTTAGATGGAAAGGCATTTGGTGTGCCATTGTTGTGGCAACCACACAGGTTACTGGCACTCAGGAAGGCTAGGCTGGCACATATTTCCGGATAACTGTTGGCGTTTTGGTTGTAGGTTGTTGTGCATGTGTTTAGGCATCAAGTGAGGTTGTTTTCCAGTATTGCAGTGAAGAAAACTTGGACGCAAGCATTTGGGTGTTCAAGTGCATTGCCTAGAGTACTCCCATAAGGCTCAAAGAATGGCCTTGGCTGGAGAACACATCTGTGGGTGTGTGTATATAATATATCCAGGTCAACACCCCTGTGGGTATGTGTAGATAATCTACCCAGGTCCTTATGTGTTTGGAGTCTCAGTTGAGGTACCTGGTCAGGTTTTTTGCTCATCTATCTGGAAGATAACACTTCTATAAATATTTTCAAAAGCATTTGTGATATTTATTTTATCTAATTATGCATAAGTGTCTTTGTGTGGGTGTGTGTACATGATTGCAGGTACCAAAGTGTTGGATTCCCCCTAAAGCTGGATTCATGGACTCTTGTGAGCCACTTAAAGTGGGTCCTGGGAATTGAACGTGGGTCCTCTGCAAGAATAGTACATGCCCTTAACCACTGAACAATCAATCTCTCTAGCTCTGTGTCTGGATAATTAATGGGCCAGTTTAGGACATGTGTATGAACATACGGTTGTGGTAGACTGGATTTTGTAGAGTCAGATGTTCATGCATGTATGAGGGACCTGAGGCAGCCACTTCTCTGTGTAGATGTGAACTGGAAACTTTGCATCATCATGGGGACAGGAATTCCTTGCCGCTGTACTCAAAGCAGTCCCCAAACACAATGGAACTAATGACGTTAAAGACTGTTGAGCTCATGTGGAAGGTGGGATCTATGCTAGCCCCTGGGAGGCTGGCCAGGGTTGAAAGGGAAGAAGATTGGGGAAGCAGGACTCAGCTGATGTCAGTGTGAGCACCAGAGAGTGGGTGCTTTTCCCAAAGTCCCCATTGTCTGTGGCAACTCAGAACTCTTGGGAATCTGCTGCTTCTCCTATGTATCCCATGTACTCCATGACCCCAGCCTCACCATCTGTGTCTGAAAGGCCTGTATGAGAAAGCTGGTCTCTGATCCGCTCCTTGATGTCATGCTTGCCAAAGCCGAAGTCCCGCAGTGGCGATGGGGAAGTACCTGAGTTGCTTGGCCGGCTACCTAGGGCTGAACACCACACCTGGGGATCCAAACACAAGCAGAGGAAGAGGGTAGAGAGGCACATTTTGACAATTTGACCAGGGCTGGAGTGGGTGAAGTGCGTAAAAGGAGGAAGAAGAAAGCTGGGAAACGTGAAAAATCCAAATTCGAGTGAGTGTCACAGACATGACATATTGACATAACAGTGAAAAAGAGAAAGAGGGACTGGAGAGACGACTGAGCAGCTAAGATCACTGGCTGTTCTGCTAGATGATCAGAGTTTAATTCTCAGAATCCATGTGTTAGCTCACAGCAGTCTAAACTACAGTCCCAGGGAATCTGATGCCCACGTCTGACCTCCACAGACACCAGGAAGTCATGGTACATGGTGTGGGACACATCAAGCGTACAAACAAATATAAAAAAAACAAAAATAAGAAAAGAATTTTAAGCCAGGCGGTGGTGGTACACACCTTTAATCCCAGCATGCTGGAGGCAGAGGCACGTTGATCTCTGAGTTCAAGGCCAGCCTGGTGTACAGAATGAGTTCCAGGACAGCCGGGCTTGTTACCCAGAGAAACTGTATTTAAAAGTTTTTTTAATGTAGAAAAAAAGAGTCTGTGAGATTAGAGAAGGGATACCCAGCAAGGGAAACCGGTAGACACCTAGAGAAACACAGAAATGCAGGGAGAATAGGATGTAGGAATTCTAAAACAATCTAGCAAAGGCCACAGAGCAATTTAATGCTGTACAGGCAAGTGGATCAAAGACCAGACAAAGGGCTTGGAGTGGGCAGGTGAGTCGGGGAAAGGGGAACTATGGAATTTGTGGTCACATGTCTGTCTGGCCTAATTTCCTGCCTGTTGTCATCCCCACCATAGACTTTGAAGAACCAGTGGAAGAAAGGTTGCTCTCCACGGCCACTGAATTCCTCAGCCTGGTCGATCAGAGTCTCCTTCTCTGCATTGTATCCCCACAGCACCACAGCAGGACAAGGCCCCAGGTGGATGGTGAACTCAGGACCATGGTGCTCCCTGATCCGAGGGGAGTGATGTGAGGAGTTAGAGAGGTCACGCTTTGAACTGCCCATGTCGTGATGTCAGGGACTTGGATGCATTAAGAGCTGGTTGTCACTCCCCTAGGGCCCCCATCCTATGTCTGCACTCTGACCCAGTCAGGCTTCTGTCTTGGACTCTCAGACACACCAGGTGTGCTCCGCACCCCAAACTCACTCTTCTCTCTGCCCAGAACTGCCTTTGAAATGGAATCATAAAACTACTCTGTGTCCAGTTCCAGAAAGTTCCCAATGAAGACCAATGGGATGGGTACTGTAGGCATCTTTCCAAACAGTGTCCTCTGCCCCACATAGACGAGGCAGGTC
The DNA here is from genome assembly GCF_037038515.1 of Microtus pennsylvanicus. Taxonomy (NCBI): domain Eukaryota; kingdom Metazoa; phylum Chordata; class Mammalia; order Rodentia; family Cricetidae; genus Microtus; species Microtus pennsylvanicus. Next base: position 137,600,685 of record NC_134579.1, on the reverse strand, counting down.
AGCACAGCCCCCGGGGGCATCCCTGAGACCATCATGGTGGCAGTGGAGGGACAGGCAGGTGATGATCGGAGCAATGTGTCTTTATACTCGAGGCTGGAAGGGTGGCTTTTGCTCCTATTTAATAATGATCCCATTTTTCCTCCCAACTATTGCCCTGTCATGCAACTGCCTTGCTTAGACACCAGAAGCAAGGAAGGAGGCTGAGTCACCTCTGGGCTGGTTTACATGTAGTAGGTTCTAGGACAGAAGAAACTGCAGGGGTAGCATAATGGAATAAGAATGCAGATTAGGAAACTTCCAGAATTGAAGAGGTAGCTATATCTGCTTGGGAAGCATCCAAATAGAGGGGTGAGGGTCCTAAATAGAGAAGGAACTTCAGAGACATAGATTTGGGGTTTTAGGAAAGAATCCAAGGGTTTTGATGGCACAGGATATGTTTCTGTAGAGTTGGACACATTGGTGAGAAGGCTCCTAGGGTTAACCATCTTAGCAGGGAGATTCCTCGGCTACCATCTGAAGATGTGGAGTTAATATAGGATCCAGGCGTGTGCATATGAAGTTCCTGGAAAGTGACACATATGGACGGCCCAATAGGATCCTGCAGTCAGCCCCTGGGTTCAGGTGTTCTTAACTTTGACCCTGTGCTGTCTCCCAGTGCCAAGAGTTCTAAAGGAAGCCACAAAGTGAGGCCGTGATCGACACTGTATAACACATAACCAAGGTTCTCCTCTGCCCACAAGTGGGAGAAATGGGGAAGCAGGTCACAGTCACATGTCCCTGAAACACTGCACAGATTCAAAAGGCAAGGAAATCCCAGCTGGCAGAGGGACTGACCTGGTCTTATAAAGTAGTGATACTAACGAATGCCACGATGGCCCCAAAAGTTCCAAAGTAGCTTTTAGTTAAATAGGGCTGTAAAATGCACACACAATGATCACACTGACAAGTTGTCTACTAAGGATGTTGATGTCTAGCCCTGGCTGCTCTGAGCCTTTCAGACAAGTTTCTTTATACATTAGACAACAGACGCAGTGCACAGACACTTAAATTGGTGCAGGTACTGGAAAAGGAGATGAAATGTCAAGCCTAAATAAATGGGGCATCTTTACCAACTATAGCTGTGAACTCAGGAGACCCTTCTATTTACTGAATCCAGTGTCCCATGTGGCTGACTTGACGTTATTGGATGGATGGTGAAGAGCATGATTGAGGCTAGGGTTAGATCTTAATCTTATCCAGATGTTGTGAAGTGACCCTGAACAGGTGACGCTATTGTTTGAGCCTTCTGGGACCTTTGACATCTTCTCCCAGGCTATTTCAGTGGAGCATGTCCTAGTGAAGGCATGAAGGTTACCAACAACAGATGTGCTCAGTAGACTGCAGCTGTTTTATTTCTGGGGCTGTGGAGTTTACGAATGTGGAGCTGGCAGGGATTTCCTTCATGGTGTCTCCTGGCTTTCACCTCCTCTAGTCTAACCAACCCAAAGCAACCCCTTTTGGAAAGGAAAAAGGAGAGGGGGAGCATTTCAAGGATGACTCACACCGACTCCTTCTTCATTCAGCCGAGGACACCGCACTGCAGCCAAGGGCAGGAAGCTTTCCTTCCCGATGGACAGAGAGCAAGAGACGGACAGACAGCAGGACAGAAAGGAAGATGAACAGCACAGGAATCAAGAGGGGAACTGGAGAGAAGGGAGGAAGACTAGCAGGTGTGGGAAGGAGAGGAGAGAGAAGTGCAGGCTTGGGGTAAATACGGTAAAAGACGCGATAGGAATGATAGGAGTGAAAGGAATGGACTTCATGGAACTAGGAACCCTGTGCAGCTAGTTACCCCATCTCACAGAATACAAAGCTGAGGCAACATTGACAGCTCACAGCTGCGGGAAAGAGAGCTCTTTACTTTAAGGGCCTGGCTCTCATGGGTTGACCAAGCTCCAGAGAATTCCCACTCACCCAACATAAATGGGAAGCACCAAGTGGATGTGGATGGCCTAGAGGCTAAGAAGACCTGCTGCCCTGAGGAGGACCTGGGCTCCACTCTCAGCATCCACACGAGAGCTCACGGCTGACTGCTGCCTCTCCCAGGGGATCCAGCTCCCTCTTCTGACTTTAGTGGCCACCAGCAATGTACATGGTACATATACATAGTTGCAGGCAAAATACTCATACACATAAAATAATCAGATAAAAACTGTCAAAAGAGGACACAGAGCTGAATGGGTAGCAGAGCTGCAGAGGATCTAGGAGGAGTTTGGGAGAAAAGAATAAATAAGATAAACATACATGAAATTATAAAAGAACCAGCACAAAGATGAAGACCTCAAAGAATATGAGAAAAATAAAGACTGACAACAAGCAGGATACAATGACATCAACAGAGAAGCCATGAGAGCTAAAGGAAGAGACAGAGACGTGGGCAGAGAGAGGCTAATGCTGGGAGGCAGTAACTGACACACACAGGGCTGGAGTCAGACAGGAGAGAGACAGATGAGCTGGCTGCAGACACCAAGAGAAGACGCTGCAGACAGGAAATCAGAGACCTCCTCTTCTCTCCTGGTTCTGGTCTTGCCCCACCTTCCCCTTCAGCCTCCTCCCTGTCTCAGACTCTGAGTTTATCTTCTCTGTGTCCAGCACTCTGCAGTTCTGATTCCCCAGACTCTGCTGGTGCTCCCGGTGGTGTCCCTATGGCCGTCAGTCCTGTGCCTCAAGCTTGGTGCCCAGAGTTGAGTGGAGCTTATGTTCAGGACCCGACAGGTGGTCTCACCATGCCCCAAGTTCAGCATCTGAACAGCAGGGAGCTGTCCAGGGCCCCATGGCTGAACTGTCAGGGTCCCAGTGGCTGAGCTCAGAGAGCTCAGGGATGCAGACAACTGGGGGCAGCCCTAGGGATGAGTCCTCGACCTCCTTCATTTGTGCAGAGCTGGAGCTGATGTCACTGAAAGATGATGCTCAGAATAGAGACATATGGATCACTCCTTCACAGCTGTCCTATACGAGCGTGCAAACACTTACTTCCCGTGAAGTCTATCTGAGCACGACGGAACTTTACAATGATCGTATCTTCAACCCGGTGGCCCTTTGGCTACTTTAGGACTGGAATTCAGTTCTGTGTTTATGGTTCTCTCTCTCTCTCTCTCTCTCTCTCTCTCTCTCTCTCTGTCTCTCTGTCTCTCTCTAAATTAGGTTTAGTAAATGATTTCATGTTTAATAAGCAAACAGTGGTGAAAGATCCCTGGACTGGGTAATTGGGCCATAGCTCTGAACTTTAGACGAAGGGGCCAGCCCTGACTGTCTTTGGGTAGACTCACAGTCCCTTCCAAAGGGTCCTTGGACAAAAGAGCTGAGCAGCATTGGGACGTGGGCTGAGATGTCATTACCAACCCTTACTTGGTGTCTCCTCTTGACCCAGAGTGAGAGAAAAGAAAGGACTTGAGAAAGGGCCATGCAAACATGGTGCTCTGGTCTACCTGAGCTGCACTTCCCTACTCATGCCCTTTTCTCTGGCGAATGTGTTTGTCCTCTAACAAGCAGCCTGCACTGTCATGCAGAGAACATGCTGCCAGAAGCAGTGACTCAGCTGAGTTCCATCCTGGAGCAATCTACTCCCGAGTCCTCTTGGGATGTCTAATTACTGAACCTATTTGAGTAGATCTGTGTGCCATTTTGGTTTTGTAGAAAGCTCACCAGAACTGACTCTTGCCAGCTCAACTGACAAACAGAAGTGAGATGTAAATGAAAGAGGAGCTTGATTGGACACTGCTCTCGATGTGATGGAAATAAGAAGGATTGAGAGCTGCAGCCATGACTCAGCAGCTAAGAGCACCTGCTGTTTTCCAGAGGACCAGGATTAGTTCTCAGCATCCCATGAAGGAACACAAAATATCTGTAATTCTAGTTTTAAGTGCCCCTCTTCTGGTCCCCTCTGGCACTGCACATACATAGTGCACAGATGGGTAAGGACACACACAGAGACACACATACATACCAATAAGGAATAAGTAAACAAATTAGAAATAAGACACATAAGAAGACAATGAAGTGATAATTTACGTGACAGGAAATTAAATAATATAAAGTAACAAACAAGTTTTTAGAAATGTACAAAAAAATTCCCAAACTTATTCAGAAAGAAATAAAATATCTGCACACATATATAAAAAAGTAAAAATAAGAATAGCAAACAAGGCCATCTAAAAAATATCTAAGGCTTGGTGGCTTCAAAATTGAGTGCAATCAAACATGTTTAGAGTTATGAACACCAACACTTGTCAGTTTTTCCAGTTAATCCAAGAGGCATTATTTTCTAATTCAGTTTCCGTTTCACTGTCCTGATACCAAAGCCATTATCAACCTGTAATACAGTAAGTCTACAATGTCTAAACAGGGTAAACTTAAAAACACTCAATAAAATACATGACATTAAAATTTAACATCATATGGAAGGGATTGTGCAGTTGTGTGACAATGTTATACAGATAATGACAATTTTTTCCTGGGGACACAAGGGTTGTTCAGCATGAGAAACTTAGTTGAGCGACAGAGTAAATAGTAAAAGAAAAACATCAAATGCTTCTCTCATGAAGAAAAAGAATGTGACAAAATCTGAGATTCTAATAGGGCCAGGAAGATGGCCCAGCCATTGAATCACAGCACCCATTTTGCTCACCAAACTGTTCACAACAATTTGTAATTCCAGTTCCAGGTCATCTGATGCCCCATTGTGTCTTCCAAGGCATCAGGCATGCACGTGGTTCACAAGCACACATGAAGATAAAACACCCATACACACAAAATAAGTAAATAAAAAATTTGTCCATTACATTTCTGTTAACTAATGTGTTGGTGCAGAATTTATCATAGTGTTCTTATAATACTTCTTATTTCAAACTTATTTATTCACTTATTTTTAATTATTTTCTCTTAAATTATATCCCATCCACAGTTTCCCCTCCCTCCTCTTCTGGCGAGCCCCTTCTCCAACTTATCCTCTTTCCCCAGATCCACACCTCCTCCATCTCCCTTCAGAAAAGAGCAGGCCTCCCAGGGATATTAACCAAGTCAGTTACAATAAGATGAGGCACATCCCATGTATCGAGAGTGGACGAGGCAGCCCAATAGGAGGAAAAACATCCTAAGAGCAAGCAAAAGAGCCAGAGCCAGTCCCCACTCCCACTGTCAGGAGCCCCACAAGAGCACCAAGCTACACAACCATATCATATATGCAGAGGACCCCAGCACAAATTGCTCTGTGGTTAACAGTGTTACTTATTCTTTAATTGACACGTATGTGTGTGCCCACTTATCTGTCTGTGCTCATGTTCATGAAGTGACTGAGGAGGCCAGAAAAGGAGTTAGCTCACTTGGAATTAGAGTTACAGGGGGTTGTGAGCTGTCATATAGGTGCAGGGAGCCAACCCTGGTCTTCCGCAAGAACAGCAGGTGCTTGTATCTGCTGCGTCACCCCTCCAGGCCTGCTTCTTATTTCCATGGCATCAAGAACAATGTTTCTTTTATTTCTGATTCAGTCCTTGACATCTCAGCTCTGTTTCCCGACCGTTATGTTGGCAGATGCCAATTCTTCGGATCTTTCTACACAATCAAAACCTCACACAGCTTCACATAAATAATAACAATTTCACATTTTAGAGACATAAATATCATTGTCCACTATGTATTTAGTGACACACCCGTGATCTCAGCACTCAAGAAACAGATATGGAAGCATTTGAGTTGAGGAATTTGATAGCAGCCTGAACCAATGGAGACACAGTATTTAAAAAACCCAGAAACTTGAACTTGCTTTGTTTTTGGTGCAGGTGTTTTTTGTGTATGCGTTCTCTGTGCAAAGAAACAGGCAGGATGCCTCTCGGGCTTGCTCGCCATGTTCCGATTCTCCTTGTCGTATGACTCTCCCTTGTGGTTTCTTCCACCTGGCACCAAGCTTGTGTTGTGTCACTTTGCCTGATCTGCCCTCTTCACAATGGGTGCATTCGTGAAAACACCGACGGCACACCACGAATACACTGAGTTTTCATTTCTTCACCACAAAGGATATTTTAAGTGGATCTGCTGATCAATTTTTCAGTTTCCCCGGTTATTGATTTCTAGTTTCACTCTTATGGCAAAAGATGATATTTGTATAGTTTCAACACTTTCAAGTGTATTACATCTTATTCTCTGAGCTTGCTTGAAATCAAAAGTGGGGTTTGTTCCCCACTCAGAAGGTGTGTTCTGGCCAAGGTCAGTTTGGCTGTGTGTGCTCTTAGAGCAGATCTTGGGAGGATGCAGGGGAGATGGCTCCAGGATGGAACTCAGCTGAGTCACTGCTTCTGGCAGCATGTTCTCTGCATGACAGTGCAGGCTGCTTGTTAGAGAACAAACATGTTAGCCAGGGAAAAGGGCATGAGAAAGGGAACTGCAGCTCAGAGCGGGTAGACCAGAGCACCATGTTTGCACGGCCCTTTCTCAAGTCCTTTCTTTTCTCTCACTCTGGGTCAAGAGGAGACACTAAGTAAGGGTTGGTAATGACATCTCAGCCCACGTCCCAATGCCGCTGAGTCCTTTTGATGAAGAATCCTTGGGAAGGGACTGTGAATCTGCCAAAAGACAGTCAGGGCAGGCCCCTGCTACCAAGGTTCAGAGCCGTGGCCCAATTACCCAGGGCAGGGAACTTTCACTGTGTGTTTATTCATCACAGAAGCATTTACAAAATCCAGCAGAACAGGTGCCATACAGTTGTACGTGAACATGCCAGTCCTAAAGAAGTGTCATTGCTGTAAGGCCTTCACAAAATATTAATAATAATGATGATGATAATAAGAATAGTCTTAGAGAAGCAAATGTTTTCAGGACTGTTACTGGACAGCTGTGAAGGAGTGACCGGCAAGCCTCTCTTCTGAGCACCATCTTCAGTGACATCAGCTCCGGCTCTGCACAAATGAAGGAGGTCGAGGACTCATCCCTAGGGCTGCCCCCAGTTGTCTGCATCCCTGAGCTCTCTGAGCTCAGCCACTGGGACCCTGACAGTTCAGCCATGGGGCCCTGGACAGCTCCCTGCTGTTCAGATGCTGAACTTGGGTTGGCGAGACCACCTGTCGGGTCCTGAACATAAGCTCCACTCAACTCTGGGCACCAAGCTTGAGGCACAGGACTGACGGCCATAGGGACACCACCGGGAGCACCAGCAGAGTCTGGGGAATCAGAACTGCAGAGTGTTGGACACAGAGAAGATAAACTCAGAGTCTGAGACAGGGAGGAGGCTGAAGGGGAAGGTGGGGCAAGACCAGAACCAGGAGAGAGGAGGAGGTCTCTGATTTCCTGTCTGCAGCGTCGTCTCTTGGTGTCTGCAGCCAGCTCATCTGTCTCTCTCCCGTCTGACTCCAGCCCTGTGTGTGTCAGTTACTGCCTCCCAGCATTAGCCTCTGCCCACGTCTCTGTCTCTTCCTTTAGCTCTCATGGCTTCTCTGTTGATGTCATTGTATCCTGCTTGTTGTCAGTCTTTATTTTTCTCATATTCTTTGAGGTCTTCATCTTTGTGCTGGTTCTTTTATAATTTCATGTATGTTTATCTTATTTATTCTTTTCTCCCAAACTCCTCCTAGATCCTCTGCAGCTCTGCTACCCATTCAGCTCTGTGTCCTCTTTTGACAGTTTTTATCTGATTATTTTATGTGTATGAGTATTTTGCCTGCAACTATGTATATGTACCATGTACATTGCTGGTGGCCACTAAAGTCAGAAGAGGGAGCTGGATCCCCTGGGAGAGGACAGCAGTCAGCCGTGAGCTCTCGTGTGGATGCTGAGAGTGGAGCCCAGGTCCTCCTCAGGGCAGCAGGTCTTCTTAGCCTCTAGGCCATCCACGTCCACTTGGTGCTTCCCATTTATGTTGGGTGAGTGGGAATTCTCTGGAGCTTGGTCAACCTATGAGAGCCAGGCCCTTAAAGTAAAGAGCTCTCTTTCCCGCAGCTGTGAGCTGCCAATGTTGCCTCGGCTTTGTATTCTGTGAGATGGGGTAACTAGCTGCACAGGGTTCCTAGTTCCATGAAGTCCATTCCTTTCACTCCTATCATTCTATCATGTCTTTTACCGTATTTACCCCATAGCCTGCACTTCTCTCTCCTCTCCTTCCCACACCTGCTAGTCTTCCTCCCTCCTCTCCAGATCCCCTCTTGATTCCTGTGCTGTTCATCTTCCTTTCTGTCCTGCTGTCTGTCCATCGGGAAGGAAAGCTTCCTGCCCTCGGCTGCATTGAGGTATCCTCAGCTGAATGAAGAAGGAGTCGGTGTGAGTCATCCTTGAAATGCTCCCCCTCTCCTTTTTCCTTTCCAAAAGGGGTTGCTTTGGGTTGGTTAGACTAGAGGAGTTGAAAGTCAAGGGACACCATGAAGGAAATCCCTGCCAGCTCGATGTTCGTAAACTCCACAGCCCCAGAAACAAAACAGCTGCAGTCTACTGAGCACATCTGTTGTTGGTAACCTTCATGCCTTCACTAGGACATGCTCCACTGAAATAGCCTGGGAGAAGATGTCAAAGGTCCCAGAAGGCTCAAACAATAGCGTCACCTGTTCAGGGTCACATCACAACATCTGGATGAGATTAAGATCTAACCCTAGCCTCAATCATACTCTTCACCATCCATCCATCCATCCAATATCATTAGTCAGCCACATGGGACACTGGGTCCAACAAAGAGCAGGGTCTCCTGAGTTCACAAATATCTCATCCTACATGTCCCAGGACACTGCTAAGGAAAAGAGTCTCTTGTGTAAAGTCAAACTGGGCTGCCCACCTTTTCACATGGAAACCAGCAAGGCCAAGAGCATCTCTTTCTGTCTTCCAACTCCCTGTTCCCTTCAAATGCTGTGTCCTCTTGTGCAGGATAATGAGAGCCAGTCTGGACACTCAGAACCTTTGCTGCTGTCACCTGCAATTGAGAAACAAATTCTCCCAGCTCCTTTCTTTTTCTTATTCAATACAGCAGAGGGGAGAGCAGGAGCCCAGGACCACCAGCATTCCAGGCACTGGCCAGAGGGCAGCATTTGCTGGACCAATACCTGCCAGGTTCTACTCACTCAACCACTCTGCACCCCAAACTCACAAACAGCCTCCTGTGTCTGCCTCTGCTCTTTGCCCCTCCCTAAAGGTCTCAGTGTCCAGAGGTATTGAGTCATTTTCAACATGTGTCACCTCTAAGGCTGCTAGCCTGGCATGCCTCTGAGCATGTAACTCTGATGACCTGACCATCAATGCCTCCCAAGCCCACATGGGTCCCTCCAGGATCAGTGAGAGCAATCCCAACTCAGCAGCACTGATGGCACATTCCACGTGATGTTCATGCTGGAAGATCCAGGAGCAAATTTGATCCTGCAACAACCGCTTTCTCACCCTTCTAAATGCAACCTTCCGGACTCACTCTCAACCCTGTCCACACCAAAAGTGACTATTTCATGTTCTTTTGGCAGGATGTCAGCAATAAGCTCTTCTTCTCCTTACAGTGTACACTCACTCTTCCTAACACACACATACACACACACACACACACACACAAAGTCAATCCCTCATCTTCTTCCGATTCTCTTGATCTTAAGGCTTCAAAACCCAAGGTGTTTATAGTAGGGGAAGAAACAACTTAGACAACTTAGATAAATTCTCAATTGGTTGAGTGTGAATTCGAGTGCTCAATTTGACATAGTTGGATACAAGTCCCTCAAACGGGCAGTGCTATAACTTCAAGGTAATTATTTGACTGTTCTGTGCTTCTTTTCTGCTCTGAAAAACTGGGTGTTCTGAGAATAATGCAAGGTGTGGGTTTAACATTCTTGGTTCCCCTATGCTTATATGTGAACACAGAACCTCCATAGCACCTACATAGAATTTGTATGCAAGTTTGTATGGTTTAGATCTAAAATGTTCCTCCCAAAGTCCTATGTGTTAAGACTTTGGTCCCCAAGACTAATGGGAAATAGGAAGATCAATGGAAGGGGACAAGAGAGGGTAATGGGGCAGAATGATCTTAACAGTATATATTTATGAAAATGTCATCATGAGAGGGCTGGAGTGGTGGTGGTTCGGTGGTTAAGAGCACTGGCTGCTCTTTCAGAGGACCCAGGTTTGAATCCCAGCACCCTCTTGGTGGCTCATATCTATAACTCCAGTCTTAGGAGAATCCAAAGCCCTCTTCTGGCTTTCCAAGAACACCAGGCACACACACAGCACACAGACATACATGCAAAACACTCATACACATAAAATAAAAATAATTTTTAAATTTGTTTAATAAAATATATTATAACCATTTTAGGGATAGTTAATATACTTTAATTATGAGGTAAGGAAAAAGGTAGCAACAGTCAAAGGCAGGGAAGCGACTGGATCACTGAACTCTGACTTCATCTGCGGATCAATTCACTGATGAATTCACAATCTGATGGGCTGTTGGGAGGGATGGAGACTTGGGAAATGGTGCCTTTTAGAAGGGAGTGGGTCTCTGAGGGTCCACTTGGAGGGCTGTATCTTGCTCCTGGCTCTCTCTCTCTCTCTCTCTCTCTCTCTCTCTCTCTCTCTCTCTCTCTCTCTCTCCACCTCCACCCCATTCTTCCCTTCTCCCTTCCAGCTGCTGTGATACAAGCCTCCCTGTGGAGCCGCACACTCCTCACCCTGGCTCCACTAACAAATAAAATCCCAGCACAGATATGACTTGCAGCTCTGCCTAGCTGTGCTCTACAGTTCTCCCCCCCACCCACTGTCTCCTTGTCCTATTCCCCTTTCTGCAGACAGGAATGAAGGCCAAGCAGGAAGAAATTCAAACTCCGCAGCACCACTGCCTGTTTCACAACAAACCATGATCTCATGTTTCAAACACAACTTAGATGTTGTTGGCTGTCTTCTAGCAAGTTAGGGTAGGGTGGGGAGTGTTGAGAAACATTAAACCCGTGTCTTATTTTTCTTAATAGGATCAAAAGTCCACACATACTCCAGCCAGACCACCAGAAACTTCCCTTGAGAAGCCTGGCTAGGGCAATAAGACACCAAAGAGAGATCAAGGGAATACAAATTGGAAAAGAAGAAGTCAAACTCTCACTGTTTGCTGATGATATGATAGTTTACATAAGTGATCCCAAAAATTCTACCAAGGAACTTCTACAACTCATAAACACTTTCAGCAATTTAGCAGGATACAAGATTAATTCAAAAAAATCAGTAGCCCTCCTGAACACAGATGATAAAAAGGGCTAGGGAAGAAACCAGAGATTCAACACCCTTCACAATAGCCACAAATAGCATAAAATATCACTGAGTAACTCTAACCAAACAAGTAAAAGACTTGTATGACAAGAACGTTAAATCTTTGAACAAAGAAATTGAAGAAGACACCAGAAAGTGGAAAGATCTCCCATGCTCTTGGGTAGATAGAATTAACATAGTAAAAATGGCAATCTTACTGAAAGCAATCTTCAGATTCAACGCAATGTCCATCAAAATCCCAGCAAAATTCTTCAAAGACCTCGAAAGAATGGTACTCAACTTCATATGAAAAAGCAAAAAACCCAGGATAGCCAAGACAATCTTGGGCAATAAAAGAACTTCTGGAGACATCACAATCCCTGACTTCAAACTCTACTACAGAGCTACAGTACTGAAAACAGCCTGGTACTGGCATAAGAACAGACAGGAGGACCAATGGAACCGAATAGAAGACCCAGATATCAATTCACACATCTTTGAACACCTGATATTTGATAAAGAAGTAAAAAATATCAAATGGAAAAAAAGAAAGCATATTTAACAAGTGGTGCTGGCATAACTGGATATCAACATGTAGAAAAATAAAAATAGACCCATATCTATCACTATGCACAAAACTCAAGTCCAAATGGATCAAAGACCTCAACATAAAGCCAGCCACACTAAACCTTATAGAAGAGAAAGTGGGAAGTACATTTGAACGCATTGGCACAGGGAACCACTTTCTAAATATAACCCAGTAACACAGACATTGAAACAATTAATAAATGGGACCTCCTGAAACTGAAAAGCTTCTGTACAGCAAAGAACATGGTCAACAAGACAAAACTACAGCCTACAGAATGGGAAAGGATCTTCACTAACCCCACATCAGACAGAGGTCTGATCTCCAAAATATACAAAGAACTCAAAAAATTGGACACCAAAAGATCACATAATTCAACTTAAAAAAGAAATGGAGTACATACCTAAACAGAGAACTCTCAACAGAGGAATCTAAAATGGCTGAGAAACACTTAAGGAAATGTTCACCCGGGTGGTGGTGGCACACGCCTTTAATCCCAGCACTCGGGAGGCAGAGGCAGGCAGATCTCTGTGAATTCGAGACCAGCCCAGTCTACAAGAGCTAGTTCCAGGACAGGCTCCAAAGCCACAGAGAAACCCTGTCTTGAAAACCCCCCCCAAAAAAAGAAAATGTTCAACATCCTTAGCCATCAGAGAAATGCAGATCAAAACAACTCTGAGATTCCACCTTACACCTTTAAGAATGGCCAAGATCAAAAACACTGATGACAATTTATGCTGGAAAGGTTGTGGGGAAAAGGGAACACTTCTGCATTGCTGGTGGGAATGCAAGCTGGTACAACCCCTTTGGATGTCAGTGTGGTGATTTCTCAGAAAATTAGGAAACAACCTTCCTCAAGACCCAATAATACCGCTTTGGGTATATATCCAAAGGATGCTCAATCATGCCACAAGGACATGTGCTCAACCATGTTTATAGCAGCTTTGTTTGTCATAGCCAGAACCTGGAAACAACCTAAATGTCCCTCGATCAAAGAATGGAAAAGAAAAATGTGGTACATTTACACAATAGAATACTACACAGCAGAAAAAAAATGACAGATTGAATTTTGCAAGGAAATGGATGGAACTAGAACATTATTTTGAGTGAGGTAACCCAGACATAGAAAGACAATTATCACATGTACTCACTCATAGGTGATTTTTAAACATAAAGCAAAGAAAGCCAGCCTACAAACCACAATTCCAGAGAACTTAGACAACAATGCGGACACTAAGAGAGACATACATTGATATAATCTACATGGGATGTAGAAAGTATAAAAAGACAAGATCTCCTGAGTAAATTGGGAGCCTGGTGACCTTGGGGGAGGAATGAAGGAGGAGAGAGGCAAGGAGGGGAACAGAAAAAATGTAGAGCTCAATAAATATCAATAAAAAAACAAATGCAGGGGCTGGAGAGATGGCTCAGTGGTTAAGAGCATTGGCTGCTCTTCCAGAAGTCCTGAGTTCAATTCCCAGCAACCACATGGTGGCTGACAACCATCTGTAATGAGATCTGGCGCCGTCCTCTGGCGTGTGGGCATAAATGGAGGCAGAATGTTGTGTACATAATAAATAAATAAGTCTTTAAAAAATGCAAAAAAGACACAGAAAATATATTCAACAAAATTATAGAAGAAAACTTTCCCAACCTAAATAAGGATATTCCTATGAAGGTACAAGGGGGCTGGAGAGATGGCTCAGTGGTTAAGAGCACTGACTCTTCTTCCAGAGGTCCTGAGTTTAATTCCCAGCAACCACATGGTGGCTCACAGCCATCTGTGATGAGATCTGGTGCCCTCTTCTGGGGTGCAGGGACACATGCAGGCAGAATACTGTATATGTAATAAATAATCAAAAAAAAAAGGAGGTACAAGAAGCTTACAGAACACCAAATAGACTGAATCAAAATAAATTCCCTTTCCATATAATAATCAAAACACAAAACATAGAGAACAAAGAAAGAATACTAAGAGCAGCAGAAAAAAAGGTCAGTATCATATAAAGGAAAACCTATCAGAATTACACCTGACTTCTCAATGGAAACCAAAAACTCCCTATGTGACTAGGAGTGAACCTGAACTCCAGATCGTCCTGCCTCTACCTCCTGTGTGCTGGGATTGCAAGCATTGGCCACTTTAGCCGTTTCAGATTCTTAGAAACAAGGTCCTTTCCCAGAAACCCTTCTCGCACCATTAGAACTCCATACTTCTTCCCTATCTCAAACCCATACTTTGGACCCTCCCCAAAATCACCACAGTTTGGGACTTCTTCTGAATATCTATCTTCTGAGGCCAAAACACCATGCTTGGAGGACCCCCTCCCTCAGAACCCCTATAGCTGCTCCTTCAAAGCTCAGGGACAAAGGTTTCTCAGACCTCAGCAGCAGCTATCAGCACCTATCTCTAGGAACCCTGGATGGAGTCTGTCCACCCTTCTCAAGCCCCTAGAAGTTCCATCTTTGCAGCATGGAAATCTGGGTTTGAGGGAGACAGAACAACCCTCTTCCAGAATGGAGACTTGTCTTAACTGATCTTCCAGAGGATGCAGGGGTACGGACTGGATTCCCAGCGTCCACATCACAACCCCCTTGCCACTTCCAGGAGACGAGCCTCTCTCTCCTGACCTCCTTAGCACGTGCACCCACGTGGCACTCGTGTCTGCATGCAGGCAAACACTCAGACACACAAAATGAAAATAGTAAAATCCTCAGGAGGTCTGCACTGACTCTGCCTCCCAGTCCACACAGGACACAGATGTCATCACGCTTCTTAACACCGTGCACTATGACTCCGAACAATTCAAGACGCCTCGGGAGTTCAATCCCGAGCATTTTCTGGATGCATTTCCCGAGCAATCAGTCCTTCAAGAAGAGCCCTGCCTTCATGCCGTTTTCGGCTGGTAAGGATGCAGTCGCTCTTTTGAACCATACTTCTAACCCGACTCTGCAAGCCCTCTCCATCCCATCCCATTCTTAGCTTTCCTTGCAGAGATCCCCCTTTTCCAGTTTGGCTCCTGTTAATTTAAGATTTTCAGACTCTCCACAAGGTGGCGAGCCTGGCTCTGATTTTCCTTAACTCTGCCTTGTCCGCTGGCAGCAGGGGAGGAGGAAGAGGGCGGGGAAAGGGAAAGAGGGCAAAAATCCTATTTACTCAGCACAGAGGACGAAATGAGGGGTAATGTCAGACAAGTTATCATGTCGCCTTTTGTGTGCCCAATACCTCTGGGAAGGGGCAGCGGCTGAGAGTTGGATTCCATAGCCAGATCATACCGGATTGATTGCACCCCAGCTGTGTCTCGGCTGTGGGAACGTCCAAACACAGGATTTGAATCCAGCGAGCTACTTCGGCTTTATTTCCCCCAAAACCCTGAGGCCTTTGTGGGTGATATCCCCAGCCGTTACCTTCAAACCCACAGATTCCCTCTGAGCATGTGCGAGTGCTGCCCCACACTGTCTATTTCACCTTTGCTCTTGGCCCTCCCACCCATGCAGGACGCCGACTGTGTCTCGGGGAGCCTCTGGCGCGCATGGAGCTCTTCATATACCTCACCTCCATTCTGCAGAACTTCACGTTGCAACCGCTGGTGGAGCCTGGGGACATCGACCTGGCCCCGCTTAGCTCAGGGCTGGGCAATTTGCCAAGGCCTTTCCAGTTATGTGTGCAGGTTCGCTGAGTAATGCGCCCAGGGACTGCTCTGTCCCTCTTCCAACTGGTTTCACTGTCGTGGGCCTCCATCAGGGTCTCTACCACATTCTCTCTCTTTCCTAACCCCTGGGCCTGGCATATTGGTCCTTTACCCTCCTATCTTAAACCTGTCTTCGAGGAAAGAATGACGTGGCAAAGGGGAATTGCAGTCTTAGACCCACAGAACCTACTCTGTAATGTACCCTTACCTGGGCTTTTTGTATCATTTCCTAATAAGAATCTTGACAATAGATTTATACCTGACTTAATTAAATTAATAAAGAGGAAACCCCCTGTATGGCAGTGATTCTCAGCGTGGGGGTTGAACGAGTGATTCAGGCTATCTGAATATCAGATATTTACATTATGATTCATAACAGTAGCAAAATTACAGTTATATATCAGCAATGAAAATAATGTTGTGGTTAGGAGTCACCACAACGTGAGGAACTGTATCAAGAGGTCACAGCATTAGGAAGGTTGAAAACCATCGTTTTATGGTGAAGAGATCTGGATGCTGAGAGGGGTGAGGACACGCCCATCCTAAGCCCCATCTTCCTAAATCTTGCCTATTCTAAAGCCCTCCTGGAGTCACCAGTTGCAAAATCAAAGACTTGTGTGAGCTATGGGTTGAGTTCAAAGCCAGCCTGACTAGACATTGTCCTTAGTTAAGTTTTTAAAAGTGCTGAAGATATGTCTCACTGATGCTCCTTGCCCACGTGTATGATGCCCACGTGATCCAGTCGCCAGGACAGCAAACAAAAGGGGGAGAGCTAATGTTTTCGGAAGGCCAGCTTGAAAGCAAAAGATGTGTGGGCCTAAAGATAGACAGGCAGAGAAACCCAGAAAGAGGGGGAAAGCTACCAGGAAACATAGCAAGCAAGGGGCCTGTGGGATTGAAGTCAAAGAACCTGAGGGGCTGAGAAACAATTACAATGGCTTATACGGTGCTTGCTAAGGAAACCGTTCTAGGCGACATCTTTAACTCTCCCTATGGAACAAAGAAGCATTGTCATTATCTGTTCACGACCAAACTTGAGACCCAGAAAGATGAGGTGGTTTTCCCCAGATCACAGCATCAGAAATGAGTTGAGTTGGGATCTAAACCCTGATGCGATGGTCACAGAGTCCGCAGGTCTGTCTATCCACCGCCCTTTAATATCAGAGGATGCAGAGCAACAGAGGGAAGCATTGTCAGCCACGGAAGAAAGGAGCCAGATAAAGAAAAAACGGGGGCTAGAGAGTTGGCTCAACAGTTAAGAGTACTTGCTGCTCTTCCAAAGGACCCTGGTTCGAGTCCCAGGACCTCTATGGTGGCTCACAACTGTTCGTTCCTGTTCTGGGGGATCTAACACCCTCTTCTGGCCTCCACAGGCACTAGCACGTGGCACACAGACAAACGGAGGCAAGACAGCCATACACATAACACCAAGATTTTTGCTTTTTTAGTTTCTTTTGTTCTGTTTTTATTTTGTTTTGCTTTTTGTTTTTTACAGAAAGTGTCTTACTGTGTAGCCCTGGCTGTCCTGGATCGAACTCACTCTGTAGACCAGGCTGGCCCCAAACTCACAGAGATCTGCCTACCTCTACCTCTTGAGTTCTGGTATTAAAGGGAGAGAGAGAGAGAGAGAGAGAGAGAGAGAGAGAGAGAGAGAGAGAGAGAGAGAGAGAGAACACCAAAGAGGTGGGCAGAGGAGGAAAGAGCAAAGAAAAAGAAAAACAGACCTGGAAATCCAGGTCCACAATCTCAGATACTCCAGAGATAGGGGCAGGAGGATCACTGATCAAAACCTGCCTGACTACAGAGTGAGTTCAAAAGCCATCCTGGACAACATAGTGAGATCTTGTCTCAAAAAGTAAAAGGGATTAGAAGCTAAGCATGGTAGCCCATGTGTTTAATCCCAGACTGGAGAGGCAGAGACAGATAGTTATGAATTCAAGGCCAGCCTGGTCTACATAGTGAGTTCCAGGCCAGTCAGGGCTACATAATGAGACCTTGTCCCCACCTTCCATGGGGGGGTGAAATGTTACTCAATAGTATAGAGCTTGCCCAGAATCCCCCAGTGAGGGGTTGGAGTGTGGCTCAGTGTTAGAGTACTTGCCCAGAATCTACCTGGGGGGTGGGCTGGTGACATGGATCAGTGGTAAAGGACTTGCCCAGAATTCCCCAGTGAGGGTCTGGGGTCTTCACTCAGTGGTAGAGCCCCTGCCTAGAATCCCCCCAGTGAGGGGCTGGGGTGTGGCTCAGTGGTAGAGCCCCTGCCTAGAATCCCCCAGTGAGGGGCTGGGGTGTGGCTCAGTGGTAGAGCCCCTGCCTAGAATCCCCCAGTGAGGGGCTGGGGTGTGGCTCAGTGGTAGAGCCCCTGCCTAGAATCCCCCAGTGAGGGGCTGGGGTGTGGCTCAGTGGTAGAGCCCCTGCCTAGAATCCCCCAGTGAGGGGCTGGGGTGTGGCTCAGTGGTAGAGCCCCTGACTAGAATCCCCCAGTGAGGGGCTGGGGTGTGGCTCAGTGGTAGAGCCCCTGCCTAGAATCCCCCAGTGAGTGGCTGGGATGTGGCTCAGTGGTAGAGCACCTGCCTAGAATCCCCCAGTGAGGGACTGGGGTGTGGCTCAGTGGTAGACCCCCTGCCTAGAACCCCAGTGAGGGGCTGGGGTGTGGCTCAGTGGTAGAGTCCCTGCCTAGAATCCCCCAGTGAGGGGCTGGGGTATGGCTCAGTGGTAGAGCCCCTGCCTAGAATCCCCCAGTGAGGGGCTGGGGTGTGGCTCAGTGGTAGAGTCCCTGCCTAGAATCCCCCAGTGAGGGGCTGGGGTGTGGCTCAGTGGTAGAGTCCCTGCCTAGAATTTCCCAGTGAGGGGCTGGGGTGTGGCTCAGTGGTAGAGTCCCTGCCTAGAACCCCAGTGAGGGGCTGCGGTGTGGCTCAGTGGTAGAGCCCCTGCCTAGAATCCTCCAGTGAGGGGCTGGGGTGTGGCTCAGTGGTAGAGCCCCTGCCTAGAACCCCAGTGAGGGGCTGGGGTGTGGCTCAGTGGTAGAGCCCCTGCCTAGAATCCCCCAGTGAGGGGCTGGGGTGTGGCTCAGTGGTAGAGCCCCTGCCTAGAATCCCCCAGTGAGGGGCTGGGGTGTGGCTCAGTGGTAGAGCATGTGCAGTGCTCTAAATATAATTCCTGGAAACAACAGCAATATAAAGATAATGAGTAAAGACAAGAACCATGTGTAGAGGCAGTAGGGTGTAGGAAGATAGGCTCTCACCCCTCACACACCAACACCCCATACCCCACCCCCACAAACACAAGCCAAGTCCTTTGATCTGCAATTTCTCCCTGTAGGGTGGGGAAATCATCTCAGGCATGAAGCTTCACAGCTCAGTACCGACCCTGACAACTTGACATTCTGCTGAGGACAGCTTTCCTTCCAAGCTGCAGGCACAGTGAATCTGGCTCCCGGCCACAGGCAGCACTAAAGAGAGAGGCCTACCTTGAAAAGAGTCTCCCCAAAGCCATCAGCAGTTGGGACATGCTCTGCAGAGCCCGAGGCTGGCCTGGGTGAGGCCTATAGATAATCTTGACATGGGATATTAACTTCTTAATCCCTACAGGGAGATCACAAGTCCAGTTAAGAACCTGAACAGGCACGAAGAAGCCCAGGGAGAGAGGCAAGGAGAAGTGCATGAAGATGCTGAAAAGAGACCGAGGTGTGGTGGGCACATCTGCACCTCGGCATGTGGGAGGCTGGAGCAAGCGGTTCTGACTTCAAGGCCAGCATGGGCTGCAGTATTGGGGAAGTTTGGTCTCAGAAGCCAGGTCTGTGTGTGCAGGCCTACAACCCCAGATATCTGGGAGGCTGAGGCAGGATCTTAGCAAGTTTAAGGCCAGACTGGAGCAACTTAGTGAGATCTTATCTCAAAACAAAAAGTAAAAAGAGGGTTGAGGCCCTGCCTAGCATCCCTCAGTGACGGGCTGGGGGTGTGGTTCAGTGGTAGAGCCCCTGCCTAGAATCCCCCAGTGAGGAGTTAGAGGTGTGGCTCAGTGGAAGAGCCCCTGTCTAGAACCCACCAGTAAGGACTTAGAGGTATGGCTCAGTGGTAGAGCCCCTGCCTAGAATCCCCCGGTGAGGGGTTGGGATGAGGCTTGTGGTAGAGCCCCTGCCTAGAATCCCCCAGTGAGGAGTTAGAGGTGTGGCTCAGTGGAAGAGCACTTGCCTAAAATTTGCCAGTGAGGGGCCCAAGCCTGACTCAGTAATAGAGTGCTTCCCTAGAGTTTACCAGTGAGGAGCTGGGTGACTAAGTAACAAAGATTATTCAGGCTCTAGGTACAATGCCTAGTACTGTGGGGGCACTAAAACAGACAGAGACAAGAAGTCACAGGAACAGCAGAGAGAGACCTTGGTTAATGAAACCCATTATTCTGGAATTAGTAATCTGACTCCCTACCACACCAAGGCCAATATCAGGAGACAAAAGTTGGTAGAAGTGTATTCAAGGGTCAGCATTGTTGAGAAGGGACACTGTGGCTTCAAAGTTCCATCTTGGGGGGCTCAAGGACACAGAGTACTTTATGGGGGGAAGAAGTATGAAAAGAAGGCTGAACCACTCAGCCCAGTCTGAGTCATCCAGGGCCTATGTCCGTCTTTTTTCTTCTTTTCCAAAACATGACAGTGGACTTTAACCTGAGGCTGTTCCTGCACCTCTTTCAGAGAGACATATTCAAGCAACAGAAGACATGATGGCTAATTTTATTTTTAGTCTATTTATTTGATTTGGTTTTTTGAGACAAGGTCTCACTATGTATTCCTAGCTGTCCCAGAACTGGTTCTATAGACCAGGCTGGCCTCGAACTCACAGAGTTCGGCCTCTCTCTGCCTCCCAAGTACTGAGATAAAAGGAGTGTGCCACCATGCCAGGCTCTGATGACTAATTTCGACAGTAGTACTAGTTAATAAAAAGTAACTTGCTGAAAAGGACAGGGTCAATAAGACAAAATGACAGCCTACAGAATGAGAAAAGATCTTCACCAACCCTGCATCGGACAGAGGGCTGACCTCCAAAATATACAAAGAACTCAAGAAATTGGTCATCAAAAGAACAAATAATTCAATAAAATGTGGGGTACAGACTTAAACAGAGAACTCTCAACAGAGGAATCTAAAATGGCTGAAAGACACTTAAGGAAATGCTCAACATCCTTAGTCATCAGAGAAATACAAATCAAAACAACTCTGAGATTCTATCTTATGCCTGAAAGAATGACCAAGATCAAAAACACTGATGACAACTTATGCCGGAGAGGTTGTGGGGAAAAGGAAACACTTCTGCATTACTGGTGAGAGTGCAAGCTGGTACAGCCTCTTTGGATGTCTGTGTGGCGATTTCTCAGAAAATTAGGAAACAACTTTCCTCAAGACCCAGTAATACCACTTTTAGGTATATATCCAAAGGATGCAGACCTATACCACAAGGACATGTGTTCAACTATGTTCATAGCAGCATTATTTGTCATAGCCAGAAACTGGAAACAACCTAGATGCCCCTCAGCGGGAGAATGGATAAGGAAAATGTGGTACATTTACACAATGGAATACCATACAGCTGGAAAAAATAATAATATCTTGAAATTTGTGGGCAAATGACGGATCTAGAAAGCATTAAATTGAGTGAGGTAACCCAGACCCAGAAATACAAGTATCATATGTACTCACTCATAAGTGGCTTTTAGACATAAAGCAAAGAAATCCAGCCTACAAATCAGAATCCCAGAAGACCCTAAGAGAGACATACATGGATTTAATGTACATGGGAAGTAGAAAAAAACAAGATCTCCTGAGTAAATTGGGAGCATGGGAATCATGGAAGAGGATAGGAAGGGAAGGAAGAAGAAGGGAAGGGAGCAGAGAAAAACATATAGCTCAATAGAAACAATTAACAAAAAGTAACTTGCTGAGTAGTGATGGTGCATGCCTTTAATCCCAGCATTTGGGAGGCGGGGGGGGGGGGGGGGTCATCACTTGGCGGACTTTCAGAGATGCAGCAGGGTCTGGAGAGAGATGGGGGAGGGGACTTGGAGTGAGCCTCCCCCCCCCAACATACAAGACTCTTAGGATATATGGATGACAGGAGCTGGGGTGAAACTTCTACCTGAACAATAACAGTAGCAAGATCATAGTTATGACATAGCAACGAAAATAACTACGTTTGGGGGTCACCACAAGAGGTTAAAGGGTCGCAGCATTGGGAAAGTTGAGAAGCACTGAGCTTAGAGCATTCAGAGGGCTGACACATTGAGGACAAAGGGAGGACACCAGCCCAACACCATTTCCCCCTCCAGAAAACTGGAATGTGGTATTTCTTTTCTTTTTGGGGGGGAGGGGTGGTGGGGGTTGAAACAGGATTTCGCTGTGTAACTTAGCTGTAGACCAGGCTGACCTCGAACTCACAGAGATCCACCTGCCTGTTTCCCAAGTGCTGGGAGTAAAGGCATGCTGCACTGCTAACTGTCCAGAATGTGCTATATCCTAAGACCTAAAGGTCTTAATCCCGATATTCTTCCTTGCCATTCCATCCAAGGCTTCTTCCCAGATGTTTGGTCACGGAAACAAGAAACACAAGACAGAAGGTCAGCAGCACGGAGCATGGCTGATGCTGTGACAAACTGGGACAGGTGGCTTGAGGGCCTCGTGCACTGCCGTGTGGGGGAAATGTGGAAGGGCCCAGAGCAGGGCCTTCTTGGAGGGAGTTTGGAGGTCGAACTGCTGAAAGAAACGCAAACGGTAATGGAGGCTGGGTCCACACAGGTTTGCTATCAAGCTCTTGGTTTGGGTTTTTTTGTTTCACTTTTCTTATGTTTACTATGTTTTATGTATGAGTATTTTGCCTTCATGTGTCTGTGCCCCACATGTGTGCCTGGTTCCCATGGAGGTCAGAAAAAGGCATCAGATCCCCTGGAACTAGAGTCATGGACGGTTGTGAACTGCCATTTGGGGACTGGGAACCTAACCTGAGTCCTCCGCAAGAGCAACAAGCACTTTTAACCACTGAGCCATCTCCACAGCCTCTAGCAAATCCTTTATGGCAAAGTCTGAGCTCCAGCAGCCCCCAAAAGCTAGGTTCAGCCTGGCATAGGGGCACGTGCATTTAACCCCAGCACTCTGGAGGAAGAGGCTGGTGTATCTCTGTGAGTTTTGGTTGACAGAGTGAGTTCAGGACAGCTAGAGATGCAGAGTGAGACCCTGTCTCAAAGAAGAGAGAGGGAGAGGGAGAGAGAGAGAGAGAGAGAGAGAGAGAGAGAGAGAGAGAGCGCTAGGCTCAGCCTCTGTTCCACAATAAATCAATTAAAGAGCCAAGTAATTGTGAAAGTGAGAGAGTTGGAAAGAAGACAAATAAAGGTTTCAAGTGTCCTCTAAGCCCGGCATTGGAGTGCTGACTTTAGCTTTAGGTTTAAACGGGGAAACAACGGAGCGAGGGAGGCAGAGTTGGCACAATTATAGCACTATTAATCTGGCCAGGGTGTGGTCCCATTCATCACTGCCTCGATTCTCACTTCTGCATGACAGTCCTAAAGGTGCCAACCTCACTGCCATGCTTGACTGAAGGGACCTGACACCTACAAGGTGATCAATCACTCCTGCCCCAGGGGCAGCCGCCACGAATAATCACTGTCTTCTGAAGGATGATCCGTGCGGCAAGGGTGCCAAGGGTGCCAAGGTGACTCATAAGGGAAGGAAAAGGACAACAACATCTCGCTATTTCAGGCAAAGTAAAGGAGACAGAGGAGAGGAAAATGGAAAAAGTGAGGCCACGGTAGGCCAACATGGACAGTAGATGCTCTCCAGCAAAAGCAGATCCGGGAGGTCTGTTTCCGTTTCAGAGGGGAATAGAGGATCTACTGGGAACTGGGCTAGAAGCATTTGTGCAGCGTTCTGGGCTGACTAGTTTTATGTAAACTTGACACGGGCTAAAGTCGTCTGTAGGGCATTTTCTTAGTTTGTGATTGATGAAGGAGCGCCCAGCCCACTGTGGTCCTGGGTTCCATAAGAAAGCAAGTCAAGCAAGCCATGGGAGCAAGCCAGTCAGCAGCACCCTCCATGGCCTCTGCATCAGCTCCTGCCTCCAGGTTCCCGCTCAGTTTGAGCTCCTACCTCAGTGCACCGTGACTCTGAATATGTCAGCCAAACAAACCCTTTCCTCTCCAAGTTGCTTTTGGTCATGGTGTTTCATCACAGCCATAGTAACCCAAACTAAGATGCATTCCATCCAAGAATCTGACTCAATTCTACCCAGACCCTAACATTTTAAATGAGGCTGAATTCAGATGCAACAGACTTGGGCTGGAGAGATGGCTCAGTGGCTGAGTATATGCGGATCCTGCAGAAGACCCAAGTTCGATTCCCAGCACCCATGTCAGACAGCTGACATTTTGTGATGCCGGCTGCAGGAGCTCTCATGTTCTCTTCTGGCTCTGCAAGCACCGCCCACACATGGCATACATACTCATAGACAACAGATACACCTATAAATAAAAATAAAAACAGCCAGCTGCCCAGCGGTGGCACACAGCTTTAATCCCAATACTTGGAAGCCAGAGGCAGGCAGATCTCTGAATTCGAGGCCAGCCTGGTCTACAGACTGTGTTCCAGGATAACCAGGGCTACACAGAGAAACCCTGTCCCGAAGACTAAAAATAAAGAATCAAAAATAAAATAAAATCAAAATAAAAACAAGCAAGTGGTGGCTCATGCCTTTAATCTCAGCAATCAGGAGACCAAGGCAGGTAGATCTCTGAGTTGAAGGCCAGCCTGGTCTACACTGTAAGACCCTGTCTCAAAACAAAGAAATGAACAAATGAATAAGTATCTATTCTTTTGAGTAATACACTCCTTTGGTGAAGGAGATTCTAAGAGAGCATTGACATTCAGCTGTGGCGTGGTGACTACACTTCCTCAGATCTATGACAGGACGAACTAAAATGTCTGGGGAGACGTGCAGTTTGGCAGAGGAAAAGAATGGGGGAGTTTACAGTACCCAACGAGGAGGGCACAGACAAAGCATCAGTAACTGCTAAAGAGATGAGAACCATTAAAGAAGACCCTCTGAGCTTCATCTGACGGACGAACGGAGTCTCGAATGTAAAACTCCATTCACTGAAGGCTCCAATTTGAGAAAACACAAAGTCATTTGAAAGGAAAGTGGCTGAGGATTGAGAATGCCACCAAAAGGGCTCCCTGCTTGTAGCAACCACCTGGGCAAGTGTTTGCCAGGTTCCGCAACCCAGGAGAGCAGAGGCCACTAAAGCTGCTGGAAAGAGTGGGTAGTGTCTCATCAACCTGACACAAGCCAGAGTTCTCTGGGAAAGGGACTATTTCCATCAGATAGATGTGAGTGGGTCCAGCCAATTGTGGGTGGGTCCACCCTCGGGCAAGTGGTCCTGGCTGAGCTCTGAGAGCAAGCCGCATTCCTCCATAGCCTCTGTTTCAGCTTCTGCCCTGGCTTGCCTCTGTGAGGGAGAGGGACCTAAGAGCTGTAAGCTGAAATAAACCCTTTACACCCCAAGTTGCTTTGGGTTATGGAGCTTTATCAAGCAATAGAAAGCCTCACTTAGACAATATCTCGATCCCAGACGCAGAACTTGGCCATATCAGCAATGTGGTCTTGATTTGGGAGACATTCAAAAATACGTGAGTTATGGGGTCATGGAGGCCTGCACCAAAGTTCCAGAAACCACCGAAGGCAAGCAATTCGTAGCAGGGTCAGATGCCCTACAAGGAGGCCCCAAGAGACCACTGTGTGAGGCTGTGGTCTCCCCGGGATACTGAGATGCTGCAGTTATGGAGTTGGAGTCCAGCCTGCAGCAGTAGCAGAACTAGAGGGGTAGGGACTACCACACCCTTGGAGTTCATAGAACGCCGCAAGTTCTAGATCAGTGCTTCTCAATCTACCTAATGCTGTGACCCTTTCATGCAGTTCCTGGGGTCCTGGCGACCCCAACAATAAAATTATTTTCGTTGTAACTTCCTAACTGTAATTTTGCTACTGTTATGAATCATAATGTAAATATCTGTGTTTTCCGAAGGTCTTAGTTAACCCTTGTGAAAGGGTCGTTTGACCCTCCAAAGGGCTCATGACCACCAGTTCAGAAACACTGCTCTAGATGCTGGACATGGAGCGTCAGAGTTTAGTGGTTTCCCTGCTGGATTTGGGTGTTGCTTTGATCCAATCTTCTCTCACCAGTTCCCTTGTTTCCCCACCCCAAATGGTGAATTTTAATATATGCCATTGTCCATTGAAAGTATGTAAGTTGGAATTTTAAAACATTTTGGAATATGCGGGCACACTGTGTATGCATGTGTGCATGCATATTTTCATGTGTGTGGGTACATATGTGTGTGGAGCTCCAAGGCTGGCATTGGGAGTTCTCGTCAACCATCGGCCACTTTGTTCGTTGACGCAGGTTCTCTCAGTTTAACCTATTCTAGTTAGGTCCAGCTAATCTAGTTAGCCAGCTTGCTCCAGGATCCCCATCCCCACCTCTGAGCACCGGAGTTACACCTAGGCTGCCGCATTCACCAAGCACCAACATGGCTTCTGGGTGTCCACATTCTAAAAACCACACCCGCACCTCCAGCTTTTTACATTTTTATTTTATAAGTGTTTAAGTTAAAGACTGAGTCTCAAAAGAGAGCTTGGCCAGGCATGGCAGTGCATACTTTTAATCCCAGCACCTGGGAGACAGAGACAGGCACACTTCTGTGAGTTCCAGGATAGCCAAAGAGAGACCCTATCCCAAAACAAAAAGGGGGTGTTGAACTTTTGGACAGTTTTGAATCTGTTAAGGCTATAGGGACCTGATGTGCTGATGTGTGGTGGTGGCACTTGCCTTTAATCCCACCACTCGGGAGGCAGAGGCAGGTGGATCTCTGAGTTTGAGGAGAGCCTGGTCTATAAAGCGAGTTCCAGGACAGCCAGGACTGTTACACAGAGAGACCCTGTCTCAAAAAACTGGAACAAAAAAACAAACAAACAAAAACAACAACAAAAGGACTATAGGGGCATTTGGAGATGAACTTCCTTTTACATTTTGAGGTGAACAGAGATGTCAGGAACCAGATATAGAATGTTCTGATTTAAACATTTGTCTAGGGCTAGAGTTAAGAGCACTTGCTACCCCTGC
This sequence comes from Microtus pennsylvanicus, assembly GCF_037038515.1. Lineage (NCBI taxonomy): Eukaryota > Metazoa > Chordata > Mammalia > Rodentia > Cricetidae > Microtus > Microtus pennsylvanicus. The sequence goes on along the minus strand of NC_134579.1, from coordinate 137,574,033 downwards.
AGAGGACTAAGCCCCACTTCCAGCATCCACATCAGGAGGCTCACAACCTCTTGTATCCCAGCTCTAGGGGGTCTGCGCCAACACCCTTCTCTGACTTTCCTTCCTTAAGTTGAGAATTTGGTCACAGCAATAAAAAATAATTGGAAATATGAGGCATATGGCTCAATATCAGAAATGCTTGGGAGGAATTGACCAATGCGATCTTCAGGAGTAGTCTGGTGGTAGGGTGCTAGACTAGAACCCACCTGCGAGAGCCCTATTTTAGGATACAAAGGCACGGGCTGGAGAGGTGATTTAAAGATTAAGAGCACTTGCTTCTTTTTCAGAAGATCTCACTTGGTTTCCCAGCACATAACCGCTCGTAACCCCAGCTCTAGGGGATCTGGTGCCCTTTGACCTCCATCGTCACCTGCACTCTTGTGCACATGAACACACATGAACACACACACACACAAAATTTAAAAATAATAAAAATGAATATTTTAAGATTTGTTTTATATGTATGAGTGTTTTGTTTGCATATATTTATGCATGCCATGTGTGTGTCCCGTGCCTGCAGACATGAGGCACCAGACATGCACATGGCACGCATAAATATACAGCCAGAAGAGGGTGTCAGGTCCCCTGGAATGGAACTACAGGTGGTTGTGAGCCACCATGTGGATGCAGGGATCCAAACCTGAGTCCACTGCAAGAGCAGTAAGTGCTCTTAACCACTGATCCGTATCTCTAACCCCCATAAATCTGAGCGGAGGGAGGGGATGAAGCCCTAGACTCTATCCTTGGTATGGGAAGAAGGATTATTACAAAGGGTAATATTAATGAAGGGTACCAAAAGCTCCGGGTTTAGCACATCTAAAGACTTAAAGATTTAGCAGCTAACATCTTAAACATCCAGGTTGGACTCCCTTTCAGCCAAGGGATTAGTGAGGAGCAGCAACCTTACAGGACTCTGCCAAAAAATGCTCCCCAACATAGATGCCCTGCTATACCGGGTGTGGGCTGAAGAAAAAGGGCAGCCAGAGGACAAAGAGGGGCACCGAGAAAAGGGAGACATAGACATTCTAAAACAGAAACCAAATTATGAGAAGGACTAAAATAAAATGTGGTGGTTTGGATGAGATGTCCGTCATAGTCTCAGGCATCTGAGTACTTGGTCCCCCACTGGTGGTGCCCTGGAGGTATGGGCCTTGCTGGAGTAAGCATGCCGCCAGGGGTGGGCTTTGAGTGCAGAGAGTGGCACCGCTCCCAGAGTGCTCTCTCATTCCTGCTTGCAAGTTCAAGATGCGATGTTTTGGAACAGTATTTTAAGATGTGCCACACTGGTTTATGGTGTGGGATATTTGTTTAATGATGCAAAGATGCACTGCTTTCTTTTACGTTGCACTTGTTTGACTCTATGAAGCTGTGTCACTTTACCTGCCTAAAACACCTGATCGGTCTAATAAACAGATGAAGGGCCAGTGGCAAGGCAGCAGAAAGATAGGTGGGGCTGGTAGGCAGAGAGAACAAATAGAAGGAGAAAAGGAGAGATCAAGGGGCTAGAAAAGAAGGAGCCAACCACCCAGTCACACAGCCAGACACAGAATAAGAAGGGGGAAAAGATACACAGAAATAGAAGAAGGTAAAAGCCTAGAAGCAAAAGATAGATGAGGTAAGTTAAGAAAAGCTGGCTAGAAACAAGTTAAGGCGGGGCTTTTATAAGAAAGAAAACACTTCTGTGTGATTTATTTGGGAGCTGGGTAGTGGCCCCCCAAAAAGTAGAGTAAAAAACAAACAGCAATGGTGTGAGCTTTCAGTGTCTGCTCCGTGTCTGCTTCTTGCTGCCGTGCTTCTCTGCCACGGTGGGACTTATTCTCAAATAAACCCTTCCAATTTTTTAATTGGTCGGGGGAGATCCCTGCTTTTGAAAGGGTTGGAGTTTACAAGGCCCTTCCGCTCCCTGGGGATCTACAGGTAATAAATGGTTGCTGGGAGGTGTGTTTTATCACAGCAGCAGAAAAGTAACTGATACAGAGAAGACAGAGAGGGATACAGATGGTCTGAAGGGGAGAAATGGGTGTGACTTGAAAATCACAGAACAAGAGACTTACTTTGCACCAAGACCTCCTTTAGACTTTCGGGGTACAGACGCCAGCCTGGCACAGTGGACCATATTTGTGTTCTCAGCACTTGAAAGGCTAAGGCAGGAGGCTGGAGACTTCACAGCCAGGCTGCATTGCACAGTGAGATCCCCACCTCAAAAACAAAATGTTTTTAAAAGTGGTCCAGACTTTAAGTCGGGCGGTAGTGGCACACACATTTAATCCCACTCGGGAGGCAGAGGCAGGCGGATCTCTGAGTTCAAACCCAGCCTGGTCTGCAGAGTGAGTTCCAAGGACAGTCAGGGCTACACAGGAAAACCTTGCCTCAAACTCCCTCCCAAAAAAAGTGATCAAGACTGGGTCTGACAAGATGGATCAGTCGGTACATTCGCTGTACAATCATGAGGACGTGAATTCCACTCCTAGCAGCCATGTAAAAGCCAAGCACTGTTGTACATACCTACATTCCCAGTGCTGAGATGGCAGAGACGGGGGACCCCAGAGCCTGCTGCCCAGCCAATCCAGCTGAGCCTGGGAGGTTCAATGAGAGACTATATCTCAAAAATTCAGGTGGGAAGCAGCTGAGGAAGACAGGCAACATCAGCCCCTGGCCTCTGGTGTCCACTCATACACACCCTCAGGCACAAGGACTCACATAAACACAATTTTTTGTTTGCCTTTTGTTTTTTGAGACAGTGTTTCTCTGTGTAGCTCTGGCTGTCCTGGAATCCATACCCTAGACCAGGCTGGCCTCAAACTCAGAGAGATCAGCCTGCCTCTGAGTCCAGAGTGCTGGGATTAAGAAGCGTGCGCCACCACACCTGCCCAAGTTTTTTTAATTGGTCCAGGGAGATCCCTGCTTTTGGAGGGGTTGGGGTTCACAAAGCCCTGCCCCTCCCTGAGGATCTACAGGCAATTAATGGTTGCTGGGAGGGTAAGAGACATGTCTTCGGGGGTGTAGCCGCCAATGAGTCCTCCATGCTCTCCTGTAATTGATCCCAATTAAACTCATTGGTTGACAAAAAAGAAAAAAGACATGAAAATAGAAGAGCAAGCTAGGAAGAAGAAGGGGATCAGTGGTGGTAGGGTCGGACAAGAGAGGGTGAAGGGGTGGGAGAACATAATCAAAATGCATTATATATGTGTATTATGAAAATGTCATAATTAAACCTGTTAATATGTACAATATATGCTAATAAAACTTGATTAAAAAGAGAAAATAAAATTATTTCAAGTAGAAAACAGGGTTTAAAAAAATCCTGGGTTTGAAAAGCTGACACTCCAGGGCGCAGCCCAACACAATGAAAAGAGGGACCAGGAGTTGGAGAGAAGCCCAGACTCTAATATAAAGAACCCACCGAGTCTGGCGGTGGTAGCGCATGCCTTTAATCCCAGGACTAGGGAGGCAGAGGCAGGCAGATCTCTGTAAATTCAAGGCCAGCCTGGTCTACAAGAGCTAGTCCAGGACAGGCTCCAAATCTACGGAGAAACCCTGTCTCGAAAAACAAAAATCAATCAAACAAACAATAAAAAAAAACAATAACAACAACATTCTGACCTGTGGGGGCAGGGCTGGGCAGGAAGAACATCTCATCCTCCAGTACAGTTAGCCCCACCCCCTGAGTAAGGGTGCTGTCCCTCAAAAGGAGGATGCTGCAGAAGCGAAGACCTGATGGAGGATGCTGAGGTCCACACGGGAGGGGGGGGATGTTGCGCGGCTGATAGGATTCTTGTCCAGCTTTCACAGACGCCTGGACTCCATTACCCAGCACTGTATAAAATGCTGTGCTGACTCATGCCTATAATTATGTTCAACATTCAGGAGGTAGAGGCAGAAGGATCAGGAGTTCAGAGTCATCCTTGACTACACACAGCGTTGCAGAGCAGTCTGGGATACCTGAGCCCCTGTCTTAACAAGTGGGTGGGTGGGGGCTGGAGAAATGGTTCAACAGTTGAGAGCACTGTAGAGAGGACCCAGGTGTGATTCCCAGCATTCACTTGGCAGCCTACAGCTCTCTGGAACTATCGTTCCACAGGGTAGGATGCCGTCTTCTGACTCCCCAGGCACCAGACACACGTGCAAGCAAAACACTCACACACGTAAAATAAATATCGGAAAGACAGAAAAGATAAAACTGGAGACATACAGAGACGGAAAGAGACATGGTGGGCTAGGGGAATGAAGGAGGAGAGGGAAAAAAGAAGGCAGAGGCAGAGACCCATAGAGAGAGAAATAAGCCGGTATAGGGAGCAGAAGAGCACGTAGATCGGAGGGAGACTGAGAAAAGAACCAAGGAGGGACGCAGAGACAGTCCCAGAAACAAGTCAGCCCCAGCCTCTTCCAGGGCCCCCTACCTTACCCCCTAGGTCTGGGCTCCCTGCCAGGCAGGAAAACTGGATCCAACAGGCAAGGGAGGGGCAGGAAGGTGGACCACATTCCCGAACAGTCTGTCCTTGAGAACTGACCGGCCCCACCCAAGGACTGCTGCAGGCCCAAGTGGGCCCCTCCACGTGTGCCCCGAGAGCAAGGGGCTCATAAAGAGATATGCATCTGCTATCTTCGCCTGGTCTCAGATAGGGCTTCCTCCTGAGGGTTCTGGGGGGCTGGAGACAAGGTGGTATAGTAACAGACTTGGCACCTTGGAAAGAAGCCAGAGCCTGGGGATGGAGGCAGCCCACGTTCTGGGGCAAGAAGTAAGCAGAATGAATGTGAAAGTCTCCCAGAAACTGCAAGGCTGGAGGCACCAGAGCCCAGGGAACAGCAGCAAGCAAGGGGGGAAAGTACAGGAACCAACAGCGTACAGGCTTCCGGGAGCAATGGAAAAAGCCAGGCATAGAGGTGCACACCTTTAAAGCCAGCACTTAAGAGCCTGAAGCAAGAGCATGAATTTCAGACCAGTCTGGACTATATGATGAAATACAATCTTTTAAAAGGGAAAGTAGAGGAGGGGAGTAGCAAGGTGGTTAAGACCTTTTACTGCACTTCCAGAGGACCCACACCCAACCAAGTGTGGGTGTTCAGTTCCCAACACCCACTTAGCAGCTCACAATCATTTGTAACTCCAGTTCCAGGTGATCTGAGCCTCTCTGGCCTCCCTGAGCACCAGGAATACGTCTGGTGCAGAGACATATAGGTAGGCAAAATACCCATAAACATAAAATTAAATAAAAGTTATTTATAAAGAAGAAAGAAAAGCAACAGAATTGATAAAGTCCCAGGTATGAGTTTTCAGGAAGCACAAGCCCAGGGCACAAGGCAGGCCAGGCCAGTGATATCCGTGGTGGCTGTAGGAGTTGGGAATGTATTCAGGAAGCAAGAGATACACACCTGTCTGTTATTTGGAGGTATGGTCCAGAAGAACACACAGGTCTACAGGTACTAGTGTTCTGAGAGGATGCAGCACCTGGGCACCTGGCTGAGTTTCTACATGAAAATGGCAGGCTGAAGGCCATATTCGCGTGTACACACACACACAGAGAGAGAGGGGGGGGACAATGCTGCCTGGGGGAGAACACAGGTGAGGAGTGAGGAGAACTGGAAGAATTCCTGGGGGCAAGGTGCAGGGAACAAAGCAGCCCCAGCCTCTCACCCCTCCCACACCAATCTCCACCCTACTGCTCCCTCCTTAAAACTCCCTGCAAATTAAACTGCTGCCAAGGGATCCAGGCATCAAGGATCTCAGGCACGATGGTCACCTGCGTGGCAGCACTGCTGCTGCCGGTTCTGATGCTGATGCTTGCGTGGTGGGCTTGGCTGGTCCGCCGAACTCAGCTGCAGAGAGGCTTACCCCCTGGGCCCAAGCCACTGCCTTTGCTGGGGAACTTACTGCAGCTGCAGTCTGGACACTTGGACCGTGTGCTCATGGAGGTAGCTCCTGCTGTGGGCTGGGAGAGCAGAACTCTGGATTTGTGAAGGTGCTATCATGCCCAGAAGAGAGGGTAGAAATCCTGGTTTACCGAAAGGCGACAGCTGAGAGGATAGGGAGCCTAGACTCCTGTGTCTGGAGGGAGCAAGTGGGCCCAGGACCCCTGTGCCTGAGGGAGGAGGGTGGGGCCTGGACCCTTGTGTCTGAGGGAGGAGAGCGGGTCTTGGAACCTGGAGTCTGAGGAAGGAGGGCTGTGGCAGGATCCCTAGGTCTGAGAGAGGAGGGCTAGGGTGTAGACCTGTGTTTGAGAGCTTGGGCTAGACTCCTGGGTCTGAAAAGGGAGCAGGGATTTAGAACTCCTGGACCTGGGAAATGAGGGGCCGAGACGGAAACTTTTAGGGCTGAGAAAGACGAGGGCTCTGAGGTCTCCATGGAGACCACAAGCCTGGACTGAGTACTTCTGAGCACCACTCCCCATAGCTCTCCAGCCACTGGGGCCCAGTGTTCACCGTGTGGCTGGGCCCGCGCCCTGCAGTGGTGCTGTGCGGCTACAAGGCACTGCGGGATGCATTAGTGCTGCAGGCGGATGCATTCTCCGGCCGTGGGGCCATGGCTGTCTTCGAACGCTTCACCCACGGAAACGGTGAGGCCTAGGGTGGGTGGAGCGAATACTAGACCAGCCGGACAAAATGGGCAGGGCCTAATAGAGTGCCGCTAATGAGGGCGAACCGTTAAGAATTGGGGCTCAATTGACATTCACAACACAGTCAATAGAAGCCTAAGTACCTAAGCTCTGGAGAGCAAGCGCTGGTCAGGGATCCGACCCGCAAAGGCAGGATCAGAGCACATGGGCTGGGAAATTAAGAAGTCCCCTAGAGTGGCAAGCGACTGGACCCTGCGTGGCCAACTCTAGTTTTGGTTCCCACTGTAGGCATAGTGTTTTCTAATGGGCCGCGCTGGAAGACGCTACGCAACTTTGCACTTGGGGTGCTGAGGGAGCTTGGCGTAGGAACGAGGACCATAGAGGATCGCATCCTGGAGGAGGCGGCATGCGTGCTGGACGAATTTCAAGCCATCATGGGTGCGGCCTAGCAGGGAAAGACGAAGTACCTGGTTGGGGGGTAGGAGTGGGGGCGAAGGGGTGTGACTGACAGAGCGCCAAAATGCTTTGGTGCAAGGCAGATTCCAAGGAGCTAGGTGGAGGGACCACGGCTTTTGTGTGAGGGTATCAAACCGTCTTATTCAGAGGCTTGAGGGTGAGGGTCTCCTTACTAGCCACAGTTTTATTACCCCAGGAGCTCCATTTGACCCCCGGCAGCTATTGGATAACGCCGTGTCAAATGTCATTTGTTCTGTGGTCTTCGGAAAGCGCTATAACTATGGGGACCCGGAGTTCCTGAGGCTCCTGGACCTCTTCAGTGACAATTTTCGCATCATGAGTTCCCGATGGGGTGAGGTGAGAGGATGGGCTCCAATTCCTCCCTTTTAGGAACAGCCTTATGCCAACCGCCAGGGGCATACACAGCCCTATCTACAGTAGCTCATTAAGATGCAAGTGTCAAGACTGTAGACTGAATGACAGAGTTCTAATCCACAAAATCCTCTTTTAATCTCCCCATTGGGAAACCACAGCCTTCTCCAAGACTGTATTAAGACTGTTTTAGCAGGGGGTGGTGGCACGTGCCTTTGAGGCCATCCTGGTCTACAGATTGAGATCCAGGTTAGCTACACAGTGATACATCTCACAGACAAATAGAACCCTGTCTCTCCAGACATACAATATGTTCCCATCCTTCATGGACTGGATCCCTGGTCCCCACCACCGAATCTTCAAAAACTTCCAAGAGCTCCGACTCTTCATCACTGAGCAAATTCGGTGGCACCGGCAGTCACGACGGGCTGGGGAACCCCGTGACTTCATTGATCGTTTCCTCGACGAAATGGATAAGGTACACGTTCCTGCTGCCCTAACCCCTCCTCTTCCCACCGAGCAGCCGCATTAGTCTCCCTCTGTCCACAGGAACAGCAGGACCTGGAAAGCCATTTCCAGGATGAGACTCTGGTGATGACCACTCACAATCTTTTCTTCGGTGGCACTGAGACCACAAGCACCACCCTGCGTTACGGACTCCTCATATTGCTCAAGTACCCAGAGGTGGCAGGTCAGGGAACTGGGTCCTCCCCAGAGCATGAATGAGAGGGGAGCAGGGGCGGAACCTAGTAAAGCACACCTCACAGACTCTGCTGACCCCAGCCAAGGTGCAAGAGGAGCTGGATGCCACTGTAGGTCGGACCCGCACCCCCAGACTGGAGGACCGTACCCGCCTGCCCTACACCAACGCGGTGCTGCATGAGATCCAGCGCTTTATCAGCGTGCTGCCACTGGGGCTGCCTCGGGCTCTCACCCGAGATACACACCTCAGGAACCATTTCTTGCACAAGGTGCACAGGGAGTCTGAGAATTCTGCACTGGGAGAAGGGAGCATAAGTGTCCATTCAGAGATTAGGCTCAGTGAGGACTCCCCTCCCCAGCTATTAATATCGTCTCAGGGGCGGGGGTGTAGCTGTGGGAGAACTTGCCCAGCACCTGCAAGGCCCTGGGTTAGGTGCCAAGCACAAAAATATAAAGGGTCTTCATAAGGTGCTCACATTCAGTCTGTGGGTAACAGTAACTGTGTGTACCCCCAGGGCACATTTGTGATTCCCCTGCTTGTGTCTGCGCACCGGGATCCTACCCAATTCAAGGACCCTGATCATTTCAATCCCACCAATTTCCTGGATGACCAGGGCGAGTTCAAGAACAACGATGCTTTCATGCCTTTTGCCCCAGGTCTGAATCAGGAGGGAGGGGACCAAGTGGTTAGCACTGGGGAACTGGCAGGTGCTCGCTCAGCCCACATCTGTACCCGTATATCCACAGGAAAGCGGATGTGCCTGGGGGCTGGGCTGGCCCGCTCTGAGATCTTCCTCTTCCTCACTGCCATCCTGCAGAAGTTCTCCTTGCTCCCTGTGGGAAGTCCTGCCGACATCAACCTTACTCCACAGTGCACTGGACTGGGCAATGTGCCACCAGTCTTCCAGCTCCGCCTGGTGGCCCGCTGAGGTTGGGCTCAACTACTCTGACCTCAGTGGTCCTGGTCTCCTTAGCTGCCCTAACTGTACGTGTAAATCTATTTACAAAGAGGAATACAAGTATGTGCAGCTCTGAGGTAAACTTTTATTTCTTGGCTGGCAGGACCTCCATACCCATGCTCCTCCTGGCACCTTAGTCTGCCCAAGCCATGGCATCCCAGTCCATAAAGTGCCACAGCCAATGGGGTTGGGGAGTCACTTCACATTCCAGGCTGGAGGAGTGGGGAGGGGGTGTGAGTATGCCCCCCCCAACAGACCTTTGCCAGCAAGAGGCCATGACTCACCTCAACCCCAAATCCTGCCTCCTCTCAGCTCACACACAATGGACCAGACATGGCAGGACATAGGCCACCAGCCACACTGGCCACTGCCTAAGTGACAACCCGGCCCCAAACACGGGGCAGCAGAGGTCTCTCCTTGTTGGTCCTCAGTGACGCTTATGCCCGCCACAGCACGCAGTACGGAGGCAAGCCAGAAGCAGCAGCAGTGGCAGGTGGGGAGCGGGCACTGAGGCTAGTGAGCTGCAGCTGGGCCCGGGGCTCCCCTGAAGGCAGGGAGCTGCTAATCCATGCAGCTCTGGACTGGCCATTAGGTGGGTGTAGTTGGCTGTGATACAGGAACCTGGACACCTTTTTGTCCTGATGCTGAGAAAGAGACGAAGACAAGACACTGTGAATCACTAGGAAGGGACAGAGACACCGAAAGAAACCTGGGACAAAGGGGAGAACATTAAAAGAAAAGTGGGACTCAGGTTGGAGACAGCAGGAAAGCAGGCAAGAACCGGGTGTAAGGGACTGATAAAAGGGCTATGGGTGTGAGCGGCTGGTAGTACTTGCCTAGTGTGGCAAAGGCCCTGGGTACCCACTCTGAGCACCAGAAAAAAAGGGTAAGGACTGTGACCTGGCAGCACACAGGGACTAGGAAGGGCAAAGGAGGAAAGCAGGTACCTAGCTGATACTTGTCTCTGGCTGCCGCCCGCTCCTTGGCATCAAAATACCAGACAGTGATGGCGTACCTGGGAAATCAGGCAGTCAGATCAGTTCTCTGCAGTTCTAGCTGCCACCTCTGGTGACACATCCACCCTTTTATGTCACTTGATTCTGGGTCCCACTTAGGCCCTCTCAGCATCTCATCACTCCCCTGTCACTCTGAGGGTTGGGGGGATCTAAGAAATCTTTGGCACAAGGGAAGCAGCTGAGCACATTCCTAAAGTACAGGTCATACCTGGTGGCATAGGCTGGTTTCACCTCATGTGGGTTCCGTCGGTCAGACCAGAAAATGAGCAACCGGTCAAAGAGTGGCTCGATGTTGGCTACCACTGGTCGACCCTCAGGGAAGATCTGCAGCAGGCCACCATGCACCTAGGGGCAGGCCAGATAAGGCTACTGGTGAAGCCTGTAGCCTCTGCCTTATACTGCACGCATGTGCCCACCAGGGGGCGCAGCGCTAGCACACATCACTCCCTCCTACTACTCAGACGCTTAAAATGAATGACAGCCCAGAGTCTACATTGCCATGGAGATGGGCAGGAAGCTACTAAGGACAGGAAGGGGGGGGGGAGTGTACAAGTCTGGGTGGGGCTAAGCAGATGGCACCATTCCCGGAAAGGAGGGCCACAGTCAGCTAAAGAGGAGCCCTCAGACCTTACAGCCCTGTGAGCTGAGAGAAGTGGAGGACAGAACCCCAGCTGGAATATTAGCATACCATCCCAGCCCCCACCCCTACCTTAACATCCCAGTTCTGATTCAGGTAATAGATACAGGTGATGCAGCGCCCATCGCCATGGGGATTGTCAACATGCCTCACGTAGCCGAGGCCATTGCCTGGGTAACACGCCACCATGGCCTGGAAGAAATGGAGGAAGGTAGTTTACTGAGACCAGAGGAACCCCTTGCCCCTGGTCTGTCCTGGATCGCCTTAGGTTATGTTATGTGAGCTCCAGCCACACTCTATCCTCAAGTTCAACAATCCACTCTCCCACCTCCATCCCCAGCCCAAAACCAGAGGGACTCAATGAATAAATGATAGTTTGTGCTTTTTGAAAAGATCCTAACCCTAGGCAGGTGTAGAGGTGTGCGGTGCACACCTAATCCCAGCACTTAGCAGGTGGAGGCAGAAGAAACACAGGTTCAAGGTCAGCTTGAACTACCCAGCAAGAGCACAGCAGAGTTCTGAGATATGGAGGCTCCAGCCTCCTCACATCAGAGGTTCTGTTAGGGCTTGAAGGAGATGCAGCCTGGATTGTTTAAAGGTGCCCTCAGATAATTCTAATGTGAAGTCATGCTGAGAGCTGCTACTCTTGACTACAGACTCCAAACACGTGCATGTGACAGGAACCTGACTTAGAGTTCCAGTTCCAGGCATCCTGCACACTGCTGGCAGCCCCAGTGCCTGAGCAGGCCTCCACTATCCCACCGTAAACCGGGGCTGATAAACACCTTCCATCCATCTGCAGCATTACCTCCTCGGAGACATGGTGTTTCCAACATCTCAGAGACAGGACCCTGCTGGGCTTGGTTTCTGTGGGCATGGGTCTGGCTAGAGTTCCACGTTCCCCTGCCTCTCAACCAGGCAGCCAGGACTTAAGTAAGACAAGGCCCAGGACTTCTGCAGACCCAAGCCACAAGGTCAAGTGTCTGTAGCTGAATGAGCTGTGGCACTGGGGAGGTAAATTAAGTTCCCCACTTCAGGTTGCTGTGAGAACCGAGCTAGACTATGAATGTCTGCAAAGACACAGTGCTGCAGCCGCAGGAGAGAGAACAGGAGCATAAGCTGCAATGCTACTTAAAGGAAAGAACACCACCCTCTACCCAACACCACTGGGAGTTCAGACGAAGCAAAATGGAGTAGTTAGCAAGAGAACCCTTTGGTTTTTGCCCAGTAAGCAGCCACCAATCTTGACCCTACCATCCAAGTACCACTCTGCAAGTTTGGGCTCCTTGACAATGCTCAGCTATACTTTTTGGGTCCAGTCTAGCTCAGCAAGACAAGTAAAGAAAAACACTCAAAATAAGACACATCACCGTCTGCCGCCAAGCAAAAGGCTTACCCAGCACTCCATGAAGGTCAGCTGATTCAGCCTTATATCCTCCTCCCAAGGTTCTTCTCAACCCATTAATCCTAGAGCTCACCCCACTGTGGATGCCTAAGGCCTCTGCCTCTGATCTATACACCTGATCCACCACAGACCCTACCTTTGCAAAGAGACCAGGAAAGCCTGCCACCATCTAAGGTTACACAGCAGTAGAGGGCTTCAGCACCAGGGTAGAGTAACTGAGAAGGCCCCAGAGGGAAATCCAGGCCACTAAGCTCAGAAGAACGAATCTTCTCTGCATTGCTCCTGCAGATGGGATGGCATGCTAAGCAACCTCTCACTGGTAGGAAAGAATGTGGCTGTGGCCCTGGTGGCCTGGAATCATGAGTCACTGATTAGAGAGGGGCAAGGCCTCCTTAGCTGGGAGTCGAATCACAGCTCAAGCAGGTTCTGCACACTGATGGGAGGGCAGGCAGTGCTGTGCGGCCTTTAATCAATCACCACACAGCACTACACACCCAGAAAAGTACACTTCCCACAATAGGCACCAAGACCACCACCCTGCAGGGCCTGACCCTCCCTCTGCTCTCAGCCTCAACACTTATCTTCTCCCCACCTTCACGCCTATATTCCAGCCTGTGCTGTGCCTTAGCACGACTGAGGCCATGTTGGAGATACAATTCTGACCTTAAAACCCAGCACATAGCCCCCAATACCCGCCACAGTGGGAGCAAAGACTTGGTTCATAATTCTAGCAAAGTCCCTAACTGTGCTAACCTTGTTTTTTGGCTTCTGTAGTTCCGCTTCTTGCTAACTGTGACAATCAGTAAAATGCAACAACCAGGATGTACTTTAAGGCTTAAAAGACAAAGCTATAAGGTTTGGGGCTGCATGATCTGGGCATGTTTCCCATGCAGCTACTGACTGGACTCAAGCATCTAGCTGACTGTCCAAGAAGCCAGAGTACCCAGTGCACTACCTGCTGTGTCGAAGTGCTGCTCTGAAACCATGCCCTCCAGGAAAAGCTTCAACCACAAGGACTGCAGTAGAGTGGTAAAGGAATTTACTCTCCACCCTTCCCCCTTCAAAAGCAGGGAGAAGGGATCACTCCAGGATGCTGGAGCTCCTGCTTTTGGTAATAATGTGCTAAGGACCCTACCACCACCACACACACCACATCAGAAGCCAGTGACTCAGTCAGACAGCAGGCTTTGCCTCCAAGCTGCTCTTAAAGGAGCAAACTAAACAAGCTGGACCCTCGTTGGGGTCCCCTCTGCTCATCCTTAATGTCAGAGAGTCAAGTCGTCCAGTTACAAGTCAACAGAGAAGAGAGGACTAGAAGGAAGAAGTAATGTAACCCAGGGCTGACCTAGGTTACACTGATCAGGCCACACTGGCAGTCAGTGTCCTCACCTCAACACCCCACACTCTCACTCTAGAGCACAAGAAGGAAAGTTACACGTGGCCCTTGCCCTCTGTAAGTGAGAGAGCATGGAGCTGCTGTGTAGACTGATGGGACTGGCTCCCTCTTCCCACCAGCCTGACCTGTGCTTACCTCCACATGAGGGCCACTCAGAGCTTACACTGTGACTCTTCCCCCTTCCCAATCTTAGCTCAGGTTCTGTAACCAACCACATCCAGACAGGAGGAAATACTGCAGGGGAGACAACCTATTCCTTCAACCCTTTCCCAAAGTGCTAGTAGCTAGGCACCTGAGCCAGCTTTCCCATCCTCTAAGGCTAAAGAGTTTATAGCCCACTTCCTGGGCACTCAGCTCTCCTGGTCTTCCCCCTACCCCCACCCCGACGTCCCTCCTGAGGACTGTGGATACCAGTTGCCACTGCTGAGCCCAGGAAGCAACACTGATCTTGCCTGCACAGGAGCCAAACCCAGGGAGGGACAAGTTCTGGCTCTTCAGCTATCAAGTAACGGGAGGGAGAGGGAAGTAGGTCAAGTTCCACTTGGGGTGGGGAGGAAACAGGCCTGGGCCCCAGGGAGAAGGGGGAGGGATGGGGGGCAACCCTGATCCCCAAGCCAGTTTCAGCCTGGAAAGAAGGCTGTACTGAAGTAGAAACCAAGATAGAAGCTGAGCAACAAGGGAGGGGACCATCAGGAGCACAGCCTCCACTCACAGGGCAGAACACAGCCTACAATATCACCAGTCAGGAACCACTGCTGGCCAGCAGCAGGCACTCTCAACAGACTGCATCCATATGGCACCAAGCCTCCGGGTCACACTCTTCCAGCAAGAGAATGGATATGTCAGCAGACCAGAAAGGCCACGGAGGTCACGGTCTAGTCAGGGCTCCTGACCCCTGGTTCTTGAATGGACAGCCTGACAACTACCATCAAATTCCAACCACATGTGCACCTTTCCTGAAAAGGTCTATGGCTGTGGGCAGATTATCTGAAAAGCCTTGGCTCCAAAAACATTAGGATCTACTGTTCTGCAACACGAAAAAGGAATGGAGAAAACCATAAACGCAGAGGGTCAAAGAAAGAGACCAGAGAAAAGCAGGCAGGAAGTGACAGACAGCCAGAGGATGAAGAAAGGGACTAGGGCAGGGAGGTGTGAGAAACATGTGGACAAGTGTTCTACTTAGGCCGGCACTGTCACCCAGTGTCACCTCCAGGAAGCTGCTCTTGATGCAGATGCCAAGAGTAGGCTCACAGGGCAGAGTGGAGCCCAGGTGCTCAACTAAACAGGCAGCACACCCCATCTTCAGCCTAGGCTACCCCAACACTGCCACTTCCCTTCACCTTCTGGTGGAACAAGCTTCTGTCACCCTTAACTACCCTTGGTCTAAGGGGGATTAAGACAGCAGCTCCTGGTCTTCCAAGGGCAAGGACCTCTGCCACCCTAGGCTGAACAGGTACAAAAATCAAAGCCCAGCTAGGCGGTGGCGGTGCACACCTTTAATTCCAGCACTCAGGAGGCAGAGGCAGGCGGATCACTGAATTCCGGGCCAGCTTGGTATACAGAGGGTGTTCCATAACAGCCAGGACTGTTACACAGATAATCCCCGTCTCAAGGAAAACAAAACAAAAAAACAAAAAATAAAATTAAAAAAAAAAGTAAATAAAAGCCCAGTGGGAGGAAGAGATGCAAGGCCCCACAGGTAACTGAAGCCCTTCTGGTGGATGGAGCTGCCTATGCTCTGCTACATAACCCCAGACTTATCTCCAAACCCACATGCCAAAGTACTAGGCACTCACCGAAAAAGTGCCTTACCTTGGTGCGGCCATTGATGACGTAGTTGCCCAGCCGCCCCGCACAGTGGCGGATTACTGTGTCCACATGAGCCATGAGGGCACCAATGCTCCTGCAGCTTGGCTCGTGGCCTTCTACCCAGGCAATCTGGTCCCCACGAATGCTGCGCGGTGGTATCGCCCGCTGGCTCACTAGTTGCCCATCACGCAGACGCCCGCCCCACTTCAGGGCTTCCACCTCTGCCAGCACACGGCCACCCAGTGTTGCCCCCAAGAAGTTGTCCTTGACGCAGATACCATAGTACCGCATGCAAGGCACAATGTAGTCCAGGGCCAGGCGCTCGGGTGCAGAGGGTTGTGCTTCCTCCCTCAGCCTAGCACTTGCCTCGCCACTGCTACTGGTAGTGTTGCTGCTGCTGCTGCCGCTGCCGCCACCGCTGTCACAGCCCACACCACTTTCCCCCTTGGCTTCCTGGTTCTCTTGCCTGGCCCATGGTCGCTTGCTGGGTAGAGGGGCATCCCCACCATCCTTGGCCCACTTCCGTTTGGGGGCCTCAGGCCGGGCACCCTGGGCCGCCAGTCGCTGGCACTCCTTGGTGACCAGCGCAGCAGCACCTTCACTCTGCAGTGGCCACAGCTCACCACCATCCTGCCCACCAAAGCCCTCCCGAAGGGGGCTGGCAGTGGTAGTGGTAGCAGTGGCTGTGGTTCTGGGGGTCCCATTGCCAGCCGAGGCCTCACCAGATGATCCTGGACGGTGGTAGGAGGGTAGCAGGGGGCAGGGCAGGTAACTCTCCACCCCCATCCTGGCGCGGCTAGGCTCCAAGGCCTCTGACACAGACCCTAGCAACTGAGGGAGAGCCTGATTCAGGGCCTGCGGCTGGCACGGGCTGTCCATGGCAGCAGTGTCTTCATCCCCCGGGCATGGAGGGTACGGCCCGGGCCCATGGTGCCACCCTCCTCCGCCTTCTCCTCCTCCACTTGATGCAGCCGGGGGCCGCTGGGCCTGGTGTGGGGCAGGGTGAGGCAGGGCAGGCAGCAGGGGCTCCTCTAGTGCCCCGGGGGTGCTCACTGGTCCCCAAGTCCACAGTTGTCCCTAGGAGCTTGAGAAGGGACTGGTGGGGGTGGCTGGAAAAGAGAAAAAGAAGGACTTAAGAGGAGTTAGAGACAAGCAGGTAGGAAGGGCTGGGAATGGTACCAGCAGTAAGTAGATGACAGACACATTCACAGCGAACACATACACACACTGAGGCAAGATGGGGCGCAGAACTTGGGAATTAGAGAGGGAAGGACTGGCAGAGTAATATGGGGAAAGTGCAGAGGGAAAAGGCTGCATGGGAGGCCCAATAAGAGGACAGCAATAAACGAATAATCTAAGAGATATGAGGAAGAAAAGCAACAGCGAGAAGTGGGAAACGGGACCTGCCTGAGGGGTCCATAGAGACTCAGAGAATGACACAGAAAATGGGAGTAAGGAATCTAGGATAAAGTCGGGGTTGTGGGGAGCCGGCGGGCACTGCCACCGCGCAACGTTTGCGAGAACCGGATCGCCTGAGTGGAAGGCCACGAGCCAGGGCAGGCGGGGAACACCGGGTGTCCAGGGACAAAGAGAACAGGGAGGAAAACAAGACTGTAGGGGAGCGGGAGGGCCGGTGGGGTCGACCTGTGCCCTACGGGAGGAAGCCTACTGGGGCCCGACACACACCCAGACGGAAGGGAGGTCCTGCCAGACAGACGGACTGACGGAAGGGAGACAGGAGGAGGGTCGGACCCGACGGCCTCCCTCCCAACCCCCTCCGCAGCAGCCCAGGCCGGACGCCGCGGGCGACTGAGGCGGGGCCGCACCGGCCCGGCCCCTCCCCTCGGTGGCGGCCGCGCGCTCCCGCCGCCCTCAATGGCCCGCCCCGCCGCGCCGGGCGCGCGCTTCCCTCCCCACCCCCACCCGCCCAGCGCGGGGTCGCCGCCGCCCGCGCCCCGCCTCCCGCTTCCCGCCGGGCCGTCCGCGCCCGGCCGCCCGACCTCTGGGCTCCTTCTCCTCCCTGGGTCCTTCCCTTCGCGAGACCTCCTCACCGAGCTTTTTCCTCCGGCCTCGGCGCCGCCGTTTGTGCCAGCCGCCCTGCGCCTCACAGCGCGCCATACCCCGCCCCCCACCGCCCGCGACGCCCCGCCCCCGCCTCGCCCGGTGGGCACGTGACCGCGGCCCGGTCGAGGAAGCTGCGCATGCGCGCGCAGGACGTTTGCGAGCGCCCTAGAACACCCTACGGGAGAAAAGTGAGCGGGTCCGGGGCGCGAGGTTCATTTGCATTGTGCCCCGCCCCTTCCACGCGAAAGTAGGAACGCAGATTCAGAAAAAGGCGTTCTGTGAGTTTTTAAGACTGGTCCCGGGAAGGGGTGGGTGGTGCAAATGAGGCATTTCAATAGAAAAGTCCACCCCGAGGAGCAGAAAGTGCCAGGGAACGGCTAGTGGCTGGGCTGTTGGTATTTGCTATGCAAATGTATCATTTGCATAGGCAGCTCCACCACACATTCCAAGAGGATATTGAGAAATGACTGCGTAGTTAGTTGGAAAGTGTATGTAAATTCCTACGTCAGTAATTTACATAAGCACTTAAAAAAATAACGGTGAGTACAGGATGTCCCTAGAGAAGCGAAGTCAGGTAGAACAAATGAGCAAATATGTACTATTTGCATGACCCTCTCCGTACTGCTTCCTCGGGGCAACGTGGGAGCCAGATTAAAGCTACCTGGGACAGCCTCGTAGAGAAGACATTTGCAAAACAGGACTCCTCTGTAGTCCAGGAAAATTTTTGTTGTTGTTTATGCAGTACTGGGAACTAATCCAGAGCTTTGCACATAAAATGCAACAGCTCCACCACTAAGCTACACAAAACACTGAAGCCACCGTTCCTGGGAAGGCTATGTGGATAGGGTTACTTGAATGCCCCACCCCTTCCACCAACTCTTGGGCCTACCAAGCGGGCAATCAATGCCTTGCTGACATTTTGGGAGAGCAGCTGAGCTATCCTGAGGGGGGCTGCACCTGTCTCCAAATGCCCGTATAAAGATTTCTGGGCACAGAACCTGGAAACAACCTAGATGCCCCTCAATGGAAGAATGGATAAAGAAAGTGTGGAATATATACGCAAGTACTACTCAGCGGTAAAAAACAATGACATCTTGAATTTTGCATGCAAATGGATGGAAATAGAAAACACTATCCTGAGTGAGAAAACCCAGACCCAAAAAGATGAATATGGTATGTACTCACTCATTAGTGGACTCTAGCCATAAACCAAGGACATTAAGCCTATAAATTCACAAGGCTAGAGAAGCCAAATAACAAGGTGAACCCAAAGAAAAACATATATAGAACATCCTGGAAATTGGAAGCAAACAAGATTGCTGGGCAAAAGTTGGGAGCATGGGGGTGGGGGTAGGGATGGGGGTGAGGTTGGGGGAAGGGAAGGGAAAAGACTGGCAAGAGCTTGGGGGAGTGAGAAGGTGGAGATGGAGGAAGGGTGGATATAGGAGCAGGGAAGAAGATATCTACATTAAGGGAGCCATTTTAGGGTTGGCAAGAGACTTGGCTCTAGGGGAGATCCCAAGTGTCCACAGGGATGTCCCCAGCTAGGTCCTTGGGCAGCAGAGGAGAGGGTGCCTGAACTGTCCTTGCCCCACTATCACACTGATGTTTATCTTGAATATCACCATAGAATCTTTGTCCGGCAAGGGATGGAGATAGAGACAGAGACCCTCATCAGAGCAATGGACTGAGCTCCCAAGGTCCAGTTGAAGGGCAGAAGGAGGGGTTGGTCCACCAACTGAGACAGCGTGCCTGTTCTAATGGGAGCTCACCAAATCTAGCTGGACCAGGACTGAATGAGCTTGTGATCAAACTGGACTCTGATTGTGGCTGACAATGGGGGCTGACTGAGAAGCATTTGATAAAGGCACTGGGACTTGTTTTTACAGCATGTTCTGGCTTTTTGGGACCCTAGTCTATATGGATGCACAGCTTCCTAAGCCTGGAGGTAGAGGGGAGGGCCTTGGACTTCCCACAGGGCAGGATTCCCTGCCCTCTCTCAAGTAGGGAGGAGTGAGGAGGATGAGTGGGGGAGTGGGAGGGGACTGGGAGGAGGGAAGTATAAATTTTTGAATGGAAAAATAAAAAAAATTTAAAAGATTTCAGGGCACAAGGAGATACACATTAACACCAAGTATGACCAGGAGTCCAGGTTGGACAAAAAAAACCACAGTGGCACACAGAGGAGGTTTATGTTCACACACACACACAGAGGAAGAAACAGGTCTATGCTGAAGCACACACAAATCTCAGGAGCACATGTTCTCAGGAACAGATAACAGGAGTTGAACAAGGCCCAGAACTGAGGCTCCCTTATAGTCCCCAACTCCTTGGTCTTGTTGCACACAGTGAAGCCTCACAACACAATCACCAGGACAGAGACCACTCATGATCACACATCCCTACTGACACTGCCCCATCCACGAATCCTGGAAAGACTCACACACAGGGATGTCACTGCTGCACACACCAGCTTCCATCGATCATGTGCTGCCATAAAGTATGTACACAAGCTAGGCATGGACACTTAAAATTCCAGCATAGTCTGGGCTATAACAAGGCCCTATGTCCAAAAAAATAAGGGGGGTGGGAGAAGGTTTAGGAAAAACCAAAAACGGACAGACATAACTCTGGCCTCAATGATTGTGTACCCCAATACATTCACAACTCAAGTCCCACCAGAAACAGATTACTTCCATCAAGGACCGCGTCGGTCTCCGCATCTCAGAATGACAGAGGCCAAAACACAGGTGTAAACAATGCTTTATGGAGGGCTGGAACAGGATGGAGCAGGCCTCCAGGTAATAAATAACACAGACTTGCAACAGCAGGGCCAGGCAGGAAGGTGGGGCCGAATGGCCCTGGTCTCAAGCTCTGGGAGTTCTTCAGGATATGGTTAGGGGTTCAGGGGGAATAGAGTTAGCCAAGTCAGAGGAAACAGCAGCAGGTGTGGGTTCCCCCTTCCCCTGTGGCTCAATCTTGCCCCAAAGCCAGGCCCCACCAGGCCCGGGAAGGGGGGGATGGGAGATGGGGTGGCTTTTCTGGGGCCAGGGCAGATTGGGGCCTATCCTCTTAGGGCCTTGGTTTTGGGCCCCAGCCTTCGGGTAGGGCTGGTCCAGGAGAACAGGTGAGCTGAAAGAGAAGGGTTTTATGACCTGGAGGGGTCCTGAGTCTGTCTAGCTAGAATTGCTTGTCTCATTACTAGGTATCTTTGTGACCTGTCTGCCTGTACCCCTTTGTCTCTCAGTCTGTGCACTGACTTTGTGGCCTCTCTGCAGGTTATGCAGGAGTCTTGTTCTCTGAGCAGCTCCCTATTTGTCCACCTCACAAGCTGTGTGCATCTGTAAAGGGGCATTTCAGTAACTACCTACCACCACCCTGGCCAGGTGGTACTTCACACATGTAATCCCGGTACTGAGAGGAGGATGGTGAGTTTGAGGCCAACCTGAGCTACATAGTGAGATTCTGTCTCAAAAACACAAAACATGACGGGCAGTGGTGGTACATGCCTTCCAGCACTAGGGAGGCAGAGGCAGGCAGATCTGTGAGTTTGAGGCCAGCCTGGTCTACAGCATGAGTCCCATGACAGTAAGGGCTACCCAGAGAAATCCTGTCTCCAAAACACAAAAAAAACAAAAAAACAGAAACAAAAGAACAAAAATCCCCAACACAAATCATAAACTCAATATATGTCCCCACCTTTGTAAATGTCTGTGTCCCTTTTTCTCCCTAATGGTCCAGAGACTAAGCCTCATTCCAATGCTTTTCAAACTGGAGAGATAGGAAAGATGTGTGGTCATGACTTTGACTGCTTACAGCACTACCTAAGACGTCTCTAGAAATTATCTTATGTAAATCCCGGCATCAGTATGTTGTAAACCTTCCTACCTTATTCTAATGTGCGCTATTTCCAGTTTGTCTAAATGAAGTAAAATCAGAGGGTGTGGTGGTTCACACCTATAATCCCAGCACTCAGAAAGTAAATTAGAGGCCTCAAATTTTAAGCCTGTGCTATGAAGTCTCAAAAAAAAAAAGAAGAAGAAGAAGATATATAGCTCAGCTGGTATTGCTTGCCTAGCCTGCATGTGGCTCTGGGGTCCATCCTCAGCACCCCATAAATGCAATGGGATACTATAATTCCAGCACTTAGGAGGTAAAAGTCAAAGGGTCAGAAGTTCGAGTTTACCCTTGACTACTATTACATAGCTACATAGTTAAGTCTGAGGCCAGCCTGGGCTATATCTTTGAGTAAAAAAAGAAAGGAAAAGAAAGAAGAGGAAGAGGAAAGGGTGTATGGGGACGATATATTTTTCTTACTACATTTTTAGAATCAAAGGAAATAGCAGGCCAGAGATGGTTGTACAACTTTGATCTCAGCACTAGGGAGGCAGAAGCGAGTGGAGTTCAAAGCCAGCCTGGTCTACAGAGTGAGTTCAAGGACAGCCAGGGCAATGTAGAGAGACCCTGCCCCCAAAATAATAAAAAGATTTATGGGTAACCAGGCATGATGGTATAAACTTAGAATCTTAGCACTTAAAAGGCTAAGGCAACCAAAAACCAAAACCAAAAACAAGGTAGCCAAGCAGTGGTGGCACACACCTTTGATCCCAGCATTTAAGAGGTATTGGCAGGCAGATGTTTGTGAGTTCAAGGCCAGCCTGGTCTACAAGAGCTGGTTTCAGGACAGGCTCCAAAGCTACAGAGAAACCCTGTCTCAAAAAACCAAAAAAAAAAAAAGAAAAGAAAAGAAAGAAAGAAAGAAAAAAAAGGCTAAAGCAAGAGGATTGATACAAGTTTGAGGCTATACTAGGGTACACAGGAAGTTCCAGATTAGCCTGAGATACATAGCAAGACCCCTCCCCACAAAAAACCACATCAAAGGGGGTCCAAAAACAAGTACAAAAAAATTGAGTTTCTCTATCGATATGATTATGTTAGCTAAATATATGACACACTGGTTACATGTGACCCATTGAGGGCAAGCTGGGGAAGACTTGGATAATTTCTGGGATACCTGTCTATCTCCACACAGCTAGATGTTCCTTTTGCTTTGTTCTGTGCTGCTGCGGACTGCACCCAAGAAGGCCACCTACATGTGAGGTGAGCTCCCTACTACTGAGCTACACATTCAGCACACATACCCTCCCAGAGCCTTTAAGATGGGCACGAAAGAGATCAGTGAACAGCCTTGTGGATCAAGCTCTTAGCAAATGCTAGGCTCTGCTCTCCTCCACATCCATGAGGGACTAGGACTGACCCCATTCTGCAGACTCAGGGTTAAGAGACAGGCTCAGACCAGCAGTGCAGAGACAGGGAAGGAAGAACTCTGTCTAAAGGGCTCACCCTGGACTCTTTTTCAAATACCACAGGCATTCCAGCAAGAACCATGCTGGTCTGGGCTGGAGAGGTGGCTCAGTGGTTAAGAGCACTGGCTGCTCTTCCAGAGGACCCAGGTTCAATTCCCAGCACCCACATGGCAGCTCACAGCTGTCTGCAACTCAGTTCCAGGGGATCTGACACCCTCACACAGACATACATGCAAGTAAAACACCAGTGCACATAAAAGAAAACCATACTGGCTCTACCTGCAAAACAGATCTAAGCCTAAGGATTTTTTTTCCCCACAGCCATCCCAGACTTGCCAGTGGCGGGGAGTAGAGGGAGCTGGGCTTTCTGAAGTACAGAGAGAGACTTACTAAGGACACCCATAGTCACAGGTAAGGAAGGGTCCTGCAGGTCTGTCAAGGAGTTTGGACCATGCATGGAAAAATGAACAAGGCTTCTTAGAGGAGGAGGTTATCAGATCAAAGGAGAAGAAAACACGGCCTGGAAAAAAGACCCAAAGAAACAAAGAACTTTTGTGTGACCAGGACAGGTCAAAGGAGCAGGACAATGTGTAAGAGCCTTCAGGGGCAGGGTGACAGGGCCTCCCAGAGTCCCATGGACCCTAGGAATCATGAATGGTTCTCAAGAAGGGACATGTTTTCCAGGCTGGCCTCCAACTTACTCCAACTGACTCCCCTGATCACCACCAGCTAACACAGTGCTCAGTGTGGAAGCTGGTGCTTCCTGCATGCACGCTAGGCAAGCACTATCGCTTCAGTTGATCCTGGTCCTCAGCCTCAGCAGCTCCTTTACGGGCATCTGGCTAGAGGGTTCCTGGGATGCACAAGTCTGACCCTCTCCCTCCTCCGCCCAGTAGCCCCCTCTGGCAACGGTAGCATCTAGGTACAGCTGGGAGACCTTCCCAGAGCCTTAGATAGTTACTAGTCAGTTCCCCAACCCCATGCTGTCTGTACCCCTAGTACACACAGGTACTCCACTCCAGCCACAGTGGCCTCCTTGGCCACGCCACATATGATCCTATGCCAGGGCCTCTGCGCACACTTTTTTCACCTGTCCTCTCTGACTCCCCTGCTCTGGGTTTTTGCTTAAATGTCACCTTCTTGGGTGTCCTGTTTAAAAGGGAATTCTGCATCCTCCCCACCTTATCAGACTGTTTCTCTCCATGCTCTTTGCCCCCTAACTACTATATAATGTATGTAAATATTTCATCTACGGTGTGTCTTCTCCCAAGGCAATGTAGGTACAATGCAAACAAGAATTTGGTTGGTTGGTTTTACCCAGTGCTGTCTCCCCAGAGGCCTCACCAGGACTGAGCACACAGCAGAGGCTCATTACACCAGTGAGAACCATGAAAAAGGGTCAAGTGCAGGCCGAGGCGGGCAGAGGTCTGGGGTGCAGAGGGCCCATGTGTTCCCGGGGACTGGGAAGGTGGCTCCTTTGGTTCATGGGCTTTTGTGTCTTTGTCATCGTTTTTCTTGTCACGTGTTCCAAGTCTTGGTGGCTGTTCTGTGCCCCACCCCACCCAACACAGAAAGCCCTCTTGCCTCCTGAACCCCCAGCATCCCACCTGGCTGACTCTGCAGGTCTCAGCAGCCACAAGGCTGAGGAGCCACGGCCTGAGCGCTGCGAGGCTGCCGCAGCTGGCGAAGAGATACGTCACCATA